>NC_047570.1:37452500-38711625 GCF_011004845.1 Esox lucius | reverse complement strand
ATGAAAGCACTGACAATATTCTTTTGGTCCTTTTAAGACACCAAGCCCTTGATTCTGTCTATATTTTTAAGATGATAGAATGCTGTTTTGGTGTTCACTTTGATATGAATGTCGAATGTGTCTGAGTCTATCAGAACACCAAGATTACGCCCTTGTTCTCTGGTTTTTAGAACCAGAAAATCCATCTCTTTACTAACACTGGTTCTCCTATTTTCATTGCCAAAGACAATAATCTAATCTTGGTATAATTGTAAACACAGCGGTAGAAAATAGAGATTGAACAGAAGTGGTCCAAGAACTGATTGCCAATGGTGACAAAGTAACTTTGGCCATCTAAATAAGACCTGAACCAATTAAGGACTGCCCATAAGGAACTCTAATATATGACCAAATACATTAAAAGACTTAACATATGTTTTAAAATACATGATCATATATATTAATTACATATTTCAATCTGGCATATTAAAACGGCCAGTTCTTGATTATTTTGACATATATGTTGATAAAACCAAATATATGTTCACAGCATATGCTCATATAGGACTAACAAGTTATATACGTATATTCTCATATATTACATGTCCGTATAGGTGTCCTACCAAATATTCCAGCCTGTCCAGAAGTGTTCTATGATCTACAGTGTCAAATGCAGCACTGAGATCTAATAAAACTAGAACTGTTATTTTATTTGAATCAGTGTTCAGCCGTATGTAATTTAAAACTTTTATCAGAGCCGTTTCAGTACTGTGGTGAGGTCGGAAGCCTGACTAAAATTTGTCTAAAAGAACACTTGAGTTCACAACATTGCTGAAGACCTTTTCAATGATCTTGGCTATAAAAGGGAGATTTGATACAGGTCTATAGTTGTTCAGTCTGGATGCAACCAGTGTTCTCTTTTTTAATAAGGGCTTAATGGCAGCTGTTTTTAGAGACGTTGGAAAAATGGCTGTTTGCAGAGAGCCGTTAACTACTGTAATTGCTGCAGATCAATTGTTATCGAGTTAAAAATAGTTTTTAAAAGTTACATTGGCAGTGTGTCAATTGTATTAAATACAAGCTATTTCTTGGTGGTGGTAGAAACAGTTACAGTGTCATTGCTTGACAGTGTAGTTCTGATGCACAGGGTGGCACCAATATATTTCAGAGCTCTGATTAAGATTTTTTCCCTAATATGTGTACCCGGGTTTAATTGTTACTATTTATTTATTACGAGTCCGATTTTAAGTGAAAGGAATTTTATAAAAACAAAAAGGTTACTGTGCGTTAGTTATTGATTAGTCACCATACTGATTAGTTTGTTTGAATTGTACAGTTATAAGTGATTCATGCTATTAGATGATACGTTGTTTTTACTAGTCCTCAAAAAAAATGTCCTCTTGTTTATATATTCTGTTGTAGGGTGCTCATTTAAAGTAAAGGGTATTGAGCTAGGGAAAGAGGAAAACTCGGGTTGTTTTAATTATCTCGACCCCCTTCTTATTCCACCTGGTTAGGAGGAAAGGGATGTTACATATATATACAATGTATGTAAGAGTATTTATCATATATGTAGGAGTATATATCATATATGTAGAAGTATATATCATGTATGTAGAAGTATATATCATGTATGTAGAAGTATATATCATATATGTAGAAGTATATATCATGTATGTAGAAGTATATATCATGTATGTAGGAGTATCATACAGAGTTTGTGTTCTGAATGTCAAGGTTAATCCTAAGGTTTTATCGGACACACCTGGTTAAATAAAGATAAAACACACACATTACTCAGCGGTGTGTCAACAGAGCCCTGTCACCCACCAGAGGGGTTTTCTCTCAGAGGTCACAGGTTAAGAAGATCAGCTGTAGATTATGATAGTCCCTGTGTCTTTCCCATTATGGCATCTGTGAGGGCCTGAGCGCAGTGCAAAGAAACTAAACCAACAAGCTAAACAAGCTGTGTTCAGCTAAACACGCACATAACTGACTTGCCAATCAGGACAGCTCCAGCTCAACACACAAAATGTATTGGCCAATCAGGACAGCTCAGTCTAAATACACAGAACTGTCTGGCTAATCAAACCAGCTTCAGCTAAACACACAAAACTGACTGGCCAATCAGGACAGCTCCAACAATGCACACAGAACCAACAGGATAATCAGAAAAGTTATAACAGCAGTAAACCCACTCTGATTTCTTAGCACTTGACTAGTTCTTCTGAAAACATCTCCTTAAATTCCCAAAACATCAGGAATAGAAACCTCTAACTGGAATGTTATGATAACAGAAGAAAGAGTGTTGAATCAGTCAGTTCATACCTAGATGATACTCTATGGTGGGGGAGAAAGCCAAATGCTCTGATTCGACAACCCGGCAAAATGAATAGTGACTTTTGGTAATACCGGCAAATGGAAATACTAAATAAAATTTAATAAATGTATTTAACATTATTGCATGTCAGCTGCCATTATAATGAGTGAAAGGAATTAAAACGGCCGCAGTCCCTTAACATACTGTGGTTCGACCTAAAGGCTGTGGTTGGACCTAGAGCCTGTGGTTGGACCTAGAGGCTGTGGTTGGATCTAAAGGCTGTGGTTGGACCTAGAGGCTGTGGTTGGATCTAAATTCTGTGGTTGGACCTACAGGCTGTGGTTGGATCTAAAGGCTATGGTTGAACCTAGAGGCTGTGGTTGGATCTAAAGGCTGTGGATGGACCATCGAGGCTGTGGTTGGATCTAAAGACTGTGGTTGGACCTAGAGGCTGGGGTTGGACCTAGAGGCTGTGGTTGAACCTAGAGGCTGTGGTTGGACCTAGAGGCTGGGGTTTGACCTAGAGGCTGGGGTTGGACCTAGAGGCTGTGGTTGGATCTAAAGACTGTGGTTGGACCTAGAGGCTGGGGTTGGACCTAGAGGCTGTGGTTGAACCTAGAGGCTGTGGTTGGACCTAGAGGCTGGGGTTTGACCTAGAGGCTGGGGATGGACCTAGAGGCTGGGGATGGACCTAGAGGCTGTGGTTGGATCTAAAGGCTGTGGTTGGATCTAAAGGCTGTGATGTCGCCCTGACTGGAGATGAGTGGCTGAGACCGACAGAAGCATCATTGCAGGTTACACATGTGGAGGTCCTCATGTCTGGCAGATGATGGAATCACAGCTCTAGTTTGAGATGTAACAAATTATTTTATGTGTAGACAAACTCTTTTGTAACCAACTTGAGTGCTTAATATGAAATGATTGACAGTCAAATTGAAAAAAATCATGACTGGTCAGGTTTTTGCCAAACAAAATAGCATGTCGTAAAAGTTGTATGACAAATTGCTTTAGGCCAATGGAGATTATATGGTAGTAGATTAATAGGGATTATATGTGTTCTATGACAATAACAACAAAATGCCAATGTGGATTCTCTACCGGTAAGAAATGTTATTTACATACTTTGACCCCTGCTTTACACTCCACATAGAAACAGTTGACAGCACTCAGACTGGGGTGATTCATCCCTTTAACCTATTGACCTCAACCAGGCACTTGTTGGCAAACTGATTGATGAAGGACAGACAGACGTCTCCACGGAGACGATGAAACAATCCTCCCCGGGTCATCTTAAACTGAAGAGCTCTGAGAAGGGGGGAGGGGTTAGGGTAAGTGGGGGTTGATGGTTAGGGGGTGATTGGGGGGGTGATTGGGGGGGTTAGGGGGTGGTTAGGGGGTGGGGTCTAGGCAAGCTGTGGCAGTGATTAGGAGGGCAAGACATTCAGGAAGAGAGTCCCCTCACTGTGTCTAGATCTGCCTCAGACGTCTGACATGCCAGTTGAATCACTTAAATAAGACTTTACAGAGTTCAAACCCAACAGTCTCCAACACACAGACACGTCTTATGTCAGTCAGTACATTCATCAGTATAATGAATAGATTCCCATTGTATGTCAATTAATATACTGTATGGAGTAATATGTTCGTCTGTTTTCAGCAGTATAATGTATAAACTCATATTGTATTCAGTATTCTTAAAAAATTAAGAAACCACGGAACCTTTTTCTTTCCTTTCCAAAAAAGTTGAAAAAGGTTTTGAGTGAGGAACAGAAGGTTTGAAAGTAAGAGGCCACTGCAAATTGAACACTTCTGTTCCTCACTCAAAACTTTCCTTTTCAACTTTTTTGGAAAGGAAAGAAAAAGGTGCAGTGGTCTCGTATTTTTTTCAGTTCAGAAGTACTCATAGTTCTTTGTGTTGAAGTTCCTTGAGCAGTTATCCAAGCTCATAATTTGATTGTGGGTTTGACTAGCATAGTGGAGAGCCTCTCCAAGGTTATAGGAACATGACCTCAAAGAAAAGATTAGATTCAACGATTGTCATTGAACAGTAGAACAAAATGCGGTTAGCATCTAACCAGTTGTGCAACTAGAAGAGGGCAGAAAATGTGTAGAATGTATAGATGCAATGAAGGCAAATGCAGTACAAACGGCAACACTAAATGTGCAATTATGGCAAATAGAGGAGGGCAGAAAATGTACAAGTATTAAGTTTAGTGTAGGTTAGTGGGATAATGGATGTACAGGTACAAATGGTATTCTAAAGGGCATTCTAGATGTGCAATCAAGGCAAACTGAAGGAGTAGGGTAGCATGTGCAATGAGGCCCCCGAAGTAGACTTGCATATGTAACAACTGTAAAAATGCAATCATGATGACCGTTCTAAATGTGCAAAGAGGCAAACTGAATGTGCTAGGTTCATGTGCAACTCAAATGCTGGGATAGCAGCAGTGAGGTTCCTGAGCTAAACACGTACCTGTAACAACTAAAAACTTCCAATATCAGACATAACTTGGCAGTGGCAGAGTAGTACAAGGGAGTAGTGCAACAAAGATCTGAGAGGCGGGGGGTATGTTTAGTGATGGGTCACAGAGTTCAGCAGGGTTACAGTAGATGGAAGGAAACTGTTCCTGAGCCTGCTGGTGTCTGAACCAAGAGACCTGTACCACCTGCCTGATGGTAGGAGGGCAAACAGTTTGTGGCGTGGATGTGAAGGGTCCCTGATGATGCCACACACCCTATGCAGACACCGATTGTGCTGGAGGTCTTTATGATGGCAGGAAGCTGGGGACCAGTGATGTGCTGGAGGTCTTTATGATGGCAGGAAGCTGGGCACCAGTGATGTGCTGGAGGTCTCTATGATGGCAGGAAGCTGGGCACCAGTGATGTGCTGGAGGTCTTTATGATGGCAGGAAGCTGGGCACCAGTGATGTGCTGGAGATCTCTATGATGGCAGGAAGCTGGGCACCAGTGATGTGCTGGAGGTCTTTATGATGGCAGGAAGCTGGGCACCAGTGATGTGCTGGAGGTCTTTATGATGGCAGGAAGCTGGGCACCAGTGATGTGCTGGAGGTCTTTATGATGGCAGGAAGCTGGGCACCAGTGATGTGCTGGAGGTCTTTATGACAGCAGGAACCTGGGCACCAGTGATGTGCTGGAGGTCTTTATGATGGCAGGAAGCAGGGCACCAGTGATGTGCTGGAGGTCTTTATGATGGCAGGAAGCAGGGCACCAGTGATGTGCTGGAGGTCTTTATGATGGCAGGAAGCTGGGCACCAGTGATGTGCTGGAGGTCTTTATGATGGCAGGAAGCTGGGCACCAGTGATGTGCTGGAGGTCTCTATGATGGCAGGAAGCTGGGCACCAGTGATGTGCTGGAGGTCTTTATGATGGCAGGAAGCTGGGCACCAGTGATGTGCTGGAGGTCTTTATGATGGCAGGAAGCTGGGCACCAGTGATGTGCTGGAGGTCTTTATGATGGCAGGAAGCTGAGCACCAGTGATGTGCTGGAGGTCTTTATGATGGCAGGAAGCTGGGCACCAGTGATGTGCTGGAGGTCTTTATGATGGCAGGAAGCTGGGCATCAGTGATGTGCTGGGCGGTTTTCACCACATGATGAGTGGCCTTCTGGTCGACCATGAAGCATCCGCCAAACCACACTGTGGCGCAATTAGTCAGAATGCTTGTTTCTGCTCAAGTCTGTTGAAAAATTATGTGTTGACTTAACTTGGCTGGGTGAGAAGTGAACCATGGCTTTTGGCAGACAGGTTCTGTGAACCAATGAGCACCCTATTTTCTCTGTAGCTCTTTACTGTTGAACAGGGGCTCTGATTGTGCACTTTATAGGGACACTATTAATGGAGTAGTGTGCCGTTTTGGAGGTTTTGGTGCCTGACTGAACATCCTGGGCATGAATAATATAATCAACTAACTATATAGAGAATGTGTGTTGAGAGGGGATTGGAATTAATGAATGAATATTGGATTTACACTCTTTGTTAGATATTGCTAGCTGCTGTTTGAATAATGTGAATATGGAAATAGAACACTAATTGTCCTCTCTCCAATGTCATATTGTTTTGCTCCCAAGGAACAGAGAGGGAGGAAAGAGGAGGAGAAAGGGAGGAGAGAGGAGAGGAGCAGGAAAGAGAAGAGAGGGAGGAAGGAGGAGGAGAGTTGGAAGAAATAGAAGAGGGGGAGGAGAGAGGAGAGCAAAAGGGGAGAGGAGGAGAGAGGGGGGAGGGAGCAACAAAGAGGAAGGAGATGGGAGGAGAGGGGGACAGTGACAAGAAAGACAGAGGGAGTAGAGACAGGAGAGGAGGACAGGGACAGAAGAGAAGAGGGCAGGAGAAGACAAGACACAGGGAGGAGAAAGGAGGTCAGAGGAATATGAGAGAAGGGGAGAGGAGGCAGAGAGGTCATCAGAGGGAAGAGAGAAAAGGTCATAGAGAGGAGAGAGGAGGTCAGAGGGAGGAGAGAGGAGGTCAGAGGAAGGTAGACTCCAGAGGAACCAATAAGAAGGATAGGCAGGAGATAGAAGTGATGGAGGAGATGAAGTGGACACTGGAGAAAGAGGAGTCAGAGCAGGAGGAGACAACAGAGATGGAGGAGTCGGAGCAGAAGGAGGAGAGGACGGAAATGGAGGAGTCGGAGCAGAAGGAGGAGAGGACGGAAATGGAGGAGTCGGAGCAGAAGGAGGAGAGGACGGAAATGGAGGAGTCGGAGCAGAAGGAGGAGAGGACGGAAATGGAGGAGTCGGAGCAGAAGGAGGAAAGGACAGAGATGGAGGAGTCGGAGCAGAAGGAGGAGACAGGGGAAAAAGCTGTGATATGTGCCATGGTAAGTCATCCTAAACCTAACTCTTATCCCACACACCTCCATGCTGTTTGTTTAATAAGAAACACTTCAACCACAGACACAACCCCCCTCACTTACTACGTAACCACAGACACAACCCCCCTCACTTACTGCCCAACCACAGACACAACCCCCTCACTTGCTGCCCAACCACAGACACAACCCCCTCACTTACTGCCCAACCACAGACACAACCCCCCTCACTTACTGCGTAACCACAGACCCAACCCCCCTCACTTACTGCCCAACCACAGACACAACCCCCCTCACTTACTGCCCAACCACAGACACAACCCCCCTCACTTACTGCCCAACCACAGACACAACCCCCCTCACTTACTGCCCAACCACAGACACAACCCCCTCACTTACTGCCCAACCACAGACACAACCCCCCTCACTTACTGCCCAACCACAGACCCAACCCCCCTCACTTACTGCCCAACCACAGACACAACCCCCCTCACTTACTGCCCAACCACAGACACAACCCCCCTCACTTACTGCCCAACCACAGACACAACCCCCCTCACTTACTGCCCAACCACAGACACAACCCCCCTCACTTACTGCGTAACCACAGACACAACCCCCCTCACTTATTCCAGGATGGAATGACAAGGATAACGTGACTCTAGGATTGCAAGATGGAATGACAAGGATAACATGACTCTAGGATTGCAAGATGGAATGACAAGAATAACGTGACTCTAGGATTCCAGTAAATCTTTTTTGTGCTATAATACATTTTCTGCTGTAAAATAAACAACACTTAAAACCCTGCTTCTTTGGCACAGAATAACTAATCTTCAGGAAACTGAATATACCTCATACATTGAAAAACTTCGCTCAAATAAATATTTTCAGATTAGTTCTTAAATCAGACAGTGATATTTCTCATTGTAACTAAATGTGCTAGACATATTGGAAGGACCGTCAAGTCTCATCGACCTCATGTTGGCACTGTAATGGATACATGTTCATATTATGCTAAAATAATGTGACCACCTCTTGTTAAATAGTGTAGTGGTTAGAGACACAGACCACCATGCAGGGGACCACCTCTTGTTAAATAGTGTAGTGGTTAGAGACGCAGACCTCCATGCAGGGGACCACTCCTTGTTAAATAGTGTAGTGGTTAGAGACACAGACCTCCATGCAGGGGACCACCTCTTGTTAAATAGTGTAGTGGTTAGAGACACAGACCTCCATGCAGGGGACCACCTCTTGTTAAATAGTGTAGTGGTTAGAGACACAGACCTCCATGCAGGGGACCACCTCTTGTTAAATAGTGTAGTGGTTAGAGACGCAGACCTCCATGCAGGGGACCACCTCTTGTTAAATAGTGTAGTGGTTAGAGACGCAGACCTCCATGCAGGGGATCACCTCTTGTTAAATTGTGTAGTGGTTAGAGACACAGACCTCCATGCAGGGGACCACCTTTTGTTAAATAGTGTAGTGGTTAGAGACGCAGACCTCCATGCAGGGGACCACCTCTTGTTAAATAGTGTAGTGGTTAGAGACACAGACCTCCATGCAGGGGACCACCTCTTGTTAAATAATGTAGTGGTTAGAGACGCAGACCTCCATGCAGGGGACCACCTCTTGTTAAATAGTGTAGTGGTTAGAGACACAGACCTCCATGCAGGGGACCACCTTTTGTTAAATAGTGTAGTGGTTAGAGACACAGACCTCCATGCAGGGGACCACTCCTTGTTAAATAGTGTAGTGGTTAGAGACACAGACCACCATGCAGGGGACCACGCCTTGTTAAATTGTGTAGTGGTTAGAGACACAGACCTCCATGCAGGGGACCACCTCTTGTTAAATAGTGTAGTGGTTAGAGACACAGACCTCCATGCAGGGGACCACCCCTTGTTAAATAGTGCAGTGGTTAGAGACACAGACCACCATGCAGGGGACCACCTCTTGTTAAATAGTGTAGTGGTTAGAGACGCAGACCTCCATGCAGGGGATCACCTCTTGTTAAATAGTGTAGTGGTTAGAGACACAGACCTCCATGCAGGGGACCACCTCTTGTTAAATAGTGTAGTGGTTAGAGACACAGACCTCCATGCAGGGGACCACTCCTTGTTAAATAATGTAGTGGTTAGAGACGCAGACCTCCATGCAGGGGACCACCTCTTGTTAAATAGTGCAGTGGTTAGAGACACAGACCTCCATGCAGGGGACCACCTCTTGTTAAATAGTGTAGTGGTTAGAGACACAGACCTCCATGCAGGGGACCACCTCTTGTTAAATTGTGTAGTGGTTAGAGACACAGACCTCCATGCAGGGGACCACCTCTTGTTAAATAGTGTAGTGGTTAGAGACACAGACCTCCATGCAGGGGACCACCTCTTGTTAAATAATGTAGTGGTTAGAGACACAGACCTCCATGCAGGGGACCACTCCTTGTTAAATAATGTAGTGGTTAGAGACACAGACCTCCATGCAGGGGACCACTCCTTGTTAAATAGTGTAGTGGTTAGAGACGCAGACCTCCATGCAGGGGACCACTCCTTGTTAAATAGTGTAGTGGTTAGAGACACAGACCTCCATGCAGGGGACCACCTCTTGTTAAATAGTGTAGTGGTTAGAGACACAGACCACCATGCAGGGGACCACCTCTTGTTAAATAGTGTAGTGGTTAGAGACACAGACCTCCATGCAGGGGACCACTCCTTGTTAAATAATGTAGTGTTTAGAGACACAGACCTCCATGCAGGGGACCACTCCTTGTTAAATAATGTAGTGGTTAGAGACGCAGACCTCCATGCAGGGGACCACCTCTTGTTAAATTGTGTAGTGTTTAGAGACACAGACCTCCATGCAGGGGACCACCTTTTGTTAAATAGTGTAGTGGTTAGAGACACAGACCTCCATGCAGGGGACCACCTCTTGTTAAATAGTGTAGTGGTTAGAGACACAGACCTCCATGCAGGGGATCACCTCTTGTTAAATTGTGTAGTGGTTAGAGACACAGACCTCCATGCAGGGGACCACCTCTTGTTAAATTGTGTAGTGTTTAGAGACACAGACCTCCATGCAGGGGATCACCTCTTGTTAAATAGTGCAGTGGTTAGAGACACAGACCTCCATGCAGGGGACTGGTGTTTGAGCCTCGCTGCTGTCAAAGCAAATTATGCATTTGGATTTTTTCAGGATAGACAAAAACTTCCCTGGATACAACCTTCAGTAGCTCCGTTATAGTAAACCTAAAATAAAACTGTTTATGTTGTTACTATTTCTGGTGGATTTTCGATGTACGCATCCATGCATGCTTTTTGGGGTAATATAGACCACAACCCCATGCGCAGTAAAAGAGGAGAGGTATCTATGATACTCTCATCTTTTCACTTAAACAAAAAAGTCAGTTATCTTCACATACACTCACCTAAAGGTTTATTAGGAACACCATACTAATACTGTGTTTGACCCCCTTTCGCCTTCAGAACTGCCTTAATTCTACGTGGCATTGATTCAACAAGGTGCTGAAAGCATTCTTTAGAAATGTTGGCCCATATTGATAGGATAGCATCTTGCAGTTGATGGAGATTTGTGGGATGCACATCCAGGGCATTTAAACGATACCCAATTGGCACTAAGGGGCCTAAAGTGTGCCAAGAAAACATCCCCCACACCATTACACCACCACCACCAGCCTGCACAGTGGTAACAAGGCATGATGGATCCATGTTCTCATTCTGTTTATGCCAAATTCTGACTCTACCATCTGAATGTCTCAACAGAAATCGAGACTCATCAGACCAGGCAACATTCTTCCAGTCTTCAACTGTCCAATTTTGGTGAGCTCGTGCAAATTGTAGCCTCTTTTCCCTATTTGTAGTGGAGATGAATGGTACCCGGTGGGGTCTTCTGCTGTTGTAGCCCATCCGCCTCAAGGTTGTGCGTGTTGTCGCTTCACAAATGCTTTGCTGCATACCTCGGTTGTAACGAGTGGTTGCTCTTCTATCAGCTTGAATCAGTCGGCCCATTCTCCTCTGACCTCTAGCATCAACAAGGCATTTTCGCCCACAGGACTGCCGCATACTGGATGTTTTTCCCTTTTCACACCATTCTTTGTAAACCCTAGAAATGGTTGTGCGTAAAAATCACAGTAACTGAGCAGATTGTGAAATACTCAGACCGGCCCGTCTGGCACCAACAACCATGCCACGCTCAAAATTGATTAAATCACCTTTCTTTCCCATTCTGACATTCAGTTTGGAGTTCAGGAGATTGTCTTGTACAGGACCACACCCCTAAATGCATTGAAGCAACTGCCATGTGATTGGTTGATTAGATAATTGCATGAATGAGAAATTGAACAAGTGTTCCTAATAATCCTTTAGGTGAGTGTATATTGATTGATATTGATAGTTATTGTATCAATGTCATTCACGAAATGAACGTTGTTGTGCCATGAAATAGCTTTGGCAGTTTAACATTCATCTTCAGTCTTGCTAGCAGTTGCTCAGTTCTTATGACTATTCCAAGTAGTAAGTTAGTAGATACTAGTAAGTCTATTACTGACTAATAAGCTGTTTAAACGGCGAGTGGCAAAAGCCATACAGTTCATGGATGCTATTTCGGGTGGAAGTAAACGTAATAAGAAATATTAGCCAGTTTAACACAATGCTTTATGGGGTCTTGTGAAATATTCAAACTGGGCGTGATGTTCATGAGTGACAAAATGAACTAATGTCAAGACGCTATACCGACACTCAGCAAACTTTTAACTTTGTGGCATAGCGGTTAAAGAAACAACATTTCACATGAAAACCCCCAGTTCGAATCCAATGAGGACAACAACATTCATCCCTTCCAATCGTGGGTTGGCCGAACTCGGCTTGCCCGGTTTCTTTTCTTGTTTTTACAGTTATGGTACTGATAACTACAGGTTGTGATATCGACAGTACTATCGACGGTTATTACAGTAACACTACAGGTATAAACAGGTTACAACAGGAAAAAAAACAGGACCCGATACAATCCACCACGGGATATCAAGCCACTGTCTTTGTTGTGCTATTTTGTATAACTCATAACAACATGTTCTCTTCTTTGACAGGATGAAGCAGACAGTGGTCAGACTGTCCGGATGTCACTGTTGTCACACCAGCAACTCCCCCAGACCCTGGGCATCCATGCCAACACAGCAGACAACGCTACAAAGCCTTGTCATCAACAAATCAAAAATTTACACAGGATAACCCCCTCACCCTGTCACAACCATTCACCATTTAATAACCTTTCACCCTGTCATAACCTTTCACCCTGTCACAATCCCTCACCCTGTCACAACCCCTCACCATGTCATAACCTTTCACCCTGTCATAACCTTTCACCCTGTCATAACCTTTCACCCTGTCGCAACCCCTCACCATGTCATAACCTTTCACCCTGTCATGACACCTTACCCTGTCGCAACCCCTCACCATGTCATAACCCCTCACCATGTCATAACCTTTCACCCTGTCATAACCTTTCACCCTGTCATGACACCTTACCCTGTCGCAACCCCTCACCATGTCATAACCTTTCACCCTGTCACAACAGTCCTTCAGCTTGCAGCGAGAATGTTGTCCTGTGGAAACCAATGACCACTAGTGTTCTTCCGTCTAAAATGAAACTGAGTGAAACCAATGTGATGTACAGCTGTATGAGCAAGACAGGGCGGACAGACACCCCCATGTCAGAGTGCACTAACAGGGTTATGACCCCCATGTCAGAGTGCACTAACAGGGTTATGACCCCCATGTCAGAGTGCACTAACAGGGTTATGACCCCCATGTCAGAGTGCACTAACAGGGTTATGACCCCCATGTCAGAGTGCACTAACAGGGTTATGACCCCCATGTCAGAGTGCACTAACAGGGTAACAGCCTCTATAAGAGAGTGTGTGAGTAGCAACCAGGCCATACAGAGCAATGTAGACGACACAGAAACCACCAGCAGCAGTGATGATGAGGGGAAACTGATCATTGAGCTTTAGACAACACACACACACAGACAAATATACACAAACACACACACACACAGACAAATATACAAAAACACACACACACACACACACAAATATACACAAACACACACACACACAGACACACAGACAAATATACACAAACACACACACACACACACAAATATACACAAACACACATACACACAGACAAATATACACAAACACACATACACGCAGACACACACACACACACACACACACACACAAATATACACATACACAAATATACACAAACACACACACACACACAAATATACACATACACAAATATACACAAACACACACACACACACACACACAAATATACACATACACAAATATACACAAACACACACACACACTTACACACGTACTGTACACACACACACACATAATGTACACACACAGTTTTGTACTTTGGTGTTGTGTCACATAGCATGCAAGAAAACCACTCCAATTAAGCTAATTCTCCTCCTCTTCTCCTCCCCCTGACACACCCACACACACCCGTGTCTGGGGTATGAGGAGAGGAGGAGGGGAGGACAGGGGAGAGAGCAGGCAAGGAGGGGAGGAGGGGAGGAAAGGGGAGAGAGCAGGCAAGGAGGGGAGGAGGGGAGAGGAGGGGGAGAAGAAGTACAGATAATCTGTAGGAATGTGCCTTTTTCCCAGCATGGTAACTGAAAACCTGGCTAGCCTGGGGAGTGTGGAGATAGAGGAGAAGAGGAGCTGGGCTGGGTCAGGTGGAGGTACAGTGGGGAGAACAAGTATTTGATACTCTGCCGATTTTGCAGGTTTTCCTACTTACAAAGCATGTAGAGGTCTGTAATTTATCATAGGTACTCTTCAACTGTGAGTGATGGAATCTAAAAAGAAAATCCAGAAAATCACATTGTGTGACTTTTAAGTAATTAATTTGCATTTTATTGCATGACATAAGTATTTGATACATCAGAAAACCAGAACTTAATATTTGGTACAGAAACCTTTGTTTGCAATTACAGAGATCATATGTTTCCTGTAGTTCTTGACCAGGTTTGCACAAACTGCAGCAGGGATTTTGGCCCAGTCCCCCATATAGACCTTATCCAGATCCTTCAGGTTTCGGGGCTGTCGCTGGGCAATAAGGACTTTCAGCTCCCTCCAAAGATTTTCTATTGGGTTCAGGTCTGGAGACTAGGCCACTCCAGGACCTTGAGATGCTTCTTACGGAGCCACTCCTTAGTTGCCCTGGCTGTGTGTTTCGGGTCGTTGTCATGCTGGAAGACCCAGCCAACACCCATCTTCAATGCTCTTACTGAGGGAAGGAGGTTGTAGGCGAAGATCTCGCGATACATGACCCCATCCATCCTCCCCTCAATACGGTGCAGTCGTCCTGTCCCCTTTGCAGAAAAGCATCCCTGAAGAATGATGTTTCCACCTCCATGCTTCACGGTTGGGATGATGTTCTTGGGGTGGTACTCATTCTTCTTCTTCCAAACATGACGAGTAGAGTTTAGACCAAAAAGCTCTATTTTTATCTCATCAGACCACATGACCTTCTCCCATTCCTCCTCTGGATCATCCAAACTTCAGACGGGCCTGGACATGTGTTGGCTTGAGCAGGGGGACCTTGCGTGCACAGTAGGATTTTAATCCATGACGGCATAGTGTGTTACTAATGGTTTTCTTTGAGACTGTGGTCCTAGCTCTCTTCAGGTAATTTACCAGGTCCTGCCGTGTAGTTCTGGGCTGATCCCTCACCTTCCTCATGATCATTGATGCCCCACGAGGTGAGATCTTGCATGGAGCCCCAGACCGAGGGAGATTGACCGTCATCTTGAACTTCTTCCATTTTCTAATAATTGCGCCAACAGTTGTTGCCTTCTCACCAAGCTGCTTGCCTATTGTCCTGTAGCCCATCCCAGCCTTGTGCAGGTCTACAATTTTATCCCTGATGTCCTTACACAGCTCTCTGGTCTTGGCCATTGTGGAGAGGTTGGAGTCTGTTTGACTGAGTGTGTGGACAGGTGTCTTTTATACAGGTAACGAGTTCAAACAGGTGCCGTTAATACAGGTAATGAGTGGAGAACAGGAGGGCTTCTTAAAGAAAAACTAACAGATCTGTGAGAGCCGGAAATCTTACTGGTTGGTAGGTGATCAAATACTTATGTCATGCAATCAAATGCAAATTCATTATTCAAAAATCATACAATGTGATTTTCTGGAGTTTTGTTTTAGATTCTGTCTCTCACAGTTGAAGTGTACCTATGATAAAAATTACAGACCTCTACATGCTTTGTAAGTAGGAAAACCTGCAAAATCTGCAGCGTATCAAATACTTGTTCTCCCCACTGTAGGAGTAGAAAATAAGAGAAGAGGAGGAGTGGCTGGTCAGTGGAGGGAGAGGTGGAGAGTAGGACAGGAGTAGAGGAGGTGTGTAGGAGCTGGGTCAGGTCGATATAGAAGAGTAAAGGGGCAACTGGGCTGGGTCGGGTAGAGATAGAGGAGCAGAGAGAGGAGGAGGAGCTGGGTTTGACAGATGTAGAGGAGGAGAGAAGAGGAGCTGGCTTGGGTCGAGTGAAGGAGAGGAGTTTTATTGTAGTTTTTAATTTTATTTAACTTTTATTTAACAAGGGAGGCACATTAAGACATAGGTCTCATTGCCAAGTGTGTCCTGGGAACAATAATACAAGAAGAAAAACTATTAAATACAAAATACATACAATTTACATACATACTGACATTAGCCATCTCAATCAATTACAACACGTTCCTCATTACAGAAATGTAACACCATTTCATTATATTGACACGTGGACACCAAGGCATCCAAACTACCCTGGATACTATTTCAACTGGGTTGGGTGGAGTTGGGTTAGGTGGATGTAGAGGAGGAGAGGAGGATTTGGATTGGGTGGATGTAGAGGAGGAGAAAAGGAGGAGATAGGTTGGGTGGATGTAGAGGAGGAGGATTTGGGATGAATGGATGTAGAGACCCAGGCACAGTGACCCAGTCTCAGATAAAGCACCTCCAATCAGTCACAGTGTGTTTATGGAGGGGAGGGGACAGATGCCAGATCTTTGTGCTCCTGTTGTGGGATCTTTCTTGGATTGTATTGTAGAGCATGGTTAAAAAAGGCCTCTTGAGTTTATTTGCCATACCAAACTCGCCTGAATTTTTTTTGACAATAATTAGAAACACATTTCCTGTTGCTGCAGGTTTGTTTTCCTGCTGTGTAAAATTGGCTCTCATTAAGGTAGGACATCTTAGACAGAGGTCTCAGGGCACCTCTGATTCTCATCAGTCTGTCCGGGGTTCTGGTGTCCGGACAGTTACTACAGGGTAAACTGCCACCTAAACACATGTGAATGAATGCATCTTTATATTCATAAACGTCTGATTACTTCGGGATCACATTATGTTGTATATAACTAAAACAAAAGGTTTTGATTCAATTAAATTGGGTTGATGTTATTTTTTCAGCTGTTTTAAAGAAAATAAAAGAGAAATTGAAATTGTATTTTCTTTTTACACAGTGCCTTCAGTTGGAGTTTTCTTTGTTTTCTTGTATGATATTACATACTAATAGCAAACATACAAACTTGCTTGTATGAAAAACATCAGTGAAATCCCAGAAATCAGTTTCACTCTCTGTCTGCATTTCTATACACCCTAACCCCTTCAAACACCAGTTAAACATCACTTGGAACCTGCAGAGGCTGAGTGACTGGACAACATGCTTCTGGCTAGCCAGCAGGAGCGCCGTCTAAAGGGATTCTTTGTTAATCAGATGAAAATTTTATTTCTGGTTGTGTTCAGTCCACACTGCAATCTAAAGATTAAATAGGTCAACCTGAACCACTGACATCAAACAAGATTAGGGACTCTATGATTCCACCACCGTCATACATCTTCCCCTGCAACTGGTTAACATTCATTATCCTTGGCATCCATTTTGTTGTCACATGTAACAGTTTAACATGGTTGTTACTGTTTTAACCCATGTACTGCAGTAACATGTTGCAACCAATGTACTGCAGTAACATGTTGCAACCAATGTACTGCAGTAACATGTTGTAACCAATGTAATTCAGAAACATGTTGTATCAAATACACTGCAGTAACTTGTTGTAACCTATGTACTGCAATAACGTGGTAATCAATGTACTGCAGTAATGTTGTAGCCTGTTTACTGCAGTAATATGTTGTAGCCTGTTTACTGCAGCAATATGCTGTATCATCTGAACAAATAGACAGAAAAAATACAATCAGGAAAAAAGTAAGTTTATAACAGTTATTTGAAAGCTGCAGTATCCTAGACAACTGTAGAATCCCAGACAGTATCCTAGACAACTGTAGAATCCCAGACAGTATCCTAGACAACTGTAGAATCCCAGACAGTATCCTAGACAACTGTAGAATCCCAGACAGTATCCTAGACAACTGTAGAACCCCAGACAGTATCCTAGACAACTGTAGAATCCCAGACAGTATCCTAGACAACTGTAGAATCCCAGACAGTATCCTAGACAACTGTAGAATCCCAGATAGTATCCTAGACAACTGTAGAATCCCAGTCAGTATCCTAGACAACTGTAGAATCCCTGTCAGTATCCTAGACAACTGTAGAATCCCAGACAGTATCCTAGACTACTGTAGAATCCCAGACATTATCCTAGACAAATGTAGAATCCTAGACATTATCCTAGACAAATGTAGAATCCCAGACTTTATCCTAGACAACTGTAGAATCCTAAACAGTATCCTAGACATCCGTAGAATCCTAAACAGTATCCTCGACAACCGTAAAATCCTAGACAGTAACCACGGGTCAAAAGGAGGTAAAAAATGTACACTTCCCCTGTGGGAATTATACTCACCATACTGGCATTGTTAGTCAGCTGAGCTACAGGGGACTATCTTAATCTCATAAGCTCACCTCTCAGTATAATGAATACACATTTATGCAGAAATGTAGTTGATGTTAGTGATCTGTCCCTACATGTTGTCTTCCACTAGCAGCATCTGGAAGTTCTATTGGGTCTACGTATAGTGATTCTGACATCTCGCTCCTTATTTATACCCGGCGTGGCCTGAAAAATTACTGAATCGCAGGCCAAGCCTGGCCCCAAAGCTAAGACAGTCCCTATTGAGTTCGGGCTGTAATTTTTATTTAAAACTCCATGAGAGAGTTGTGGAGAAAGCAATGGAACCAGAGATCTAGCAGTCCATTGCCTTGAAATGGCTATAGTGCATTGGGATTAAATCCATTTGGGTTGGTTATGGTCTAGGGGGTTAACAGATAATCGTAACGGTTAAGGGTCAATAAGGGGATGAGCTCTGCGTTCATCTGCTCTTCTGGGTAGAACATCCTTGTAACCAATCAGCAATAGTGTTGTGAAACAGCTGGCCCAGACATAACTTACACAGATACCCACAGAGTTTAAGTTATAGAAAGATGGTTGACTCCCAGCTGTTTTACTGTAAGATTTCTTTAAATGTATTTTAATAAAAAATATGAAACTTTGATTTACGTCAATATTTGTCTCCCAGTACATACACAGATACCGAGAAAATGTATAGTTACACACTGTTTAGGGGGTTTTTGATTCTCCCTGAATAATTCTGATGCGTTTCAGACAATTATGAGCCACAGCAGTATTTTAATATTTGGTGCCAGGAAGGTTCAACACATGTCTTCATTGGTTGATTGGGCTGTCTGATCTGTGGATGAATTGAGTCATGTTCTATGGTCACTATGGTGACCTTTGTCTTTCACTAATTGCTCCATCACACTGGCAGTGAGATATGTTTGACCTCTTCAATAGAGCCATTGGACTTGCTTCAACAATGTTCCTTTCCTCCAAAACTTTGCAGGATAGCCAGGTTTTACTTATTTTCCCTGGCTTTGTAAAGACTACAGCCAGATGGAAGCCCGGTTCCCACACTCAAAGGTAGGCTTTTCAAAACAGGGATTGCAAAACAATGCCCGCTTCTGCTGATTGCTTGTTTAAAAAACACCTGGCCATCTCATGGAATTCTGGAAATGTAGGTTTGCTTACATCCAGGAAATGTACAGTAGACTGACAATGTCTACCAGTGAAATTCAGAAATGCTCATGTTTGTTCTGTGTCACGGAATTCACAGTTTTGACGGCGCATACATTAATACCAAAGTGAAAAGCAGTGAAAGTCTCTTTAAACCCATAGCGGAGCCGTGCTCTGGGGGTTAGCCAAATCATTACTCACATGACATTCAAAGCCCTCTGCTAATTACTACACAATCCCATCAACATTTGGCTAGACATCTTTACAACTCAAAGGGTGCCAAAATGTAATCTATTCCTATTGAGCTTCAGCAGCCTTTTACTACTGTTAGCATTGTAGGTCTATCACTCCTTAGACACTCAAACACAGACTTCACTACAAAACAAGGGCTTGGACTAATGCACAGTAATCATTATGTGCCAATAACCAATAATAAGTATACAAGTACACTTGCTTCACTTAAAGATTATTGGGGAGAACTGCAATCCACCACTGAGTGCTAGATTTCAGTAGTTGGACTGTAGATGTGGATAGTGTATATTATCTCGACAGAGAGGTATATTTTCTGGACAACTTACTATTACTATTACAAATTGTAACAGACACCTTTTATCCAGTTCATGTTGTCAATAAATTCACAAAGAGTGAAGGAATTAAATAATGCACACGTACTGACCACATCTGAACTAATGCAAGAGAAATTTGTTCTAAAGCAGAATCAACAACTATTGGATGTAGTGATCACAACATAATAGCCTTATTTACAAAAACCAAAGGAGAAGCCTAAAACAGATCATACATGTACAAGGATTGCTTGGTTTGGCTGAGCGACCAGCTCTAAAAAAAGAATGTTGGTGGTTTCAAACGTATTCCCTTTGAGAAATATGGAGGCTACTGCATTCTTCGGGACCTTCAATACTGCAGACATGTTTTGGTAACATCCCCAAAATTGTGCTTCAACAAAATCCTATATGGAAGCTCAACAGACAATTCCTTCAATATCCTGGCTTGTGGTTTTTGACATGTGGGACTGTATTGACTGGTGTGTGCATTTTAAAATGATGACCAATCAATTTAACTATCAAGTTGAAAGAAACATCTCAAGGATGATCAATGGAAAAAGGATGCACCTGACATCAACTGAGTGTAGTGTTTGAATACTTATGCAAAATGTGAAATGACCGTTTTTTAAATTTATTTTAGCAATAGTTTTTATTATCCTTATAGTGTGTGTAGATTGATGAAGATTTTTTTTTATTTAATGTGTTTTAGAAAAAGGCTTTAAAGTAACACACTGGAAAAAGGGGAAAAAGTGAAGGGTTCTGAAAACTGCCCGAATGCACTGTACATCAGCAACAAATGCTAAGTCTCCTTATTTTTGCTAAACTCACCAAATTATGACAAGAATGATGGTTTTGAATTCTGCAAAGTCACTGTGGAAATATGTGAAAAAATATTGGTATTTATTACTGAGGACAAACCTACTAATCTACCTAAACTACCTGAGGTCAATGTCTATATTGCTGCTACCATTTGTCATATCTTTTCAATCTAAGCCTTCAGGAAATTGAATGCCCAGAGAACTGGAAGGAAGCAGAAATTTCTCCGCTATCCAAGAATAGCAAAGCACCTTTTACTGATTTTAAACAGCCGAGCAATCCATAGAAAACTTATGGATAGAGCCATGTTAGCAAATTCAGGGTGTGGACAAAATAATGGAAACACCTAACAAAATATCAGTATCAAGGGCCATATAAGGACAGTTCCAATCTTTCTTGGAACGCTGTCAAACAAGTCTTGAACAGGGTATAGTAGGATATTGCAACATTCTTCAAGCCTCCAGTTCTTTGAGGGATGAAGGATGTGGAAATCTATTTTGTGCTCGAAAACATCTTGTAAAAGTTTAGTGATGTTCTAATTGGGGAGAACATGGAAGGCATTTACCATTTTGGAATGTGTATTGGGGCATTATAATTCTGGAATATTTGAACATCCTGAGGTAACAGTGTTTAGTTTTAGGCTAAACATGAACATTGCGATGTGTTAGGCTAACCATGAAGAATATGATGTGCTAGGCTAACCATGAACAAGACGATGTGTTAGGCTAACCATGAAAAATAACGTGTTAGGCAAACCATGAACAATACGATGTGTTAGGCTAACCATGAACAAGATGATGTGTTAGGCTAACAATGAACAATAACGTGTTAGGATAACCATGAACAATAACGTGTTAGGATAACCATGAACAATAACGTGTTAGGATAACCATGAACAATAACGTGTTAGGATAACCATGAACAATACAATGTGTTATGGTAACCATGAACAATATGTTGCCATTACACCAACAACAATGGCATCCGACATCCAAACTATTCAGAAAGCTAGAGGATTCCTCAAGTTTTCACTTGAGAAATCTGGAATCCTGCTTTTGTAGAGAATAGCAGGAACATTCTAGGGTGTCAATATATTTGTCAGGCTTGTACAGGTCAAGATTAAAAACAGCCTGTTAAATGTTACAGCCCCTGACATGGTATGGAAGACAATGAATGGAATACACTTGTGTGCACTCGTTATAACTCTTCAAGGCAGCCCAGTTGGGCCTGAAAGAAATCAGAGATTTTCACCAGAAACCCATCTGAACATGTCAGATCAAAGCTGCCAAACTAAACACATTGCCTGTGCTCCGGATGAGCAAAGACAGTCAAAGATGCTACAGCCTTTCATTTGACAGTAAGTAAACCGTCTGTGTTAAATCCTTCATGTATTACAACCTTTCCAATGGAAAGTTAATTTGTGAACATTTGTTGTTTAAAGTGGACATAATTGTACACAAAAATACTTCACAGTGTGGTTCCACCTCTTACAGGTTCCTTCCTGTTCCCGTTTTTTACGAGCTGTTGTGTTGATATATTTGTGGTGATGTGAAAGGGGCCTTGCTGAAATACATTTGATTGATTTTTGAAAGACAGAAACATTGCAGCAGAATAATCCAGGCAAGTCCAAAACCTATCCGTCCGGTTCCTACCTGTCATTACAAAGCTCTGGTTGGGTCACCAAAAGTTTCAATTGTGTACATTTTAAATTGTGTAATTTTAAGTAAACACTACAGGAAAATACCAAGTATAAACATGGATCAAAGTAATTCCCCATCAAGGCAAGAGCTTCCATCAGGCATCTTTAACATAATTATGTGTTATTGGTCTGGTATATCAAGTTATTAGTAATTAGACAGAAACATCACAGCAGAAAGGAACGTTAAGACAACGTTTCCATTGGGTCTCTATTAGGTTTTTCCTCATAACAACGACGGGGACTCTTGTTGCGACCCACTGACATTGTCAAGGGTTTTTGCATACAGCGTTTTGTCATGCTCTAATAACTTCTTATGGTTAGACCCTACAAGCTCCATATTGGCTATTAGCATTAGAAAACTCTCTCTGTCCAGTGTGTGTGTCGTCATGTACTTGCTTGAGCCAGCCGTGTGACATTTTACAGGGGACTATCTTAATCTCAGAAACTCACCTCTTAGTATAATGAATACACATTTATGCAGAAATGTAGTTGATGTTAGTGATCTGTCCCTACATGTTGTCTTCCACTAGCAGCATCTGGAAGTTCTATTGGGTCTATGTATAGTGATTCTGACATCTCGGTCTTTATTTATACCCGGCCTGGCCTGAAAAATTACTGAATTGCAGGCCAAGCCTGGCCCCAAAGCTAAGACAGTCCCTATTGAGTTCGGGCTGTAATTTTAATTTAAAACTCCATGAGAGAGTTGTGGAGAAAGCAATGGAACCAGAGATCTAGCAGTCCATTGCCTTGAAATGGCTATAGTGCATTGGGATTAAATCCATTTGGGTTGGTTATGGTCTAGGGGGTTAACAGATAATCGTAATGGTTAAGGGTCAATAAGAGGATGAGCTCTGCGTTCATCTGCTCTTCTGGGTAGAACATCCTTGTAACCAATCAGCAATAGTGTTGTGAAACAGCTGGCCCAGACATAACTTACACAGATACCCACAGAGTTTAAGTTATAGAAAGATGGTTGACTCCCAGCTGTTTTACTGTAAGATTTCTTTAAATGTATTTTAATAAAAAATATGAAACTTTGATTTACGTCAATATTTGTCTCCCAGTACATACACAGATACCGAGAAAATGTATAGTTACACACTGTTTAGGGGGTTTTTGATTCTCCCTGAATAATTCTAATGCGTTTCAGACAATTATGAGCACAGCAGTATTTTTATATTTGGTGCCAGGAAGGTTCAACAAATGTCTTCATTGGTTGATTGGGCTGTCTGATCTGTGGATGAATTGAGTCATGTTCTATGGTCACTATTGTGACCTTTGTCTTTCACATAAATATGTGTTATTGGTCTGGTAAATCAATCAAATTTATTTATAAAGCCCTTTTTACAACAGCAGTTGTCACAAAGTGCTTTACAGAGACACCCGGCCTTAAACCCCAAGGAGCAAACAACAGTAGTGTTGAATTTCAGTGGCTAGGAAAAACTCCCTAAGGTCGAATTTTAGGAAGAAACCTAGAGAGGACCCAGGCTCAGAGGGGTGACCAGTCCTCTTCTGGCTGTGCCGGGTGAGATATTAAGAGTCCAATTGGAATAATAAATACATTTCTCTGGGCTAATTCCAGAGTCTATTTGAATTTAGACTAGGTCAGAAGTATGACCAGGTGGACAAGGACAGGGACAGCAACGGGCCCCCCAAACCAGGTAATCCGCAGGTGTGGACCAGGACCTCATCTCCTTCTAAAATTTAAAACTGGAGGAAACTGAGAAAAGTTAGTAGTACATCCCTCATATCCCCCAGCACAATAATATAGCAGCGTAACACCTTGGAACTGAGACAGGGGGGTCCGGTGACACTGTGGCCCTACCCGGGTGACAGGTTTGGACTCCAGTTTAGCAGCCAGACGATTTTACTACAGAGCCATGCTGTTATAATACGTGCAGAATGTGGTTTGGCATTGTCTTGCTGAAATGAGCAAGGCCTTCCCTGAAAAAGACGTAATCTGGATGGCAGCATATGTTGCTCCAAAACATGTATATATTGTTCAGCATTAATGGGGCCTTCACAGATGTGCAAGTCACCCGTACCATGGGCACTAATGCACTGCCATACCATCACAGATGCTGGCTTTTGAACTGTTCACTGATAACAAGATAACATGGTCCCTCTCCTCTTTAGCCCGGAGGACACGGCATCCATGATTCACAAAAATAATTTCACATTTTGATCCATCAGTCCAGAGGACAGATTTCCACTTCGCCTCAGTCCATCTTTAATAAGCTCTGGCCCAGAGAAGGCAGCAGCATTTCTGGATCTTGTTTATGGTTTCTTCTTTGCATGAGTTTTAACTCGCATTTTTGGATGCAGCGACGTACTGTGTTCACAGTCAATGTTTTTTGGAAGTGTTCCTGAGCCCATGTAATGATTTCCCCCATAGAACGTGTCTGTTTTTAATGCAGTGCCACTTGAGGGCCCAAAGATCATGGACATCCAATATAGTTTTAGGCATTGTCCCTTGAGTACAGAGATATCCATGGATTCTCTGAATGTTTTAATGATATTATGTACCATAGATGATTAAATACCCAAACTCTTTGCAATATTACATTGAGAAATGTTATTCTTAAATTGTTGCACAATTTGCCTGCGCAGTCGTTCAGAGAGTGGTGAACCGCTCCCCCTCTTTACTTCTAAAAGACTCATTTTATACCCAATCATGTTACTGACATGTTTCCAATTAACCTAATTAGTTGTGAGATGTTTTACCAGTATTATTATAGCATTACAGAACTTTTCCTGTCTTTTGTTGCCCCTGTTGGCTACAAACAGTATGGAATGTCATGCTATATTTTTGCCACCGCATCAGATTAATTGTCCCTGCCTAGGAAAGGAAGTGATGTTTCTCTCACGCTCATGATTTTGTCAATGAGAGAGGCGAACTGAAGGAAGTCGATGGATATGCCATTTGGACTGAGGTAACCTACTTTTTCAGTAATTTTTTTGATGGATGACAACATAATGACTGGGTGTGTTAATACTTCAATAACAGGTAAAACTTGAGGGGGGGTTAAAGAAAAATTACTCTACATGACATTACATGCTCTCACTGTAGGTGGTCCAGTCCAATGGATTTATTCTTAGGTGGGGCCTGCAATGAAATTCTAATAAAAATGTATTTGTTTTTCAGGTGTTGGCGCTCTCTAAGTGTTGGCTGACAGGTAGAAGCCAACTAAAATGAAAAGTAGCCCCAACAAGACTAAAATTAATAGAAGCCCAATCAGAACTCAAATGAATAATAGCCCCAACAAAACTAAAATAAATTGTAGCCCCAACAAGACTAAAATAAATTGTAGCCCCAACAGGACTAAAATGAATAGTAATCCCAACAGGACTAAAATGAATAGTAGCCCCATCAAGACTAAAACAAAATGTAGCCCCAACAGGACTAAAACAAATAGTAGCTCCAACAGGACTAAAATGAATAGTAGTGCCAACAGGACTAAAATGAATTGTAACCCCATCAGAACTCAAATGAATAGTAGCCCCAACGAGACTAAAACAGATTGTAGCGCCAACAAGACTAAAACAAAATGTAGCCCCAACAGGACTAAAATTAATAGTAGCCCCAACGAGACTAAAACAGATTGCAGCCCCAACCGGACTAAAACAAATAGTAACTCCAACAGGACTAAAATGAATAATAGCCCCAACAAGACTAAAATAAATGTTAGCCCCAACAAGACTAAAATGAATAGCAGCCCCAACAGGAATAAAATGAATAGTAGCGCCAACAAGACTAAAACAAAATGTAGCCCCAACAGGACTAAAATTAATAGTAGCCCCAATGAGACTAAAACAGATTGTAGCCCCAACAGGACTAAAACAAATAGTAGCTCCAACAGGACTAAAATGAATAGTAGCCCCAACAAGACTAAAATGAATTGTAACCCCATCAGAACTCAAATGAATAGTAGCCCCAACGAGACTAAAACAGATTGTAGCGCCAACAAGACTAAAACAAAATGTAGCCCCAACAGGACTAAAATTAACAGTAGCCCCAATGAGACTAAAACAGATTGTAGCCCCAACAGGACTAAAACAAATAGTAGCTCCAACAGGACTAAAATGAATAGTAGTGCCAACAGGACTAAAATGAATTGTAACCCCATCAGAACTCAAATGAATAGTAGCCCCAACGAGACTAAAACAGATTGTAGCGCCAACAAGACTAAAACAAAATGTAGCCCCAACAGGACTAAAATTAACAGTAGCCCCAATGAGACTAAACAGATTGTAGCCCCAACAGGACTAAAACAAATAGTAGCTCCAACAGGACTAAAATGAATAGTAGCCCCAACAAGACTAAAACAAAATGTAGCCCCAACAGGACTAAAATGAATAGTAGTGCCAACAGGACTAAAATGAATTGTTACCCCTTCAGAACTCAAATGAATAGTAGCCCCAACAAGACTAAAATAAATGTTAGCCCCAACAAGACTAAAATGAATAGTAGCCTCCACAGGACTAAAGTGAATAGTAGCGCCAACAGGTCTAATGTAAATAGTAGCCCCAACAAGACTAAACTGAATGGTTGCCCCAACAGGACTAAAATGAATAG
Organism: Esox lucius; assembly: GCF_011004845.1. Classification (NCBI taxonomy): domain Eukaryota; kingdom Metazoa; phylum Chordata; class Actinopteri; order Esociformes; family Esocidae; genus Esox; species Esox lucius. Next base: position 38,684,784 of record NC_047570.1, on the reverse strand, counting down.
TAGCCCCAACAAGACTAAAAAGAATAGTAGCCCCAAGAAGACCAAAATGAATAGTAGCTCCAACAAGACTAAAATGTATAGTTGCCCCAACAGGACTAAAATGAATGGTAGACCCAACAAGACTAAAATGAATAGTAGACCCAACAAGACTAAAATGAATAGTAGCTCTAAAGGACAAATGTCAAGCATTGGGGTGTTCATTTAACAAGCTTGCATTCTAACAAATCTGTTCATAAACCATGCGTGAGAATAGTACCAATCAACCAATATATGCAAAATGTGGAATTTAGTATGAACGTTTGGTTTATAATGTTCCTAAATTTGCAGTGATCATGTGTGTGCTCAGTACAAAGCAGTGGAAACTGCTTCTGTAACAACTCAGTGTGGAGCTGTCTGAGTTCGATTTTCTCAAAAAAATACATGAAGGAACTGTAGGGCTGGGAGGTCTGTCAGTGTTAGTAATTGTTGAATACTCATTTAAATAATTTTTCACAACGCTAAAGACCCTTTAAATGTCCTTACTCATTTTAACAAAGTTTTATTGCTATTCAAGCGAGCAGCAACAGAGCGAGACAAAATAATTATGGCACTTATGTCAATCTCAAAAAAAAAACATTAAATTGGTTGCGCGGTTGTTGTTCATGCTACAACATAGTATGTTTCCCACAGGCCTGAAAGGATGTGATTTTGACTATACAAGGTTAATTAGGGGTGTTTTGACATGCAGATAGCCATGGTCGTGCTTGAGCATTGACCGAGAAAACAAGCGGTATTAATCATATGTCGTAGGATTGTTCGGTAAATTTGTCTCTTTCTATTAGTACACACATTCTTAATTCCGTTCGTAAATACATTTATATGTAATATTGATGTATGATACCCTGGGACTGAAACTAGTTCCTGCATTTAACCTGAACTGCCTAGACTGAACAGGGCAGGAGATTCGAGGTAAGGGGCTATTAATGTTTACTGCTAATCACTTATCTTAGAGTGGAATTAGGAGGAAATGCCCAGGTTGACAGAGACTAGGACCATATGGCTGGAACTAAATGTTTGGAGTTTCCTCATACAATACCACCAGAAGTTTGGGTCCTTTCGAAAGTATTAAATCATTAATTAATAATAAAAAAAAAAATCTGTTTTATTTTTATAATGATATAGATTTTGTTTAGCAGATTTTTATTTTCACTTTGACATTATGGACTTGTTTGTGTTGGTCAGAGGCAGGAACACAGTTGTAACACAACTGGAAAAGTCCCGTTTGAGGCCCTGCAACTCCCTTGATCAGTAACGCCAGGATAGTATGGGTTCAACTCCCATTTATGCCCTTACAGCTATTCAGTTAGCATGGGACCACATGCCTAATTACTTCCAGCTAAAAGCTGATATTTAAAAGAGGATCCGGTTCCTTCAGTGTTGACACTGCAATTACCTCTCTTCAGACAGGCACACCCTACATTTTAAAAGGGGTCCTTGTTTCCATGAAAACATGCATTAAATGAGTTTGAATTGGAAATGTTGCAAAATGAATAGGAAATATAGTAAATGACAAGGTTAGAAATAAGGATTTTTAATTGAAATAATGATTGTGTCCTTCAAATTGGGCTTTCATCAAAGACTCTGCAGCAATTACAGCCCTGCAGACCTTTAACATTCTATTTGTCAATTTGTTGAGTAATCTGAAGACATTTCAACTCGTGCTTCCTGAAGCACCTCCCACAAGTTGGATTAGCTTGATGGGCATTTCTTACGTACCAGATGATCAAGCTGCTCCCACAACAGCTCAATAGGGTTGAGATCTGGTGACTGTGGTGGTCACTCCATTATAGTCAGAACACCAGCTGACTGCTTCTACCCTAAATAGGTCTTGCGTAGTTGTGCTGTGGGTCATTTACTGTTGTAGGAAGTGCCATCCACAGGTAATGGCAAGGCATTGCAAAATGGAATGATAGCCATCCTTCTTTAAGATCCCTTTCACCCTGTACAAATCTCCCCCTTCACCACCAAAGCACCCCCAAACCATCACATTGCCTCCACCATTAGTGACAGATGGCATCCAGCACTCCTCCAGCTTCTTTTCATTTGGTCTGCATCTCACCAATAGGGTGTGTCAATTAATGTCAAAAAGCCATTAAGTTGTTATACAACAAAAAGTGAAGAGTGAAAGGGTCTGAATACCTACAGAAGGCACTGTATGAATTGTCCAAAATGTTTGCAGGACAGGAAGAAATGTATTACCAATACATGCAATTCTGTATATTACGTGATTTAGGGGCTTGCCATTGAAAATCCCTGTACGGTCCATTTCAAAAATACTTTACAGGCATTGACCCAGAACATCTGGGCTGTAACTTTTGCCATAATCACAGTGATGTGCACCTGAACGTATGTGAAATTTTATCCCAAAACATGATTGATGTTTGCATTCTGGTGAAGTGTAAAACTCTTTTAGGACATGATAGTGTAGTTCAAGAGCCATAACTTAAACAGGCAGTCTAGACTGTATTTAGGACTTAATTAATTGAGCTATTGGTAGAAAGAAGAACACAAATATTTTACCTTGCCTATGTTGGTCTTGCTGTATTCTGAGTACAATTACTTTTTTCTGATTTTGCTCTATGAAGGTAGCTGAAAGACTGTCATAGGTGCTAGTCAAAACTCTCGGTCGTATTAGCTTATACATATTTTCAAATAATAAATATTAATCAGCAAGCAATAATTAAAAGTTGGATTGAAACATGAAGAATGATGCATTAAATGTTCACAGATACATGCTCATGAATACAAATGTACTTTAAAGATCAATACATAATATTTGCAGTGACTGCGTTAGAAGACTTATTCCTGGGGGGTATCATTCTGCCAAACTGTCACAATACGGGACAGGTAGAACATAAGACACAGAGCAGTGTCATTTTTTTCAGCAACAAAAGGGGAGGTACACCACAAACTGCCTGACTAGCATAAACAACTGGCATAGAGGATAAAGCACAACTAGCATTAACAATGACCAACAAACTGAAGAAAAACAGGAGCAACATCAATAGGGTCCCCAATCAGTTACAATGAGGTGCAGCTGCCTGATTTCTGGAGAACAGAAACAGATGCGCAAAGATGCCTAGAGGCATGCCCACTGTCAGGCCCTGGCTGTGGCCCCCAGGCACATAGAGATGCCTAGAGGCACCCCAGCCAGGACCTGACACAAAACATTTCAGTTTCAAATTGTTTAATCAAATGGAACAACAATGACAGGGACCAACAGTACACAAATATGTCCAGTAAAAACTATGTTTGATAAAATGCTTAACCCAATTACTTTTAGTCATAACCTTTAAGGAATTTGAATTTAATGAGTCTACAATCAAGTCATTACCCCCCACCCGTTCTTCTCCACACTGCTGTATGTCTAGAGAGATTGGCCCCGGACTGTTTTCTGTAACACTGCTTTATGTTCAACATAGCGCAGGTTGGTTTGATTTCAAATGATTTAGTTTAAACATGCTCTCTTTCCATTTCCTTTGAAAACTTTAATATAATTTTTTGGGAATCCTACTGAGGGTGGGCCAAGGCCCAGAGAGGTGTAGGGAAACCTGGAGGGATTTACAAATGTATACGTATTTCTTTATCTGTGCTATGCTACTTTTTACCAGAGCCAGCTCCAGTTGTAAGGCACAGAAACATGAAAACCTAGGGAGGACCAGTGATAGACATGAAGACCCAGAGAGAACCAGAGACAGACATGGAGACTGAAAGAGAACGAGACAGGGACATGATGACATAGAGAGAACTGGGGAGAAACCAGAGAGATACCAGAGAGAGACCAGAGAGAAACCAGAAAGAAACCAGAGAGAGACCAGAGAGAAACCAGAAAGAAACCAGAGAGAGACCTGAGAGAAACCAAAAAGAAACCAGAGAGAGACCTGAGAGAAACCAGAGAGAGACCAAAGAGAAACCAGAGAGAGACCAGAGAGGCAAGGACAGGCCAAGAGAAAGAAAAAATAGGCAATGAGAGACCCAGGGAGGATCAAGCCGAGAACAAGGTTTAGGGTTCTGGTGGCTTACCAGCCCCGCTCCCTGTCAGCTCCCTGGCCAGCCTGACAGAGCTGTTCACGAAGGCCTCTCTGCAAGCCAGGGTTAGAGTTCAGAGCTCTTCACTGGTTGACTCAAGGAACTACAGCATATTTTATAGATCATGAGTAATCTCTGAGTACCTCTGTTTCTTCTCTCATCTCTGTCCGTTTGAATTCAGTGCCAGCCCATCTGTGGCGCATGTGATGGGGCTGTCTGCTTTCAGGCCAGAGCCTGGACGTGTGACCCTGTCCCTGCTGCAGTGTCTCATCCAGGCTGGCCGGCATCCCGCCCCATCATGCCTCGCTACACAGCCACCAAACAATACGCATCAATATCCCCCCAAGTTGTTACCCACGTCTCCCAACTGACTCACACAGCTCGGTCGTTACCCATGTCTCCCAACTGGCTCACACAGCTCGGTCGTTACCCACATCTCCCAACTGGCTCACACAGCTTGGTCGTAAATGAACAGGCCTGAAAAACAGAGAACTGTGGGTGTTCTGCAGATAACACTGTTCTGAAAAGAAAGAGCCTGCTGTGGGTCCCTGGTGCGGGTCCCTGGTGCAGGACCCAGAAGGTCATATGAATGGATACCTTCTAATAACAACCCCACAGTGGTCCCGGTCCAAATGGCACATAATCCCTCAGCGTGAGCACTTTGATTGGCTTTGGTCCATTTGACACAAACACAGGGGGACAAATGGGGCGGAACCCTGTCCATCTCCTCCCCATGAAGCCTAATCCCAGTAGGAGTAATGGCCCTTTAAATTGGACAGACCTGTGTGTTTTGATGTCCTGTCACTTACATCAACATTCACTCTCCCATCTCCCGCTTATCAGTCCTGCATGGCAAATGGCACCCAACGCCACATGTACGCTTTGGTCAGAAGTAGCGGACTAATCAGGGAATAGGATGCCCGTTTACAAGGTTTGCTGTGGTAGTAATAAGATGGTGCCGCGTGGGATCAGAAAAAAATAAAATAAAACTAAACCTAATAGTTCCTTAACTGAGAAAGCTGTTAGAGTGGAGCTGGCCTAGACCAAAGGGCTGACCACTGATAGGTGTTTCCGGTGACTCATCTGCCCCAGGCTGTTTTCGTCCCCAGGGACTGTGGGAGAAGCCAGCGTGACGATGTAGGGTCTTCATTTGAACTGGTCTCCCAGAGCAGGAAAATAATCTGCTGCAACGCGATGCACAGATAATTGTTTTTCTAGCAGTAGATGAATGTTTCATTAGTGCAAATCAAGTCTGATGAATTAGTGGGAACTACAAACTTTAGTTTTAGTGGGAATTACTGGGAACTCAACCTGCAATGAGCGTGAACAGGTCTGCGAAAACAGGATGTTGAGCTTATAATGAAACATCTGTGTCTCTGTGTGTTTGTCATCTTCTAACATCTTATTTACTTACACATGTTACCTTGAACAGACAGATTTATATGTTACCTTACATGGACAGATTTATGAGTAAATTGTGATTCATGGTCTTCGCACCTGAGAAAGGAATTAGTGCCAACCAGCTGAATGTGGCTGCTAAGTCACACAGAGGAGAAGACAGCTATCATGGCAGCTTCTTGTGTAACTGACTCAGCCGAAAGTGGCTAGGCTGTGGTCTATGTTAGATGACTAAGATGCCCTGTCTGGCTTGTTATCTACACATTCATGAGCAGAATATTTTGCGGACCTCTCAGTTTAAAAAGCACCCGTACTTGGTGCCAAGTGAGTGAATATAGCTTGTCTCTCACGCAGGGAACAGGTGAGCATGGTTGTAGCATGAATCAGCAGGATGTTTTATGAACATGCACACAACTCACAAACACTTATACCTGCCATGTCATCTGCCTCTGCTTAGGACACACAGCAGCACTTTGTCTTGTTGTTAATCACTCAACAAAGTCTGCCACATGAGAACACACTGGATGTACTGTATCTTTATGGAACCAACATGTGTTCCCCAAAATGATTAAATAAATAAAGTATTTCCTAACTCTTAACCTTAAATGTAACATTATATCTAGTACCTTCCTTTAATCCCAATCATAACACTAAACCTAGTCCTAATCTGAACCCCAACCATAACATTGACCCTAGTCCTAATCTGAACCCCAACCATAACATTGACCCTAGTCCTAATCTGAACCCCAACCATAACATTGACCCTAGTCCTAATCTGAACCCCAACCATAACATTGACCCTAGTCCTAATCTGAACCCTAACCATAACATTGACCCTAGTCCTAATCTGAACCCCAACCATAACATTGACCCTAGTCCTAATCTGAACCCCAACCATAACATTGACCCTAGTCCTAATCTGAACCCCAACCATTACGTTGACCCTAGTCCTAATCTGAACCCCAACCATTACATTGACCCTAGTCCTAATCTGAACCCCAACCATAACATTGACCCTAGTCCTAATCTGAACCCCAACCATTACGTTGACCCTAGTCCTAATCTGAACCCCAACCATTACATTGACCCTAGTCCTAATCTGAACCCCAACCATTACATTGACCCTAGTCCTAATCTGAACCCCAACCATTACATTGACCCTAGTCCTAATCTGGAATAAAATGTTCTAAATTCACCTGATTTTTTGTGGGGTTCCTACCATTATAAGGACCTCTGGTCCTCACAGTTATAGTAGAACAAGCACACACACACACACACACACACACACATAAACACAGACATCTACACACTCACACACACAGAAACACAGAAATCCACACACACACACACACACACACACACACACACACACACTCACACACACATAAACACAGACATCCACACTCACACACAAACACAAACATCCACACACACACACTCACACACACATAAGCACAGACATCCACACAAACTCACAGAAACACAGACATCCACACACACACACACACACACACACACACACACAAGCAAAGACATCCACACACACACACACAGAAACACAGAAATCCACACACACTCACACACACATAAACACAGACATCCACACTCACACACAAACATAAACATCCACACACACAAACACACACACACACACACACATACGCACAGACATCCACACAAACTCACACAAACACATACATCCCCACACACACACACACACACACACACACACACACACACAAAGACACAGACATCCACACACACACAAACACAGACATCCACACACACAAACACAGACATCCACACACACAAACACAGACATCCACACACACACACACACACAAACACAGACATCCACACACCATCTCAAATACTTTCACATGGACTATATAACCCACACTCAGACTACACAACCCACACTCAAACTATTTAACCCACACTCAGACTATATAACCCACACTCAGACTATATAACCCACACTCAGACTACATAACCCACACTCAGACTATATAACCCACACTCAGATTACATAACCCACACTCAGACTACATAACCCACACTCAGACTACATAACCCACACTTTATGGCTGAAGTAGTTTTAAAGCTGTTTGTGGCTTCATCACAATCGGACAGGTTCCACCATTCGATTGTCATAATGCTCAGTCATCCATTCTTCTTTGTAGTGCAGCAGTGACACACAGAAAGGACAACAAACAGGTTCAAAGCTGTGTAACCCTTCTGTGAGTCCATGGATGACTTGGTGACGAGGCCACAAGGAGAAGTTTGGAGATGTTTCATGGTCAAATTCACAATTCTCTAAATATCCCTATTTTTAAAAAATGTTGGGGTTTTGGCTGATCTGGGGTTTGATCATAACATTCATGCACGGTCATGATGGAATGTGTATACTTTGGCCAGATTGCTACTGGACATGGATGGATTGCCATGACAACAGCTCAAGTGGGAGAGGGGAGAAAGCGGAGAGAGGGGAGAGAGGGGAGAGAGGGGAGAGAGGGGAGAGAGGGGAGAGAGCGGAGAGAGCGGAGAGAGGGGAGAGAGGGGAGAGGGGGGAGAGAGGGGAGAGGGGGGTGAGAGGGGAGAGAGAGCGGAGAGAGGGGAGAGAGGGGAGAGAGCGGAGAGAGGGGAGAGAGGGGAGAGGGGAGAGAGGGGAGAAGGGAGAGAGAGGAAAGGGGGGAGAGAGGGGAGAGAGAGCGGAGAGAGGGGAGAGAGGGGAGAGAGGGGAGAGAGGGGAGAGGGGAGAGAGGGGAGAGGGGGGAGGGAGGGCAGAGAGCAGAGAGAGGGGAGAGAGGGGAGAGAGCAGAGAGGGGAGAGAGGGGGGAGAGGGGGAGAGAGGGGAGAGAGCGGAGAGAGGGGAGAGAGGGGAGAGAGCGGAGAGAGGGGAGAGAGGGGAGAGAGCAGAGAGAGGGGAGAGAGGGGAGAGAGGGGAGAGAGAGGGGGGAGAGAGGGGAGAGAGCGGAGAGAGCGGAGAGAGGGGAGAGAGGAGAGAGGGGAGAGAGGGGAGAGAGCAGAGAGAGCAGAGAGAGGGGAGAGAGGGGAGAGAGCAGAGAGAGGGGAGAGAGGGGAGAGAGCAGAGAGAGGGGAGAGGGGGGAGAGAGGGGAGAGAGCGGAGAGGGGGGAGAGAGGGGAGAGAGAGGGGGGAGAGAGGGGGGAGAGGGGAGAGGGGGGAGGGGGGAGAGAGGGGAGAGAGGGGAGAGAGAGGGGGGAGAGAGGGGGGAGAGGGGAGAGGGGGGAGAGGGGAGAGAGGGGAGAGAGGGGAGAGAGGGGGGGGAGAGAGGGGGAGAGGGGAGAGGGGGGAGGGGGGAGAGGTCTGCCATGGCATATGGAAGTGCAAACAGAAGTGTGATTCAGGTGTTTGTTTGTTTTTTTTCGGGCATTTCTGTGTTTAATTCGACAGGGAAGTGAAGGACAGTCTGTAAGAGTAGTGGGCCCGGACTAAAAAACACTGCTGCAGCACGTGCACTGGAGGCAGCTGTCCAGAACGCCAGACCAATCGAGACGAGGGGGAGTGACTATTCTTCCAGAACGCCGGACCAATCGAGACGAGGGGGAGTGACTATTCTTCCAGAACGCCGGACCAATCGAGACCAGAGGGAGTGACTATTCTTCCAGGTCCATGAGGCTGTTCTGGAGTAGCATCACCCAAGTATGTGGAAAACAAGAGGGGTTACTCAGGGTGCCAACCTGGCTGTCAGTCTCACACCAACTGGCTGGCTCCCTCCAATACCATCAATGGTTGTTCAGTTTTTAATGCTCTCTGAATGGATTCAACTGCCAAGGAAACAACCGTTCTTCAGTCTGATAATACTGAAACTGTAATATGATGAATAGCAATGTGAGGCAAATTAGACAGCAAGTCAGATGGCATGAATTTGATTCAACACTGGAAGCTACATACAGTTTTTTACAATCGCTATGACAGTTTTTTCAATACATTTAACAAGTTTCCTAAACTCTTAACGCACCAACACACCTAAAACACACAATTGGCAAAACGGTTAATTTCATGCTCAAAATCACACATTGTAAACTAAACTCCAAAACTATTTTACAAAATACAATAATACACTAACACAATACACTATGTCTAACAAAACAGTTCAAACATGTTTCAAAATCAAATAATTATTCAAAACACTAACACATGTTCTCTTCCAACAGGAACATTTAGTCAATCATAACACAATGACAAAAAAAACCCTATCATCAGCTAAAATTACAGAAACTGCATTATTTTATGTATCAGGTCTGCCCTTATACAACAGAGAGTATATTGTATTGATCATAGATTGTGTTTTGCACTGCAGTTTCTTTTGATGCCTCTCTACATTTTTGTTTTGTTGGGTTTAGTAAATGCATGCATTTTGTTTCTTTTGCTGCAGAAATTCAATACAAAAAATGAATGACCATCTTAGGGTAGCTTTATAGAATGTACAGTTTATGAAAAAAAAAAAGACAGAGACAGAATTGCTGCAGTAAAGACTTTATTTGTAAAAGGACATTGCTGCAAGATATACAAACAGAAAAAGCACTGGAAAAATAATAACAAAAACAAAGTAATCTTCTAATCTGCATTTGGCCACATGTTCTCATCCTCTACCTTGCCCCACTCCTCTCCCTTGTCCTTGCCCCACTCCTCTCCCTTGTCCTTGCCCCACTCCTCTCCCTTGTCCCTGCCCCACTCCTCTCCCTTGTCCATGTCCCACTCCTCTCCCTTGTCCTTGTCCCACTCCTCTCCCTTGTCCTTGTCCCACTCCTCTCCCTTGTCCTTGTCCTTGCCCCACTCCTCTCCCTTGTCCTTGTCCTTGTCCCACTCCTCTCCCTTGTCCTTGTCCCACTCCTCTCCCTTGTCCTTGTCCTTGCCCCACTCCTCTCCCTTGTCCTTGCCCCACTCCTCTCCCTTGTCCTTGTCCTTGTCCCACTCCTCTCCCTTGTCCTTTTCCCCACTCCTCTCCCTTGTCCTTGTCCTTGTCCCACTCCTCTCCCTTGTCCATGTCCCACTCCTCTCCCTTGTCCTTGTCCTTGTCCCACTCCTCTCCCTTGTCCTTGTCCCACTCCTCTCCCTTGTCCTAGTACTCGTCTTCCTCTCCGTCGTGCAGGCATTTTTTTCTTTCTTTCTTTCTTTCTTTCTTTCTTTCTTTCTTTCTTTGTGTTGCTCCATATTGTTCCTTTTCCACACAATATCAGCCCAAAGAGTACTCTTTTAGAACATATGATCATGCGATTGAAAGAACCTCAACACCTGAGTGTGCTTCCTAGATGGGAATCAGCTGTGATTTATATATTTGCATAACTTCAATAAGCTGTTTCTCATTAGCAATGGAATACAGTTTTTTACAATTGCTATGACAGTTTTTTCAATACATTTAACAAGTTTGCTAAACTCTTAACGCACCAACACACCTAAAACACACAATTGGCAAAACGGTTAATTTCATGCTCAAAATCACACATTGTAAACTAAACTCCAAAACTAATTTACAAAATACAATAATACACTAACACAATACACTATGTCTAACAAAACACTGCAAACATGTTTCAAAATCAAATAATTATTCAAAACACTAACACAAGTTCTCTTCCAACAGGAACATTTAGTCAATCATAACACAATGACAAAAAAAACACTATCATCAGCTGAAATGACAGAAACTGCATTATTTTATGTATCAGGTCTGCCCTTATACAATAGACAGTATATTGTATTGATCATAGATTGTGTTTTGCACTGCAGTTTCTTTTGATGCCTCTCTACATTTTTGTTTTGTTGGGTTTAGTAAATGCATGCATTTTGTTTCTTTTGCTGCAGAAATTCAATACAAAAAATGAATGACCATCTTAGAGTAGCTTTATAGAATGTACAGTTTATGAAAAAAAAAAGACAGAGACAGAATTGCTGCAGTAAAGACTTTATTTGTAAAAGGACATTGCTGCAAGACATACAAACAGAAAAAGCACTGGAAAAATAATAACAAAAACAAAGTAATCTTCTAATCTGCCCGGTCTTCTGCATTTGGCCACATGTTCTCATCCTCTACCTTGCCCCACTCCTCTCCCTTGTCCTTGCCCCACTCCTCTCCCTTGTCCTTGTCCCACTCCTCTCCCTTGTCCTTGTCCTTGTCCCACTCCTCTCCCTTGTCCTTGTCCTTGTCCCACTCCTCTCCCTTGTCCTTGTCCTTGTCCCACTCCTGTCCCTTGTCCTGGTACTCGTCTTCCTCTCCGTCGTGCAGGCATTTTCTTTCTTTCTTTCTTTCTTTCTTTCTTTCTTTCTTTCTTTGTGTTGCTCCATATTGTTCCTTTTCCACACAATATCAGCCCAAAGAGTTCTCTTTTAGAACATATGATCATGTGATTGAAAGAACCTCAACACCTGAGTGTGCTTCCTAGATGGGAATGAGCTGTGATTTATATATTTGCATAACTTCAATAAGCTGTTTTCATTAGCAATGGAATAAGATACAGGGAATATATTTGTGTTTCAATTCACAATATAAACAGCTGTTTACCTTGACTTTAGCCTGTAAGGTTAGGTTTAGAACATGGTGTTATCTGTTCTGACATACAGTGTGAAAGCATTTGTAAATTTGACTGTAAAATTACATTGTTTTGGTCTTGGTTGAGCTTGTGTGTAAAAGAAGTTCAAGCATTTTAAATTTGTGTTAACTGTATGCATTTTGTGTCAAAGCAACAAGAAATGTGTTACAGTTTTTTTCAATCGCTAACAAGCGCTTGCCCATACTTTAGATAATTTTTCTAAACTCTTAACACAGACTCACACCTACAAAACACAATTGGCCAAATTGTTCATTTTCTTCTCAAAAACACATTTTGTTAAATATATACTAACTCTTAATTTCAAAACAGAACATGTTTTTCTCTACACACACTAACTTTACCAAAACACTGGAAATCTGACTCAAAATGAAATAATTCTGTCAAAGAGTAACATTTGTTTTCACTTCACAAGGTACATGCAGTCAAACGAAGTACACCAGGTTTCAAAATTCTGGCTATTGTTAAAATTATAAAAACTGCATAGATTTTTATGTTTCAGGTAACATGCAATCCACCGTTTACACTAAATTTATTGGTTTGGAACTGTATGTGCACATGTACAGTAATGTTCACATTCAAACGCATTCCAGTAAAAAGCAAATCAGTTATTTCTTACAGTAACTGTTTACCAAAGAAGGTACAGTAGAACAGACAAGGGTTTATTTTATTTTCAAGGTTTATTTACAAAATATCCATGAAACACAAGAGCATTCTGACCAAAAAAAACCAGCAAAAAGCCCAAATAAAAAGGGCGGGAACTAAAAATGGCACAAAATGTATGTATCTAATCCCTGCAATCTTCAGGGTTAGGCCACATGTTTTCGTCAACATCCCATCTGATATCATCTAAGGCGATGCACCTGGGATAAAACCGCTTGGTATGTCGGATCCACCCTTGGCAATCTTGAACTGTGATATCCCTGCATCCAGCATCCATGGCTTCAAGTAGGGACATCTGGTCATGTGGCTGATGGTCATAAACCTTCCACCTCCATGCAGAAAAGAACTCCTCTATGGGGTTGAGGAAAGGTGAATAGGGTGGAAGGAAGAGACTCACCAGTACTGGGTGGACTTCAAACCATGCTGTTATTGCTTGTGAATGATGGAAAGCAACATTGTCCCAGGTAATTACAAAGGTCCTCATGTTTTCACCCTCCTGACCCTGCTCTGGTACCAGGCGCTGGTGGAGATCATTAAGAAACGCAAGGAGGCGCTCAGTATTATAAGGTCCAACCTGGCATCTGTGAAGGAGTAATCCTGTATTTGCCATTGCTGCACACATAGTAATGTTTGCCCCTCTCTGTCCTGGCACATCAACTGTGGCCCTTTTCCAAATTATATTTCGTCCACGTCGACGCCTTTTGGACAGATTGAATCCTGCCTCATCGATGTAAATGAATTCATGAGGGGCCTGGTTGGCTTCCAATTCCATAACTCTCTGAAACAAATATTAAGTCATGTCATTACTGTGTCTACCATACTGTACTGTAACCTATTACTGTGTAGGTAACCTACTTGCAAAGTGCAAAGGTTATATAACTGGACATTGAATTGAATATACACTATACCTGGACATATTGTCGTCGTAGCTCCTTGACTCTCTCACTGTTCCTTTCAAAGGGAACAGTGTAGAGCTGCTTCATCCGCACTCGGTGTTTGGACAATGTCCGCGTAATGGTTGTGAGGCTGATGCTTTCTATATTGGCAAATATCTCATGGTCCTCCACAATTCTAGTTTTGATTTCATGCAGTTTAATTGCATTATTTGCAACAACCATTTCTACAATGGCAAGCTCTTGATCATTATTGAGGAGCTTTCCTCTTCCCCCAGAGGGTGGAAGACGTTGCATTCTGTAGAGAAAAATAAAAATATCAACATATGCATTACTGTATGACCTTATTGACATGTCAAATGAGAATAGAAACAAACCATGTAAAATGCAATACTTACCTGTTGGTTTGTTGAAAGATGCGAATAATGGAGGCAACCGTTGACCGACTCAAATTGGGTTGGACTCTTTCACCAGCCTCTCTTAGTGAGAGACCGTGGTTGATTACATGGTCAATGATAGTGGCACGAATTTCATCACTGACTACTGTTCTTGCAGCCCTTGGAATGCCACCACCACGCATTCTTACACCTCTACCTTGCCCTCTCCTTGGGCCTACACCTGCACCTCTCACTGCTCCTCTCACTGCACCTCTTACTGCTCCTCTCACTGCACCTCTTACTGCTCCTCTCACTGCACCTCTTACTGCTCCTCTCACTGCACCTCCACCTCTCACTGCACCTCTTACTGCTCCTCTCACTGCACCTCTTACTGCTCCTCTCACTGCACCTCCTTCTGCATCTCTCCCTGGGCCCCTTGCTCTTCCTCTTCCTCGTCCAGACATTACAATGTTTGTCTTTTTCTGTTACTGTTTCCAAAAACATCACTCCTTAAAGTCCTCCTTTTATAGTAATAGAAAAAATAAGCCCCTGCCACTGAGTCTAAGCCAGACTGGAATCAGCTGTGGTTGGCCCAATTCACCAAACATAAATCAGCTGTGTCAATTATTCAATTGTTTGTTTATTATCAGCTGAGATATATTTTTGATATATTTTGTTTTTGAACTGATATCATTTCAGAAGCAGAGGTTTTTATACTGTATTTAAGGTTTGGAATATTGTTTTTGCTATTGTGGGATGTTGTGTGTTAACATTTGTAAATACTACAAAAACAATCCATAATTATGTTGGGAGGTGTAGCTTGTCTGTTAAGAAAATGTAAGCATTGTGGAAATGTGTTCACTGACTGCATATTGTGTGAAAACGACATTAAATGTGTGAATGGTATGGCCACAAAAGACCGATGCTGTGCTAATTGTGTTTAGAGTTTTGAAAATGTGACTACTGTTTGGACAAACGCTTGTTAGCGACTGAGAAAAACTGTAATTGTATAGCCTACAAAGATGGATGTTGTGCTAGCCGTGTTAAGAGTTTAGGAAACTTGTTAAATGTATTGAAAAAACTGTCATAGCGATTGTAAAAAACTGTAAGATACAGGGAATATATTTGTGTTTCAATTCACAATATACACAGCTGTTTACCTTGACTTTAGCCTGTAAGGTTAGGTTTAGAACATGGTGTTATCTGTTCTGACATGCAGTGTGAAAGCATTTGTAAATTTGACTGTAAAATTACATTGTTTTGGTCTTGGTTGAGCTTGTGTGTAAACGAAGTTCAAGCATTTTAAATTTGTGTTAACTGTATGCATTTTGTGTCAAAGCAACAAGAAATGTGTTAATTGTATAGCCTACAAAGATGGATGTTGTGCTAGCCGTGTTAAGAGTTTAGGAAACTTGTTAAATGTATTGAAAAAACTGTCATAGCGATTGTAAAAAACTGTAATATTGCATAAGCTCTCTTAGAATGTTCTTATTGAGAAGAGGTACGTATAGTGTATGTAGTACAGAGATAGGCCAATATCAATTACTAATTGATTACTATGAAAAAACAAGCCACAAAATGTTACGAACACGAAATTCATATAAAGACACCTCATTCAGTTGCTTCTGCTGAGGCTGAGATGTCAAACCACCACCAACTAAACTTAGACAATCTGGCCCTCCCAAAAAAGATGTTAACTATTCCGAAAACTAGACTGCCCATATAGACTGGCCATAAAGACCTTTCCATATAGACTGGCCATAAAGACCTTTCCATATAGACTGGCCATAAAGACCTTTCCATATAGACTGGTCGTAAAGACAGTTTGTCACAGTCAAACCTGCCACAGGCAGATCTCACTTTGCTCCCAGGGAGAGGTACAGAGATGCAATATGCAGATACACTGTGAGATATAGTAAGACCCAGAACAGATGGAGGAAAGTTTCTTGTATTTTGGCCGGCAAGAATGGGGAATTCTGTCCTGGAGTGAACATCCAAACATAACACAACTACTGGCCAATTACTTCTTTATTTTCATGCCTGACACGGTTGTTGAAACATTTAAGAATGGACTTTCTCTGTAAAAAATGTCATTGTTGCTGACGTTACTGCTAATATTAAAGAGGAATGTAACCCAGCATTTATTTTCAAATGTCTTCCTAGTCAAACCAATATACACCATACTGCCTTGTCTCAAAATACCATGTCGTAAAAAACAGTAGATAGTTGGGTTAAATTACATCAACATTCGCGGCTGCCCGGTGACCTTGCTCCTCTTTGCCAGTGATTTCCATAAACCAACATGTCCCTTTATTAACAGGTATACAGTCCCTCTTTCAGTGAGCAAACAGATTGTTTCTGATTTTTGACAAACTTTGCTTACTATTTGACAACATTGCCATCCAAAAAAAAAGTGTAGACATGTTAATACGTTCGTAGAAATGATGATAAATTTGTAGACATGATAATAAATTTGTAGACATGATGATACATTTGTAGACATGATGATACATTTGTAGACATGTTGATACATTTGTAGACATGTTGATACATTTGTAGACATGATGATACATTTGTAGACATGTTGATACATTTGTAGACATGTTGATACATTTGTAGACATGTTGATACATTTGTAGACATGATGATACATTTGTAGACATGATGATACATTTGTAGACATGATGATACATTTGTAGACATGTTGATACATTTGTAGACATGTTGATACATTTGTAGACATGATAATAAATTTGTAGACATGATAATAAATTTGTAGACATGATGATACATTTGTAGACATGATGATACATTTGTAGACATGATGATACATTTGTAGACATGATGATACATTTGTAGACATGATGATACATTTGTAGACATGATGATACATTTGTAGACATGTTGATACATTTGTAGACATGTTGATACATTTGTAGACATGATAATAAATTTGTAGACATGATAATAAATTTGTAGACATGATGATACATTTGTAGACATGATGATACATTTGTAGACATGTTGATACATTTGTAGACATGATGATACATTTGTAGACATGTTGATACATTTGTAGACATGTTGATACATTTGTAGACATGATGATACATTTGTAGACATGTTGATACATTTGTAGACATGATGATACATTTGTAGACATGATGATACATTTGTAGACATGATGATACATTTGTAGACATGATGATACATTTGTAGACATGTTGATACATTTGTAGACATGTTGATACATTTGTAGACATGATGATAAATGCAATGTGGATTCTACTAAATTATATAAACCTGCTTCAGCACTGTCATCACTTTGCCTTTGGAAAGCATTCAGATCCCTAAACTTTTTATTAGCGTAGCCAGTTCAGCCAGGAATCCCGACCCCGCTGACCCGACTCCCCTGACCCCCCTGACCTCCCTGACCTGGCCCTGCAGACCTGGACTCTCAGACCTGGCCCCCCTGACCCGACTCCCCTGACCCCCATGACCTGGACTCTCAGACCTGGCCCCCCTGACCCGACTCCCCTGACCCCCATGACCTGGACTCTCAGACCTGGCCCCCCTGACCCGACTCCCCTGACCCCCATGACCTGGACTCTCAGACCTGGCCCCCCATACTCAACACAAACACACACTGTCAGAAAAAACCCATTAATGTACAGTGAAACTCTGGCAGCACAGGCTGGAGAAACAACAGTCAAAAAGACAGTGTGTGTCCGTGTGTATGTGTGTATGCAGTGTGTATGTGTGTGTGTGTAATGTGTGTGTGTAGTGTGTATTTGTCTGTGTGTATGTGTGTAATGTGTATGTGTCTGTGTGTGTAATGTGTATGTCTGTGTATGTATGTGTGTCTACTGTGTATGTGTGTGTAGTTTGTATGTGTGTGTGTGTATGTGTCCGTGTGTGTCTGTTTGTGTATGTGGGTGTGTATGTGTCTGTGTGTGTAAATGTGGGTGTGTATGTGTGTGTGTCTATGTGTGTGTCTGTGTGTATATGTGGGTGTGTATGTGTGTGTGTGTGTGTCTATGTGTGTGTCTGTGTGTATATGTGGGTATGTATGTGTGTCTTTGTATGTGTGTGAGTGTGTGTATATATGTGGGTGTGTATGTGTGTGTGTACATATGTGGGTGTGTATGTGTCTGTGTGTATATATCTGTGTGTGTATGTGTGTGTGTGTGTGTGTGTGTGTGTGTGTAAATGTGGGGTGTATATGTGGGTGTGTGTGTGTGTATATGTGGGGGTGTATATGTGGGTGTGTGTGTGTGTGTGTAATGTGGGGGTGTATATGTGGGTGTGTGTGTATATGTGGGTGTGTGTGTGTGTGTGTATATGTGGGGGTGTATATGTGGGTGTGTGTGTGTGTGTGTAATGTGGGGGTGTATATGTGGGTGTGTGTGTATATGTGGGTGTGTGTGTGTGTGTGTGTGTGTGTGTATGTGTGGGTGTGTGTGTATATGTGGGTGTGTGTGTGATCCTTCAGACATGGTGAGTTAGTAAAAACACTGGAGTGAAATCCGGTGGGAGCTGAGTTAACACTCCCTGTATTAAAAACACCACTGCGTGAGGAAATTAACCAGCAGAAATAAAAACTTCAACACTGTTCTGTAATAAAATAAAATTTAAATATTTATTCAATAAAATGTTAACATTCTGCTAGAAAAGGTAGGTAGGAGGGTGGAGGGGTTGGAGGTTAGGGAGTGTAGGTAGGAGGGTGGAGGCGTTGGAGGTTAGGGAGTGTAGGTAGGAGGGTGGAGGGGTTGATGGGTAGGGAGTGTAGTTAGGAGGGTGGAGGTGTTGGAGGTTAGGGAGTGTAGGTAGGAGGGTGGAGGCGTTTGAGGTTAGGGAGTGTAGGTAGGAGGGTGGAGGGGTTGATGGGTAGGGAGTGTAGGTAGGAGGGTGGAGGCGTTGGAGGTTAGGGAGTGTAGGTAGGAGGGTGGAGGCGTTGGAGGTTAGGGAGTGTAGGTAGGAGGGTGGAGGGGTTGGAGGTTAGGGAGTGTAGGTAGGAGGGTGGAGGGGTTGGAGGTTAGGGAGTGTAGGTAGGAGGGTGGAGGCGTTGGAGGTTAGGGAGTGTAGGTAGGAGGGTGGAGGCGTTGGAGGTTAGGGAGTGTAGGTAGGAGGGTGGAGGGATTGATGGGCAGGCAGTGTAGATAGGAGGGTGGAGGGGTTGATGGGCAGGGAGTGTAGGTAGGAGGGTGGGGGTGTTGGAGGTTAGGGAGTGTAGGTAGGAGGGTGGAGGCGTTGGAGGTTAGGGAGTGTAGGTAGGAGGGTGGAGGGATTGGAGGTTAGGGAGTGTAGGTAGGAGGGTGGAGGCTTTGGAGGTTAGGGAGTGTAGGTAGAAGGGTGGAGGTGTTGGAGGTTAGGGAGTGTAGGTAGGAGGGTGGAGGGGTTGGAGGTTAGGGGGTGTAGGTAGGAGGGTGGAGGGGTTGATGGGCAGGGAGTGTAGGTAGGAGGGTGGGGGTGTTGGAGGTTAGGGAGTGTAGGTAGGAGGGTGGAGGCGTTGGAGGTTAGGGAGTGTAGGTAGGAGGGTGGAGGGATTGGAGGTTAGGGAGTGTAGGTAGGAGGGTGGAGGCTTTGGAGGTTAGGGAGTGTAGGTAGAAGGGTGGAGGTGTTGGAGGTTAGGGAGTGTAGGTAGGAGGGTGGAGGGGTTGGAGGTTAGGGGGTGTAGGTAGGAGGGTGGAGGGGTTGGAGGTTAGGGAGTGTAGGTAGGAGGGTGGAGGCGTTGGAGGTTAGGGAGTGTAGGTAGGAGGGTGGAGGGGTTGATGGGTAGGGAGTGTAGTTAGGAGGGTGGAGGTGTTGGAGGTTAGGGAGTGTAGGTAGGAGGGTGGAGGGGTTGATGGGTAGGGAGTGTAGGTAGGAGGGTGGAGGCGTTGGAGGTAAGGGGGTGTTGGTAGGAGGGTGGAGGCATTAGAGGTTAGGGAGAGTTAAGACAAGCAGGGCCCTGGGCCTCCCATTTTTGTTTGTTCTGGATCAATTTCCTTTAGGGATCAATCTAGAATTAAGTAACTAATCTCCTGCTAAACATTCCCAGGATGTCCAGGATACCTGCAAAGACATACACAGACACACAATCAAATACACAGATACACCTCTGGAGGTCTGTGGCGTTCTCCACCTCAAACTTTATTTGACCGAGGTGTTTTCTGTTTAAACATATTTAGGTTCCAAGGAAGCACTGACTGAAGGAAAATACAATTACATTTAATTCACTGTGACAGAACACAACATTGGATTGTGAAGTATCCCAAGGTGTGAAATTCTGATTAATTCTGGAGTTCTTCGCTCTACTTCAAGCCTGAACATCTCTTTTGATGTACTTTTTGTACAACTCCATTTTCAGAAAAGTTGGGCTGCTGCGTAAAATGTAAATAAAAGCAGATTGCAATGATGTGCACATCATTTATCCCTATATGTAATAGAAGATAGAAGATACAAAGACAAAATATAAAATGTGGAAACTGAGAAATTTTGTTTTTGGAAAAATGCATGTCCATTTTGAAATTGATGTCAGCAACACAAAAGTTGGGACAGGGGCATGTTTACCATTGTGTTGAATCACCTCTTCTTTTAACAACACCCTGCAAGCATTTGAGAACAAATGAGAGAAATTACTGTAGTTTTGCAAGTGAAATGTTTTCCCATGCTTGCTTGATATAGGACTTCAGCTGCTCAACACTTCGGGCTCTCCTTTCTCGTATTTTTCATTTCATAATGCACCAAAGGTTTTCAATGGGTGACAGGTTTGGACTGCAGGCAGGCCAGTTTAGCCCCCAGACTATCTTACTACAGAGCCATGCTGTTGTAATACGTGCAGAATGTGTTTTGGCAGTGTCTTGCTGAAATAAGCGAGGCCTTCCCTGAAAAAGATGTAATCTGGATGGCAGCATATGTTTCTCCAAAACCTGTATATATTGTTCAGTATTAATGGTTCCTTCACAGATTCTACGTGGACTAATGCGCCCCAAAACCCTTAACTTTTGAACTGTGCGGATAACAAGCCAGATGGTCCCTCTCCACTTTAGTCCAGAGGACAGGGCGTCCATGATTCCGAAAAATGTTGCCTGAGGGCCTGCAAATCACGGCCATCCAATATTGGTTTTCGGGCTTGTCCCTTACATTTCTATGGATTCTCTGAATCTTTTATTGATGTTATGTACTATAGATGAGATCCCCAAACTCTTTCCAATTTTCCCTTTAGAAACGTTATTCTATAATTCTTGCACTATTTGGCCGCACAGTCTTTCAGTGGTGAACCCCTCCCCATCCTCCCTGTAATTAACTTTTAATACCCAATCACTTTACTGACCTGTTGTCAGTTGACCTAGTTAGCTGTGTGGTATTCCACAAGGTTTAGTTTTTTAGCATTAGACAACTTTTCCTGTCTTTTGTTGCCTCAGTACCAACTTTTTTGAAATATGTTGCTGGCATCAAATTCTAATTGAACACATATTTTTCAAGAAACTGAAATAAAAGATCTAAGTTTAAATATTTTATACATTGTCTCTGTATTTTCTATTGAATATAGGGTCTAAAAGTTTTGCACATCATTGCAATCTGTTTATTTACATTTTACGCAGTGTCCAAACATTTTTAGAAACAGTGTTGTAGTTTCTGTGCAGTAGTTCTGATCTGTAGTTCTCTACTATACTTCTGTCCAGTAATTATATCCTGAAGTTCTGTACTTAAGTTCTGACCTGTAGTAGTTCTCTACTATACATTAAGAAGAGGACTGGCCATGCCTCAGAGTTCCGACCTACTAGGGAGATTTTCCTGGCCACTGTGCATCAACTCAGTCTTTGTTTGCTCTTTGGAGATTCAGGCTGGGTGTTTTGTAACAACACTTTGTGACAACTACTGATGTAAAAAGAGCTTTCTAAAATACATTTGATTGACTGATATTCTATTCTGCAAATATTTCCTGTATCATCCCTCTAAATTACTGGCCTGAGCGGCTCCGCTCTTTAAGAAACCAACAAATCTCTTTTGGGTTTGGGTTTTCAGCTTCCTCTCTGTTGTGCACTTGTGCAATTGGGCTGTACTCTGCTGGCAGTACTCGGCCCTCATTCAGGGTGGTTGCGGTTGGTGGGTGGATTGATTTCCTGCCTGTTGGGCCCTGTCAGGGGCCTCCCCCAGATAGGGCCACAGTGTCACCGGACCCCCTGTCTCAAACCCAAGGTCTTACGCTGCTATATTATTGTGTTGGGGGAGTAGGGTCAGTTCTCCTTCTCCACTATAAATCCTTGTAGACATAAGGAATGCATTTAAATTATCCCTGTCTCCTGCCATTTTAAACTTAGAAGACATGAGGTCTTGGCCCACATCTGAGGAGTACCAGGCTTGAAAGACTTGTTGCTCTCCCTGTGCTCCTGGTTGTGTTGCAGATCAAGATGATACCTGACAATTTCAGCTGCCTCTGTGCTGTCACCTCCCCCTCCCCGGTGTTGTTCCTGTCCTTGTCCATCTGGTCATGCTTCCGACCTGGACTAGGTTTAAATAGACTCTGGACTCCCACATGCATTTATTAATTATTACAATTTGAACTCTTAATATGTTCACCCGGCACAACCAAAAGAGGACTGGTCACCCCTCTGAGCATGGGTCCTCTCTAGGTTTCTTCCAAAATTTTGGCCCTCTTAGGGAGTTTTTCCTAGCCACTGAAATTCAACACCACTCCGCTACACTTTGCTCCTTGGAGTTTAAGGCCGGGTGTTTTGTATAAGCAGTTTGTGACAACTGCTGATGTAAAAAGGGCTTTATAAATACATTTGATTGATTGATTGAATTGCCACTATCCTCCACCTCAGCTCTTTTCCACCTCTCCTCTCATTCCTAGTCAAGGCTGACGTTCTAGGCCTACTCCTTTGCTCTCTGTGCACCAAGTCACGTGACTCGGTTTATGCCCAGAATTTTACTCAGTGTATTGATGTAGCTACTGATCTTCCCTGCATAACCCCTTTGCCCTGGAGTCATGTGAATGATTCAGCTGAACAAACAGCTAAGCCCTGGGTCTCAAGTGGGAGAGGTTTCTAGTGTTTCCTGAAGTTAACCACTACCTTCACGATTTCATTTGTATTCCAGGCCATGTTGACAGTCCGAGTCCACCATCCAGTCAACCGTGTGATGGTGTCGCCGGAAAATTTGAGTAGCTTGACCAAGGCAGTGATGGATTTCCAATTTTTTGCATTTCCATTGTAGTCATTTAGCAGACTGTCTTATCCACACTGACGTACAGTAGGTGCATTCATTTTAAAATAACAAGGTAAACTACCACACAGTTTAGCAGCAAGTGCATTCAAATTGTTGACATAGAACTATGGATTTTTAAAATGTCAGAGATGAGGAAGAATCTAATCTAAATTGGATTGGATATGTATCAGATCCACATTTGTTCAAAAGACACAAAATGCCTTTTTATTCCCACGCAAATGGTCTCGTCTGGCGGTGAATATTAAAGGACAACTTCAACCTCTAGTGTCCTGAAGCTGTACTTTTCATCTGAATTCCACAACAGAGACGTCTGAAAAAGTCTTACACGGAAAATCAATTGTTCTTGAGTAGCTCCATATTTTCCTGCATTTCTGAGCACTGTTCAGCAGCTGCTATGGCTACAGGGCTCTGAAAACACCCAAATTACTCCTTTAATAAGCTAAAAAACTCTTACTATCATGACGAAGGACCGTAGTAGAAACGTTGTAGAAATGACATTGTGTCATTCCCAAATGTATTGGCACCAATGTACTTCAATGTGTTTAAACACACATTCATCTGAATTTAATCTTTATTAGAGTAAGATCAGGGTGAAGGATGCATGCTAGAACCAGATATAAACATGGCTAGAGTGTTAAGAGAATATTGGTGCATTGTTGCATATTTATTGTTTTACCTTAATTTATACAGGGAAACAAACTAATCCCAGTTAGATTATTAGATTAGATTCAACTTGATTGTGATTGAACTGTACGAGTATGCAACAAAATGCAGTTAAAATCTAACCAGAAAAACAAATAGAAGAGTGCAGGAAATGTATTAAGTGCTATGTATTGATGTGCAATGAAGGCAAATACAATGCAAAATGGTAGTTCTAAATGAGCAATGAAGGCAAATAGGAGAGGGCAGAAAATTTGCTCATTTACAATTATTAAGTATATGTATGTGCAAGTGGAAATGGTTGTGCGATGAGGCAAATGGAAGTACAAACAATAATTCTGACTGTGCAATCGAACAGGTTGGATGTGTAAGGTAGTCTGTTGGATGTGTAACATAGTTTGTTGGATGTGTAAGGTAGTCTGTTGGATGTGTAAGGTAGTCTGTTGGATGTGTAACATAGTTTGTTGGATGTGTAAGGTAGTTTGTTGGATGTGTAAGGTAGTCTGTTGGATGTGTAAGGTAGTCTGTTGGATGTGTAACATAGTTTGTTGGATGTGTAAGGTAGTTTGTTGGATGTGTAAGGTAGTCTGTTGGATGTGTAAGGTAGTTTGTTGGATGTGTAAGGTAGTCTGTTGGATGTGTAAGGTAGTCTGTTGGATGTGTAACATAGTTTGTTGGATGTGTAAGGTAGTTTGTTGGATGTGTAAGGTAGTCTGTTGGATGTGTAAGGTAGTCTGTTGGATGTGTAAGGTAGTCTGTTGGATGTGTAACATAGTTTGTTGGATGTGTAAGGTAGTTTGTTGGATGTGTAAGGTAGTCTGTTGGATGTGTAAGGTAGTCTGTTGGATGTGTAAGGTAGTCTGTTGGATGTGTAACATAGTTTGTTGGATGTGTAAGGTAGTTTGTTGGATGTGTAAGGTAGTCTGTTGGATGTGTAAGGTAGTCTGTTGGATGTGTAAGGTAGTCTGTTGGATGTGTAACATAGTTTGTTGGATGTGTAAGGTAGTTTGTTGGATGTGTAAGGTAGTTTGTTGGATGTGTAAGGTAGTTTGTTGGATGTGTAAGGTAGTTTGTTGGATGTGTAAGGTAGTCTGTTGGGTGTGTAAGGTAGTTTGTTGGGTGTGTAAGGTAGTCTGTTGGATGTGTAAGGTAGTCTGTTGGATGTGTAAGGTAGTCTGTTGGATGGGTAAGGTAGTCTGTTGGATGTGTAAGGTAGTCAGTACTACTGAAATGCAGGGACAGCAGCAATGAGGTTCCGAGGTAGACATGTACATGTAACATCTGAATAAAAGAAAAGCAAGTACCATGGTAATTCTAAATGTGCAGTGCAGGCAAACTGAAAGTACAAGGTAGCATGTGCAACTGAAATGCAGGGATAACAGCAATGAGGTTCCTGAGATAGACAAGTAGTACAAGGGATTAGTGCAACAAGGTCCCGGAGCGGGGGGGTCTGGTTAGTGATGGGATGGGTCAGAGTTCAGCAGGGTTACAGTATATGGGAAGAAGCTGTTCCTGAGCCTGCTGGAACGAAGAGACCTGTACCGCCTGCCTGATGGTATGAGGCCAAACAGTTTGTGATCTGAATATGATCGGTCTCTGATGATGCAGCGGGCCCTGCACAGATGTTTTTTTAGATATTTATTTGGTCAAGATTCATTCTGTAGATCCTCTACAGATATTCATACTCTTACCCAACTAGATTTTAGGGATGTGGGTTACATGGGTTTTAGTTTAGGGATGTGGGTTACGTGGGTTTTAGTTTAGGGATGTGGGTTATGTGGGTTTTAGTTTAGGGATGTGGGTTACATGGGTTTTAGTTTAGGGATGTGGGTTACGTGGGTTTTAGTTTAGGGATGTGGGTTACATGGGTTTAAGTTTAGGGATGTGGGTTGCGTGGGTTTTTGTTTAAGGATGTGGGTTATGTGGGTTTTAGTTTAGGGATGTGGGTTACATGGGTCTTAGTTTAGGGATCAGGGTTACGTGGGTTTTTGTTTAGGGATGCGGGTTACGGAAAAAACCTACATAATAATTAATCTACCACTGTTTTTCAAATCCGTTGTACAGTAGCCTACTCCGGTTGAAACATGTATGGCTCAATATCATGATGGAAGATCCCTTGTACCAACGAGTCCTTCAAATCAAGTTATCGTGTTGCTTATTTAAAATGTAGCCAGCTAGTAGTATCCAGTCTACGGCAAGATAATGTATAAAATGTAGCTAGCTAGTAGTATTCAGTCTACTGCAAGATAATGTATCAAATGTAGCTAGCTAGTAGTATCTAGTCTACTGCAAGATAATGTATCAAATGTAACTAGCTAGTAGTATCTAGTCTACTGCAAGATAATGTTTAAAATATCCTGTGGAGAGGAGGAGGAGGGACTATGATAGTAAAGGAAGTAATGGATTCAGAGGTGTATTCTTTTAGAAAGAGTATAAATGTTGATACCTTGTACAATTATCAATATATCTGCTGTAAAGAACATCATTCAAAGATATCCAATGACTCTATGAATGAACGAACAATGATTACATATGAAATTGACACAGAGTGTTAGAGAAATGAAACAAAACATGACTTCATTTATTTTTCAAATCTTGTTCGACCTGTAACTTGTTGGTTACATAATGTCAACAAACCTTGCTCCTTCTGGCCAATTATGTGTGAAACATATCTCAGTACAAATTCCTCATGATACAAATCACCTACGATCCCCCTGGGTGAACAACCATGCCTCTTAATGAAAAGGCTTCTGATTGTTTATCTCCAGTGAAGTCATTATACAAAATTTCACTGGAACATTTCACTCTTGTGCAAATGCCTGTGTGGAGCCTGTTGAAACAATGTTGCGAGTTCACAATGATCTCCAAACCAGACAGGGTCAGGGCAGATTGAGATAGTCAAGGCAGATTCAGTGTCAGGGCAGATTGAGACAGTCAGGGCAGACTGAGACAGAATCAGAGCAGATTGAGAGTCAGGGCAGATTCCGACAGGGTCAGGGCAGATTGAGACAGTCAGGGCAGATTCAGAGGGCAGACTGAGACAGAATCAGGGCAGATTGAGAGTCAGGGCAGAATCTGACAGGGTCAGGGCAGATTGAGACAGTCAGGGCAGATTCAGAGTCAGGGCAGATTCAGACAGAGTCAGGGCAGATTCAGAGTCAGGGCACATTCAGACAGAGTCAGGGCACATTCAGACAGAGTCAGGGCACATTCAGACAGAGTCAGGGCAGATTCAGCCAGTCAGGGCAGATTCAGACAGAGTCAGGGCAGATTCAGAGTCAGGGCACATTCAGACAGAGTCAGGGCACATTCAGACAGAGTCAGGGCACATTCAGACAGAGTCAGGGCAGATTCAGCCAGTCAGGGCAGATTCAGACAGAGTCAGGGCAGATTCAGACAATCAGGGCAGATTCAGACAGAGTCAGGGCAGACGGAGACAGGGTCAGATCAGATTTAGACAGTCATGGGAGATTCAGACACAATCAGGGCAGATTGAGACTGGGTCAGATCAAATTTAGACAGTCAGGGCAGATTCCAACAGAGTCAGGGCAGATTCAGAGTCAGGGCAGATTCAGACAGAGTCAGGGCAGATTCAGACAGAGTCAGGGCAGATTCAGACAGTCAGGGCAGATTCAGACAGCATCAGAGCTGTCTGAATTCCACTTCATTAGAGATTCCACTTCATTATCATGTTAACTGGAAAGAGAGAATGACAGATGGACAGACAGACAGATAAGACAGGTAGGGTTAAGCGGTTAGGGTTAGAGTTAGAGTGAGGTTAGCAGATCATAGACTTGTCTCTTTGCACTGGGTTAGGGTTAGGGATTAGGGGTTAAAAAAATAAAAATAAAAAGCATCCAGTCAGATTATTGTGAGTTGCTTTGCTTGCAGTGATCTGAAGGCATAGGAAAAAGTTAATGAAGAAAATAGCCAACTTCACCATTGCTTAATCAGTGCCGTTTTGAGAGTTGGGTGGACTTCACATGGACCAGTGTAGTTAATGATGGAAAGTTAGTTCAGTTAATAAACCTGGCTGGAAAGATGATGATTCTTTTCCAGTGTGGTCTATTGATGGTTGATTTCAGAATTGTTTTAAGTACCTGTGTTTTTGCATTAACTAGTTAATGAATAGTGTTGTTTTTTTTGTCCTTTTCTACATTTTACAATGTACCAGAGATTCATGATTTATAAAATAAAGCTGGAAAAGCCGGTGCAGCGTGGTTCTGTATAGGATATTCAAGGACAGATTGCAGGTATCAGCAGTAAGACCTTACCCAAACAACAACCAGAACCAGAGCGGACTGACTACAGGAGGAAATCTCTGAGTCGAGTACTTAAGTAATCACTGCAAGACTAAAAGAAGCCAGACTACAGTTTCCCAGTGACAGAAGTAAGTCACAATGGTTTTATTTTACCATACTGACTTTCAATTCTTTAATGTTTGAAAAAAGTTGATGCTGGTAAAGGCATGTCTATTAGTATGACAGCTTATATTCAGAATAATGATGAGGTTGAAGACCTCACTTTAGCACCAGGAAAATAATGTAATTCCAGGAAAGGAATACCAGAAATAAACATGACAATGACATACAACATGCTATCCAGATGACTAAAACTGTTGTTCCTCTGTGTTTATTCTTAACAACAAGATGGTGAATTAGGATAATTCAGAAATATTATGTGGAAGTATATTACCACCTGAGCTACATGCACACATGCCCCGAATACCCAGAATACCTTGTGTCTGAGAATCAGGGTTGGTGCTGGAGGGAAGCGTGCAGATATCTAATTCCCAGGGAAAGCATATTAACTCAGCAGGAGGATCCAGCATCCTCTTTGAAGTCTTCCTCAGAGCCATTTCAACATGCAACCAGGTGAGGGCTGTCCGTGTTCATCCGGCCGTAGCGATGGAGACTCTGTTCTGAGGAATAAGAAGCAGTTAGAATGGAAACTGCATGACAAGTACACTGAAGAAATTACTACCAGCTGTGGTTCATCCAATTCATTTTATTTTATTCCATGCAGTTTAAAAATACTCGTTTATTTGTAGAACCAAATGTATTTGATGTGGATCAGGTCAAGTTGCCTGCAGAGTGTAAAGTCGACATTTTTCAGTTTCATTTATTGTTTTTAGGTTGACCCCAAAAGGATTTGGTAACACCAGCAACATTTTCCAGAAATGCAAGAAGTTTGTTGTACAGTTTTTCTCAATCGCTTTGGATAATTTTTGCTTAATATTCTCTAAACAGTAAGTGCAACTGTCACAACTGTTTCATGGGTCATCACTCCATGGCATTGTTGACACTGACTGCTTACTGTACTACACAATAATGTCAGTTTTGTCTTACTGAATGCTATTGTGTATCACACTGAGCTTTTTAGATACCAGTTTCATGAGTAGGTAAAAGTTTACAGGGAGAAGTCAATACTGCACATTAAGTGGTGTTACATGTAAACAGAAAAGTCACATTTGCATGTAAATTTTTATGTATTTCTTAAATATGAGGTCATAGAAACTGAGTTGAAAATGTCCCACAAATTTACATCCAAGAAAAAAATAATTCAACAACAATAGAAAAACATGCCGTAGTTCTGTAAAAAAAACTATAAATTGTACTTCCTCACGGTACATAACACTACAAGTTCCCATCATCTTGGTGGACATCCTGTCGCTCTTGTTGGTCTAGCCAGAGATTTTCTTCATCATCACATCTGAAGGTTTCCCCTGCAATGTACAGTGGGAAAAAATCTCTTTGCGATTCCTATTTCATTGTTATGTCACCTAGCAGGTAATTTTTCAATATGGCAGACATAACAAACATTCCATGTCATATATGTTTATAGAATATACATGTATGTTTGTCAGATTTTTAATCGTTTTGCACACATGTGCCAAACTATTCTAATCTGGTGTGAGCAAGAGATTCCTTTTTCAGAGATTTGAATCAAAGCGATTGAGAAAAACTGTTCTCCATGCACACATTGATTACTTTGCTTTTTTATACAACCTCATTTCCAAAAAAGTTGGGACGCTGCGTAATATGCAAATAAAAACAGAATGCAATGGTGTGCACATTATTTATCCCTATATTTAATTGAAAACAGTACAAAGACAACATATCAACTATTTTGTTTTTAGACAAATGCATGCCTACTTTGAATTTGATGCCAGCAACGTGTTTCAAAAAAGTTGGGACAAGGGCATGTTTACCACTGTGTTGCATCACCTCTTCTTTTAACAATACTCTGTAAGTGTTTGGGAACTAAAGAGACCGATTACTGTAGTTTTGAAAGTGAAAAGTTTTTTCCCATTCTTGCTTGACAATGGATTTCAGCAGCTCCAAATGTTTTCAGTGGTGACAGCACCCTGTCCTAGTGTTGTAACAGGACTCTATATCACCCTGTCCTAGTATTGTAACAGGACTCTATGTCACCCAGTCCTAGTGTTGTAACAAGACTCTATATCACCCTGTCCTCGTGTTGTAACAGGACTCTATGTCACCCAGTCCTAGTGTTGTAACAGGACTCTATATCACCCTGTCCTAGTGTTGTAACAGGACTCTATATCAACCTGTCCTCGTGTTGTAACAGGACTCTATGTCACCCAGTCCTAGTGTTGTAACAGGACTCTATATCACCCTGTCCTAGTGTTGTAACAGGACTCTATATCACCCTGTCCTAGTGTTGTAACAGGATTCTATATCACCCTGTCCTCGTGTTGTAACAGGACTCTATGTCACCCAGTCCTAGTGTTATAACAGGACTCTATATCACCCTATCCTAGTGTTGTAACAGGACTCTATATCACCCTGTCCTCGTGTCTCTAACAGGCAGCCATGTGCGCAGGTAAGGCACAACCTGTGCAGAGCACATGCTTCTTTGCTATACTGTCCCCTTTCCCCTTGACATGTGCCTGTCCATCTGTGTGACGCGTATCACACACTCCCACGTGCACTCCCATCTTCATCATGTCATGCACTACGACGTGCACTCCCATCTTCATCATGTCTTGCACTCCGACGTGCACTCCCATCTTCATCATGTCACGCACTCCGACGTGCACTCCCATCTTCATCATGTCATGCACTCCCACGTGCACTCCCATCTTCATCATGTCACGCACTCCCACGTGCACTCCTATCTTCATCATGTCATGCACTCCCATGTGCACTCCCATCTTCATCCTGCGCCCCTCTAACTGACCCAGTGCCCCTCCATGTGTGCAGACAACTCGCTCCGCCCAATTGTTCCAGTTTCAGCACGTCTCTTGAAAGGTCTGTGCACGTGACTGCTAACAGGCTTGTATGTCTGTCAGGGCCTGACAGGCTAAACATGCATTCAAACTTAGATCAGGATAATGATATAGATGAAGAGGGTAATGTTCATGTATTAATTTGTTTTAAATTAAATGCAGTGAACCCATGCAGTGCATGGACACAGGCCATTCATGTGATCATCCTGGATCCCAATTTAAAAATATTGAACATACAGACAGACAGGGTTGAGTAGGTTACTGAACACAAAAACACAGACAGGGTTGAGTAGGTTACTGAACACAAACACACAGACAGGGTTGAGTTGGTTACTGAACACAAACACACAGACAGGGTTGAGTTGGTTACTGAACACAAACACACCCAGACAGGGTTGAGTAGGTTAATGAACACAAACACACAGACAGGGTTGAGTAGGTTAATGAACACAAACACACAGACAGGGTTGAGTAGGTTACTGAACACAAACACACAGACAGGGTTGAGTAGGTTACTGAACACAAACACACAGACAGGGTTGAGTAGGTTACTGAACACAAACACACAGACAGGGTTGAGTAAGTTACTGAACACAAACACACAGACAGGGTTGAGTAGGTTACTGAACACAAACACACAGACAGGGTTGAGTAAGTTACTGAACACAAACACACAGACAGGGTTGAGTAGGTTACTGAACACAAACACACAGACAGGGTTGAGTAGGTTTCTTGAAATCTGTTACAGTTACAAACTACCTGTCCACATTTGAAATCAGTAATGTAACTTTTGGATTACTCAAACTCAGTAACGTAATCTGATTAATAACTTTTAGATGATGTTCATATTAAGAGACATTAGAAGACAAATAGAAATATAACCAGTTGAACACCTTTTCAATCAATCAATCAGTTGGTCAGTGTTACATAGCTTACATAGCTGGCCGGTATTTGCATTTTATTAGCATTTTCCATTATGGGTAATGTACAGGACCTTTGGAAAGGGTTTCTAAATTATTGCTTTCTAGTTCAATATGATTGGGCTTCATCTCTACATTACACACTGAAGGTCTGTCAGATATTCCGTCATTCCAATGTATCCAATAACCCTTGATCTTCCAGTATCTGACTTTTTATCTGAGCATAACCCAAAATTTAAGGATGTGTTGGCCTATTCTGTTATTTGTGTTTTATCCATGGTTTTATTGCTTCAAAACATTGCTGATAAAGAAATGGCCATTTCTCTAAGTTTACATATTCTATGTTTAAAGTTTCAAAAACAATATAATATCAACAATATATTTTTTTCAACAATTTAATTGCAGTTATTTTCAGTAAACTGGTCTCTCCCTATACCTCAACAGTCATAAGTGCATAACAGCTCTGCTCGGCGCAGACTGACAGCTGGGTGGTGTTCTGTGTTCGTGTCTGTGTTTCAGTATCATCACAACTCAGTCAGGCTATAAAAAGACCATTGCACACAAGGATACAGAAACACCAGCTCGCATTCACCTCTGCATCAGCGACTGAACAGGACAGAAGAGAGACCACAGGCTGCGCTCTATCGCCTCCTGGATATGTTGTCGAGGGACTTTTAGCGGACTGCTACGACGCGCGTCTCCGCAGGAACTTTACAGGAATTCTTTGGAAACCAGGAGGGTTTTATTCGTAAACGGAAAACATTCTAATCACCATGGGATTCTATGCAGCCTATCTTTTAACCTCAGAATTTTGGATTTGACCATTTTTGTGCCTTTTTGTTCTCTTGGTTTTTGATCTGATGTGGTATGGCTAATGCTTCTCTGATGGTTTGGGGGGTTCTGCTTTTAATTGGAATAGTAGCTGCATTTGTAAATGGTAAGTTTTTCATGTTTTGTGATCGGAACTGTATAAAAGTTGCACGGCGCTGTTATAATGATGTGTTGGAGAGGGTCGTTAAAATAAATAGCAGAGATGCGTGTAGATAATCTGATTGGATTTCGCGCTTCGGGTGATTTTGCAACTGCATATTTTGATGTACATTAATGTTATTAAAATATTTATGTGTGGAAGTAGCAGAACATTGCATTCATCTCCATGAATTAGGAAGGAATGTGAATGTATTCTAATACTGTCAGTTAATTATCTTCAAATACAAGTTTCTAAAATAATTGTATTTATGATAGGCCCTACATAATATAAAATTATATTAGAACTATTAATTACATGTTTAATTAACTATTATTTTGTAGTGTAGTCAGAAATGAAATATCGCGAAATGTGTTACCATTAACGCTTAATGTACAGGTCTAATAATCCAATGGTCGTCATTAGAAATAAGAATTGATTGTGAAGTGACTTAACTGCCAAAAAAAAGGTTAAAGATAACTAAATGAATAAAAGCAATCACTTCGCAGACACTTTTCTCCGTTGCGTAATTAGCCTCGGGACAATATATTGAAATGTTTGGTCTATATTTTTTGAAGTGGAGGTACAACTGTCTTAACTTCGGCACAGCGTAAACTACTGACATAAACCTGACACGTTATGTTCTGTTTTGAAGTAATCAAAATGTAAGGCTTTTATGCTGCGAAAACAGACATTTGCAGGTAGGAAACTGACAAATCGACTTGTCTAGTAACATGTTTTGGCCATTCATAAAGATCACTGACTACAAAAATAAGCAGGGACCTGTAACATTCTCTGATGTGTCGACATGTTGGGTGGGGTTGTGTTAAATAAAATTAATCACACCATTTTATTTTGATGAATACTTGGATACTTTTTTCACTAAATCTGCTGTCTCTTGGTAATATGTAGTCAATAAAAATTAATTGTGAAGAGAACCAATCATATCATTCCTGTAAACTAATTTAGGGTTGATATATTTTTTGCACTCTTCATTTCGAAATATCCTAATCTACAAGGTGTTGCTAGTCAAATTTATGGGACACGAATATTGCAACTTCAACAAAGTCATTAAGCCTTCATATCAGCTGAAAGATGTACCCACATTTGAATAAATGAGAGATCTAAAAATATTAAAACAGTTTTCCCAAAATGCCATGCCCGAAATTCCCAAGGTGTGACTAAAACAGAGGCATGAAAGTATTCAATTGATATTGGTATTATGTGGAGATGTACCTGTCTCTGCTAAAAATAAACCTAATCAATATATTACATTTCTCTTTGAACAACCACACTATAGACCATTTTAAAATGTAAAACCTTGTGAAACCTGTGACATTACATTGAAGTTCATACACATTGTTTGTGGTGTCCATCATAAACATTTCCTGTGGCCTCAGGTTCTTCAGTGCCCCTCAGAGATGTTGTCCGGAGTGGAGAGGTGGACAACATGAGCTGGATGAACTGGATCTCCAGGCCAACCACGGTGTATATGGCCAGTGTGACCAGAGGCATGCCCAGTGGTTTGGGTGAGGCCAAGGGCGTGGCCAGGGGAGTGGCCAGTGGTGTGGGTGTGGCCAAGGGTGTGGCCAGCAGCGATGAGTCCCTGGTCACCAGTGAGGGGCGCCGGAGGGACAAGCGCTGTACCTGTTACAGCTACAGAGACAAGGAGTGTGTTTACTACTGTCATCTAGACATCATCTGGATCAACACACCAGAGTGAGTCCGACCCCAGTCTGACCCCAGCCTGACCCCAGCCAGACCCTAACCTGTCTCTCTCTCTCCCTTCCTGTCTTTCTCTCCCTTCCTGTCTTTCTCTTCCAGTTATTCGTCTTCCTTGTATATAACTGCTTTATGGCCTCAGTTTGACGATGGGCAATGGAGCTTAAAGATAAAATCCTTAATCCAAAAAATACAAATGTTATCAGGTTAAGAAGCATACTAAACATACTGGATCGTATGTTTTGTCAGGCTGTGTCAGTATATTATGTCAGGCTGTGTCAGTTGTTCTGGCAGGCTGTGTCAGTTGTTCTGTTAGGATGTGTCTGTTGTTCCAATAGGATGTGTTGCTGGCAGGAAGTTATACCAGGACCAGGGTGTAGGTTTGTCTCGGTTTCAGCTTCGACAAAATTGAAGACACATCTGTAAATCTGGTGCCCAAATGGAGGATTGTCATGTTGTTGATTAGAGTGAGAGAATCCTGATGTTGTTTACCAGAGAGACAGAATCCTGATGTTGTTTAACAGAGAGAGAGAATCCTGATGTTGTTTACCAGAGAGAGAGAATCCTGATGTTTTAGACCAGAGAGAGATGATCCTGATATTTTAGACCAGAGAGAGATGATTCTGGTATTATAGACCAGAGAGAGATGATTCTGATATTGTAGAACAGAAGGAGATGATCCTGATACTGTAGACCAGAGAGAGATGATTCTGATATTGTAGAACAGAAGGAGATGATCCTGATACTGTAGACCAGAGAGAGATGATCCTGATATTGTAGACCAGTGAGAGATGATCCTGATACTGTAGACCAGAGAGAGATGATCCTGATATTGTAGACCAGTGAGAGATGATCCTGATATTGTAGACCAGAGAGAGATGATCCTGATATTGTAGACCAGATGTCTCTGTCAGTTGTCATCTCTCTGGTCAGTTGTCATCTCTCTGGTCAGTTGTCAATCGGGTTCCGACCAAATGGCTGCCTGACAATGTTGTCTGCACCCAATGCCTTAACCACTCAGTCCAGTCAAACAGAAGACATTTATAGCACAGTCAGGACTGGTCTAATGTGTGTGTGTGTTGGTAGGGCACTGTTTCCCTCTCCTGAGGCGCCGGACGGTTTGCCAGAATCTCTTCGAGGCCAGCCGATAGTCCTTCTCCATGGCCTCACCGAACTCCTCCCAGGCCCGAGTTTTTGCCTCCACAACCACCCGGGCTGCAGTCCGCTTGGCCTGTCGGTACCCGTCAGCTGCCTCAGGAGTCCCACAAGCCAACCAGGCCTGATAGGACTCCTTCTTCAGCTTGACGGCATCCCTTACTTCCGGTGTCCACCACCGGGTTCGGGGATTGCCGCCTCGACAGGCACCGGAGACCTTACGTCCACAGCTCAGAGCGGCCGCTTCAACAATGGCGGTGGAGAACATGGTCCACTCGGACTCAATATCTCCAGCCTCCCTCGGGATCCAGGCGAAGCTCTGTCGGAGGTGGGAGTTAAAGATCTCTCTGACAGGAGACTCGGCCAGACGTTCCCAGCAGACCCTTACAGTACGCTTGGGCCTGCCGAGTCTGTCCAGCTTCCTCCCCCGCCATCGGATCCAGCTCACCACCAGGTGGTGATCAGTTGACAGCTCCGCCCCTCTCTTCACCCGAGTGTCCAAGACATACGGCCGCAGGTCAGATGAAACGACAACAAAGTCGATCATCGACCTGCGGCCTAGGGTGTCCTGGTGCCATGTGCACTGATGGACACCCTTATGCTTGAACATGGTGTTCGTTATGGACAAACTGTGACTAGCACAGAAGTCCAATAACTGAACACCACTCGGGTTCAGATCAGGGGGGCCGTTCCTCCCAATCACACCCCTCCAGGTGTCACTGTCGTTGCCCACGTGGGCGTTGAAGTCCCCCAGTAGAACGATAGAGTCCCCAGTTGGAGCACTTTCCAGCACCCCTCCCAGAGACTCCAAGAAGGTCGGGTACTCTGCACTGCCGTTCGGCCCATAGGCACAAACAACAGTGAGAGACCTATCCCCGACCCGTAGGCGCAGGGAAACGACCCTCTCGTTCACCGGGGTAAACTCCAACACATGGCGGCAGAGCTGGGGAGCTATAAGCAAACCCACACCAGCCCGCCGCCTCTCACCATGGGCAAACTCCAGAGTGGTGAAGAGTCCATCCTCTCTCAAGGAGTGTGGTTCCAGAGCCCAAGCCGTGCGTAGAGGTGATTCCGACTACCTCCAGTCGGAACCTCTCAACCTCACGCACTATCTCAGGCTCCTTCCCCGCCAGCGAGGTGACATTCCACGTCCCTAGAGCTAGTTTCCGTGTCCAGGGATCGGGTTGCCTAGGCCCCTGCCTTCGACTGCCGCCCGATCCTCTACGCACCGACCCCTTATGGTCCCTCCTGTGGGTGGTGAGCCCACGGGAAGGCGGCCCCACGTCGCTCCTTCGGGCTATGCCCGGCCGGGCCCCATGGGGAAAGGCCCGGCCACCAGGCGCTCGCGTGCGAGCCCCAACCCCGGGCCTGGCTCCAGGGTGGGGCCCCGGCTGCGCCATACCGGGCGACGTCACGGAACTCAAATAATTATTCATCATTAAGGGGTGTTTTGAACCGCTCTTAGTCTGATCCGTCGCCTAGGACCTGTTTGCCTTGGGAGACCCTACCAGGGGCATATAGCCCCAGACAACATAGCTCCTAGGGTCACTCGGGTACTCAAACCCCTCCACCACGTTAAGGTGGCAGTTCATGGAGGAGACATTCTAATTGGGTCTAAGGAAATCTTAATGTCCCAGGGTAGTGACGGGGACATTACCCTGTGTATGGTGCTGTCTTTCACATGGGACATTACCCTGTGTATGGTGCTGTCGTTCACATGGGACATTACCCTGTGTATGGTGCTGTCTTTCACATGGGACTTTTACACGGATGCCCTGATTCTCTGTGGTCACTAAAGACACCATGGCACCGAGGGCAGGATTTAGAGGTGTTACCCCAGGTGTCCTCATCAGACTTCATCCTGATCATCCCCACTCATCATCGCCCCTCCTCTGCCCCATGGCACTATTCCCTAGGACCTTCTGTTCAAGAGGAAGTGGGCTGTCTGGAGAATGAGGTGTGGTCTGTAGAATGAGGGGCTGTCTGGAGAATTAGGGGCTGTCTGGAGAACGAGGTGGGGTCTGGAGAATGAGGGGTTTTCTGTAGAATGAGGTGTGGTCTGGAGAATGAGGTGTGTTCTGGAGAATGAGGGGCTGTCTTTAGAATGAGGGGCTGTCTGGAGAATGGGGTGTGGTCTGGAGAATGAGGTGTGTTCTGGAGAATGAGGGGCTGTCTGGAGAATTGTGGGCTGTCTTTAGAATGAGGGGCTGTCTGTAGAATGAGGTGTGGTCTGGAGAATTAGGGGCTGTCTTTAGAATGAGGGGCTGTCTGGAGAATGAGGTGTGGTCTGGAGAATGAGGTGTGTTCTGTAGAATGAGGGGCTGTCTTGAGAATTAGGGGCTGTCTTTAGAATGAGATGCTGTCAGGAGAATGAGTTGTGGTCTGGAGAATGAGGGGCTGTCTGGAGAATGAGGTGTGGTCTGGAGAATGAGGTGTGGTCTGGAGTATGAGGTGTGGTCTGGAGAATGAGGGGCTGTCTGGAGAATGAGGGTCTGTCTGTAGAATGAGGTGTGGTCTGGAGAATGAGGTGTGGTCTGGAGAATGAGGGGCTGTCTGTAGAATGAGGGGCTGTCTGGAGAATGTGGTGTGGTCTGGAGAATGAGGTGTGGTCTGGAGAACAAGGGTCTGTCTGTAGAATGAGGTGTGGTCTGGAGAATGAGGGGCTGTCTGGAGAATGAGTTGTGGTCTGTAGAATGAGGGGCTGTCTGTAGAATGATGTGTGGTCTGGAGAATGAGGGGCTGTCTGTAGAATGAGGGGCTGTCTGGAGAATGTGGTGTGGTCTGGAGAATGAGGTGTGGTCTGGAGAATAAGGGTCTGTCTGTAGAATGAGGGGCTGTCTGTAGAATGAGGTGCTGTCTGGAGAATGAGGGGCTGTCTGGAGAATGAGGGGCTGTCTGTAGAATGAGGGTCTTTCTGTAGAATGAGAGGCTGTCTGTAGAATGAGGTGAAGTCTGGAGAAGGTGCTGTATCCATATGTATAGGGACCGTTGAAGTATTGTGGTCCTTCCTATCCACTGCAGCTGGATTGTTGTGTGGTGCATTGATGAGCAGTTTCCGCTCTGCCCAGGATCATGTACAATTTAATGAGGATAGGCTTTGTGGGCCATGATTTAGCATCAGGGTTGAAGCTTTTGACCGTGTAGTTGATTTTCCCCTCTCTATGTGTATGTTAGTCAATTTACTTCGTATGTGGAAACCATCAAGGACCTTGAGGAAATTGTCTTCTTCCTGAGTGTGATTCATTGGTTGGTCCGTTGTGATGACTCGGTCAGGTGACCTGATGGGTCATGAACTCCCTGGGATCAAAACAAAACTAGTCCTCTCTGTCTCTTCCTGTTGTTTGAGGAACAAGCTTTAGTCATGAAATAATACAATTATAAGAACTGAAAGTTTAACAAGGGGCAGACATATTTCAGGGAACAGTTTGCAATCCGGTTGAAACTGTCAAGGATTAAAATGTGTTCTATGTGGACAGAGAACGAGATCAAAGGCGGGTTTTCCTGAAATGTTCTGTCCTCTGGGGTAAAAGGTTACATATGCGGAAGCTCTCTTCTCTCTGGTCATCAGGTTTACAGACGGCCTCCACCCATCTCAACAGCCTCCACCCATCTCAACAGCCTCCATCCATGTGGTGTAGATCACCCATCAGGGGACTTTCCTAGCTCACTGCTAACACATTAGCCCTCCACCTTCTCCACTGCTGGGTGTGTTGGGTCCTTCAGGCTCCGCTACATGGCGGAGAGGCCTCTCCTCTCCGAGGGAGGTGCTTTCAACCAAACTGTCAATCCCTGTCACAGGCAAAAAATCCTGCAACAGCTATTCTGCCTGTGCTGGCCCGTGATGGACGCGTTTATTTGTTAGATTTGATGCATATATTTACGTTATTGGTATTTGTTGCTCATTTTGGTGTGACTGTCTGGAGTTCCGTAGTGGGTGTTGGAGATACAGCTTAGAGGTGTTCAGGTCTCCAGTAGTCTCTGTGGCGCAGTAGAACATGCCTTCATCTGCATCACGTGGCTCTGTGTCGGTGATCACAGTTCTCTTTGTGCACCATTCCAAATTTCTCACCCCTTCACCGAACACTCACTGTTTCCACTGTCCTGTCAATAGAAGAATGAAAAATATGGAAAGTAAAACAAAAAAAAATACAATAAAAAATGATTGAAAACATGCTATGTGCACCTGGTCTGACCAAGCTGTAATTCCAAAAAGCAGGATTCCTTTATGCTCAGGCTCCACCCCAAAATGAGCTTTTACAAGCACTAGAGTTAATTGACATGAAAGGATTTACGCTCCTTTTATATTTCTGCCAGTACTCCCCTTTCCTCCCTCACACACCCTCAGGTGCTGTTGAGCTCATGTTATCTTCCTCATTAAAGTTACAAAGACACACACACACACATACACACACACACACACACACACCCGTTTACACACACACACACACACACACACACACATACACACACACACACACGTACACACACACACACATTCCTACTGTGTCTCTTGCAGCAGCGGCCATGCTAGAGGGGACAGTCTGTACCTTATTTCACACCCTCCTATGCTTTCCTTCTCTCATCTCTACACTCTGTATGTCTTTCCTTCTCTCATCTCTACACTCTGTATGTCTTTCCTTCTCTCATCTCTACACTCTGTATGTCTTTCCTTCTCTCATCTCTACACTCTGTATGTCTTTCCTTCTCTCATCTCTACACTCTGTATGTCTTTCCTTCTCTCATCTCTACACTCTGTATGTCTTTCCTTCTCTCATCTCTACACTCTGTATGTCTTTCCTTCTCTCATCTCTACACTCTGTATGTCTTTCCTTCTCTCATCTCTACACTCTGTATGTCTTTCCTTCTCTCATCTCTACACTCTGTATGTCTTTCCTTCTCTCATCTCTACACTCTGTATGTCTTTCCTTCTCTCATCTCTACACTCTGTATGTCTTTTCTTCTCTCATCTCTACACTCTGTATGTCTTTCCTTCTCTCATCTCTACACTCTGTATGTCTTTCCTTCTCTCATCTCTACACTCTGTATGTCTTTCCTTCTCTCATCTCTACACTCTGTATGTCTTTCCTTCTCTCATCTCTACACTCTGTATGTCTTTCCTTCACTCATCTCTACACTCTGTATGTCTTTCCTCTCTTTTCTCTCCTTTATTCCTTCTCTTTTGCTTTCTTCTCCCTTCATATCCCACATTTCTCCTCTCCCTTCTTTTTTTCTCACTCTGTCTTTACTCTGCATCTCTCCTTTCTCTCTACTTCACTCCTCATGCCGTCTCTACTTCACTCCTCATGCCGTCTCTACTTCACTCCTCATGCCGTCTCTACTTCACTCCTCATGCCGTCTCTACTTCACTCCTCATGCCGTCTCTACTTCACTCCTCATGCCGTCTCTACTTCACTCCTCATGCCGTCTCTACTTCACTCCTCATGCCGTCTCTACTTCTCGCTACTTTATTCTCTCCTTTTCTTTCCCTCTCCTTTCTCCCTGTAGCTGGTTTTGGAAGTAGTTCATCATGATTCTAATAAGATAAAAAATCCTTCTTTCTCCTTCTCTCGCTAACCCTCCTCCTCTCCCCTGCTCCCCTTCTCTATCCATCAGAGTCATGTAGTTACATACAGCCCAAGCCTGCACACATCTCAATGCATAAGTAGGTGTATCCACAACTAGGTGTTGTTGTGAGTCGTGTGCTAATCAGATTACATGGTCACGCTGCAATGTGTATTTAAAATTAACCGCTCACGGAGATGGGTCTCATCAGGCGCGGCCTGGTGCCAGGAAGGGAAATATTTCTGTCAGATCCAGATTAAGGCCATATGGTCTTAGTATGCCTGCCTGGCCAGAACTTTCTCCTCACCTCAGATTAAGGCCATGGCCAGAACCTTCTCCTTACCTCAGATTAAGGCCCTGCCAGAACCTTCTCCTCACCTCAGATTATGACCTGGCCAGACATTTTTCCTCACCTCAGATTAAGGCCTGGACAGAACCTTTTGCTTACCTCAGATAATGAAAGTATTCCACTTGCAATGATCTGTCTCCTACCACACTTTGTGTGATTACTGGAAAAGATCAACCACAACCAATTCATTTTAGATAAAAACTGCAGATTTTTCAATTATGTTAAGTCACACCCTGTTACATATACCAGTGTATCAGTAGTGTTATAATAAAGGGCATTATAGATTAATGTGATAGGTCAGTGGTGTTATTACAATGTGTGTAATAGATTCATGTGATAGATCATTGGTGTTATAATAATTGGCAATAATAATGGGTATTATGCATCAATGTGATAGATCTGTGTTATAGTAAGGGGTATTATGCATCAATGTGATAGATCAGTGGTGTTATAACAATGGGCATTATAGATTAATGTGATAAATCAGAGGTGTTATAACAATGGGCATTATTGATTAATGTGATACATCAGTGGTGTTATAACAATAGGCATTATAGATTAATGTGATAGATCAGAGGTGTTATAACAATGGGCATTATTGATTAATGTGATAGATCAGTGGTGTTATAACAACGGCAATTATAGATTAATATGATAGATCAGAGGTGTTATAACAATAGGCATTATTGATTAATGTGATAGATCAGTGGGGTAATATTAATGGGCATTATGAATTAATGTGATAGATCAGTGGTGTTATAACAATGGGCATTATTGATTAATGTGATAGATCAGTGGTGTTATAACAACAGGCATTATAGATTAATTTGATAGATCAGAGGTGTTATAACAATAGGCATTATTGATTAATGTGATAGATCAGTGGGGTAATATTAATGGGCATTATTAATTAATGTGATAGATCAGTGGGGTAATATTAATGGGCATTATTAATTAATGTGATAGATCAGTGGGGTAATATTAATGGGCATTATGCACCAATGTGATAGACCAGTGGGGTAATATTAATGGGCATTATGAATAAATGTGATAGATCAGTGGGGTAATATTAATGGGCATTATAAATAAATGTGATAGATCAGTGGGGTAATGTTAATGGGCATTATGCACCAATGTGATAGATCAGTGGTGTAATAATAATTCCCAGCACATGTAAGACAGAGATACATAAAAAATTTAATGAAATGTGGGAAGTTGTCAGTTTGACCGCCCGCAGCGTCAAGGATTCCAGCTATGCCTCTCAACCTTGTCAGTCCCCCAGGCCCGACTCTCCAGTCTGTACAGGAGGCAGTTATAACTGTCACATTCTAATTATTAGCAGATTAAATATCAAGTAGCCTAGTGACCTGCTGGACTGGATTCTCTTTAAACCGAGCCAACACTAACAATGAGCTGGAAAAGCTGCAGCACAGAGCTGAACACAGACTCTGTGTCCTGTATTATATAATCACAACTGAACACAGGCTCTGTGTCCTGTATGATATAATCACAGCTGAATACAGGCTCTGTGTCCTGTATTATATAATGACAGCTGAACACAGGGTCTGTGTCCTGTATTATATAATCACAGCTGAACACAGGATCTGTTACCTGTATTATATACTCACAGCTGAACACAGGGTCTGTGTCCTGTATTATATAATCACAGCTGAACACAGGATCTGTTTCCTGTATTATATACTCACAGCTGAACACAGGATCTGTGTCCTGTATTATATAATCAGAGCTGAACACAGGATCTGTTTCCTGTATTATATTAATACAGCGGAACACAGGATCGGTTTCCTGTATTATATACTCACAGCTGAACACAGGATCTGTTTCCTGTATTATATACTCACAGCTGAACACAGGATCTGTGTCCTGTATTATATAATCAGAGCTGAACACAGGATCTGTTCCTGTATTATATAATGACAGCTGAACACAGGATCTTTTTCCTGTATTATATACTCACAGCTGAACACAGGCTCTGTGTCCTGTATTATATAATCACAGCTGAACACAGGATCTGTTTCCTGTATTATATACTCACAGCTGAACACAGGATCTGTGTCCTGTATTATATAATCAGAGCTGAACACAGGATGTGTTCCTGTATTATATAATGACAGCTGAACACAGGATCTTTTTCCTGTATTATATACTCACAGCTGAACACAGGCTCTGTGTCCTGTATTATATAATCACAGCTGAACACAGGATCTGTTTCCTGTATTATATACTCACAGCTGAACACAGGATCTGTGTCCTGTATTATATAATCAGAGCTGAACACAGGATGTGTTCCTGTATTATATAATGACAGCTGAACACAGGATCTTTTTCCTGTATTATATACTCACAGCTGAACACAGGCTCTGTGTCCTGTATTATATAATCACAGCTGAACACAGGATCTTTTTCCTGTATTATATACTCACAGCTGAACACAGGCTCTGTGTCCTGTATTATATAATCACAGCTGAACACAAGATCTGTGTCCTGTATTATATACTCACAGCTGAACACAAGATCTGTTTCCTGTATTATATACTCACAGCTGAACACATGCTGTGTATCCTATATCATATACTCACAGCTGTACACATGCTCTCTATGCTATATCATATACTCACAGCTGTACATAGGCTCTGTGTCCTATTTTAAA
Organism: Esox lucius; assembly: GCF_011004845.1. NCBI lineage: Eukaryota > Metazoa > Chordata > Actinopteri > Esociformes > Esocidae > Esox > Esox lucius. The sequence continues at coordinate 38,640,338 of NC_047570.1, read as the reverse complement.
TAGTTACAGCTGAACACCAGCTCCAAGTCCTGAATTATATAGATACAGCTGTTCACAGGCTCTGTGTTCTGTTTTAAATAGTCACAGATGTACACATTATTGACCTCTCTGCCAGCTCAGCAGCTCCATTACTGTCTCTATTAGGTCCAGTAATTTCTCTTTTAGCTGCAGTAATGTCTCTATTACTGCTGTAATGTTTGCTGTCATTAGTTCCTAGTCAGTCAGTAGTGGACATTTGACCAGGACCCTAAGGGCCAAAGTCAAATGAAACACTCTCTCCTCAGAGGAAGTACACTCTTCACCAAAGATGATGTCATTATTCATCTCTTATTGTGAAACAACATTGGTTCTCCTGGACCTGATCAGAAAACGGTAGAATATGACCCCAGAGAGATATTGTTCTGTGAAGTACAGCCAGTGTGTCCCAAATGAATATTTACAAAGTAGTGTCCATGGGACTGTACACTTACAGGAAATAGGGTGACATTTGTGATGCAGGCTTTCTGTCAGATGGTGTTGCTGTAGTTAAAAATTCCAGATCTGCAACATAAAATTCCAGATCTGCTGAGGAGCCGATATAATTTATTACATTATAATTGATGACATTATAATTGATTACAATAACTCTTTTCACTGCTCCCTCCTTCCTTGCTTCCTTCCTTCCTATCTCTCCTTGACATCCCCCGTCCTCTTCCCCAACTCTCCATCTCCCCCCAACTCCGTCCTGTGTTAATCTCTGACTCAAATTACCTTCTGACATGTTTTAAACTGAAGGAATGCTTAATTAAGCCCACTGCCCATTATGTAGAATGTTATCTATAAAAACAGGCCTTTGAATCTTGTATTGAATCTGTCTGCATGATTAATGCTTTTGTGTCTGCACTGGTGTTCCAGATGGAACTAATATACATTTTAAACGAATTTTAAACTAAACTAAACATTGGTGTGTGTGTTTGTGTGTCTGTGTGTGTGTGTTTGTGTGTCTGTGTGTGTGTGTCTGTGTGCGTGTGTGTGTGTGTCTGTGTGTGTGTGTGTGTGTGTGTGTCTGTGTCTGTGTGTGTGTCTGTGTGTGTGTGTGTGTGTACGTGTGTGTGTGTGTCTGTGTGTGTGTGTGTGTGTCTGTGTGTGTGTGTGTGTGTTTGTGTGTGTGTGTGTGTGTGTCTGTGTGTGTGTGTGTGTGTGTGTGTGTGTGTGTGTGTGTGTGTGTGTGTAGACGTACGGTGCCATATGGTATTTCCAGCTACAGAGGCTCCCAACGGGTACGTCGCTCCAGTCCCAATAAGAACGGAGGAAGAGGAAGAAAAAGAGGAAGAGGAGAGAGAGGAAGAAGAGAAATAAGAGGAGGAAGAGGCACTGAGTCATTGCGCTGTGTGTGTTCAGAGGAGACAGACTCAGAGTGCAGCAGTTTCTGCATAGACAGGTTGGTGTACACACACAAAAATACACACAAAAAACACACACACACACAGACACACACACAGACACACACACACACACACATACAGACGCATACACAGACACACAGACACACAGACACAAACACACACACGCACATAGGCACCAATCACGTTGCCCTTTGTAACATCTGTGTAACAGTAATGGGATGTTTGAAGCCAAATACTACTGAAACAGAGCTTTAGGCATGTTGCGTGAGGACAACAATCTTTAGTTTTTCTCTGTGGTTTGTTCTGCAAAATGGTTTAACTCCATAACTGATTTAACAATCACATTAATACATTCTCTACTAATTGACATTCATGAAATATTTTTTTATAATTTGTATCATTATGGTTGTGAATTGCAAGCGCACTCTTCCTTAGACACAGGCAGACGAGATCCCAAACATTCTAATCCAACCCACAATATTTCACTTTATCAATTACGTTAATAAAGTGTTATGTGTTTCTGTTATCAGAGCAGAGAAGAAAATCGCTTCACCTGGTTTAAAACCCCATGTCAGCTTCGCTCCACAGCTTCACTCATTCTCACTTTGCCCTACTGAATAATTTAACTGTCTGATGATGAAAACTGTCCTTAATATTCCCAGACTTGTGTTGGTGATTAACTATGCCCTTTACTTTTGCACAAAAAGTTCAGCCTTGGAAAAAGGAACTACCCATTTCTTTCTTGACATTTGAATCTGGTGGAACATTCAAAGAAATACCTGTTATGAAATTCCTTTCTACATCAGCAGTGAATAGAAGGCATTACAGTTTTTTACAGTCGCTAGGACACATTTCCCAATACTTAGATCACTTTTTCAAAACTCTTCACACAGCTCTCCAAGCCAACTTTCAGCTCAGCACAGCAGTTCATTTCACTTGTCTTTTATTAATTTTTATATATAATTCCAAAATACAAAGAATTTGTATACACACCATCCACTGATACAGATACAATAGTAATGCTAATCTACTCGGTCTTCTCCATTTGGCCACAGATTCTCATCCACATCACATCTTATGTCACCTAGGGCAATACACCTAGGAAAGAATCTTCTGGCATGCCTGATCCATCCCTGACAATCTTCTGCTGATATGTCCAGGCATCCAGCATTCCTTGTGTCCATGAGGAATATTTGATCATGTGGATGGTGGTCATAAACCTTCCACCTCCATGAGGAAAATAATTCCTCTAGGTGGGAGGAAAAGTGACACCATTCTGGGATGGGCTGCACACCACTCGGTGACTGCACGGGAGTGGTGAAATGCCACATTGTCCCATACAATTATAAATGTTGGCTGATTTCTTCTCTCCATCCCTTTCCTCACCTAGCACAACCCTTCCATAGAGGTCATGCAGGAACGCGAGGAGACATTCAGTGTTGTATGGCCCAATTAGTGGTTTGTGTAACAGCAGTCCATCAGTGGATATTGCTGCGCACATTGTGATGTTGGCACCCCTCTGGCCTGGGACATCCACTGTGGCTCTCTTCCCAATCATGTTCAGAGTTCCTCTCAAAAGGCTCAGTGTACAACTGTTTCATCCTTACCTGATGTTTTTTCAGGACTCTACAAATAGTTGTTATGCTTACACTGTGAATATTTGCAAAAGTAACGTTGTCTGCCAAGACTCTGTCTGGAATCTCAGTGAGTTTTATGTCATTGTTTCTGATGACCACATCAACAATGGCAGTTTCCTGCACATCAGTGAACATCCTTCCTCTCCCACCTGTGTGAGGTAACCATTGAGTCCTAAGCAGATATGCAAAAGCAATTACACACAAGTCGCTTTACTTCTGTAATGTGCAACTCAGTCAAATGCCCTTGCAGAATACAAGTTACCTGTTGGTTTGCCGGAAAACTTTAACAATAGATGCCACTGTTGAGCGTTGCAGATTTGGCTGCACTCTCTGACCAGCCTCTCTCATTGAGAGACCATGATTTACTACATGATCAATTACAGTAGCTCTGATCTCATCTGAGTCTACAGCTCTTGATCTACCTCTTATTCTTCTTCCACCACGCATACGTATTCCTCGCCCCCACCCAGCCACTCTTCTTCCTCTTTCAGCCACTTGTCTATTTCTGGCAGGGTCCCTTTTCTGGCTAGGTCCACATCACAATGCAAAACTACTCACCAGTTGTCTCTTTTTGTAATGAAATTGAAAGAGTAACAACTGTGTAGATGTTCATCTACAAAGAGAATCAGCTGTGGTTGGTCCAATTGTTTTTATAGCATCTCATTTTAAAATTAAAAATATATTTCATTAAAATATTTCTGTAGAATTGTAGCAAATTGCTGTCTTATTCAGTTTAGTATTATGTTATTGTTTTGAACTTAAGTTTATCAGTTTTGAAAACAGTATGTAAGCATGTGCAAATTGGCCTGTAAGTACACAGAGTTTTGGCGGTTGTTGTGTAGAAGTCAGAAAAGAATGAATGTCATTTGAAAGATGTAGTCATTGAATGCATTTTGTGCCAAAGCAACAATAATTGATCCTCAGTTTAGCCCACTTATACTTATGTTGTGCTCACTATGTGAAGAGTTTTGAAAAAGTGACCTAAGTATTGGGAAATGTGTCCTAGCGACTGTAAAAACCTGTAAACCGTACCCAGCCTGAAACCCCAAAAAACAACAAGCTAGTGGCTAGAAACCCTCCCTAGTAGGTACAACCCACATGGAGAAGGGAAGCACCGACCAGGTTGGCTGTGGGCTGTGACATTGATTAATCTAAAAAGCATTTATTCATTTAAAAATATAAAGAAAAACAGAATCCAACCATGTGAAAATCATTTAAACCCTATATTATCGAAAATAGTGCAAAGACAACATATCAAATGTTGAAACTGAGAAAAATATATATTGCAAAAGATATGCCTACTTTGAATTTGATGCTAGCAACACATTTCAGAAAAGCTGGGACATGGGCAACAAAAGAATGGAAAACTAATTTGGTTCATTGGCAACAGGTCAGTAACATGATTGAAGAAGAAAAAAGAGCATCCCAGCAAGAATGAGTCTTTCAGAAGTTAAGATGGGAAGGAGTTAATCACTCTGTGAAAGACTGCGCAGGCAAATAGAGTTTAATTTATTTAACGATTTAAGAATAACGTTTCTCAACGTAAAATTTGAAATAGTTTGGGGATCTCATCATTTACGTTACATAATTGCATTAAAAGATTCAGAGAATCTGGAGAAATCTGTGTATGCAAGCGACAAGGCCGAAAACCAATATTGGATTGCCTTGATCTTTGTGCCCTCAGGCAGCACTGTAGTAAAAACAGTCATGATTCTGTAGTGGACATCACTGCATGGGCTCAGGAACATTTCTGAAAATCACTGTCTGCGAACACAGTATGTCGCTGCATCCACAAATGCAAGTTAATACTCTACCATGCAAAGAAGAAACTAGATATAAACAAGATCCAGAACTGCTGCCGCCTTCTTTGGGCCCAAGCTCATTTAAGTTGGACAGGAAAACTGTCCTGTGGTCTCAGCAGCAAAAATCTGATATCAACTTTGGGGGGGACAATTACATTAAATATTTAAAGGGGGACATCAAAAGTAGTGCGTTATACTGTTTTAGTTTGCACCATCGGCTTGCTTGCTAATGTAGATCTGCAAATTCAGCTTTTCTGTGTGAACCCTCCCAACATAACACAAATTTACAACATTTGCATCACATTAGCTACGTGCATTGAGTGTTCTCCTTCCCCACTAAGTTCTCCTTCACCACTATAAATCGTTGTTGATATGAGGAATCTATTTTCTGAATTTTCCCAGTCTCTTCCTGTTTTAAACTTTAAGAGGACATGAGATCCTGGTCCACACCTGCGGAGAACCTGGTTTGGGGGGCCAGTTGCTGTCCCTGTCCTTGTCCATCTGGTCATACTTCTTTAAAAAGACTCTGGATTTAGCCCACATGCATTTATAAATTATTCCAATTGGATTACAGTTTTTAACAATCGCTATGACAGTTTTTTCAATACATTTAACAAGTTTCCTAAACTCTTAACACGGCTAGCACAACATCCATCTTTGTAGGCTATACATTTAACACATTTCTTGTTGCTTTGACACAAAATGCATACAGTTAACACAAATTTAAAATGCTTGAACTTCTTTTACACACAAGCTCAACCAAGACCAAAACAATGTAATTTTACAGTCAAATTTACAAATGCTTTCACACTGTATGTCAGAACAGATTACACCATGTTCTAAACCTAACCTTACAGGCTAAAGTCAAGGTAAACAGCTGTGTATATTGTGAATTGAAACACAAATATATTCCCTGTATCTTATTCCATTGCTAATGAGAAACAGCTTATTGAAGTTATGCAAATATATAAATCACAGCTGATTCCCATCTAGGAAGCACACTCAGGTGTTGAGGTACCTTCAATCGCATGATCATATGTTCTAAAAGAGTACTCTTTGGGCTGATATTGTGTGGAAAAGGAACAATATGGAGCAACACAAAGAAAGAAAGAAAGAAAGAAAGAAAGAAAGAAAGAAAGAAAGAAAGAAAGAAAGAAATGCCTGCACGAGGGAGAGGAAGACGAGTACCAGGACAAGGGAGAGGAGTGGGACAAGGACAAGGGAGAGGAGTGGGACAAGGACAAGGGAGAGGAGTGGGGCAAGGACAAGGACAAGGGAGAGGAGTGGGGCAAGGACAAGGGAGAGGAGTGGGGCAAGGACAAGGGAGAGGAGTGGGGCAAGGTAGAGGGAGAGGAGTTAGAATGCGTGGTGGCGCTCAAAGAAGGACCAGAGCTAGGGTAACTGATCAAGTAAGAGCTACTATCATTGACCATGTCATAAACCACGGGCTATCATACAGAGAGGCTGGTGAACGAGTACAGCCAAATCTCAGCCGGGACACAGTGGCATCCATTGTCCGTATTTTCAGAGAAACCAACATGTAGGATATTGCTTTTCCTACAGCAAAGTGTAAATACAGTAATTTTACCATTTACAGTATTAGAGTGACTGTATGCCTCCGGTCTCTAAAATGTAACTGTATTTTGTCCCTCTAAGGATTCAACGTCTACCTCCCTAAACCCAACAAAACAAAAATGTAGAGAGGCATCAAAAGAAACTGCAGTGCAAAACACAATCTATGATCAATACAATATACTGTCTATTGTATAAGGGCAGACCTGATACATAAAATAATGCAGTTTCTGTCATTTCAGCTGATGATAGTGTTTTTTTTGTCATTGTGTTATGATTGACTAAATGTTCCTGTTGGAAGAGAACATGTGTTAGTGTTTTGAATAATTATTTGATTTTGAAACATGTTTGCAGTGTTTTGTTAGACATAGTGTATTGTGTTAGTGTATTATTGTATTTTGTAAATTAGTTTTGGAGTTTAGTTTACAATGTGTGATTTTGAGCATGAAATTAACCGTTTTGCCAATTGTGTGTTTTAGGTGTGTTGGTGCGTTAAGAGTTTAGGAAACTTGTTAAATGTATTGAAAAAACTGTCATAGCGATTGTAAAAAACTGTAATATCTCACCTGGCACAGCCAGAAAAGGACTGGTCACCCCTCTGAGTCTGGGTTCTCTCTAGGTTTCTTCCTAAAATTCTTCCTTCTTAGGGAGTTTTTCCTAGCCACTGAAATTCAACACTACTGTTGTTTGCTCCTTGGGGTTTAAGGCCAGGTGTTTCTGTAAAAGAACTTTGTTATAACTGCTGTTGTAAAAAGGGCTTTATAAATACATTTGATTGATTGATTGATTGACTGGGGGGGCAGTGGATCAAACCATTGTGAGGCAAAGTGCAGAGGGGGGGGGGTCGCAATCTTTTGAAACTTACAAACATGCTGTTAAGTGTCTATAATCAGCACAAGTGCTTTCATTGCATATAAATAATATTATTGAAATTACATAGTTATTTTTAAAGAGATATATTGGGGGGGGGGGCAAATCATAGTTTTGCTTATTTCAGCAAGACAATGCCAAACCACATTCTGCGCCTATTACAACAGCATGGCTCCGTAGTAAAAATGTCCAAGTACTTAAATTGCCTGCCTGCAGTTCAAATCTGTCACCCATTGAAAACATTTGGCGCGTTATGAAAAGAAAAATACGACCCTGAACTGTTGAGCAGCTGAAATCCTATATCAAGCAAGAAAGGGAAAACACTATTCACTTTCAAAACTACAGCAATTGGTCTCCTCAGTTCCCAAACACTTACAGAGTATTGTTAAAAGAAGAGGTGATGCAACACAGTGGTAAACATGCCCCTGTCACAACTTTTTTGAAACATGTTGCTGGCATCAAATAAAAATGTACATGTATTTTTCCAAAAACAATTACATTTCTCAGTTTCAACATTTGATATGTGGTATTTGTACTATTTTCAGTTGAATACACGGACACATGATTTGCACATATTTGCATTCAGTTTTATTTGTATTTTATGCAGTGTCCCAATTTATTTGGAACTGGGATTGTATTCGTATTTTAGTAATATCAAATGATGTAGCTGGTAACATTATATTTAGCATTAATACATATGATGAATTGCACATTTCCTCGATACACTGTAGATGTAGATTTGTTATTCACCATTCACCAACCTGATTCTGGCAGACCATGACTTTGGCAGACCATGACTCTGGCAACATCCATAATTCTGGCAGACCATGACTATGGCAGACCATGACTCTGGCAACATCCATAGTTCTGGCAGACCATGACTCTGGCAACATCCATGACTCTGGCAACATCCATGACTCTGGCAACATCCATGACTCTGACAACATCCATGACTCTGGCAACATCCATGACTCTGGCAACATCCATGACTCTGACAACATCCATGACTCTGGCAACATCCATGATTCTGGCAGACCATGACTCTGGCAACATCCATGATTCTGGCAGACCATGACTCTGGCAACATCCATGATTCTGGCAGACCATTACTCTGGCAACATCCATGACTCTGGCAACATACATGATTCTGGCAGACCATTACTCTGGCAACATCCATGACTCTGGCAACATCCATGATTCTGGAAGACCATGGCATAATTATCTAACCTAATTGAGATTAGGCCCAATCAGGTCAGAAGGTTCTAGTCAAACATTATATTTAATTTCATATTCAACAGATTTAGCTGTTAACTACTTAGTTCTAGCCCACCTCTGGAAGATTCCCAGTAAAGAATATATTTTTAATAGAGCTGTCAAAGTAGAAATATATGTCTTCCCTGTTTAATATGTCCAGAATGGAGCCTGCTGAGAAGCCCTGCAGAGGCCTGTTCTGCCTCCTCCAGCCTCCGGCACACTGGCAGTTGCTGGAGTTCAGTTGTAGATGATGAAACAGTTACAGATAAACAGGTTAAATACCTGTAAACCGGCCGTCGTTTGTGACTGGGATTAGACTAACTAGGAAATGTGTGAATTCATCTGTGTTTGTTGTTTGGACATTTTGGAGGTCACATACTCATTTTCTTAGTCAACAAGTGTCACTTATATACCAGTCAGATATGGAGTACTCCACCCCTCACAGTCAGAACCTAGCACATTCCAGATGATTAGCTACAATTTATCATCAGACGGTTGTAGACGGTCAGTCATCATTCTATTCCAGACAGTCAGTAATTATTCTATTGGATGGTAGATGACTGTTCTAGTTCTAGTATTAATAATTATTAATTATTATTCTTGATGGTCGTTACTATTCCATTTTACCATCAGTGATTCTTGTATTCCTGAAGGAATCATTCCAGATGGTTAGTGTGTACCCTATTACAAGCAGTCAGTCACTATTCTTTTCCGGATGGTGGGTGACTATTCTATTGCTGATTGTCAGTGATTATTATGTTTGACTAAACACTGTTTTTCTTGTCTCCAGGCAGAGGCTACAGTAATTGGTTGACAGAGGAGAGAAAGAGGAGACACCAAACCTCACCTTCAGCTACAGTTTAACTACAGACAGACTACAGATGAATACCTGGCACAGAAACAGTACAGACATGCTAACTGAATAACTCCAGTTTACCCCAGATTGGTATGTGTAATGGAATAACTCCAGTTCAACTACAGACTGATATGTCTATCGGAATAACTCAAGTTCAACTACAGACTTATTTGTTGAGTGGAACAATTTTAGTGCAACTACATACTGATAACCTGTGGAATAACTCTGATGTCAGATAATGTTACTTTATTGGTCAAGAGAGACACAACCAAAAAAGAAGCTTTTTAAGGATCAGATCCAATTGTACACATTTACTGCAAGTATTTTTCGATGTAACAGACCTGTAGATGGACTGAATGTTAGCCAGCCGAAGACACCTGCTACAGGAGTTGCATACTTCCAAGTTAGAAACCTATGAAACAAAACATTCTTTCAATCTAATTGACTATTTGTCAAACTGGGATATTCCTACATTTGCTATAATGGACCTATTACTGGAATTTAATCTCTGTTAAGACAGATGACCTCTATGGATAGCATATTGCACTGTCCTACTCCTTTCCCACAAAACACTCCACAAACTGACCTCATACCAACTATCTTCCTATATGGGAGGGAAATCCTGGACCTAAATTCTGTCTGTCATTAGTCTGGGTTGGATGAACAAGAATGTCAAATGGAAGGAAGACCTCTGGGGATGGAGCTTGAAGACTACTACACAGAATTTTCCACTCGGGCTAATGGACAACAACCTCAGAGGTTTTATCAGAATGCATAATCACTAGGACCTCATTCCTCTGTTTCCTCAGCAAATCTGTGAACTTGTGTTCCCTTATAACTGCTGGTCTTTTTAAAATATTTGCCAGTGTCTGCTACTAATACAACTTCAACAGAATACATTAGCTTCTATTAATGAACAATTTGTGTTGTTTGGACACACCCCTGGCATGATCTGTGCTAATTCAGTGATTAAGTGAGACTGGGTAGAACGTAATGGCAAACCAATGCCTTGGAGTTGTACACAAAAAGACTTGAAATGGAGGGTGTCCATTAATATAAAGCTTTTATTTTCTTCCTGTAACATTGGATTGTAGAACTACTTGCTGTGACTTGGAAGATTGCGATGTTTTGATATGTATACAATATAAGTAATATTTTTATACCATATTGTAAAAATGTGCATACTAATAATTGTGATCCAAATGTTTTATTTTATTTGTTTATTTGGATGCATATTAGCTGATTCCATGGCAACAGTTAGTCTTCCTGGGGTCCCATAAACAACAAGAACTTGCAGACCAACAAAATGTACATTTGACATATATTTATCAAAAACATATAAATATAGACATTACAGACAATCTGTTTCTTAAATAATGTCTAAAATTGTGTAACTTGTTTTAAATGAGATTACCTGTCACTATGTTTAAATTAGTTTAAACCAGAACTAGAGTTTCTCAATTCTGGTAGCTTTCCCAGAATTCCCATGTTTTCCAAAAATAACGCTTAAATGAATCCCAAAATATGGAGGGAATAGGACATTCGGAATCCTCCAACAAAATTTTCTGGAAAACTTGTGAATTTAGTAGAAATTACTGGAACATTTTAAAAACCCTAATAGCACTGGTCCTTTGAGAGGTGTGACAGCAGGAAGTCATGTCTTCTTCCTCGCCAGGTTCTGTTAAAGCTGATATTATTATTAACAAATAAAAATGATTGTAATGTACAACAGTCAGTCAAAATGGCCTCCTGTCTGTGTGTGAACAGAGTGTGATATTCCGGGTATTGATAATCACCTTGTGTGAGTTTACATACCGTGGATATTGATAAACCTCTATTGTCTGTAACCCAGAAGGCTCAGGATCAATATAGGGAACGGGGTGTCATTTTGGACATAGACACGTTATCTTTTGTTATGACTATTCCTCATGTAAAATATTTTTCAAATTTTCAACCAGAAGCCCAAATAACAGCCAGCATATTATTCGCTTGAGCACTGTCTCTGGAACAACTTGGTCCAGCATGAACACAAGGAAAGATGCAACCCAGTACTCAGAATGACAAATAGCATCAGTGTTATTTTAATGAAATAAAAAATTTGTACAATTTACTCAGGTTTTATTCCTTAATAATAATACATTTTGTGCTCATTTGTTCCAGTTAACTGAGACAATGGTGAAACCCTCTGCTAGTACACAACAGACTGAACCAGACCATAAAGAAGGCCAGGCAGCACAACAACCACAGTAGTTAACTCTGTTGCCAAATAATTTCTTAAGACACCTGGGAACAATTCTGAGAGCTTCTGGCTGAAATTTAATCAAGTTGAATATCCTTGCACTTATCCAATCTTTTTCTCCCTATTGCAATAAGATACGTTGCTATGAAGGCTTCTGTCGGCCACGGACCAGGTACCTTTAATCTGCTCCTTAAGCAACAGGATTGGTTATTGTCTCGGAATGTGCCCTCAACATGCCCTCTTACCAGAAAGCCAAAGAGCAGCAAAACAAATTGGTTTAAATACATCCCTTCATGAGAATTTGTTGGATAGTGAATAGTCCATGGCTACCAGATGTGAATAGTCCAGACTTTGTAGGAAAGTGAATAGGTCAGGTTCATTGTGACTGACACAGTTTCTTCTGTATTTTGGATGTTGTACTGGGACAGGGCTGGTTTTTAAAATAGAAATGTATGTTCTATTAACTAATCCAAGGTTCACTGTTTCCACCTTATTAATCATTAGACTGAGGATTATAGCTCCTGGCTCACACCAGCGAGCCATAGGGCCTCAGATGTTTACACCTTTAATAGGTGAGGAGGATGTGTTGTTCCTGGACCTCCACACGTAGATTACCCACCTGCCAGACAGGTAGAGTTACATGCTTGATCAGGCTTTATGTATTCTCTCTGCCTCAGCAGTTAAATTCTGCAGATTTTTCTCTGAGATGTACATTTCATACATCAGAACTGTATCACAGAATATGGATTTGTCAAATGATTTGAAAAGAGCACCTCCTTGTTGACTGAACACATGTTTGGAAAGCACCTGGGGTGGAAGTCAATATGCTTGGATGAAGTGTTTCTATTTGGCGTTTAGTGTGAACACTCACAGTTAACACGAGAAAACGTGCTTTTTTTAAATGCTAATCTGAAAGCTAATCCTCCTCGGATTGAAAAGAGCTTTAATGTGGGGTAGATGATGCTAACAGTTTCTATGCAGAAGTTACTGTTATGACAGACAAGAAGAGATTTGTGAAGAGCAGTAATTACCTTGTGGGTTAGATTGAAGTGTTAGGTTCTGTGTACTACTTTGTAGTTCAGGTACATTCCATCCTGTCTGCCACTCTGCCCGAGCCCCCGGGTGATGCTCTGTTCTGGTATCTTGTACTGATGCCAACAATGTTATCATCTCTTAAAGGTCCACAACGCCTTTTTTAGGCATCCATGACACCTTTTTTAGGCATCAATGACACCTTTTCAATGAATCAATCAAAAGTATTTTATAAAGTCTGTCTTAAAATCAGCAGTTGCCACAAAGTGCTTTTCCAGGCACCCAGCATGAAACCGCAAAGAGCAAGAACAGTTAACGCACAGTGGATAGAAAAAACAATAGTAGGGTCCAAACTATGGAAGAAACATAGAGAGGAACCAGACTCTGAGGGTTGGCCAGTCTTCTACTGGCTGTGCTGGGTGAAGAGTATAAGAGTACATAATATTTTGGGCCATGTCAATGTTTTTGCATGATCATCTTTATATTTATACTTCTGGGTAACAAGTACCTCGAAATATTAAAAAGGTAAACCAAAACGTTGCCTCATAGCAAAGAGGAATTTCTCAAGCAATGCTTTTGCTAAGGAGAGTCAAAAGAGGAAACTAAAAACTAGCTTAGTTTTGGTATAGTTAGAACTTACTAACTTTTTGCTCTATGAGGCCAAAACAGTCTGGCATTTCAAGCAGTCTTTTCAAACAGTGAAAATTGTATTATCATTTATAATCCTTATCATATATTCCAAAATCATTGAGTGAACACGTAATGTACAGTTTAACAAACAAAAAACATTTTCCCGCACAGCACCTTTAGTGAACACCTTTATGTGTTCTGCAGCTGTGCACCTCAGGTACATTCCAACTTCCACTCTTACCGCAGTTTGATTGGATAATTTCTGTTGGTTCCAATGAACCAGACAAGCTCTGTCTAGCTCAGCTAGCATTTGCAATTATTTCTAAAAGAATTTGAGCCCAGGTTTGCATGCCACACTGCCAGACCCCAAGGCTGCTACGCCCCAATCAGTTTCTTACTGATGCTAAAAATTTTACCTGAAGTTTCTTACTGAACACTTTCACCTCAGAATTCACAATTTTACTGCAACATATACACCTTTACAATTAAGTTTCACTACATGATGGACAGACTCAATACAGAATGCACATCTTTACTATAGCCCTAGGGGAACATATACACTACTGATATTGCAACTTGTGTGTTTGTTACATCCCAAGCTCAAACAAGACAAGACAGAGCTGCTCTTTCTCCTGGTTCTCCCAAGAAAATGCTCAGAGGAATGTGGAGAGTTGGTTGTATGTTTTGTGAAGAACCGTTCAAAAGATTGGGGTCACTTTAGGTTGTCAGGGAAATGTCTTGAACTGATGTATTCTTACTAATTGAAGGACTGATTACCCATAGATAGGAAAAGGAAAGTGGGAGAGGGGGATTTGGTATTTGTCTAAGGGGGCATCCTTGGCTGGTATCAGCAGATTATAGGGTTACACGTAAATCTTCCTATTTGTATAACTGTATAACCCATCAGTGACTATCTGTACTTCGTTATTGTGCAACTGAGTTTTCCTCAGTCTTACCTACCATTTTCGTAAATCATTTGTACTTTAGATATTGCCGCCACGTTGTCCATTAAAATAACATAAAATTGATCAGATTTATAATTTTATTAGGACGATTGATGATTAGAAAACCCTTTTGCAATTATGTTTGCACTACTGAAAACAGTTGTGCTGATATAAGAAGCAATAAACCTTCAGACCAACTGAGTATCTGGAACATCAGCAAATGTGGGTTCGATTACAGGCTCAAAATGTCCAGAAACAAAGAACTTTCTTCGGAAACCTGTCAGTCTATTTTGTTCTGAGAACTGAAGGCTATTCCATGCTAGAAATTGCTAAGAAACTCAAGATCTTGTACAACACTGTGTACTACTCCCTTCACAGATCAGCACAAACTGTCTCTAACCAGAATAGAAAGAGAAGTGGGAGGCCCCGGTGCAGAACTGAACAGGAGTACAACTATATAACAAAAGAAACAGATGCCTCACAGGTGCTCAAAAGGCAGCTCCATTAAATAGTATGCATACACTAGAACGGTAATGTAAATATCTTTAAACACAAAACACCAGTCTCACCGTCAACAGTGAAGTGGTGTCTCTGGGATGCTGGCCTTCTTGACAGAGTTGCAAAGAAAAGAAAATATCTCAGACTGTATATGGAGGGGGGTCAAGTTGACCATCTACACTCACCATCTACCCTCACCTTGACCATCTACCCTCACCTTGACAATCTACCCTCAACTTGACCATCTACCCTCACCTTGACCATCTACCCTCACCATCTACCCTCACCATCTACCCTCAACTTGACCATCTACCCTCACCTTGACCATCCACCCTCACCTTGACCATCTACCCTCAACTTGACCATCTACCCTCACCTTGACCATCTACCCTCAACTTGACCATCTACCCTCAACTTGACCCCCCTCCACCTGTCCTTGACCCTCCACTCTCACCTTGACCACCTCCACCTGTCCTTGACCCTCCTTGACCCTCCTCTACCCTCTCTTCAGACTCTCCTCCACCCTTTCCTTGCACTCTCCTCCACCTGCTCTTCGGACTCTCCTCCACCCCAGAATCCCTGGATAACATTGGGGTATGTGATGGGAATTAGGTGTATTTTCTGATCTTAGGGAAGGCATCGGCATTCAGTTACAGGGGGAATATTATTTACCAGACATAGAGGAAGTGACTTCCTTGTTCTCCCAGTGTGTCACACTGCTAATCCTGTCCAGCACTACATTCCAGCACTGTCACCCTTATGCTACCTCACAACCGATTCATCTTCTATATACTCTATTTGGCCATGTATTATGTCCAGGTTAGCAGCAGCATTAGTGAACGTCTGCATATTGTCAGATTTAAAAAAGCTTTTTCTGTTGACATTAGAAATGTTGTCCAGCCAAGCCTTCATTCCTCAGTCCTGAGGATGTGTCCTAAATTGTGTCCTCATTTTTCATTGAGAGGGAACTACGTTTGATCACAATCTATAAGATTAGGATGAAAAGTAGTGAACTAAAAAGGAGAATAGGGTTTGATTTATGACACAGCCTTAGCCTGTGTCTGCCAGCCACACAGGTCACCTCCCTCACATAGGGACCACTCATCTGCATTTATACATCTGCAGATGAGCTCCCTGCTCTGCTCAGTTCTTCAACAGAGCTGTGGAATGCTGCAGGATACATCTGCCTTTGATTGATGTTTCATTCATGATGCACATATGTTTAGAATTGTGTTTTCTTGGCAATTTCTGTGATGTGTTTTGTTGTTATGTGTTGTGTTCTCATGTGTTGTGTAGTTATGTGTTGTGATGTATTGTAATCTGCTGTATTGTAGTGCATTATGGTGTGATGTGAGGTTGTCATGTGTGATGATGTGTTGTGTTCTGTTATGTTATGATGTATCGTGACATGTTGTGTTTTAATGTGTTGTGTTGTGCTCTGATGTGTTGCAATGTGATGTGAGGTGTTGTGTAATTGTGTTGTGATGGGTTGTGATGTGTTGCATCATGTTGTGATGCGTCATCATATGTTGTAATGTGTTGTGTTGTGTTCTGAGGTGTGATGAGTTGGAATGTGTCGTGATGTGTCATGTTGTGATGTGTTATGTGTGTTGTGATGTGTTGTTATGTGTTGCATAGGGATGTGTCATGTTGTGATGTATCCTCAAGTGTTCGGATATGTTGTGTTGTAAAGCTTGTGTTGGATCGTGATGTGTTGTGACGTGTCGTGATGGGTTATGATGTGTCATGTTGAGATGTTTTGTGATTTATTGTTTTGTGATGTGTCATGATGTGTTGTGTTGTGATATGTTGTGACGTGTTGTGATTTGCCGTGTTGTGTTGTGTCATGATGTGTTGTGATGTGTCATGTTGTGATGTGGTATGATGTGGTATGATGTGTTTTGTTGTGATGTTGCATGTTGTGATGTGCTGTTTTATGTGTTGTCTGGTGTTGTGTTGCGTTGTAATGTGTTGCATTGGGATGTGTTGTGTAGTGATGTGTCATGTTGTGATGAGTCATAAATTGTTATATGTCATGATGTTTCGTGATGTGTTGTGATGTGTTGTGACGTGTCATGTTGTGACCTGTGGTGTTGTGATGATTTGTGATGTGATGTGTTTTGATGTGTTGTGATGTGTCATGATGTGTTGTGTTATGCTGTGTTATCCTGTGTTGCCATGCTGTGATATCGTCCTATTCAACTAGGGATATCATGTCCTTGGGTTTCTATGGTTTGGAGTGATTAGTAAAAACTGGAGAGCACGTCTGAGCTAGGAGCTGTTATGTCCTGGAGAGCAGAATTGGGCTGGGAAGCTGTCATGTCCTGGATTGTTTGGTGATTAACAAGACCCTCTGGGAGAGCAGGTCTGAGCCGGGAGCTGTTCTGGAGAGCAGGTCTGAGCCGGTACTGTTCTGGAGAGCAGGACAAGGCTGTAATGTCCTTCTACGACTCCACTTGCCACGTTATGGAGGTGAAACATAGAAGATCATATTACTCTCAAATGTCTCCAGGTCCAGCATGGTATGAACTCCCACAGGGAGGAATGTATTTGATTTGGAACATTTGGATGACTATTTTCTTCTTTCAGGAATGTCATATGGACAACACTGGATTAGCATGTGTATATATTTTATAATAAGCGATTTGTAGCTTTATTTGTACATATTTCTAAGATATTATCTAAAATATAAAGGTGAAAGTTGATACTAATGTCACAGTTTACTAAATTACAGTTTTTTACAATCGCTATGATAGTTTTTTCAATACATTTAACAAGTTTCCTAAACTCTTAACGCACCAACACACCTAAAACACACAATTGGCAAAACGGTTAATTTCATGCTCAAAATCACACATTGTAAACTAAACTCCAAAACTAATTTACAAAATACAATAATACACTAACACAATACACTATGTCTAACAAAACACTGCAAACATGTTTCAAAATCAAATAATTATTCAAAACACTAACACATGTTCTCTTCCAACAGGAACATTTAGTCAATCATAACACAATGACAAAAAAAACACTATCATCAGCTGAAATGACAGAAACTGCATTATTTTATGTATCAGGTCTGCCCTTATACAATAGACAGTATATTGTATTGATCATAGATTGTGTTTTGCACTGCAGTTTCTTTTGATGCCTCTCTACATTTTTGTTTTGTTGGGTTTAGGGAGGTAGACGTTGAATCCTTAGAGGGACAAAATACAGTTACATTTTAGAGACCGGAGGCATACAGTCACTTTAATACTGTAAATGGTAAAATTACTGTATTTACACTTTGCTGTAGGAAAAGCAATATCCTACCTGTTGGTTTCTCTGAAAATGCCACTGTGTCCCGGCTGAGATTTGGTTGTACTCGTTCACCAGCCTCTCTGTATGATAGCCCGTGGTTTATGACATGGTCAATGATAGTAGCTCTTACTTGATCAGTTACCCTAGCTCTGGTCCTTCTTTGAGCGCCACCACGCATTCTAACTCCTCTCCCTCTACCTTGCCCCACTCCTCTCCCTTGTCCTTGCCCCACTCCTCTCCCTTGTCCTTGCCCCACTCCTCTCCCTTGTCCTTGTCCTTGCCCCACTCCTCTCCCTTGTCCTTGTCCCACTCCTCTCCCTTGTCCTTGTCCCACTCCTCTCCCTTGTCCTGGTACTCGTCTTCCTCTCCCTCGTGCAGGCATTTCTTTCTTTCTTTCTTTCTTTCTTTCTTTGTGTTGCTCCATATTGTTCCTTTTCCACACAATATCAGCCCAAAGAGTACTCTTTTAGAACATATGATCATGCGATTGAAGGTACCTCAACACCTGAGTGTGCTTCCTAGATGGGAATCAGCTGTGATTTATATATTTGCATAACTTCAATAAGCTGTTTCTCATTAGCAATGGAATAAGATACAGGGAATATATTTGTGTTTCAATTCACAATAAACACAGCTGTTTACCTTGACTTTAGCCTGTAAGGTTAGGTTTAGAACATGGTGTTATCTGTTCTGACATACAGTGTGAAAGCATTTGTAAATTTGACTGTAAAATTACATTGTTTTGGTCTTGGTTGAGCTTGTGTGTAAAAGAAGTTCAAGCATTTTAAATTTGTGTTAACTGTATGCATTTTGTGTCAAAGCAACAAGAAATGTGTTAATTGTATAGCCTACAAAGATGGATGTTGTGCTAGCCGTGTTAAGAGTTTAGGAAACTTGTTAAATGTATTGAAAAAACTGTCATAGCGATTTAAAAAAACTGTAATATACAGTTAACTACATTACTATAGTTGAAATACAGTTTACTGAATTCACATACAGTTTACCACATTAATACACAATTTACTAAATGAATATATAGTTTACTACATTAATACACAGTTTACTATATTACTATAGTTTATTACCTTACTATACAGTTTATTACATTAATATACAGTTTCCCACATTACTATACAGTTTACAGCATTACTATTCAGTTTACTACATTACTATACATTTTATTGCATTACTATACAGTTTACTGTACATCCGCTTATCCGTATCGGGTCCGTAAAAGTCTACACACCCCTGTTAAAATGCCAGGTTTTTGTGATGCAAAAGAATAAAGATAAATCATTTTGGAACTTTTTCCACTTTTAATGTGACCTATAATGTGAACAATTCAATTGAAAAACAAACTGACATTTTTTAGGGGGGAAAATGACAAATAAAAACCTTACAATAACCCGGCTGCATAAGTGTGTACACCCTCTTATAATTGGGGATGTGGCTGTGTTCAGAATTAACCAATCACATTCAAACTCATGTTAAATAGAAGTCATTACCCACCTGCCATCATTTAAAGTGACTCTGATTAATCACAAATAAAGTTCAGCTGTTCCGCAGAGAGCTTCCAAAGCATCAGAGGGATCTCATTGTTGAAAGATATCACTCAGGAGAAGCGTACAAAAGAATTTCCAAAGCATTAGATATACCATGGAACACAGTGAAGACAGTCATCATTAAGTGGAGAAAATATGGCACAACAGAGACATTACCAAGAACTGGACTTCCTTCAAAATTTATGAAAAGACGAGAAAAAACGGTCAGGGAGGCTTCCAAGAGGCCTACAGCAACAGCTTCCAAGAGGCCTACAGGAACGGCAGGAATTTCTGGCAAGTACTGGCCGTGTGCTACATGTGACAACAATCTCCCGTATTCTTCATATGAATGGGCTATAGGGTAGGGTGGCAAGACAGAAGCCTTTTCTTTCGAAGAAAAATATCCAAGCCTGGCTGAAGTTTGCAAAAACAAGCATTAAGTCCCCCAAAAGCAAGTGAAAAATGGTCTGATGAAACCAAGGTTGAACTTTTTGGCCATAACTCCTAAAGTTACAGTGGGGAGAACAAGTATTTGATACACTGCCGATTTTGCAGGTGTTCCCACTTACAAAGCATGTAGAAGTCTGTCATCCAATGACCATCTGGATGATCCAGAGGAGGAATGGGAGAAGGTCATGTGGTCTGATGAGCTTTTTGGTCTAAAACTCCACTCGCCGTGTTTGGAGGAAGAAAAAGCATGAGTACAACCCCAAGAACACCATCCCAATCTTGAAGCATGGAGGTGGAAACATCATTCTTTGGGGATGCTTTACTGCAAAGGGGACAGGACGACTGCACCGTATTGAGGGGAGGATGGATGGAGCCATGTATCACGAGATCTTGGCCAACAACCTCCTTCCATCAGTAAGAACATTGAAGATGGGCCGTGGCTGGGTCTTCCAGCATGACAACGACCCGAAACACACAGCCAGGGCAACTAAGGAGTGGCTCCGTAAGAAGCATCTCAAGGTCCTGGAGTGGCCTAGCCAGTCTCCAGACCTGAATCCAATAGAAAATCTTTTGGAGGGAGCTGAAAGTCTGTATTGCCCAGCGACAGCCCCGAAACCTGAAGGATCTGGAGAAGGTCTGTATGGAGGATAGGGCCAAAATCCCTGCTTCAGTGTGTGCAAACCTGGTCAAGAACTACAGGAAACGTATGATCTCTGCAATTGCAAACAAATGTTTCTGTACCAAATATTAAGTTCTGCTTTTCTGATGTGATTTTTGTTTTAGATTCTGTCACTCACAGTTGAAGAGTACCTGTGATAAAAATGACAGACTTCTACATGCTTTGTAAGTGGGAAAACCTGCAGAATTGGCTGTGTATCAAATACTTGCTCCCCCCACTGTATGTGCATGCGTGTATATATATATAATAGTGAAACACTCTCCACCCTGTGTCAAACTCTATAGATATTCATGAAATATGACTTTAAAAGTGCATCACATGGGGTTTTCCCCTGATATTAAAGAGAGCATGCTTCATTTAAATAAAATCTCCCTCTCTTATTATTTTCTTTTACATTATTATCCAGACTTAGAATTAGTTTAGTCTTCTTACAATAGCTAGGTGGATCAAGCACATAACCCTATAATAGGAGATGCTGTTAATACGAGTACTGAAGCTATGTCAGTCTATGTCAGTCTATGTCAGTCAGTGTCAGTCTATGTCATTCTATATCAGTGTTAGAAGAAAGACAAAAAAGAAAATGAGTTATTATGGAATGTTTTTGCAACTTTTAATTTAGTCTCAAGAAATAAGGTAATTTGGCAACATCCTTCCAGTCAGGAAGACATCAACAAATTAGATACTAAGTAATATCTGTAACTGGATTCAGCACCCTGGACAGCGGTGTACCCACTGTAGTACCACCGCAGTACCATTTTAGTTCCACTGCAGTACCACTGCAGTACCACTGAAGTACCATTGTAGTACCACTGCAGTACCACTGTAGTACCACTGTAGTACCACTCTAGTACCACTGCAGTACCACTGTAGTTCCACTGCAGTTTAACTCTTGCGTACACCTGCAGCTGATGGGGAGGACAGAGACTAGGTGCACCAGTCACGTGCAGCATTATTTTATAACACAAGCCAGGCCCTCCTGACCCATCAAAATGCCAGGTTTCCAAATCACGGTTGTGACCAACTTGTCCCGTAAATATCAGCTGAAACATGAGACCAGCAACCCATAAAATATATTTTTTGGTTCATGGGTAGAAGCGTTATTTCCTAATTGCTTATGCCTCAAAAGTATAGAAAATGGCTATTATTCCCCACAAAAGTTGCTTTTGTGCCCAGGAAGTACCGATTTTCCAGAACATTCCAGATAGATTCAGTGCTGAGTAAACTTGGAGTGACTTTGAGAACTTTCTAGAGCTTTCCAGTAATTTAAATAGTAGTATAAATACAGGGGCCTTAAGCCCACCAGCTCAATTTAGTTCCAGCTGCCAAAGTGGATTGATATGATCAGTATGACTGGGAGGTCGTAGGAAACTTCCAAATGGTGGCATTCTTGGTGGGTCTCCCAGGCAGTTTTACCAAGTTTCCCCCCTATCTTTGCCATTGGGTCAGCAGGGCGCACTACCACAGGCGGGACTGGCCACAGTGGGCCGAGTTCACTGAGGAACCACATCAAGTGGGAGCCACTGGTGGACCCCCGGAAGGTGCTGATGCCACCACAGCACATCGAACTGGGCCTTAAGAAACAATTTGTCAGAGCTCTAGATAAGGAGTTGGCAGCCTTCAAGTACCTTTAAGACTTCTTCCCTAAGCTGTCTGAGGCAAAGGTCAAAGCCAGTGTCTTTGTCGGACCACAGATAAAGAAGATCCTGGAGTGCAATTAATTTTCCAAGACGCTCACTAGTAAGGAGAAAGTGGCTTTGGAACAGTTTTGTTGCAGTGGTTCGGGACTTTCTGGCCAATCACAAGGCCAAAAACAATGTGGTGCTGGATGAGACTCCAGTGAATAACTACAGCACAATGGGCAGTAGGATGTCCCTCAAAGTCCATATCCTTGATGCTCGCCTTGATCAATTTAAGAAGGACATGGGAGTGTACTCTGTGAAGTAAGGTAAGTGCTTCTACCAGGAAATACTAAACTTTGAACATCACTACTAAGGACTATATAACGAGAACATGATGGGAGACTACATTTGGGGCTGATTCGTGAAAGTGATTTACAGTAAAACATTAAATCTAGAAAAACTACTCACTTATTTATCTTTTGTAGTCACTTTTTTATTACTTTAGCATGAATACCTGTTCATTTTGATTCATAATGTGGTTTCTTTCAGACTATTTGTGAACGAAAAGACACTTTTTCTCATTTTCCTGGTGACAAAAACAAAGTTTGTGGGGAATGATAAAAATGTTCTATACTTTTTAGGTAAAAGCAATTACGAAATAACACTTACTACCCAGTTACAAAAATGGTGTTACATAGTGAGATCAGTTGTGCCAGCAGAAAGGAACAACCTTTCCAAATACATGACATGAATGCTGAAAGTCAGTAATTCAATCTCAGTCAATGTATCATTTCAAACACAAACTGCTGGAATTCAAAGTCAAGACAGCAGCACAGCGTGTCACTGTCCAAATACTACTGCACCTCCTGGATGGTAAATCCATCAGTCCTTCCTTACAGAGCAGCGGTAACGTAGAAGCCAGACCTGTCTGTTCTTCCTACAACCTTCTTCATAACGTCTAGAAATACTTTCTAGAAAGGAAGAACACCAGACAGTCTTCTATAACACATTAATAACATTTCAAGTGAAGTAAAAGTGATAAAAGAACAAATCACAAGGAGCACATGAGATTATTCTCATGCAGACTCAAAATTAAATATTTCAGTGGTATGTTGTGGTTGAAAGCAGAATGTCAATGAAGAACGTCATTCAACCACAACATGGCATTCCAACAGGGATATTTATTGTGTCTGCAGGGCCGAACCACATAACTCATTTCCGTGAATGTGTTGTCAGTAGCCTAGTACACAACCAGGACCGGGGGCTTTACGCCTGCCTTGGTTTGGTCATGTCCTAAATGGCCGTAGGGTCCAGCTCACAACAAGTCCACTACATAGGGATCAAGGGTCCCATTCAGGACACAACCCTTGTGTTCTTCCAGGAGGTTTGACAATAAGCCTCAAATCCAAAGATAAACGCTCAGAGAAATAAACGTCCGTCCCTTTCAGCCCAAAAGATGCAATTTGCACATTTTTCTCCCCGAAGTGGCTTGGTTGCCTGTGGATTTGGCGTGGCCGGGGTATTGGGCTGTGGTGTTTGCTGTAAATGGAGTTACCACAGCTAAACCCACGGCTCACAAGACCTTGACAACAACACCTCGGCAACCACAGGGTGGTTGAGATACCGCTAACAACTGGTGGGCCGTGCAGATAAGACTCCACACGCATGGAACATTCTTGGATAATTCCATGAATAAGTAAACAGCACATACTGTTACAGCATCCAAAATTGCACCCTTTTTCCTACATATTGCACTGCTTTAAACCGCCTTGTTCCCTACATACTGCAGTGTGTTTCCATGGACCAGAGAACCTCAGGGGAAACATTTGGGACCTAAAGCCTAAAGAGTATCCAACCTTAGGTGTGACCTCTGACATGGAAACCTGACAGCAGGAAGACTTTGAAATGATTGGCTGATTGATTCTTTTACTACAAAATCACTGTTGCTGTAGTGCAGACACGTGATCAGGTGACAACTTGTGACCTCACAGTACACATTTTGAGCATTTCTGTATTTCTTTATAGTTTTTGTAATAACATGATGCATTTACATACCACTATGAAACAAAAACACAAGAAAATAACTCATATTAATATAATTTAAAAATGTATAAAATGAATCAGTAAACTCTTAGCTGTCAAATGTTTCCTCCGACACCTTGTCTCTCTTTGAAAGTTCATTGGAGCCCAAGGGGAGGAAATTCCTCTCTCCCAATGTACTTTGAGAGGGAGGTAAGGAATGGAGAAAACAAGGAGACAACCTCAACAGCCTAAACCTCAAATACTCGCACCCTTTTTTCTTGCCTTATTTTCTAAACCCATTGGATAAGGTGAGAGGGGAGGGAGTGAGGCAATGAAATGCATTTGAGGTTATCCCAAGGACAGAGGAATCAAGCATTTGTCAGCTATTACAGTTTTTCACAACTGCTAACACATTTTATGCATGTGTACTACATTTTCCCAAAACTATTAACCCACTCTTCGAAACTCACCATATTAAGAAAACAGGTTTCTCACACAAAATTAAATGTTACACAGGATATTCTGCCATATAAATTAAAAGTTGCCCTCAAATGTCACACAAAATTCTCATGTTAAGTAGCAATACAGAAAAGTTATCAGTCGTCATTACTGCAAGTTACCTGTTTCAATACTGGAAAGGCCAGACATTGGATGCAACAGTGAAACTCTCATCCCAGCTTCCCTCATTGTCAAACCAAGTAGTAAGCAGGTTTATTTATATAGCATAATTCATATATAGAAGCAATTCAATGTGCTTTACAGTGAAAATAAAAAATACAAAATGCAATGGAATTAAAAGAGATTGTTATAATTCTCTACTTCGGGTGTCTCCAGGGGGACTGCATGAACTTCAACACCCCAGTATCTCTCTAGCTCAGCTTTCTCCAGGGGGACTGCATGAACTTCAACACCCCAGTATCTCTCTAGCTCAGGTGTCTCCAGGGGGACTGCATGAACTTCAACACCCCAGTATCTCTCTAGCTCAGGTGTCTCCAGGGGGACTGCATGAACTTCAACACCCCAGTATCTCTCTAGCTCAGGTGTCTCCAGGGGGACTGCATGAACTTCAACACCCCAGTATCTCAACCCTCGCATTCCAGCGCTAGGATGAACCCGTCAGTCCCTATGTGAGATAAAAAGTAGAAGAACATGGTACAGTATCAAGTACAGTGTCACAAACGTCATTAGAGATCATTGTATATCTTCCTCTTCCTCACCCTCTCATTCTTCCTCTACCGCTCTCTCTGATGTTGCTTTCCATTTGATTCATGTCAACATAATGCTTGTTGACTAATTAGGCTTGTTAGTATTGACACCTTAGCAACTGTTTGATTGAATTTTGATGACAATGAGATCTGTTATTGAACGGCAGGGTTTACTACATGACCACATGGGGACAACTGTTCTATACAATGAGAGTTGTGTTAGCAGTTATCAAAAAAATGTGAAGGGAACAAAGATGTGTGTGAAAACGTGTGAATAGTACCTCTGGCTCAACGATCTTCTTTCTGGGATTTAACTAAATGGTTTTGTGTGTAATTTTCATAAAACCAGTTTAAGAGTGTGCCCAACATAGTGATTAGTCTCTATCATGTTTAATCTAAACACTGGATATTTCACCAGGATTGTTGGGTCATATTAGGGACTACCTTACATCTTACCCTCAGATAGACTTTTGGCAGAATTGCTAACCATATTTCAACTGTGTAAGACGTAAGTGGCTTGGGGTTGTTTATACAGCCAGGACCCCCCACAATCCTTTGGACTGTGGTGGACCTTTAGGACAACATTTGAGAAATTGGTTGGATGTTTCATTTCATTCCTGGACACACACCAATTTGCACTGTTGTAAACTTGACACGCCACAGCACCTTATCTTTTTTCTGCGCGTTCAGCACGTTATGTTTTTTTCTGCTCATTCAGTACCTTATCTTCTTTGGAAACCTGCACTGCAAACTCGAACGGACACTGAACACTGTGTGTTATTTAACCATGTGAGGTGTTTAGATGAGAAACACAAGTACATTTTGAAATAACACTTTATAGCAAAACAACTAACACTCTTACTGTGTAATTTTTCTAACACTAATCATGTACAGTGAGGAGAACAAGTATTTGATACACTGCCAATGTTTTCCCACTTATAAAAGCATGTAGAAGTCTGTCATTTTTATCATAGGTACTCTTCAACTGTGAGAGACGGAATCCAGAAAAAAGTAATTAATTAGCATTTTATTGCATGTCATAAGTATTTGATACATCAGAAAAGCAGAACTTAATATTTGGTACAGAAACCTTTGTTTGCAAGTAAAGAGATCATACATTTCCTGTAGTTCTTGACCAGGTTTGCACACACTGCAGCAGGGATTTTGGCCCTATCCTCCATACAGACCTTCTCCAGATCCTTCAGGTTTCGGGGCTGTCGCTGGGCAATACAGACTTTCAGCTCCCTCCAAAAACTTTCCACCTCCATGCTTTGCGGTTGGGATGGTGTTCTTGGGGTTGTACTCATCCTTCTTCTTCCTCCAAACACAGCGAGTGGAGTTTAGACCAAAAAGCTCTATTTTTGTCTCATCAGATCACATGACCTTCTCCCATTCCTCCTCTGGATCATCCGTCATTGGCAAACTTCAGACGGGCCTGGACATGCGCTGGCTTGAGCAGGGGGACCTTTCATGAGCTGCAGGATTTTAATCAATGACGGCGTAGTGAGTTACTAATGGTTTTCTTTGAGACTGTGGTCACAGCTCTCTTCAGGTCATTGACCAGGTCCTGCCGTGTAGTTCTGGGCTGATCCCTCACCTTCCTCATGATCATTGATGCCCCACGAGGTGAGATTTTGCATGGAGCCCCAGACCGAGGGAGATTGACCGTCATCTTGAACTTCTTCCATTTTCTAATAATTGCGCCAACAGTTGTTGCCTTCTCACCAAGCTGCTTGCCTATTGTCCTGTAGCCCATCCCAGCCTTGTGCAGATCTACAATTTTATCCCTGATGTCCTTACACAGCTCTCTGGTCTTGGCCATTGTGGAGAGGTTGGAGTCTGTTTGATTTAGTGGGTGGACAGGTGTCTTTTATACAGGTAACGTGTTCAATCAGGTGCAGTTAATACAGGTAATGAGTGGAGAACAGGAGGGCTTCTTAAAGAAAAATGAACAAGTCTGTGAGAGCCGGAATTCTTACTGGTTGGTAGGTGATCAAAAAATGCAAATTAATTACTTAAAAATGAATTTGCATTTTTGTTTTAAATTTTTGTTTTAGATTCCGTCTCTCACAGTTGAAGTGTACCTATGATAAATTACAGACTTCTACATGCTTTGTAAGTAGGAAAACTTGCAAAATCGGCAGAGTTTCAAATACTTGTTCTCCCCACTGTACATCGGGGGTTTCAAATATTGGTGGAGGTCAGGCCACAGATTACTCCCGTGGGAAAGTTTCGGAAGTATAATAAGGCCCCAAACTGCAGAAACTGTTCAGAAACCTTTTGCTGGATGAGATTATGATGTAAACTATTTCCCCTTCATAATTACTGGGAAGTGTTTTATCTTCTTGGCGCTATAAAAAATGCTAATAAAATCAACCACTTAAACAGGTTAAAGTGTAAATGACGCAGCATCCTGATATTCATGTCTGTTGGTTTCAACATTTAGAAATGAAAACACTTGTTTTACATCTTCCCCCGGTTCTAGGGCACCCACCATAACTAGATAGAGAACATTCATCATGTCTTAACTCCAAACTGCTCTGAGTGAAGGAAACCAAAATTCCCCTGAAAGTGTCATGATTGCCTTTGAGAAAACACTGGTTCAAAGCCCATTAAGCACTTCAACTTTTTCAATTCTGTGACCTCTGACCTCTTGGTTCACTCCTGCATATCCACTCTGTAAGTCTAAATTACAGATTTTTTTTTATATAAGTATCTTCAAGTGTTAACCACTGTGCTTCTTCAATATGAGCCCCGTGTCCTTTAAACCATAGCCAACTGTTGTATGACAGTGAACCTACTAATAGATTATGCACCAATAAAAACATGATACACATCCGGCCCAAAATAGATTAGTTAGTCATTTCTGGAAGTCCTGGAATGTTTAGTTCTTGGGTTTGTCCTTATCTAATGAGGGGAATTTAAACTTCATAAATAATGTATTCATGTTTTGTGTGACCAGTGTGTTTTCTCACAAAAAAGATGAACATTCCAGCAGAGTGTTGAGAGTCAGGTAGTAAAACTGAGGACTGAGGACACCCCCCTGTGGGGCCCCAGTGTTTAGAGTCAGGAAGTAAAACCGAGGACTGAGGACACCCCCCTGTGGGGCCCCAGTGTTTAGAGTCAGGGAGGAGGTGTTCTTTCCAAAACAGCCTGAAGTCTGCCGTGTGTAGAAAATCCAGCATTCCGTACCACAGGGTGGTGTCCAGTGTTCTGAGCTTGGGGGTGAGTTTTGAGGGAACAATAATGTTGACTGCTGAGCTATAGTCAATGAACAACATTCTTAAACAGGTGTTCCTCTTCTCCAGGCATGTTGCGACTTTGTGAATAGCAATGGAAATTGCATCCTCAGTTGATCTGTTGTGGCAGAATGCAACCTGCAGGGACAGGTTCAAGATGTCCGCCAGCTGCTTGGCATACACTTTGAGGACGCAACCTGAGATCTAATCCGTCAGCTTCATTAATCACTCATTTCATGAAGAGTCGGAAAGACTATGCAGCTAGTTTCATGAATAGGGCAAATAAAATGTTTTAATGTTACAACAACCTGTCTCAAACAAATGACGTGAGACAACATTGCAACAATCTAATGGCAAGAGCAACATAGCTAACTAAAGTGTAGCAGTGTTCAACCAAAAGTTAGCCAACCAAACCTTTGGCTTGCTTGTTAAAACTGGCTAACAAATGTGTGTTTTTGAATAAATGTATGTATTTTGTAGTAGGCTGAATTTCTTTTCACACCATTGAATTTTTCTATTGGATTTTCCTTCATGGATTTCCTCTGTTTACATTTAAGTTAACTATTAGATACTACGTATGTAGGTATGTATGAATGTAGGAATGTATGAATGCATGTTTATGTGAATAAAAATTATGTATTAATCCCACTGAGATTCCGCAGGTAATCTCGGGAAGATAAATCCATCCGATGGTGGTTTTGGCTCGTGCTCTGGGGGCCTTCGGATGCTGAGGGGAGGGTGGTGCTAAGTTGTTCTATTGTTACACATGATAAAACTGCTTGAGAAGTACCCTTGCAACATGTATTACATCCTCCAATCCTCCTCGATATGTGACCTGAAGTGTGGCCACTGAAGAGGGCTGGTTAGCCAATGACAGGTAAGATCCCAACTGTGATATCGGGACAACTTAAGCCAGGCACAGTTGTGCATCTGGTTACAATCCACAATATACATACCTGAGGTACATGTTGTATGTAACCCAGAAACGGGATCTGTGCTGAACAAATAGCTCAATGTTGTGACAATGAACTTGTGGTGTTTTCCAGGTCAGAGGAGGTTGTCAGGTGTCAGTCAGACAAATGCACTGGATTCCCAACTGCACACATTGTTACAGACTCACTGGAGACTGGTGCAACAACCCACGTGCTGATTGTGTTTTAGTGATTTTCCTGGAGCTCGGGCCTCTCACGTCTCCCGGGTATAAAAGCAAGGGACAACGCACCGCTTACATAGTCATATGTTTGTCTGTCTGTATTTTCATTGTATCTTCATTGTGTGTGTGTGTGGGTGAATGAATGTGAAAATATGCATTACAAACGCTGCATTACTAAGGTATTAATGAAGCAATAAAAACATGCTCCATGTTCAATTCATAGAATTTCCTCTATGAATTGTGAATTTCGTATAATACACTGCTCAAAAAAATGAAGGGAACACTTAAAACACACATCAGGTCTCGATGAAGGAAGTATATTAAAGATCAAAATCTTTATTGTACATTGTGTAATTTGTTGAGAACAAAATAATGTAACAACGGTCAGTGGAAACCAAAATCGCCAACCGATTGAGGCCTGGATTCAAACTCACACCAAAAATCTATGAGAATGCTCAATGAGAATCCTACAGGAAAGGGATCAACTGAAATCACAGGCTGTTCGAACTTGTGTGAATTTCATCACAACAACTCATTGTGACTCAGTAGTGTGTATGGCCCCACATGCACTCCTGACAACGTCTGGGCATGCTCCTAATGAGACAGCGGATGGTGTCCTGGGGGATCTCCTCCCAGACCTGGATCAGGGCATCAGTGAGCTCCTGGACAGTCTGTGGCGTTACTTGGTGGCATCAGTTGCACCGATACATAACGTCCCAGAGGTTCTCAATTGGATTCAGGTCTGGGGAATGTGAGGGCCAGTCAATGGCATCACTGCCTTAGTCATCCAGGAACTGCCTACATATTCTGGCCACATGAGGCCGGGCATTGTCCTGCACCAGGAGGAACCCAGGGCCCACTGCACCAGCATAAGGTCTGACGATGGGTCTGAGGATTTCATCCCGGTACCTAACAGCAGTCAGGGTATCAACAAAATTACTTAAGGAGCTATTTCCTGTGCTAGGTCAGCCAATGTTGAACATAATAAATTGCTCCCTTTCCTCCGGATATGTACCAAACTCACTAAAAATAGCGGAAATTAAGCCTCTTCTAAAAAAATCTAATCTGTATCAAGACATATTAAACAATCATAGGCCAATATCGAACCTCCCGTTCCTCTTAGAAAAATGTGTTTCCCAACAACTGAATGCCCTCCGGAAGAGAAATAACATTTATGAAATGATCCAGTCCGGTTTCAGATTCCATCATAGTACTGAGACTGCACTCGTGAAGGTCACAAATGACCTCAGACAAAGGTTCCGCATCCGTCCTGTTGCTTCTTGATCTTAGTGCTGCTTTTGACACTATTGATCACTCCCTTCTCTTAGAGAGACTGGAAACCCATATTGTTCTAGCCTGGTTTACATTTTATTTCTCTGAAAGATATCAGTTTGTTAGTGTGGATGGCATATCCTTTGACAAGTCAAAGGTATGCTTTGGTGTTCCTCAAGGCTCGGTTCTGGGCCCATTATTGTTCTCACTATATATGCTGCATCTGGGCGATGTAATCCAAAATCACAATGTAAATTTTCACTGTTATGCTGATGACACACAGTTATATATTTCAATGAAGCATGGAGAAGCCCCAAAATTAGCTACTTTGGAAGCATGCGTTTCAGATATTAGGAAGTGGATAACAGAGAACGTCTTGCTCTTTAACTCAAGAAGAACAGAAATGCTTGTTTTAGGACCCAAGAAACAAAGAGCTTTGTTAACAGATCTCACTGTGAACCTTGAAGGCTGCATGGTCGTATCCCAAAAAACTGTAAGAAACCTCGCCGTTACCCTTGACCCTGACCTTTCCTTTGATGATCATATAAAATATGTCTCAAGAGTTGCTGAAACTTTCTATCAAAAACAGATGCAGAAAAACGAATCCATGTTTTGTTACTTCTAGACTAGATTACTGCAATTCTCTTCTTTCTGGTTACCCTGACAAATCAATAAATAAACTTCCATTAGGTTTTATTGTTAACCTATAAATCAATACATGGACTTGCTCCTACTTACCTCGCTGAAATGATCCAGCCATACATACCTACACGTAACCTACGATTGCAAGATGCAGGCCTTTTAATTGTACCTAGAATCTCTAAACAAACAGCCGGAGGCAGGGCCTTCTCTCATAGAGCTCCACAACTGTGGAATGATCTGCCAATTAGGTTAGAAATGCAAAATCTGTGCAAACTTTCAAGTGTCTACTAAAAACTCATCTCTACAGCATAGTTTAGGTGTAGCCTGGCCCAGGGCGTGAAGGTGACCAGTAGGCTTGATACTGTCCACCCTTGCTGTCTTGTCAGGTGGGCTCTCGTCGCCACAGGGATGCCCTCCCTCCAATGCATTTCGGGGGAGGAGTCACTGGCTTGTTGTTGTCTCTCTGTTGCGCACTTGTGAATTTTCCCAGTCTCCTCACGTTTTAAACTTTAGGAGGACATGAGGTCCTGGTCCACACCTGCGGAGTACCTGGTTTGGGGGGACCGTTGCTGTCAATGTCCAAAGTCCTCCTGGTTGTGTTGCAGATCAAGACGATACCTGATGATTTCAGCTGCCACTGTGCTGACACCTCCTCCCTCCCCTGTGTTGTCTCTGTCCTTGTCCATCTGGTCATGCTTCTGACCTGGTCTACATTTAAACAGACTCTGGATTTAGCCCACATGCATTTATTAATTATTCCAATTGGACTCTTAATATTTCACCCGGCACAGCCAGAAGAGGACTGGTCACCCCTCTGAGCCTGGATCCTCTCTAGGTTTCTTCCTAAATTTCAGAGTTTTTCCTTGCCACTGAAATTCAACACTACTGTTGTTTGCTCCTTGGGATTTAAGGCCGGGTGTTTTTTAAAAAGCAATTTGTGACAACTGCTAACTTTATAAATACATTTGATTGATTGATTGATATCATTGGCTAGCACGTGGAGGTCTGTGCGACCCTCCAAGGTTACACCTCCCCAGACCATCAATGACACACGGCCAAACTGATCATGCTAGAAGATGTTGCAGGCAGCATAATGTTCACCACAGCGTTTTCAGACATGTTCACCTCTGTTACATTTGCTCACTGTGAATCTGCTCTCATCTGTGAAGAGAACAGGGCGCCAATGGCAGACCTGCCAATTCTGGTGTTCTCTGGCGAATGCCAATCAAGTTGCATGGTGCAGGGCTGTGAGCACTGGTCCCACTAGAGGATGTTGGGGCCTCATGCCACCCTCATGGAGTCTGTTCCTGACAGTTTGGTCAGAAACAGATAAATTGCTAGATATTACTGATAGTAATAGTCTGTAGAACGTCTGTAGATAGATTTTTAGGACTCCAAGCATATTTGACCAAAAACTTTGTTAAGCCTTTCTAGAATCTTGCTTGAAGTAATAGAAATGTATCCTGCTGTTGTTAGTGGGCTGAATTCTCATTCTCAGACTGCATTTTAATCTCCCTAGGACATTTTGACGGATTCATTCAAAGGACTCCTAGGAAGCTTAAACAGGGCAAAATAAAAATAAAAACACAAGTCAGTTGTACTCATGATGGGTCACGGTTGTGTAGGTAGGCCACAGATGCTGAGATGTGAGTGTTGTAATAACATATGGTTTTAACATTGGGCAGTAGGCACAAAACCAAAATGATCCACACCAGATGTGGCCAAACAGTGAACATAAGTAGGATCCCCGATTAGAGGCAACGATCTACACCTGCCTCCAATTGGGGAGACCAAAATGGATAGAGTTGCCTAGAGGCACCACCTTCGGTCCTGTCATGACTATGGCCCCAGCCCAGCGCAGAGATGGCTAGGGGCATAGCTAGGACGTGACATGATGATTAAAATCTTCTGTGAAAATTACTGTTAAATGACTTAAAGTAAATGTGTATTCTGCAATTTAGTGGCAAAAGCAGTAAGTGAAACATGAATGAACCTCAACATTACCTCAGAGGTGTTTTGGAAGACACATATCTCAACATCGACTGTCTCGAGTTTGCTATGAGTTGCTCAGATGAAGCAGTGCCTGAAACACAAATTGGGCGTTACAAACTTTGGGACAATAAAACCAGTTGAAATTAAAAAAGAAGTGAAATGTGAATACGAAATGTTCCAGTACCTCCATTCCAGAGCAGTGAATCCTAGCTCCTGGTTTGGCTTGGGCAAGCGAGCTTGAAGACGCCCCATGATGCTTTTCATATTGTACAACAGGCGTTTAGGGCAGCCCTCTGCAGTGGTTAACAGTGTGGAACATGGATAAAACTTGAACTTGAAGAGATTCTCTCCACCACTCGTTCCATCCTGGGTCTTATCTTCTGACTGATGGGCCGCCAACTCCCCGGCAGACAAGTGAAATACTGTTTCCATCCCCCCGCCACATCCCTAATGCAGAAAACATGTTGAAGTGTCTTTCTGGGTTTGGTGGTGAAGATAATTCATGTTGACAGTGGTGTGGTTGTTTCACTCTGTGGTACGATACAGTGACATTGACCCAAACGGCACCCTATTGTTTCTGAGGGCCCACACGTCTCATGTCAACAGTGACTTTGTAGGGAACAGAGTTCTATTTTGGGGACCAGTCCGTGGTTATCCCAGCAGGGTAAATCCTGGGACGGCAGCTCACACAGCTGTTCCAGACACTGTGGAGGGTTGTGGCTCGGCAGTGATAAACAGCCTGGACCCTGCACAGTGCTCCAGCAGGGAGGTGAATGTACAGACACACCGCCTTCACACATCGCTCTCTGTTGCGCGTCTCAGCGGAAGTCTCCCAGTGGAGTATCTTTCTGTGATGCGTCTCTCTGCTGAAGTCTCTCTGTGGAGTATCTTTCTGTGACGCGTC
Source organism: Esox lucius (assembly GCF_011004845.1). Classification (NCBI taxonomy): domain Eukaryota; kingdom Metazoa; phylum Chordata; class Actinopteri; order Esociformes; family Esocidae; genus Esox; species Esox lucius. Next base: position 38,605,595 of record NC_047570.1, on the reverse strand, counting down.
TCTCTGCTGAAGTCTCTCTGTGGAGCATCTTTCTGTGACGCGTCTCTCTGCTGAAGTCTCCCTGTGGAGCATCTTTCTGTGACGCGTCTCTCTGCTGAAGTCTCCCTGTGGAGTATCTTTCTATGACGTGTCTCTCTGCGGAAGTCTCCCTGTGGAGTATCTTTCTATGACGCGTCTCTCTGCGGAAGTCTCCCTGTGGAGTATCTTTCTGTGACGCGTCTCTCTGCGGAAGTCTCCCTGTGGAGTATCTTTCTGTGACGGGTCTCTCTGCTGAAGTCTCTCTGTGGAGTATCTTTCTGTGACGGGTCTCTCTGCTGAAGTCTCTCTGTGGAGTATCTTTCTGTGACGGGTCTCTCTGCTGAAGTCTCCCTGCGTAGCGTCTCTCATTGACGGGTCTCTCTGTGACGTGCCCCTCTGCACAAGCCTCTCTGTGGCACGTGTTTCTGCGGAAGTCTCTCTGCATCGCATCTCTCTGACAGCTACTGGGACCTCCGCCTGGGTGGTTGTGAAAAGCGCCAGTCTTTCCCATTTGAACATAAAGAATTTTGGACTGCCTTCAGGGCCCTGGGCCAGAACACATCCAATGGACATGCATTGGATTTGCGTGCACATTTTTCTAGGGGCCTTCTACATGTTCGCACCCATGTTTGTTTTAAATGGATTTAAAGAAACCAATTTAACCTTCCCATGGCGCTGGGCCACTTGTCTGCATGGTGATAGATTCTGAGCAGAATCTGGCATTAAGAATGCTTGGGGGTTATCCTCGCGCAAAATAAAAAAGTACAATTTAAAAACTCAACATTCTCCAAATACAAACCCCACAGGTCCCAAACTGATGCTGGGGGGTCCTCTGTGTCCTCAGGTCACCCGTTTTGTTTTGTTTTCCTCAGCCTCTCTGATGGATATTGAGCACTGTCCTCCCTGCCCACATTCCTCTAGGGATTTGTGTTGAGGCTGTCGAAGCAGGACAGGAGGGAGGGTGTCTGAGGTGAGGACAGGGAACAGTCTGACAGAGAACAGGACAGGGAACAGTCTGACAGAGAACAGTCTGACAGAGAACAGGACAGGGAACAGGACAGGGAACAGTCTGACAGAGAACAGGACAGGGAACAGTCTGACAGAGAACAGTCTGACAGAGAACAGGACAGGGAACAGGACAGGAGGGAACAGGACAGGGAACAGGACAGGGAACAGGACAGGGAACAGTCTGACAGAGAACAGGACAGGGAACAGTCTGACAGAGAACAGGACAGGGAACAGGACAGGGAACAGGAGAGGGAACAGGACAGGAGGGAACAGGACAGGGAACAGGACAGGAGGGAACAGGACAGGGAACAGTCTGACAGAGAACAGGACAGGGAACAGTCTGACAGAGAACAGGACAGGGAACAGGACAGGGAACAGGACAGGGAACAGGACAGGAGGGAACAGGACAGGGAACAGGACAGGAGGGAACAGGACAGGGAACAGGACAGGGAACAGGACAGGGAACAGTCTGACAGAGAACAGGACAGGGAACAGTCTGACAGAGAACAGGACAGGGAACAGGACAGGGAACAGGACAGGGAACAGGACAGGAGGGAACAGGACAGGGAACAGGACAGGGAACAGGAGAGGGAACAGGAGAGGGAACAGGAGAGGGAACAGGACAGGGAACAGTCTGACAGAGAACAGGACAGGGAACAGTCTGACAGAGAACAGGACAGGGAACAGGACAGGGAACAGGACAGGGAACAGGACAGGAGGGAACAGGACAGGGAACAGGACAGGGAACAGGAGAGGGAACAGGAGAGGGAACAGGAGAGGGAACAGGACAGGGAACAGGAGAGGGAACAGGAGAGGGAACAGGACAGAGAACAGGACAGGGAACAGGACAGAGAACAGGACAGGGAACAGGACAGGGAACAGGACAGGGAACAGTCTGACAGAGAACAGGACAGGGAACAGTCTGACAGAGAACAGGACAGGGAACAGGACAGGGAACAGGACAGGGAACAGGACAGGAGGGAACAGGACAGGGAACAGGACAGGGAACAGGAGAGGGAACAGGAGAGGGAACAGGAGAGGGAACAGGACAGGGAACAGGAGAGGGAACAGGAGAGGGAACAGGACAGAGAACAGGACAGGGAACAGGACAGAGAACAGGACAGGGAACAGGACAGGGAACAGGACAGGGAACAGGAGAGGGAACAGGACAGAGAACAGGACAGGGAACAGGACAGGGAACAGGACAGGGAACAGGACAGAGAACAGGACAGGGAACAGGACAGGGAACAGGACAGGGAACAGGACAGGGAACAGGAGAGGGAACAGTCTGACACAAAGACGCACAGAGAGACAAAGTGTAGGAGAGGGAAGTGTGAAAATTTGAGCCAAAATGAGTATGAGGAATAGGTAGAATAGAGGGAAGAAGACAAAGAAAAAGAGATAGCAGAAGAAGAGAATGAGATAGGAGATGAGGGAATGAGATAGGAGATGAGGGAATGAGATAGGAGATGAAACCAAGAACACAAAAGTGAGGTGGAAACTGAGCTGCATTTCAAAATCTATTGTAGGATATTAAGATATTCTTTCCTCAGGGATCCCAAAATAACGAAAATATTGACATGATCCTGTATCTGCTAGCTGAAATAATAGTGTATGTTTTCACTGGTCATACCAGGGTCGTGAGTTTGACTTCCATGGGGAGCCAGTAGAAAAATATATGAAAATGTATGAACTCATTACTGTATGTCACTACTGTGTGTCTGCTAAATTATTAAAATGCAAATTGTATTTAGTTGAGTGTTTAGACCCACAGACTGTGCAGGTCCTGACACATTCACTCATTCTAGTGTATTAAATCATCTATATAGTTAATCATTGATAAATGTCAAACACCTGTCCTTCATTTAACCTTTTGTGGGAATAATGTTAACTTCATTTGTGACTGTTCATTTGACTTGCTATGTTAACATGTGTTTCCCATGCCAATAAAGTCCCTTTAAATGTAATCGAGAGAGATAATGAAAAATAATGAGGGAAGTGAGAAAAGACAAGAGAAAGAGAGAGAGAGGAAAAGAGAGGGAATGAATTCTCAGGTTTGATCATGCTTGACAGGCAGAGATGTTTAAGGAGAGGAACATTGAAGGTGATTTGAGTTCTTTGCCTCAGGATCTTGGCTCAGTTCATAATCCAGTTATTTTTCTACTAAAGAGTAGTGGATTTTCTCTCAGGGCAACACCACAATCTCTCCCACAGTACACAGATCGGCGCAGTCAGTGGCCCCCTATTCCAGGTATGACTTTCAGGCACCCTATAGAAACCTGATCAAAACTAGTTCACCCAATGGGAAAAAGCATGCTATTTCTGAAGCCACAATCTCTAATTATTTGTAGAGTAAGAGCATAGGAAAAGGCATTGGTAGTTAAACACTTAAACTATTTAAATAAGTGTCTTTGATCTCTGTAAGTCAAACTTTAAGACAGTTTTGATCAAAGGGGTGGTGGCGTGGCATTTGCTAGCGTTATATTTCTGTAACTTCAGTTAAAGTGAATAAGAATCAGTTGTTGAATAAGCGCCTGAGAGAGACCTAGATCTAAAAACGTAACACCTTTGTGGACTCAGGGTGCAGAAACATAGTTGGTTATGCCACCAGCTTAATCATTTTGTGGCAAACGACCCGCTGCCACGGTCCTGTAGTGTCTCCGAACTCAGACCAGACAGAGGCTGTCTGCTGGGTTCCTGAACGTGATATTATATTAGCATTTGTTATCTGACCTTTTTGTCCAATTCCATCAACCTTCAAAATTTGCTGAATCTCTTCGCTTTAGTTATTATTTTAATTCACTGGCACCTTGGCTGGCACCTCTGCTAGCACCTCAGTTGGCACATTGGCTGGCACATTGGCTGGCACCTCGGCTGGCACCTCGGCTGGCACCTCGGCTGGCACCCATGTTTTACTATATAGTGTGAAAAATACTAGCCCAGTGTCTGAGTATGCATGTAAAAAATGTGTATGCTGACTCTAGCTCAATATATTGTATTCTAATGTCCCATGCAGTTTAGCAGGTAGAGCATGGCACTATAAACATCAGAGTTTTGATTCCCACAGCCGGTCAGAAAGATAATGTAAATTGCTCGGGGGAACAGCGTGTGCTTAATGACTGATTGTAAATGTGTAGTCTCCCAGTCAATCATCGATCCTGGCCTCTTTCCACATGACAAACGACAGTGGTAAGTGGATCACTAACAGACCTCAGACTGTTAGTGAACACCTCCTCCTTAGTGACTCTTAACACTGGGCCCCCCAGGGGTGTGTCCCCAGTCCTCTGATTTACAACCTGAATCTTAACACTGGGCCCCCCAGGGGTGTGTCCTCAACCCTCTTTTTGACACATTGTTCACCTATGACTGTGTGGCTCCACATGACTCTAACAATGTCAAGACATTGGCAGACAACAACACCAGGAATCAGTGTAAAGGCAGAAGACGGCGTGGTGTTCCAGGATAACATCTCCCTCAATGGCAAAACAAAGGAAATTATTGCTGACTTGAGTAAACAGAGGAGGGAATGCGCCGCAAGCCACATTAACAGGGCTGATTTATAGTCCCCAGTTTTCACTTGGCATCCCTATAACCGAGGATGTGTCATAGACCATTAATGCCACCAGTGAAGTTTTAGAAGGTGCAAAAATGACTCTACTCCCTGAAGCAACTGAAGAAATGTGGCATGCTACCCTGGGTCTTTTCCAAACACTCCAGCTGTACCTTCAACAGCATCCTAACCAGTTGCATCACAGATTGGCAAACTGGAGCCCATGTCGTGAGGTGCTGAACTCACCTCTGTGTTCATGCTGCTTACCAATGTACCAAACTAATTTAGCCTCACAATGGCCTGCTTTATTGAAACCTTTTGGGTCCTCATGTTGAGCGACAACAGCAACAGACTCCAAAAGTAAATGCCACACCTAGAAAAACCTCAAGGCCTTTTGTTTGTGCTCTTGTGCCTGACTTAAACAAGCCGCACAAGGCCAAGAAACCGCTGAACAGTCCCATACCATACCATACCATCTTCTTCCGCTTATCCGGGGCCGGGTCGCGGGGGCAGCAGTCTAAGCAGGGCTGAGCAGTCAAATATCTAATTACTGTTGGTCCCTTAAAAAGCACTGTAATACCAGAACCTTCAAGGTTTTGGGGAGTAAATGCCCTAAAGTTTGCCCTTTTACCTCTTTAATGCAAATGCAGCTGCATACTTGGAGCAAATCAAGGACTTGAAAAGAGATTATTTAAACCCGAAGACAGGTTTATTATAAGATTATTTAAACCCGAAGACAGGTTTATTATAAGATTATTTAAACCCGAAGATATATTAATACATCCAATACAGGGACTTGTTTTTTTAAGATCACATTAAAGGTGAAAATAGATTTGATTCCAGCCTTTACACAAACAAACGCTGTACGTTCAGCATGGGTGTGTACACTTCTGACACTCCACGGCATCGCTCACCCACGCGTTTCTATGGCATTCCTGTTGTTTGGGTGGAGATCAATTAACCTCTTTACCACATCTTTCTCAACCATACCATTTTCCAGGAAATGTACTCTTGCCTGAACTTTAACCCTTCACCGGCAGCAAATTCCTTTATCCTGATGCACCAGACTGAAAGCATGAAAATTATGACGCACCACACCAAAAGCATGAAAATAATGTGTGTGAAACAGTCACTTTTTGAGGTGGGAACACACATTTTTTTCTTTTCAGGACAACAGCTGACCTGATCTGTCTCAAAGACACTCCAACATTTTGTCTGTGTGGATCAAATGGCATCTTATTCCTCTTGTAGCGCACCACTGTTGGCCGCTGACAATCCTATGGGCCCTAGGCTAAGTCAGTATACAGAGAAAAGGGTGCCATTTGGAATGCAATAAGACATGTCTAATTGTTTCTTTTCAGACAAGGCTTTGTTGTGGAGAACGGGACCAGGTTACGGATGATTCCTGATTGTTGTCCCTCACTGGCTTTTTTTAGCGAACCTGCAGGGCGTTTTGGAGAAGCAACAATCAACCAGGAGGGGCTTGATTCCCCCGTTGGCTGACATCCAGCAACACCATCAGACCTCCACCCGAAGATGCTTGATTCCCATGTTGGCTGACATCCAGCAACACCATCAGACCTCCACCCGAAGATGCTTGATTCCCCCGTTGGCTGACATCCAGCAACAACATCAGACCTCCACCCAAATATGCTTTATTCCCATGTTGGCTGACATCCAGCAACAACATCAAACTTCCACCCGAAGATGCTTGATTTCCATGTTTGGCTGACATCCAGCAACACCATCAGACCTCCACCCAAATATGCTTTATTCCCATGTTGGCTGACATCGAGCAACAACATCAAACTTCCACCCGAAGATGCTTGATTTCCATGTTTGGCTGACATCCAGCAAGAACATCAGACCTCCACTCAACGATGCTTGACGATGCCCTAACCCTAACCCTAACCCAGAAAAACTGATTGTATTTTATTTATTATTTTTTTAAATGTTAGTTCATCTTGTAAGTAAAGTGGGTCATATTTCATATAAATCTTGAAACATGGAAGGTGATTTTAATCCTTTGATTCATCAACATTATGTGAAAACAGGAATGTTACAGTCCGAACAAACCAACTAATACTCTATGACAGATGCTCTGGAACATGCGGTCAAACTCAGGCCCGAGTGTCTGTGGGATTTGCTCCTCCCTTGGACTTGATAATCTAAGGTCATAGACTAGTGAGGAACTCCCCTCACCTGATTCTCTGGGTCATGAAATGGAAAACTAAGACCATAAGATGTTAAGCATTTCATGGAATGAGTTGACACCTCTGACTTTGACCTGCTTAACTCTTAAACTGCCCCCCTGATTTGGAACTGCTTAAGTCCCAAACAACAACCGATTTCAGTTTCTCCCTATATTCCCTATATTCTCTGTATTCCCTATATTCCCTGTATTCCTTATAGTCCCTATGTTCCCTATATTCCCTATATTCTCTGTATTCCCTATATTCCCTGTATTCCTTATAGTCCCTATGTTCCCTATATTCCCTATATTCCCTATATTCTTGTGAACAGAATCCTATTAGGCCGGGTCAGAACGGTAGCAATACATAAGATATAACTGACCATTTATGGACATACTTTGTATAGCAAAGGTGGCTGACTGAAAACCAACCCCACAACCGGAGGGAGAACTGGCCATGTTGTTTCTCCTGTCAGACATGATGATAGGTAGCCCAGAGGCCATCAGCCTCCCGTGCCGACCTCTTGCCCCCCTCCCTGTCATCCCCAGCTGTGCCCCCTTCAGTCTTCCATGAGAACCAGGATCTCTGGGAGTCAAGTGGGCTTTTCCTCGTCTCATTTTACAAGTCGCACCAAGGCAGAATGAAGGGTTTGGTTGGGGATTGGGGGTTACTTCCTTTAAGGTCACTGGGTTCCGGTCAGTGTGGTATGTACAGTGTGTGAGTCTGACGGGTGGTGCTATATGTGTTCGATATGCTTCTGGTTTGATGGATGTCACTCCGAGGCGCCAGGATGTCAAAATCAGTGGGGTCACTGTGGGGTCACAGGCCCTACAGGGTTATAAATTCCACCCCATTTCCCTAAGAGGTTCAATCAGTAGAATAGGGCTCCGTCTTGAAGTACTACATTGTAGATTGTTTGCCATTAAGAGTGTCTAAAGCAGGGGTGGGCAACTACCTGAATTGTGTCAGAGGGCCACACCAACGATAACTTGAACTTAATTCTGCTCAACTTTCTTCCATTGTAAAATGCACTAAATTATATATTTTGAATAGCTGGTACTGATAATCGGAAGAAAAAAACTATTCTGTAAATATTTATATTAGGCAATATGAAATTGTGGTGTATAGGTCAAATAAGAAAAAAATCTATTATTGAATCAGTGCAATTTATTTTTACTTGTTAATCTCCACAAACAATGAAAAACAATAAACAACAAGTTTATAGAAATACAGCAATACAACAAACAATAACTTGTAATGTTTTTCACCTCATTTTACCTCTTCAGTGAGAATAATCCAGTCTGTTCTGGGTTGGAACAAGGGCATTGAAATCGGGCTGATTGTCTGAGGTGGCTATGCGAAGGACAGCTGAGAGGTGGTCATCAGTGATAGAGGATCTGTGTTTGGATTTGTTGAACTTCATCACTGAGAATGTCTGATCACGTACATAGGTAGATCCAAAGAGGACTAGAGTCCTCTGAGCATGCCTCCTCAGGTGTGGAAAGTTCTCCTCTTTGAGGGAGGAGTAAAAGTCCAGCAGTGAGACTGACCTGAAGTGCTCTGCCAGAAGTGTGTCAGACTACAGGTCAATGAGTTCCATCTGAACATCACTTGGTGCATTATCCACACTGCAGTTGAAGGGAGAAGAAACCATGTGCGTTTCACTCTCAAGAGTTTTGAAATCACCTCAAACTCTGCATGCAGTGCTTCTAACATGGTTGAGTACTTGTGGATGTGATCGGCTGATCTTTTGGCTTCCTTTAGTGTTGGCAAGTGGGTCAGAATGTTGTCCTTCACTTGGCTTGAGATAAGCTGCAACTTTCTCATGAAAGCGTTCACTGCACTGTACATCTCGTGCACAAAAAGGCCCTTGCACTGCAGTTTGACATTTAGTTTGTTCATTAGTACAGTCACATCCACAGCGAATCCGAGGTCTGCCACCCAGTCTTTATCTGAAATCTCTGGGATGTTATGTCTTTTCTTAACACAGAAATCCTGAATCTGGTCTCTCAGGTCCCAGACACTTTTCAGTACTTTGCCAAGGCTGAGCCACCTGACAGTGCAGTGATAGCCTATGTCACCATGTTCAATTTCATTTTCCTCCAAAAATGCAACAAATTGTCTGTGATTTAATTCTCTCGCTCGGATGAAGTTAACTGTTTTTGTTACAGCATCAACAACATGGTTCATTTTGAACACTGTCTTACATAACACCTCCTGATGTATACTACAATGCAAAAATGTCAATTTCTGCAAAGGGTTCATTTCTGTCACTTTATCCTGCATTCTCCTTAAAAGTCAAAAAATGTTCCCCGTCAGATTTGGACAACCGTCTGTTGTCACACCTGCCAGCTTGTCTCATTTCAGTCCTAACATGTCCAAACATGCATTTACCTCTGTGAACAAGTCATTACCAGTGGTTGTCCCTTTCATTGACTGCATGGCTGCCAATTCCTCCGTGATTTGAAAGTCAGCAGTTATCCAACGTAAGAAGATGAGTAGCTGGGCGGTTTGACGTACCTCGCAGCTCTCATCCAAAGCCAGAGAAAAATAGTCAATGTCGGCCGCTCTCTTCTTCAGCTGAAGCTCCAAGTTTCCAGCAATGTAAAGTTCGTCGGGAGAGTGACACGTTCTCAAATGCGTCCATTTTCTCCGGGCACAACAACGCAACAGAGTCCAATAAGCACTCCTTAATAAACTCTCCATCAGAAAACGCCTTACTTTTTCTGGCGATTTTGTGAAAAATTACATTACTTGTCCTGACGGCTGCATCTCTGGGGGTGTGAAGTTTCGTAAAAAAGTCCTTGTTGGGTTTGCAGTTTTGCTGGCAAAGCATCAGACTCCCACGCACGCTCTTCATCAGACAGATTCCTGTATTTATCCTCATGCTTGGTCGTGTAGTGGCTATTCAAATTATAATCCTTTAACACAGAGACCTGTGTACCACAGATTAAGCAAACAGCTTTACCTTTAATTTCTGTAAAGAAATACTTGGCAGTCCATGTCTTGTTGAAAACACGGCATTCGTTATCAACTTTTCTTTTCTTAGCTTGAGCCGACATCTTGAGGGTAACCTGGCTAGCGTCACTTGTTGCTGTTCACCTTCACTCTCAGCTCACGCACGCATATACGTCAATACCTCCATACCTCCATACCACCATACCTCCATACCACCATACCTCCATACGTCCATACCACCATACCTCCATACCTCCATACCTCCATAGGTCCATACCTCCATTCGTCAATACCACCATACCTCCATACCTCCATACGTCCATACCTCCATACGTCCATACATCCATACCTCCATACGTCCATACGTCCATACCTCAATACCTCCATACGTCCATACATCCATACCTCCATACGTCCATACGTCCATACCTCAATACCTCCATACGTCCATACCTCCATACCTCAATACCTCCATACCTCCATACGTCCATACGTCCATACCTCCATACCTCCATACCTCCATACGTCAGTAATACAAACATAACGCTTTTCAAAATAACATTTCCAAAGGCCGAGAACCAAAAACCGAAACACCGAAAGAAAAGATTGTGTCAATTATTCGGTGGCCGAATTTTCGGTGCATCCCTATAATTTATGATTGGCCTCACGCGGGCCGGACAGGGACGTACAATGGGCCGGATGTGGCACGCGGGCCGTAGTTTGCCCACGTCTGGTCTAGAGTTTAACCCCCATGCAGCTCTCGCAAACCCATCCACACAACCAGCTGGATCCCACACATCCGTCTTCCTCATGTCAGGGTTAATGGATGTACAAATCAGACAGCCACTTTCACAAACTCATCCACACAACCAGCTGGATCCCACACATCCGTCTTCCTCATGTCAGGGTTAATGGATGTACAAATCAGACAGCCACTTTCACAAACTCATCCACACAACCAGCTGGATCCCATATATCTGATGTGGCACATAAGGCAACCCTGATTTAGTTGTCAGGCAGAGACCTTTGAGATTAGAGGCCTTTGAGATGACAGAGGCCCTTGAGATGACAGAGACCCTTGAAATGACAGAGGCCCTTGAAATTACAGAGGTCCTTGAAATGACAGGGTACCTTGAAATTACAGAGGTCCTTGGTATGACAGAGGTCCTTGGTATGACAGAGGCCCTTGAAATGACAGAGGCCCTTGAAATTACAGAGGTCCTAGAGATGACGGAGGCCTTTGAGATGACAGAGGCCCTTGAGATGACAGATGTCCTTGAAATGACAGAGGTCCTTGAGATGACAGAGGCCCTTGAAATGACAGATGTCCTTGAAATAACAGAGTACCTTGAAATTACAGAGGTCCTAGAGATGACAGAGGTCCTTGGTATGACAGAGGCCCTTGAAATGACAGAGGCCCTTGAAATGACAGATGTCCTTGAAATGACAGAGTCCCTTGAAATGACAGAGGCCCTTGAAATGACAGAGGTCTTTGGAATGACAGAGGCCCTTGAAATGACAGAGGCCCTTGAGAAGACAGAGGCCGGTGAACTGGGTGGCAGAGGCCCTTGAGAAGACAGAGGCCCATGAGTAGACAGAGGCCTCTAGGACCTCTGTCATTTCAAGACCTGCCCTTGTCCCCTTTAGACTTCTCTCTCAGAACTGCCTCGTCCCCTGAAGACTTCTCTCTGAGAACTGCCCCTGTCCCCTTTAGACTTTTCTCTGAGAACTGCCCCGGTCCCCTAACCCTAACCCTTTTTCCTTAGTGGTCCGTGATGACCGGAAGTCCGTGCCACATACAACATGAATTCTAGCTTTGGTGTGTATTTCCCTTTTGCCTCATTACAGTTTTTTACAGTCGCTAGGACACATTTCCCAATACTTAGGTCACTTTTTCTAAACTCTTCACACATTGAGCACAACAAAAGTATACATGGGCTAAACTGAGGATCAATTATCATTGCAACAAAATACATTCAATGACTACATCTTTCAAATTACATTAATTATTTTCTCACTTCGACACAACAACCGCCAAAACTCTGTGTACTTACAGGCCAATTTGCATATGCTTACATACTGTTTTCAAAACAATAACATAATACAAAACTGAATAAGACAGCAATTTGCTACAATTCTACAGTAATATTTTAATGAAATATATTTTAAATTTGTAAAATTAGATGCTATAAAAACAATTGGACAATTGGACCAACCACAGCTGATTCTAATTGTAGATGAACATCTACACAGTTGTTACTCTTTCAATTTCATTACACAAGGAGACAACTGCTGAGTAGTTTTGCATTGTGATGTGGACCAAGCCAGAAAAGGGACCCAGCCAGAAATAGACAAGTGGCTGAAAGAGGAAGAAGAGTGGTGGGAGGGGGCGAGGAATACGTATGCATGGTGGAAGAAGAATAAGTGGAAGATCAATAGCTGTAGTCTCAGATGAGATCAGAGCTACTGTAATTGATCATGTAGTAAATCATGGTCTCTCAATGAGAGAGGCTGGTCAGAGAGTGCAGCCAAATCTGCAACACTCAACAGTGGCATCTATTGTTAGAGTTTTCCGGCAAACCAACAGGTAACTTGTATTCTGCAAGGGCATTTGACTGAGTTGCACATTACAGAAGTAAATAGACTTGTGTGTAATTGCTTTTGCATATCTGCTTAGGACTCAATGGTTACCTCACACAGGTGGGAGAGGAAGGATGTTCAGTGATGTGCAGGAAACTGCCATTGTTGATATGGTCATCAGAAACAATGACATAAAACTCATTGAGATTCGAGACGGAGTCTTGGCAGACAACGTTACTTTTGCAAATATTCACAGTATAAGCATAACAACTATTTGTAGAGTCCTGAAAAAACATCAGGTAAGGATGAAACAGTTGTACACTGTGTCTTTTGAGAGGAACTCTGAACATGTCAAGCAACTCAGGAACCAATATGTCCAGGTAAGATCACAAATAAAGATTTTTAGGTAATGTTTACTACTGTAACAGCTTATGTTGCCTTGTGGATTTATTGGCAGGCAAACACCCCACATTTTCATCTTTGTAGATGAGGCGGGTTTCAACTTGGCCAAAACACGGCGACAAGGAAGGAATGTAATTGGGAAGAGAGCCACAGTGGATGTCCCGGGCCAGAGGGGCGCCAGCATCACAATGTGCGCAGCAATATCCACTGATGGACTGCTGTTACACAAACCACTAATTGGGCCATACAACACTGAATGTCTCCTTGCGTTCCTGCATGACCTCTATGGAAGGGTTGTGCTAGGTGAGGAAAGGGATGGAGAGAAGAAATCAGCCAACATTTATAATTGTATGGGACAATGAGGCATTTCACCACTCCCGTGCAGTCACCGAGTGGTGTGCAGCCCATCCCAGAATGGTGTCACTTTTCCTCCCACCTTACTCTCCATTCCTCAACCCTATAGAGGAATTATTTTCCTCATGGAGGTGGAAGGTTTATGACCACCATCCACATGATCAAATATCCCTCATGGACACAAGGAATGCTGGATGCCTGGACATATCAGCAGAAGATTGTCAGGGATGGATCAGGCATGCCAGAAGATTCTTTCCTAGGTGTATTGCCCTAGGTGACATAAGATGTGATGTGGATGAGAACCTGTGGCCAAATGGAGAAGACCGAGTAGATTAGCATTACTATTGTATCTGTATCAGTGGATGGTGTGTATACAAATTCTTTGTATTTAGGAATTATATATACCAATTAATAAAAGACATAAAACATATTGTGACTTTCTGCATCATGTCTGATTCATTCCAGTAACATATATTGCAGTGAATTATAAACAGAGATGTGTCCTTGTTTTACACAAGAAAACATTGTAAAAAGCTACCTGTTGTTAATGTTTTTTAGGTCATTGTTTTGTGGGTGACAAAGTGTGTTTGTTGTCTGTCAACCTTTGCTAGTGTTCTGGAAGAATGAGTTGATTTGAGACATGTATGAAGTGATTTGGTAGTTTTAGTGCATTTGGAAAGTGAAACGTTTTGTGTACCTTGCTCACTGCCTATGGGAATTGATATTATTGATATTATTGTGTTGATTATTAGTAGTATTATATACATGATCATGTGATGGCAGTGAGTTGCCCCAGAGGACCAGAACATAACACCAAGACATTGAATGTACATTGCTGTGCAAAAGTTCTCCAATAAATGTTTTAACTAATACGTATGTTTTCTGTCTGAAATGCAAATAAGGCTCTTTTTTTGTGTGACAAAAACAGGGAAAATGCCTTCTGATATTCCCTCAGCAGTTTTGGTTTCACCTCTCAAACTTGTGATGTAATAACAGATACCTGCACTCCTTCTCATTCCCTGGTCTCAGGAGAAAATAAAGCTACATCCATCCTGAAACCATGGATGTTTTCCACCAGACTCCAAGAAGCAGAGACTCACTGTGTTGACAGCTGGGAGTCAACAGGGAAGCATCACTCTAAATTATTTTTGCTGGGAAAGGTATGTGTGTGTGTGTGTGTGTGAGTCAGAGAGAGAGCGAGAGAATGTGTGTGTGTGTGTGTGTGTGTGAGAGAGAGAGAGAGAGAGTGATGTCTGTGTGTGTGTGTGTGTGTGTGTGTGTGTATGTGAGAGAGAGAGGGAGTGTGTGTGTGTGTTAGAGAGAGAGAGAGAGAAAGAGTGTGTGTGTGTGAGAGAGAGAGAGAGAGAGAGAGTGTGTGTGTGGATGCATGGGTGTGTGAGTGTGTGTGTGGATGCATGGGTGTGTGTGTGTGTGTGTGATGGAGAGAGTGTGTGTGTGTGTGTGTGTGTGTGTGTGTGTGTGTGTGTGGATGCATGGGTGTGTGTGTGCGTGTGGATGCATGGGTGTGTGTGTGTGTGTGTGTGTGTGGATGCGTGGGTGTGTGTGTGTGGGAACATGCATCACTGTCAGTAGCAGTAGTCTTCTGGGTCATGTGAATGTGAGGTCACGCATGTGTTTCTGTCTCCAGGTAAATTTATGAAGCTCTACATCTGGAAGCAGGTGACATGTGTCCCAGAGTAACACGTCACACGTCTGTGTGTTAGCTGTGTGGAGGGGGGCGTGTGTGGTGTGGGGGCGGGTTTTGTGTGTGTGGTTGTGTGGGTGTGTATGCATGGGTGAGGGTGGGTGTGTGTGTTTGTGTGTGTGGAGTGGGGGGGGCTGTGTGGTTGTGTGTGTGTGTGTGGTTGTGAGTGTGTGCGGGTGTGTGTGTGCATGGGTGTGTGTGGAGGGGGGGTGTGGTTGTGTGTGTGTGTCCATGGGTGTGTGTGTGTGTGTGGAGGGTGTGTGTGTGTGTGTGGAGGGGGGGTGTTTGTGTGTGTGTGGAGGGGGGGTGTTTGTGTGTGTGTGGAGGGGGAGGTGTTTGTGTTTGTGTGCATGGGTGTGTGTGTGTGTGTGTGTGGAGGGTGTGTGTGTGTGTGTGTGTGTGTGCATGGATGTGTGTGGGGGTTGGTGTTTGTGTTTGTGTGTGTGGAGGGGGGTGTGTGTTTGTGTGTGTGTGCATGGGTGTGTGTGTGTGTGTGTGGAGGGGGGTGTGTGTGTGTGTGTGTGTGTGTGTGGAGGGTGTGTGTGTGTGTGGGGGTGTGTGTGTGTGTGTGTGGAGGGGGGGGGCTGTATGTCAGAGGTAGCTGCAGGCCTTCCTGCGGTGACCCATAAACCAAGGTTATGATTCAACTCCAGGACAGTAAATAAAACAGACATAAAGACATCAGCAAGCTCACAGCGGGGTCATATAACATTACTGGGATGTAAAATATTATCTGTCCTTATGAACACACCAGCAGGATCCCAGCAGGATCCCAGCAGGAGCTCATAACATCTACTTTACTGAAATAATAATTGCTAATATAACTGTACATCAACAGGCTTTCAAATGTCCCAGATAGGTCTGAAGCCCTGGAACCCTGGGAGAGTGTTAGGGTTACGTTTTCAGAAGGTTAGAGTTAGGGTTACGTTTTCAGAAGGTTAGAGTTAGGGTTAAGTAATCCGTAGAGAATATATTGGGCAGTTCTATCTCTTTTCTGACAGTTTTTCTCGATTGCAAAGATACTTGAAAATGAGGTGAAGTTGATCTACAAACACGAAGATGAAAAAAAGTATTAAACATTTAGTCATAGCTGATACAATACAAACACAACATCTATGCACAACTGTTCAGCCATCAATCAATCCTTAGTTGCTCTTTGAAAGAATGGAAGGGAGGAGGGCTTCAGACACATGGTGGAGTAGCTCAAAGTGGAATACACAGAACTACAGCTTTAGAGGACATTTATGACACATTTACTGACCATGTTGCCAATCATGGCCTCTCCATGAGAGAGGCTGGGCAGTGGGTCCAACTCAATGTGAGCAGATCAACAGTGGCATCAACCAATAATGGGATACAGTAATATGCTTACTTGCCTCCTATGGCACATACTGTAGTTTTAATTATTACACATAATAAAGGGTTAACCGTGTTAGAGTATACTGGTAGTTGTACTTTATTGTGCCATTATGTTATACTGAAATCATATTTTTAATTTGGACTGTTTTCAAAACAGGAATTCTACATGGACCCTTATTAGGGACCCTTAATATGGACCCTTATTATGGACTCTTAACATGGACCCTTATTAGGGACCCTTAACATGTACCTTTATTAGGGACCCTTAACATGGACCCTTATTCGGGACCCTTCTTATGGACCAATAACATGGACCCTTATTAGGGTCCCTTAACATGGACCCTTAACATGGACCATTATTAGGGACCCTTAACATGGACCCTAATTATGGACCCTTATTAGGGACCCTTAACATGGACCCTTATTATGCACCCTAAACATGGTCCCTTATTATAGACACTAAACATGGACCCTTTGCACGGACCCTTTGGATGGACCTTAAACATGGACCTTTTGCATGGACCCTTATTGTGGACACTAAACATGGACGCTTATTATGCACCCTAAACATGGACCCCTCTTTTGGACCCTTAACATGGACAAAATATTTGCCCACCACTTTCTTAAACCAGGAACCATGCAGCTTCTACATAAAGTATCTCTAAATCTAAACCCAGAGTCATGGAGCCGATGTTCATTGAAGGTAGAGATATCATTGGGTTGATGATTTGTGTTGGAACTGATAATGTTTCCTAATAGCCTATGATAGGCAACACAAGGCACCCCACGTACAGTCGATCTTAATGTTTTAAGGTTTTATCAATAATGTAGGAAAATAGAAATCATTATGATACAAAAAGTGGATATATAAGCTTGCCATTTTAAAGACAACGTTAACAACATTATCCATTGGTTATTCAGCAGCCAATTAAAGCAAGAAAGCAGCCAAGCTCCTGGATTGTTCTACTCCCACTCAGATTATATGTATAATGTCTGGCAAAACATTTTATACAAACTGGAACATTCAACAGCCTATCTGAACGACTGACAAGCTCCTGGACAGAGAAATAAAATCTGGTCAGTATCACTGTGTTGTGTGTCTGGCTGTATATTTGTATGTTTTGGTTTAACAGATCAACTTAGGACTCACAAGGATAGTAAAATGTTTTATTAATTAAGACCTTTTGTGGGTCCCCATGACAACAAAGTCAGTCTGTGGCTTATGAGTCAGGGTTAAGTTCAAACTGACAGTAAGGACTAGTATTAGAATGTAGTTTACTTTAAGGTATAGGCACTATGGCAGGGCTGCCCTGTTCCTGGAGATCCTGAAGGTTCTCTCTCCAACTCTAATTTAATACACCTGATTCTAATAATTAGCTGGATAAAAAGCTTAATCAGGTTAGTCACAAATAGGGTTGAAGAGAAAACCTCTAGGAATAGGGTTGGGCAACCCTGCACTGTGGGTTAGGTAAGCATTAGGTAATAAGAGTAGGATAAGGCATAAATGTCAGTTTATTTGGGTTAAGAATGGGGTTAGTTTAATGGTAGATTAAGGTTAGAGGTAACCCCACAAGGAAAGGAATACACGACTGTGTGTGTGTGTTTGTGGGTGTGTGTGTGTGTGTGTGTGTGTATTTTTGATCCCAGACTAGCCGTAATAAACTTTATGGAAAAGCTGCTCTTTTTATTTTTCTATATTCACAGCTATATTATATCATAGTGTTTTTATTTTTCTATATTCACAGCTATATTATATCATAGTGTTTTTATTTTCTATATTCACAGCTATATTATATCATAGTGTTTTTATTTTTCTATATTCACAGCTATATTCTATCATAGTGTTTTTATTTTTCTATATTCACAGCTATATTATAGTGTTTTTATTTTTCTATGTTCACAGCTATATTATATCGTAGTGTTTAAAATGTTCTATGTTCACAGCTGTATTATATCATAGTGTTTTTATTTTTCTCACAGCTATATTATATCATAGTGTTTTTATTTTCCTATATTCACATCAATATTACAGGTTTTTTTGGCACTATTATCAGTAATATGTTGAGGTTTTTCAAAATTCTTAGTAAAAAACTCCAAAATGATTACACATTACATATTGATGATTTAATTAAATTAAAATAGATTTTGCTTTCTTATGGTTTGTAAACATCTCCATTATCATGTACTGTGGGAAGAATCTTTTGGAATGGGAAATCACAACAGGGTACTGGTCACCTATCACTGGCCAGGCAGTCAACTGCGTCAAGCCTGAATGACCTCCCTCCTGTCGCACTCACCCCCACGATCCTGCCTCCCCCCAACACTGGATCCCGACCAGTTTGCCTACCGATCAAACAGACTAGACTTTAGCTCAGCAGTCAACAAACCCCATGACCTGGGGATCAGCCCCTCTCTCTGCAACTAGACTCTGGACTTCCTAACCAACAAAGCCCAGTGTGTCAGGTTAGAGAACTTCACCTCCTCCACCCTGATCCTGAACACTGGTGTTCCACAAGGCTGTGTGCTGAGCCCCCTCCTGTAATCCCTCTTCACCCACGACTGTGTTCCTGTACACAGTTCCAACACCATCGTTAGGTTTGTAGACTCCACCAGTGTTAGGCCTGATCTGTGATAATGACAAGTCATCCTGCCTGGCGGCATGTGCCTGGCGGCATGGCGCGCTGACAACAACCTGGCACTCAAGGCAAAGAAAACAATTGAGCTCATTATGAATTACAGAAAGTCTAAAGGCTGATTCCTGTTCTCATCCCTGGCACTGAGGTGGAGTGTGTGCCCAGCTTCAAATTCCTGGGTCTCCAAGGACTTCTCCTGGACCCTCAACACCTCAACCCTGGTCAAAAAGGCACTGCAGCACCTGTACTTCTTGAGGAGTCATGATCCTTGTGAACCTTTACAGCTGCACAATCGAGTGCATTCTGACTAACTGGGCCACAGTGTGGTTTGGCGGATGCCTTGTGGCCGACTAGAAGGCCCTTCATCGGGTGGTGAAAACATTCCAGCACATCACTGGTACCCAGCCCCCAGCCATCATAGACCTCCAGCACATCACTGGTACCCAGCCCCCAGCCATCATAGACCTCCAGCACATCACTGGTACCCAGCCACCAGCCATCATAGACCTCCAGCACATCACGGGTACCCAGCCCCCAGCCATCATAGACCTCCAGCACATCACTGGTACCCAGCCCCCAGCCATCGTAGACCTCCAGCACATCACTAGTACCCAGCCCCCAGCCATCATAGACCTCCACCACATAACTGGTACCCAGCCCCCAGCCATCATAGACCTCCAGCACATCACTGGTACCCAGCCCCCAACCATCGTAGACCTCCAGCACATCACTAGTATCCAGCCCCCAGCCATCATAGACCTCCACCACATAACTGGTACCCAGCCCCCAGCCATCATAGACCTCCAGCACATCACTGGTACCCAGCCCCCAACCATCGTAGACCTCCAGCACATCACTAGTACCCAGCCCCCAGCCATCATAGACCTCCACCACATAACTGGTACCCAGCCCCCAGCCATCATAGACCTCCAGCACATCACTAGTACCCAGCCCCCAGCCATCATAGACCACCAGCACATCACTAGTACCCAGCCCCCAGCCATCATAGACCACCAGCACATCACTGGTACCCAGCTCCCAGCCATCATAGACCTCCAGCACATCACTAGTACCCAGCCCCCAGCCATCATAGACCACCAGCACATCACTGGTACCCAGCCCCCAGCCATCATAGACCTCCAGCACATCACTGGTACCCAGCCCCCAGCCATCATAGACCTCCAGCACATCACTAGTACCCAGCCACCAGCCATCATAGACCTCCAGCACATCACTGGTACCCAGCTCCCAGCCATCATAGACCACCAGCACATCACTGGTGCCCAGCTCCCAGCCATCATAGACCACCAGCACATCACTGGTGCCCAGCTCCCAGTCATTGTAGACTTCCAACACAAGCAGTGTCTACATATGGTGCTCAGCATCATCAGGGACCCTTCACATCCATCCCACAAACTTTTTGCCCTCCTACCATCAGGCAGGCGGTACAGGTTTCTTCCAGAATCCCATCTCCTGGTAACCTGCTGAACTCTGTACCCCACACTAACCACACCCACCCACCCACTGCTTAGTACTGCCTCTCAGGGACCTTGTTGTACTACTCTCCTAGTACTACTGGACTCAGACACTGCTTTGCAAAGTCTGGTAAGGCCATTTTTAGTTCTATACATCTGGGTCCTAGCGATCTTTACAATCGCTAGGACCCATTTCTCATTACACTTTTTCAAAACTCTGCACACAGTGAGCACAACAACAGTCCTTGTGGGCTATACCGTGGATATGTTTTAATTGCTTTGGCACAAAATGCAATTAATGACTGCATCTTTCATATTACATTAATTATTTTCTCACTCAGACACAACCACCACTAAAACTCAATTTACCTACAGGCCATTTTTCACGTTTACATACTCTTTTTAAAACTGTTAAACTTAAGTGCAAAGCCTAACATAACACAAAATGTAATAAGACAGCAATTTGCTACATTCCCACAGCAATATTGTATTGAAATAAATCAAAACCTAAAAAACGAAATACTATCAAAACAATTAGACTGACCACAGCTGATTTCCATTGTAGCTAACACATACCCAGGTATTAGTCTTTCAATTACATTAACATCTATACAAAAGGGGACATCTGAGGAATATTTCTGAACTGTAATGTAATCATGGACCCAGCCAGAGATAGAGGAGTGGCTGTGAAGTCGTATTTTGCATTTCACAGTACCAACAGCAAGGTTGTGGGTTTGAATCCCTCTGAGGTCACACAAATCTCTGGCCAAAGGGTGGTGATTCTGTACTTTAATTCTGAACATGTAAAATGTTTGTTTACAAAACAATGTAAAATAAATGCACTACCAACTGGTTGAGTGATGATGAATTAGGTTTGATGAGCGCAGTGATAGTAAAAGTTGTTTTAACAATAAAGTAAATCTTATCAAAAGTTGGGCATGTACTTTCTATGAACACTGTGTACTTCAGTGTGAAACGTCTTTCTAGATGTTTGTTGTAGTCATTGTCAGATGTACTTAGAGTTTTGAAAAACTGGCTTTTTTGATGATCTGTTGATTTTGTACTAAGAGTGGTGAAATATTGACATACTTGATATAATCTATATTATATCCCAGTGTTTTTATTGTTCTAGATTCATATCTATATTATATCCCACACAGTGTTTCTGTTCTGGATTCACATCTATATTATATACCACTGTCTTTTATTGTTCTAGATTCACATCTATGTTAATACACGAACAGCCATAACAATATGACCACCTACCCAATATTGTGTAGGTCCCCCTTTTACCGCCAAAACAGCCCTGACCCGTCAAGGCATGAACTCCATTAGACCTCTGAAGGTGTGCTGTGGTATCTGGCACCAAGACGTTAGCAGCAGATCCTTCAAGTCCTGTAAGTTGCGAAGTGGGGCTTCTATGGATCGGACCTGTTTGTCCAGCACATCCCACAGATGCTCGATTGGATTGAGATATGGGGAATTTCATAACTCAAAATAGAGTAATGAAATATAGCAGAGATTTTTATAGTAAATATTAAACACTGTCCTCTACATTTACAGTAAATATTAAACACTGTCCTCTACATTTACAGTAAATCTTAAATAATGTCCTCTACATTTACAGTAAATGTTAAACACAGTCCTCTACATTTACAGTAAATGTTAAACACTGGCTTCGCCATTTCCACTGAGTACTAAATGATCTCTTCATTTACAGTAAATGATAATTGTTGTTCTCTCATTTAAAGGACATATTCAACACAGTCCTCTCCATTTACTGTGCATTTGTCTTGATTTTTCCCAAACACATCTTGCATAATTCAGTTGTCGACTGTGAACATTAAATAAATGAATCAAACAGCCACCGTTAAAATAATTTGCCAAAAAGAAGAGGCTGGTGCAAATTGATGAAATGGCATCAAATGCATCGAGCACACTATTTCCATGATGGGTTTCAAGACATTTCATCCCCTCCATCCCACCTGTTCTAATTAGACATGCTTCCTCACCAGCCTCTGCTGATCAATAAACTGACAATTGCTGTCATAGAATAGAGTAGACAAAACTTATATTTTTGGAGAAGACCAAACCTTGTACATTTGAATGTGTGTTCATCACAAATCTTAGTCACTCAAATGTTACAATAAAAAATAATTGGGCAGAACTAAATATTATCAGGCCTAGCTAGTTGATCTGAACATTTAAGTGTTTTGTCTTGCCAAGGTCGGCAATAACTGACATGATGAGAGGAAGGTCGGCAATAACTGACATGATGAGAGGAAGGTCGGCAATAACTGACATGATGAGAGGAAGGTCGGCAATAACTGACATGATGAGAGGAAGGTCGGCAATAACTGACATGATGAGAGGAAGGTCGGCAATAACTGACATGATGAGAGGAAGGTCGGCAATAACTGACATGATGAGAGGAAGGTCGGCAATAACTGACATGATGAGAGGAAGGTCGGCAATAACTGACATGATGAGAGGAAGGTCGGCAATAACTGACATGATGAGAGGAAGGTCGGCAATAACTGACATGATGAGAGGAAAACCGCAGAATTCATACCCAGTCTCAAAAGGGTACTTTGTGAATTCTACTGTTAAACCACAGCATGGGAACCTCTGACCTGATCCCTGACCTGGCCCCTGACCTGGCCCCTGACCTGGCCCCTGACCTGGCCCCTGACCTGGCCCCTGACGTCATCTGGTGTGGCTGAAACAGAAGGTCTTATGGAGCCTCTTGGGAGTTCAGTCTGTTTACTGCTGTCCAGGAGGCCCTCGTCAAAAGTAAAAGTAGTCTGTCACTGCAATGATAGACTGTAGTTCTCAATGTTTAGTACCAGAATTTGATTAACTTTTCCTATAACACTAACTGAACTGTACATTTAACCCCAAAGTTGTTGGGGATTTGTTGTGTAACAGGGCAAATCCTCTAAAGCCAAAACAGCCCCAGAGGGCTTGAGACAGCCTGCCAAAAGTGGGCAGTATAGAGGGAACAGGGGATATATCAGAAGCAGTGGAGAGGGTGTCATGTGGAATCCAGTCAGATGGTCAGATTTCTGTCATATTGATTCTAAGCCCCCCCCCCCCCACATCAACGTCTGCTTAAGAAGACAGATTGCTCCAACATCAGCAGCTAGAGGACAGCCCTCTGGAGCCAAGAGGCTTGGACAGGAATGTTGAAGAATAACAACTAACAATGAGGTGGATACTCTGTGTGTGTGTGTGTGTGTGTGTGTGTGTGTGAGGTGTTAGGTGTTAGATGTGAAGTTTGAGGTGTGATCAGGATTTATTCTAGAAAAACATCCCAAAACGGGTTTACTCAAAAGGACATCTACTGAGCTTGTTTGTCCTGATTGGATTTGTTTTACTTTTAGTATTGAGGTTAAATTTAGAAATAGTTAAGGTTAAGGATTAAGTTTAGGTTCATGGTTTGAGGTAACACTTAGGATAAAACAGTTATTTTTAATGGTACTAAATTGTCGGTCCTCCAAAAAAGAAATGGCTTCATATTTTGTGTCAATATACTTCAGTGTTTTGTATTTTGTAGTTTGAAAATACTGTAAAATACTTTGTCAGAACAGAAAATGTATCCAAATCCGAAGGTCATCTTTGAAACAGTATCCCCTAACCAAGCACCTTTTTGGAGGTTTAACACAATCATCCCATCCTCAGCTCCAGTAGAGCGTTTAACACAATCATCCCATCCTCAGCTCCAGTAGAGCGTTTAACACAATCATCCCATCCTCAGCTCCAGTAGAGTGTTTAACACAATCATCCCATCCTCAGCTCCATTAGAGCGTTTAACACAATCATCCCATCCTCAGATCCAGTAGAGCGTTTAACACAATCATCCCATCCTCAGCTCCATTAGAGCGTTTAACACAATCATCCCATCCTCAGCTCCATTACAGCGTTTAACACAATCATCCCATCCTCAGCTCCATTAGAGCGTTTAACACAATCATCCCATCCTCAGCTCCATTAGAGCGTTTAACACAATCATCCCATCCTCAGCTCCATTAGAGCGTTTAACACAATCATCCCATCCTCAGATCCAGTAGAGCGTTTATTTTCCTTTGCTGAACTGATCAACCGGCCCCATCAACAACGTTTTTGGAAAGTTAGTTGTGCTTAAAGGCATCCGTAGCTAAAGAGACTTCTGCAATGTAGCCCACAGGGCACACACACTCATTCAATACACTCCCTCACACACACTCTCATTCAGTACACTCCCTCACACACACTCTCATTCAGTACACTCCCTCACACACACTCTCATTCAGTACACTCCCTCACACACACTCTCATTCAGTACACTCCCTCACACACACTCTCATTCAGTACACTCCCTCACACACACTCTCATTCAGTACACTCCCTCACACACACTCTCATTCAATACACTCCCTCACACACACTCTCATTCAGTACACTCCCTCACACACACTCTCATTCAATACACTCCCTCACACACACTCTCATTCAGTACACTCCCTCACACACACTCTCATTCAATACACTCCCTCACACACACTCTCATTCAATACACTCCCTCACACACACTCTCATTCAATACACTCCCTCACACACACTCTCATTCAGTACACTCCCTCACACACACTCTCATTCAATACACTCCCTCACACACACTCTCCTTCAATACACTCCCTCTCACACACTCTCACATTCAATACACTCCCTCTCACACACTCTCATTCAATACACTCCCTCTCACACACTCTCATTCAATACACTCCCTCTCTCACACAAATCCACACACACACTCAATCAACACGCTTCCATTCTCACCCTCACTCACACAAGTTTGACTGTGTTTGGTAGATTTTTTGAACTGTTAAAGAATATCTGGTATGTAGTATTCTCTATTGTAGTATTCTCTATTGTAGTATTCTCTGTTGTAGTATTCTCTATTGTAGTATTCTCTATTGTAGTATTCTCTATTGTAGTATTCTCTATTGTAGTATTCTCTATTGGGGTTCAAGTAAATGTTCTTACTACTCTATTAATGTCTATGTGACCTCGATACCTGCAGCTCCGGAAAAAATTAAGAGACCACTGCGCCTTTTTCTTTCCTTTCCAAAAAAGTTGAAAAGGAACGTTTCGAGTGAGGAACAGAAGCGTTCCATTTGCAGTGGTCTCTTAATTTTAACCCTTCTATTCCTCACTCAGAACCTTCCATTTCGACTTTTTTGGAAAGGAAAGAAAAAGGCAGTAGTCTGTAAATTCTTTCCGGAGCTGTATATTCTGAGGCTCTCAATAGATTCAGTGGTTGGAGTTGGGTTAATATATTATAAGTTCTGTTGCAACTTTCTGACTTTGTTTTTGGCTACATTTGAAATCAAAACATATTGATCATTTAATAATTGTTGACAAAGTGCTAAAATGTTTGTTTTCATCCTCCAAATAGGTGTCCAATGATTAAAAAATAAATAATTGATTGCTAAATGATTGTACCCTAATTGAAATAGCTGATTAGTAGGAACATGCTTTTGCATACCGTTGCATAAATGACTGCCTGACACAATTTTTTATTATATTTATAATTAACAAGCAAATTATTAATTACTTGCTATGAATAAAGGTGTCATCAGTTGTCTTCTTATGAATCACTTGTCATTGAGTCACTGTTGCTGATGTAAGAAGGCCCTTCATTACCGAACACCAAGTAACAAAAGGATACAGTTATGAGTCATTACCAAACACCAAGTAACTAAAGGATACAGTTATGAGTCATTACCAAACACCAAGTAACTAAATGATACAGATGAGTCATTAACAAACACCAAGTAACTAAAGGATACAGTTATGAGTCATTACCAAACACCAAGTAACTAAAGGATACAGATGAGTCATTACCAAACACCAAGTAACTAAAGGATACAGATGAGTCATTAACAAACACCAAGTAACTAAAGGATACAGTTATGAGTCATTACCAAACACCAAGTAACTAAAGGATACAGTTATGAGTCATTACCAAACACCAAGTAACTAAAGGATACAGTTATGAGTCATTACCAAACACCAAGTAACTAAAGGATACAGTTATGAGTCATTAGCGAACTGTTAGTTAAACATTAATCTGTTGTTTACTTTAAAACTAACCTTCATCTAGGTGATCACAGGGATATGTGAACATTCAATCTGTTAACTGGTTGCATATGTCAGTGTACTGGTGAAGGGATAGATCAAATAGACTGATAGATGAAATCAGCTGAGTCAGTGTACTGGTGAAGGGATAGATCAAATAGACTGATAGATGGAATCAACTGAGTCAGTGTACTGGTGAAGGGATAGATCAAATAGACTGATAGATGGAATCAACTGAGTCAGTGTACTGGTGAAGGGACAGATCAAATAGACTGATAGATGGAATGAACTGAGTCAGTGTACTGGTGAGGGGATGGATCAAATAGACTGATAGATGGAATGAACTGAGTCAGTGTACTGGTGAAGGGACAGATCAAATAGACTGATAGATGGAATCAACTGAGTCAGTGTACTGGTGAAGGGACAGATCAAATAGACTGATAGATGGAATGAACTGAGTCAGTGTACTGGTGAGGGGATGGATCAAATAGACTGATAGATGGAATGAACTGAGTCAGTGTACTGGTGAAGGGACAGATCAAAAAGACTGATAGATGAAATCAACTGAGTCAGTGTACTGGTGAGGGGATAGATCAAATAGACTGATAGATGGAATCAACTGAGTCAGTGTACTGGTGAAGGGACAGATCAAATAGACTGATAGATGGAATCAACTGAGTCTGTGTACTGGTGAAGCATTTCATGCTCCCTTATAAAAGTATTTTTTGTGTTTTACAAATAAAAAAATTGAGTAGCTTATTTTGATACCAAATACCTTAATTCTAAGAGTATCTTATTTAAAAATACATTTTGATCTTTGCCTGTTTCTGCGTGTGTGTGTGTGTGTATGTGTGTGTCCATTCGTTCTGAAGTGGGGCCCCGCTCCCTCTGCAGTTCATTACATTCTGATTTCATCTCCTTTTCCCCTTCAACTCTCTCTTCCTCTTCCTCTTTCTCCGCCTCTTCAACAGTTAGGATGTACAGTATCTCACAAAAGTGAATACACCCCTCACATTTTCTTTATATTTGTTTATATCTGAAGAAATGACACTTTGCTACAATGTAAAGTAGTGTGTGTTCAATTTGTATATCAGTGTAAATGTGCTGTCCCCTCAAAATAACTCAACACACAGCCATTAATGTCCAAACCGCTGGCAACCAAAGTGAGTACACCCCTAAGTTGAAATACTGCCCTGTGGCCCAGTCTCCGAAGGGAGGGGATCATGCTCTGCTTCACTGGACTGTTGTGTTCTACTAGGTGTTCAAACCCTTCCACTGGACTGTTAGGTTCTACTAGGTGTTGGAAGCCTTCCACTGGACTGTTAGGTTCTACTAGGTGTTGGAAGCCTTCCACTGGACTGTTGGGTTCTACTAGGTGTTCAAACCCTTCCACTGGACTGTTAGGTTCTACTAGGTGTTAAAACCCTTCCACTGGACTGTTAGGTTCTACTAGGTGTTCAAACCCTTCCACTGGACTGTTAGGTTCTACTAGGTGTTGGAAGCCTTCCACTGGACCGTTAGGTTCTACTAGGTGTTGGAAGCCTTCCACTGGACTGTTAGGTTCTACTAGGTGTTAAAACCCTTCCACTGGACTGTTAGGTTCTACTAGGTGTTGGAAGCCTTCCACTGGACTGTTGGGTTCTACTAGGTGTTAAAACCCTTCCACTGGACTGTTAGGTTCTACTAGGTGTTGGAAGCCTTCCACTGGACTGTTGGGTTCTACTAGGTGTTAAAACCCTTCCACTGGACTGTTAGGTTCTACTAGGTGTTGGAAGCCTTCCACTGGACCGTTAGGTTCTACTAGGTGTTAAAACCCTTCCACTGGACTGTTAGGTTCTACTAGGTGTTGGAAGCCTTCCACTGGACTGTTAGGTTCTACTAGGTGTTGGAAGCCTTCCACTGGACTGTTAGGTTCTACTAGGTGTTGGAAGCCTTCCACTGGACTGTTAGGTTCTACTAGGTGTTCAAACCCTTCCACTGGACTGTTAGGTTCTACTAGGTGTTGGAAGCCTTCCACTGGACTGTTAGGTTCTACTAGGTGTTGGAAGCCTTCCACTGGACTGTTGGGTTCTACTAGGTGTTAAAACCCTTCCACTGGACTGTTAGGTTCTACTAGGTGTTGGAAGCCTTCCACTGGACTGTTGGGTTCTACTAGGTGTTAAAACCCTTCCACTGGACTGTTAGGTTCTACTAGGTGTTGGAAGCCTTCCACTGGACCGTTAGGTTCTACTAGGTGTTGGAAGCCTTCCACTGGACTGTTAGGTTCTACTAGGTGTTGGAAGCCTTCCACTGGACTGTTAGGTTCTACTAGGTGTTGGAAGCCTTCCACTGGACTGTTAGGTTCTACTAGGTGTTGGAAGCCTTCCACTGGACTGTTAGGTTCTACTAGGTGTTCAAACCCTTCCACTGGACTGTTAGGTTCTACTAGGTGTTGGAAGCCTTCCACTGGACCGTTAGGTTCTACTAGGTGTTGGAAGCCTTCCACTGGACTGTTAGGTTCTACTAGGTGTTGGAAGCCTTCCACTGGAATGTTAGGTTCTACTAGGTGTTGGAAGCCTTCCACTGGACTGTTGGGTTCTACTAGGTGTTAAAACCCTTCCACTGGACTGTTAGGTTCTACTAGGTGTTGGAAGCCTTCCACTGGACTGTTGGGTTCTACTAGGTGTTAAAACCCTTCCACTGGACTGTTAGGTTCTACTAGGTGTTGGAAGCCTTCCACTGGAATGTTGGTCCCTGCTGACGTGACCATGCAGTTGCTACCAGTTGTACTGTGGTAGAGGTACTCTGCAGCCAGACATGGTAACCTACATCTGCATATGTAAACGATCTGTTCCATCTCACTCCAAAGAGACTCTACTAGCTTGACATCTGGAGAATGCAGAGGCCACTCATAATTTTTCCACTACTAATTTATGCAATGTTGTAGTTCATGTACCCAGTAACATACTGACGGGTTGTGCTTTTCGAGGTGCCGTCTCACCCCTCACCATTAAACTGCGCTGTGTGTTTTTGCTCAAAGGCCTGATGTTGACTGGATATTTTTTGATCGTTCCACCATTTTCTATAAACTTTGAACACTGTTAGGACAAACCCATGAGGGAGGGCATCTGTGGGCACACCTACACCTGACCACCATACCTCATTGAGTCACTAAGTCATTTCACACACCTACACCTGACCACCATACCTCATTAAGTCAATAAGTCATTTCACACACCTACACCTGACCACCATACCTCATTGAGTCACTAAGTCATTTCACACACCTACACCTGACCACCATACCTCATTGAGTCACTAAGTCATTTCACACACCTACACCTGACCATAATACCTCATTAAGTCACTCAGTCATTGCACACACCTACACCTGATTACCATACCTCATTAAGTCAATAAGTCATTTCACACACCTACACCTGACTACCATACCTCATTAAGTCAATAAGTCATTTCACACACCTACACCTGACTACCATACCTCATTAAGTCAATAAGTCATTTCACACACCTACACCTGACTACCATACCTCATTAAGTCACGAAGTCATTTCACACACCTACACCTGACCACCATACGTCATTAAGTCACTAAGTCATTTCACACATTCTTACATTTATTGGAATAGTAACTGAATGCCTCAACTTCTGTCTGTCTACTTTCTTTACAGAGACAGCCACGACATGTCCATTTTCCAGAACATCTAATAACCTGCCCCTGGATGCATGCTGTTGAACAGAACGGTTTGAATCCGGTCCGGGATGGCCAAAACACTTCTAGTATATGATTCAGACCTGGGTATTAACTACCAGGTCAGACAGGACTGATTCAGACCTGGGTATTAACTACCAGGTCAGACAGGACTGATTCAGACCTGGGTATTAACTACCAGGTCAGACAGGACTGATTCAGACCTGGGTATTAACTACCAGGTCAGACGGGACTGATTCAGACCTGGGTATTACCTACCAGGTCAGACGGGACTGATTCAGACCTCGGTATTAACTACCAGGTCAGACAGGACTGAGATGTGATATAGTAATAACTACATTATATTGAAGTAACTCAAAAGCAACATTCAAACATGCATCTGTATTCAGATTGTGTATCAAAACAATTAGGTCATGCATTCTGTAATATTGCAGACAGAAGAACGGAGTTGATTCCGTATTCTACAGAGGGGTGTTTATCTGGATCCCATTTCTAGAACAGTATAAAAGGTTCCATCCTGCTGAAGGCACGTGATTTTGTCTGCCTGTGTAGACACATCCTAAAGTCAGATGCTCACCACCCTGGCCAGAGGCCAGAAAACCCAACACAACAGGAAGCTGCTGTGCCATGACACGCCACTCTACCCTCTGTGTTTCTGAACAGGAAGCTGCTGTGCCACGACACGCCATGCTAACCTCTGTGTTTCTGAACAGGAAGCCACGGTGCCACAACACGCCACTCTACCCTCTGTGTTTCTGAACAGGAAGCTTCTGTGCCACGACACGCCACTCTACCCTCTGTGTTTCTGAACAGGAAGCTTCTGTGCCACGACATGTCACGCTACCCTGTTTCTGAACTACTGTGCCACGACACGCCACACTACTGTGCTTCTGAACAGGAAGCTACGGTGTCTCCCTTCATGTAACTGTTGCTGTACCGCCCACACATCAACCAGCATCAGAGCAAATCATGCCCTGTCCTGTTCCCTGTCTGAACACAGTAATCTCAAAGCATTCAGAACAACTAAACACACCCCTAACTTTACAGGAACCGACAATAATACACAGGGAGTCTTTTCATAGATGAACTTGGTATCAGGTTATTTAATATAGAAGCTCCCTACGCCTGCTTGGCTTTTCACTGAGACATACTGCCATCTGCTGGAAGCATAGAAACAATGCAACATCTCTGAACACTGATACAGAAGAACAGGCGGCTGAAAGACACAAATATAACTCCAGACCAAAATACATGTGATATCATTGCTGGTTGTTCTCCAACAAATAATTACATAATGACACATGGATCATGGTTATATATCCAGCTGCATATATATCACACATCCCAGACACAAAGAACATGGTAGTGACAGGTATATTACACATCCCAGACACAAAGAACATGGTAGTGACATGTATATTACACATCCCAGACACAAAGAACATGGTAGTGACATGTATATTACACATCCCATACACAAAGAACATGGTAGTGACATGTATATTACACATCCCAGACACAAAAAACATGGTAGTGACATAACACAGTCCAGGGTCACCGAAGGTCAAGTCCATGCCAGGTCACTACTGGAAAAAACTAGTTCAATTAATTCCATGGTATTCCAGACTAGTGGAGGCTTTCACTCCTCTGAGTTTCTGAGTGGTAGAGATGTCGAGTATTGAGTCTTTTAATATCAGTACATATATTTAACAATTCATTTGTTTGCTTCTTTTGGAAGAATTCATTTTCACTCTCTATGCCTCCCCTCCTCCAAAGGGGCCAGAGAAGAACTGTTTGGAACCAAAGTGAATGACACTGAAAACACTGCAGTGCTTCAATTAAAGCAAAACAGAAGTATTAATATCAGTCTACTTCTATTTTTCAGAATCTTGATAATTCTGTTAACAGGAAAGTGATGAGAGTTGAGAACATTTTAATTGGTTAATAAATAAACTGAAAATAGCCCTCCCCTTGTTGATAGACATCTTTCAGTCAGGATACTTTTTAATATTTTTTTATCTTACTAAGCAAGAGTTTTGAAATGTTCATCAACATTTTAGACAAAGGTGAGATGACGTAAGAAACCCGACTTCTATTCCAAACCATCATCTCTTCAACAGGTGGTTGATGGCCTTCACCTCGTCACTGGAGAGAGGAGACAGGTTGTATCCAGTCAGCTCTGGTTTCCCTGGAAACACAACAAGTGTTCACATCATCCCTGTACTGAAGGCTGCACATATAAAAAAAATGTATACCTTTGTTGACACAATTAACATTTTATTTAGACCAAATCACATGTTCAAGAGAGGCCTGCTCCAAAATAGTTTACATTATTATTATAAAACTTTTATTTAACCAGGAAAGGTTCAATGAGATTAAAAGTCTCGTTTCCAAGAGCACCATGGGCAAGACAGCAGCAGCAAGTTGTTATTTAAAAGTTACAAAAGACAAACTAAACAATCACAGGTAGTCTAATTATAAGAAAAATTAAGAAATCACATTCATAAATCACAATCATAAAAACAGCTAATTATAAACATTGACAGGTCAAGGATTCAACCTCAAAGTCCTACATTAATAATAATTTTTAAAAAAAGTGCCAGGAGAACTAATGCATTACGTCTTGGCAACACTTGTCCATAGGCTGCATAAAAGATAAGGACACGAATGTGCCATTTCGTATTTGTGAAACTGTCCCTTTAAGGAGGGACCTAGTGATTGTGGTCAACAACATTTTTCTTAAAGGGAATATGATGTCACTAAGGATACCAACTGAATGCCCTGGTTTTACCTTGTAGGTTGTTGAGGTGGTTCAGTTGGTCTTTCATCACATTGCGAAGTTTGTGGATCTCCTCGTCCAATTGTTCCTGATCTGGACAGATAGACCAATGACATCACAGTGTTGAAATGTATCTTTCGTCATGGAATAGAAATACTGACCTGACAATGAGCTCAAACTAACTCACCTTGCTGGATCATCTCTTTCGTCTTGGCTTTGGGGAATTTTATGAACATGTTCCCAAAGCAAACCTGGACTTTCTCTTCAAACACAAACATAACCATTGAGTGGTTGACTATTTTAGGTGTTACAAAACCAGTGTCATTCTTAGAGACATTTTTATTTAAGGATGGATATATAAATAATTATAAAAATGTATATTTCTTTATACATGTTATATTGTCTTCCATTTCCACAGCTCAACCTCTGTGACTTTATGATAATTTGTGTACTGTTCCGAAGACGGTAAGAATTAAGTGTAGTAACCAGGCTTTGGATTAGAGCGCCAAAATGAAAACAATCTGAACATCACCCACCTTCTGAAACTAACTCATTTTTAAGAGCATTCAACGCTTCCCTGTTCATGTTCCGCTTCTTGTCCAGATCCACGATCTAAAAGCAGCAACAATGACATAAGTCGTGTTAACGTTATTAAATGCAGTGACATTAAGCGAGATGTCGGCGTTAACCAGCTTCCCAGAGGAGCGAATGTTTGGTCACATTACAAACTATTTAATTAGCCTAAAAAAAGACAGTAAACGCGTATGTACAAATATACTACATATTTCTATATATCAAAAATATTACCTGTTGTTTGTTTGCAAGAATATCCTCTGCTGCCTCTTCAACTTCAGTCAGATATTCTAAAATGCGTTGCGCCTCCATGATAACTGTGTTACAACAAAAATACTTCCCACTTGCTACAATGACGCCGCAAGACATTTGTTCCGATGGCAAAATAATTACGAAGTCATACGCATTAAATAACAATTAATTTAATCAAAGACGCATGTGTAGGAAATCTACATTTATTTCATAGAAATCCAATAACTTGTAAAAAACGTTTTAAAACACTGTAAATAATGTTCAGAGAGTAACAAACCAGAACACAAATGTATTTATTGTTCTTATTTCTAAGAAATGTAATACATTGAAATATAAATAAAGGATACATTAAGAAATTGGTCTAGAATTCAAAACATCAGAAAATGTATAGAACCTGCCAGGAACATTGAGGACCAGTGTAACCAGAGGTTTAACGCTAAGTCACAACACTGATTAATTACCAATCATTTTAAAAGGAAAAAAGGGATTTGCAGCATTGATCACAATCGATACACAATCTTTAACCACTTGCCAATACGCATGACATATATTATCCAGTCAACAATAATCCTAGAGATCAACCAAAGTCATTTTCTGTGCAATCTGTATGTTCACATCCTTGCATATACATTAGTTGTTGGTGAGGTGACAACTGCTTGAGTTATTTTTTTATTTAATTCAATCTGTTTCCCATTTATTATTCTGAATGAAGTAGAGGTTCTTGGAAGTGGATGTTCCCTTACCGGGGTAACACTGTCTAGTTTTATAGTGTTTGGTGAAGTGGCCACTATACCCTGATCTGGGGTCAGTTTTGCATTTCCTCCACAAAAGACAGGCTTCACCCCAGCCCTAGCTACACAGACAGGCTCCACCCTAGCCCTAGTTACACAGACAGGCTCCACCCCAGCCCTAGCTACACAGACAGGCTCCACCCTAGCCCTAGTTACACAGACAGGCTCCACCCCAGCCCTAGCTACACAGACAGGCTCCACCCCAGCCCTAGTTACACGGCCAGTCTCCATCCCAGCCCTAGCTACACAGACAGGCTCCACCCCAGCCCTAGCTACACTGACAGGCTCCACCCCAGCCCTAGCTACACTGACAGGCTCCACCCCAGCCCTAGTTACACAGACAGGCTCCACCCCAGCCCTAGCTACACTGACAGGCTCCACCCCAGCCCTAGCTACACTGAACGGCTCCACCCCAGCCCTAGCTACACAGACAGGCTCCACCCCAGCCCTAGTTACACAGACAGGCTCCACCCCAGCCCTAGCTACACAGACAGGCTCCACCCCAGCCCTAGTTACACAGACAGGCTCAACCCCAGCCCTAGCTACACAGATAGGCTCCACCCCACCGCCTTCACAATCCACAGTCCTCCTCTCTGATCTGCTTTTTCTGCCCTTGACACTGGCCTGTCTGGGGTGCGTGACTACAGACAATGCCCCACCCCTCTCCATAAAGTAACCCCTTTCCCTAACCCCACCCCTCTCCCTCACTCCACCCCTAATCCCACCTCTATCCCCACCCCTCTCCTTATCCCCGCCCCTCTCCTTATCCCCACCCCTCTCCCTATCCCCGCCCCTCTCTCTATCCACACCCCTCTCTTTATCCCCACCCCTCTCCCTATCCCCGCCCCTCTCTCTATCCACACCCCTCTCTTTATCCCCACCCCTCTCCTTATCCCCACCCCTCTCCCTATCCCCGCCCCTCTCTCTATCCCCACCCCTCTCTTTATCCCCACCCCTCTCTTTATCCCCACCCCTCTCTCTATCCCCAACCCTCTCCTTATCCCCGCCCCTCTCCTTAGCCCCACCCCTATTACCAACCTTCTTCCTAACCTTCTCTCCAGCTCCTTCACAGCCCAGTCTCTTTCCAGGCTCAGACCTGGACCCAGTCCAAGCCCAAGACCCAGTTCTAGACCCAGAGCCAGTCCAGTGCAGTCCTCTGACAGTCCTGGTCCCAAACACAGCCCTCTCCATGGCCCGTCCCCAAGCCTCCACACCCAACCCTATCCCAGAGCCAGCCTCTGTTCCAGCAACTTCCCCAAACGCTCTCCTTCGCTCAGATTCACTTCTCCTTGTCCTTACACCACTGGAGGGTCCTGAGAGGGCCTGAGTAAGGCCAGACCCAGTCCTTCCTCTAGCCGTTTCCCAAGCATCAGATCCAGTACCTGACCCAGACCCCAAACTGGGGTCCCTGACGGCAGATGAGGCCCTGTGTCTTCGGACAGGACTAGCAGCATTGCGGATGTTCCCAAAAGCCTGCATCCGTTTCAGGTGTCCAGTTCCCCTGGAAGGGCTGACACACCTCTGGCGCTCAACAGCCAGAATCTTCTCAATGGAGCGGACCCGGCTCTCACTGCAGCTCCTCTTGGGAAGGGAGACGCGGTCCAGCCGTTCCAGGAGGGGGCTGAGGCGAGAGGGGCCATGGTGAGAGGCAGGGGGGAAGATGTGTCGGGTGTGTGAGTGGAATGTCCCAGTACCGGGCGGGACTAGGGAGTCAGACAGCCGGGCAGAAGGAGACAGGGAGGAGAGGAGAGCGAGCGGGAATGCCCTCTGGCACTGCAGAATACACTTGGGCGAGCTGAGTCTGCTGTGCCGGGAGTGAGCTTCAGAGTGGGAGGAGCAGCGGCTGGTTGGCACAGGCGAGACATTTCCACTCTCTTCCTGAATGCTCAGGATCTGGAGCAACTCCATCTGCAGCAGACGGTCCAAGTACCTAAACCAAACCAGTTGTCAGTGGTCATTCTACAGCAGTGTCTACACCAGTGTCTACACCAGGGTCTACACCAGCATCTACACCAGTGTCTACACCACCATCTACACCAGGGTCTATACCAGCATCTACACCAGGGTCTACACCAGCATCTACACCAGGATCTACACCAACATCTACACCAGCATCTACACCAGGGTCTACACCACGATCTATACCAGCGTCTACACTAGAGTGGGTTAACTAGGTTTAGAAAACACTCCAGGCCACTCTTTAAAATTCTTAAACTAGATTCAAGTATGTTGTCTTTTTGTGGCTCACATGTCGATTAGGATAAGGCCTTTTTACCAAAAACGGGTCCACCCCTTGTTTAGACAGTTAAACTAAATGCTTACTAATGAGCCCTTGGCTAACCCAGTGCCAGCACTGAGAACGCAACATGAATTAAAGCAACGAAGAAAGCTCAGAAGAACACTAAGGCATCCAATGTCTCAGACAGGCAACTCACAGTACATCTTGACTAGATAAATATTTACATTTTTCAGTCAGAGTCAAAACTTTGGAGGGTATAAATATTTTAACAACAACAATCTAATAGTCCCTGGTCATTCTTGGTCAACACCTTTAAGGTCAGGTGTCACCGTAATTTTATATAACTAATGGTAAAACTCCATGGTTCTATTTCACCACTCACTTAGCACATGGTTTCATGGCATAAATGTGCCATGTTTATGACCCACTCGGTTGCATTCAAGGCCAAAATACTCTAGGTGGACTGAGAGACAGGGAGGTTACTGAAGGACTGCCTCTTCGGGGAACATCACATTGTCTGACATCAAGATACACGTTGTTGTGATAACTTTATCATGTCACTTACAGTCACTCGGCCAGCCAGGTCAACTAAAAATGGCTCCGTTACTAGAATGCCTTCAATCTAAACCTGTGGAAATCATATCCGAATACGGACCCAGCAGGCAAGGCATGTCTTGGGGGCCTTAAAGAAGAGGGCCATCAGAAGGCTGGTCCTGTGACCAGCCCTGGAGTAACAGACATACAGGAAGTCTGATACCTGTCCAGTTGCAGGCCTGCAGCCCTGGAGCGGTGGGTGTGTCTCTCCTCTGGGTGGAGGAACAGGGCCAGCTGCTGGAGGCTCCAGGAGTTGAAGGGAGGAGGAAGGAAGTCTGGGTAGGTCAACCGACTACAGGTGTGGTCAGGCTGGAGGTGCTGGGAGTCAAGAATCTCTGGTCGAAGGTTGAGGGGAGGAGGAAAGGAGGAGAGGGAGGACGTAGGGAGCCTCTCTGAGTCAGATAAATCAGTGTCTACATCCTCGTCTCCAACACTGAGCTCCACTCCCCCCCTCTTTCCCACCTCCCCCTCTGCCTCACCCTGCACACCCAGCTGGCCAGTCTCCTGGCCTGGGTGCCATCCCTTAGACCGGCCTGTAGATAGGCCTCCAGTCTTGTGCTGTTGTCCTCTCCTCTCTCTCCTGCTCTGCTCCTCTCTGCTCCTGCTCCCTTCTCGCTTCTCTCTCCTCTCCTTCCTATCCAAATCAGACAGCAGGGAGGAAAAGAGGATGTGGTTCGGAGGGCTTTCAATCCTGAATTCTGATTGCCTGATAACTGTGCTATAAGTGAGCAACACGGCACAAGGGGGTGTGATTTATGGCCAATATACCACAGTAAAGACCTGTTCTCAGACATAACGTATTGCAGAGTGATTAGAGTTGTAATAAGTGATGTAATGTCATGCCTGGGGTACTCAGCCTCACATACCACGGCTATCAGCCAATCAGCATTCCGAATTTAAGCCATCCAGTTTATAAGAAACCAAATACAAAGAAAATGATATCACTTTTTTCAGCTCTATTTGTGATGCCAACCAGTTTATAAGAGCCAATATACTGCCAATATACCAAAATCTGATTTTAAGGTGTTATTGTTAACCTATAAATCTATACATGGACTAGCTCCTACTTACCTTGCTGAAATGATCCAGCCATACATACCTACACGTAACCTACGATCGCAAGATGCAGGCCATTTAATTGTACCTAGAATTTCTAAACAAACTCTCAAATGGGCAACGGCTCTGTGGGATAGCGGTTCTGGGGAACTGAATGGGTTTCCTATAGATACATGGCGCAATTCTGAGCAATTTTTGACCATCCTTCAGATGTTCGGGATGGGGGTGAGTGACTTTTGCACCTGAGGCAGGGCAACAGCATGGCCTCTGAGTATGCCTTGTCGTTCCAGATGGTGGCGGCGTCCAGCAGGTGGAACGGGCCAGCTCTAACAACTTTCACAAGGGATTGTGGGCAAGCAAGCGCAAGCAGTTCCATGTCGCTGGACGCCTTCATCTTCTCTGCAAATTCTATTGATGAGCAGCTCCTGGATCGTGACCATCTGGCACGCCATCCCCATCACACACCCTCTTGGATGGAGCCGGAACACAAGCCTATACAGCTGGGAATAACCAGGCTCCCCGCGGAGGAGAGAGAATGCTGGAGTCATCAGGGTCTGTTCTGCAAGGAGAAGGGGCATTTCCAAAAGGGGTGCTGCTGTGCCCAGACCTGGAGCCGGAAGACCTGGAGCCAATGTCACCTTATGTGCGCTTATGTCAGATTGCGCTGTCTGGTGGTTTTCCCTCTCACCCCTCTACAGCCTTGATTGACTCCGGAGCCACGGGGAGTTTCATAGACCAGTCCCTAGTCACCGCACTAGAGATGCTGTTGCACCATTTCAGGTCCTTGATGCCCATTCAGGCTTTGGATGATCATCCTGTGGGGTCTGGCTCGATTACCCAGGTGACTCGCCCTCTAACGCTCACCATCAACGGCCGCCATCGTGAGAGATTGGTGGTGGAACTCCTGGTTATGGCATCGTCCATACACCACATCATCTTGGGTCTTCCATGGTTCCAACAGCATGATCCCAACATCGCCTGGAGCAAATGGAAGATCCTGGGATTGTTAACGGGGTGCCAGAATGTCGGCCTGATGGTGACGTGTGGAGCCACATCCGTGGAGAGCCCTGCGACATCCTGTCGGAGTATGCAGACCTAAGCAGGGTGTTCTCCACCGAAAAGGCCAGGTGCCCCCCAGGAACAAGATCTACCTGCTCTCTATGGCCAAAACGGACGTGATGGAGAACTACATCAAGGAGATCCAAGCACAGGGGCACATCCACCATTCCACCTCCCCTGATTCAGGGAGCTTTTTCCTTTGTTAAAAAGAAGGAAAGGGTCTAAGGCTGTGTATCAACTACAGGGGACTCAACACCATCACCACAAAATACCGTTACCTGATGTCCCCTGTCCCATCGGCCATAGAGAATCTGTGGGGGGCACAAGTCTTCACGAAGCTGGACCTCCTGAGTGTGCACAAACTTTGCGAGTGAGGGAGATGAGTGGAAGACAGCATTCAGCACGGCGTCAGGCCACTATAAATTTTTGATGATGCCATAAGGGCTAGCCAATGCTTCCAGGCATTCCAGGCATTCCTTAATGAAGAATTACGGGATATGCTGGGGAGGTACGCAGTGGTGTATATTGATGATATGATACCTGGGATACCACATTGCTCAGGAGGGCATGAAGATGGAGGAGATGGTGGTGGATGCAGTGAGGTCATGGGGAGTCCCGAAACCCTAACCCGAAAACCATCAAGGAGCTACTGAGCTTCATCGGATTCGCCAACGTTTCCCGCAGGTTGATCAAAGACTTCAGCACCATCACAGCACCACTCACATCGTTGTTGAACCCTGGAAGCGCTCAGAGCAAAGTACTGGTGGTCTGGGATGGGGAGGACTGTGACACTACGTCATGTCGTGGGTGATGTACTGGTGGTCTGGGATGGGGAGGACTGTGACACTACGTCATGTCGTGGGTGATGTACTGGTGGTCTGGGATGGGGAGGACTGTGACACTACGTCATGTCGTGGGTGATGTACTGGTGGTCTGGGATGGGTAGGACTGTGACACTACGTCATGTCGTGGGTGATGTACTGGTGGTCTGGGATGGGGAGGACTGTGACACTACGTCATGTCGTGGGTGATGTACTGGTGTTCTGGGATGGGGAGGACTGGGACACTATGTCATGTCGTGGGTGATGTACTGGTGGTCTGGGATGGGGAGGACTGTGACACTATGTCATGTCGTGGGTGATGTACTGGTGGTCTGGGATGGGGAGGACTGTGACACTACGTCATGTCGTGGGTGATGTACTGGTGGTCTGGGATGGGTAGGACTGTGACACTACGTCATGTCGTGGGTGATGTACTGGTGGTTTGGGATGGGGAGGACTGGGACACTATGTCATGTCGTGGGTGATGTACTGGTGGTTTGGGATGGGGAGGACTGGGACACTATGTCATGTCGTGGGTGATGTACTGCTGGTCTGGGATGGGGAGGACTGTGACACTACGTCATGTCGTGGGTGATGTACTGGTGTTCTGGGATGGGGAGGACTATGACACTACGTCATGTCGTGGGTGATTTCTAACCTTGATTGGCACTACGTCATGTTGTGCTCCATGTGCCCAGTCTGAGGGGCCGCAAACGTTTCCAGTGGAGGAACTACATCCTCTCCCAGAGCCTCAGCGGCCCTTGTTACACCTGGCGGTGGACTTCCTCACCGACTTACCACCAGCGGGGAGGAAGAACACCATCACAGTGATAGTGAATAAAGGTGAAATATATCAAATAAACCACAGCTGAGTGCTG
This sequence comes from Esox lucius, assembly GCF_011004845.1. Lineage (NCBI taxonomy): Eukaryota > Metazoa > Chordata > Actinopteri > Esociformes > Esocidae > Esox > Esox lucius. Next base: position 38,564,487 of record NC_047570.1, on the reverse strand, counting down.
GTTCCTGGCATTCAGCAATTATGCCCAAGAACAGCTGTTAGCCGAGGTAAACTGGTCATATACCACACACCTTGTGCCGTGTTGCTAACATATAATATGGTAGGATGATGTAGAAGAATAACAGAGAATGATCATAAAATATGGAAGGATGACGTAGGATGATATAAGATGTGGTAGCATGATATGGGATTATGTTGGATGTGGTAGAATGTGGTAGAATGATAAAGAAAGATAAAGACTGTAAGTAATAAATATCGGAGGCTGGTTGCTCACTTGAGTTGAAAGGTGTGGTCATCATTGTATTTGACTGAAGAAATGCTTGGTTTGTGCTTCTGTCTTCCCTGCTGCTTCTACAATCACAGAAACACTGAAGTCAGGCCAGAACATCTCATTTTAGTGCCTCCAAATAATACCCTACTTCTGATGGGCTCAGTCAACAGTAGTCCACTGTCAAAAGAATAGGTTGTAATTTGGCACTTAGAGAACAAAATGAGCTGTCATGATGTTCCTGCTGATATCTTTCAAAAGCTGAAATTAGTTGAAACTAGTGTGCAGTACAGTCCAACAAGGAGACGAGAGATAGGTCCAGCTATGGTATGGGCTATACCTTTGATATTGATGTGGTGGGAATGGGCGTGCTGTCCACAGTAGTGGCTTTCATCTGCAGTTGTGAAGGCTTCTTCTGGATCATTCTTTTGTCTGTCCTGGTCATGTGTAAATCAGAGATCCCGCTGAAAATAAAAAATTTAAGCAAAAAGTTCCCAACAGACAGCTGAAACGCCTTCACCATCTCATCCGAAAGCATGAAATAAAATAATGACGCAAATCTATAGGCTACACAATAAATCAGACATTAAATAACGCAACAAACTGTTCACAATTTTAAGTAGAATTCAGAACATCATTCCTACCTAGAACAGAGTGACACTGCGAATACCGGACCATAGCCATCCTACCTCGTCAGTCCGTCTGCCCAAGAACTTTTGGCCCGTTCCCGCTCCACCCGTCCACTACGGAGCTGGTTGAAGCCAGGCAACAGTCGCCATCCCGAGTCATGAACGGCGGCAGTCTTCTAGGTGAAGCCATTCAATAAAATAAATAATCTCTGAGATTAAAACTTGTTTACCAGAGACCACGGTCCCGTTTGAAGGACGTCGACATGTAGCAGTGAGTGATTAAAACACGCACGGATCCTCGCTGATCCAGATAGGCTGTAGTATAATATTCTACATGCAGCATTTATATATATTTTTTAAATGTATTTAATCAGACAAATAAACGATAAATGTCCGTGAAATTATCAAGGATTTCTATACGTAAAACGGGAAATACAGCCCCTTGTGAACTACATAATTAAAGGTCTTCCATTTGTCTACTAAAAAGCGTCTGCTTTTCAGGATCCATACAAAATAAATATGAACTGATAAGAGATTAATTACGTTATTCATGCGGCCGCATATCACGATTCTTTACTGTTTAAAAAGCTAGTATAATTTCAAACAAATACATGTCATTTTCCTATGCGTTGACCGAGCCCTCATCTTCACCATTTGCGCATCTTGTTGCGACCAGCTGATTTGTGGGAAATGTAGTGTCCACCGCACAGCAGATCACCTTAGAGCAAGTCTGTCAATAACGTTTATTATAACGTTATTTTGCACAGTAATATTATACCGAAGATCACAGTGTTGATCTGTTAACAATCCAGACCAGTAATAATTGTAATTTTGTAAAATAATTAAAATGAATAGTAACCTTTGTAGTATTTATCTTGCTCTCTGTCTAAATGTCATTGTAATACAATACTATAGAGGCATAACATGACATGCTGCTGTATGCTTTTAGGTGGCTCAACATTGCTGTCAGCACAACAGAGCATTATCTGGACCAGGGTCCATGGTCCCGCACTGCTGGTAAGAAGAGCATTCTACATTCTACTCACCAAGACTCTTGTAGACATGTGAAAGGTTGAGCACATCAAAGCTGAAGCAATGCCATGCTTCAAGATAAACACAATCAACATTTGTCAAATATATCGGTCTGCTACTGGAGACGAAACCTGGGATAGTTGGCGCCGTCTGCTCCTGAACTTCATATTTGCATGAGAGGGTTGGCTGGAGCAAGCGCTTAAGCAGTTACAGAAAGAACAAGAGATGGAGACAGGTGTAGTTTTCTTAATATCGACTTGCTTTGGCAATGTAAACAAATGTTTCCCAGGCCAGCAAATTCCCTTTGAATTGAGAAAAAGGTGGGGAGGAGGGAGTGTGGAGACAGGGGGGAGAGAGGATTAGGGAGACAGGGGGGGCAGAGAAAGGGGCAGAGAGATGGGGGAGGGGGGGAAAGTCTGGCAGGGACTTGGAGCAGCAGAGCATTATTTTTGTCATGTGGTGTGCGTTAGATCCAAAACAAGACAGAGAAAGAGAGAGGAAATTAGTAAGAGAAAATAAGGGAGAAAGGCAGGGAGGGGGAGAAAGAATAGCAAGCAAAAAGTGTCCAGCTTGGGAAGCAGCTCTGAGATCAGGTCAGTAGGACAAACCAGAAATGGAGTCTGGTTAGGCGCTTCCAGTCTCCTTTATGGATCCTGTTACTGGGTAGGTAAGCAAGACTATAAATAAATATATACAAATGTATATATAGCAGGTATACAGATCTATTTGTATTTCTATGTTTGCAGATTGTAGATCATATCTTACACCAGGCATGATCACCATGTGATTGGGTGTTTTCTGTTGTTTTCTGTTTCTGTGCAGATTGTCAGTTGGTGCTAGAGTTCTGCTGTCTCCCCGGTTCCAGGCAGAGTCCAGCCTGACAGTTGGTGCTAGAGTTCTGCTATCTCTCTGGTTCCAGAGTCCAGCCTGTCAGTTGGTGCTAGAGTTCTGCTCTCTCTCTGGTTCCAGAGTCCAGTCTGTCAGTTGGTGCTAGAGTTCTGGTGTCTCCCCGGTTCCAGGCAGAGTCCAGCCTGTAAGTTGGTGCTAGAGTTCTGCTATCTCTCTGGTTCCAGAGTCCAGCCTGTCAGTTGGTGCTAGAGTTCTGCTCTCTCTCTGGTTCCAGAGTCCAGCCTGTAAGTTGGTGCTAGAGTTCTGCTATCTCTCTGGTTCCAGAGTCCAGCCTGTCAGTTGGTGCTAGAGTTCTGCTCTCTCTCTGGTTCCAGAGTCCAGTCTGTCAGTTGGTGCTAGAGTTCTGCTGTCTCTCTGGATAATAAGCAGTATGTCCAACATGGGAAGGCTTAATGCCCGGTCTCCTGGTGGTACCGGGAAAGAGATGGAGCGTGCATCGTCTCGAGGCACCGACAGGCTGGCAGCAATGTCTCCGTGCATTGTAGGGAGACCCAGAGCCGTGTCTCCATGCATGATAGGGGGCCGAAGAGCACTGTCTCCTGGGAGACCCAAACCGCTGTCCCCAGGTGTGGAGGGCGTAGAGAGAGCTTTGGCTCTCCATGAGCTTGAGGGCCGCAGCCGATTTAAGCCCATCAAGAGTAGTTTGGAGTCCAAACCAGGGCTGAACAACATCCCAGTCCGGATTCGGCCACCCAGCCCAGCCAAGCCATCCCCCAAGGAGCCCACCTATGGTTGCAGCCTCTCCAGCGACCCTCCCACCAGGCCCATAATGAGACGCAGGGCACAGTCTCTCCCCTTAGCCCAGGTGACGTATAAGAACCGTCAGGTGCGCTTCATAGATGCCCGAGGCCTGCAGCTAGAGGACATCAAGGTGTTCAGAATGGGGGAGGAGCCTCAAATCCCTGCCCACGTCTTTTCCCGACTCCTGATGAGCTCTGAGATTAACTCCAGGCGGTCCCTGGAGCTGTCCCTGCCCTACTTCAAACCATGCTTCCCCGAGAACAGGGGTTCGCAGCCAGGCTTCGCTCAGCGACTGGAGAGGCAGGTCGTGTCTTTAGACCAGGTCCTGTGTTCCGAGATGGGCATCATGGGTACAGTGCAGGTCCTCAACCTGGCCTATGACAAGGAGGTGATGGTCCTCTACTCCTTCACCAACTGGAGGAGCAGCGCTGAGACCCGAGGCTGCTGGGTGACCACCCTCCGCAGTGACCCGACAAAGGGACCCGAGGCAGATGTCTTCCGATTCCGCCTGCCGGTTCCACCCTTCATCCTGCAGGCAGGAGCACTGCTGGAGTTCGCTGTGCGTTACAGAGTGGCGGGGGCAGAGTACTGGGACAACAATGATGGATGCAACTACAAGCTGTCTTGTCACAGCTACAAACTCACCGTTCCTCTGGAGTGTGAGGACAGCATGGTGCACTTCACCTGACCGGCCACCAGGGGGCGAGCAGTCACAGATCGATTTTGCATTGACAAAGAGATTGAGGTGACTGAGAGGCTAATTGCACAGCTACACCGAATCTGTAACAATAGAAGGAAGTCAAGTAGCAAAGCATTTGCAGAAGGCCTTTTGATTTGTTTTTTGGGATATCTTTATAAACAAAAATATTTCCTTTGGACAGGAGATACCAATCTGGAGAACAGTGGATGATATTACAATTTGTGGGCTGAGATCACTCTGAAGCTGTCTAAAATTAGTAGTTTTTTCAACCGCTTTTGTTTCTTACTTTTCTTTTGTCTGTGTGCAGTGGGAGCTGTAGTAGATTGTAGATGCATAGAGTTTTATAATGAATTTCACACAGTAAAATGTTTAAACTTACAATATAAAGACTTAATGTTTCCTTTGAGAATACATAATGCACTTTAGATACATCAGATATGACCTGTGACCTTTACATCAGATATGACCTGTAATCTCTAAATCAGATTGACCTGTGATCTTTATCTATACCGCCCTCTCTCTCTCTTTCTCCCTCTCTCTCTCTCTCTCTCCCTCTTTCTCCCCCCCCCCCCCCGTCAGTCTTTCTCAGTGTGTTTCAGAGTAATAGATGAAACCCAGTAAACACTAAAGAATGTTCAGACTGATGACCTAAATTCCATGACTGTCTGAAACAGCCAACACTACATATCATGTGTTACTGCACTGCTTTGTCAGACTAAACAAAACAATGCAACTGGTTTATGCGAAAATTTGGTGTTTTGTACAATAAAAAGTCAATATTCTTTACATCCATTTGTTATTCCCAGTCTTTATGTTATGTGCAATATGAGTAGGGTTGCAACATTTGGCACTGCAAGCAGCATTGCAGGTTGATCTACAAATCCTCTTGCATCATAAATAATGTAACTACTCGTTTTTAAGTGTTGACTAGTCGACCCATAATGCCTCACATATTTGCTGCTCTTAACCATAACCTCTAAAAACGTTCTTCAAATGCTGGTTTACCAAAAAACATGATTTTAAAAACTGACCACAGTTTTGCAACCCTGTCTATAAACATGATTCACCTCTTGACCCGGTTTCTCTGGAAGGTATTTTGTTTTGGACATCCTAGAAGACTTAATGGAAACTTCTCTGGCATAGAGCTGAATGCAAAGGGTAACTTCATTATAGAGATAGCTGATTGGCTCGTCCTTGTGTAATAGAGAATGGTGATTGGCTCGCCCTAGTGTAACAGAAATTGGTCATTGGCTCATCTTTTTGAAAGAGCGATAAATAGCTGATTGGCCCCATGTTCCAGCGTAAAGGACCCAGAAATAGAAGCATTCTTGACCTTTCTCTAAGCATAAGTCCCAAATGGAATCTCATTCCCTACAGTACATTTTCAACCAGAACCCTACAGATCCCATTCAAAACTAGCACACTTCCGGGCTGTAGTAGTGTACTAAATAGGGGATGGGGATTCATTTTGGGCACCTGTCAATATCTGGCAGCCAGGGGTTGGATGGAATCCCAGGCAGGCATTCTATGATAACAGCTAGAGGTCACAGGACCTAATGTCTAAGAATATCACCTCACATAGAAATCAAGAAAATATCTTCCACTATACATAATATTACTACTAATAATAACAGCAATACTAATAATTTATTCAGCTTCTATGGCATCACAGACATGCTTAAGAGATGACTCAAGACTCTTGACCTAAGGAGGCAGAAAAAAAATAGTTATTTTATGCCAGACAGTTCTCCCCTTACCTTCCTCTTGCCTGACAGTTTTTATCTTAACTACTGTACGAACCAGCCTTCTGTGTTTTAAAAGTTACATAATCTGGCAGATGGTCTCTTCCTGAGCAGCATACATACAACACATTTACATGCCCGGGTGTGCCCGAGTGTGCCCAGTTGTGCCCAGGTGTGCCCGAGTGTGCCCGAGTGTGCCCGAGTGTGCCCAGGTGTGCCCGAGTGTGCCCAGGTGTGCCCGAGTGTGCCCAGGTGTGGCCTGGTGTGCCCGGGCTCAATGTTGCCCAGGGTGAACGTCTGGTGTTACGGTGGAAAGTAGTTAAACAATCTAGCTACACCTTGTGGTGGGTTGGGCACCTGCAAGCTAAATCATGGTCTTAGGAAAATTTTCATCTGAGGACATATGTTTGGCCCTTTGACTCTCAGTGGGACTGAGACTCTTCACTGATCACATGTTTAGATTTTTGACTCACATTTGGACAGAGACTGTTTACTGATCATATGTTTAGATTTCTGACTCACATTCGGACAGAGACTGTTTACACATCAGCAAGGCAGGAAACAAGCAAGACTTGTCAAGGCAGAAGACAAGCAAGTTTCAGAATGAAAAGAAACACCATGGCAGTGAGCCTTTTCCAGATGTTTGTAACCAGATGGGGTTGTTTCATTCAGTATTGCAGAAATCACAATTTCTGTCAATCTGACTCACACCACACCAATCAGAGACATTCTTACAGACAGCACACAAATCAGAGCCAGTCTTACTGACAGCACACCAATCAGAGCCAGTCTTATTTATAGGGGCAGAATCTGCCCTGTTTAGGGGGGGTAAAGAGTGGGATTTATTGTATTGGTGGACGTTTTGGCTGGAGAATGAGTTCGTCCCTGAGGTTTGAGACATTGAATTCCAAGGTGAATAAATCCTTCATTAGGCTTTTTACTGAGTGCTTTATCTATCAGAGTAGATGTGAGTGTTCATTATTCCTGTACTATGTAGTCATCAGAGAGATAATAGGTGAACCTCTTCAATACAGGTATTCAAAAGAAAACAGAAATCTGATTATTCAGAAGTTCTGAATAATCCACCTTGAGCACTATGGCAGCAGTCTAATAATGATGTTATGATGACTGTACAGCAATACAAGTTGATTTTCAATGACTCAGTGAACATTAGAGGGAGTAAAACTCTGGTGAACACTAGAGGGAGTAAGACTCTAGTGAACACTAAATGGAGTAAGACTCTTAGTGAACACTAGGGGAAGAACGATTCTAGTGAACATTAGAGGGAGTAAAACTCTAGTGAACACTAGAGGGAGTAAGACTCTAGTGAACACTAGAGGGAGTAAGACTCTAGTGAACACTAGAGGGAGTAAGACTCTAGTGAACACTAAATGGAGTAAGACTCTTAGTGAACACTAGGGGAAGAACGACTCTAGTGAACATTAGAGGGGGTGAGACTCTTAGTGAACACTAGAGGGTGTAAGACTCTTAGTGAACACTAAAGGGAGTAAGACTCTTAGTGAACACTAGAGGGAGTAAGACTCTAGTGAACACTAAATGGAGTAAGACTCTTAGTGAACACTAGGGGAAGAACGACTCTAGTGAACATTAGAGGGAGTAAAACTCTAGTGAACACTAGAGGGAGTAAGACTCTAGTGAACACTAGAGGGAGTAAGACTCTAGTGAACACTAGAGGGAGTAAGAGTCTTAGTGAACACTAGAGGGTGTAAGACTCTTAGTGAACACTAGAGGGGGTAAGACTCTTAGTGAACACTAGAGGGAGTAAAACTCTTAGTGAACACTAGAGGGGGTAACACAACACATTCCATCTCCTGCCAGGTCAATAGACAGATATTCTCAAGTCAGTAGACAGCCCTTCTCAAAGTCAACATCCTACTCAACTTGACATCCTAGTCCTGCAGTCTTTAATGTAATCAGACTTGACATCATTGTCTTGCTGTGTGTGTGTGTTTTTTGAGGGATATAATCCTGACTTTGGGGTATCCCTCTGTGTCCTGAAGGGTGATAGCTAAGCGGTATCACACTCACACCACCCTGATCACACACACCACTCTGATCACACTCACACCACCCAGGTCACACTACCCTGTTCACAAACACCACCCTGATCACACTCACACCACTCTGATCTCACACCACTCTGATCACACTCACACCACCCTGATCACACTCACACCACCCTGGTCACACACACGGTTGGAAGAGAGGAAAGCCAACATGAGGGATTCCATCCCTCCCACGTAACAGAGAATCCCCCTCCATCCGGCCCCCCAGCCCTACATCATATCCTCCTTTCATTTCAGTCACCTACCACTCCATAAATAGCTGTCCATGTCATCAGTGTAAGCAGCGATGGGTCTGGGTTTGTTCTGTCGGACAGAGGACCATCTGTTATTTGGTACCCAGCTGATCCAGGTTCTGAATCATTCTCTCTTGACCTAGTAAACACATGTATATTTATTTGCTGGAACAAGGCACTTAATTTAACTGCATATTTTACGGTTCCAGAAGTGAGACAAGATCTGAATAAAACCCAGATCCTGTTGTTGACACACTGAACCCCCGTTCTCGGGAAGTAAAATGATTTCACTGTGGTAGGTCATATTCCTGGAAATTAGGGGAGTTGGGAAGGACTGGGAAGATCTCATCTAGCTAATACTGGAAATTTCTTGTGCCAAAGAAATGACATGCCTCCCAACCACGATCAAACAAATTGCAGCCAGCTTTCAAATTCCTGGTGCTGACAGATTATTCAACTTGTCGAGTCAGGGGTTTGATCTAACAACCTCTGAGTTGAAGGTCAGCTGCTGTAACCATCAAGATATCTGTTGTACATGAAACACTGTTGTTTGATATGTTTGATACCATCCCATCCACCACCACTACAGGGACCACCCAACAACAACTTCAAAAGTCAAAATGTGTATTTTGCAGACAATAAATAGTGCTTACAAAGGGACAGTTGTCTCACATTGTGTCCAGACAGACATGGGTTCCTCTTACAAATAATAATAATAAACACAGTTGATATGAAAACATCCCTCTGGCTCCAAGAGAAAGACGCCTGCGTACTGGGTTTTAAAACTCAGCTAACTTTCTCAACACCCACATTTTCTAAAAAATATCCCATTTGGAAGATTCCTGGAATCAGGAAGAAATAAATGAATCAGGAAAGCCAGAAATCCTCCAACTGGGATCGGAGAAAACCTGAGCATTTTAGGAAAGTTTTACTGATGTTGGTGGAAAGGAGAGGGTTTGTTGGTTCCATTGCACCTCCTCTCAACAAGGCCGCTGTCCGCTCAGCTTCCACAGTCTGGAATAAAAAATGTCTCAGGATGGTAAAACACAACCCAGAGTCTTCTGTGTCCTCTGACATGGAGTTGTCCCCTTCAGGATGTGTTTGCCAAATGGCACACTACTCCCAATTGCCCTTGGTCAAAACTAGTACACAGTGAAGGGAATAGGTTGCTATTTAGAACCCAATCTGGCGTCTTCTCTGTAGAAACAAGGTTTTAAAGAAAAACTGTTCAGATGAGATGTTCCTTTGAGAAGTTAGAGGTAGCCTGATCACTGTCTACCATTCTGTTTCACTGTACATATCAGGCTCGCTGGGTAGAACTAATACCCACATTGTCAAATATTGGATACAAAGAGACATTTCTGACTGTTTCAACAAAGAGACAAATCAGATTGCTTCATTGAGGAGACATCAGATTGCTTCATTGAGGAGACATCAGATTGCTTCATTGAGGAGACATCAGATTGCTTCATTGAGGAGACATCAGACCGTTTCATTGAGGCGACATCAGACTGATAGGTGGGGTGAAACAGAACAGTGTGATCAGAGGTCAGAACGGTTCCACCTGGTTCCACTGAGGACTCAACTCATCATTCCTTTTCCAGCTGGTTCAACGACACAATAAAATAAAACAAGCAGCACTCACAGGTGACATTTTCTGGATCAGGTTATTCTATTCCAGCAGTCCAGAGTTGAAACTGTCAACATAACATTTTAACCATCTTCTAAGGATGCTCCTTAGTATTGTGTAAACAACACCAACTATCAACACCATCTATCATTTGTTAGAAAAATGTGTTGCATGGCAATAAGGTTTTCTTATTCTGATTCTGTAAGACTGCTTGTATGGAGTGATTTGAGAGAAACAAGTTGTGAACTAACAAATGTAACTGCCTCTTTCATTCTCCTTATTGTCATTGGCTCACACCCAGGAGACAGTCACCAGAGAAGCTGAGATAATGAGAGGTTTTGATAGTTCCTTTAAGAGTTTATTTAAGAGTTTTTCAGTCCAGTGTTTTTCCTGTGATCTTTACTAGGCCTCCAGGTCTAGAGACATAGCCTCCATGATGACACACAGAGAGACAGACAGCTCCTCCATGTTGACACACAGAGAGACAGACAGCTCCTCCATGTTGATAGAGAGACAGACAGCTCCTCCATGTTGATAGACAGGAAGCCTCGAAGTTGGCACAAAGACAGACGGATATCTGTAGGTTGAACATCTGGGAGAGACCCACATATCAAGACAGGATGGTGTCACTGCATGGTCGATATGGGTGTGGCCGAGGGCGGAGCTTGGGAACAGGAGTCTGTCACATGGTCTTTACAGACTATTGGACCACCAATCAGCTGGTGCTTCTTCACAGAAGAAACTACCACTACACTACGGTCGATGAAACCTAGAGACAGGAGAGAGGACAGGGAGAGAAAAAGAGGAGAGAAAGTGGCAGAGAGAGACAGAGAGGGAGACAGAGGAGAGAGAACAAATAGGAGAAGGAGACAGAGGAGAGAGAACAAATAGGAGAAGGAGACAGAGGAGAGAGAACTGTTAAATGACCTGATCACTTCCCAGAACGTCATCAATCAGAGAGTATTAATAATGTAAATGAATTAATAATGTAAATGAATTAATAATGTAAATGAATGCACTGCCTGACTCCTCTATTCATAAGGACTGACTTCTGGCTCACAGACAGGAGCTGTGCTGAATGGACCAGTTAGATTAGTATCCTCTGAAGCAGGATGGGTTTTCACATCTCATCCATTCCAGTAGTCAGAGGTCTATAACATAGTGGTTCACCCACAGAGAGGGATGAACCCGGGATGAACCCGGGATGAACCCGGGATGAACCCGGGACGGACCCGGATGGACACTGGCTAGGTTAAATCTGACTTAATTATGCTGCCTCTCTCACACACACCACACACACACTCTCTCACAACCACACATACACACAAACCTTGTCAGGTGCTTGCTGGAATTGTGAACCTCCATCTCATTGCTCTTGAACTCGTTCAACTCCTTCCGTATCGCCGCCTGTGGAACCCAAACACAACAGTCAGCTACAGCCGATGGACGGGGAATGACAGCTCAGCTGCTTTTGTGTGTGTGTTGTTTTGTGTGTGGGTGTGTGGGTGGGTGTGTGTGTGTGTGTGTATGTGTGGTTGTGTGTAAGTGTATGTGTGGGTGTGTGTGTGGTTGTGTGTATGTGTGGGTGTGTGTGTGTGTGGTTGTGTGTATATTTGTGTGTGGTTGTGTGTGTGTTTGTGTGTACGTGTATGTGTGGGTGTGTGTGTGTGGTTGTGTCTAGGTGTATGTGTGGTTGTGTGTGTTTGTGTGTGTGTGTGTGCGTGTACCTTGTCTGAGGCGGACAGTCGTGTCCAGGGTTTGTCAGCCCTCCGGTCGTAGTCCTGAGCCTTCGCCACCTCAACATAATCACTGAAACGGATCAGTATCTTCCTGTCCCTCAGTTCGTCCACAGTGGGACGCTGGTTCAACTTCCTGTTTAGTCTCTGTTTGATCTCTCTTCTCTCCTCCTGCTCCGATTGGTCGTTCCTCTCTGTTGGGAAAATAGAGACCATGCTTCTGAAACATACAAGACTCCACAAACACAGAGCTGTCAATTCCATCTAGTTGCCACGGTGATGTTGTTGTCATGGTGATCAGCACTTCCTGAATCCCTCTCTGATCTATTGGTATAGCCTGTCAGCCTGGAGAACGTGCACAAACCCCCTGTCTGTCTAGCAGTCTGTCCGTCTGGAAGATGTTCAATAGTACAGATCTGTCTGTCTGTCACAGTCAAAACTGGAAGAGGTACTGTGATGGCAATTCCACCAAACAGAACCCTTAGAAAGTAGATTTCATAACAGTACAGATGTGTATTTGTTGTCAGGTCTTTGCATAGTAAGCATTGTCTTATCTAGCCTAGGTAGATTGGTGACTATATCTCAGCTGTTCTGTATGGACAGAACAGCTGTTACTTGTAGGGTTTGAGACAGGTCACAATTGACTAAATGAGACACACACACACAGAGTAAGAGGGAGACAGACAGGCCACAGGTGTCAAGAGTCTTGCACACAGACAATGAAGTCATAATTTGATCAGTTCTACTCAGTTTATGTAAACAAGTAGTTTTCTGAACGTTGGAACAGCAGAAACCTGACTGTCTCCAAGCACTCTGCCCCATCCAGGCAACATGTGGAGAGTTTCTTGTGTGGGAACAATAAATGAATAATAAATAAAATGTGTAAACATAGTGTCTTGGGACAAATAAATAATAAAATGTAAAAACATAACATCTTGGGAACAATAAATAAATAATAAATAAAATGTGTGAACATAGTGTCTTGGGACAAATACATAATAAAATGTATAAACAATGTCTTGGGAACAATAAATAAATAATAAAAGAAATTTGCAGATATAGAGTCTCTGAAAAAATACTTAATACAAGACATGTGCAGATGATGTCTCTTGGGGCCAATCAATGAAAAAAGAAGTGGCTATAGTGTCTTGGAAACAATAATTTAATAAAATATGCATATACATATATAGTGTCTTAACACAATAGGAAAAAAATTAAATGCTGATATATTGTCTTGGGAACAATAACAAAATGTATGAAGTGTGTGGATATGGTGTCTTGGAAATAATAAATAAATAAAATGTGTGGATATGCTGTGTTGGGAATAATAAATAAAACATTGAATGTGTGGATATGCTGTGTTGGGAATAATAAATAAAACATTGAATGTGTGGATATGCTGTGTTGGGAATAATAAATAAAACATTGAATGTGTGGATATGCTGTGTTGGGAATAATAAATAAAACATTGAATGTGTGGATATGCTGTGTTGGGAATAATAAATAAAACATTGAATTTGTGGATATGCTGTGTTAGGAATAATAAATAAAACATTGAATGTGTGGATATGCTGTGTTGGGAATAATAAATAAAACATTGAATGTGTGGATATGCTGTGTTAGGAATAATAAATAAAACATTGAATGTGTGGATATGCTGTGTTGGGAATAATAAATAAAACATTGAATGTGTGGATATTGTCTTGGGAACAAATGCTTCTGCTGCTGAACAGTGGTTGTTTCACAGGTCTTTGCAGTGTTAATGGAACAAAAGGCAATGTTTTTGTGAAAATATAATATTTTTATATTTACTGTTATAATGTTCTCAATCTCCACGTTGCCTACTGGCACAAACACGAATCTTGAACTGCATCTCAAAATCGTTTTTAATATTAAGAATAGTATTTCGCATTCAATTACTAGAACATATTAGCACTTTGTGGAAAGTATATAGTATATGGTGGCCTACTAACTTTCAGGGCAAATGCAACAGCTCATTGTCTTCCTCAAAGAAATACGTGACACTGAAATAATTAAGTTAACCATGTTACACTGAAACCTACAAGTCGTTCCAACAGTCAACCTTGAAGGACTTATCACATATTAGTGTCCTATTAAATAATGAACGACCGTAAATAAACTATCCATCTTAAACGGTTGTCATAGCCATGCGTAATGGTTTAATACTCACGTTTGAGGATGTTCCGACTTTCCAGCTCTTCCACCGCGGGTCTCTGGCTCAGGCGCCTGCGGAAAAACACGAGAATCACGTTCTGAACCATTTTTGCTTGTCTGTTCACTCCGTTCTCCTGTCCTGTGGTCCGGTCAGTATTCACTAGAAGCAGTTAGATGTTTGAGTCGGAGTGCAGAGCCACGCCGAGATCTACACTCCTTATTGTCCCATCTGGAGTCTCCTGGATAGCCTCTACTATGATTGAACCGAGAGCGCCTCCACATTGGGTTAGAAGGCAAGGCGCGTGGTTGATCACGCTACTCTCAGAAAATTCCCTCATGCAGGATATCTGCCCAATCTCCGAACGTCATTTTCCCATTCGGTTTTCCAAGATACACCGTGTAGGATAAAACGTGTGGATAATTCTTAAAGGGACTGGAAAGTAAAATGAGCTAATCTGTAGCCTTCCGTAAAGAACCACAACACTGAGCTCGATGACAGTCTCTAGCAGAATGCCGAGAGCTCCCCTGTCCTCTGCTGGGTGTATTCTGCCTGGCTACTGACGCGACGCTGCTGTTCTCTGCTCCGTGCTGGGCGCGCTTTCCTTTTCACTACAACTCGCAGCATCCCTGAACCGGGAGGGGCGCAGCTACGTAGCTAGGAAATTCCCACGCACGCTTCAAACAGTGCACGCCTTGAATACTGCTGCATTAAGCGATTTAGAAGTGAGAACCTCTCCCCCACCAAGACAACGCATGAGAAGGGTTGAAGTCGGAAAGGAGTTTTCTTCAACAACCCTCGTGTGACCGATTTCATCCTACTGTTTTACACAGAGCAAAATAAACAGCTATATAAATACCGTAACAACAGAGTCATTATAAATAAAACCGATGACTGATTAGACAGGCAGCGTACCCGGCAGTAACTATTATTATAACCATAAAAACCACTAATACAACCACTATTTTATAATCAGTAATATAACCACTATATTACAATCAGTAATATAACCACTATATTATAACCAGCAATATAAACCCCAATATTATAATAATCAGTAATATAACCACTATATTATAATCAGTAATACAACCACTATATTATAATCAGTAATATGACCACTATATTATAATCAGCAATATTACCACTATATTATGACCAGCAATATAACTACTATATTATACCCAGCAATATAACCACTATATTATAACCTGTAATATAACCACTATATTGTAATCAGTAATATAACCACTATATAATAACAAGCAATATAACCACTATATTACAACCAGCAATAAAACCACTTTATTATAATCAGTAATATAACCATTATATTACAATCAGTAATATAACCACAATAATATAACCAGCAATATAACCACTATATAATAACCTGTAATATAACCACTATATAATTACCAGCAATATAACCACTATATTAAAAGTAACAATATAACCACTATATTATAACCAGCAATATAACCACTATATTAAAAGTAGCAATATAACCACTATATTATAACCTGTAATATAACCACTATATTATAACATGTAATTTAACCACTATATAATAACAAGTAATATAACCACTATATTATAACCAGCAATATAACCCCTATATTATAACCAGCAATATAACAACTATATTATAACCAGCAATATAACCAAGTATAATCAGTAATACAACCAGTCACACCACTAAAATAACCATTATCATAGCTTATAAAGCAGTTACACTCCTGAATACTGATTAGTTGATATCCTTGGTATATGACACCGTATATCAGTGTTATGACATCACCTATCATTTTACTGTCATAACCACAGTGTTATAATGCAGCTATAAGGTATGAGTGAACGCAACCCTCAAAAACCATGGATATCGACCAACCATAATTTAGGACTTGAACCACCACTATGGTACAACCACGTATTTAACTACAAATATAACTAATGTTTTAACCACTATGTCGGTGTCATCCTTGACAGATGAGGGGATTCCCCTTGTTTTACCAAATATTGAAGACGTTGCTTTCCGGAGCTAGAGGACAGGTGTTCTCTCACTGGAGGAATATAGAGAATATTCACCAGAGCTGGTTGTCATGGCAACGTTACTCTGTGGGGTTGTTGGGGGGCTGGATGGTTGAGGGGTTTCCACAGCGAGATGTGTGTGTGTTTGTATAAATGTGTGTGTGTTTTGGTTTTACAGATCAATTAAAGGACCAGTCCTCATAAGAATAGTAAAACATGAAAAAAATGCCCATATTAGGATTTTTGGTCCCCACAAGGATAAAGGCTGTTTCCGGGTTAGTGTTTAGATTTAGGGTGAAAAGTACCATTTGGGCAAGACAATAAGGCTTGGTTTAGGCATAAATGTGAGTTTCCTGGGGGTAAGGTTACGGTAAGGGAACGTGGATTTGTTTGTTTTCAGGATCTGTGTTTAGATTCTCTCTCAGGAAGTCCCGCTCTGTCAACTTCAGGAATGTGTTATCGACCATTCGGTATTAGATTAGATTGAACTTTATTGTCATTGAACAGTATGAGTAAAGTACAATGAAATGCAGTTAGCATCTAGCCAGAAGTACAAATAGAAGAGGGCAGGAAATGTACAGGTATTGAGTCTATTGAGTCTAATCGAGCAGGTTGGATGTGTAAGTTACTCTGTACAACTGAAATGCAGGGATAGCAGCAATCAGGTCCCCAAGGTGGACAAATACATGTAACATCAGAAAAAAGGAAAACCAAGTACAATTGCAATTCATAATGTGCAGTGCAGGCAAACTGAAGGTTCAAGGTGGCATGGAAGAGGCCTCTCTGGGTTCCAGAATGAATGCCTTTTTCAAGATAGGGATGCCCATCTTGTATATATCAGTGAGAACAACCATCTAAAGATGAGATGATGGTCTAATGATGTATGGAACATTCATGAAGACAACTACACTCACCTAAAGGATTATTAGGAACACCATACTAATACTGTGTTTGACCCCCTTTCGCCTTCAGAACTGCCTTAATTATATGTGGCATTGATTCAACAAGGTGCTGAAAGCATTCTTTAGAAATGTTGGCCCATATTGATAGGATATCATCTTGCAGTTGATGGAGATTTGTGGGATGCACATCCAGGGGACGAAGCTCCCGTTCCACCACATCCCAAAGATGCTTTATTGGGTTGAGATCTGGTGACTGTGGGGGCCATTTCAGTACATTGAACTCATTGTCATGTTCAAGAAACCAATTTGAAATGATTCGAGCTTTGTGACATGGTGCATTATCCTGCTGGAAGTAGCCATCAGAGGATGGGTACATGGTGGTCATAAAGGGATGGACATGGTCAGAAACAATGCTCAGGTAGGCCGTGGCATTTAAACGATGCCCAATTGGCGCTAAGGGGCCTAATGTGTGCCAAGAAAACATCCCCCACACCATTACACCACCACCAGCAGCCTGCACAGTGGTAACAAGGCATGATGGATCCATGTTCTCATTCTGTTTACGCCAAATTCTGACTCTACCATCTGAATGTCTCAACAGAAATCGGGACTCATCAGACCAGGCAACATTCTTCCAGTCTTCAACTGTCCAATTTTGGTGTGCTCGTGCAAATTGTAGCCTCTTTTTCCTATTTGTAGTGGAGATGAGTGGTACCCGGTGGGGTCTTCTGCTGTTGTAGCTCATCCGCCTCAAGGTTGTGCGTGTTGTGGCTTCACAAATGCTTTGCTGCATACCTCGGTTGTAACAAGTGGTTATTTCAGTCAAAGTTGCTCGTCTATCAGCTTGAATCAGTCAGCCCATTTTTCTCTGACCTCTAGGATCAACAAGGCATTTTCGCCCACAGGACTGCCGCATTCTGGATGTTTTTCATACCATTCTTTGTAAACCCTAGAAATGGTTGTGCGTGAAAATCCCAGTAACTGAGCTCAAAATTGCTTAAATCACCTTTCTTTCCCATTCTGACATTCAGTTTGGAGTTCAGGAGATTGTCAAGACCAGGACCACACCCCTAAATGCATTGAAGCAACTGCCATGTGATTGGTTGATTGGATAATTGCATTAATGAGGAATTGAACAGGTGTTCCTAATAATCCTTTAGGTGTTTGTATGCTGCAATTCCAACACATTACTTAATATATCTCTTCCTTGACTCAACTGGGTAATCTATTATTTTTCCACTATATGTAACTGCTAAAATCTTACATCCCTGTCACTGGTGTATCACTGGCCCTATCACTGACCCTCTCACTGGCCCTATCACTGACCCTCTCACTGGCCCTATCACTGCCCTGTCACTGGCCCTGTCACTGGTCCTATCATTTCCCTGTCACTGCCCTGTCACTGGCCCTATCATTTCCCTGTCATTGGCCCTGCCACTGGCCCTATCACTGCCCTGTCACTGGCCCTGTCACTGGCCCTATCATTTCCCTGTCATTGGCCCTGCCACTGGCCCTATCACTGCCCTGTCACTGGCCCTGTCACTGGCCCTATCATTTCCCTGTCACTGGCCCTGTCACTGGCCCTATCATTTCCCTGTCATTGGCCCTGCCACTGGCCCTATCATTTCCCTGTCACTGGCCCTATCATATCCCTGTCATTGGCCCTATCAATGACTGGGGAGAAATGCTATTTTATCTATTAATATAACAGACAGTTTTCACCAAATACATTTTCATTACTCTTTTAAGTAGATAATATGTTCATGCAATTGAATTCTAAGCCCTATCCTCTCCTCTGAGCTCTTCTCATCTCTATCTGAGTTAGAGTACACTTCCTGATTAGTTGAAAAGCTTCTCTGCCTGTCAGGGCAATGACAAGAGAGTAGAGCAGCGGAAGTTATTTCATAATGTAACAAAGAGAAGGCGGGGTTGAGAGGAAGTCACATCCAGTCCAGATCTGGACGTCCCTGCTAGTTTTATGTCTCAGAAGACAGTGAGAGGCTAGTTTTATGTCTCAGAAGACAATGGGAGGCTAGTTTTATGCCTTAGAAGACAGTGAGAGGCTAGTTTTATGTCTCAGAAGACAGTGAGAGGCTAGTTTTATGTCTCAGAAGACAATGGGAGGCTAGTTTTATGCCTTAGAAGACAGTGAGAGGCTAGTTTTATGTCTCAGAAGACAGTGAGAGGCTAGTTTTATGCCTTAGAAGACAGTGAGAGGCTAGTTTTATGTCTTAGAAGACAGTGAGAGGCTAGTTTTATGTCTCAGAAGACAGTGAGAGGCTAGTTTTATGCCTCAGATGACAGTGAGAGGCTAGTTTTATGCCTCAGAAGACAATGAGAGGCAAACACAGAGACATGGAGAGAGTGGCTGGAAAAGATCATAGCCCCTTAATCAGGCCACACTAATGAGCCTTATAACTCACTACTACACTTTAGTCTGGGCCAGTGGTTTAAAACCTCTCTTCAGCGGGCCTCAGCATTTCCATGTACTTGATCTATTCAACATCTAGCTGGTAAAGAGCGATAGAACAAAATGATGTTCTAATGTCATTGAAGTGACCATGACGCAACCTCCTGATGTTATGGGTAGAATCTAAAGACTTTGAAGTGACCATGATATATACAACCTCCTGATGTTATTGGTACAATCAAAAACACCCTGAAGTGAACATGATATGTACAACCTCCTGATGTTATTGGTGCAATCAAAAACACCCTGAAGTGAACATGATATGTACAACCTCCTGATGTTATTGGTGGAATCAAAAACACCCTGAAGTGAACATGATATGTACAACCTCCTGATGTTATGGGCCCAACCTAATGACTCTGTTTCGTCTGCAGGTTGTCACCTGGACGAAAACGTGATCTACGACCAGTTTGGGACCTGCAGACCCCCAGTAGGGCTGTTCTCATCCATATTCTCTATGAAGTGGACTTCAGGCTGTCTGGTCGGTGGGAAGTCCAGAATCTGTCAAACGGGTCTCCAGGCCAGCAGCAAAGGGCAGGCTAAGGGTCAAATGGCCACCTGAGTGATGTCTGACCTCAGATAAATATGGATTGTTTAATGTCTGTATATGTGAGTAGATCTGATCAATCCCTTTGATTCATCTCTTATAAAAAGAACAACTAACCTTCAAACCAGCTTCAATCTGTCTCACTAGGAGTGCCCCTTAAATAAAAACAACCTCTTTCACTGAATAAATCCTATCTAGTGCAGCTTTAACAAAGTTATGTTGGCCCTGGTGTTTAGGCTGTCTGTGTTAGGGTATCACTCTGATTGGCTGTAGGTGTTAGGGTATCATTGATTGGCTGTTGGTAGAACAAATAATTTTTACAGAAAAGGGTTTAATCATAATGCTGTATAATAAAAAACAGCAAAGAGTAAAAAACATGAATCCCTTCATCAATGCAATTCTTCTGTTTGAAAACTGTTAACCTTCTCGACAGTACTGAATACAACATTGACTGACAAATTAATAATTATATGTAAGCCAACCAAATGGGCCCCCCCCCAGGCCTGGGCCCTGGACAACATTCACGGTTATCCCCCCCTGTCGGCATCACTGGTATAAATAGTCAATGAGTTTGTTCGCCTCACGTGGATGCACTGAGCAGGCTAGATACTGAGCCATGGGGAGCAGAAAATAACTGTCAAAAGACCTGCGTAATAAGGTAATGGAAAAGGATATAAAAAGATATCAAAAGCTTTGCAAATGCCAGTCAGTACTGTTCAATCATTAAATAAGAAGTGGAAAATTCGGGTATCTCTTGATACCAAGCCAAGGTCAGGTAGACCAAGAAAGATTTCTGCCAGAAGAATTGTTCGAGATACAAAGAAAAACCCACAGGTAACCTCAGGAGAAATACAGGGTGAACTGTTGTTTGTGCCTACGGGCCGAACGGCAGTGCAGAGTACCCGACCTTCTTGGAGTCTCTGGGAGGGGTGCTGGAAAGTGCTCCGACTGGGGACTCTATCGTTCTACTGGGGGACTTCAACGCCCACGTGGGCAACGACAGTGACACCTGGAGGGGCGTGATTGGGAGGAACGGCCCCCCTGATCTGAACCCGAGCGGTGTTCAGTTATTGGACTTCTGTGCTAGTCACAGTTTGTCCATAACGAACACCATGTTCAAGCATAAGGGTGTCCATCAGTGCACGTGGCACCAGGACACCCTAGGCCGCAGGTCGATGATCGACTTTGTTGTCGTTTCATCTGACTTGCGGCCACATGTCTTGGACACTCGGGTGAAGAGAGGGGCGGAGCTGTCAACTGATCACCACCTGGTTGTGAGTTGGATCCGATGGCGGGGGAGGAAGCTGGACAGACTCGGCAGGCCCAAGCGTACTGTAAGGGTCTGCTGGGAACGTCTGGCCGAGTCTCCTGTCAGAGAGATCTTTAACTCCCACCTCCGGCAGAGCTTTGACTGGATCCCGAGGGAGGCTGGAGATATTGAGTCCGAGTGGACCATGTTCTCCACCGCCATTGTCGAAGCGGCCGCTCGGAGCTGTGGCCGTAAGGTCTCCGGTGCCTGTCGAGGCGGCAATCCCCGAACCCGGTGGTGGACACCGGAAGTAAGGGATGCTGTCAAGCTGAAGAAGGAGTCCTATCAGGCATGGTTGGCTTGTGGGACTCCAGAGGCAGCTGACGGGTACCGACAGGCCAAGCGGACTGCAGCCCGGGTGGTTGTGGAGGCAAAAACTCGGGCCTGGGAGGAGTTCGGTGAGGCCATGGAGAAGGACTATCGGCTGGCCTCGAAGAGATTCTGGCAAACCATCCGGCGCCTCAGGAGAGGGAAACAGTGCCCTACCAACGCTGTTTACAGTAGAGGTGGGCAGCTGTTGACCTCAACTGGGGATGTCGTCGGGCGGTGGAAGGAGTACTTCGAGGATCTCCTCAATCCCGCCGTCACGTCTTCCATTGAGGAAGCAGAGGATGAGGGCTCAGAGGTGGACTCGTCCATCACCCGGGCTGAAGTCACCGAGGTGGTTAAGAAACTCCTCGGTGGCAAGGCACCGGGGGTGGATGAGATCCGCCCTGAGTACCTCAAGTCTCTGGATGTTGTGGGGCTGTCTTGGTTGACACGCCTGTGCAACATCGCGTGGCAGTCGGGGACAGTGCCTCTGGGATGGCAGACCGGGGTGGTGGTCCCTCTTTATAAGAAGGGGGACCGGAGGGTGTGTTCCAACTATAGGGGGATCACACTTCTCAGCCTCCCCGGGAAAGTCTATGCCAGGGTTCTGGAGAGGAGAATACGGCCGATAGTAGAACCTCGGATTCAGGAGGAACAGTGTGGTTTTCGTCCAGGCCGTGGAACACTGGACCAACTCTATACCCTCTACAGGGTGATGGAGGGTTCATGGGAGTTTGCCCAACCAGTCCACATGTGTTTTGTGGATTTGGAGAAGGCATTCGACTGTGTCCCTCGCGGCATCCTGTGGAGAGTGCTTCGGGAATATGGGGTCCTGGGTCCTTTGCTAAGGGCTGTCAGGTCCCTGTACGACCGAAGCAGGAGCTTGGTCCGCATTGCCGGCAGTAATTCAGACTTGTTCCCTGTGCATGTTGGACTCCGGCAGGGCTGCCCTTTGTCACCGGTTCTGTTCGTAATTTTTATGGACAGAATTTCTAGGCGCAGCCAGGGGCCGGAGGGTGTCAGGTTTGGGGACCACACGATTTCGTCTATGCTCTTTGCGGATGATGTTGTCGTGTTGGCCCCTTCAAGCCAGGACCTTCAGCATGCACTTGGACGGTTTGCAGCCGAGTGTGAAGCGGTGGGGATGAAAATCAGTACCTCCAAATCCGAGGCCATGGTCCTCAGTCGGAAAAGGGTGGCTTGCCCACTTCAGGTTGGTGGAGAGTGCCTGCCTCAAGTGGAGGAGTTTAAGTATCTAGGGGTCCTGTTCACGAGTGAGGGAAGGATGGAACGGGAGATTGACAGACGGATCGGTGCAGCTTCTGCAGTAATGCGGTCGATGTATCGGTCTGTCGTGGTGAAGAAAGAGCTGAGCCGCAAGGCGAAGCTCTCGATTTACCGGTCAATCTACGTTCCTACTCTCACCTATGGTCATGAGCTTTGGGTCATGACCGAAAGGACAAGATCCCGGATACAGGCGGCCGAAATGAGCTTTCTCCGCAGGGTGGCTGGGCGATCCCTTAGAGATAGGGTGAGAAGCTCGGTCACCCGGGAGGAGCTCAGAGTAGAGCCGCTGCTCCTCCACATCGAGAGGGGTCAGCTGAGGTGGCTTGGGCATCTGTTTCGGATGCCTCCGCAACGCCTTCCTGGGAAGGTGTTCCGGTCCCGTCCCACCGGGAAGAGACCCCGGGGAAGACCTAGGACACGCTGGAGGGACTATGTCTCCCGGCTGGCCTGGGAACGCCTCGGTGTCCCCCCGGAAGAGCTGGAGGAAGT
This sequence comes from Esox lucius, assembly GCF_011004845.1. NCBI lineage: Eukaryota > Metazoa > Chordata > Actinopteri > Esociformes > Esocidae > Esox > Esox lucius. Next base: position 38,541,264 of record NC_047570.1, on the reverse strand, counting down.
GTCTGGGGAGAGGGAAGTCTGGGCATCCCTGCTTAGACTGCTGCCCCCGCGACCCGGCCCCGGATAAGCGGAAGATGATGCAATACAACGATACTTCAAAAAACATTAGCTGCATGGTCGAGTTGCCAGAAAGAAGCCTTTACTGCGCCAATGCCACAAAAAAGCCTGGTTACAATATGCACAACAACAGCTTGACACGCCTCTGGCACACTGTAATTTGAAGTGACAAGACAAAAAAGAGCTTTATGGTCACAACCATAAGCACTATGTTTGGAGAGGGGTCAACAAGCCTATAGAGAACACAATACCATCCCCACTGTGAAGCATGACGGTGGCTCACTGATGTTTTGGGGGAGTGTGAGCTCTAAAGGCACAGGGAATCTTGTGGAAATGTATGGCAAGATAAATGCAGCATGTTATCAGAAAATACTGGCAGACAATTTGCATTCTTCTGCTCGAAATCTGCTCATGGGACGCTCTTGGACTTTCCAGCAAGACAATGACCCTAAACACAAGGCCAAGTTGACCCTCCAGTGGTTCCAGCAAAAAAAGATGAAGGTTCTGGAGTGGCCATCACAGTCTCCTGACATTAATATCATCGAGCCACTCTGGGAAGATCTCAAACATGCAAGACGACCAAAGACTTTGCATGACCTGGAGGCATTTTGCCAAGATGAATGGGCATCACCTGCAAGAATTTGGAGCCTTATAGACAACTATTACAAAAGACTGCATGCTCTCATTGATGCTAAAATGGTATTAAGAACTAAGGGTATGCAGACTTTTGAACAGGGGTCAGTTCATTGTTTTCTTTGTTGACATGTTTTATGTTTGTGCCATTCTGTTATGACCTACAGCTGAATGTGGATCCCTTAAGAAATAATAGACATGTGTTTTGCCTGCTCACTCATGTTTTCTTTACAAATGGTACATTCAGTGGGGACAACAAGTATTTGATACACTGCTGATTTTTATTCATAGGTACTCTTCAACTGTGAGTGATGGAATCTCAAACAAATATCCAGAAATTAAATTGTATGATTTTTAAGAAATTAATTTGCATTTTATTGCATGACATAAGTATTTGATATATCAAAAAAGCAGAACTTAATATTTGGTAGAGAAACATTTGTTTGCAATTACAGAGATCATACGTTTCCTGTAGTTCTTGACCAGGTTTGCACAAACAGCAGCAGGGATTTTGGCCCAATCCTCCATACAGACCTTCTCCAGATCCTTCAGGTTTCGGTGCTGTTGCTGGACAATACGGACTTTCAGCTCCCTCCAAAGATTTTCTATTGGGTTCAGGTCTGGAGAGTGGCTAGGCCACTCCAGGATCTTGAGATGCTTCTTACAGAGCCACTCCTTAGTTGCCCTGGCTGTGTGTTTCGGGTCGTTGTCATGCTGGAAGACCCAGCCACGACCCATCTTCAATGCTCTTACTGATGGAAGGAGGTTGTTGGCCAAGATCTCGCGATACATGGACCCATCCATCCTCCCCTCAATACGGTGCAGTCGTCCTGTCCTCTTTGCAGAAAATCATCCCCAAAGAATGATGTTTCCACCTCCATGCTTCACGGTTGGGATGGTGTTCTTGGGGTTGTACTCATCCTTCTTCTTCCTCCAAACACGGCGAGTGGAGTTTAGACCAAAAAGCTCTATTTTTGTCTCATCAGACCACATGACCTTCTCCCATTCCTCCTCTGGATCATCCAGATGGTCATTGGCAAACTTCAGACGGGCCTGGACATGCGCTGGCTTGAGCAGGGGGACCTTGCGTGCGCTGCAGGATTTTAATCCATGACGGCGTAGTGTTTTACTAATGGTTTTCTTTGAGACTGTGGTCCCAGCTCTCCTCAGGTCATTGACCAGGTCCTGCCGTGTAGTTCTGGGCTGATCCCTCACCTTCCTCATGATCATTGATGCCCCACGAGGTGAGATCTTGCATGGAGCCCCAGACTGAGGGAGTTTGACCGACATCTTGAACTTTCCAATAATTGCGCCAACAGTTGTTGCCTTCTCACCAGGCTGCTTTCCTATTGTCCTGTAGCCCATCCCAGCCTTGTGCAGGTCTACAATTGTATCCCTGATGTCCTTACACAACTCTCTGGTCTTGGCCATTGTGGAGAGGTTGGAGTCTGTTTGATTGAGTGTGTGGACAGGTATCTTTTATACAGGTAACGAGTTAAAACGGTTGCAGTTAATACAGGTAATGAGTGGAGAACAGGAGGGCTTCTTAAAGAAAAACTAACAGGTCTGTGAGAGATGGAATTCTTACTGGTTGGTAGGTGATCAAATACTTATGTCATGCAATAAAATGCAAATTAATTATTTAAAAATCATACAATGTGATTTTCTGGATTTTTGTTTAAGATTCCGTCTCTCACAGTTGAAGTGTCCCTATGATAAAAATTACAGACCTCTACATGCTTTGTAAGCAGGAAAAACCTGCAAAATCGGCAGCGTGTCAAATACTTGTTCTCCCCACTGTATATGACCAATTCTCCAAGGGTATGCAAATGTTTGAGCACAACTCTAGGTGCCATAACGTGACACATTTATTTGGCTAACATGCTGTTATTTTAATGAATATAGTGAACTATCACCAGCAGTGGGCCTTGTTTAGCCTAGATAGAAATACCATCATCATGGGTGTGAATAATAAACGAGTCATGGATCTTTTACACATCACATCTCACCTTCAAAAATTAAGTGGAAGACCTTTTATTCACATACTAGTTTTAGGATTGTACTTTTACATCGATCCACGTGCCAGCTATTAATCCTGCTGTTTTTAAGGAACCAAACTATTAAACTCCTCTTGACCAACTTGTTGAACAACCGTGCACGGCAGGTATATGACAGGGTTATTTTGTGGGTATTTATCGGCTCTCTGATCATGGTTGACATGCCAGACCAACATGGTCCTTTTGGAAAGGGCCCTTTGCACTGAACCCAATGGGAGATGGCACTTTGATCAGCACCGGAATGGACTTTATGATCTGTTTGCCTCTCTAAAAGAATTTACACCAAAAAGAGTTTGGCTGAGGCACTGTCCGTGAAAATAATCTGGAATTCAGCGTTTTTCCGGTCTCCCAGCACAGGATCAGTCTCCCATTAGATAACCCAGTATCTCAGTCTTTCACAATTATACAATGGTTTTATATGTGGCCATACATACTAAAATTAACGGACTTGGTGAAATTACATGAAATGTCATTGCTTTAGGAATGTTGCATGAATTCACAACAGAGGAACAATAAAATCAAAACAGTATTTGCTTATTTTCAATGCAAACATTGAAAAATACATTTTCCATAATATCTAATTAATGTTTGAGAAGGAGTTCCCTTATTCCACCACTTGGCTCTGTGCGTTCTCATGGTCAGGGATTGGCTCTGTGCGTTCTCATGGTCAGGGATTGGCTCTGTGCGTTTTCATGGTCAGGGATTGGCTCTGTGCGTTCTCATGGTCAGGGATTGGCTCTGTGCGTTCTCATGGTCAGGGATTTGCTCTGTGCGTTCTCATGGTCAGGGATTGGCTCTGTGCGTTCTCATGGTCAGGGATTGGCTCTGTGCGTTCTCATGGTCAGGGATTTGAGTATGTTAATGAACAAACTGAAGCAAACATTAATCTATCAATGTAAGTCCCACACTTTGTGTAGAAATGGTCAAGGTTTACGCATGTATTTGTGCCTACACACGCTGGGTAACTGAGGCTCTTGGAGTAACGTCCAATCAAACAGGGTGAGATGGCCATTAGGTGAGACCTCCTGGTTAAATCATATCTAACAGATGAGTTGATTAGTCACAGTGTAACAGGAACACACTGTTCTATTGAATCTGTCTCCATGGACACGTCTTCTGATACTGAATCTGTCTCCATGGACACGTCTTTTATCCATAATGACATTCTTTCATACAATCTGTTCCAACTATGAAACAGACCAATTAGGTCTTATCATGTGCCTTTGACTGGATCCATTTTAAAAACACGGATTCATGCATGTTCTGCTAGAATGTACAATGGTATCCTTTCAAAATAGAATTTGACCTATTTTTGTATCGATTGTATGTGACCTTCAAAAGCCATGAGGCCCATCTGTAGCCTATAGACCTTCACCACCACCGCAGCCAATCTGTAGTCTATAGACCTTCACCACCACCGCAGCCAATCTGTAGTCTATAGACCTTCACCGCCACCGCAGCCCATCTGTAGTCTATAGACCTTCACCACCACCGCAGCCAATCTGTAGTCTATAGACCTTCACTACCACCGCAGCCAATCTGTAGTCTATAGACCTTCACCGCCACCGCAGCCCATCTGTTGTCTATAGTCCTTCACCACCACCGCAGACCATCTGTAGTCTACAGACTTTCACCGCCACCATGGCACGTCTGTAGTCTACAGACTTTCACCGCCACCACGGCCCATCTGTAGTCTATAGACCTTCACCGCCCGGAGGGCAGAAACACTTCTGTTTTTTTGTTCTGAATCAGTCCCATATTAATAGTAGAGGATAAAAGACAGAAATGTTTCGGCCCTCTGGGACTGGAATTGAATAGCCCTCATCTACAGCAATACATGCAGTATTACAATTAGCCAACAACTCAAGTATAATTTACAGAGAACAGGTTTTAATGAAGCAGAAACGGCTTGGTTGGTAGACTAACTGGTTTAAACCAATGCCTATTCATTTGTAGCATCCAGAGTATTGTCCTGGATCCTGGCCTCTGGATTCATTTGTTCCAAACACACAAAACACACACTGATCCTCATCGGCTGCCCACAATTATGTAAGTCCATGTCAATATAATGGTCAATATTCAGCCTAATGCTTGCACTCTACGTTTTCCAAACCACTGAGCCCTCACCTGAACTGACCCAGTGGATCCTGAGACAATGTACAACACCAGCCCTCACCTGAACTGACCCAGTGGATCCTGAGACAATGTACAACACCAGCCCTCACCTGAACTGACCCAGTGGATCCTGAGACAATGTACAACACCAGCCCTCACCTGAACTGACCCAGTGGATCCTGAGACAATGTACAACACCAGCCCTCACCTGAACTGACCCAGTGGATCCTGAGACAATGTACAACACCAGCCCTCACCTGAACTGACCCAGTGGATCCTGAGACAATGTACAACACCAGCCCTCACCTGAACTGACCCAGTGGATCCTGAGACAATGTACAACACCAGCCCCCTCTGCCCACCTGATTTACAGAGGGAGGGAGGTGGAAACAAAAGTAGACGGTGAGAGGTCAGTGGGTGAATTCAGGATGCTAACCAGGGTACAGTATCACTGAATTAGTCTGTAGTACAGTATCACTGAGTTAGTCTGCAGTACAGTATCACTGAATTAGTCTGTAGTACAGTATCACTGAATTAGTCTGCAGTACAGTATCACTGAATTAGTCTGCAGTACAGTATCACTGAATTAGTCTGTAGTACAGTATCACTGAATTAGTCTGCAGTACAGTATCACTGAATTAGTCTGTAGTACTGTATCACTGAATTAGTCTGCAGTACAGTATCACTGAATTAGTCTGTAGTACAGTATCACTGAATTAGTCTGTAGTACAGTATCACTGAATTAGTCAATCAATCAATCAAAATGTATTTATAAAGCGCTTTTTACAACAGCAGTTGTCACAAAGTGCTTTACAGAGACACCCGGCCTTAAACCCCAAGGAGCAAACAACAGTAGTGTTGAATTTCAGTGGCTAGGAAAAACTCCCTAAGAAGGTCGAATTTTAGGAAGAAACCTAGAGAGGACCCAGGCTCAGAGGGGTGACCAGTCCTCTTCTGGCTGTGCCGGGTGAGATATTAAGAGTCCAATTGGAATAATAAATACATTTCTCTTGGCTAAATCCAGAGTATATTTGATTTTAGACTAGGTCAGAAGTATGACCAGGTGGACAAGGACAGGAACAGCAACGGTCCCCCCAAACCAGGTAGTCTGCAGTACAGTATCACTGAATTAGTCTGCAGTACAGTATCACTGAATTAGTCTGTAGTACAGTATCACTTAGTTAGTCTGCAGTACAGTATCACTGAATTAGTCTGCAGTACAGTATCAATGAGTTACTCTGCAGTACAGTATCATTGAGTTAGTTCACCGAACAGTTTCACTTAGTTAGTCTGCAGTACAGTATCACTGAATTAGTCTGCAGTACAGTATCAATGAGTTACTCTGCAGTACAGTATCATTGAGTTAGTTCACCGAACAGTTTCACTGAGTTAGTCTGCAGTACAGTATCATTAAGTTAGTTCACAGAACAGTATCAATGAGTTACTCTGCAGTACAGTATAATTGAGTTAGTTCGCAGAACAGTTTCACTGAGTTAGTCTGCAGTACGGTATCACCATGTCTTCATGCAAATCAATTTATAAAATAAAAATGTTCAGGATGTTTTTGTTGTTATCCTGTCTCTCACTGTTCAAATAAACCTACCATTAAAATTATAGACTGATAATTTCTTTGTCAGTGAGCAAACATACAAAATCAGCAGGGGATCCAATAATTTTTTCCACCACTGTATAACACTGCATTAATGTGAAAAAGACATACTACAGTACTACAGAAAAACTTGTTCACTTTTGTTCCCTATGCTTTTCAAATCAGCAACCTTTCCCTCAAAGTGAACCGCAATATAGAACCAGCAATACACACACACACACAGACACACGAACACACAAGCAGCTTCTCTCCTCTAACAGGAGCAAGACAAAACACCAACCAGGTCATGGAGAACTATAGTTGCCTAGCAACTACTACACTACTGCTGCCGTCCTATTGGCTGTATTAAGGACACTATGAGACTCAAACCGATCAATACAGACCAACCCTTTCTCTTGTACTCACAACATGTCTGAGTAGGAGAGCTGATCTAGGGTCAGGTCGACTGTCAATGTAATTGTAGTCATTGGGGTCTAAAATATAAATTAAAGTTTATAACAATGACTCTGGTCCACAGCTTATGCCCAGTAGCACCCATTCTAAAATCACCATTCTCAGAGCATTTATTAGGGCTCATTCTAAAATCACCATTCTCAGAGCATTAATTAGGGCCCATTCCGAAATCCCCTTTTTCAGAGCATTAATTAGGGCTCATTCTAAAATCTCCATTCTCAGAGCATTAATTAGGACCCATTCTAAAATCTCAATTCTCAGATCATTAATTAGGGGCCATTCTGGGTTATTAATAGTGTTGGTGTTCCTGAGGGACAGACGGCTGTGTGGGTGTCTTTTATGCTCCCAGAAGTGAGATAGCTGAGCAGGCAGACAGGCTGTCAACGACACGACGTCTGAAACACAGCTGTTATTTTCTCTACCCCTCGCCATACCGAAATATTTGTTAACAAGAAGAATAACGTGAAAATTAAAAGATAACTAAAGTAGAATTCCACGTTCTCTCACTACTGGTGTCCCCCAGAACTCTGTTTCAGACCCTCCACATCTTTGTACAGGCAAAAAAATGGGTCTCAAACTGTATCCCTGTCTCACCCACCCAGCCCTGAGGGAAGCTCTATTCCTGTCTCACCATCCCAGCCCTGAGGGAAGCTCTATTCCTGTCTCACCAACCCAGCTCTGAGGGAAGCTCTATTCCTGTCTCACCAACCGAACCCTGAGGGAAGCTCTATTCCTGTCTCACCAAACCAGCTCTGAGGGAAGCTCTATTCCTGTCTCACCAAACCAGCTCTGAGGGAAGCTCTATTCCTGTCTCACCATCCCAGCCCTGAGGGAAGCTCTATTCCTGTCTCACCAACCCAGCTCTGAGGGAAGCTCTATTCCTGTCTCACCAACCGAACCCTGAGGGAAGCTCTATTCCTGTCTCACCAAACCAGCTCTGAGGGAAGCTCTATTCCTGTCTCACCAAACCAGCTCTGAGGGAAGCTCTATTCCTGTCTCACCAACCCAGCTCTGAGGGAAGCTCTATTCCTGTCTCACCCCCGAGCCCTGATGGAAGGATTATGCATTTTTGTTGCCAACTTTAATTGTGTATGTTTACTCCACCCAACGCCATCCTATCCTCCACCAGTCCTCCTCATCACACCCTTTTGTCCTTTCCACTTACTATGATCATTAAATGAAGAGGAGTACAAGAGGAGACATTGAAATGAAGGGAAATTAGGGGAGTGTGTGAGAAAAGAGAAGACAGGATTGAGAAACAGAAAGATAGAGGGAAGAGTGCATCTATGCATTATTCATCCTGCTGCAGTCTAAAAATAGCCTCAACCCCCTCCTGATGTCTCCACACAGAGAGAGAACTGAAGACCAGTGAGTCTCTCAGAGCTAAATATAGTACGTAACAGGGTAGACCAGATACCAGAATGATAGTTAGATTAACATCAGTTATTAATAGACAGACAAGGTATGGTGCGCTGAAGAGGTAGATAACATCACAGTAGAAATGTAGATGACAGTACAGTAGAGAGAGACAACATTGAAGATGTAAATGAAATCACAGTGGAGATGTAGACGTTATTACCGTAGAGATGCAGATGACAGTAGAGATATAGATGACAGTACAGTAGACATGCATATGACAGTAGAGATGTAGATAGCAGTAGAGATGTAAATAACAGTAGAGATGTAAATAACAGTAGAGATATAGATAACAGTAGAGATGTAGATAGCAGTAGAGATGTAGATAACAGTAGAGACGTAAATAACAGTAGAGATATAGATAACAGTAGAGATGTAGATAGCAGTAGAGATGTAGATAACAGTAGAGATGTAAATAACAGTAGATATGTAGATAACAGTACAGTAGACATGTATATGACAGTAGAGATGTAGATAACAGTAGAGATGTAGATAACAGTAGAGATGTAGATCCTGCCCTCTTTCCCTCTCTAATACAGGAGTAACAGTCACATAGCAGAGACATTGACTAGGGCAGTGTGCTGCAGTATTTCCACTCAGCTGACAGCTACACTGCTAAATATAGAACATTAGGATTCCCTCTACCTCCCACTCCCTCCCCTCCTCTCACCTGCTTGCCTCCCCATCCCCCCTCTCCTCCTCCCCACTGCTCCTCTCCTCTTTCCCTCTCCTCCTCCCCATCCCCTCCTTTCCTCTTTCCCTCTGCTCCTCTCCTCTCCTCCTCTCCTCCTCTCCTCCTCCCCACTCCTCCTCTCCTCCTCCCCACTCCTCTTCCGCCTCATCCCCTCCGTATTTTCACTCAAACTTTTGGCTGAGTTTGTCTGTATTAAACAGTAGTGAGCTGAACTGCAGTTGCAGCAAAGTACATGAGGCCTGACTCAGAATGATTCCCTTTATGTGATGATGTGGACGATTCAAGGATTTATCATGTCAATTTAAGGCAGTACAATATTTTCCCAAGGCAGTACACACACACACTCACACACACACACACACACACACACACACACATAGATGCATTATCCTCTTTCATTGCCTGACTGCAGTGTTTATGTGGTACTGTATCTCCCTATCCTTGTTAGCTAGCACACTCCTACACCAGAAAAACAACCTTTGTTGGTTTGTTCCTGAGATGTGAAGGCCACTCTGTTCATCTTGGGGACACACACCTAGATAAACAGACATACTGTACAGAATATATGTATTGAGTCCCAGCATTCTGCAGTGATATGCCATCTCATCTGGTCTGTGCTTTGTGGGGCTATAATTTGTTTTTCAACAGGACAGTGACCCAGAACACACCTTCAGGCTGTGAGCATATGTTTTCCACACATTAAGCTACATCAGGTCTCTGTAGTTTCCTGTCTCCCAATCCATATTGTCATACAAGGCTCATGTCACTGGCTGTATCCTGTTATATAAGATCCTTGCAGCCCAGAAGCCTGGGTTTTTTATTATTATTTTCTAAACATCGACAGGAACAATTCCAAGCACAAAGTAGCACAAAAAACCCACCCCACCTGAACAGGGTGAAATTCATATTTTTTTTCTAAACAGATATTGAACAAAAAGTCTTTCCATAATTCCTGTGTTATTTTTAACTCAATCCTTACCAGGGCAACTTAAACACCATGTTACAGTATCATCAGAAAAATCTTGTTTTTGACAGAACTGGACAATAACATGTTTACCACAGAGCCTATTTAGACTGGCTGAGGAATGTATTGACAACTGTATGTATAAGGAACAGACAGGTTTCATCACCAGCCCCGGCCATGACTCCGCCCGGTCAGGATAGAACTTCTGAAACAGATTTCGTTTGGACCGAGCCTGGCGCCACAATCTCAACTCTGTGGATGTCGTTTGGTGTTCCACAGAGAGTAGTAGCCGGGAAACCCTGAAAGCAGTCACCTGACTTGGTCGTCATTAGATTTTCACAATCCTTTGGTTATGAAACCATCTAGTTATCTGAACACAGTGTTCAAATAGGTTTCTCACATAGTGGTCTGACCAATCACAAAGGCCTATATTGTGGTGTCCATCTGTCTGCTAAATCCGTTCAGTTCAGACAGGAATATTGATCCTCTTCTGGTTCTCTTTGTCCTTAATATGTCTTTTTACAGAGTGACCCAGGATTTTATAACAATGACCGCGCTGGCGTAATGGTGGGGACATGTCCCCTTTAAAGTGGGTTATTTGACTAGGGGCTGTAGGGTGAACAGTAGTGCGCTACCCGGGTAACAGGGTGTCATTCGGAACACAGAACAGTAGATTTCATAACAGTTAGAATGTTCCATGTTTAGGGGACTGATGACGTGGACACGACGATAACGATCAGGTTGATTGATCCTTTCTTCCTGTTACATAGTTTGGCCTAGAAAACACCCTGGTCTGGTCCTGAACACACACACTGATACAAACAAACACCACACACACACACACACATTTTAGGAATTTCTATTTTGGTGGGGACACAAACAGTTATTCCAATATAACAAACTATTTACTCTAACCCCAACCCTGGACCCAAAAACGAATGTTAATCTAAACTCAACCCTAATTCTAAAACCCAATTCTAAACTTAACAACTAACCCTAACCTAGATTTCAACATCTACTCCAAGCCTAACCACTAAGACGGAGATATACCTTTTCCATGTGGGGACTGGATAAACATCCCAACACAGTTTGTTTTTTTCAGTCCCCATCAGAATAAGTAAAAGATAAACACACACATCCACACACACACATTCACCCCAGCGATAGGGTCCAGTGTAATAGTTTGTCTCCCTCTTATTGACCATGTCCCTCTTTGTTACATCACTATCTCGGCCACGGCTGTCTTTATGTAACCTGGTCATGAGAGGACAGAGTACGCTCTACTCTACACTGACTTCAGCTGTCCCCATTTTTGTTTCCAGGTAGGAAATCTCCTGGGTTTCTTGTAGGACATTCTAAGTCAATTGTTCTACATGGTAGCTGAAAGGGTTCTCCACAGAGCCCAGGCCGGGTCAGGCTCGAATGTTCTGCACAGTGTTGGAACATCCCAGCTCAGAAGCACCACTGAAACCACCGCCGACCCACTGCAGTATGTGGATGGACAACATGGGCCTCCACACCTTGATGACCCATAGTTATCTGTCCAACAAACCAGGACAAGGAGCAGAAAAACTCTCCAAGCTGAACGTGTCCCGCTCCATCTGTCAGTGGATCACTGACCACCTGTTCAACAGGACTCAAGAATATTTGTGTCCCTGAGCTTTGTGGCACCCCGAGGATGTGAGGTCTCGTCCCACCTGTCCTCACTGTACCAATAACTGGGCCTCCCACAGTGCATCTGTCAAGCTATGGATGTCTGCAGATGACACCACTCTAGATGACACCACTCTAGATGACACCACTCTAGATGACACCACTCTAGATGACACCACTCTAGATGACACCACTCTAGATAACACCACTCTAGATGACACCAGTCTAGATGACACCACTCTAGATGGTCTCTATGCAGACGACCCTGAGTCCATCTAGCATGGAGAGGTCAACCAGCTGATGGCCACCAGTCAAAATGTTGGTTCGCCAAAATAGCCTATTGGTCAAGAACATTCAGTCAGTTAACCAAATCCCTGAGCCAACAAGGTGAAAAACCCTGTCATTCTGTCCCTGAGCAAGACAGTTAAACCTACTGGCTCCCATGTCGTTGCTGGATGTTAGTACAGACATAACAGCGGGTGTGGAGGTTAACTTCAGGAAACCCCCTACTTCTCCCCACTTGAGATTGTGGCAGCTGAAAAAACTCAAAACCTCCCAGTTAATCCTAATCCAGTTTTCCAAATCAATGGAGGAGCCCATCCTCACATCCTCCATCTCTGTCTGGAGGGGTCTGAGTCTTCCCACTACAGAGGTAAACTGTACCACATTGCCCTATCAGAAAGTAATCAGCTGCCATCTGCCCTCCACCGAGAACTTACATTACATCAGGGCAAGGAAGTGTGCAGGCAAGACTGCCCCCTCTCATCTGCCCTCTCTGTCTGCCCCCTCTCATCTGCCCCCTCTGTCTGCCCCCTCTGTCTGCCCCCTCTCATCTGCCCCCTGTCTTCCCCCTCTCATCTGCCCCCTGTATCTGCCCCCTCTCATCTGCCCCCTGTCTGCCCCCTCTCATCTGCCCCCTCTGTCTGCCCCCTCTGTCTGACCCCTCTCATCTGCCCCCTGTCTGACCCCTCTCATCCAGTCACCAAACTGATCCACTGGCAAGGGCAGGTCAGGCTATATAGGCCAATGATGAACAAATAATCCTACAACCAAAAATTTGTATTTCCCCTTCCTGTTTCCCTCAGCAGACCAACCATTGCTCCTTGTGCTCACCACAACACGCCACCCACAATCTGTAAACTATAAACTAGGGATGCACCAATATATCGGTCAGGATATCTTTGCTTAAAATATGCTCTATAATTTCAGAGCGATTGTGTTTTCCAGAGTTTCTGCCATGTTGATTTTACCGGTAAAACCATAGCTGCCATGGCAAGAAAATAAGTATTCCTTAAACTAACTTTTTGTTAGACACAAATAATCCATCAAGACAACCGAGTTCTTACAGTTATTGAGCTCCTGGTACTATAGTATTCATGAGCGACTTGAGAAACACAGATCACACAGTCGTCGTAGTCCGACACACAAAATGAATCCAGCACAATTGATGCAACTTCAGAGTGCGTACCGTCTCCAACAGGGGAGAGAGCGCGCAGCAACAACCTGTGCAGTACCTACCGGCGTCCGATACTTTTCACTCGAAAAGCTTCTGAAGTAAGCGTTTCTGTTTTATTTTTTATTAATTTACTAATTCTAGTTTGAGTTAAAACGGCAACTGCTATCAACGATGTAAAATGACCTCAAGACAGTGCGATTCTAGTCAGCTGGCAAGTGGCCGCCAGCCTGTGCCATGCTTGTCTCTTTTGCCACGTTAACCTCCTTTCAGTCGCAGCTGAATAATTGACAAGATATTTTGTAAATTCAGCAGCACTATACCACGTTACTTGTTACTAGAAATACTTTTATTCTTTTGGAATCATTATACAGGATACTCATTCGTTTTGTGTTTTATGATAAAGGTAGTGGGGTTGGCTGTCAAAATGAAGTGCTTTTAATGCAGCAAACTGTACGAGCACCAATCTTCAGAAACACAATTAAAACAAATGACCCCTTAGCAAATTACTCCCTATCCAAAGCCCAACAATGGCATTTCTTTAAGCAGTTTTGAGATTTTTTAATGCATGTATACTGTATCCAGACACTGCATATTGTTCAGATACACAGAAATAGATCTTGTATTTATCATATCATTTATACATTTTCTGTTTCTTTTCATTATTACTTCTTAACCACACACACTCCCTACCGTCCTCAAACAACATCAGATGAGCTGTTGATTCAACCACACACCCTCCCTACCGTCCTCAAACAACATCAGATGAGCTGTTGATTCAACCACACACCCTCCCTACCGTCCTCAACCAACATCAGATGAGCTGTTGATTCAACCACACACCCTCCCTACTGTCCTCAACCAACATCAGATGAGCTGTTGATTCAACCACACACCCTCCCTACCTTCCTCAACCAACATCAGATGAGCTGTTGATTCAACCACACACCCTCCCTACCTTCCTCAACCAACATCAGATGAGCTGTTGATTCAACCACACACCCTCCCTACCTTCCTCAACCAACATCAGATGAGCTGTTGATTCAACCACACACCCTCCCTACCTTCCTCAACCAACATCAGATGAGCTGTTGATTCAACCACACACCCTCCCTACCTTCCTCAACCAACATCAGGTGAGCTGTTGATTCAACCACACACCCTCCCTACCTTCCTCAACCAACATCAGATGAGCTGTTGATTCAACCACACACCCTCCCTACCTTCCTCAACCAACATCAGAGGTCTTTTCCTGCTTATTTATTCTTCATTCCATTAATCGGGTTTGGCAACTTAGTGGGGTTGTGGTTGATATCAAACACATGGGCAACACTCCGTTGGCCATAATGACAAAGGTCAACCTGGATTACAGAATTGACATGGGTGTCTGTCTGCATGCATTGGTGGAGGACAGAGACCATTTTCAGAATCTTGTCAGGGGGGTTGAGGGGGGGTGGAGGTGGAGGACTGCAGCACACCTACTTCCCTGTGGTGAGTGGAACACTATCCACACCTCTTCGGGCCATGATTGCTATTTAAAACATAACGACTATCACTAAACACTAGCAGAAGACAATAATTTGCTGTAGCACAGTATTAATACTGGTCAGTGAAGAGGCCTTAGTGGCCTTAGTGTTGAACTAGCAACATGAAACACTGCAACATGAAACACTGCCCTCCACTGGCAACATTAAACACTGCAGGCTTAATTGCTGGGTTTAGTCCCCTGGCAAAATGAAAGACTGCTGGTTTTACTCCTGGTTTTACTGCAAGGAAGCAGCAGACTGGTCAGGGGTCAAGAGTCACAGCAAAACAAAATATTGGGGGTTTAGTAGAATCTAATTCACAAAGGAAAGACAAGTTAAGAGACAGAGAGACATTTAAGAGACGGAGAAACAATTAAGAGACAGAGACAGTTAAAAGACGGAGACAGTTAAGAGATGGAGACAGTTAAGAGATGGAGACGGTTAAGAGATGGAGACGGTTAAGAGATGGAGACGGTTAAGACATGGAGACGGTTAAGAGATGGAGACAGTTAAGAGATGGAGACGGTTAAGAGATGGAGACGGTTAAGAGATGGAGACGGTTAAGAGATGGAGACGGTTAAGAGATGGAGACGGTTAAGACATGGAGACGGTTAAGAGATGGAGACGGTTAAGAGATGGAGACGGTTAAGACATGGAGACGGTTAAGAGATGGAGACGGTTAAGAGATGGAGACGGTTAAGACATGGAGACGGTTAAGAGATGGAGACGGTTAAGAGATGGAGACGGTTAAGAGATGGAGAGACCTTTAAGAGACAAGAGGAAGTGGAAGGACCTTACTTGGCTAGCTTGGTCTCAATCTGTTGTCGTATCTCCTGTCTCTCCAGGTCCGAGCGAACGGGGAAGATGTTTCTGTCCTCTAGGTCCTGCTGACTGGGACGGTTACGAAGCTTTACAGCTAACAATTCTTTACGTATCCGTCGAGGCAAGGTGCCTACACAAATAAACACATAAACTCAGTTAGTACCGCAGGTGTTAAGACAGGGAGACTTGTGTAATATAGCATGTCAGGCATAATTAGTGTAATATAAAATAGTATATGTCTGTGTGTTATAATACACAGTAGAATCGAAGTAATTTGTTTGCCAAACAATAAACACAACTCTACAAAAGAACTGTGTTATGGTTCAGCAACAACTGCTGCTCTCTGTAGCCAAGTTCCTGATATCAGGAAATTATTCCGCTACCTCTTTGGCCTACATTAACAGGATATGATGTAACCTTTTCTCCGGTCTACTTCCTGACGACAAGACATGGACACGGCATCCCGCAGCTTTCAAGTTCCTTAGAGCATACTGACCAGTAATAATACACATTTACATACCGTAATGTAACCACAGCTCGTAGTAGTAAGCTACCGTAATGTAACCGTAGCTCGTAGTAGTAGGCTACCGTAATGTAACCACAGCTCATAGTAGTAGGCTACCGTAATGTAACCGTAGCTCGTAGTAGTAGGCTACCATAATGTAACCGTAGCTCGTAGTAGTAAGCTACCGTAATGTAACCATAGCTCGTAGTAGTAGGCTACCGTAATGTAACCATAGCTCGTAGTAGTAGGCTACCGTAATGTAACCGTAGCTCGTAGTGGTAGGCTGCGGTCCTAACCGTTCAGTCTGTCATCTGTCATCAAAATGTAACGTTAGCGTTTTAAATTAATATTTACTGTTCTGTGTTAGTTTTTTACCATGGTATCAAATTGGGTATCAAGAACCATGGAATTTATTGGTATCGACTACAACATTTCTGGAATTGTGACATATCTAGTCCTTTCTGGGTGCATCCAGTCTGTGTAGGTCCAGTGTGTGTGAGTCCAGTGTGTGTGAGTCCAGTGTGTGTGGGTCCAGTGTTAGTGGGTCCAGTGTGTGTGAGTCCAGTGTGTGTGTGGGTCTAGTGTGTGTGAGTCCAGTGTGTGTGGGTCCAGTGTTAGTGGGTCCAGTGTTAGTGGGTCCAGTGTGTGTGGGTCCAGTGTGTGTGAGTCCAGTGTGTGTGGGTCCAGTGTTAGTGGGTCCAGTGTGTGTGGGTCCAGTGTGTGTGGGTCCAGTGTGTGTGAGTCCAGTGTGTGTGGGTCCAGTGTTAGTGGGTCCAGTGTGTGTGGGTCCAGTGTGTGTGAGTACAGTGTGTGTGGGTCCTGTGTGTGTGGGTCCAGTGTATGTGAGTCCAGTGTTTGTGGGTTCAGTGTGTGTGAGTCCAGTGTGTGTGAGTCCAGTGTGTGTGGGTCCAGTGTTAGTGGGTCCAGTGTGTGTGGGTCCTGTGTGTGTGGGTCCAGTGTATGTGAGTCCAGTGTTTGTGGGTTCAGTGTGTGTGAGTCCAGTGTGTGTGAGTCCAGTGTGTGTGGGTCCAGTGTTAGTGGGTCCAGTGTGTGTGAGTCCAGTGTGTGTGGGTCCAGTGTGTGTGGGTCCAGTGTGTGTGAGTCCAGTGTGTGTGAGTCCAGTGTTAGTGGGTCCAGTGTGTGTGAGTCCAGTGTGTGTGAGTCCAGTGTGTGTGGGTCCTGTGTGTGTGGGTCCAGTGTATGTGAGTCCAGTGTTTGTGGGTTCAGTGTGTGTGAGTCCAGTGTGTGTGAGTCCAGTGTGTGTGGGTCCAGAGTTAGTGGGTCCAGTGTGTGTGAGTCCAGTGTGTGTGGGTCCAGTGTGTGTGAGTCCAGTGTGTGTGGGTCCAGTGTGTGTGAGTTCAGTGTGTTTGAGTTCAGTGTGTGTGGGTCCAGTGTTAGTGGGTCCAGTGTGTGTGAGTCCAGTGTGTGTGGGTCCAGTGTGTGTGAGTCCAGTGTGTGTGGGTCCAGTGTGTGTGAGTTCAGTGTGTTTGAGTTCAGTGTGTGTGGGTCCAGTGTTAGTGGGTCCAGTGTGTGTGAGTCCAGTGTGTGTGGGTCCAGTGTGTGTGAGTCCAGTGTGTGTGGGTCCAGTGTGTGTGAGTTCAGTGTGTTTGAGTTCAGTGTGTGTGGGTTCAGTGTGTTTGAGTTCAGTGTGTGTGGGTCCAGTGTTAGTGGGTCCAGTGTGTGTGAGTCCAGTGTGTGTGGGTTCAGTGTGTGTGGGTCCAGTGTTAGTGGGTCCAGTGTGTGTGAGTCCAGTGTGTGTGGGTCCAGTGTGTGTGGGTCCAGTGTGTGTGAGTCCAGTGTGTGTGGGTCCAGTGTGTGTGAGTTCAGTGTGTTTGAGTTCAGTGTGTGTGGGTTCAGTGTGTGCAAGTCCTACCAGAGATGACAGAATCATTCCAGCGGTCAGGATCATGGTAGAACTCATCAAGACGTCTGTTCTCCTTGTTCTCGTCTGATTCCTTCTCTCTCTCCTTCTCTCTCTCAGTCCCTCCAACGGACTCTTTCTCCACACTGGCCGTCCGTGATAGGCGACCTTCTGTGCGACGCTTGGGAGATGAGCGCATCTCCTTTGGCTGGAAACTGCAGGAGGACAGAGCAGAGACATACATTCCATT
Organism: Esox lucius; assembly: GCF_011004845.1. Lineage (NCBI taxonomy): Eukaryota > Metazoa > Chordata > Actinopteri > Esociformes > Esocidae > Esox > Esox lucius. Next base: position 38,523,196 of record NC_047570.1, on the reverse strand, counting down.
AAAGAGCAGAGAGATACATTCCATTAAAGAGCAGAGAGATACATTGCATTAAAGAGCAGAGAGATACATTCCATTAAAGAGAAGAGAGATAACTTCTAATTAAAGAGCAGAGAGATACATTCCATTAAAGAGAAGAGAGATAACTTCTAATTAAGGAGCAGAGAGATACATTCCATTAAAGAGAAGAGAGATAACTTCTAATTAAGGAGCAGAGAGATACATTCCATTAAAGAGCAGAGAAGAGAGATGCCTTCAAATTAAAAAGCAGCGAAAAAAGATACTTTCTAATTAAAGAGCAGAGCAGATAGATACCTTCTAATGAAAGAGCAGAGCAGATAGATACCTTCTAATTAAACAGCAGAGAAGATGGATACCTTCCAATTAAAGAGCAGAGAAGAGAGCTACCTTCTAATCAAAGAGCAGAGATACTGTACCCGCTAATTGAAAAGCAGATTGATTCCTGGTAACAGGAAGGCAAATGGCTTCACATACCAACAACATTCCTCTAAGATTTTGCCACTGACCAAGGCACAAAACTACCGTTCTTCTATCTCTGCTCGGTGACTAATTGTTGAATTAATTGATTGGAGTTTTTCCTAGTCCTAGTGCTTCTCCATTTGAATTGCTTGCTCTTAGGGGAATGAAGCTGCTATCTGTTGATGTAAAAGGGTTAGTTAAATATATTTGTTTGATTGATTGATAGATTGGCCGATTGATTGGGTTTCTACCTGTCCTGCCGGTGTTTGGTAGCCAGGGCTCGGTGTAGCTCCTCGATGATGCAGCTGGGCGTTGGTGGGGGGTGCAGTGCCCCCAGGTGAGGGGAACCAGTTGGGGTTGAGATTCGTCCTCTCAGCAAGGAACCCTGTGTAGTTCTGGGCAAGGTAAAGTTTCGGGGGAGAGTGGCTGGAGACTTCTTCCTCTCTGTGTTAGGCCCTGACTTAGCAAACGGATGAGGACCTGAAGGGAAAAAACAATAATATTAATGTTACTCTGTAGATGATGATGAAGATGAAGAGGATCAATGTCTGTTCTAAATCAGTATATGTCTCTGTTGAAGACTGTTCTAGATCAGTATATGTCTCTGTTGTAGACTGTTCTAGATCAGTATATGTCTCTGTTGAAGACTGTTCTAGATCAGTATATGTCTCTGTTGAAGACTGTTCTAGATCAGTATATGTCTCTGTTGAAGACTGTTCTAGATCAGTATATGTCTCTGTTGAAGACTGTTCTAGATCAGTATATGTCTCTGTTGAAGACTACTCACCCTCCAGGCTGCCAAGCCGGGTCAATAGTTTGGGCATGTTGGGGGGTGGGGGGGTGCCGGCTCGGCGGGGTGGGGGGTCCCGTGGAGGGTCCACTGGTTGGGCATGGGGGGCCTCTTGTCCTCCTGTCTCAGCCTGTCCCAAGGAGAGGTCCACACAGGCTTCACAGAGCGACGCATCCTCCCCCCCCACCTCCTCACTCTGGCTCGGATCAGCCAACGTCATCGTGTCCTCTGTCAGCTCCACAGCTGAAACAACAACACAGTCATCCGTCAGGGTGTGGGGATGAGGGTGTGGGGATGAGGGAGTGGGAATGAGGGTGTTGGGATGAGGTTGTGAAGCTGAGGGTGTGGGCGTGAGGGTGTGGGGATGAGGGAGTGGGAATGAGGGTGTTGGGATGAGGTTGTGAAGCTGAGGGTGTGGGGATGAGGGTGTGGGGATGAGGGTGTGGGAATGAGGGTGTGGGGATGAAGGAGTGGGAATGAGGGTGTGAGGATGAGGGTGTTGAGATGAGGGTGTGGGGATGAGGGTGTGGGGATGAGGGTGTGGGGATGAGGGTGTGAGGCTGAGGGTGTGGGGATGAGGGTGTGTGGATGAGGGTGTGAGGCTGAGGGTGTGGGGATGAGGGTGTGAGGCTGAGGGTGTGAGGATGAGGGTGTGGGGATGAGGGTGTGAGGCTGAGGATGTGGGGATGAGGGTGTGGGGCAGAGGGACTGTCTATTTAGTGCTTGGTGTGTAGCCTATGCGTTGCTGCAGCATTTCATGACCTCTGTCGCCACCCAGTGGTGGCTCAGAACACAACACTGTACTGCAGCCTGAAATCAAATCATAGGGGTCAGTTGTCCTACCCTTAGTGTGTCCAGTTAGAGGCTAAAGGTCAGGATTCCGGGGTCGGGGATCCTACCTGTAGAAGGGTTGTCTTCATCACTGACCAGGTCCTCTGAGGTGGTCGCCAGGGGTGCTAGAGGCTCCTCCTCCTCCTCTTCCCTTTCCTCTGCGTCTGATTGGCTGGGAGTGTCAGCATCTTCTCCGCCACCACACGCCTCACAGCAATCTGCACACACACACACACACACACACACACAGATAACACACGCACACACAGATAACACACGCACACATGCCCACACGCACAAACAGATAACACGCACACACACACACACACACACACACACAGATAACACACGCACGCACACACAGATAACAAACATGCACAAACAGATAACACACGCATACACAGACACACAAAATCACACACGGACACACAAAAGCACAAAAGAATAACACAGACACACACAGACACGCATAGCGTCAGAAGGCAACACCTACATCCTTCTCTGATGTTGCTCTGTGACTGTGGTGGAGTGTACCTGGCTCTGTCTCCAGGCCTCTCCTGGCCAGCTCCTGTGGTGTCTGACGTGGTACTGCCTTCCTCTCCAGAGCTGAGACACGGAACACAACCATCCCACTCAGGTTGTATTTTACATCATTTCATCATTCACTTTCATTTTGACAAAAGGTTTTGCTGAGGCAGAGGTTTGTCTGAATCACCTGTGGAATTCTGCTTGATCTTGTCGTTCTTCTTTTTCCTCCACTTCCAGGGTTTGAAGATGCGCCCTAGACTGGCCAGCTTGCTGTTTTTCCGGACCGGTGGAGTCCTCACCCCCGAGACCACACCCCCAGGAGCGCCTGCTCCCCGCCGCTGCTCCATCACTGGCAGAAGAGGAGAGGTAGAGGAGAGAGGGGAGGGGAGGAGAGAGGGAGGCGAGGAGAGAGGAGGAGAGAGGAGAGAGGGAGGGGAGGAGAGAGGAGGAGAGAGGAGGAGAGAGGAGAGGGGGAGGGGAGGAGAGGAGAGGGGAGAGGATAGGAAGTAGAACAGAGAAGAGAGGTAGAACAAAGATGAGGAAAGGAAGAGAAGAGAAAAGCAGGAAAGTGTAGAGGAAGAAACAGAATTAATGATATCCGGGTCCCATTACAGAAACCAACACTAAGGTTTAGCAGGTGTAAAACCAAACACCAGTGAAGCCTATCATGAATTACAATTCTTCAAGGGGAAAATCTCTGCAATGTCATTCTGCATAGAAACCACTTGTTTTCAGAATCCATGGGGATGTGTCATATGATCTTGTTGAGTTATTCAGTCTAGTGTTAAAGTAGCCCACAGCATCTTGAATTATGTAAAGTGAATGAATATTACAGAGGAACTCCTGTTTTAAAAGACTGGGCATTTTAAAAACACTGCAATGTTGTGGCTGGACATCGTTCAGCACTTTGTTGTTCCTCTACCGGGACGTGAAGAAATCCCCTGAACCTGTCATCTACAGGCGGGGAAAGGAGATTTGATAACAGGAAACACTATTCTTGTCATCTTCTGTAGAGGAATCTGTATCTCAAGAACAACCATTTAGTTATCTAGGGTGGTCCAGTAGAATCGTATTTCAGAAGAAATCTTTCACCACTTTCTTCTTTATTATAACAGTGCTATAACATGCATAAATGGGTTTTCATAATAACAGTACTATAACAGTTCAATTATAAACAACACACTGGCATTATTAGTAGTATGAATGATATCATAACAGCATTATTACAACATTAGTAGTTAGAATGATATCATAACAGCATTATTACAACATTGGTAGTATGAATGATATCATAACAACATTATTATAATATTAGTAGTATAAATGATATCATAACAGCATTATTTCAACAATAATAGTATAAATCCAGGTCATGCCTGTAGCCTGTACGTTGTTACTATGGTTACAACACCCCGGAGGTCAGAGCTCTCCTTGTTACCATGGTGATAGGCTGAACCAGTATGGATGTTGCAGCACGGCCAGCCCCTCAGAGAAAGAGAGTAAACACACACACGCACACACACACACACACACACACACACATACACACACATACAGACACATATACACACACACACATATACACACACACACACATATACACACACACACACGCAAGTCAGGCAGCACTAGGAGGAACTAGTCTGCTGTTGTTGCCAACCAGAGATGACCAATCACAGCCCAGCTATGAATAATGCAGGACAGGAATCCCTGTAAGGTTTTTCTGATCAGCTGAACCAAGGAAGACATGTGGCTGCTGTTGGCTTTTGAACTGATGATCCTGTTTCTGCTGGAGAAGGTGGGCAAGAAAGGGCTAGAACATGTGTAGGTGATACAAGAGACGGTATAAGTCAGGGGTTCTCAACTCAGTCTTGAGGACCCCTAAGAGGTGCACATAGTTATTTGCGCTACAAACTTGATTTGAATCATCAAAAGATAATCAAGCTTTAATTCCTTGGATTGGGCCCGTAGTGCAAAAACTAGTGGTCCCATACAAGTTTAATGATGCTGAGGTTGGGGCTCTGAGTGGGCCAAACCTGTACTGTTACGAGTTCCATCTACAGACTTCCACTCCAAAGTTGATGAACACATCCACAGTAAAGTACATCCAGATGCAGGGACATGAACAGAACTTTTGCAGTACAGAAAGTATATTAGTTAACAGTATGCAAGGTGGTTCCGTCTTCTTAGTCTCTGTGGGACGCCTGACTGAGGGTCACAGTATGGGGAAAGAAACCTCAGTGTCTTTCAGTTGGTGGGATTATTTGGCCCTGACTGACCTTTACAGCCTGATGGAGGACCTTTTCAGTGGGAGACCAGAGGGGGAGGCAACGCCGTTGCCATCCCCGGGAGACATGTAGGGCCTTTCTGCAGCTTGAGAAATGTGGTTCTGTACAGTTTTCCTCTGTGGTGGGCAGACTCAGACCCCTCCAGACAGAGATGGAGGATGTGAGGCTGCATACACCTTTGGGTTGTCTAGATAGAGTAGGTTATGATCTAGGCCCATGGCGATAGCTTCGTTCACAGACCAGTTGGCTCTGTTTGTGAAACGTTTTAATGATGACCAAGGTGAGTATGACTAATTCAGAATCCATACAGAACACACACACACACATTGGCAATCCCCTGCCATCACTCTGCCATTGAATATCACCAGACACTACACACACTGGCTCAGTCTCACAGGACTAGTTTAGCACATATTGCACTCTGTCTCACCTCTCTAACTGCTCTGTCATTCTGCCTCATCTCTCTCTCTTATCTTTCTACTTCCTCATTCTGCCTCCTCTTTCTCTCTCATCTTCCTCCTTCCTCATTCTGCCTCCTCTTTCTCTCTCATCTTCCTTCTTCCTCATTCTGCCTCATCTCTCTCTCTCATCTTCCTCCTTCCTCATTCTGCCTCATCTCTCTCTCTCATCTTTCTCCTTCCTCATTCTGCCTCCTCTTTCTCTATCATCTTCCTCCTTCCTCATTCTGCCTCCTCTTTCTCTCTCATCTTCCTCCTTCCTCATTCTGCCTCCTCTTTCTCTCTCATCTTCCTTCTTCCTCATTCTGCCTCATCTCTCTCTCTCATCTTCCTCCTTCCTCATTCTGCCTCATCTCTCTCTCTCATCTTTCTCCTTCCTCATTCTGCCTCCTCTTTCTCTATCATCTTCCTCCTTCCTCATTCTGCCTACTCTCTCTCTCATCTTCCTCCTTCCTCATTCTGCCTCATCTCTCTGTCTCATCTTCCTCCTCCCTCATTCTGCCTAATCTCTCTCTCTCATCTTCCTCTATCCTCATTCTGCCTCATCTCTCTGTCTCATCTTCCTCCTTCCTCATTCTGCCTCATCTCTCTCTCTCATCTTCCTCCTTCCTCATTCTGCCTCATCTCTCTCATCTTCCTCCTTCCTCATTCTGCCTCATCTCTCTCTCTCATCTTCCTCCTTCCTCATTCTGCCTCATCTCTCTCTCTCATCTTCCTCCTTCCTCATTCTGCCTTATCCCTCTCTCTCTAATCTTCCTCCTTCCTCATTCTGCCTCATCTCTCTCTCATCTTCCTCCTTCCTCATTCTGCCTCATCTCTCTCTCTCATCTTCCTCCTTCCTCATTCTGCCTCATCTCTCTGTCTCATCTTCCTCCTCCCTCATTCTGCCTCATCTCTCTCTCTCATCTTCCTCCTTCCTCATTCTGCCTCATCTCTCTCTCATCTTCCTCCTTCTGCCTCATCTCTCTCTCATCTTCCTCCTCCCTCATTCTGCCTCATCTCTCTCTCATCTTCCTCCTCCCTCATTCTGCCTCATCTCTCTCTCATCTTCCTCCTTCCTCATTCTGCCTCATCTCTCTCTCTCATCTTCCTCCTTCCTCATTCTGCCTCATCTCTCTCATCTTCCTCCTTACTCATTCTGCCTCATCTCTCTCTCTAATCTTCCTCCTTCCTCATTCTGCCTCATCCCTCTCTCTCTAATCTTCCTCCTTCCTCATTCTGCCTCATCTCTCTCTCATCTTCCTCCTTCCTCATTCTGCCTCATCTCTCTCTCTCATCTTTCTCCTTCCTCATTCTGCCTCATCTCTCTCTCTCCAATCTTCCTCCTTCCTCATTCTGCCTCATCTCTCTCTCTAATCTTCCTCCTTCCTCATTCTGCCTCATCTCTCTCTCTCATCTTCCTCCTTCCTCATTCTGCCTCATCTCTCTCTCTCATCTTCCTCCTTCCTTATTCTGCCTCATCTCTCTCTCTCATCTTCCTCCTTCCTCATTCTGCCTCATCTCTCTCTCTCTAATCTTCCTCCTTCCTCATTCTGCCTCATCTCTCTCTCTCATCTTCTCTATCCTCATTCTGCCTCGTCTCTCTCTCTCATCTTCCTCCTTCCTCATTCTGCCTCATCTCTCTCTCTCATCTTCCTCTATCCTCATTCTGCCTCATCTCTCTCTCTCTAATCTTCCTCCTTCCTCATTCTGCCTCATCTCTCTCTCTCTAATCTTCCTCTATCCTCATTCTGCCTCATCTCTCTCTCTCTAATCTTCCTCCTTCCTCATTCTGCCTCATCTCTCTCTCTCTAATCTTCCTCTACCCTCATTCTGCCTCATCTCTCTCTCTCATCTTCCTCCTTCCTCATTCTGCCTCATCTCTCTCATCTTCCTCCTTCCTCATTCTGCCTCATCTCTCTCTCTCTAATCTTCCTCCTTCCTCATTCTGCCTCATCTCTCTCTCTCATCTTCCTCCTTCCTCATTCTGCCTCATCTCTCTCTCTCTAATCTTCCTCCTTCCTCATTCTGCCTCATCTCTCTCTCTCATCTTCCTCCTTCCTCATTCTGCCTCATCTCTCTCTCTCGTCTTTCTCCTTCCTCATTCTGCCTCATCTCTCTCTCTCCAATCTTCCTCCTTCCTCATTCTGCCTCATCTCTCTCTCTCATTTTCCTCCGTTCCCTCCCTCAGTGTTCCAGTTAGGTTGTTGTGTTCAGGCACTCTAGGAAGCCTGCTGATAATTTTGTCAGCCTCGTCTGTGTCTCACTGTAATCATTGAACTACGGAATACTTAATTGTAATCCTGCAATCATAAAATAATCTACTGTTATTCTGTTGTCATACAACTATCTATTGTTATTCTTTAATCATTCAATAACTGACTGTAATCATTTAATAAACTACTATTATCAGGTATTTGGTTGGTAAGAGGCCAATTTCCAGACTATGTTATGATTCTTAACAAGAGGGCAGATAATGTTGATATTGTAATTAACATGATGCTTCTACATTGGCAGTAAGGTTGTAAATTGCCAACTGTGTATTGCTTAGTCTTACCTACCAGCCTTCTGCATTGATTCTTGTCTCTTACACACCTTGGAATCTATAACTAGAACACGCTAGATCCCATTTAGAGACAGACTCATATTGACCAATCTGGGGAAATTGATCTATCTTTGTGGTCCAGACCTCTTAGAACAGATCCATATCTGTGGTCCAGACCTCTTAGAGAAGATCCATCATAGTGGTTCAGACCTCTTAAAACAGATCCATATCTATGGTACAGACCTCTCAAAACAGATCCATCTCTGTGGTCCAGACCTCTTACAACAGATCTATCTCTGTGGTCCAGACCTCTTAAAACAGATCCATCTCTGTGGTCCAGACCTCATAAAACAGATCCATCTCTGTGGTCCAGACCTCTTAAAACAGGTCAATCTCTGTGGTCCAGACCTCTTAAAACAGGTCCATCCCTGTGGTCCAGACATCTGAAAACAGGTCCATCTCTGTGGTCCAGACCTCTTAAAACAGATCCATCTCTGTGGTCCAGACCTCTTAAAACAGATCCATCTCTGTGGTCCAGACCTCTTAAAACAGATCCATCTATGTGGTCCCGATCATTTATAGTAAACCACCGAGAGGGATTGCCATGTTATGTATTACACTACATAAAGTAAAGGAAGAGACAATGAGAGAAGAGGAACAGACAGGAGAGGCAAGATGATGGATCTTGTATCTGGAGAAAGAGAGGGAGATGACCAGAGGAGAGGTAGATACTTCAACTGTACATCAGCTGTACTTTAAATATGCTCTGAACGAAAGCAGGCGAACAGGGATTTGCAACAAAGTGCTTTATCATTGATCAGACTGCCTGCTTCAACCAAAGCCTCACTGCATTATAAAGGCATTATTGATATACTACAGTGTAGAAAACTAAAACAATCAATGATGGTCTTTCAGGTGAGTGTCAGTTGTTCTAAAACAGCTGTGTCGGTGGTTCTAAAACAGCTGTGTCGGTGGTTCTAAAACAGCTGTGTCGGTGGTTCTAAAACAGCTGTGTCGGTGGTTCTAAAACAGCTGTGTCGGTGGTTCTAAAACAGCTGTCGGTGGTTCTAAAACAGCTGTGTCCTGGTGTAACCGTTTTGCTCCAACCGAGGCTTGAAGCAGCGATCATAAGCATTTTAACCATTGCCCCACAAACGCCCAAGAGCCCCACTACTTTCTGGAGTGATGTGACTGAATTGCGTGCAGCACCAACCTCCAGCAGACTAGCCATTTCACGAATGGTTTACTGACGAGGCTGTTACATGCATCCCATTAAACCAGTTAAAGTTAGGCGTTAGGGGCTAGAGTTTGAAATTTGGGATAGGTTTAGGGTTAAAGTAAGGTTAGATTAACAAGTCATCTCCATGTCTGGTTGTGTTGCCATACACATCATGTCAGTCTGACTTTCTACCTGCTACAGCAGCAAACAAACATTTCCTCATTTCCATTCAAAGTAGTTAAAGGATGTGTGCTGAGGTTATCAAACATTGGTTATTATTGAGCAAGGACACTGCTACTGGACGTGACCGTACAGACAGTGTAGCAGCTTCATTTCAGACAGTGTAGCAGCTTCATTTCAGACAGTGTAGCAGCTTCATTTCAGACAGTGTAGCAGCTTCATTTCAGACAGTGTAGCAGCTTCATTTCAGACTGTGTAACAGCTTCATTTCAGACAGTGTAGCAGCTTCATTTCAGACAGTGTAACAGCTTCATTACAGACTGTGTAGCAGCTTCATTTCAGACAGTGTAACAGCTTCATTACAGACTGTGTAGCAGCTTCATTTCAGACAGTGTAACAGCTTCATTACAGACTGTGTAGCAGCTTCATTTCAGACAGTGTAACAGCTTCATTACAGACGGTGTAACAGCTACATTTCAGACAGTGTAACAGCTTCATTTCAGACTGTGTAACAGCTTCATTTCAGACAGTGTAGCGGCTTCATTTCAGACAGTGTAACAGCTTCATTACAGACTGTGTAGCAGCTTCATTTCAGACAGTGTAACAGCTTCATTACAGACTGTGTAGCAGCTTCATTTCAGACAGTGTAACAGCTTCATTACAGACGGTGTAACAGCTTCATTACAGACGGTGTAACAGCTACATTTCAGACAGTGTAGCAACTTCATTTCAGGGGAAGGGTTTCCTGAATGCCTGATGGCTGGGGTGAGGCAGAGATATAAGAATTGTGGTTAGGGGAAATATGCGTTGTATAGTGCCAGCAAGCTTAGCAAAAGTTTATAAGTTTAAAGTTATTATTCTGAGTTTTAAGTTCATAGTTAAGAGTTAGGTTTATGGTTAGGGTTACAAGGGTTTTCTATCCTCATCAGTAAAGAAAAAACAAACTGTAAGTGAGTATGTGTGAATTACATTTTGGAACACACACATCCTACCCAGCTAACGCAGTGTGTTCTCGGGACATTCAGTCTGCCATGACACCATCGCTCAAAATTTCAGGAAGGTCACTTGTATGACTCATTGTTTACAGGGTATATAGTAACGACCCAGGGGCCAGACCCAAAAGGGGTCAGGGATAGACTACGAGAACAGACAGGTGAAAGGGCGTGACACATTTAGTGGAGTACGAAACACAGATGTGGGTAGGTATTACTAGATCTCCTCACTGGTACAGAAACCAAAGGGAAATCAGGACTTGTGGGGATGTTTTGCCGTGTGCCCTGGTCATGTGTGTGCGTTCAAGTGTATGCGTGAATTCATGTCTGTGTGTGCGTTCATGTGTATGTGGTCATTTGTGTGTGTGTGCGTTCATGTGTATGCTGTCTCCCTCTGTCCCATCTTTCTGTCCTATCTCTCTGTCTCGTCACTCTGTCCCGTCTCTCTGTCCAGTCTCTCTGTCCCGTCTCTCTGTACTGTCTCTCTGTCCAGTCTCTCTGTCCCGTCTCTCTGTCTTGTCACTCTGTCCCGTCTCTCTGTACTGTCTCTCTGTCCTATGTCTCTGTCCTGTCTCCCTATCCTATCTCTCTGTCCTGTCTCTCTGTCCCGTCTCTCTGTCCCGTCTCTCTGTCTCGTCACTCTGTCTCGTCACTCTGTCCAGTCTCTCTGTCCCATCTCTCTGTCCCGTCTCTCTGTCTCGTCACTCTGTCCCATCTCTCTGTCCCATCTCTCTGTCCTATCATTCGGTCCTGTCTCTCTGTCCCATCTCTCTGTTCTGTCTCTCTGTCCTGTGTCCCTGTCCTCTTGTTCTATAGGAGAGGTTGTGAGGAGGGGAGAGAAGAGAAGGGGAAAGGAGAGGGAAAGAGTGAGGGAGTGAAATGGGAGAGGGGAGGAGAAGAGTGAGGGTATGGGAGTAGAGGTCTGTTTCTGGGAGAACATTTTGCCAATACGTCCCAAATGGCATCCTAGGCAGTCTGTTGGCCTCCCAGACTCTGTGTAGTAGTGTACTAGACAGCCAGCAGGGGGCGTTTGGTATGCAACAGTGAATAAATGCTTCTCTTACAATGTACGAACAGAACCGTTGTGTGGAACTGTGACGAAGGCCATCAGGCATCAGTAGGTGTGTGTGTTTGTGTTGTGTGTTTGTGTGTTAGTTTCTGTGTATTGTGTGTGTGTGTGTGTGTTTAGCTGGGGAGGGAATGATTCATGTACTGCAATGCAGAAATAACAAAGTGGTGTATTTATAGGGTGGTTTTTCTGACTGATTCTGTTGTGCTGAAGAACAGCCCTGGTTACCAAACACCACCCTATTCCTACATAGTAAACACATGTTGGAGGAGGACGAGGAGGTGAAGGAAGATGGGGAGGAGGACGAGGAGGTGAAGGAAGATGGGGAGGAGGACGAGGAGGTGAAGGAAGATGGGGAGGAGGACGAGGAGGTGAAGGAAGATGGGGAGGAGGACGAAAAGGTGAAGGAAGATGGGGAGGAGGATGAGGAGGTGAAGGAAGATGGGGAGGTGGAAGAGGAGGTGAAGGAAGATGGGGAGGAGGACGAGGAGGAAGATATGGAGGAGGATTTCAAGGAGGTAAAGGAAGATACGGAGGCTGAGATAGAGGAGGTGAAGGAGATGCCTTTAGGAGCTGTAAAAGGAACACTGATGTCTCTGTTGGACCTAGAGAAAAGTGTACTATATAGGGAATAGGGGGTCATAGTAGTGTACTATATAGGGAATAGGGGGTCATAGTAGTGTACTATATAGGGAATAGGGGGTCATAGTAGTGTACTATATAGGGAATAGGGGGTCATAGTAGTGTACTATATAGGGAATAGGGGGTCATAGTCGCGTACTATATTGGGAATAGGGGGTCATAGTAGTGTACTATATTGGGAATAGGGGGTCATAGTCACGTATTATATAGGGAATAGGTTGACATTTTAGTGTAATATATAGGGAATAGGGGGTCATAGTAGTGTACTATATAGGGAATAGGGGGTCATAGTCGTGTACTATATTGGGAATAGGGGGTCATAGTAGTGTACTATATTGGGAATATGGGGTCATAGTCACGTACTATATAGGGAATAGGTTGACATTTTAGTGTAATATATAGGGAATAGTGTGTCATAGTAGTGTACTATATAGGGAATAGTGTGTCATAGTAGTGTACTATATAGGGAATAGGGTAAAGTCACCTCCTCTCTTCTCTATCCTCTGCTCCTAGTATCAGAGTGGGGAGAGATAAAGAAAGAGTTGAGAGAGAGACAGAGAGATACAGAGAGAGAGACAGGTAGAGACAGACAGGTAGAGAGGTACAGAGAGAGAAACAACTGAGTAGAAGTAGCTATAAATAGTAATTTAGTGAATAAACCATGAATTATGTAGATTCAAATCTACATCATCATCATCACCAGATCCAAACCACTTCGTCCTTGCTCTCCTCACCTCCGCTTCACCCTGTTCGCTTCTCCTTATTCCTGCCTCTCTCTCTCTTCTTCTCTGTCTCTCTTTACAACATGGTTCCAGCTCTGTTCTTCCAGAGACTTCGGGAGATCAAAGCCATGGGATGAAGTAAGATGGCGGAAGGGAAAAGAACAGCATGAGAGGAGGGGGAAGGGAGTGACGGGGGAGGAGAGGAGACGGAGGGCGACAGGGGTAAGGAAGGGGACAAGAGAGTGAGTGGACAGGGGTAAGGAAGGAGGGATGTTGTGTAGGAGGCTGTTTGATGTTAAAAGACCAGCTACACAATAACATGTCAGACAGGGGTCAGATAAGGGTCAGATAGGGGTCAAAGACTTCTGTGGATGAGACTTCTGTGGGTGAGACTTCGGGGGGGTGAGACTTCGGGGGTGAGACTTCGGGGATGAGATTTCTGGGGGTGAGATTTCTGGGGGCACCCAGGAGAGGTTTAAGAACCACTTCCCTGGGGGCAAACAGCAGACTGGTCTACAGAAGTGGAAGAACGAATACCAACATCACCAGACTGACTAACCCAGAAGGAATACAAACATCATCAGACTGACTAACCCAGAAGGAATACAAACATCACCAGACTGACTAACCCAGAAGGAATACAAACATCATCAGACTGACTAACCCAGAAGGAATACAAACATCACCAGACTGACTAACCCAGAAGGAATACAAACATCCCCACACTGACTAACCCAGAAGGAATACAAACATCCCCACATTGACTTTAACCCTGAAGGAATGCAAACATCACCAGACTGACCTGATCTCTGAAATAATATTACCAATATGATATTACGGACGTGAGGGATGTCTTTGGGATGCCTAAGATTATGACATGATCATCATAGCTCAGAGCTATATGTAGTGTCTGAGCAGGCCTGCTAATCTGGGAACAAACTAGCCTTCTGAACACTATTAGTTGGATGACATGAACCTGCAGCGTGTTACGGGTGAACCTGGTAGGATTTATGTTTCCTTACTGCACCTGTCCCCGACAGGTGATCCAAACTATTGTATTCCTAAGTCAACTACACACAAATACACACAGCGGTGTACGCTGACAGACCTCTGACTTTGGTGTATATAGGATAGTAATTGTAGGGTGTGACTATATGATAAAATTAGCAGAATCCAATCCTGAGACTCAGCATCAAGGACACCGGCTGGAACCGCTGATAGGACATTCTGTTTATTATATTTCTACATTAATTCCTTCTATCAAACACAGATCTACAGAGCATTCTGTCTGTGACCGCCTCTCTACAAACCAATGTAAACCCACCCTCTCTGCAAATCCAAGTGAACCCACCCGCCCTAGAAAATGACGTGACCCTGCCCTCTACAAAACCAGGTGGCCTTGCTTTCTTGACTGCTAACAGTTGAGAGATTAGAGCACCTCCCTACAACATCTTGTGCCACTGAAAGACCGGCCAGTGGATAGAGGTTGAATAAATAAAAAAATGAGTGGTGAGGTTGTTAATCTAATGTTGTTGTAATAACATCCAGTTGGCATTCAGGCACTGATTGGTATAAAAATGTACTTGTCAATTAGGTAGAGAACAGAGCTGTGTTGGGGACCAGTACAAAATAATGTGACTGTACATTGCTCTGGGGAGCATGTGCTAAACTGGTTACAAGTAAATACTTAATGCATCGACCCATACTGCAGGTATTCATGAGACTTTCTGCTCAGTATCTAAAACAGTACCGTCCTCAGATATCAGACTGGCTGACTGAGTCATACTAACTCCTCTCTAATACATCTGATTTGACATGTTGTACCCGAAAATATTGAAACTGTCGTGTTTGATACAGTGCGTCCATTCCTTCATTCTTTTTAAAACTCTTCTCTGTCTTGACGTCCCAGGAGCAGAATCAACAATTCTCCCTGATCCCAGCCCATCGTCAGCAAACCCTACTGCCAGTTCAGTATGATCTCAGCTTTCCTCCGGTCCTTACGAGCCACCACTGATTGACCTGACATATCTGTTCTGCAGTTTGGAGACAGAGGAAAGGTAGATTGGGATGGTAGAGAGAGGGTTGGACTGAGAGGATGGAGATGGGAGTGGGAAGGAGAGAAGGGACAGAGACGGGGATAAGCAAAGGAGAGTTTGATGTTAAGATGAACAGAGGAAACCCATGAGTGGAGGAAAGTGTGATGGACTGAAAGAGAGAGATGGGTGGATGGATGAATGGATGGATGGAGAGGCATGTTAAGATAGAGATGGATGGAAGAGATGGGATAGACAGAGAGGGCAAGGTGGATAGACAGAAAGAGGGATGAATGGAGGAGAGAAGGACAGATAGAAGATGGAATGAAGTCTCAAATGTGTAGGTCTTTCTTTCTCAGACACAGCTGAGAGCTTCTCTATTTTTGGGTTGCCATGGAAACAGTTCAATACAACCACCAGCTCTGTCATCAGCTTCTCTAGAAGGACCACTGCAGCTTTACCTCTAGCCTTTAACCTTTAACTTTTAACCTCAATCACCACAGACGATGGGACTATCAATACTGGACTACTGTGTCTTCCTCCTAGTACTTCACTGTCTTCCTCCTAGTACTTGACTGTCTTCCTCCTAGTACTTCACTGTCTTCCTCCTAGTACTTGACTGTCTTCCTCCTAGTACTTCACTGTCTTCCTCCTAATACTTCACTGTCTTCCTCCTAGTACTTGACTGTCTTCCTCCTAGTACTTCACTGTCTTCCTCCTAATACTTCACTGTCTTCCTCCTAGTACTTCACTGTCTTCCTCCTAATACTTCACTGTCTTCCTCCTAATACTTGACTGTCTTCCTCCTAGTACTTCACTGTCTTCCTCCTAGTACTTCACTGTCTTCCTCCTAGTACTTCACTGACTTCCTCCTAGTACTTCACTGTCTTCCTCCTAGTACTTCAATGAGACTTCCTCCTAGTACTTCAATGAGACTTCCTTCTTTACTGTTACTTCCTCTTAGCTCTTAACTGTGACTTCCTCTCAGTCTTTCACTGTGACTTCATCTCTATTGCCCATACATTCTATATAGCTGGTTAAAGGTAGTTAAGGTAGTGTCCTAGGATGGGCTGGTTAAAGGTAGTTAAGGTAGTGTCCTAGGATGGGCTGGTTAAAGGTAGTTAAGGTAGTGTCCTAGGATGGGCTGGTTAAAGGTAGTTAAGGTAGTGTCATAGGATGGGCTGGTTAAAGGTAGTTAAGGTAGTGTCCTAGGATGGGCTGGTTAAAGGTAGTTAAGGTAGTGTCCTAGGATGGGCTGGATAAAGGTAGTTAAGGTAGTGTCCTAGGATGGGCTGGTTAAAGGTAGTTAAGGTAGTGTCCTAGGATGGGCTGGTTAAAGGTAGTTAAGGTAGTGTCATAGGATGGGCTGGTTAAAGGTAGTTAAGGTAGTGTCCTAGGATGGGCTGGTTAAAGGTAGTTAAGGTAGTGTCCTAGGATCGGCTGGTTAAAGGTAGTTAAGGTAGTGTCCTGGGATGGGCTGGTTAAAGGTAGTTAAGGTAGTGTCCTAGGATGGGCTGGTTAAAGGTAGTTAAGGTAGTGTCCTAGGATGGGCTGGTTAAAGGTAGTTAAGGTAGTGTCATAGGATGGGCTGGTTAAAGGTAGTTAAGGTAGTGTCCTAGGATGGGCTGGTTAAAGGTAGTTAAGGTAGTGTCCTAGGATGGGCTGGTTAAAGGTAGTTAAGGTAGTGTCCTGGGATGGGCTGGTTAAAGGTAGTTAAGGTAGTGTCCTAGGATGGTCCAGGGATCAGGACCGTTGCCACCGACGCACATTTGTCACTGCACAATCGGTTCAAATCTGAACCATAGCTCTTTTAGCAAAAATATTTATTCTCTTTCCCAACTATCTCTTTTCTGGATAAAGCATTGAGAAACATATATATAACAAAAAGTTTAGTCAGAAGTAGTGAGCTATAGGGAACAGAGTGCCATAAAGATGCATTCCTTTACCCTCTCCTTCAGCATGGCTGTGACCTCAGTATGAGAGCTGGTGGGATTTTAATGGACCATGACATAGAATAAGGCAATGTTATTCTGTAGACTAAATGCGTCATTTCAAAGACAAGCCATATATTTATACTTGCAGATGATAACCCATAGTGTGGGCTAGTACAGGCTATAGGCACATATTCCACTCCAGGCTTCTTCGCCCACATGCAATGACACTTGCACTGCAGCTCATGTATTCAAGGCTAAATCTGTCTGCGGATGTCAGTCGGACACGTAACATTTCAAGACTAGGTATGAATTGTCATCTGAAAAAATGCATATATATATTAGGCTATTAGACTATATGTATAAGCTACCGTATATATAATGTTTGGTGTTCGCGTATGTGCAGCGTGCGTGAGTCCCTGAATGGGGAGGATAAACAATTAATGTTGCGACATATTAATCTCACATAATACGACAAGCAGGCTACATTAAAATCCTGGTTTCCGAAACGGCTGGACAGAAATCACTCACACACAGACAAAGCTAATGCGAGGGTTACCAACCTGCTGCAGTACGCTGTGCCCCGGGAGCTCCGGCTGCGCGAGCCTCGGTAATGATGATGCTTGGGTCGCTGTGAGATCTTCCTCTCCGCCGCACGCAGGACTCATCCAGCACATCAGAGGTAGCCATGGAGATGAAGACCGACTACAGACTGCAGGAAGGCAGACTAACGACTGACGATTAAATAAAATATTAAGAATTTTCCCCGAGTCAGGAAGATACAAGGTCACCGCGAGTAAACGTCAGCGACAGTAGCGGTAACTGATCATTTATTCGGGTTGACTACAAACCGTAGCTTCGTCACGATAGACTAAACCAAGAGGCAACGTTAAAAACGAGACGGTACCCATAATATGTGCGCGCCTGGCGCTCTCTCCTCTTTCCCAGTACACGTGTGCCAACGTACAAACGCGCGTGCACTTTTGGGGAAGGGGAGGGGGTTGTTCGATCATGTTTTGGCAATATAATATACAATGCGAATCAATTGAAATATTAAATTAGGACCTTATGGACAGTAAGAGTCGGCTTATTCTTATTCTATGTCTTATTATTTTTGCAACCTAGCTGTCTTATTGGCTCAACAAAATGTTGCAACATAACTTGTCCAGCAGATGACAGTTTAGAGGCCATAACACTGAAAAACTGAAATCTAGTAAAAAAAAAAAAAGAGGATTAAAGAATATGTCCATTTCCGATCCAAAAACAGGTTGAGAAACCAGCCCATGGTGTAAAATTTTCTCAAAGGGGACAGTTTCCCAGGTCCTAAAGCCTGGACTTAAAAGTTGTTGTATTTTGTCATGGAGAACATTTTCTCTCACGATGTAAATTGTATTTTTTAAGATGAGTTTAATCTGTGTTTAAATCACTTTTATTGTAATCTTTGTTAATCCCTGGAAATTTGACACTATCCCTAAATTATGTTAAATTTCCATTTAAGATATTCAGCAGTTGCTCCAATCTATAGCCTTTTTTGTATACCTGGGATAAAGTGGGAGTTTTTTTATGATTATTCCAAAGTATTATTTGATAGGATCATTCATTCTGATCCAGATATTACAAAATCAATATCACAAAATGCGCTTCTGCTATGGTTTGAATGGGTCCACTCCTGACCATCTCCTGGGCAGGTTGTGTTACTAGACCACCATCTCCTGGGCAGGTTGTGTTACTAGACCACCATCTCCTGGGCAGGTTGTGTTACTAGACCACCATCTCCTGGGCAGGTTGTGTTACTAGACCGCCATCTCCTGGGCAGGTTGTGTTATTAGACCGCCATCTCCTGGGCAGGTTGTGTTACTAGACCGCCATCTCCTGGGCAGGTGGTGTTACTAGACCGCCATCTCCTGGGCAGGTTGTGTTACTAGACCGCCATCTCCTGGGCAGGTGGTGTTACTAGACCGCCATCTCCTGGGCAGGTTATCGTAGTGCTTCTGAAGAACACCTAGTCCAATTACCTTTTTGAATAACAGCTGTTAGGAATTTATGCCTTTGGCTTTGTACTTTTGGCCAACTGCATAACAATGTTAATAGGCTGAACAGTTTCTATCCCCATGCTGTTGCCCCAGCAACCAGCCATCTGTCCTACAGAGACAGGGCAGGGCATCAAGACACCTCAAGACAGTTAACTGTTAAAACTAACAAGGCTGTGCTCATCATTATTTTATTATTATTCACCACCCATTGTATATAAACGTATACACTTTGTATATATTCAATGTGTTTTGTCCCTATAAGTTGTATACCACTAACACCAATACACCAAGTAACATTCTGGGTATTTTGAACGCCCATACAAACAGACTGAACAATAAAATTAAGCTCTTAAAAACTCAATCAAATTTTGAACTTTCATTTACAAATAAACACAGTGATAGCCGTGGGAGCAAGTACAAGAACGTATGAAAATGTGTGCAATGTCTGAAAACAAAAAAGAAATAAAGCTCCCTGTACGTTCGGCCTCGCCCCTTCGTTTATTCCATGGCAACGCATTGTCTGTCGATCAGAGCCTCGGAACTCCACCCCACTACTCCGTACAAGTAGATGGCGGTAATGCGCAAATATTCTGTATTCCAGTTGGTTGAGATGTACTGTAAATTAGCGTCATGCTGGCAACATTAGAGATTCCGTAGCAACAATAAGACTTCCGGTTTTCGGATTTTGCCTTCAAAATAGCAGTCCGCGGTAAAACGCGATTTTAACAATATTAAATGTATCGATTTTGACACTTTGCTTAGTGTATATTGTAAAAATGTACTCTAGGAAATGTTCAGGAGAGTGGGTAGAATAATTATATGCAAAGAAATCAAGGGGCACTGTGTATTTGCAATTGTTGCTGGCATTTTACTCCACTCATCCTAGATCCTATTGGCCACAATGTAACTCAATGCACATGAAATATATATTGCCCTATAGAAAAAAAACTATTCTATACGCCGCAGTGAATGTATTGTAG
Organism: Esox lucius; assembly: GCF_011004845.1. NCBI lineage: Eukaryota > Metazoa > Chordata > Actinopteri > Esociformes > Esocidae > Esox > Esox lucius. The sequence goes on along the minus strand of NC_047570.1, from coordinate 38,503,499 downwards.
GAAATGTTCAGGAGAGTGGATAGAGTAATTATATGCAAAGAAATCAAGGGGCACTCTGTATTTGCATTTGTTGCTGGCATTTTACTGCGCTCATCCCATTGGCCACAATGCAACTCAATGGATATGAAATACATATTGGCCTATAAAAAAAAACGATTCTATACGCCGCAGTGAATGTATTGTAGGAAATGTTCAGGAGACTCTATAGAATGATTATATGCAAAGAAATGGTCAATGGGGTGGGCGGAGTAAAGCACCAGCAACAATTGCAAATACACAGTGCCCCTTGATTTCTTTGCATATAATCATTCTATAGAGTCTCCTGAACATTTCCTACAATACATTCACTGCGGCGTAAAGAACAGTTTTTTCTGTATGAGTCAATATGTATTTCATATCCATTAAGTTACATTGTGGAAAAAGAGGGTGTGGAAATATTGTGTTGCTAGATGTAGCACACTGTTCCCCATGATTAGACAGGTTTGTCTAGTCTACACATTCTCCTGGACATTTCCTACACTGCATTCTCTGTGGAATATTCAATAGTTTATGAGCTATGAGGTAATATGTATTCCACATTCTGTCATTGGCATTGTCTGAATTTTACCCTTGGAATGTGTTTTAACACCCACTTTTTTATCGAAATTACTCTTAAATATGTCAATGTTTTGAGAGGTACATGTTCTCAAACAATTAATAAACTCAATGCATCTCAGTTTTTAAGTAATTCGTTGGTCTCTTTTATTTTGAAAAATTCCAGATTTGCGTGACCCGGAAATGTTTCTTTAATGTTGCTCACAAGACGCAGATGTACTGTAGGTTCACCGGGGATCAAATTCAGCAGGTGTATATTGTAGTTGTTTGCATAGCAGAACATGTCAGAGAAAGTCAGTGATGAAACTTCAAACGATAGCTTGGACTCGGCGGTGCAGGTGGTTCGTGCCGCTGTACCAGAGTCGCAGGATCTTCGAAGTATCCTGGTCACCAGCGTTCTTAACTTAGAGAAGCTGGACATTGATCTGTACAGGTAACTTCCCTTAGATAGCTCGCCGTACTGCTACTGGTTAGCCTACGGTAATCTCGTACTCGAAAACTAACGTAATTCCGTTATGTTAATTCGCTCATTAATGGTAGAAGTACAATCCAGAAGTTGAGATATAAACGTCAGTAATTACTACTACTACTAAACATTAGGGCATATTTTGGACTTTTCTATATTAATTTGTCGAAAAACTTTGGTTCCGTGAAGTTCTGCCTAGCTGTTCTAATTTCTTCACCACAACGCCATTCAGGGGTTAACAAATATGTACAAAATACCCTGAAATGAAAGCTGAGAATTAGTACTTTAACCTCATAGGAATTGTTTGTTTGTTTGTTTGTAAAAGCCAAACTAATGGAGTTTATACCCAAAAGAAAAAAATAAACTTCACTGTCCCAATAATTACAATGGCCACAGCAATTACTATCGTAAATAGATAACCAACCTACCCTATATTCAGATATTTACATTTGGTTTAACAAACTGATATGTGAATTTACAGTTGTGATGCCAACCATTTCCGTATGCGTGAGGTTTTATTAGTTTATTCTAAAGGTGTGTGTGTGTTCCAGGGGGACCCACTACTGGGTTCCTCGTAGTCGGCGTCTGTTTGGGGGTCAGATCATTGGCCAGGCGTTGGTGGCAGCAGCGGAGTCGGTCAGCGACAACGTCTTTGCTCACTCCCTTCACTGCTACTTTGTACGTGCCGGTGAGCTGAAACATTACCACAACATCATTACAGCATTAATACAATGCAACCACAACATTACCAGATTATTACCACAACATCATTACAACATTAATACAATGCAACCACAACATTACCAGATTATTACCACAACATCATTACAGCATTAATACAATGCAACCACAACTTAACCATACTGTTAACATTTAGTTTACACTACTACAACGTCCGCCTCACAGGTTACTGGACACTAATACAACGTCCGCCTCACAGGTTACTGGACACTAATACAACGTCCGCCTCACAGGTTACTGGACACTAATACAACGTCCGCCTCACAGGTTACTGGACACTAATACAACGTCCGCCTCACAGGTTACTGGACACTAATACAACGTCCGCCTCACAGGTTACTGGACACTAATACAACGTCCGCCTCACCGGTTACTGGACACTAATACAACGTCCGCCTCACAGGTTACTGGACACTAATACAACGTCCGCCTCACAGGTTACTGGACACTAATACAACGTCCGCCTCACAGGTTACTGGACACTAATACAACGTCCCCACATGGACTGTGTTGCAGGTGACCCCAAGGTGCCCGTGCTGTACCAGGTGGAGAGGACCAGGGACGGGCGTAGTTTTAGCGTGCGGTCGGTGAAGGCCATTCAACATGGTCAGCCCATCCTAATCTGCCAGGCCTCGTTTCATTGTGACCAGCCGTCTCCTCTACGGCACCAGTTTACCATGCCCCCTGTACCCCCCCCCGAAGACCTGCTGACCGTGGAGGAGCTCATTCAGGGCTACCTCAGGTAACACTTCATAACACATAGATATGACCCCCCACCCAGACTGGTTACTGTGGAATAACACTTATAACATTGTTAGTAATGATACTAAGCATTTCAGAGTATGTGATTACTCAGCTCACATACTCTGATTGTGATGAAGTAGCGAACCAGCAGTTGTGCCACAGTACCTCTAGCATAACACTTGTTCTAAAGCGGCAGCATTCAGGTGAACACAGGTGTGGTTTGTGTCCCAGTATGCCTGACCTGGCAGAGAAAGCCAAGCAGGGTCTGACCAAGCTGAGGGCTGATGAGGTCCCCATAGAAATCAAGCCTGTCAACCCTCCAGACATCCAGTGGCGCAGAGTCATGGAACCCAGGAACCTCTTCTGGGTGCGGGCTAGAGGTCACATTGGTAAGATCCATGGGAGGCCGGCTGCCCTGCTCTCATTAAACTCAATGTGCAACATTAACATTTAGAAATCCTAGAAAAAGTTTAGAGCGAGAAACAGGTTGTTTTTACCGCATTTTCAGGGTCCAGTAGAGCCTATAGTGAATATGCCATATACTGGACATACAGTGGGGAGAACAAGTATTTGATACAAGGCCGATTTTGCAGGTTTTCCTGCTTTCAAAGCATGTAGAGGTCTGCAGGTGATCAAATATTTATGTTGTGCAATAAAATGCAAATTAATTATTTTAAAATCATACAATGTGATTTTCTGGATTTTTGTTTTAGATTCCATCTCTCACAGTTGAAGTGTAACTATGATAAAAATGACAGACTTCTACATGCTTTGTAAGTTGGAAACACTGCTGATTTTGCAGGTTATCAAATACTTGTTCTCCCCACTGTATGCTGGATATATACTGAAGTGAATGTACAGTGACAGTTGTGTGTCTCCAGGTGAAGGGCACATGAAGCTTCACTGCTGTGTGGCTGCATACGTCTCAGACTACTCCTTCTTGGGCACGGCCCTTCTGCCCTACCCTGGCCAACGTGCCAGCTTCGTGGCATCCCTGGACCATGCCATGTGGTTTCACAACACCTTCAGAGCAGACCAGTGGATGCTCTATGAGATGGAGAGCTCCTGGGCTGGTATGGACCTATGTACATACACACACGGAGAGGATTTCTCTTCCAGCCCGTCCTCTGTGTTGGTCACTGTGTGTGTGTGTGTGTGTGTGTGTGTGTGTGTGTGTAGGGGGTAGCAGAGGTTTGGTGCAGGGTCGTCTGTGGAGGAGGGATGGGGTCTTGGCCGCCAGCTGTGCTCAGGAGGGTGTGATAAGAGTCAGCACCATGACAACCAATAGCAAGCTGTAACCGTGGCGACTGACAGCAAAAGGTAACACTGGCTTACAGAGACCTTTTTTCCTGGAGGACTTCCTGTCAGGCTTCTGATACTGTGTAGTACATCTCTGCTAAACTGTCTCTTGACTGAAGGGTTTCCTCCCACAATGCACCTGTGTGCTGTGTTCTGTGCCTGCGTGTAATCACAGTCAGTCTGCCAGAGAGGAAATGAAGGAGTTGAGATATTGGTGCTTTGATGTGTCAGAGTGTTCCCTGGAAAGCAAGATGGAGGTCACAATTTAGCCGTGTTACTGGGGTCAGGGACCATTAACACTGTGAAGGTCATGTCTTTGTGCTTCCTGATCGGTCTGTAGAAAGTTACTTTTCTAATTACAGGGATCCTCTGAAACTGGGATTTTGCGGGCTGGACAACTCAGCAGTCATTCTACATCAGCCATCAGAAGACCTCAAGGAACACTGGTCATTTTGTGACCGTAGGACAGGCTTGTCAGAGCTTCTTCTTCTATCCATGCCTTTAACATTACTTTTAACACATCAGCCTCAACTACTAAGTTGTCTTGTGTAAGTGTATATTTAGAGACATTTTGGGGTGTTACTTTTATGCAGTGTAGAAAGATGGAATCCCATAAACCTTTGCTCAGGGGCAGAATAACATATTTTTCATTTGCAGATTTTGTTTTGCTGGTCGGCTTTAACTGTTGTTGATCTCTGATAGATTCCTTGGCCAGTCGGATTCTGTGGTAGAACCAGAACCCTCTGACTCATATGCACGGTACCGAGGGTTTGACTCCACTCCACTACTGTATCAGCAAAACCAACATTTCTCCATACATTCCTGTCAAACCAAGCATAAAACGGCAGAACAAAAATAGATTGCAATTAAACAGATTTTTTTGTACAAACATTTGCATCTGTATTCATGTATGATGCCTGTGTGATATTGTACAGCTCCACAGTTTTTTTTAAATGAACTTTTAGGATTGCATTTAGTTTATATATCTGTTGCCCTATCGGTGGTTACATTGCAGTTAAATTACCTTCTAATTATGTTCAATATAGTTATTGCATAGCTAATGTGTTTAATCTATCATTTATTTAAGCAGTTTGATTATGCTGTTTAAAGTTAATAAATTATTTAAACCAAGGTTTCTATTAAGGGGAGTGTATGTTCAGTGTGCTTATGTCCAGAAAAGGGAGCTCTACCAGCCTGCTTATGCCTTCCCTACCAGCAGGTGGCAGTGTGTAGCTAGTCATTTGAAAGTCTCTAGGGGAATCAAAGAATTTGAATATGGTGGAAAAGTTATTTTTTTTCTTCCTGTAATTCAAATCAAAAAGTGACACCTTCATATATTCTAGATTAATGACACATGAAGTGAAACATTTCAAGCGTGTTTTGTTTTAATCTTGATGCTTACTGCTTACAGCCCATTGAAATAAAAAATCATGTATCTCAAAATATTAGAATAAAAGATTTACACAACAGAAATGTTGACCTATATATTGATTTAATCACTTTTTCTAGATTTTACCATATGAACATGTCTATGAGTTTTGTCTTTGTGTTTTTTGGGTGGATTTACAGCAGAATTGTTGCCCAGTCTTGCTAGAAACGGTTATGTTAAATGGTGGTTGGACAGCTCTACTGTCAAAGTTAGTGGGTTTGTATTAATGGGGCCTTTTTGCATTGGAGTATCAGAAACTCAATAATTGTGGAATGATAGTTTTTCCCAAGATTTATTCATCAGACATTTTTTAGTTTGCATAAGAAAAAATGTGTCATAAAATGTAGTATGTTATATTGCAGCATTCTCTACTAATGTCACTAAGGCAACCTCATTACCTGGTTGCTGACATTCAGTTCACTGCATTTCTAGTCCAAGCGAGAAAACAAGCACTGAGTATTGTAGGGAATCACAGTGTCATCTGAACTGCTTTTTAATACTTTTTTAAAGATCAGAAAATATAGTTTATAAAGCTTTTGCAAATTGGTCAACCCAAACTGGTGTATCTGTAATTCCACTAACTTCCACTAGGTGGAAGCACATCAGGGATATCTTGCAGTTTGCATTGTGAGGTTTTATAACATGGGCTATTATAATAACATTAAAATAAATGTAATTACACATGATAAACATTGACATTTTAATGCTTTCTCAATGGTAGTCATGCCACAGCTCTTCATCTAATCCTTCACTCCACCTTCCTCTTCTCCTCCATCTTCCTGTACGTCTTCCTCTATTTCTTCTGTCCATTTCCTTCCTCTGCTTTTTCTTCTGCTCCTTCCTCTCCACTTCCTTCTGCTACGTCTTCCTCTACTCCTGTCCTCCTCTCCCCCCCCCCCCACATACTGCTTTGCTACTCATCGTCTTTCTCTCCTTGAAATGTCTTCAAGTCTTTCCTTCCAGTTGTTCTGACTTCCTCACAGTACGTTTGACGGAAGTAGTCGTTTTTCAGGAGTACGGTGATGGGCGGTTTGGGTGCTCACCTTTCATTGCTGGATGACAAGAGCATAAAGGAGGAGGGGTCATCCTCAACACCCTCCCCCAGCCCACTCTGAAACCTTACTCGGGTCTTGAGAAAGGTCTGATAAATTTAGTCTGATTTATTTATATTTCTGTCTGTCCTGAACCCATTCAATCCTAAAACATCTTGTTACACTGACAGACACTGTCCCCTCACTGACCCACACACACTTTCTGATGTAGTGGTCATCTGAGGGGCAGGCCAAGACCTGTGGAGACCTGCCTCACTATGTGGAACAGCCTGCTACTAGTCAATAACAAACACTACACCCATGCTAAAGACACTACACAAACACTAAACTCATGCTAAAGACACTACACAAACTACACTCATGCTGAAGACACTACACAAACTACACTCATGCTGAAGACACTACACAAACACTACACTCATGCAAAAAGACACTACACAAACTACACTCATGCTGAAGACACTACACAAACACTACACCCATGCTAAAGACACTACACAAACTAAACTCATGCTAAAGACACTACACAAACACTACACTCATGCTAAAGACACTACACAAACACTACACTCATGCTAAAGACACTACACAAACTACACTCATGCTGAAGACACTACACAAACACTACACCCATGCTGAAGACACTACACAAACACTACACCCATGCTAAAGACACTACACAAACTAAACTCATGCTAAAGACACTACACAAACACTACACTCATGCTAAAGACACTACACAAACACTACACTCATGCTAAAGACACTACACAAACACTACACACAGAACAATATCTAACATGCTGTTACTACACACAAACGAATCCTCCCCACACACACTACATACCTAATGACTTGAATCATTCTTTGTGATCATTCTTTATTAATAAACCTCATGTATATTTCAGATGTTGGGAGGTTCATTCACATCCTTTTGAAGGGTTCTGTGTTTGGCAGAACCCTGAAGCTTTTAGAGACTGTGTTTATTATAGACTGTGTATAGCAGGTATTGGGTATAGAAGAGACTGGATATACAGGTGTTGGTCATATAATTAGAATATCATCAAAAAGTTGATCTATTTCAATAATTCCTTTCAAAAAGTGAAACTTGTATAATGTTTACATTCATTCCACACATATACACTCACCTGAAGGATTATTAGGAACACCATACTAATACTGTGTTTGACCCCCTTTCACCTTCAGAACTGCCTTAATTCTACGTGGCATTGATTCAACAAGGTGCTGAAAGCATTCTTTAGAAATGTTGGCCCATATTGATTGGATAGCATCTTGCAGTTGATGGAGATTTGTGGGATGCACATCCAGGGCACGAAGCTCACGTTCCACCACATCCCAAAGATGCTGTATTGGGTTGAGATCTGGTGACTGTGGGGGCCATTTCAGTACAGTGAACTCATTGTCATGTTCAAGAAACCAATTTGAAATGATTCGAGCTTTGTGACATGGTGCATTATCCTGCTGGAAGTAGCCATCAGAGGATGGGTACATGGTGGCCATAAATGGATGGACATGGTCAGAAACAATGCTCAGGTAGGCCGTGGCATTTAAACGATTCCCAATAGGCACTAAGGGGCCTAAAGTGTGCCAAGAAAACATCCCCCACACCATTACACCACCACCGCCTGCACAGTGGTAACAAGGCATGATGGATCCATGTTCTCATTGTGTTTACGCCAAATTCTGACTCTACCATCTGAATGTCTCAACAGAAATCGAGACTCATCAGACCAGGCAACATTCTTCCAGTCTTCAACTGTCCAATTTTGGTGAGCTTGGGCAAATTGTAGCCTCTTTTTCCTATTTGTAGTGGAGATGAGGTCTTCTGCTGTTGTAGCCCATCCGCCTCAAGGTTGTGCGTGTTGTGGCTTCACAAATACTTTGCTGCATACCTCGGTTGTAACGAGTGGTTATTTCAGTCAAAGTAGCTCTTCTATCAGCTTGAATCAGTCGGCCCATTCTCCTCTGACCTCTAGCATCAACAAGGCATTTTTGCCCACAGGACTGCCGCATACTGGATGTTTTTCCCTTTTCACACCATTCTTTGTAAACCCTAGAAATGGTTGTGCGTGAAAATCCCAGTAACTGAGCAGATTGTGAAATTCTCAGACCGGCCTGTCTGGCACCAACAACCATGCCACGCGCAAAATTGCTTAAATCACCTTTCTTTCCCATTCTGACATTCAGTTTGGAGTTCAGGAGATTGTCTTGACCAGGACCACACCCCTAAATGCATTGAAGCAACTGCCATGTGATTGGTTGATTAGATCATTGCATTAATGGGAAATTGAACAGGTGTTCCTAATAATCCTTTAGGTGAGTGTATTTCGAGTGTTTATTTCTTTTAATTTTGATGATTATAACTGACAACCCTGGCTAGACAACGGGGAAGATGTCATCCCTGGCTAGACAACGGGGAAGATGTCATCCCTGGCTAGACAACGGGGAAGATGTCATCCCTGGCTAGACAACGGGGAAGATGTCATCCCTGGCTAGACAACGGGGAAGATGTCATCCCTGACTAAACAACGGGGAAGATGTCATCCCTGGCTAGACAACGGGGAAGATGTCATCCCTGGCTAGACAACGGGGAAGATGTCATCCCTGGCTAGACAACGGGGAAGATGTCATCCCTGGCTAGACAACGGGGAAGATGTCATCCTTGGCTAGACAACGGGGAAGATGTCATCCCTGGCTAGACAACGGGGAAGATGTCATCCCTGGCTAGACAACGGGGAAGATGTCATCCTTGGCTAGACAACGGGGAAGATGTCATCCCTGGCTAGACAACAGGGAAGATCTCCCCTTGCGTTCCGTATCCAACCCTGGAGCGACCCCACCTCAATGTCTCTGCTTCTTCTTCTCGGCTTGGAGAAGAGGCAGGAGGACATGCTGTTGGTGGTTTGACAATTTCCAACGTCAAGCCCAAAATAATTCCTCAATCAAATTGAGAAGTGGGGAGACATGGGGCCAGTATTCAACTGAGAAGTGGGGAGACATGGGGCCAGTATTCAACTGAGAAGTGGGGAGACATGGGGCCAGTATTCAACTGAGAAGTGGGGAGACATGGGGCCAGTATTCAACTGAGAAGTGGGGAGACATGGGGCCAGTATTAAACTGAGGTCATTGTGGTTGGTGAACCATTGAAAATGGACACTTCCTGTTCATGGGTGAACAGATGCTGCCTTTCATCCTCAGGAGGTCACCAAGACTCTCTGTCTTCCTCATCGTCAGGTTGGGATTTATGACATGGCTCACCAAAGTGGCCCTAATGTTGTTGGAAATATGCCTCTGTTACTTGCTTGGTCCCCTTATTTGTTCATGTCCTCGTCCACCTCCTTCTCCTCTTCTGTCTCTTCCTCTTCCTTTTACTGCTTCCATGTTTACAAAGTTCCCACAAAATGGGAGTGTTTACTAGAGGTCTGTTTGTACTGTCTCACCTCCTCACCCCTCTTCCTGGTCGTGTGTGTGTGGGTGTGGTGTGGTGTGTGTGTGTGTGTGGTGTGTGTGTGTGGTGTGTGGTGTGTGGTGTGTGGTGTGTGGTGTGTGTGTTGGGGAGGTAACAGCTGTTTAACAGAAATAGCCAAGCATGTTTTAACACCCAAAATACACATATCTGTAAAGGGTGGTCTGGGCAGCCGGAGTCTGGATTAACGTGGATTACTGGTGAGTTCATAATCTGGCCTGAGAGAGGGACAGAGGAAAGAGAGAGAGACAGAGTGAAAAGGGGGAGGAAGATACATGGCAGGAGGAGAGAGGAGTGGGAGACAGAGAGAGGAGGTGGGATAAATACAGGAAGAGAAGAGAGTGATGTGTTTGAATACCACTGGGCCCGTTTGATCACCAGGGAATCTGACAGAATTAAAATGTACAGAGAGAAAGAGCTGGATGAGGGTGACAGTGCACCTGGTCTGGGTGACAGGGGGAGGTGGTGGAACAGGTGTGTATGTGTCTTTAAAGTTTAGTGTCGTCCTGGTGATGTTGTCAGTTGACAGGCTGGCTGGGGAAGTAGCCAATCAGATTAGATGTCCAAACATAAACATTATGTCCATCCTACTTAGATACTGTGAAGGAACAAACACAGTCTCCTATTTAGAATCATACACTTTAATATCACAGTCTCCTATTTAGAATCATACACTTTAATATCCCAGTCTCCTATTTAGAATCATACACTTTAATATCCCAGTCTCCTATTTAGAATCATACACTTTAATATCCCAGTCTCCTATTTAGAATCATACACTTTAATATCACAGTATCCTATTTAGAATCATACACTTTAATATCACAGTATCCTATTTAGAATCATACACTTTAATATCACAGTCTCCTATTTAGAATCATACACTTTAATATCCCAGTCTCCTATTTAGAATCATACACTTTAATATCACAGACCTCCATGACCAAAAAAAGCATTTTTTATCACAGTCTTCTCTGACCAATTCAACACTTTATTATCACAGTCCCCTATTTACTAGCATACACCCTTTTTTATTGAGTTATAGGCAGAAAAATAAATGAAAGAGAAAAACCGACACCATGATGTTATGTCTGCCTTCGACTCATCCAAACACCTATTTAACATATTTGTTTAATCTCTGTGCCCCCCCCCCCCTCTGTGCCCCCCCCCCCCTCTGTGCCCCCCTCCCCATCTGTGCCCCCCCCCCCTCTGTGCCCCCCGTGCCCCCACACTCTCTCTGTGCCCCCCTCCCCATCTGTGCCCCCTCCCCCTCTGTGCCCCCCGTGCCCCCACACTCTCTCTGTGCCCCCCTCCCCATCTGTGCCCCCCCCTCTCTGACCCGCTCCCACCCCTCTGTGCCCCCCTCCCCCTCTGTGTCCCCCTCACCCACTCCTCTCAGCACCTCCTCCACCCATCAGTGGGATATATCTTCCAGCTGAGTAGGGCAGAATAGAGTCTGGCAGCAGAAGTGGGTTAACTCTCCATGGTCAAACGGGGCCTTGTTCATCAGGCAGGAATGTTAGCGTGACTGGAACATGAGACCTGGATTCTCCACAATGACACATACACACACACACATACAAATTGAAGAATTAAAGACTTAGACATTTATATTGAAGCATATCAGCAACTTTTTGTAAGTACTACCCCCTATTTCAGGACACCAGAATAAATGTCACTTTTTTGACCAGAATAATATACATGTCTGTCTGAGTCCATTGGGGGGCTGAATAGACACATGAATAGAATAGAAACCTGTGGAGTTTGTTGAGCAGCACCGGCACTTTGCTTGGATTAGATTAAATAAACATAGAGGTCTTTGGTCATGTGACGTAAACGTAGCGCTCTTAGGTCATTTGATGTGCACGCCGAGGTCTTTGGTCATGTGACGTAACCGTAGCGCTCTTAGGTCATGTGATGTGCACGCGGAGGTCTTTGGTCATGTGACGTAAACGTAGCGCTCTTAGGTCATGTGATGTGCACGCCGAGGTCTTTGGTCATGTGACGTAAACGTAGCGCTCTTAGGTCATGTGATGTGCACGCCGAGGTCTTTGGTCATGTGACGTAAACGTAGCGCTCTTAGGTCATGTGATGTGCACGCCGAGGTCTTTGGTCATGTGACGTAAACGTCGCGCTCTTAGGTCATGTGATGTGCACGTCGAGGTCTTTGGTCATGTGACGTAAACGTAGCGCTCTTAGGTCATGTGATGTGCACGCCGAGGTCTTTGGTCATGTGACGTAAACGTAGCGCTCTTAGGTCATGTGATGTGCACATCGAGGTCTTTGGTCATGTGACGTAAACGTAGCGCTCTTAGGTCATGTGATGTGCACGTTGAGGTCTTTGGTCATGTGACGTAAACGTAGCGCTCTTAGGTCATGTAATGTGCACGTCGAGGTCTTTGGTCATGTGATGTAAACGTAGTGCTCTTAGGTCATGTGATGTGCACGTCGAGGTCTTTGGTCATGTGAAGCGAACATAGACCATCTTTGGTCAAATGACATGAAGTGTCAGGAACGACTCGTCTGTAAAAACAAGCTATGGACCATTCCTTTAATGAAACCTGTCATTTCGCTGGCAGGGATCAGGCTTCTGGCTGGTCAAAATGTGTTGCAGACACATAGTCACACCCCATTTAAGAAACATAGTTCATCTAAATGCTATGGCAGTGCTGGACACATGCACAGACACACACACTAACACATTGACTGGGTGACCCTCCTGTGTAATACAATATAGGGAGTATTAATAAAGTTCAGCTGCCTCACGTTCCATCACTGTTTTTATGGAGAGCATTAGTGTTAAACCGCTAGACAACTAGACCCCTAGACAACTGGACCCCTGGACAACCAGACCCCAAGACAACTGGACCCCTGGACAGCCAGACCCCAAGACAACTGGACCCCTGGACAGCCAGACCCCAAGACAACTAGACACCTAGACCCCAAGACAACTAGACCCCTAGACAATTAGACCCCAAGACAACTAGACCCCAAGACAACTAGACCCCTGGACAATTGAACAGCTAGACCCCTACAGCCCGAAACAAGTAAACCCCTTTACAACTAGACCTGGCCCTGGACACACACACACAACTAACACCTGTAAACTACACACACACACATACACCTGTAAACCACACTCATTCTAACCGTTCTTCTGTTATTTATTTTATTTAATCTAAAGTTCTGTGCCAAATCCTTGGGGCACATAAGAATTTTTGTAAAAGCTATTTATCTGTGCAGTTCGTTTATTGGTTAATGAAAACATTACAGGAAATGTTTGCAGAAACAACGTGTCTGTGAAACTGGGTCATACTCAGCTAGACAAAAAAAATCCAGCTCAATACAAATTTTCCATTTTCCAAGTTTTTTTTGTCCTGGACAAGGCGAATCTGTGTCAGTGAAACTGGCATTAACTATCAATAGCAATATCAATCAATACATGAAAACATTTATTTAAAAACTGTAACAATGTCTTTGTGTTGTCCAAAGGGTAAATGATATCTTGCTTGACTAAAGAAACTGGAAGAAACTGGGCATGTTGTAGATAGGAAGTGCAGATGAAGAACATCTTTCTGCATCTGGTGAACAGTGCTTAAAGGTCATCTGGTGAACAGTGCTTAAAGGTCATCTGGTGAACAGTGCTTAAAGGTCATCTGGTGAACAGTGCTTAAAGGTCATCTGGTGAACAGTGCTTAAAGGTCATCTGGTGAACAGTGCTTAAAGGTCATCTGGTGAACAGTGCTTAAAGGTCATCTGGTGAACAGTGCTTAAAGGTCATCTGGTGAACAGTGCTTAAAGGTCATCTGGTGAACAGTGCTTAAAGGTCATCTGGTGAACAGTGCTTAAAGGTCATCGTTGAGGGACAGAAGGAAATCTAGCAAAGAGCTTATTATCTGGCAACAAATGATCTCAAACACAACAGATAATCACAAACGTTACCTTTCACAACAGTGATGACACCAAAACGGAAGAATAAGCCCCCTTCTAGAGCATATGTAACTCTCACAGTATTATTGTTTTAGGAATGTTACATCAGTATGCAGATCCTAATATAGTCCCATCTGTATTGAAACATGGACATCTGCACTGCATAAAACAGTGAATCATGAACACAGCACTCAACCAACATGGTGTTTTGTACTTTGGTTTCGGGATAGTTGTGGTCAGAGGTAGACAGATAGTAGCGCTCCTTTAGAATCCTAGAACCTCACTGGTTCCCATGGAGAAACCACTCAGGACTAACACGCACGCACACATGCACACACACACGCACGCACGCACGCACGCACGCACACACGTTTCTGGGGAGGAGAGGAGAGAGAAGGAATGGGGAGCAGGGAGAAAAGGGATGGAAGGAGAGGGACAATAATGCCCAGGGAGAAAGTAGGGGGATGAGAAATGACTTTATTAAATCGGTTTTTGTGTCTCCATTCAAAGCTTGTGAGTGGTTCTACTGCCCAGAGCTTAAAACACCAACATTAACCTGCCAGTTGGCCACAGGCTGGCACCAGTTTCTGACCCAGTTTGCCACATAAAGATTTCATGTCTGCTTGTCCAATCACCATGTTATCAGCTGGTTACCATCGGGATGTGTTGTAACCTAAAAGAACAAAATCGTGGCGTCTGTCTAGAGGGTTCTCCTCCATGCATTACAAGCTCTCCCGAGGTAAAGTGAAAGGTATGTATGTTGTAATGAATAGCAAGCCCCTACGTCAGGTTATAGCGGCCTCATTCACTATGTCAGGTTATAGGGGGCTTCAGTCACTACATCAGTTTAGAGCAGCCTTGTTCACTATGCCAGGTTATAACGGACCTCAGTCAGTATGTCAGGTACCTTATGTTGTCTCTGGTTCCATGTTTGGGGTCACAGGGAGGGACAGGAAGTCATTTGGGACCAATGATTCTGACATCAAAGACTTACAGAGAGGACATACAAAGATGAACCGAGACTTACAGTCTGTGTTGTGAGTCCTCACAGCAGCTAACAACCCCACAGCTACTACATTTCTTTGCATTGGTTTCCTGGAACTGGTGTTTACAGGAATATATACTGGGCTGCTCCTCCGCTCCTGATATTAACTTGTCCCTGGTCGGTCGGCCTATTACACACCAACTATAACTTTGTGTGTGTTTCTGTCTGTTGTGTGCATTTAACCATCAAGTTGCTACCAAGATGCTAGTTGAATGCAATGTAATCATGTAGCTTTAGTCCCAGGGAATCCAAGAAGAAGGAAGAGGATCAACCAGTTTGGTTTCATCACTCAGCGGTGTTTGTATGACTTTGTCCAGGTGAGTCACTGTAAACATTCGCTGAATCAGTCCCCAAACATACAGACGATGTGAGTGGAGACAAGGCCATGCTGCTGTAATCAACGTGCTCACTAGTTATCTTAACTGGACTACTCTGAGGATTAATACAATCTCATTACAATGGCAGCATGACCAGACAGCTCCATTGGAGGAAGGTTGGCTCCTGGAGCTCTGTGCTATTCTATACCTGCTCAGACATACTGCTGGGAAGTCACACTACAAAACACTAACAACTGCAGAGAGGAAGCGCTTTTAGATTGAGGGTTTGAGCCAGTGTATTGCTCAGCCTTCTCAGTCAGAGCGAGAAGTTTGGTGATTCTGATCCGTAATGGGAACGCGAAACGTTATAACCATTTAAGACCATTCTGGTTACAGATGGCATCTCAAAATAACCTGATTGTCAAAACAGACTTGACCTTTGTGCTGGACAGAACCTGGATGAGCACCTCACCAGCCACCCATTAATTAAATTAAGATTAGATTTGGAATGGTTTCCTAGAAACAAACTTGTGTGTTTGTGTATGTAAGTGGACAGTAGTGTCAGAAACAGTTCAGTTAATATTTTATTTTTCTTTACAAAAACACTATTACAAGGTCACTGTTTAAACAATTGCTCTTCATATTGTAGTGTTGAAACAGTTCCATCATGCCAAAACATTAAACAGCCTCCTAACACACACACACACACACACACACACACACACACACACACACACACACACACACACACACACACACACACACACACACACACACACACACACACACACACACACACACACACACACACACACACACACACCTGTACATTCAAAACATTTCCTTTTAAACCTCCTGTGTAGCAAAAAGCAATGAACCCTTTCTATAAAACGCAATAAAACCCATTTCTATAAAAAGGAAGAAATACAAGAAGTGTAGAAAACCCTGACAGTGTTGTTGAGTGAAGAGAGGTTGAACCCTGAACTATAACCTCTGAACCTGGTCCAGACAACATGCACTTGATGAATACACAATGTCTCTAACTCTGTGTGTGTGTGTGTGTGTGTGTGTGTGTGTGTCTGCAGTAACAGCACCATTAATTCACAATGTGTGAGCATTTAAGAGTATCAGCAGTGTTATAAACATCTCTTGCAGTCAGAACCCTGAGAGAGTGTGTTTGTGCAAGTGTGTGGAAAACAAAAAGCTGGGTGAAACCGTGGAGTCAAGCCCCTCTGCCGAGCACCAGTAAACACACGCACACATTTCCCTGGGCGTCGACGGCCACAGCAAAAAAAACTAAAACACAACAACAACAAAGTTCCTCTAAACAGAGTTCTTCTAAACAGAAGCGTTTTGTTCAAATCAACGGAATTGGCTATTTTGGTCTATGGCCTGATCTGACTAATTGGGGCAAAGCACCAGAAACCACACATTGTCCGTTCACCGAGTAGAAAACACTCCACATCTAATGATACCAAAGTCAAAATCAGCATGGGAAGTATTTAGTTGGAGTTCCCTAAAACTGCACTATCAACATACAAAGTCCAATCTTGTTTTTCAGCCCGAAGCCAAGTAGAGACGGTTGCTAAGGCAACGATTCAGGGACCCCATTGGGAGATCCAGGAGCTGCTCTGGTTGTCATGGTAGTAGAAGGAAGAAAGGATATTATCCTGACAGCTCACTGTGTACTGTAGGACATTTGAACTAAATATATATTTCGTCATGATGACAAAGATAGACAGAGGTCTCCTAGACCAGTATTCTCATATCGACCATCTTGTTGGCTAGGTCTGGTTATCTGAACAGCAAGTTAACATTTTTAAAAGCATTATAAAATGTATATAGTGTTTACACCATAGCTCCAGCCAAGAGAACTTTACAGCTATGAAGTCTTGATAAGACCTTTCAGAAGTTAAATCTGATTTTTCTTTGAACCACTCTCAGAAAGGAGGTTGATGTGTTCTTGGGTCTGACCTGCCTCCTGCCTCACATCAAGACTATGCATGTTGGGGACAGAAATAGTTCTGTCATAGTTCTAATAGTTGTCTCATAACTAACACACACCACATACCAAGATGCAGGAATGCACGCACACCCAACATACCAGGACACACACACACACAAACAAACAACTGAGAAGATTGAGGACAGAGATAAATCTAGGAGTGTGTGCAGGCCTGACGTAAAGCCATGATCTCATGATTCCACTCCTGTACAGGTGTCTCTTCCGAAGGGCCTGTGACGTGCTCATAATTGGTTTATTTATTGATTCTGGAAGCTGATTGGTGCTACATTATTGCCCAGATCTCATCTAGCCCTTAGTCACATGACAACACTTATACTCATGCCCAGATAAGGGCACACGTCTGTCTGTGTGTGTGTGTCTGTGTGTGTGCGTCTGTGTGTGTGCGTCTGTGTGTGTGCGTCTGTGTGCGTGCGTGTGTGTGCGTGCGTGTGTGTGCGTGCGTGTCTGTGTAGAAAGCATCTGGGTTAGAAACCCATATAATAACATGTCCAACTCCTAAAATTTTATTTGATGTCTATGATGAAACCAATCAGCCAGTCAAGCTACTGTAGAACACCTTTATATCCATTTGTTAATGTCCCATAATCCACTGCTCCATTCACCTTCAGAAACGGTTCAAAATCCAACCGCTGGAGTGACCAAACTCCTCACATAAAAAAAGAAAAACCAATTGCATTAAAACCCTGTTGTCTCCTTCACCTGGTTGGAGAGGTGCAGGAGCTTGTTGTCTAGGTCACTAGTTTGGGCAGGACTGTGCGGAGAGGAGCAGCCCCTCCTGAGTCCCCCATCATGTTGCTCCTCAGTTTGTTATTGGCTGCTGTGCCGCCTCCTCCCGCTTTATTGGGCAGGAGGGAGGGGAAGGAGGTGGACTGGTGTTCTGTCCCTCCTCTCTTCCCTGCAGGCTGAAGGCTCTTGTCCCCGAGGGCCGGCGTGGGGGGTTTGGGGAGGCGGCGGTAGAGCCAGGCGTGCCGGAGAGCCTGACTGGGGGTCAGCCTGCTGGAGGGATCCCAGTCCAGACACTTCTTAATGAAGTCAGTGAAGGTGGGGTCCTCGCAGCCCTTCAGGGCAGAGCTCCACTCCTTGCTGCCCGGAGGGCCCCTGAGCTTCCCCCTGCGGGACCGGGAGCCTGTGAGCACGGTGGCCCCGCCGGGCAGAGTGCTGGTCCCGCAGTAACGCGGGTGGCCTTTGGAGGAGATGAAGTTCTTAGCCCTCTTGGCCTGCTCCAGCAGCCTGACAGGGGGCATGCCCTGAAGCTCCATGACGCAGGCCAGCTGGTCTCCCTCGTCCTCCCCCGGGAACAGAGGGTACCCCGTGAGCAGCTCTGCCAAGATGCAGCCGAACGACCACATGTCGATGGGGAGGCCGTAGCGTGACCCCAGGATGACCTCCGGGGCGCGGTAGAAGCGGGACTGGATGTAGGTGTAGACGCGCTGGTGCTCAAAACACGATGAGCCAAAGTCGATCACCTGGTTGGAGAGGGAGGAAGGAGAGGTTTAGATGTGTGTGTGTTAGGGATGTGTGTGTGTGTGTGTGTGTGTGTGTGTTAGGGATGTGTGTGTGTGTTAGGTGTGTGTGTGTGTGTGTTAGGGATGTGTGTGTGTGTGTGTGTGTGTGTGTGTGTGTGTATGTGTTAGGTGTGTGTGTGTGTTAGGGATGTGTGTGTGTTAGGGATGTGTGTGTGTGTTAGGGATGTGTGTGTGTGTGTGTGTGTGTGTGTGTGTTAGGGATGTGTGTGTGTGTGTGTGTGTGTGTTAGGGATGTGTGTGTGTGTGTGTGTGTGTGTTAGGGATGTGTGTGTGTGTGTGTGTGTTAGGGATGTGTGTGTGTGTGTGTGTGTTAGGGATGTGTGTGTGTGTGTGTGTTAGGTGTGTGTGTGTGTGTGTGTATGTGTTAGGTGTGTGTGTGTGTGTTAGGGATGTGTGTGTGTGTGTGTTAGGGATGTGTGTGTGTGTGTTAGGTGTGTGTTAGGGATGTGTGTGTGTGTGTGTGTTAGGTGTGTGTTAGGGATGTGTGTGTGTGTGTGTGTGTTAGGGATGTGTGTGTGTGTGTGTGTGTTAGGTGTGTGTGTGTGTGTGTGTGTGTGTTAGGTGTGTGTGTGTGTGTGTGTGTGTGTTAGGGATGTGTGTGTGTGTTAGGGATGTGTGTGCCCAGCTCATCATGCTCATATCCTTAAGTCACGTGATAAAGCACGTAATAGAGAAAGATTCTGAAGTTCCTTCACACACACATTGCTAATAGTTCAACAGCTCAAACTCACAAACTCACAACTCCTTTAGCCACTGTCTGGGATGGACCAGTAATAATACATACAGATTGTCTTAGTTCACAGAACTACATAGACGCCACTTCAGCCCATTAAATAAGTTCAAATTAATTACCATGGTAATAATGTTTTGTGACGCGCACTGAAGGCGGTAGAATGACTATGAACAGTATCAAGAATTTCCAAGAACCGTGGATTTGAAAAGACACGTGCATTTTGATTCTGCTTCGGTTCATAACGTTTGCATTTCTGTCGCTCATTTTACAGTCCATAAAAGTTGTACTAAACCGCCATGTACCGTGTTTGATGTGTTGCGGTCTCCCAGTTCCAGCCACAATAACGTCCCAGATAACAGTAGCAACGTCTCAGGCTCAGGTACACAAAACACAGTAGGGCTGTCAATCTTCCTCTATAATACTATTCAATAGTATTTGAATAGCAGAGGTGAGTAGTAACGCGTCACAAGTAACGCAAATGAGTGGAAGAGTACAGTTTCAGAGGAAAGAGTACTTTTCAAGTTACTTTCTGGGGGTTGTACTCTTTACTCTTACTCAAGTATTATTATTTTTTACATTTTGTGACGTGCACAATTTTGGATTCCGTCTCTCTCCCAAATATTGGACTCGGAACCGGGATTCAATGAGAACCGGATTCGTTAAGCAGGAACCTATGAAACTTAAATGATACCCTACAGGTCAGTCCTGGTGATGACCACCCTCTGTACAGCCTTATGGTCAAGGGAGGCTGCCATGCCAGGCAGTGATACAACCAGTCAGGACACTCTCCATGGTCCGCCTGCTGGCACTGAGGAACCGGATGCCGACGTTCCACCACAGACCCACTGATGTGGATAGGGGCGTGGCTTCCTGTAGTCCACAATAAGTTTTGCTGACGCTGAGCAGGAGGTTATTATCCTGACACCAAGATGACAGGGTTCTCACCTCTCTGTAGACTGCCTCATTCATTATACGAGATCAGGACAATGACAGTGGAGTCCTCAGCAAGCTTAACAGTGATCTTGTATGTAAATTGTACAAATTCTATGTAAATTGGAAGTATTTTGGATTTGTTAGTTTTTCTTGTATTATTGTTCCCGGGGCACTTGTCAATGAGACCTACGTCCTCATTTGTGTCCCTGGTTAAATAAAAGTTACATCTTTTTTTAAATAACAATGATGTTGGAGTAGTGTGTGGCTACACAGTCATGTGAACAGGTATAACAGGAGGGGACTCAGCACACATCCCTGTGGGGCACCAGTGCTGACAGTCATTGTTGAAAAGGTGTGGCTGCCCGTCCGAACCACCGGGAGTCTGACCAATAGGAGATCAAAGATCCACCTGGGCGGAGATGAGCCCGGGATCCCTGAGCCTCACCACAAGCTTGTGGGGCAACCGTGACATTGGTAGACAAACAGCACTCTCACATTCGTGTTCCTTCGGTCCAGGTAATAGATGGCACAGGGGAGGGTCAGGGCAATGGCTTTTTACCTGCTCTGTAAGCCAACTGGATTGGGTTTAAAGTTGAGGGTGCTTTGACTAACCACTGGAAGCACTTCATGACCAGGGATGGTTGTGTCACAGGGAGGTGGTTGTTTAGGCAAAATACTATTTTGGGACAGGGACAATGTTGGTCTTCAAACATGTGGAGACTACAGACTAAAGCAGTGATAGATAGGAAATATTGTTGGGTATCGTTCATACAAGGAGCCTTGCGAGGGTTTATCCTTTTGAGGGATTTGCACATAGATAAAGAAAATATATTATTAAGGATTATTTTGTCATAGTGTTTGAACTGGAGAGAAACTTGGTCGAGGTCATTCCACACTGTGACTGACATGAGAATGTCTGGTTTTCATTAGCCATCTCCCATCATGGATAATGACATTACATAATTGTATCACGTTAGTATTCTGTAAATTCCTCACACCCAAAACAGTACTTTTTTGTTAGAGAACTCAGAACACCCATGTGGTGTAGCGGTTCTGGGGAGGGGTCATATCAATCAGGTCCAACCTCCCTGGAACCACTATGCTCAGGTCCAAACTTCCTAGAATCGCTAGGCTCAGGAGCTTCCTCCAAATAACGGATTTTAGTCGCATTTAACAAGGGTGACCTAGTTTTGAAGGCCAGATACAACTGTAACGGAACACGACGCAACAGATGAAAGTTCTCAACGACAGCCGGCCCGTTCGATAGACACTGATTCAGAGAACACACCCTAACCTGACGTTTAATGTCAGGCCTGTTGGACTTTGGTTGGGTAGCAGAACTCACCTTAATCCCAGAGCGTCCTTGCTGTTTCAGCAGTATGTTCTCTGGTTTCAGGTCACAGTGGATGATGCGGTGTCGGTTCAGGGCATCCAGGCACTGCAGGATGGAGTGAGCAAACTTCCTGACGAGCGGCAGAGAGAAGCCCTGGAACTTGTTCCTCTTAATTAGCTCATACAAGTTCATGCTCAGGAGTTCAAAGGTCATGCAGATATGGTTCCTGAAGGTGAAGTTCTCCAGCATGTGCACAGCGTTCATGGTTCCGGTCCGGTCCTGCTTGCGGAGGTGTTCCAGGATGCGGATCTCTTCCAGAGCTTGCCGGTGGAAGCGCTTCTCGTTGCGGACCATCTTCAGTGCCAGATGTTGCTGCAGCTTGTGGTCATACACCTTCGCCACCTAGTCATGAATACATTAACCAATTCACCAATCAGTCCATCAACTGATCAATCAACAAACAATCAGGATACTTAGTTGGACCTCGAGAAACTAGGGCTAAGGTTAGGGTCAGAGGTTAATGTTAGGGTCAGGGGTTACCTGGCCAAAGCTGCCCTTGCCGATAACCTTGAGGAACTCGTATCTAAAGGCCAGGTGATCGTGAGGAACGTGGATGTAGCCCCCCTGCTCGTCATCAAATCCCCCATTGTTGTTGCCACCAGCAACCGAAGGGCGCTTCTTTGCGTTGGGACCCAGGAAATACACCTGTTGGAAACGGTCATATTAATAAGAATGTCTAATTGGTTAGGTTTCGGCATAAAGATTAGGTTATCGATGTTAAGATTAGTTGTATATTTCTAATGGTACTAAACTGCCGGTAAATACATTATAAGTAAAACCAACTTTTACCTCAGGGTAGGAGTGTATCTCAGTCTGCTCGAGAGTGGTGAGTTGAGATCGGTATTGTCTGAGGGCCTGTTCTGGGGTCAAAGGTCCCACCAGCTTGCCCCCACCTCCTCCGTTCACCCCCCGGGGCCCACAGCCCTCGGAAGACCCCTTACTGGACGTCGTACTATCCACGGTGCGCTCCTTAGAGAGTCCCGTTACCGGGCCTGGTTTACCGGCCGGCTGCCCAGCAGTGACACCGCTGCCATTGTGAGTCGTCGTGGAGGTAACAGCGTTGACCTTGCGGTTGTAGGTAGAATCTTCATACAGGTACTTGACCTTCAGTTGACCCCCACGAGCCCCGACCTGGTCCCGCATCACACCTGGTTTATTCACCTGGAGGGAGAGAAGAGAGACAAAGACAGTGTTGTGCTGGGTGTAACCAGTAGAAGATAAACTACACATCTAGTTCAACTGGTTCAGCATCCCAAACTAACCCGGTCGTCTCAGTCACGTCATACTATCTATTTATAGGCTGAACGCTACGAGCAGCCAATTTATGTTCAATGTGGTGGCGTTCCCTGTCGGAAACCAGGGTTCAATAACCTTTCACCCTTCACCTCTGTCTCCACTTGACCAGTCTCCCTCGGATTCTTACTGTCAACAAAATTTTTTTATAAAAATAAGGAGAGCAACTGTCTACTTTCCTTCGAAAAACAAAGTTTACCGTTATTCATACAAAATAAAGAACTGATACGACGTACAGGATCAGATATTCATTTTTCGTTCCATAAAACAATGTTGACCATTTTCCCGAAGACAATAGCAGTCAGCAGCTTAGTGGTTAGGGAGTCAGGCTTGTTATTGGAAGGTTCCCGGCTCGAATCCTGACTGGGCCAATTGCTGTGGTGTCCCTGGGAAAGGCACTTCATCTTATGTTGCTTCTGGGAAAATGGCCCTGTATATACTGTAAATTATTCGGGGGAAAAGGGTATGCTAAATGACTAAAATGTAAATGTACACAAACGTTATGTTAGGCAGAAAGAGACTTCTGAAGTACACCTTTACTGACCCCCCCCCCCCTTCTCTGACTCTCCCACCAGTCTGCCCACCCGAACATCCAATATACTGCCTGGAATACCAGTGTGTGTGTGGCAGCCATTCCAGTTGGATCCCCCTTCTACGTCAGCTGTTCTTACCGCCTACTAACCAGGGGTGTAGCGCCTCACATTTCTACACAACCAGTTGCTACGGGGACCTTGGTTGGGTAACAAGAAACCAGGCAAGCCTAGTTCAGCCGGCCCACAATAAAATGTGTTAATCGTGGCTGCTCTCTCGAGAATTGAACCTGGGTCGCCCACGTGAAAGGCATTGTCGTTAACCACTACACCACCGAACTGCACGCATGCCGGGCGTTAGTACAGCCTCTTCACATTGTTTTATTTTCACTCATTAACATCACAAGTTTGAATATTTAGACACCATTAACTAGCGTTAAACTGAGTAAACAGAGTTTACCTCCACCAAAAATAGTATATCAACTGTATGACCTTTGCCACTGGCCGTTTAAACAGCTTATTAGTCATTAGTGAATGACATTGATACAATAACTATTGTAAGTATAACAGATTTTTCGTTTAGTGAAAAGACGAGAGAACCGTGTAGCCAGTAAAGTGTTTGTCTATCCTGAACAAATCCTGAGATATCATTCGAAAATCCACCAGAAACTGTCACAATATAGTAAACGGTTTCATTTTAGGCTTCCCATAACATGTCTACTCAAGGTTGTAGCCAGCAAGGTTTTTGTCTATCCTGAACAAATCCTCTTTTGCCCCTGGCATTTTTAACAGTTAATTAGCCATTTGTGAATCAATATAAGTCACAATAACTAGTGATGGCCATTCGAGGCTTCATTAGCATTATTTTAGCAGAAACATATTATGCTGGCAGCACTCAGATTTTCTTTATCACAATAAAAGCCATAATTGAAATGTATAAGACAATATAGTTAATCTGTCAAAAAGAACAGACAAGAATAACATTGGAACTAACATTAAACATAAAATGTACAGACAAGATTGTTAACTACATTAACTTACATATTTCAAAGAGGGCTTTTATTTTGAAAAAGAAAATTTGTGTTAGCACATCTAGCATAATATCGTGCTGCTAGAAGAACGGTAATGCACCCTCGATTGGCCATCACTAACAATAACTGTTGTTAGTGAGTTGTAGCCAGCAAAAGTTTTCCCCCCATTCTGAACCTCAGGCATCATGCGTTTTGACTGTTACAGGAGGCGAACAAGGAGTAGTCAGTCACTCAGTAAGAGACATTAGCTTTTCTTAGCGGCTCCGCTTACGTGGTCCAGCAAACAGCATCAGTTGGTGATTCTACAGGCAAAGGACAAATCTGTACCAAAATGACATACACATTAATGCTCATGTATGTCAGCAATGTGACATTTTGCAGAATTGTATCATTATAATAAGTTGTGAAATAAGGTTGAAATATGTTAACACTAATGTTAACTACAAACCCCCATCAACTCTCTCCAGGAAGACTCAGGCCAGCGAAGTAAATTTCTCTCTCGGTAGCTAGCGACATTGTTAGAAAACATACCAGCACAGTAATACAACTTTCAGGATGGGAAACTGAGTTGTAAAATCAACTTGCACACGTTTCTAATGCAATGTTTTTGTTTGTTCTGTTTTTATCTGGCCACTCCGCAAGTTGGAAACCAACACGTAAAAGAAAGGAGTTTCGACATGTTAATGAATGGAAGGATGTTTCTCATCTCTGCAAAAGTATCTGTCAGAAACCCGTCGGACCGCTTAAGCACAGTCGGCCAAGATGAGCAAATGTCTGACTGACTTACTGCTCCTTGTTAAATAGCGTAGTGGTTATAGACACGACTGACACTGCCATGTAGGGGACCGGTGTTCACTCCTCGTTAGGGACAGAATAAAGCATGCATTAGGATTTGTTCAGGATAGACAAAAACTTTGCTGGCTGACAAAAGCTGACAAAATGATCTAAGGTCCAGACAATATTCTGATGAGGTAGTATGTGCTATTGGTCCCAATACTGGCATACTAGTTTACTATATACTAAACAGTACATACTTCACCCTCATCCGCGAAGTACGTACTTGTAGCATGTTTGAGATTCAGCCAATGATTTCGATTTCCTCATAGTTCACATAGCGTGGTGGTTATCTATTCAACTGTTCTTGTATAAACGACCATCTACAGTAATCTTTTCCCTTTAATAAACGTACCGTTTTCCACATTCTTTTCAGCAAAAATGTAATGGCCGAGTTAAAAGATGCATTCCCGCTGTTTAAATAGCGTAATGGTTAAAGACACAGACTGCCACATAGAAAACTGCAGATCAAAACCAGCCAGGGACAACTACCTTCTAATAGGGGGCTGGCTGAACTAGGCTTGCCTGGTTCCTTTTCTGGTTTCCTTGGTAATTCAAAGACAAAAGTACATTCATTTGATGGCACAGTGTGACACAGCAAATGTACCCAACATACATGCTTTTCCGTAAGGTTATAGACCGATGGTTGTGAGGATGCCCATCATCTAGTGGCTGATAAACTTTAAAACCGGTACTTGTTTTATAGGTGTTATAAAACCCAATACTCTAATCTCCTTTTACCAAAAAACGTAGTAGTGATGTTTCACTGCACGATTTCACAGGTTCACAAAAGTACAACTCACAAGTTAAATCACGATGGAAAAAGTTGCCGTACCCACAAAATGAACACATGACTTTCACCAGACGCACAGGAATGTCATGGTCTAGATTTGTCCTTTAAAACACAGTGCCAACCTCAACCGGAATACAGCCTGTACAGCCAAAGCCACGGCATCTTCTTGCCACATTCAAACAGCCATCTGCAATTGATTCTGACTGACTCAAAGAAATTAAAAGATTGTTAGCTCTGTTTGTATAAAGTGTATTTCTATTTTTACAGTTCATGGTAGACATTAAAACACAGCCACTTCCTGTGGTTGAAATGGGGAGGTTAACTGCGTCTATAAGACCATTTAAAGCGTTCCTAGAAGTCTTTCTTGGGGATACATTTATCTGCTGTTGAGGTATGGTTGTGTTTGTTTGTTGAATTGTTTTCAGTTGTGCTGTGTCTGTGCCATTTGGTGATTAGTGAATGTGTTACTGGGTCAGAGTTTCAAGCCCAGTAAATCTTTACAATCTGAAATCAGACATTGTTTTGTGCTTCGTGTGTGTTTTCTAACCTACAGGGTCTTCATGTAAACAACTAGTTCCCCTCCTTTGGCAGAGGGCCCATCAGAGAGCAGTGTTCAGGAGAACAGCCTGGGTCAGATTCTACCACTAACATAGCCCTCCTCCGGCAGAGAGCCAATCAGAGAGCATTGTTCGGGAGGACAGCCTGGGTCAGATTCCACCACTAACATAGCCCTCCTCCGGCAGAGAGCCAATCAGAGAGCATTGTTCAGGAGGACAGCCTGGGTCAGATTCCACCACTAACATAGCCCTCCTCCGGCAGAGAGCCAATCAGAGAGCATTGTTCAGGAGGACAGCCTGGGTTAGATTCCACCACTAACATAGCCCTCCTCCGGCAGAGAGCCAATCAGAGAGCATTGTTCAGGAGGACAGCCTGGGTTAGATTCCACCACTAACATAGCCCTCCTCAAAGAGAAACAGACCGGAGGAGAGAAAAATGTACCTGCATAGTTTTAATAAGCGGCTGTCCTATCGAAGCAAAGTGTCTAAGGCAGAGGTGTCAACCCGGTTCCACCGAGGGCCGAGTGTCTGCAGGTTCATACTCTCCTTGTACTTGATTGATTAATTAGGTCAGTAATTGGTTAGTTTCTACCCTCACCTGGTTGTTTAGGTGTGAACTGGGAACGAATGTAAAGCAAAAAGCAAAAGCCTGCAGACACTGGGCCGTCTGTGGAACCGGGCTGACCCCCCCGGTCTGAGGGACAGTGTGTGTGGTCATACTCACAGTATGTTTCGGCAGGGTGGGGAGGCCAGCAGGACTGTTGGTGTCTGCGTCGTCCTTCACCAGGTGGTCAGTCCTCATGTAGGAATCATAGAGGCCGTCGCCATGACGCGCTAAAGGGCACCACACAACACCACAGGTCAGAAGTCACTCTCAGAATGATAGAAGTTTTCATAGCAGACTAGTTCCTAGACTACAACAATCCAGCACTTCTGTGTACATCTGAAGATAGGTATGTCAGCTTGGCAACAGATTTTGAAGCAAGCGACATGTTCTATAATGTGCATTAAAACACAGGCATTTCACGCCAAACTAACTTTTTGCAGATCAAAGCAGCAAGTGGAGATTTTGAGCATTAAAACAGAGCACAATTTCACTTCCCTTTTAATTAATCTAAAATGCATCTGCATCCTATTTTCAGCTGTGCCATCGTCTCTCCTCAGGTCTTGACACCAACCGCATATTCAGTTTGAGTGTGCTACATTATTATGGATAAGAGGGAGATGGGTCAAGCTCTGACCGCTATCCCACCACCACTGTCAAGTTTTAAAAAAACATAGACTATTGGATTTTCAAAATATGATTAATTTAAAAATGGCCTGTCTGATATACAAGGTCCTTCACTCCCTCGCTCCGCCACCTCTGAAGGACTTTATTAAATCTAAAGAAAATTCTTTGAGGATCACGCGAGCCTCTACCAGAGGAGACTTGATAATACCTCACAGGCGCACCACCTTCTGTCAGACGGTCCTGTCTGTCCGGGGTGGGAACCTGTGGAATAGTCTTCCTCTAACACTAAGAGAATGTACCACATATAGCTCGTTTAAAGTCCAGTTGAAGAAATGGCTATGGGCAAATCAAAGTTGCACACATTAGTATGTATGTTTTATCCTTCTTTAAATTGTTTTACTTTGTAATGTGTATATGGATTAGTGTTTGTGAAGTTGAATGTAGTTTTGTGTGAATATTGTATATAGGATTTAGGAAATTTATGAACTGACTGTAGATGTAAATTTTATTGTAATGTTTTTGTGAGCTGTGTGATCTTAGCCCGTGGGACTACGGATGGAAATTAGCCCTTGGCTATAATCCGGCATTTTTACATGCATGTCCTCCATGTCTTGTTCATTAACATGCACTGTCCCAATCAAATAAAACTAAAAAGGTCCCCTTGTGATACGAACACACCTTAGGGACACATGCTGCTTCCATCACACCTGTCCTCATTAGTTCCTAAGGACTTTTCCTCTAACCGTAACATCCGGCTGTATACATGGAAACAGAGTGACTGGGGAAAAACAATCTGGTAGTTTCCAGTAATCAGACTCAGAACCAGATGCCGGAAAGACTCGGCGCCGGCGGACGGAAAGACTCGGCGCCGGCGGACGGAAAGACTCGGCGCCGGCGGACGGAAAGACTCGGCGCCGGCGGACGGAAAGACTCTGCAGTCACATCTGCTAGCCACATTAATAGGCCAATAATAGGCTTATCACTCTGAGCAAATATGGCTCCCTAGCAATCTAAAGCCCCTGGTTAAGCCAGTCTGGGCTCTGAATAGGATTTGACAGCTCAAGCTAGTAATAGTGTTAACCTGTACACAGTACAGTGATGTGGAGATGCTAGCATTAGCCCATTAACTGTAGTTACCCTGCTAGCGTTATCGCAAAGACAACTGTAGAGTTACCCTGCTAGCGTTATTGCAAAGACAACTGTAGAGTTACCCTGCTAGCATCACAAAGTGTAATGGTCTTATGCTTGACTGCGCAAATGCAGGCCGTCAAACCAAAGGCTTTACTAATATACAGCCCTTTTTTGGAAAGGAAAGAAAAAGGTGCAGTGGTCTCTAGAATTTTTCCGGCGCTGTATTAAAAAGTTGCTTTTGACAAGAAATTGAAGTGACAGTTCTTTTTAACATTCACATGATTGTAGTAATGAAAACAAATATTCAGACACCTAAGACATTGGCTCGAGCCTACATCAGTAAGGGGTCCGGTCAGCTTCGCAAAATTAAAGTGAGGTCAGAAATGCACACCTCTGTGACTAGTGGTGAATCCACAGAAAACCTTTAGAAAAATCCTACTTTTTAAACAATTGGTCAGAATTCTTTAGCTCCTTGCTGTTTTTCACGCAAATAGGAATGACGACACCAGAGAACTACTTACCAAGCTCACTAACCAGATGATATAATGGGAGCTGCTAACATAAACCAATTACGAATTGTAAAAAAATTGGGTTAACATGTAATTAAATATACTGAGGTTTTTGTTTTTGTTTCTACGGTCTAATTAATTGCCCTAACCTGGTGTGTGAATTTGTCAGGAGGACATAAACCTTAAGCGTTTCAGTCTTCAGGATCGGTCTGGTTGGCATTAGCTCATGGGGGTCAGTTAAAATGAACTACATGGAGAGTTGTATCACCAGTCTCCGGGTGCCTCAGAGCCTCATGTCCCTTGTTTCCGTGTCAACAGATGGGCTTTGAGAGGTGGGGAGGGGTAAGCTTGCTGCCTGGACACACACACACATAAGATCTGCACACAGTCATTAAACACACACAGCGTGAACACTGAGTTCAGCACTTAACACACATACCCTCACTGGCCTCAACTTCAAACAGCAGGGTTTGGGAACTGAGATAAACTACACTGTATGGAAAAACAAACTGCCATTCCATGGTATATCAGTTCATGGTAAACTGCCATTCCATGGTATATCAGTTCATGGTAAACTACCATTCCATGGTATATCAGTTCATGGTAAACTACCATTCCATGGTATATCAGTTCATGGTAAACTACCATTCCATGGTATATCAGTTCATGGTAAACTACCATTCCATGGTATATCAGTTCATGGTAAACTACCATTCCATGGTATATCAGTTCATGGTAAACTACCATTCCATGGTATATCAGTTCATGGTAAACTACCATTCCATGGTATATCAGTTCATGGTAAACTACCATTCCATGGTATATCAGTTCATGGTAAACTATAAAGCATGTGGCGGGTGAGGTCCACAGAGTGGCAGTTTAGAGGGACAGGAAGTGTCAGGTTCCTTGGCGGGACACCGAAATCGTCCAACCACATTCACATGGTGGCAAAAAAGTTCAACCTCAGGCAGCCCAGAGACATTCTGACTTTCCTCCAGGACACTGACCCACTTTTGTAGCAACCCTCTTGGATATGTCCCAAACACAGGGCTGCAGGAAGGCCACAAAGATCAGGACAGACCTCAGCAATACAAGCCACAGGCTGGTCGTGCTGCTTTTATAAAGCAGACAGACACTGTTCAAAAGCATTGAAACAAAGTCTAGCCAACAGACCGTTAAACAGATTGCCCAAAACCCTGTTATGCAAATATACATTCAGTCCAAGCTGCTGTACCATTAATATTGAGAGTGCCAGTCTCCCTGCATTTAAAAAATATTCCATTTATTTGATTTAACTAAATGTTTAAATTGGTAATAGTATATGTGAATTCTACTGCAATTTTATTTAACAGACTGCATTGTTTAGGAGTGAATAACCAAGCATTTCGCTACATCCGCAGCATCTGCCAGCAGTAGGAAGGGAAAGACATGGGGGTGGGGCTTCCTGTTCTGTACCGGAACATCTCACTATACACTACAACACTTTAATACAAGTGTATATAATACACTTTTATATACAAGCATGTCACTGCCAAACAAAAGTCTCTCCACAAACGGACAGGACAGCTTTTCACTGATAAGCATAGACGAAGTAGCGTCTATGGCTCTATTGATTCACTAAGCAAGTATTAATCATTACCATTCTTCGAAACAGAGACGCAAACAGTCGACTTGGTAACCTAGTATGCGTGGTAGGTTCCAGCCTAACAAAGCTATGGTGCAACATTGTAGACAGACAGCAGCTTTGTTTCTATGACCAGTGCAGTCGGTCTGTCTATCCCTAAAAAGCAGCTGAGATCTTACAGCAACTACCTAGGCTAGATAAGACAATGCTTACTATACAAAGACCGAACAACAATTAATCACAAACCTGTAATCAGTACAGTACTTGTCTCGGTGTTGACTAGATTTGGAGCACAGTACTTAGAGAGACAAGGGTTCTCGTCTTTGTCTGATCAATGTATATAACGTTGCAACAGAAAGAGACGTTGTTTACCTCAACGGAGTGAAATTAATCAAATGGTTTATGACATCACAGTATCGTAGTAAGTGTCGAATTTCTAATTTACGAAATCAATTGTAACAAACGAAATGCACAGTAGTATTGACGAGGAGTGAAATTACTCTGTGCCAGAGTACAATGTTTATGTAAGCAATCGATTCAACATTACCTGCTGTTATAGGGCCTTCTGGTTTTCTTTGTAATACCATCATGATTGCAGTTTAACGTTGATGCCAGCATCCGAGGTGAAAGTAAAAATATATTGTAAAAACTCCTACTGTAAAAAAAATAACTATCCAAGGGTCTAGTTATAATAAAATACAGTACCAAAAGTACAGGGCAATTTGTAGCATTTGCAAGTTGTGTTTGTGTAAAAAGATCTAAAACCACCCCCGCTGTTAGTCAACTTTGGGGTGAAGGATAGGTAGCTAAACGTGTTTTATTTTAGCAATTCGTTTTCCTCACTTGCTAAGCTTAATCTTCTTGGGATCTCTACCCAATTTCGTTAGCTAGAAAATCTGACCCTGCTCTCGCCCTAAAACCATGGCTTTGCCAGGTCGCTACCCCAGTCAGAAAAAGTTCCAGTGATGGGGGTCGTTTCTCGTTTCCGTCAGCTAGCTAACGTTAGCAGAACCACGAAAACACACGTCCGCTTTAGCAATGGACCCTCTATCCAAAATTGTTGGAATCCCAAAATGACAGATTGGCAGTCTGACCCGTCTGGCCCTCGCCCTTCTCTGTCGATGGATTATAATACCGACCCAGAGAACCATCCCCAATGGAAATAGCTCGAATTTATTTGCGGCAACTGACTGACTAGCTAGCTAGCTAGGTGGCTGGCGAGCTGCTACTCCGATCCGACGGATCAAGGATGCGTCCTTCTTCCGGACAGCTTACTTTGGAAGCCGTTCTCGCTTAAAAGTGGCTAACGTTAGCTAGTTAGCGAGCTACCTCAACTCCGGACAAAGTCCCGTTTGCGCAGAATTCAACGCTGCTGGCATGTTCATCGGAGTATATGTCCTCCGTGCATTAGCGCCGTAAAACCAAGAAGGATTAATCCGTCTCGTCAGCACCAAGGTCTCCTATTTCGATGTGATTCTCAGGTTTGTTGCTAAGGGCGTCTTCGCTCCTCATAGTAGCGTCATTTAACAGGCGGCAGGGGAATATGTAGGCGGAGTTAGATTAACGCCATCTTGGCTCAAAGTAACTGGGTGTTCCCCAACGTTTTTTCTGTCCTGCCTACTTGCGGCAACTGGCTACTATCAGAGCCAACATGGCTCTTTATGAAAGTATTCCCGTTGTTCGTTTGTTTGTTGTAGTTTATTGTAAGTAACATATTTACATGTAACAAAATAGGGAACAGTTTTGGAGATTGTGTATGTTAAAGTAGTAGACCTAGTATGATGTAACAGTCCACCCCGTATCGATATTTTTAATTAATTTTAATTTCTTTTAAACATAGTAGGTAGGTGGTGTATGAATTTAAGGAAACCTGCACGCCATGTAGAACCCCAGCACAGCACTGTGCAAGAGACAAACATAGTAACAATTTACAGAGACAAGCACAGTACATGATACTGTATGGGCTGCAGACATTATGGTCATCTCCCTCTGTCTCAGGATAGATATAGCTAATGGTGGATTAGGGACAAAGCCTGGAGTAGGGGCAGGCTGGTGTAAGTAGAGGCTGGAATAGTGACAGAGGCTGTGGGAAGAAGATCATTTTATAGGAGCAAAGGCTGGGAAAGAAGAAACTGGAGTAGGGACTGGCTGGGGGAGTTAAAGACTGGAGTAGGGGCAAAGGTTAGAGAAAGAAGAGTCTGGAGTAGGGGCAGAGGCTGAAATAGGGTCTTGAGGCTGGATTTTAAAGCCTGGATTAGGGCCAGAGATTGGTTGGTAGAGAATGGTTTAGGGCCAAAGGCTGGGAGTGAGAGCTGACTAAGGGTTAGAGGCGGTCCTAAGGCCAGAGCCTGGATGGTCAAGGCTGGGCAAGGGGTAGAGCCTGCTGGTATTGGCTGGATGCTAAAGATTGGGCAGAGCGTATAGGTTGGGAGGTACAGGCTGCTGGTAGAGTATAGGGGTTAGTGACTAGTTGGCAGCGGCTGGGTGGTAGAGGCTGGGTGGTAGAGGCTGGATGGTAGAGCCTGGATGGTAAAAGCTGCAACTCGAGGAGCCTGTATTTTCTGAGAGAGGAGATAAATGAGATGTGTCAGGGTCTATTTTTACTGCTGTAATGACACAGTTTATTCTGGACCTCTGGGCAGTGGCCAGTAGCAGAGCACAGTCGGGGGGAGTAGGAAGAGTTTCCCCTTACGTAGCAGCCAGATGACCAAGTCAGCAACATTACTGCTACTCTACTGTCTACCTTAAGCACTGGTTCCTCTGACCCGGAAATGGGCCATGGTGGTGGTTGGTTCCTCTGACCCGGAAATGGGCCAGGGTGGTGGTGGGTTCCTCTGACCCGGAAATGGGCCAGGGTGGTGGTGGGTTCCTCTGACCTGGAAATGGGTCAGGGTGGTGGTGATTTTGGGTCCGGTTGACAGGTCCTAGCCCTTATCTGGGCCCCATACCAAAAAATGTCAAAGTTCTGGGTCTTGTTAAAATATAAATTTCACTTGTTGCTTTGGCGTGTAATTTGAAATAAAACAACTGTATCTCGCAGGTGGTAATTGTAACAAATTATAGTATGATTTACAGGAAAGGAAACAAGGTTAAAGAAGTGTAAGGTCCCATGTTCAATTTCGAAGTTCTAGCAGAGTCATCAAGATTAGAACACAGTGTTGTCATCAACATTAGAGCACAGTGTTGTCATCAACATTAGAGCACAATATTGTCATCAAGATTAGAGCACATTGTTGTCATCAAGTTTAGAGCACAGTGTTGTCATCAAGATTAGAGCACATTGTTGTCATCAAGATTAGAGCACAGTGTTGTCATCAAGATTAGAGCACATTGTTGTCATCAAGATTAGAGCTCAGTGTTGTCTTCAAGATTAGAGCTCATTGTTGTCATCAATATTAGAACACAATGTTGTCATCAAGATTAGAACACAGGGTTGTCATCAAGAAGAGTGTTGACGTCAATATAAAAGCAATATTCATCAGTGTTAAAGCTGGGGTTTGTCATCTCTGTGTTCAAGTATAGTGTTGTCATCAACATTAAAGTGGTGTTGTTATAAATGTTGTCATCAATATGAAAGCAGAGTGTATTCATAAAATATTTGCTAAACTACAGCGAACCATCTGTCCAGGATATGAAGGCTTGGTCCCAAAAAACCCAAGTGTTAACCTCAGTAAAGCAATGAATTGCAATGGTATTTATTTTAATATACTGTACATATTATGCCTATCTTGTGCTGTTCTTTTTTTGTATTATGTTGTGTTTAATGTTTGTGTGGACCCCAATATGTGTAACTGCTTTTGCTGACAGTAAGTAATGAGAATCCTAAAACAAAAAACAACTACACACATATACACACACACTCAGTGTCAGGTATCCTGAGCGAGGAGCCATTTGTCAACAGTGCCAATCACCTTCCCAGCTGCATTTAATTGCATCTTCAAGGATTTACCCCCAGGTAGCAAACATGAAACTGTAGCGCTATCTGGTGGCTCAGAAAGATATTGCACCCAAATGTAGTTACATCACACACCCTTGTTTCATGTCTTGAAAAAAGGAGGTTTTCATTCCGTTTTTTGTCAAAAACAGTTTAATACATTTATGTATGTCCCTGAAGAGGAATTTACCAGATTGTAAAAGGAGAAAATTGTCAGTTTTGTTTTAATTTAAATAAAAATATTTTCAGTGTATATACAATGCCTTGCTAAAGCACTCAGATGCCAAACCAATTATCTCCTGTCACTCAATAAGAAATGGTGCATTGAAATTTGGTTATGTTTGGATTTGCTCTGTTTCGTGGAACTCACACCATACCATGGTGGCAGAAGCATCATGCTTTGGGGAAGCTTTTCATCAGCAGAGACTGGGCATCCTGTTAAAATTGAAGGAAGAATGGAAGGAGCAAAATGCAGGTATATACTGCAAGAGAAACTGCTTCAATCCACAAAAAATCTGAATAAGAACCTTGGGGGGAAATCACCTTTCATCAGAAGAATGATCCCAATAATAAATTAAATCAGAAGTTGAGTGGCTCACGAACAAAATGGTAAATATCCAAATACAGTGGCCCAGTAAAAGTTCTGATCTCAATCCCAGTGTGAATCTTTGTCTTATCTCATCTTCATCCGCTAATCCGTATCGGGTCGCTGGGGGCAGCAGCTCCAGCAGGGGACCCCAAACTTCCCTTTCCCGAGCCACATTTGCCAGCTCTGACTGGGGGATCCCGAGGCGTTCCCAGGCCAGTGTCGAAATATAATCTCTCCACCTGGTCCTGGGCCTACCCCGAGGTCTCCTCCCAGCTGGACATGCCTGGAACACCTCCCTAGGGAGACGTCCTGGGGGCATCCTTACCAGATGCCCGAACCACCTCAACTGCCTCCATTCGACGCAAAGGATCAGCAGCTCTACTCTGAGTTCCTCATGGATGGCTGAGCTTCTCACCCTATCCCTAAGGGAGAAGCCTGAGAAAACCCATTTCAGTCGCTTTTACTCGCGATCTTGTTCTTTTGGTCATGACCCAGCCTTCATGGTGGGTGAGGGTAGGAAGGAAAATTGACCGGTATATCGAGAGCTTTGCCTTCCGGCTCAGCTCTCTTTTCGTCACAACGGTGCGATAAAGCGAATGCAATACCGCCCCCGCTGCTCCTATTCTCCGGCCAATCTCCCGCTCCATTGTCCCCTCACTCGCGAACAAGACCCCGAGATACTTGAACTCCTTAACTTGGGGTAACGCTTCATTCCCTACCTGGAAAAGGCACTCCATCGATTTCCTGCTGAGAACCATGGCCTCAGATTTAGAGGTGCTATTCCTCATCCCAACTGCTTCGCACTCGTCTGCGAACCGGTCCAGTGAGTGCTGAAGGTCATCAGGACCACATCATCCACAAAAAGCAGCGATGAGATCCCCAGGCCACCGAACTGCAACCCCTCCCCACCCCGACTACGCCTCGATATCCTGTCCATAAAAGTTACAAACAGGATTGGTGACAAAGCGCAGCCCTGGCGGAGGCCAACCCCCACCTGGAACAAGTCCGACTTACTACCGAGAACCCAAACACAGCTCTCACTTTGGACGTACAGGGATTGGATAGCCCTCAGAAGGGACCTCCTCACCCCATACTCCCGCAGCACCTCCCACTGTATCTCCCGGGGGACCCGGTCATACGCCTTCTCCAGATCCACAAAACACATGTAGACTGGATGGGCATATTCCCAGGCCCCCTCCAGGATCCTTGCAAGAGTAAAGAGCTGGTCGGTTGTTCCGCGACCAGGACGGAATCCGCATTGTTTCTCTTCAATCTGAGGTTCGACTATCTGCCTTTAATTAGACTTTGAGTAGACTTTCCCAGGGAGGCTGAGAAGTGTGTATCTTTGTCACTGGTCGAAAATTACAGTTCTCAATTGCCGTTCAACCACCTGAACATCAGAGCAGTGACTTTCTATAGTTTTTATTTTATATTGAAATGATGGTGGGCGGATAGGTTGTAGGTGACAGAGAAACTAAAATAACCGCCTCATTCAGAGTAGGTTGAAGATCTCTGTTAATAATAAGCCATTAGAATGCACCATTGTTCTGTGTTAGTAGGAAAAGAGGAGGTTGCCTCATTTTATATAGAATTCTCAGGGGAATCCATCTGGACCAGAGGTCTTTCCATTCTTGAAGGTTTGAGTATTTTTCTTTTATATCTACCAGGGTGATCTCATCCTCCAGGAAGTTCTCCTGTTCAAGGAGGGGAGATTACATTAGGAGTCATCAATTTGATTTCTTCAGGAGAAGAGAGTACGTCCCCACGCACAGACCCTATATGAACATTTGGTCACTTTCAATTTTACTCAGCTGCCTAGTTACAAGTTCAACCTTTTATATTTTCGTTTGGGGAAAAGAAAGGATTTGCACATTTTAGCTGAGAAATATAGTTGTAATAATATCTCAGAATATGTATGTGTTTATGTTTCTCCAAAGTATGATACAGGCAGATACATTAGAGACGTGATTGGATCTTAAAAAGTTCTGGAACACAAATCCTTTAAAAAACAACAACAATTCTTCATCTCAGGTGAGTAAATTAACTTGATAAAATTGAGAGTTCCAACAGACACCGTTAGGGCTGGCCATGCGTTTGAATCTGTTGAGGGTGGCCAGTGAGGCGTTCGTACGGAGGAGGTGAGGCAGTTGTACGGAGAAGGTGAGGTGTTGGTACAGTGGAGGTGAGGCAGTTGTATGGGGGAGGTGAGGCAGTCGTACGGAGGAGGTGAGGCCCTGTACTCCCTGCAGAGGTCCTCCTGACGACCCCCATGTTTCTCCTTTGGAACATGGTTCAAAAATGAGGTCCAGAACGAGTTGATAAAATTAGACCCATAAGTCTGCTAGGCTGGATGATATGAACCCCTATTTTTGGAGACTGGCAAAATTATCTCAGCCCCTATCACCTGCTTTTTGAACCTCATTAAAATCAACTGTAATCCTAAAGGAATGGAAAGCTGCTGCTGTCATTCCCATGTACAAAGGGGGCGACAAGCGTGACTTTAACTGGTATGGGTCTTTCTCAATGTTGACATGCCTGTCCAAAGTTTTTAAATGTCTGGTCAATAAACAACCTAATCTGTCATCTGGTCTGCCAGCGTCCTCTCTGCGGTTTAGTCAGGCTTTAGAGCTTGTGTGCATATTAGCATCTCTAAAGGTCCTAAACCAAATGTTTTTCCTTTAGACAAAAAAAAGTACTGTTCTGCTGTCTTTATTTATCTTGCTAAACTCTTTGACTCTGTCAACCATCACACCCTTATTAATAGACTACACTACCCAGGGTTATCAGAGGACTGTCTAGCCTGATTTAAAACTGTTTATTTGTCCATGTACAATATTTCAAACCCGAGGACCTGCTTTCCACTCCTCTGGCTGTTTCCATTAGTGTTTTTGTAACACTTTGTAACCTTTGCCCCCTCCAAGACTGGTCACTGTGACCTTTTACACCCAGGTTAATTGGCCCTCCCTCCACATCCAACCAGACTCATTGGGACCAACTTGTTAAGTAATTTTATGTAAATGTCAGCTCACTCCTTAATATCTGTCATTCCAACAGTAACCTGGAAGATATCTCACTCTAGTCACTCGTAAAGCCCATACACTTTGGAAGATATCTCACTCTGGTCACTCCCTAAAGCATATACACTCTGGAAGATATCTCACTCTAGTCACTCCCTAAAGCCTATACACTCTGGGAGATATCTCACTCTGGTCACTCCCTAAAGCCTATACACTCTGGAAGATATCTCACTCTAGTCACTCCCTAAAGCCTATACACTCTGGGAGATATCTCACTCTAGTCACTCCTAAATCCTATACACTCTGGAAGATATCTCACTCTAGTCACTCCTAAATCCTATACACTCTGGAAGATATCTCACTCTAGTCACTCCCTAAAGCCTATACAGTCTGGAAGATATCTCACTCTAGTCACTCCCTAAAGCCTATACACTCTGGGAGATATCTCACTCTGGTCACTCCCTAAAGCATATACACTCTGGAAGATATCTCACTCTAGTCACTCCCTAAAGCCTATACACTCTGGAAGATATCTCACTCTAGTCACTCCCTAAAGCCTATACACTCTGGGAGATATCTCACTCTGGTCACTCCCTGAAGCCTATACACTCTGGGAGATATCTCACTCTAGTCACTCCTAAATCCTTTACCTCTGTTGGTCGACAATCATTTCAATTCGCTGCTGCCAGTGACTGGAATGTATTGCAAAAGACCCTTAAACTAAGTTATTATCTCATTATTCTTTCAAAAATAAAATATACAAGCTGCTATCGGAAAACATAACCTGCTGAATTCCCTGTTCCTATCTGTCTATGACTCGCAATTGGAGTGTCATTTAGGGATGCCTTTACCTAACAGAATTACCTAAGCCTGGGGTTTCATATATATCGGTTGATGACACACAAATCTGTGCATAAACAAAACATGCAAGTGTATAATGTATCAAAAGGAATGTTTGTGTGAGAGTTTTCATTAATTTACACACAGCTATTAACATGCATACGCATAGTGCCAAGTCATGTGACCACAGTCTTTCAGCAGAATCTGGAAGACCAGGTGGATATTGGACAGGAACGACCAGGTGGATTTTAGACAGGGACAACCAGGTGGGGAATGATTTTACCTGGAGTTATTAAGCAGAATCTAGATCAACAGCACAACCAGGTGGATTTTACAGAGGAACTGTTAGGAGTCGTCAGGCCTGTTAGTCCTGAGGCTTGATCACTCACTAAGATCCACCAGGAAACATTCCTAAGACTAAACAGGATACCCGAGAAACTAAAGGAAGCATACAGGTTACCAAATAAGACAGAACAGACTGACTCTAGACCAAGGCACATAGACTGTAGCAGGGTAGAATCAAAATGTTTTGATAACACTTGGATCTGTGTTCTCCTCAAACCTTATGTTAGTCTTACCAATGAGGTTAGAATATATGACAAAAATGTAGTTGTGTTGATTATCAACCCTGCAAGGATCAAGGATAAGGGCCAAGGGGCAGCTTATGTAAATTGGAACCGCACTTACAATGGCAATCAAAACTGAATATGGATTTGGCAGATTCCCCGGGGGGAAAGTGGCTAGGGCAAGTGTTTAGGGTCTGTCTACTTCGCAAATGGAGTACAGCCCCAATCTCCTACCATGACGTCAGCGCAGGAGCTCCTCCCTCCTTGCTTGTCTTCTGATGGACTGGTGTCGGAAAGTCGGGGACAGTGCGTGTGCCCTTCGGTGTCTTGAGTTTTTTGTGTTTCCTTTCTTTTGAAAGTCGGTTTTGTGTTTTTACTTTACGGCTTTACTTGTTGGAATTTTATTAATCGGGTGGTTCCATCGTTGTTTATGAGTCTAAAATGTTTTAAACATCTGGAAATCTGTTTTAATCTACCTGGAATTTGCGGACGGACCACCGAGATGGATATTAGCTAAACGTTAGCCTAGCCGATAGCTGACTTGCTAGCCAAGGATCACAGGGTCAAGTAACTAAAGAAGGAGCTAACTATCCAGGCTAGCTTACTTAGCTAGCCAGCTTACATAGCTCGCTATTTCAAACTGTTTTTTTCCTTCTATGTCGGGATGGTGAACACATCAAACTATTAGTTTCTTTGCGAACTTGCTAGCTAACTTTTTATTCCAATTTAACTCACTGAAATTTCATTTTTGGAGACCTACAAGCTACTTACAAGCTAACCCAGGAAGAAGAGACCGACTGAGAATAAGAAGTGTTGTCTTAGTTGATCGGTCCCAGTATGTTGTCCAACGTAGGGACCCAGCCTCATTTCCCTGCGGCCCAGGGCCCACCTAACCCGGCGGGACAAACTAACCAGCCCCCGCCTGGTCACCACCTTCATTTCCATGTAAGACCGAGCGTCACGATCAAGAAGAACGCTATAACAGACGACTATAAGGTAACGAGTCAGGTACTGGGATTAGGCATCAACGGAAAGGTGCTGGAGATTTTCCACAAGA
The DNA here is from genome assembly GCF_011004845.1 of Esox lucius. Taxonomy (NCBI): domain Eukaryota; kingdom Metazoa; phylum Chordata; class Actinopteri; order Esociformes; family Esocidae; genus Esox; species Esox lucius. The sequence continues at coordinate 38,462,248 of NC_047570.1, read as the reverse complement.
AGAGCGGAGAGAAATACGCCCTTAAGGTAAAAGCTCAGTGTATAAGGGAACTTCATGTTTGTCTTTAATAGAATATTTGTTTGTTAGCCTAGTCACAATCTCAGTATGCCACAATATTTTAGTTGAAACGGTATGAGGTTGTGTTATGACAGTATTGACATGTTTGCGTAGTCAGGTAACTTGGGTAAACATACTTGGTCAACAATAAACTTTAAGTGTGTGTGTATTCAGAACTAAACGCCTTTCTCTATGATCACTATTGGTTAATGATTGGTCAGGAGTCAGTATGAGGATAGCAGATCTTATTGGTGCACTAAACTCTACAATACTGTGATGTCATCACTATTCTCTACACTGATTTGCGATGTAATCGCTTTCTTTTTTACACTGGGCTGTGATGATATCTCTATTTTCTACTATGCACTGTAATTTCATCACTATGTTTTACTACACTAGGCTGTGATGGCATCACAGCCTTCACTATCCTGGGCAGTAATGGCATCACAGCCTTCACTATCCTGGGCTGTGATGGCATCACAGCCTTCACTATCCTGGGCTGTGATGGCATCAAAGCCTTCACTATCCTGGGCTGTGATGGCATCACAGCCTTCACTATCCTGGGCTGTGATGGCATCACAGCCTTCACTATCCTGGGCTGTGATGGCATCACAGCCTTCACTATCCTGGGCTGTGATGGCATCACAGCCTTCACTATCCTGGGCTGTGATGGCATCACAGCCTTCACTATCCTGGGCTGTGATGGCATCACAGCCTTCACTATCCTGGGCTGTGATGGCATCACAGCCTTCACTATCCTGGGCTGTGATGGCATCACAGCCTTCACTATCCTGGGCTGTGATGGCATCACAGCCTTCACTATCCTGGGCTGTGATGGCATCACAGCCTTCACTATCCTGGGCTGTGATGGCATCACAGCCTTCACTATCCTGGGCTGTGATGGCATCACAGCCTTCACTATCCTGGGCTGTGATGGCATCACAGCCTTCACTATCCTGGGCTGTGATGGCATCACAGCCTTCACTATCCTGGGCTGTGATGGCATCACTGCCTTCACTACCCTGGGCTGTGTTGGCATCACTAATTTATTACATTGTGCTGTGATGTTATTTTGGTATTTTCTACACTGGGCTGTGTGATGTCATCATTGTGATGTCATCACTCCGTTAACTTAGGTAACACATGGCACAAACCCCCAAATGAAGAAATGTTCCTTAAATTCAAGTACCTTAAACGAAGTTCAAGAACATTGTTCAAATAATCTGCAAAGCAACTTAGCAAACTCTATTAAAACCAATGTTGTCCTTGAGTGACTGGCTGACTAGCTGTGCATCAGATCTCGGCCACTAGACCCAACAAGTCCTCTTAAGTACTCTTGGATCAATGTTGTAGACAGGACGAAGGACGTTTCCGGACAGCGTCATCACTAAGTCCAGACCTGAGTTGTTTTTTGTTGTGGTCAGTCTATTGACGAGGTTAGATGACCAATACACCTTGTTAAATCAGGGGTTCTAGTGAAGGGCTGAAATAAAGACCATCCAGTAACCCTGATGTTGACACAGCTGATGTTGCTAGCTTAGGGCTAGCAGAGTTTTTATCCAAGCCACCATGAAGTCCAAGCGTATACAGAAGCTTCAGGAAACCCTTTGATCTAAAGATGGACTACAAATTCAGACTGACGGGGGAGGACGGGCAGGCTGACGGAGGAGGACGGGCAGGCTGACGGAGGAGGACGGGCAGGCTGACGGAGGAGGACGGGCAGGCTGACGGAGGAGGACGGGCAGGCTGACGGAGGAGGACGGGCAGGCGGACATTGACGTAGATAGACAGAAACTAACAGAAAGACTGACAGGTGATGTAAAAGTCAGGAGATGATAATTATACAGCAAGGACATCAGATGATGTAATGATACTGATACAGCAAGGACATCAAATGATACAATGATAATGATACAGCAAGGACATCAAATGATACAATGATAATGATACAGCAAGGACATCAAATGATACAATGATAATGATACAGCAAGGACATCAAATGATACAATGATAATGATACAGCAAGGACATCAAATGATACAATGATAATGATACAGCAAGGACATCAAATGATACAATGATAATGATACAGCAAGGACATCAAATGATACAATGATACAGCAAGGACATCAAATGATACAATGATACTGATACAACAAGGACATCAAATGATACAATGATACTGATACAACAAGGACATCAAATGATACAATGATACTGATACAGCAAGGACATCAAATGATACAATTATACTGATACAGCAAGGACATCAAATGATACTGATACAGCAAGGACATCAAATGATACTGATACAGCAAGGACATCATATGATACAATGATAATGATACTGATACAGCAAGGACATCAGATGATACAATGATAATGATACAATGGGAATCAGGGAATTGTCAACAGAAACACACATTGTTTGAGACGGGGAAGAAGACTAACCTGTTTGATATATAAGGATGAACTATTAACTTGAATTATTATTTGCATTGCTACTATAGCATGTAGCATTATTATTATTAGCGTGGCTACTATAGCAGATAGCAGTGTATTATTATTATTAACATGGCTGCTATAGCAGATAACACTGTTTTATTATTATTGGCATGGCCACTGTAGCAGATAACACACTTATTATTAGCATGGTTACTATTGCAGATAGCACTGTATTATTATTAACATTGCTACTATAGCAGTTAGCAGTGTGTTATTATTAATAACTATTTTTATTAACATGGCTACTATATCAGATAACACTAATATTATTATTAGCATAGCTATTATAGCAGAACACTATTATTATTATTAACATGGCTACTATAGCAGAAAACACTTATTATTATTAACATGGCTACTATAGCAGAAAACACTTATTATTATTATTATTATTAGTGTGGCTACTTAAGCAGAGAGCAGTGTGTTGTTATTATTAACATTGCTACTATAACAGATAATGCTGTATTATTATTAACATTACTAGTATAGCAAATAGCCATGTGTTGTTATTATTAACATGGCTACTATAACAGATAATGCTGTATTATTATTAACATTGCTAGTATTGCAAATAGCCATGCGTTATTATTATTAACATGGCTACTATAACAGATAATGCTGTATTATTATTAACATTGCTAGTATTGCAAATAGCCATGCGTTATTATAATTATTAACATGACTACTTTAGTAGGTAACAGTGTATTCTTATTATTGTTAACTATTATTATTAACATGGCTAATTTAGCAGAGAGCAATGTGTTATTATTAACATGGCTACTATAGCAGATAACACTATTATTATTATTAACTATTATTATTAGCGTGGCTACTATATCAGAACACTGTTATTGTTATTGACTATTATGTTTAACTTGGCTACTTTAGCAGATAACAATGTATTATTATTAACATGACTACTTTAGCAGAGAGCAGTGTGTTATTATTATTAGCATGGCTATTTTGGCAGAGTGCAGTGTATAGTTATTTTCAACATTGCTACTATAGCAGAGAACTATGAACGATTAGAGGCAGGATGTCTCAATGTCAGATTGAAGGAAGTGTTTTTTGACAGCTACACACTTTTAATTCACTAAACACTCCTCTCAGTTCCTCTTGTGTGAGTGTCATGGTCATGTGGCTGTGTTGGAATGCACCAAGCTTATCTGCTGTTTGGGTGGAGCAAGGTGTTGGGCTGAAGGAATGACAGGTGGGTGGGATGTTGAGGCTGGGTTGGTAGGTGGGGGATGGATGGGTAGGTAGGTAGGTTGGTGGGAGGTTGAGTCTGGGTTAGTAGGTGGGGGATGGATGGGTGGGTAGGTAGGTAGGTAGGTAGGTAGGTTGGTGGGAGGTTGAGTCTGGGTTAGTAGGTGGGGTATGGATGGGTGGGTAGGTAGGTAGGTTGGTGGGAGGTTGAGTCTGGGTTGGTAGGTGGGGGATGGGTGGGTGTGTAGGTAGGTTGGTGGGAGGTTGAGAATGGGTTGGTAGGTGGGGGATGGGTGGGTAGGTAGGTAGGTTGGTGGGAGGTTGAGAACGGGTGGGCACAACAGAAGTGTCATCCCTCCATTGCGAGTAGGGCTAGACTGCAATGTGTCCACATCTAACATTCACTGATGTTTCCATGCTGGTAAACTGTTGAAACAGGTGGCTGTCCTATCATTTGTTGATTTACTGCCAGTTCTGCTTTGTTTAGGGTGGGATTCTGCTTTGCTTAGGGTGGGATTCTGCTTTGCTTAGGGTGGGATTCTGCTTTGCTTAGGGTGGGGTTCTGCTTTGCTTAGGGTGGGGTTCTGCTTTGCTTAGGGTGGGGTTCTGCTTTGCTTAGGATGGGGTTCTGCTTTGCTTAGGGTGGGGTTCTACTTTGCTTAGGGTGGGGTTCTGCTTTGCTTAGGATGGGGTTCTGCTTTGCTTAGGGTGGGGTTCTACTTTGCTTAGGGTGGGATCTCCTCAGTCTTTCAGTATTATGAGCATTATGAGTCTGGGGGCCAAATTAACAGTCTGCTTTTGAAAGTTGATAGATTCTAACACCTTCAAAACTGTTATCCATCCAAAGCACTAGAACTATTGCTGCTGGTATGTCATGCGTCTTGTTTCATGATAGGTCTACAGTACCATTTATGGACATTGTCTGTCTAGCAGAGATTAGCATTCGGTATGTGGTCCACTGAACAGTTTTTATGCTGGTGTGGTCAGTCATTTTGTCGCTGACCGATGGACAGGCTTAAAGATTGAATATTTGGATAAGTAATCTTCACTTTGACACAGGTGACAGATAAAGGTAACATTATTTAACAAGTAACACAAAGATTAAACTTTGCAATCATGCATTCATGAAAAATCAACAGAAATGCAATTTCATAGTGTGAAAAAAGAAGTACATCTCTAGCGTCTATAGCTGGTGTTACCCCCTTTGGCTGAAATAACTTGAAGCCGTTTCCTTTCACTTTCTATCAGTCTCTTACAAAACTGGGTGGAATTCTACCAAGTCTTCCTCACAGTATTGCTTCAACTGTGTCATGTTCCAGAACTTTCTTGAATGCCTCACATTCTCCAGAATAATTTTGTGGTACAATATGTAATTGTAACATGTTTGACCCAGTGATGGTAAGTTGGCCAGGCCCTGAGGCAGCAAAGCAGCCCCACACCATAATGCCACCACCTCTAAGCTTTACTGTTTGTGGGAGGTTCTGTTCAAAAGCAGTATTTTGTTTTTGACAAACATGGTGTCAACCATTGCTGCTCGCCTGTCCAAAGCATATTGATATTCTTTTTTTAAATTATTTTTTGAGCGCGGAGGCTTCCTTCATGACCTCCCATGTAGGCCAAGTACATGTGTACTAATTCATGAGTTGATACATGCACTTCAGTATTTATTGTGACATAAAAGGCTGTAGATCACTTGATGTGACCTTGGGGTTCCTAGAGTCTTCTATGAGCATCTTCCAGCCAGCTCTTGGTCTGAATTTGGTGGAAGAAATTACATTTCTGTTTATTTGAATTTGTAATAATTAATATAATTGGAATTTAGCTCTTTAAAAATTGTTTTTATAGTCAGCTTCCCAGGGAGTGTACACAATGTTAGTTGGTCTCCTGTTAGCTGACACAGAATAACAAATACAGTGCCAGGCGATAGAGATGATGGCAGGATGTTTGACAACAACAAGCTCATTAGGATTAAAGCTCTTTAAGGACAGATTGGGATTTTCTCTTAAATCCCTTGGCCACAATAACGCTTATGACACACACCCACACACTCACTCTTAATTGATCTAGTTTTGAGAAGTGCTCAATGAGGCCATGTGTGTCAGAATTAGGCTGAACCTGTTTGACTGGATTGTCTCTCTGTCTGGTTCTGTTTTCTGTGTCTGTCAGGAGTTTTTCAGAAAAACATTTGGTTTGCGTTCTGATAACACAGGTGTGGGTGTATGAACCATTCAATATCAAGTCCCAACAAGACAACTCTCTCCCTGTCTCTCTTTCTGCCTCTCTCTGATTCTAAGCCAAAAAAAACCGAACTGGGACAGTGGGAGTAGTTAAAACCATCCACTCAACGGGTTGAAGATGTGTTGCTTGCTGTCTTCTCTGTGCCTACTGTTCCCAGGGAAGCCAGTGAATCCTATTCATAAATAAAGTAGAGAGCGTGGGAAGCAAGGAGACAAATTGTGCAACGTATGTTGAGAGTGTTTGTTTGTTGTTGCTTTTTTCCTTTTGAGATGAAAAGTGGTAGAAGATGGTGTTTTTGCTGAAAGAGCAGTGGGTCAGATTCAAACCTGCGCTGCAGCAGAACGCAGCGTTGACCCCTGGGTCAGGCTATAGATTTTGTAGCAAATAATATTTGGAGGATCTGACTTTAGCAAATTAATGTGTGTGTGTGTGTGCTTGCGTGCATGTGAGAGTGAGTGAGCCTGGCTGGTAGCGGGTGAAAAATACCCTACTAAACTCTTCAGTGGAGGGAGGAACTAATGTGTGTGTGTCTGTGTGTGTTAGGGCCGTGTGGTCAGCAGTTTGTCGGGACTTCCTGATGGAGTGTGGTTTCCATGATGTCACAACATCCACAAGTATAGCGGTCTGTGTTTTCCATTTTGTCAGTTTGCTGCAGGTGTGCCTAAAGTCACAAACAATTTTTTTCCTAGAAGTTAGTGAACAATGTCATTTTATAACATCTGGTTGATGTAATAAAGCATACATTGTCACTTTTCCACAGTTTTGTGTTTTGGTTTGGGATGCACTGATTTCCATTTTCCATACCAATTCTGAATACTGAACTTTGAGTACCAACCCAATTTAGTTGACATGCTATGATGGCCATTATTACTGAACATGACTGATTCTATGTCATTCAACTTTCTCAGAAAGTTGTTCGAACTTTCTAAGGACTGTCTCAGTAAAATTTAAAGTGGAACTTACCCAATTTTAACCACGTCAAATCATTATAAAATATGATTAAAAACACTCAATGAACACTCCGATGCAGAGTGAGGCATTTGTGTAAAATCTATAGTAAATGTATCAATGAGGTGTATCTTCATTCATCAACTACTAAACATGGTAACAGTGGCGTCCATTCAAGCATTATTACTAGAGCCGTTACTCGTCAGGTTGTTAGATGAGTGGTACTGTGGCTGACATCGGTTCTTTGGAAGTAAACTCTAGTATATATATCCAGTGTTATTGCTGATGTCAGGCTAAACATGGAGCTATGCAGTAGACGAGGAGATAGCGTTCTGGGTTTTCACCGCTTTTTTAATCACGTCATCTCTGAATCAGACTGGCCTTTTGGCTGTGTTTCAAAGGACTCTTAACAGGGTTGGCTTCTTTCACAGATGCTGAACTTGATTCTTAAGTAAAACATTTTACTCAGATGGCTTGGCCGAGAGTTTCCATGTAAGGCAGTACCCAATTAACTAGTTATATAACCTTGTGTGAGTCTCAAAGCACATTATTGTTTATATCTCAAAAATTGTGAAACTTCCACTGGTAGCTATCTGGGGTTGAACTTAAAGCCTTGTAAGCTTGGTCTCAGTTTAAAATAATCTTTCCTTACTTCATAATTTACATGACCCAATCAAGTCTGTCAACCAGTTAACCAGCCACCTGGGGTAAAACTGTGTTACTCTAATGATCAGTCTGGCTTCACAGCTGTGTCTAGCTGTGTGTGTGTGTGTGTATGCCTAAATTAAATCGTTTGTTATGGACAGACCGTATTGTTGGGCTGTTTTTAAAGCTCCTCAATACATTTCAATTTGACCCTTACACTCTGACCCTTTCAACACTCATCAACGTGACCTTAACACTCTGGTTAACTGACCCTGGCTACACACACTAAATAATTTGTTGTTTTGTGTGTTATGTTACCTTAACATTGAATGCCTTCGGCCAGATTGTCTTTGAAAATGTTAATTAGTTCTCAACTTGCCTGGTTAAGAATATGGATGGACACAGTACTCAAACGTGACTGCGACGATCGATCATAAAAACGATGATCTGAGTTAAAAAAAATACTTTTTCGGTGAAGATTACGGCGCGAGTGATTTTTGTTCGCGTGACACTGAAACCGAGCGCTACTTTAGTGAGCCATGCATCACTGTAAATCAGGATCCTCTACTGTGGTGGAAGCTGAACGAGAATCGTTTTACAAAGCTGAGTATCATCGCCCAGTGGTACCTAGCTGTTCCTGGGACATCTGTTCCAGCGGAACGCGGTTTTTTCCACCGCCGGCTTAATTGTGAATAGACTCCGCACACGCCTCTCGTCTGAGCACGTAGACCATCTAAAGTAGGTTGTTACCTATTTGGGTGAATGGTTTTAAAGGGAAGTAGGTTGTTACCTATTTGTGTAAATGGTTTTAAAGGGAAGTAGGTGGTTACCTATTTGGGTAAATGGTTTTAAAGGGAAGTAGGTTGTTACCTATTTGGGTAAATGGTTTTAAAGGGAAGTAGGTTGTTACCTATTTGGTGTTAACTGTTTCAAAGTAATGTGTCTCTTATTCTAGGATTTACACAGGCAACCCAGTTCTGATATTTTTTCCAATCGGATCAGTTCTGAGAAAGATCTGGTGTGATTAATTAAGCATTTTTTTATGGTAACACGTTTCCTCGCATTTAATTTGAAATATTTTAAATAGTATTTTTTTTCCCCTTTTGATTCCCACATGGCTGTTTCATTAATGGGAAACCTGACCTTGACCAGGTGTGACACTTAACAGGTGTTTTCTGTTGGACCTCTGTGATTGGTTGTAAAAACAAAAAACAGTACTAATCCTATAGAACAGTGCTGGTCCAATTATGTTTCTGAAATACTGGAGTTATCTTAACTTATTGTATTATTAAACCTACGTTTTCTCTCATCCACCTCTCCCTCCAACACCCCCCCTCATCCACCTCTCCCTCCTACACCCCCCCTCATCCACCTCTCCCTCCTACACCCCCCCTCATCCACCTCTCCCTCCTACACCCCCCCTCATCCACCTCTCCCTCCTACACCCCCCCTCATCCACCTCTCCCTCCAACACCCCCCCTCATCCACCTCTCCCTCCTACACCCCCCCCTCATCCACCTCTCCCTCCTACACCCCCCCCCTCATCCACCTCTCCCTCCTACACCCCCCCCATCCACCTCTCCATCCTACACCCCCCTCTCCATCCACCTCTCCCTCCTACACCCCCCCCATCCACCTCTCCCTCCTACAGCCCCCCCATCCACCTCTCCCTCCTACAGCCCCCCCATCCACCTCTCCCTCCTACAGCCCCCCCATCCACCTCTCCCTCCTACACCCCCCTCCTCATCCACCTCTCCCTCCTACACCCCCCCCCTCATCCACCTCTCCCTCCTACAGCCCCCCCATCCACCTCTCCCTCCTACAGCCCCCCCATCCACCTCTCCCTCCTACACCTTGTCATCCAATGTTTTCTAAAAACATTTACCAAAATTTCATAGCATCAAACATGGTCACCAAACACACATCCTCTGTTTATATTACTCACTTCAAGATAATTAACATTGTCAAAGATCACAGGCGTTTCCAACTCTGTATCACCAAACAACGTTTTTGCGCTAGGATTTTGAGTAAATAAATAAAACAAATAGAAATGTCTTATGACTGCACACCCTTTTTCTGGTATGGTATTAAACACCCACGGGAATACAGTAACAGGCTGTCAAACGGATGCTATGGGTTCAAAAGGGAGCTGGTTAGAAATTACACTGGTTCAATTAATCTGTTCATTTGCAGTGCAAGTGGTTTTATTAGTGCGTAATGTATATTGGGTGAAATAGGGTTATCAGTCTAATCCTTAGTCTGTTCCTCTAGACACTGATCTGTCAGTATGTCTCTCCTACTTGATGAGTTGTATGTTGGGAGAAGGGACCCATCTGTTTCTATATATGGCTATCACGGAGGATACCGTCTGACTGTTTGTCTGCATATCTGTGTCAGACAGTCAGAAGGACCAGAGTGTGAGGAGAGGGGGGTTGATGAAAACACACATTCAGACTGGCAAAGTTGTTAACTGATGCCACTTAGCCTTTGGCGTGTGTGTGTGCATGCAGTCATAAGTGACTGTGAAGGAGGAGGACAGTATCAGACTTTGTCCCTTACCCTCCTAACATGGAGCTGCCCTGCTAACATGCAGTTGCCCTCCTAACGTCCTGCTAACATGGAGCTGCCCTCCTAACGTCCTGCTAACATGGAGCTGCCCTCCTAACGTCCTGCTAACATGGAGCTGCCCTCCTAACGTCCTGCTAACATGGAGCTGCCCTCCTAACGTCCTGCTAACATGGAGCTGCCCTCCTAACGTCCTGCTAACATGGAGCTGCCCTCCTAACGTCCTGCTAACATGGAGCTGCCCTCCTAACGTCCTGCTAACATGGAGCTGCCCTCCTTATCGTCCTGCTAACATGGAGCTGCCCTCCTTACCGTCCTGCTAACATGGAGCTGCCCTCCTAACGTCCTGCTAACATGGAGCTGCCCTCCTAACGTCCTGCTAACATGGAGCTGCCCTCCTTACCGTCCTGCTAACATGGAGCTGCCCTCCTTACCGTCCTGCTAACATGGAGCTGCCCTCCTTACCGTCCTGCTAACATGGAGCTGCCCTCCTTACCGTCCTGCTAACATGGAGCTGCCCTCCTTACCGTCCTGCTAACATGGAGCTGCCCTCCTTACCGTCCTGCTAACATGGAGCTGATCTGCTTACGCCAGGTTTCAGAGGGCTCAATACTGTTCTAGTTCGTTGTGCTGAAGCAGGATAGTCAAAGTAATTAATAGAAAAATGTTTGTACAGTTTGTGCACAAAAAGTAGATCAATAAATATGCTGAGGTGGCATAGGAATAGTAATGAGACACAAAACACTGGGGCATTCCTGAGCATGTGTTAAAGTGAAAATAACTACAGATTATGATGTACAAGAACACTTTGGCACAGCAGAGAGGCTGATGGAGGAGAGATGAACATGTGCAATGATCAGACAGCATCTCTAGCAGTAGTTTCTGAAAGGCAGTGAGGGAGATGGGAATTTCCAGTTTGAGGGTGTTTTGCAGTTCATTCCAGTCGTTGGCAATCGAAAAGGAGTGATGGCCAAAGGAGGTGTTGGGTTTAGGGATTTCCAGAAAGATATACCTGCTGGAGCGCAGACTACAGGCGGGTGTTGCTATAGTGACAAGTGAACTTAGGTAAAGTAAACCGTAGTGTTTATCAGTGGCAGTTATGTCATTTAAGACCTTAAGCATGGCTGAGGTACACCCATGGCTGGCTCAAAAGCTTGATTGCATAGCGCAGAGCATATGATGGGGTTCAAAATGACTGATTATCTATTTGTAATCCTGGCTTTTGGAAACCTTTGAAAGGCAGGGCAAGATGGGGATAGGTCTGTAGTAATTTGGGTGAAGTGTGTCTCCCCTGTCACAGCTTTCCAATCTCTTTCTGACTCAATTAATTAAACCATTGTAGATTTGGAGACTTGGTTGACCCTAAGATGCCACAGTGTTCTCTCCAACCTTTCACTATTTCTATGCATCCTCAACCCAAAATGTTGCCTTTATTGTGGCATAAAACCAGCTAAGTCTCTAATTTTAGTGAAGTATTGCAACAGTAGCTGGTGTTGAATATCCTACAGTCCATGGCGTCAGGCTCAAGTCTTGAGGTTGCCTGCTGTCCTCTACATCTTGGTCCCCATCCGGGTCCTTGTCTAAGGAGACTGAATGGACCAGGGCCTTGTCTAAGGAGACTGAATGGACCAGGGCCTTGTCTAAGGAGACTGAATGGACCAGGGCCTTGTCTAAGGAGACTGAATGGACCAGGGCCTTGTCTAAGGAGACTGAATGGACCAGTGGACAAACACATCTGTTCTTTTGTCACTAACCCACCCCAAAGCAAATGGGGCTCACAGTCGCCAGCAAAGAGGTGTGTGTGTGTGTGTGTGTGTGTGTGTGTGTGTGTGTGTGTGTGTGTGTGTGTGTGTGTGTGTGTGTGTGTGTGTGTGTGTGTGTGTGTGTGTGTGTGTGTGCGCGGCAGAGCAAGTGGGAGCGTGAAAAGTTACAGCCATTACACACTTAATGCGATGGCAAGAGCGCAACATTGTTGTGTGTGTACATTTTTTTGAATTGTTGCCCTTTTGGTGTCTGCTGTTAGGAGGAGGAGTGGTCTTAACAGTGTGTTGGGAGGTCTGTTAGGAGGAGGAGTGGTCTTAACATTGTGTTGGGAGGTCTGTTGTTAGGAGGAGTGGTCTTAACATTGTGTTGGGAGGTCTGTTGTTAGGAGGAGGAGTGGTCTTAACAGTGTGTTGGGAGGTCTGTTGTTAGGAGGAGGAGTGGTCTTAACAGTGTGTTGGGAGGTCTGCTGTTAGGAGGAGGAGTGGTCTTAACAGTGTGTTGGGAGGTCTGTTGTTAGGAGGAGGAGTGGTCTTAACAGTGTGTTGGGAGGTCTGTTGTTAGGAGGAGGAGTGGTCTTAACAGTGTGTTGGGAGGTCTGTTGTTAGGAGGAGGAGTGGTCTTTAGCAGTGTGTTGGGAGGTCTGTTGTTAGGAGGAGGAGTGGTCTTAACAGTGTTTTGGGAGGTCTGTTGTTAGGAGGAGGAGTGGTCTTATTAGTGTGTTGGGAGGTCTGTTGTTAGGAGGAGGAGTGGTCTTTAGCAGTGTGTTGGGAGGTCTGTTAGGAGGAGGAGTGGTCTTTAGCAGTGTGTTGGGAGGTCTGTTGTTAGGAGGAGGAGTGGTCTTAACAGTGTGTTGGGAGGTCTGTTAGGAGGAGGAGTGGTCTTAACAGTGTGTTGGGAGGTCTGTTGTTAGGAGGAGGAGTGGTCTTTAGCAGTGTGTTGGGAGGTCTGTTGTTAGGAGGAGGAGTGGTCTTTAGCAGTGTGTTGGGAGGTCTGTTGTTAGGAGGAGGAGTGGTCTTTAGCAGTGTGTTGGGAGGTCTGTTGTTAGGAGGAGGAGTGGTCTTTAGCAGTGTGTTGGGAGGTCTGTTGTTAGGAGGAGGAGTTGTCTTAACAGTGTGTTGGGAGGTCTGTTAGGAGGAGGAGTGGTCTTATCAGTGTGTTGGGAGGTCTGTTAGGAGGAGGAGTGGTCTTAACAGTGTTTTGGGAGGTCTGTTGTTAGGAGGAGGAGTGGTCTTAACAGTGTGTTGGGAGGTCTGTTAGGAGGAGGAGTGGTCTTAACAGTGTTTTGGGAGGACTAGGAGCTGAGCGCAGACTGTTTAAGTTTAAGGTTAGAATTAGGTTTGTTTAGATATAAAGTGTTAGGTTTATTTAGGCATCAAGGTTTTAGTATGAGATTAAGGTTAGGTTTATTTAGGCATCAAGGTTTTAGTATGAGATTAATGTTAGGTTTATTTAGGCATCAAGGTTTTAGTATGAGATTAGGGTTAGGTTTATTTAGGCATCAAGGTTTTAGTATGAGATTAGGGTTAGGTTTATTTAGGCATCAAGGTTTTAGTATGAGATTAGGGTTAGGTTTATTTAGGCATCAAGGTTTTAGTATGAGATTAGGGTTAGGTTTATTTAGGCATCAAGGTTTTAGTATGAGATTAGGGTTAGGTTAAGGTTAGGACATTTTTTTATATTTTTAATGGTACTAAATTGCAAGTTCCCACCTTGATAGTATGTGTGCTTGTTTGAGTGAGTGTGTTCTAGTTTCAGTGTGAAATAAAACAGACCAAACGCCATACCACATGTCCTTGGAAACATCTCTGTCTCTCTATTCCATTGTAATGTGAAGAGATTCATTGGCTTGGGAAAGATTTATTTACATTGCCAAAGCAAGTGGGGGTATAGCAGTCATAAAGTAAACATTAATCACAAAGGTTTAATTCAACCCACTTGGTTGATAGGCTTTAGTCGGCCAGTAAGTTGTGGTTGAGACGTTGTAGTTTTATTTTCTTCTGTTAGTGGTGCGTGAGACATCTGTGATTGGCGCCCACCTTGGGTTTAATCCAATGCTTGGTAAAAATTCTGAAAACGCAGGTGCTAGGCCTGGTAAACATAGCATTCGTTTTCATGTTCCACATTTTACAGGTGCTGGTCATAAAATTAATATCATCAAAGTTTTTTTTTTTCTTCAGTAATTCCATTCAAAAAGTGTAACTTGTATATTGGATTCATTCATTACACACAGGCTGATATATTTCAGATGTTTATTTCTTTTAATTGTGATGATTATAACTGACAACTAATGAAAATCCCAAATTCAGTATCTCAGACAATTTGAATATTACAATTTGAATATGACCACTATAAAAAAAGATTTTTAGAAATGTTGGCCAACTGAAAAGTATGAGCATGTACAGCACTCAATACTTAGTTGGGGCTCCTTTTGCCTGAATTACTGCAGCAATGCAGCGTGGCATGGAGTCGATCAGTCTGTGGCACAGCTCAGGTGTTATGAGAGCCCAGGTTGCTGTGATAGTGGCCTTCAGCTCTTCTGTATTGTTGGGTCTGGCGTATCGCATATTCCTCTTCACAATACCACAGATTATCTATAGGGTTAAGGTCAGGCGAGTTTGCTGGCCAATTAAGAGCAGGGATACCATGGTCCTTAAACCAGGTACTGGTAGCTTTGGCACTGTGTGCAGTTGCCAAGTCCTGTTGGAAAATTAAATCTGCATCTCCTTAAAGTTGGTCAGCAGCAGGAAGCATGAAGTGCTCTAAAACTTCCTGGTAGACGGCTGCGTTGACCTTGGACCTCAGAAAACACAGTGGACCAACACCAGCAGATGACATGGCACCCCAAACCATCACTGACTGCTGATACTTTACACTGGACTTCAAGCAATGTGGATTATGTGCCTCTCCTCTCTTCCTCCAGACTCTGGGACCTTGATTTCCAAAGGAAATGCAAAATGTACTTTCATCAGAGAACATAACTCAGCAGCAGTCCAGTCCTTTTTGTCTTTAGCCCAAGTGAGATGCATCTGCCGCTGTGTATTGTTCAAGAGTGACTTGACACAAGGAATGTGACAGCTGAAACCCATGTCTTGCATACGTCTGTGCGTGGTGGTTCTTGAATCACTGACTCCAGCTGCAGTCCAATCTTTGTGAATCTCCCCCACATTTTTGAATGGGTTTTGTTTTACAATCCTCTCCAGGGAGCAGTTATCCCTATTGCTTGTACACTTTTTTCTACCACATGTTTTCCTTCCCTTAACCTCTCTATTAATGTGCTTGGACACAGAGCTCTGTGAACAGCTACCCTCTTTAGCTATGACCTTTTGTGTCTTGCCCTCCTTGTGCAAGATGTTAATGGTCGTCTTTTGGACAGCTGTCAAGTCAGCAGTCTTCCCCATGTGTTGCCTACAGAACTAGACTGAGAGACCATTTAAAGGCCTTTGCAGGTGTTTTGGGTTAATTAGCTGATTAGCACCAGGTGTCTTCAATATTGAACCTTTTCACAATATTCAGATATTCTGAGATAATGAATTTGGGGTTTTCCTTAGTTGTCAGTTATAATCATCTAAATTAAAAGAAAGAAACACTTGAAATATATCAGTCTGTGTGGAATGAATGTATAGATTATACAGGTTTCACTTTTTTAATGGAATAACTGAAATAAAATAACTTTTTGATGATATTCAAATTTTATGACCAGCACCTGTATAGTTGCTAGGTTTTGTGTTTGTATGTTAACATTGTTTACTTTCATCCCAGTTTCTGTCCTGTAACTTTCCCTAAGCTATCACTGAAGACTAGCTAGCATTATATTTGAAATGTATACTATCATTTAGTCACTAAACAGGTTAAGATAATTATACACGATGATATAAATGTTTGGAACCTTTAACAACTAAACACAATTCTGAAACTTCGGTTCTCCTCAGAGTCCGTTATTTCTAGTCCTCAATAGGAACGTGGTTAATGATTCTTGCTAACGTGACTACAAAAAAGCTTAGAATTGAATCCAGTGTTTGATTATTTTATTCATGTGAGAAGAATGATATCAAACAGGAAATCCTATATAAATAAGAAATTCAATGAATAATGTTTGATATCCTCAGCTTGTAATTCTTTCCAACACCCTATTCCCACATTCATATTTCATCAACAATATCACCCGAGTGAAATCGCGATAATTCTGTTCAATCTTTTTTAAATAAAGTCCTAAAGAAAGCTTTGTTCATACTGCATTTTGTTAGCCTATTTTCTGCATTCTAGGGTGTTGAGTGTCATGTTGGTTTTTTAATTAGAACTCTGGTAAATTCTTTAAAACATATATTTTTGAAGGTCTGCATTTTGAAAATGCAGGTACCTGAAAGATAATGCAACCTCAGGAATGTTTGGCACCTGTCTGACTGGAAACGTAACCAATCAGATAACATTTACAGAAACTTCTGTCATTGTTGGTAGTGGTAGGATTGAATGATTAACTATTGTCACTTGTTGTTCATTTGCCAGTGAACATCATGAAAATGACCAGAGAAGAAACTTTAAAGTAGTCTAACTTAACTTTAAATGTTTTAGTCACTGGTCTCGACCTGCGGCCCAAGGCACTAGATAACATTTTGTCCTCTGAGCTCAGCTCTTTCACCTCCATGATCCCAGTGCAAAAGTAAATAGAAACGTGTATTTAGAAATTATGTAAATGTGATATAATTGAATTGTGATCCACATAACTGTTTTCATTGTGAATAAGTCCTTTTATTTGTGCTATGTAAAAAATGAATACTTTTTAGTGTGATTGCAATGTTATTGAATGCCTCAGTTCGAAGATAAGCTTGTTGGAACAAAGTGACAGCTTCTCATTATAAAGAAATACCAACGTCCAAATCACCCTTGTCAGCAAGACACAAGAATATTTTTGTGATTAGTGTCTTGTTTCTATATAATATTGAAAATTGTCACTAAAGCATTAATGCCATTATAATTAAGGTGGTTATAGAAAGACAGTGAAAACCTCTTTACTGTCAGATGTTTGGACCTTATTTTTTACCTCATCCAGGGTTCTGTCCGGAGGCTGTTGTTCCTCCTGGCAGTTACTCCTTCTGGGAGAGGAGCGCTGGGGAGTCATATATTCCTGGCAGCCAGTAATGTGCTGGAGCATGTCGGTCTCATAAAAAGGAAAGTTGTTGAGTGGGTTTTGGGTGTTTTTTTGCATCATTCAGACTGACATGATCCTCTATCAACTGTTACATGATCGCATCATTCAGACTGACATGATCCTCTATGAACAACTGTTCTCAGAAAGTGATCTCAAATCATCTGAAAGTGATCTTATTGTCTAAAAGGATCTTTCTCTCTGGAAAGGATCTGACACTCGGTCACTGTCAATGGGATGGTTTAACACCCTTTTCTTCTGAGTGATGAATAATGAAGACTGTTGGACAGAGTCATGTGTCTGTTGTTCCTCTGAAACAGAACAATAACAATTTGGTCAAAATGATGAATCTCCTTGGTAACATTTATTTATGTTGTACTAAATGTTATGTGCACCTAAGCAATTCCATTGTAAAATACATTTCCTTTAAGAAACCAAATATAATAATGTGTTGATCACTATTAACCCAGGTCAATAGGAACAACACACAATAACCAGGTGATACACAGATACATAAGAAATGACAAACCTTGATTATATAATGGATAGTCAAATGGGTTGTGGGGGGTCGCTGTGCAGAGCCCTGTTGCACTGGTACTTCCTTAGATCTGGACGTGTTGCACTGGTACTTCCTTAGATCTGGACGTGTTGCACTGGTACTTCCTTAGATCTGGACTTGTTCCTCCAGTACTGCCTTAGTTCTGGACTTGTTGCACCAGTTCTGCCTTGGTTCTGGACTTGGTGCCGGGACTTCCTTTTGATTCGGCAAAAACAATGGATAGGTAGAGACAGACAAAGACAGACTGATGGACGGACTGTGTAGCAGAACAACGGAGTAGCCTTGTTGTAAGGACCTTGAAAAGGGCAGTTTTCTAATCTGGCTGCAATTACTTACTTCCACCCACAGAGGGTGCCATCGCACCACTTACACAGATATCCATCTGCTACCACAAAGAGACTATACAGACTATACCGACTACCCTTACGAGGAGCTCACGACTTACCAGCCACAGCGGGGCGTGTGGATGACGATTATATGACAGCTCTCTACTGAGAATAATACAAAGCTGTAATTACAGAAGTAAAAAATAATAAATAAAATAAAAAATGTATGTACAATTTTAAGTTGACATTACACACGTTTTAAAAGGAGAGAGGCATTTTGAATGTTATTATGTGCTGTGTATAGTGATGTAAAAAATGCAAATGGTAACAAGTGAGAATGAAAAGGGGAAATAAAGACATGAATGTGGTAGTACTGTATTCCATGTTGCTTTATTTGTTGGTTGTTTCCTTCGTTGCTCTTTGTCTTTCTGTGTCTCTCATTTTTGGTTTAGAGGGGTATTATTGGGATGGGAAACAATCAGTCTATCCTGGCTCCTACCATATGCCAACTCAACAAGTTTGTGTTAACAGTGCAGTAAGAGTGTGTGTGTGTGTGTGTGTTTGTAGATGCTGCAGGACTGTGCCAAGGCTCGGAGGGAGGTGGAACTTCACGGACGGGCGTCTCTTTGTGACCACATCGTACGCATTGTGGATGTCTACGAGAACCTCTACCAGAGCAGAAAGTGTCTACTCATAGTTATGGAGTGGTGGGTACACAAACACACAACACACAGTTTAGGTTGGTGAGAATACAAATGATGTTTTAATGAACCTAAGTCTCATTCTCAACCTAAACCTTCAGTGCTGTGTGTCGCCCCCTGGTGGTGGGGTGGACACAGTGCAGCTTCTCTGATATTTGTTCCTAAATTAGTAGTATTTGAGATTTATATCAGTCAGGAAACACATCTGGGTTTCAATCATTCAGAATGGTATCTGCTTCTCTGCAAGTGATGAATCATCTGAGCCTTTATCATGATGGGCATGAAGAGGTGCAGGGAGATGGCTGGAGTAGTTGTTATCCCTGGGTATTTCCATATGGGTTAACATATTGCATATGTTAAGGTTGGTTAGCCTGCTATGGTTGCTGGTTAAAGAGATGTGGGTGAGTTGAACTATGTGGTTGTGTTGACTTCAGGATACTCTGTCTGGCATCACTAATGCAACCTTATAGGATAAAACACTACTGGAACTACTTTTTCCACATACTGTGACTTTGGAATGTATTCAGTATTTGGGCAGTTTCTCCAGTTCTTACTTAGAGGTCCTCTAAAGGTCTGTCACATTTTTTTGAGGAGTGTTGGTGAACTACAGTCTTTAGGTCATCCCATAGATTTAATTGGGGTTCCATTCCCGACTTTGGCTGGGACATTCACTCCAGCATTGTCCTGTCTGTGGATCAGATTTTCTTCAAGGACCTCTCTGCATTTTGCTTAGTTTATCCTTCAACCCTGTCCAGTCCCCAGGCCGTGCCACTGACAAGGATCCCCATACACAGTATGCTCCCGACACAGTGCTTCTGCATAGGGATGGTGTTGGCCATGTTACAGGCGGTGCCACTGACAAGGATCCCCATAGCATGATGCTCCCGACACAGTGCTTCTGCATAGGGATGGTGTTGGCCATGTTACAGGTGGTGCCTTGTTTTTGCCAGAAGTAACTCTTGGCATTCAGGCCTGAATGTTTTTGGTCTTATACGACACAAGCAAGATGACATTTGCTTGATTGATGGAGGTCTCTGAAGGATGCTGAGAGTTGCTTGGACTTCATGGCTATTGTTTTATTTATACATCTAATATAGACAGGTGTCTGTGTTTCTAAAAGATAAGAAACATTGTCAGGTTTGGTCTTAACCATATGATACCAGATTAAATGACCTATCTGAGTCCCTCAGAAGAACTATTCTTGATGCAATGAGTATGGGAGGGGTTACAAATCAATTTCCTGGAAATTCAAAGTACATCACTCCACTGTCCGATGGGTCATCTACGACTGAGACCGTTCCATACTACTGGTGATCTACGACTGAGACAGTTCCATACTACTGGTGATCTCCGACTGAGACCGTTCCATACTACTGGTGATCTACGACTGAGACAGTTCCATACTACTGGTGATCTCCGACTGAGACCGTTCCATACTACTGGTGATCTACAACTGAGACAGTTCCATACTACTGGTGATCTACAACTGAGACAGTTCCATACTACTGGTGATCTACAACTGAGACAGTTCCATACTACTGGTGATCTACATAAGACTAGTTACCACACCAAATTCAGCCGGAGAAGTGCACCAAAGAAAGTCTCTAAGAACCCCCGGGTCATATCAAATAATCTACAGTGGGGAGAACAAGTATTTGATACACTGCCGATTTTGCAGGTTTTCCCACTTACAAAGCATGTAGAGGTCTGTAATTTTTTATCAAAATCCAGAAAACCACATTGTATGATTTCTAAGTAATTAATTTGCATTTTATTGTATTTGATGCATCAGAAAAGCAGAACTTAATATTTGGTTCAGAAACCTTTGTTTGCAATTACAGAGATCATACGTTTCCTGTAGTTCTTGACCAGGTTTGCAAACACTGCAGCAGGAATTTTGGCCCAGCCCTCCATACAGACCTTCTCCAGATTCTTCAGGTTTCAGGGCTGTCGCTGGGCAATACGGACTTTCAGCTCCCTCCAAAGATTTTCTATTGGGTTCAGGTCTGGAGACTGGCTAGGCCACTCCAGGACCTTGAGATGCTTCTTACGGAGCCACTCCTTAGTTGCCCTGGCTGTGTGTTTCGGGTCGTTGTCATGCTGGAAGACCCAGCCACGACCCATCTTCAATGCTCTTACTGATGGAAGGAGGTTGTTGGCCAAGATCTCGCGATACATGGCCCCATCCATCCTCCCCTCAATACGGTGCAGTCATCCTGTCCCCTTTGCAGAAAAGCATCCCCAAAGAATGATGTTTCCACCTCCATGCTTCACGGTTGGGATGGTGTTCTTGGGGTTGTACTCATCCTTCTTCTTCCTCCAAACACGGCGAGTGGAGTTTAGACCAAAAAGCTCTGTTTTTGTCTCATCAGACCACATGACCTTTTCCCATTCCTCCTCTGGATCATCCAGATGGTCATTGTAAACTTCAGACGGGCCTGGACATGCGCTGGCTTGAGCAGGGGGACCTTGCGTGCGCTGCAGGATTTTAATCCATGACGGCGTAGTGTGTTACTAATGGTTTTCTTTGAGACTGTGGTCCCAGCTCTCTTCAGGTCATTGACCAGGTCCTGCCGTGTAGTTCTGGGCTGATCCCTCACCTTCCACATGATCATTGATGCCCCACGAGGTGAGATCTTGCATGGAGCCCCAGACCGAGGGAGATTGACCGTCATCTTGAACTTCTTCCATTTTTCGAATAATTGCACCAACAGTTGTTGCCTTCTCACCAAGCTGCTTGCCTATTGTCCTGTAGCCCATCACAGCCTTGTGCAGGTCTACAATTTTATCCCTGATGTCCTTACACAGCTCTCTGGTCTTGGCCATTGTGGAGAGGTTGGAGTCTGTTTGAGTGTGTGGACAGGTGTCTTTTATACAGGTAACAGGTTCAAACAGGTGCAGTTAATACAGGTATTTAGTGGAGAACAGGAGGGCTTCTTAAAGAAAAACTAACCGGTCTGTGAGAGCCAGAATTCTTACTGGTTGGTAGGTGATCAAATACTTATGTCATGCAATAAAATCCAAATTAATTATAAAAAAATCATACAATGTGATTTTCTGCATTTTTTTAAAATTCCGTCTCCAGTGTACCAATGATAAAAATCACAGACCTCTACACGCTTTGTGAGTAGGTAAACCTGCAAAATCGGCAGTGTATCAAGTCCTTGTTCTCCCCACTGTATGAGCTCTCTTACCAGAAGCGATATGGAAGTGCCTGAGTCAACTGTATAAGAGAGATTGTACATGTACGTGGCGTACATGGGAGGTCAGGAAGGAAGAAACCTGCTCTCAAAAGAAGAATATCAAGATTCACCTGTCAAACACCACATTGGTAAAGACTAAAACTACTGGAACAATGTGCTCTGGACAGGTTGTTCTGTGGGGTTGTTTGACCACAATACCAGATGCCATGAGGGTCAAAGGACCTCATACCAACAGTAAAACAGGGATGTGGGGACATTATGGTGTGGGGCTGCCGCAAGGCCGGGGCAACTTGCCTTCACTGAGTCAACTGTGAATTCCGTACGTGCAAGTATTTATATCGCACTATCTTTACCACTTAGCTGATGTAAACACTTTTAGTTTTAAGGAGTCTTAAAGGAAGTTGACCCGTTTCCCCTAAACAGGCTGGTTCACACTCTCTCATTGGCGTCTCTTTTCCTCTTTCAATCGTGAGAGATATCAAAGCACCACACATCCTTTCTCTCGCTCTCACACATACACTCACGTGTGCAGAAGTTGCGGCTAACCTCGTCGCCGGGGGTGGTGTGTTGTGGTTAGTGCCAAACTCGGCAGCTTTTCATTACTCTCACGCCGTTCAGTGTTAAAAAGGGCTGAACATTGCCAATACTTTTGTCTTAACTGTGTTTTAACATGGTATGTTCTGATGACTGGTGCTGTTCATTAAGAAGCCCCCATGTCTAGGACAACTCCTGCAAACAGTCTCCTCTCTATCATTTTCGTTTTCTCTCTCTAATTCTGACTCTTTCCATCTCTCTAATACTCACTCTCTTTCCATCTCTCATTCTCTCTATTACACCTTCTGCTGATCTCTATCTTTTTCAAGACCTTTCTCATCTCTTCCTCTGTCTGTTAGGTTTTCTTTCTGAATGACTGGATACCCCTATGGCACTTTTCCAGTAAACCCCCTTTCACGTTACAATGACTTTCACTTCAGCCTGCAGAGAGGGGTGCGTGTGTCTGTGCACGTGCGTGCGTGTGTGGGGCTTCAGTGTGTTACATCAGGAATGATCCCTAAACGTGTGTTTCAGCATGGACGGTGGAGAGCTGTTCAGCCGAATCCAGGACAGAGGGGATCAGGCCTTCACAGAGAGAGGTAACATAAGACACACTCAACACACAGAGTGGCAACACAGACATAACACATGCTACCCACGGTGACACTAATTGAAACTGTCTGCACAGAGGCGTCTGACATCATGAAGAGTATAGGAGAGGCCATTCAGTTCCTTCATGCCATCAACATCGCTCACAGGGATGTCAAGGTACGCAACCTCAAACCAAAAGGACTGCATTCAGTGGAAATGGTCCAAAACTAGGACCAGGACTAAGATTAGGACACAGACTCGGGGCCAGGATTAGGACCAGGACTAAGATTAGGACCCAGACTCGGGACCAGGATTAGGACCAGGACTAAGATTAGGACCCAGACTCGGGACCAGGATTAGGACCAGGACTAAGATTAGGACCCAGACTCGGGACCAGGATTAGGACCAGGACTAAGATTAGGACCCAGACTCGGGACCAGGATTAGGACCAGGACTAAGATTAGGACCCAGACTCGGGACCAGGATTAGGACCAGGACTAAGATTAGGACCCAGACTCGGGACCAGGATTAGGACCAGGACTAAGATTAGGACCCAGACTCGGGCCAGGATTCGGATCAGCACTAAGATTAGGACCTGTACCAAGATTAGCGCCAGAAATAAGATTAGGACCAGGTTTGTATTCAGCAGACCTGCTTACTCATTACCAGCTAAAAGAAAGATAATTTTTATATATTCATAGGAATAATGTAATAATATATTCAGAATGTTTATTTCCTAAACAATTTTATAGAATTGTACTGATCTCAGTCCCCTTTTCCTTCCTTCTTTCTCCCATGTAGCCAGAGAACCTGTTGTATGTGTCTAAGAGACCCAACGCGCTGCTGAAACTAACAGACTTTGGTTTTGCTAAAGAGACCACCACAAACAACTCCCTGGCCACGCCCTGCTACACGCCCTACTATGTCGGTAAGAAACACACAAACACAACTCACTGGCCACGCCCTGCTACACGCCCAACTTCGTTGCTTTTAGCATGGTTAGTTATTTTCTGTTGTTGCTAGCCTAAACTAGACATTAATTTAATCGCAAGTAGCATTTCCACTTAAACATATTATAATCACGTAACTAACAACTTCTATGCTGAGCATAAATTACATATCTGGTCCTGATTAATGTTTGTAGATCAACATCTCTGGCTACCTTGACTATATTATCCCTTTGAACTTGGTGCCTTGATCAAGAGCACAATGGTAGAAGATGGTAGAACTATTGGATCATAGACCAGCAACTTTCTATTTAGATTTATGTGGGATACCAATATATTCTGCTAGTCATTGTGATAATTTGATGGGAAACATTTAAGGGCCAATAACACCCTGTGGGCTGACTTGGAAAAAGACAGCTCCTGCGCTTACAGTTGGGCCCATAAGTTTGCATACCCTGGCAGAAATTTACATTTTGGCATTGATTTTGAAAACACGACTGATCATTCAAAAAATTTATTTAGGGATAGTGATCATATAAAGCCATTTATTATCACATAGTTGTTGGGCTCCTTTTTAAATTATATTGATAACTGAAATCCAAATGGCCCTGATCAAAAGTTTACATACCCTTGAATGTTTGGCCTTGTTACAGACACACAAGGTGACACACACAGGTGAAAATGGCAATTAAAGGTGAATTTCTCACACCTGTGGCTTTTTAAATTGCAATTAGTGTCTGTGTATAAATTGTCAATGAGTTTGTTCGCTCTCACTGAGCAGGCTAGATACTGAGCCATGGGGAGCAGAAAATAACTGTCAAAAGACCTGCATAATAAGGTAATGGAACTTTATAAATATGGAAAAGGATATAAAAAGATGTCCAAAGCCTTGATGCTAAAGGGGGCAATACACAGTATTAAGAACTAAGGGTATGCAGACTTTTGAACAGGGATCAGTTCATTTTTTTCTTTGTTGCCATTTTTTGTTTTATGATTGTGCCATTCTGTTATGACCTACAGTTGAATGTGAATCCCATAAGAAATAAGATACATGTTTTGCCTGCTCACTCATGTTTTCTTGACAAATGGAACATATATTACCAATTCTCCAAGGGTATGCAAACTTTTGAGCACAACTGTATTTAAATAAAACATGATATACCTTTAACATAATGCACTGCTTTTTAAACAGATATTTTTGTATGTGTGCTGCCCTGCCCTAACAGGATGTGTGCTGCCCTGCCCTAACAGCTTTTTTTAAAACAGTTTTCCATTTCTCTTTCTCAGCTCCAGAGGTGCTGGGTCCAGAGAAGTATGATAAGTCATGTGACATGTGGTCACTAGGCGTCATCATGTATATCCTGTAAGTATCATTTATGGACCATGCACTATACCAACTCATATAGACCATGCACTATACCAACTCATATAGACCATGCACTATACCACCTCAAATAGACCATGCACTATACCAACTCATATAGACCATGCACTATACCAACTCATATAGACCATGCACTATACCAACTCATATAGACCATGCACTATACCAACTCATATAGACCATGCACTATACCAACTCATATAGACCATGCACTATACCAACTCATACAGGCCATGCACTATACCAACTCATACAGGCCATGCACTATACCACCTCATAGACTATACCACCTCATATAGACCTTGGACTATACCACTTCATAGACTGTACCACCCCATATAGACCATGCACGATACCAACTCATATAGACCATGCACGATACCAACTCATATAGACCATGCACTATACCAACTCATACAGACCATGCACGATACCAACTCATACAGACCATGCACGATACCAACTCATATAGACCATGCACGATACCAACTCATATAGACCATGCACGATACCAACTCATATAGACCATGCACGATACCAACTCATATAGACCATGCACTATACCACCTCATATAGACTATGCTATGTATGTTTCTCTCAGTCATTTGCTCTGTTTGTCTCCCCAGGTTGTGTGGCTATCCTCCTTTCTACTCTAACCATGGTCTGGCCATTTCGCCTGGGATGAAGAAGAGGATTAGGATGGGGCAGTATGAGTTCCCCAACCCTGAGTGGTCTGATGTGTCAGAAGAAGGTAAGAGAGACAATCTGCAGCAGGTTCTAACTGGGCCATGATGGTGAATCTCAGTAAGACTCCTTTAAAGTCCTATCTGCCAGGACAAAAGATATGCCCTACACCCAGTTAGCCTAAAAGACACAATGCAAACCCCCAAATAATGCATGCAGAGCTCAATTATGACTGTCCTCTAATTAAGTCCTAGAAATAACCTTTAAATTATTCTCCTAAGGAATGGAACTCTCCTATGAGGTCCTCATCTACAGAGGGACCTAGAGAAAAGCTGTCTAGCGCCTCGTTTCCATTGGTGTCAAATCCTGGTGTTTTACCCTAAAGTCCAGAAATGTTTCTGTTTCCATTGAATTGGGCCAGCTCCAGAGAGAGTAGTAGCCCTACTCTCACTTGGTGCCAAGGCCCGGACTTTGGGTCTTTGGGTCTTTGGGTCTTTGGGTGGGGTTTGTGGGTTGAGTGAAATACCGCAATGTGCAAACACAGGAACAAGAAATGTGACCCATGACTGTTAGAAAAGGGCAAAACATTGTAAACGTAGCGTGCGTGCGCGCGTGTGTGTGTGTGTGTGTGTGTGTGTGTGAAGCCAAGCACCTGATCAGGACCCTGCTGAAGACTGAACCCACTCAGCGGATGACCATTGCAGAGTTCATGAACCATCCCTGGATCAACGTGAGTCCCACCACAACCCACCATTCAGTTCAGAAAGCCTTACTACTACTCACCTAAAGGATTATTAGGAACACCTGTTCAATTTCTCATGAATGCAATTATCTAATCAACCAATCACATGGCAGTTGCTTCAATGCATTTAGGGGTGTGGTCCTGGTCAAGACAATCTCCTGAACTCCAAACTGAATGTCAGAATGGGAAAGAAAGGTGATTTAAGCAATTTTGAGCGTGGCATGGTTGTTGGTGCCAGACCGGCCGATCTGAGTATTTCACAATCTGCTCAGTTACTGGGATTTTCACATACAACCATTTCTATGGTTTAAAAAGAATGGTGTGAAAAGGGAAAATCATCCAGTATGCGGCAGTCCTACTGTGCAGGCTGGTGGTGGTGGTGTAATGGTGTGGGGGATGTTTTCTTGGCACACTTTAGGCCCCTTAGTGCCAATTGGGCATCGTTTAAATGCCACGGCCTACCTGAGCATTGTTTCTGACCATGTCCATCCCTTTATGACCACCATGTACCCATCCTCTGATGGCTACTTCCAGCAGGATAATGCACCATGTCACAAAGCTCGAATCATTTCAAATTGGTTTCTTGAACATGACAATGAGTTCACTGTACTGAAATGGCCCCCACAGTCACCAGATCTCAACCCAATAGAACATCTTTGGGATGTGGTGGAACGGGAGCTTCGTGCCCTGGGTGTGCATCCCACAAATCTCCATATGAGGTGGTATAGTCCATGGTCTATATGAGTTGGTATAGTGCATGGTCAAACACAGTATTAGTATGGTGTTCCTAATAATCCTTTAGGTGAGTGTACATGCACTTTATAGACAAATATCAAGTAATTCATTACAGAAACTATAATATGAATTGCCTCTATCCTGTCCTATATCTGTGTGTGTGTAGCAGTCAATGGAGGTTCCTCAGACTCCTCTCCACACCAGCAGAGTTCTGAAGGAGGAGCAGGATGTCTGGGAGGACGTAAAGGTGAGCTTGCGGGTCGAGAGTTGAACAACTTAAAGAAAACTAAATATCCCACCAAGACCATATGGCTCTGCTCTAGTACAGCAACATTGCAAAACCACTTCTCTTTAAACGGTGCCAGACACAAGGGATGGTTATGTTATGAACACATTATATAGAACACAAACCACTTCTGTGTCACATGAATGTAAATGTTGAGGAAGGTCAGATATTCATTTGTGAGGTGAGGCTTGGGTGCTTGAACATTTCTGTAAGACGAGGGAAGGGCCTACATAGCTCCTCCCTTTCGCGGACCTGCTTCCCTCGGTTGCTTAGCACTTCTTGAGGTAAGTATTTAGTGTTTGCTATTGCTCTTTAGATGTATCCTGATTTCAATAGCGGGTAACAGTGGCTTAGCGAATAAAGATATCTTAGCTAGCTAACACGCATTTTTTGAAAAACCAGGTTATATTCACTTGTTAGCTAATTTTGTAACAAAAAAAAAATCCCCCAGCTTGGTTTGCATTTCATGAATCACATGCTCTTGGTCACTGTTATTTAGCCATTTAGACAATCTATCCTCTTTTTAATGAAACCTCTGTTTTTGCTTTAGCTCTGTGAGGTGTTGAACTCCAAAATAGTTGGACCAATGCGATTGTCTGGAATTTCGTAAGGTCAGTTGTGACTAAGTCTTTGAAACATTGATTGTGTTCTGATGTACTTCTTGTGTGTGTCATTCAGGAGGAGATGACGAGCGCTTTGGCCACCATGAGAGTTGACTACGAGCAAATCAAAATCAAGACTATCGAAGAATCATCCAATCCCCTTCTGATGAAGAGGAGGAAAAAGACCCAGCCGTCAGCCAATCACACAGCCCAAGGCACAGAGACTCCTGCCCTCTGAGACACGCGCACACACAGATATATAATCATATAAGGGACACAAACACTCACACCTACACGCCCATACACACCAAAAAGCTACAAACGCACACACACCTGGGATGTAAAAAGCAATAAGGGTTATCAACTAACGGGAAGTTAGAGAGGATACATCATGGATTTTCTTAAAGCCTTCAAGTTTATTTTTTTGGATCAGTTTTAATGTTTTTAGAAACATTTATTTTTATTACTCTTGAGTTTTGAGCTGAAGAACCACTCTGTTCTGGTCACCTTTTACACTAGCACGCAGAGCGCACGTGAACTGGAGAAGTAAGAAGGGCTGTGTGTGCATCTGTGTGGGTGGGTGTGCACGTCTGTCTGTCTGTGTGTGTGTGTGTGTGTGTGTGTGTGTGTGTTTTTATAATGGCTAAATCCCCCAAATAATATTTGATATCACAAAATTCTGCTTCCTTCTGAAGTGTGCACATGTTCACTACTCTTTAAAAGCATTGGACTGTTGAAGGCCCCAGAGAGCCTCCACAGGTCAGCCATTTCCTACAAGGGGAAGTGAACCTGTACAAACTGTTCAATTGACCTCACAATTACTGTACTGGGTCATAGTTGACTACTTGCCCTTCGGTCTACTGGACCCTTAAGTACCCATGGACATCTGATTGGCCTAGGATGCCCATGTTTAAGATGTCTGATTGGCCCAAGGTGTCAGTGTTGAAGGCATCTGATTTCCCCTGGATGCCTGTGTTTAAGACATCTGATTGGCCCAAGGTGCCAGTGTTTAAGACATCTGATTGGTCCAAGGTGCCAGTGTTTAAGACATCTGATTGGCCCAAGTTGCCAGTGTTGAAGGGCTGAAACAAAGCTGCCATGTTTCATAATGGAAGGCAGCGGGGCCATCTCAGCCTAATGCTGTTCTGTGGGTTTTGTAGTGTTTGTAGTTTCTTCTGTTTGTAGTTGTTAACCTGGCTGCTATAAGGTTCACAATCATCCTTTTTTAATCCCCTTTTACCAATATTACTCTTTAGACTTTGTACAGTGATGCTGTGTGAATGCTATGCAGAGGCCTCCACCCAGAACTACCTTTTTAGATCTTTTTAATATACTGCTTTGATTTTTGTGTACAAATGTGTGTGTTTGAAGTTCTCTGTACGAAGGACTAACCAACTGATATTCCACTGTGAAGTCTGCATCCCAAATATCACCCTCCTCCAGTGGGGGTCTCCGACTCCATCCCCCTTAGCAGCTACTGGGGTTAATGATCTGGGTGCTGTCCTTTGACTTGAAGACATCAGGGTTTCTTCACTACGTCTGTAGCCTGTTGCAGATGGTGGTTGACAGGAATACTTCTGCTTAGAACTGCCATGTATGCTGATCTGTTTGTTAGAACATACAATAAATCATTTATATTTTGAGAGTGAAGAACATGAACTGAGAGGGCAGACAGCTTCCTGTCTAGGCCCTATGCAGCAGACAGCTTCCTATCTAGGCCCTGTGCAGCAGACCGCCTTCTATGTAGGCCCTGTGCAGCAGACCGCCTTCTATGTAGGCCCTGTGCAGCAGACCGCCTTCTATGTAGGCCCTGTGCAGCAGACCGCCTTCTATGTAGGCCCTGTGCAGCAGACCGCCTTCTATGTAGGCCCTGTGCAGCAGACCGCCTTCTATGTAGGCCCTGTGCAGCAGACCGCCTTCTATGTAGGCCCTGTGCAGCAGACCGCCTTCTATGTAGGCCCTGTGCAGCAGACAGCTTCCTATGTAGGCCCTGTGCAGCAGACAGCTTCCTATCTAGGCCCTGTGCAGCAGACAGCTTCCTTTCTAGGCCCTGTGCAGCAGACAGCTTCCTATCTAGGCCCTGTGCAGCAGACAGCTTCCTATCTAGGCCCTGTGCAGCAGACAGCTTCCTATCTAGGCCCTGTGCAGCAGACAGCTTCCTATCTAGGCCCTGTGCAGCAGACAGCTTCCTATCTAGGCCCTGTGCAGCAGACAGCTTCCTATCTAGGACCTGTGCAGCAGACAGCTTCCTATCTAGGAGCTATGCAGCAGACCACCTATGTAGGCCCTGTGCAGCAGACAGCTTTCTATGTTGGCCCTATGCAGCAGACAGCCTACTATGTAGGCCCTATGCAGCATACAACCTTCTATGCAGCAGACAGTCTCCTATCTAGGCCCTATGTAGCAGACAGCCTGCTATGTAGGCCCCTATGCAACAGACAGCCTTCTATGTAGGCCCTATGCAGCAGACAGCCTCCTATGTAGGCCCTATGCAGCAGACAGCCTCCTATGCAGCAGATAGCCTGCTATTTAGGCCCTATGCAGCAGACAGCCTTCTATCTAGGCCCTATGCTGCAGACAGCCTTCTATCTAGGCCCTATGCAGCAGGCAGCCTGCTATTTAGGCCCTATGCAGCAGACAGCCTTCTATCTAGGCCCTATGCAGCAGGCAGCCTTCTACGTAGGCCCTATGTAGCAGACAGCCCTCTATGTAGGCCCTATGCAGCAGACAGCCCTCTGTGTAGGGGGTGCACTACTTTTAGGGCCCTAGTCATATGTAGTGCACTTCTGTCATAGGGTGCCATTTGGGATGCACACTGACTTACCACCAGCAGGCCTCCCTCTATATCCCTCTATATCCCTCTGCCTCCCTCTATATCCCTCTGCCTCCCTCTATATCCCTCTGCCTCCCTCTATATCCCTCTGCCTCCTTGTACTTCCTTGTACCTCCCTGACCTGGACCTTTGGCACTGACTCCACCCTATGGTATTACACTGTTTGCTATTTGACTGCCCCTTTATCTAGGGAGGGACTCTGTCCCCATCTTATAACACAGCCTGGCCAGCCAGTCCAGCCATTACAGCCTCATTTACCTGAATGTAGGCGCTGATTCTAGGCATTCTAACTCTATGCTGTACTCGGGTCTCAGCGGACTGGCCTCACTCTGGTTGGCCTCTATGCTCTACTCTGGTCTCAGCGGACTGGCCTCACTCTGGTTGGCCTCTATGCTCTACTCTGGTCTCAGCGGACTGGCCTCACTCTGGTTGGTCTCTATGCTGTACTCGGGTCTCAGCGGACTGGCCTCACTCTGGTTGGTCTCTATGCTGTACTCGGGTCTCAGCGGACTGGCCTCACCCTGATTGGTTACTGTGACAGTTCTGTCAATGGTACAGTAGAGATGATCACATGTTTCTCTTTTAACGGTTGTTCCAGTGTTATTCAGGTGTTCTGGCCCCTCCCCCTCTGGCCCATTCCTGATTTTGTGAAGCACGGATCAGTCCCGCTTTCTTCTGAGTTGTTCAACTGTTGACCTCTGTTGGCATCAGCTTTGGAATAAAACACTTGAAACACTGATGTCTCATGGTATTTCTCACGGGCACACAGACACGTTGTCACAGTGTTTTTGGGTTGATGGGTGGCGTAGGGCATGTGTGCTGTTGTAGGGTTGAGGCCAAACCAGCGGCTCTAGTTTTGATGTGGTCAGACACACCCTCTCTCCTTCAGAGGTTGAGCCCCATGTTGGTGTCGATCACTGGGGCGTTGGTAGATCCAGACTGTGATAACCTGACCTTGTATTATAACCCCGTCTTTAAGTCTCTTGGCTTTGAAGTGGCTGATTTTCTGTCTGTGTCAGGCAGTTGAGGAAGGAAATCCTCCTGATCTTCACATCACAGCATGTCGATTACGGTCAGGGTGTGACCGTGTGTGTATGTGTGTGTGTGGCCGTGTGTGTGTGTGTGTGTGTGTGACCGTGTGTGTGTGTGTGTGTGTGTGTGTGTGAGACCGTGTGTGTGTGACCATGAGTGTGTGTGTGGGCTGCGTCGCTCGTAGGAAGATCATGGCACCTGATAGTTAGTTTTAAAGAATTGTGGACATTTCTTTGAGAAAATTGACTTCTTGTGACCAATGCTTTTCTGGTTTAGAGGAAGTTCAGTAACATCACAATGTCGCGGTGACACGGGTCGTGTGGTTCTGCCTGTCACCACCTCCACTATGAAATGAGCAAACACTGATTATCTCAGTACACATTTAACATCTATACACACAACACATTCTCATAGACTGCTTGCATATCAACTGAATTTGCCTGTTTTAGGGAAGCTTAACTAAAACAGTTTACCAAGCAGGCATTCAAATCATACTGGATTAGTTTTCTTCTAAAGCTGCTTCTAATAAAAACATTTTTTTTTAAGAAACACTTGAAAAATAATCACATCTCATTTTAAAATGGACTGTAAATTTCAAGGACAGATCACTTTGGCATTATTTCAGAATGTAAAATGTAGCCTGATACGTTGAGGCGACTGCAGAGCTGCACATTTATTTTGTTCCTTATGTAACATATGGCTGCTGGTTGGATGTGGAAATGTGATGTTGAAACTGATGAACAGACTGCTTTACCACCAATAGACAGCATACCTTTAGAATAAATTGGATATCTGACCAATTCCTCATGATCTATTTATTGCAACAGACAATGTCAGCCACAATATGTATTGCGGTTGACATTAAAGCAATATACTCCAAATTTAACTGAAACATTTTGTTCAATATATTTTAAATGTTTTGCAGCGGGGCAATGAGTCAATGTGCGATCTGTTTTCAAATGCTAATATTTTGCCCGTTTCACCCATATTTTTTGGTTTTGCACATAACAATTTGAAGACAAAATATACTTGCAAAATGTAGCAGAACCACACTTCGCTTACTACCACCTAACATGCTGGTTTTAAACATTAAATCGTGCTCTTATGGATTGTGAAACCAAGCCAGATGAACTGAAAGTACAGCTGTTTGCAGATGCAACACTTTCCATTATTATTGCCGTCCAATTGGCGTCATCATCTGAAGAAATGTAAACATGGAAACTGAAAACCCAAAGCGACGACTTGATTAAGATCAATGCATCACTCTCTTCAAATGGTACATTTGAATTTTTTCTCTATTTCACCTTCATATTAAATGGCAAGTTTACTCATTTACTTGTGGCCTTATTCTTCTTTACGTTCGTGTAGGTGATCGGCCAAACGTTTGTTTCTCCGTGTGATGTTTTGTAGCCAACTTTCCCCTGCATTGTCATTGTCTACAAAGTAATATGAAAAATATGTAAGTATTTTAAAAATGCTTCAACTAAAAAAGCATCCAAATTCTCAATATTTTCACATTTATTTTGAAAAAACATTCCACTGTCCCATGAATCCACTTGTTTTTAATGAGGTAAACAGCATCATGGATCAAACATGGATTCAGTGGACAAATGTAAACAGAGTATTGACAAATTATCCAGAATAACAATGCTGTTTGTCAGGCACTCCTATCTTCATTGTCAAGTCCCCATTGAGATGGAAGCACACAGAAGAGGTTCAAATTGGCAGATCAGAGGCCATATCCCCGTTGAGGCGGGATATCCCATAAGTGGCACAAGAGCCTGGGTTAAGATGTACCGTTAGAGCTGTTCCTGAAGGTAGGGATGGGCTGTTCCCCATGCTGCTCTGTAGGCAAGCACCATGGTCTTGTGGTGGATGCCAGCCGCAACCTGTGGAAGCAAGTCATTGCCTTGATACTTCCAGACAATAGAAGAATGTAGTGGAGGCTGTGGACTTAACCCAGAGAAAGAGCAGCTCTGTGTTGTTGAGGTTTTGCTTTAGGTGGTCGGCTGACATCCAAGCAGAGAGGCAGGTCCCCTGAGTGTCAGAGGGAGAATCAATAGAGTCCTCCTAGCAGTAACCATTTGAGAATATGCCTAAGCCCAGGAAGGGTTTTTTGTTACCTGTCTACATACAGTGCCCTCCATAATTATTGAGAGAATTATTATTTTTTACTGCAAGTTTGGATTTTAAATCAAAGAATTGTTCTTTCGAAGTGAATATTGTCAGGTGTTATTGGAGGGTATTTGTGAACATAATTGTTTCACCATTTAGAAATGACAACACTATACATTAGTCAGGCATGTTCCTTTGTGCGGTCGACAGACCTGTCAGTGTCTGCTGCTGATTCTCGGCTTTGCGTCTGCGAGTTGGAGTCTGCTATTGGCATCTCGAAATGAGTACCAATGAGGTGTCAATAAAATCATGGAAGCCATTATGAGGCTGAAAATAAAAAAACCTGAACGCCGGATGACCGATAAATGCTCACCATAGAGGAAAAAAACCTGACAGATCAGGAACACTCCAGTAGGTAGGCGTGGATGCGTCAGCTGCTACCACACAGAGAAGGCTTCACCCATCGAACAACCGAGCTGCACTGGTAGGTGCAAAAACACTGTTTAGCCTCAAAACAGGATGGACTAGAAAAGCACCTAAATCAGGCTGCAGCTGCAGAATGAATTCTGAAGTGTAGAGGAACATGTCCAGTAGCATGTAGTTTGGTGCGTAGGTGTAAAGATGAACGGTAAGGCATTAGATTGACAAACCACACTCTGTCCGGCACGCTACCAGACTCTGTGGACTGTACTCGGCCTTGTCTTAGGTGGTTAGTGGTCTGTTGTCGTCCCCTTGTTTTCTGGTGCTTGGTGAGTGGAGCTACACTACTTGGCCAAAAACATATTCAACTATTTCAACTAGACATATTGTTGACAGGTGAATTAAGTTAAGCACACTGCAATGCAAACGACACAGACAAACATTGGCAGTGGAATGGCATGTACTGAACAGCTCAGAGACTTTTAAAGTGGCACCACATGTGAAGTCACCTTTCCCACAAGTCAGTTTCTGAAATATCTGTGATGCTAGAGTATCCCCAGTCATCACAATAAGTGCTATTATTGTGAAGTGGAAACTTCTAGGAGCAATAACAGCTCCGCTGCCGAGTGGTGGATGCAATGGATGACTGAAGTTCCCTGAACGGCGTCGTCGAGACGCTGAACCATGTGGAGCGTAAGAAATCCAAATTCCCAACTGCCTCTGGAAGCAACATCACCATCAGAACTGTCCATTGGACTCCGGAGTAATGGATTCTCAGTCCCTGTACTGTTTTAGCATTAAAATGTCCTCGATGAACAAAGCAAACTTAACCCCATCCCCAAAGTCCTCCTTCATGTGCGGGTGATAAATTATTTCATCAGTTTCCTGCTGTCGCTCTGCACCCGTTCTGATCTCAATTTATCCACACTGTGGGACCACTCAAGTCAGCCCTGAGGCCTTAGATTTTTATTTTAACTTTATTTTAGCAGGGATGACAGACTGAGTCCTGGATCTGTTGTGGGCGGTGTCCTGTTAGGTACACAAACAAAATAATAATAAACATTTCAAAACAGAGACTTACAATTCAACAAAAACAATCACAGACAACATATTGATCCTTCTCCATTAGATTTTTAACATCGACATGGGACCCCAGAGTGTTTAAGTTTGTTCTGGAGTTTGTTCCATGAATAAGGAGTGAAGTGATTGAAAGCAGTGGTATGCAACTCTGTGGAGACAACTAGAGTCTTTAATGTAAACCACGTCTGTGATCTGGTTTTGAAATGTGTTGGTCTGGTGGAAATTAAAGAATATGCAAATGGAAGTGCTTTGTAAATAAACAAGAGCGCATGTTGCTCTCACCTCACAGATATAGGCCCAACCCACATGTTGATTTAGACTACAGTGATGCGTTCTTTAACTATCACCCATTATAACCCTAACCTTCACAGATAGAGGCCCAACCCACATGTTGATATCGAATACAGTGATGAGTTCTGTAACTGTCACTGGTCAAAAACCTCAGTGCACCATGGGAAATAGCATCCAGGGGTTTTAGTGTGTTTGCTGAAGCATGCAGATAGATATCACCATAATCTAAAATGGTCATAAAAGTAGCCTGAACAATTAGTCTTCTATTAACAGAGGTCAGACAAGCCCTGTCTCTATAGAAGAACCCTACATGTTTTTTAAAAGAAAGCCTATCATCTAGTATTTATATCCAGAGATTGTTCGATATCATCCAATCTGGTATGTACACATGTTTAAACTGAGAGATTTGACCTAGAAGAAACATTCTTTGCATTTAAAACAAGTTTAAACTGTATATTAGATCTCTTTAGAATTAAAAAATCAGTCAATTATTGAAGCCCAAGAAACCCCTTTTGAGTGACTCTAAGGGCTCAGACTTGACACCTTCGACCATGACAGCCTGAGTTCTGTCTTTAAGATGATTATAAAACCACTAGCAGGCATCAGTGCCAAGTCCTATAGATGACAGCTTACTCAGAAGGATAGCATGGGCTACAGTGTTGAAGGCTTTTGACTAGTCCACGAACAACAGCACAGCACAAGGCATTAGCAAAATAATATACAACAAGCGTGGTGGCCATTGTGGTACTGTGTTTAGGTCTAAAACCAGACTGATGTAAAGAATACTATTAACAGAAAAAAAAAGACTAAAGACTCAAGGTTCTTTGCCCGACAAGGG
Organism: Esox lucius; assembly: GCF_011004845.1. NCBI lineage: Eukaryota > Metazoa > Chordata > Actinopteri > Esociformes > Esocidae > Esox > Esox lucius. The sequence continues at coordinate 38,425,274 of NC_047570.1, read as the reverse complement.
AGTCTAGAGATGATTAAGTCACTACTGCCCTTATGTAATGTGTGGAAGATTAATTAATTATGTTTGAATAAATTCCATATTAATGCTGCATGAATACACTGATCAGCCATAACATTATGACCACCTGCCTAATATTGTGTAGGTCCCTCTTTTGCCGCCAAAACAGTCCTGACCTGTCGAGGCATGGACTCCACTAGACCTCTGAAGGTGTGCTGTGGTATCTGGCACCAAGACGTTAGCAGCAAATCCTTTTGGATTGAGATCTTGGGAATTTGGAGGCCAAGTCAACACTTTGAACTCGTTGTTGTGTTACTCAAACCATTCCTGAACCATTTTTGCTTTGTGACAGGGCGCATTATCCGGCTGAAAGAGGCCAGTGACATCAGGGAATATCGTTGCCATGAAAGGGTGCACATGGTCTGCAACAATGCTTAGGTAGGTGGTACGTGTCAAAATAACATCCACACGAATGTCAGGACCCAAGGTTTCCCAGCAGAACACTGCCCAAAGCGTCACACTGCCTCTGCCGGCCTGCCTTCTTCCCATAGTGCATCCTGGTGTCATGTGTTCTCCAGGAAAGTGACACACACACACCCGGCCATCCATGTGATGTAAAAGAAAACATGATTCATCAGACCAGGCCACTGTCTTCCATTACTCTGTGGTCCAGTTCAGATACTCACATGTCCACTGTAGGCGCTTTCGGCCGTGGACGGGGTCAGCATGGACACCCTGACTGGTCTGTGACTACGCAGCCCCACACGCAACAAACTGTGATGCACTGTGTGTTCTGACATTTTTCTATCAGTACCAGCATTAACTTTTATTGGATCGGACCACACGGGCCAGCCTTCACTCCCCACGTCCATCAGTGAGCCTTGACCGCCCATGACCCTGTCGCTGGTTCACCGCTTTTCCTTCCTTGGACCACTTTTGTTAGGTACTGACCATTGCAGACCAGGAACACCCCACAAGGGCTGCAGTTTTGGAGATGTTCTGACCCAGTCATCTAGCCATCACAATTTGGCCCTTGTCAATTTGACCATTTTTCCAGCTTCTAACACATCAACTTTGAGGACAGAATGTTCACTTGCTGCCTAATATATCCCACCCACTAACAGGTGCCATGATGTGAAATTATCAGTGTTATTCACTTCACCTGTCAGTGGTCATAATGTTATGGCTGATCAGTTTATAATCTATATTGCATAAATTAGAGTTTATTAAATGTGTGTTAAATATGTAGGTTTGTATATAGGTAATACATACTGGATACCTTGCCTAGGAGTTAGGGAAACATGCGGTTAGGACATAATGGGGACTCGCCAGCTATACCTTGTACTCCATTTGGCCTCAGGCCCATATATGGTTGTTCTTTAGTTTGTCTTCTATGATCCTATGACTTGCAGCATTAAGATGAGAACCAGATGTTAGAAGAATATATGAGGGACCCTCAAAGTGTGTGTCTTTGTCATACCTAAGAACGTGCTCATGAGTGTGCTTTGTCTGTGTATCACCTACAAGCTTGTAATAAACTATTAGAATTAAAGTGTTGGTTTCCTGGGGTACTTCTATTTGAGAAATTAGAATAAAGTGGACTAATTGGTCAGCGTGTGCAAATGAGTGCAAATGAGTGCAAATCCCTGCATGTCTGAAGAAGCCACATTTTATTTATGGGTATGCTTACTTTTTTTTTTATTAATAAAACGCGCTCTGGTACTGTACTCCCTACCTGCCTCTTAGTCGCTGCTGAGTTTAGAGTCAAAAAAATAAATGAAGGTCCCATTAACTGCAGGGGGAATTGTGTGCCACTGCATCTCATTGATTTTATCGACCCATTTTGTAACTAAGGACGTTGTTTGAGAACAAACAACATGATTGTTGTTAAATAAATTATAAAACACTATAAGCATGGAATGAACAAAGTAACATGCATTTAATTACCCTAAATACAGCATATTTGTCTGGGGGATTCAACCAGTGTTTTCTGTAAAGGAGTGACGTGGGTAATAAATGACAATATCGAAAAAGAGAAGCACCACGTACCAATGTGTTTGTAGGTCTAGACCTCATACTCAAGTTTCATTCAGGGCAATGATGTTTGTAAGGCTGGCCAGAAGACTGACTAAACAGTTCGCATTAGGTCATTTGTTGTGTTATGGAGATCTTATAAGACATGTTGGATGTCAAATGAAGCTGTGTTGTAGAATGGTCAGTGTCTGACCATGGCTTCAGTGAGGGGACAGTTCTATACAGGATGGTGTCTTTGGTGTGCAGGATAATTAATTCATTACTGGCAGCAAGTGCTATGTCATTATAAACAGAGAATAGGGTCGGCCCAAGAACATACTGCTTCATTTTAGAAACTAAGTCAGTCATTTCTACCTCCAGACATTAGTGAGTCTGCCTCCCTTTATGAAAAAGAATTACCGTCAGTAAGGGGCGTCTTACGAAACCGAAACACCCCCCCCCCCCCCCCCCATCACAACCAAGAACCCTCCTGGATAATAATGACAGATACTCTCTCGTCACAACTGTGTCCTCACGTAAACAGAGTGGTATATGCTAATGCTACAATATTCCCAGTGAAGCGGCGGAGGGGTGGATTTGACCGCATGCTTTTGGCTCCAGTGGGTCAATAAAAGGGAGGAGCTGGAGGGGGAAGGGACACCGTCAGAGTTAATCCATACCTCAATTAGAAAACACATCCTGCAGTGCTATGATGTGACATGGACGAGGAATCTACACTAACATCTGCCACGGAACTACTCCAGCTACATCACCAACATTAATCTTCCATTCTTTCTACATTTGCTTTTTCCTCAGAACAGGTTTTGCTCCTTCGTCTTCGGGGCTCTTTGTCACTGTCCAGCAGGTTGTTTTCCACCGACAGGCTGTGTCCCAGACACCACATTCGTTTTCACCTGGCCCCAAAGGGCTCTGTTGAATGGTTGGGCACTTCAGAGTGAACACGTTGTCATTTGGGAAACGGTTACATGCTCCGGTAACCAGGTAGGCGTCAGGATGCTGACTGCTAATTCAGGGTGGTTGAGTCAGCACTTCTCATCAAGTGATGCTCTCGATTAGAGCGTCTTCATGAATTGCAGAATGTGAAGGCCTCTGTGGTGTAGGGTAACACATTATGACTGATGTTCGCTGCTGCATGTATGCACGTTTAGAGATTAGTATGCCTCTTTGACTCAGCGATTTCCTCCTAACATCTCAGACGGGGCTATTTCAATAGTGCACACATCAACCCAGCCTGGGTGTGAATGCACGCCCAGCCGTCTGAACGCTCAATACAAATACTGTGAAGTGAAATACCACTAAAGTCATTTTTCAGGGTTCCTGTGAGTCACTTTTTGTTAAACACACTAATGAGAAACATAGACAATTTACTTTGTCATGCAGTAAATATACTTTTTCTTTAGGGTGACATGTTTTGGTTGCTTGCTTTTTTTCTGTTCAATTTAATTTATATACTTTTGTTGCATGTGTAATTCTATTCTATCCAATAAACATTTTCTTTTTACAAAACTAGACACACACACAAACAACTGCATGAGTTTCAACCTCAGATGAAAACCACATGAGTGCATCAGTCAGACAAACTGTTCATCTTATTACAGTCTTAGAAAATTAAACACATAGAAAAGGAGTTTGGGCTTTCACCATAGGACACCCCAAAGCAAAACATCAGGCAACTCTAATTTGGCCAACTTGACACCATCATTATATGATAGAATACATTCCATTTAGGTGGTATTAGATCAGTCCTGGAGGTGATGGGTCCTCAGTATTTTGGTCTCCCTTCAAACTCAAACTACAATAAGAATATTTAAGTTGTCCACTCTTCTTTTAAAAATAAAAAACATTTCTGTTTCAAGTGGAATCTTTTCCAACAGGGTTTCCCTACATGGGGAAACCAGTAGCCCCTTTTGGAACAGTTTTTCTAAGACTGAATTTTATTCCAGGATTCTTGGCATGTTTGTAATGTGACGCCAGAATGCATTTCATTACAGTAAAGGCAGAATACTGCTGGTAAGTGCTCTTTTGCAGGTCTGCTGTTGTGGCTGGTAAGTTTCTGGTAAGTTGCTGGTATGTTGCTGATAAGTGCTCCATCTGGGTCACGTTTGAGGTTAGAGTGGAGATGAATAGCTTAGGTTCTGCTTTTATAATTTGGTTTACCTCATTTTCTAAAGTAAAAATGAATTACACATGCAACAGAAGTATATAAATTAAATTGAACTATCGAGTTGAAACACCAATTCCTTATTCCAGTGACACAGTTTCAACCACTGTATCTAAATGTGAGTGTAGAGAAAATAGTTAAACCACATCAGATCTGATTCAGAAGGTATTTACCGTCCCAACAGATCTGATTCAGAAGGTATTTACCGTCCCAACAGATCTGATTCAGAAGGTATTTACCGTCCCAACAGATCTGATTCAGAAGGTATTTATCGTCCCAACAGATCTGATTCAGAAGGTATTTATCGTCCCAACAGATCTGATTCAGAAGGTATTTATCGTCCCAACAGATCTGATTCAGAAGGTATTTATCGTCCCAACAGATCTGATTCAGAAGGTATTTATCGTCCCAACAGATCTGATTCAGAAGGTATTTATCGTCCCAACAGATCTGATTCAGAAGGTATTTATCGTCCCAACAGATCTGATTCAGAAGGTATTTCTGGTCCAATTAGATCACATTCAGAAGTTGTTTATTGTCTAATTGCTGCCCTACAATTGTCCCAAAGTGCATAGCTATTTTTGAAAACATATCTGCTTATGTATTTTCTTATGTAAAATGTGAAATATATATGAGTCCCTTTAAAACCTTATATTAGTCACTATCTGTGTGTTATAGATGTAAGAAATCATCTGTACCACACTGGACCATCATACCCATATGAGCTTGTTGGACGTCCCATTCCAAAACCATGGGAATTAAAATGGAGTCGTCATCGTCGTCCCCTGCTTTGCAGCTATAACAGCCACCCCTCTTCTGGGAAGGCTTTCCTCAACATTTTGGAGTGTCTCTGTGGGAATGTGTGCCCATGTAGCCAAAAGAGCAGGTACAAATGTTGGTTGAGAAGGCCGGACTTGCAGTTACTGTTCCAAAAGGTGTTCATCACAAAGGTGTTCGGTGGGGTTGAGGTCAGGGCTCTGAGCGGGCCAGTCAAATTCCTTCACACCAGCCTTGCCGAAGCATGTCTTTATGGACCCCACTTGGTGCACAGGGGAACAGTCATGCTGGAAAAGGAAAAGGCCTTCCCCAAACTGTTGCCACAAAGTTGGATGCACCCAATTGTCTAAAATGTCTTTGTATCCTGTAGCATTAAGATGACCCTCCACTGGAACTAAGAGGCCTAGTCCAGGACATTATAACAACAAACATTATACATTCCGGTAGGTAGCGCTCTCCTGGCATTCACCACTCACAGATTTCTCCATCAGACTGCCAGATAGTAAAGCATGATTCATCACTCCAGACAACACGTTTCCACTGCCACAGAGTCCAGTGGCGGTGTGTTTTACACCACTCCAGCCGATGCTTGGCAATGCGCATGTTGACATGAGGCTTGCGTACAGCTGCTCAGCCATGGAAATCCATTTCATGAAGCTCCCGATTCACAGTTCTTGAGCTGATGGTGTTTCCAGGGGCCGTTTGTGGTCAGTGATGCAACAGAGGATAGGCTGTGTAACTGATTTACCAGTTTCAGCCCTCAGCGGCCCCGCTGTGAGTCTGCGTGGTCTACCACTATGTTGCAGGCTGTTGTTGCCTGTAGACACTTCTAGTCACTGAGCTCTTCAGTACAACCTTTTGTACTGCCAGTGTTTGTCTATATGTCATCTGTTAGCAATGGGTGTGACTGAAACACAGGGACGTAACTAGAAAACTATGGATTTGGGGGCTAAGCCTTGTTTTTGGGGGTCTGGGCATACTCCCCAAAACATATTTTCATCATGTATTTTTAGAGTAACAATGGGTGTAAAATCCAAATAAGGTTAGTTTTGGTCAAGGTTGGTTAAAAGTATACCTGTCTCATAGATTGTGTTAGACACTGATCAAATATGACTTAAATTCTATCTAAATAAAGAAATTAATGTCCACTCTGTCTTTATCCATCCAATACCAACAAAATATATATATATATGTAATATGTAGCCAAAATATTTTTGTCAACTATAGTTTATAGTAAATGAACATATACATACAGTATATTCTGTATTCTGAGATTTCTCTGAATCAATCTGAATTATTTCAAAAACAGATTTAGTCATTGGCCCATTCATCTCGGAATAAAGGCATAAAAATGTATCGTAATTCAAAAAAACATTTAACAACCGGATCTCCATTCCTCTGAACAGAATATGTTGCAACACGTTAACTTCAAACCCAAACAAACATGAATGTGTGAAACACGCAGTTTTGCAACTTCCTGATGATTATAGTGACATACAAATGTTAGCTAGCATGTCATTAATGGGAAATTAGTATATTCAGTAGTTGGTTAGTGACATAGATAAAAAAATACAACCCCTATTATCGGCAATCGTCTCCAATTATTGGCCACCTTACTATTCTGTTGAATTACATTATAATTGTATTACAAATGACAGATCTCAGTCTTCTCTGGTGTCTGAATGAAAGTTATAGCTAGACTGATATTGATGTTACATGGCGTCTGGTCTGTCGCACCGGTACTATTACATTTTGAACTTGAGAGGATTTACTCCTCCGACCACTAGAAATGTTAGCTACTATTTACAGAAGACAGCTGGCTTCAGATGAGCGAGTTACATTCAAAGCATCAAACTCAACCGAACGTGCTGCCAAATGAACACGATTCATTTCTATACAATTTGTAAGAAGTTTAGATGTGATGGAAAGGTTGACGAAAAAAAGAAATCACAGAGAAAATATCTTGACTGATATATTGATTTATTGGGGGGGGGGGGGGGGGGGGGGGTCATTATTATTTTAGAAATAGCTGTTGCTGTTGCCAGAAGGATATGCTGTCACTCCATTTTGCAACGCCATGCCATTCCGTGTGGATGGTGCTTAATTGGAGCCAATTTCCTCCTACAACTGGACAATGACCCAAAACACAGCTCCAAACTATGCAAATATTTAGGGAAGAAGCAGTCAGCTGGTATTCTGTCTATAATGGAGTGGCCAGAGCAGTCACCAGATCTCAACCCTGTTGGAGCAGTTTGACCGTATGGTATTTAAAAAGTGCCCATCAAGCCAATTCAAATTGTGGGAGAAGCATCGGGTGAAAAGTCTTCAAAATTACCTCAACAAATCTAAAACTAGAATGCCAAAGATCTGCAGGGCTGTAATTGCTGGAAATGGAGAATTCAATTATTTGAAGGACACAATTATTATTTCAATTAAAAATCATTATAAAATCCTAGTCAATGGCTATATTTCCTATTCATTTCACCATTTTTCCCATTAAAACAAATTTCAAGTTACCATAAATTGTGAACGGTAGGTGTATGTAAATGTTGTTTATTATGGTAGTTATGAATGACAGCTGCTAGAAGTATCTGGGAGTTACTCAATGACAGTGTCTAGGAGTTACAGATGACATTGTGTGGGAGTTACAGATGACTGTGTCTGGGAGTTACAGATGACAATGTGTGGGAGTTACAGATGACTGTGTCTGGGAGTTACAGATGACAATGTGTGGGAGTTACGAATGACAGTGTGTGGGGGTCAAAATGATGGAATCAGCTTACCCAGAGATCCTGCCCATTTTCCACAAAACTTCAAGAAACCTTTTTTAAATACAGTGCCTTTGGTATGTATTCAGACCTAGATATACAGCTCTGGAAAAAATGAAGAGACCACTGCACCTTTTCCTTTCCTTTCCAAAAAAGTTGAAAAGGAAGGTTTTGAATGAGGAACAGAAGGGTTACAATTAAGAGACCACTGCAAATTGAACGATTCTGTTATACTTAATTTATATACTTTTAGAAATGTGTGCCAATTAATTGGAAGATTATCCACACTGATTTTCAGGTTTCCCCACAGAAGCTGAATAGGATTTAAGTCCAGGCTTTGGCTGGATCCCACTTGACTGGATCCCACTTGGCTGGTCCCAAAGCCCCTCCGGTATTGATTCTGCTCGGTCGAAGTTGTGCCGAAAGATACATCTTTGCCCTAGTCTGAAGTCCTGGGCACTTCAGGGATGCTATAGGCATAAAGGCTGGATTTATCGTCATTGTTTGGCATAAAGGCTGGATTTATCATCATTGTTTGGCATATAGGCTGGATTTATCGTCATTGTTTGGCATAAAGGCTGGATTTATCATCATTGTTTGGCATATAGGCTGGATTTATCGTCATTGTTTGGCATAAAGGCTGGATTTATCATCATTGTTTGGCATAAAGGCTGGATTTATCATCATTGTTTGGCATATAGGCTGGATTTATCGTCATTGTTTGGCATATAGGCTGGATTTATCGTCATTGTTTGGCATAAAGTCTGGATTTATCGTCATTGTTTGGCATAAAGGCTGGATTTATCGTCATTGTTTGGCATATTTTCTGGATTTATCGTCATTGTTTGGCATAAAGGCTGGATTTATCATCATTGTTTGGTATAAAGGCTGGATTTATCATCATTGTTTGGCATAAAGGCTGGATTTATCATCATTGTTTGGCATAAAGGCTGGATTTATCGTCATTGTTTGGCATAAAGGCTGGATTTATCGTCATTGTTTGGCATAAAGGCTGGATTTATCGTCATTGTTTGGCATAAAGGCTGGATTTATCGTCATAGTTTGGCATAAAGTCTGGATTTATCGTCATTGTTTGGCATAAAGGCTGGATTTATCATCATTATTTGGCATAAAGGCTGGATTTATCGTCATTATTTGGCATAAAGGCTGGATTTATCGTCATTATTTGGTATGAAAGCAGGACACAGTCACAGAGGTTCAAGGGTAAACATGCTGTAATACACAGATTCATCAAAAACAAAAGGCGCGAAATGACAGGAACAAGCAACAGGAACAGGCAACAGGAACAGGTGACAGGAACAGGCGACAGGAACAGCAACAATAATTAACAAGAAACACAGGGGCAGGAGGAAGTTCAATAGGGACATAACGAGGGAGCGAACAGGACACAGGTGAAAACAATACTATAGAGGACAAGCTACATTTGAAAGCAAGGAGACACCGCTCACGAACAAAAGCAAAAATGAAACCGATCAAAACACAGAACCTAACCTTTATGAATTGTTGCAGAGATTGTCCTTCTGAAAGGTTACTGGTTACTGGTTATCTATGAACTGTACAGATACCCTAAAGCTCTGTTGGAGTGGCCATTAAGTCTTAGTCACCTCCCTGGGCCATTTTTGCTGGTTACTTATTTATTCCAGACATCCCGCTTTAGGAAGCCTTGGTGGCTTCAAACTTCTTTCATTTCACAATGATGGAACCCACTGTGCTCCTGGGAACTTTTGGGCATATAGAATACATTCATTACTCCGCAGATCTATGACTCAACAAACGTCTCTTAGTCAGTCGCTGGTCTACTGACAGTTCATTGGACATCATGGCTTGGGCTTTTGTTCTGACATGCATCGTCAAGTGTGAGACTTTATATAGACTGGTGTGTGCCTTTCTAAATCAAGTGGAATCAATTGAATATGACACAAGTGGGCTTCAATCAAGTTCTTCCGACATCTCCAGGATGATCAAATGACACAGGATGCATCTGAGCTGAATTGGAGTGTCATAGAAAAGGGTCTGAATACTTATGTACATGAGATACTTAAAAGAATTTCGGATAAGCACTTTGTTTGCTTGAAAGTATCTAAAACCCTACAGGGATGGTCATTATTCTTGTAGAAAATATTTTTATTAACTCCCGTATAAACCACAATTTATAATAAATACATTACAAATAAAGCAATCAAACAAAAACATTATATATTTTCATTGTATATTTAACAAAAGTTGTTAATTTTTTAAAAAGTAAAAAAAAAGTTTTCATGTGTGCAAAAATATGTGAACTCCATTCCATAGATTGTGGCACCTCCATTAGTAGCGAACAACGTGTTCTATAGCTACAGATCAGTCACTGACATCTTTTTTGAGGGATTTTTGCCCACTCCTCTTAACAGAACCCAATTAAGTGAGGTTTAGAGCTGTCGGGCATGTACTGCCTTTCTCTTGAGCCATTCTTTGGTAGATGTGCTTGAATGCTTTGGGTTGTTGTCTTTTTGGAAGACAACTTTTTTTGCAGAGCTTTAGCTCCTTAACTGATGGTCTGACGTTCTGTTCCAGAATCTCCTGGTTTAGCTCAGAATTCATGGTTCCCTTTATGTGCAGTCAACCAGGTCCAGAGAAGGAAAAGCAGCCGTAGAGGTTATCCTTTCCACCACGTTGGACTGGGATAAGGATGTGATTAGGATGGGATAAAGGATGGGATTAGGATGGGATTAGGATGGGATAAGGATGGGATTAGGATGGGATTAGGATGGGATAAGGATGGGATTAGGATGGGATAAGGATGGGATTAGGATGGGATAAAGGATGGGATAAGGATGGGATTAGAATGGGATTAGGATGGGATTAGGATGGGATAAGGATGGGATTAGGATGGGATAAGGATGGGATTAGGATGGGATTAGGATGGGATAAGGATGGGATAAGGATGGGATTAGGATGGGATAAGGATGGGATTAGGATGGGATAAGGATGGGATTAGGATGGGATAAGGATGGGATTAGGATGGGATTAGGATGGGATAAGGATGGGATTAGGATGGGATAAGGATGGGATTAGGATGGGATAAGGATGGGATTAGGATGGGATAAGGATGGGATAAGGATGGGATAAGGATGGGATAAGGATCTCTTGGTGGTAGGCAGTGTTGGGTCTTTGCCAAACGTAGCAGTTTTGATTGGGACAAAATATGTCAATTTTGGACTCATCTGTCCAGAGAAAGAAACCATTACATTTGTCCAGGTGCTCTCAGGTGAAGTTAAGATGGGCAGTTTCGTTCTTTTTTGAAACCATCAAAAAACCATCAACCATCCCAGAATGCCTTTCATTTAAGTATTTCTACTAACAGCCTGATTTTCTCTAAACCATGGAACTGGTAACTATAAACTAATGTCCGATTAAAAAAGACTGTTTCTGAATATAAGAATATTTAATGGTGAACCCTTAACAAATCTATGATTGCATAAGGGGTACGCAGACTTTCGGGAAGCATTGTATTTTCTTGTGTAAGTTTTTCTCCCTCTCTGAAAACACGAGGGAGGCCCAGAGGCTGGAGTGGAGGGGGTGAGGGAGGAGGTGCTCGAGGCAGGTTCATCCTCCTCTCTGTAAAAACGAGGGAGTCCGAGAGGCTGGAGTTGAGGGGGTGAGGCAGGAGGTGCTGGAGGCACAGTGACGGAAACACACAAGCAGAAAGCCAGAGAAGAGCGCCAAATAAAACATTTGCAATTGACACTTTGACTCGGATCCAGTGGAATCTTAAAACAAGCGAAATCTTTAAATTTAAACTTTAATTTTAAAAAGTATGTTAATTTATCAGTGGAACAGTGGCAACTTGTGTATCGGGAGAGAACAGAGTTATTCCTTCAAACTATGTTTTTTGTTCACTGAAAAAATCATGTTTTTGTGGGGGATACACCCCACAGAAATGGGCTGTGTTCCCATTTTAGATTGTATGATCAGTGGACTATTGAATAATATAATAAAATATAGATTCACATTAAAAGATCCTTGACATTTCGCTGTTTAAATGAAGGACTAAAGTGAAAACTGTTCAAAAAGTATATAATTTATTTTAAAACTGTAGTATAGTAAAAAAATAAAAAAATATAAAACATTTGCAACATTACTGGTTTAAAAATGGTTAAATAACAACATTGGTTTAAACATGGTTAAATAAAAAGAAAATAAACAATCTACCTCACTAACATATAGAAACACCTGAGAATGGCTTACTAAACAAACATTCCAAGAGGATATTTATAAGTACTGAACAATAAAGGCACCAATAGATTAATTAAACATTAATCTGTGGGTCAGGATGAGAGCAGCAGGCTGATGTTGATATGCTGATAATATACATTAAAGTGATCATAAAAATGTTATTTCTGCCATCTTTGTTGGGTTCTGCCACTCCAGCTGTTAGATAGCTGGTCGCATGTAGCAGTGGTTCCCAACTACGGTCCTCAAGTACCCCCAACAGTACACATTTTCATTGTAGCCCAAGCCAAGCACAGCTGATTCAACTTGTCCACTAATTATCAGGCTCTCATTGAGTTGAATTGGGTGTGCTTGTCCAGGGCTACAACAAAAATGTGTGCTGTTGGGGGTATTCGAGGACCGGAGTTGGGAACCACTGGCATGTAGGGACTTCATTAGTCTTCAATACAAAATAAACACATTCACATTGTCTAATAAATACTTAGTACAAACATCATGGTGATATATTCCACAGCATCACAGACATATATAATTTGAGTCAATACTGATATTGGTAATAAATATAGGCTACATTTAAAAGTTACAATGCACTAGTAACATAATCATGTCTAATAAAGCAATGACTGCAGACCAGTCCACGAGACACCACGGTGTTGGACAGTATATATAAAACAGGGGCCTGTCTACACCATCTCAGTTTTTACACATTCATCACAAAATTGCTTTCGGTAGTACAATAATCCTACATCCACAGAAGCACGTGCCTGCAGTGCTTTGAGTTAATATAACTCATTAATAAGAACCATACTGATGATTCATCTGAGGCAAAATGTGGTTCAGAACCAAAGAGAGAGAAGAGGGCTTGTTTGACATTAACGGCACAGCAGTCTGTGATTCAACTTGAACCATAAATAACTACAATAATGATATAACTCACAATACAGTAACAATGCAAAACACATGTTCTGCTCTTCAACAAAGTCAAGAATTCCAGGTATTTCAAAGTTATAGGTTAAAGGTTAGTGGCAAGAGGTTAAGGCTGGACCCAGGGCAGATGCAAAAGGTTCAGCCAGTCATCAAATGTTGCTGGTATTGAATCCACAAGCTGACAATTTTAAAGACTAACATTAATGAGCCCTTGAGCAAGTCATTTAACCCTAATAGTTCCTGTTAGTAGCTCTGGATGAAATGTAATGTAGAGGGGAGTGGCCAGCCCGATCATTTACATTGCATTTGAGTTAATTAGCAGACACTGATGCAGCTCTCTGTCTCTCCAGCTCCGCCTCTGCTTCTTTCTGATTGGTCCACTCAGGGATGAGAGGTCACTGTTTGCGTCTCTTGGACACCAGGTACTCTTCAATGTAGTTGAAGAGCAGGTCAAGCTCTCCCATAGCCTTATACAGGCCATTTGCCTCCATCTGAACACACAGAACACACAATCACATTAGAAGAACCACACACACGTACAAGCATATGAGTAAAGACAGACACACAATCACATTAGAAGAACCACACACATGTACAAGCATATGAGTAAAGACAGACACACAATCACATTAGAAGAACCACACACAAGCATACAAGCATTTGAACACAGACAGACACACAATCACATTAGAAGAAGCACACACACACATCCAAGCATTTGAATACAGACAGACGCACAGTTTCTCACCTTCTTATATGAAGAGATTAACTCCTGTATGTCAAAAGGTTTCTTACAGGAGAAATAGTTCCTCTGTAGAGAGAGGGAAGGAGGAGGAAAATGAAAGATAGAGATTAGTACTGTGTTCGTAGTACACTGTCACACCACTAGTTGCAGAATTAGTTGCAAACTGTTGGCAGCTACTACAGAGTTGTTGAAACAAACATATCTCTGTCAGTTTCTGTGTAGCGTGGGAGAGTTGTGGATAAAAGTTAGCTAATGTACCCTAGCCAGTATTACATGCTTGGGTTTGAACACTTGTCGCTCCCAAACTCTAATGTTTCCAGGAAGGGAGACTGGCTTGGCCACAAAATAAATTATATGAAACACCACCTAAGCAAATATAATTTCAGCGACACCCTGTGACCTCAGCTAGACACTTTTACAACACACTTACAACATCTCGTACAGTTTTGAACCAAGCTACTTACGCATTGGATCATCTCCTTCTTCAGCTCGTGAAAGATGTTTCCGATTGAGTCGATTGGAGATTTTAGGTCGTTATGCGTTTGGTTGTTGTTCACAGCTGTGGGTAGAACTGTGTCGAGGTAGAACTTGAGGATCCTGTCTATGGCGTGACAACCGAAAGGGCTCTGAAGAGGAAGTAAAGACGTTTTTAACACACTGAAAGAATAACGCTTTTCAGTCTTAACCCAGCCACCGGAAAAGTGGAGTAACTGCATTGACAATGCTGAAACTATAATTGACTCAAATTAACCTTAACAGCCCTTCAGTAAACCTAAATTACCCCAACTCAAGATGAGCACACAGTGGAAGTTCATCTAAAAAAGACATGTAATATCTGTAAACCTAGGACAGTTTTCATAATAGCTTCTAAATATTCAAGCATCAATGAGTGATGGTCTTCACCTCAACCAGCTACAATGTTTCAGGTGGAAGACATAGCCAGTATCCCAACCAGCTACAATGTTTCAGGTGGAAGACATAGCCAGTATCCCAACCAGCTACAATGTTTCAGGTGGAAGACATAGCCAGTATCCCAACCAGCTACAATGTTTCAGGTGGAAGACATAGCCAGTATCCCAACCAGCTACAATGTTTCAGGTGGAAGACATATTCTGAAGTGTTACAGTAATTTAATGGAGACAGTTTGAACTCACCATGAAGTTGTGTAGAAGGCTTTCATCTAGCAGAGCCGTCTCCAGAGCATCATTGGCCTCCTGAGAACAACACAGAGAAAGTTTAGTCTCTGTGGTGTCGTATCTGTTTTACATCAAATCAAGCATTTGTTGGCCACGTGCGCAGGACACAGTGGGCGTGCATGAAGAAGTTATGTAATTCTGAAAGGTAATGAGAAGAACGTTTTAGGTTTTAAATCTGTTAGCCCCAAGGTTTCCTGATGAATTGTATAATGGGATATTTCATATGGGAGCAGATTAACTTTAAATGCTCCTATCTGGATAAAGCATTCCTGCAGATTTGAAAACATAATTCACTTTAAGATTCGGGGTCACTTCTGCTTTGATCATCTCTGATATAGAGTAGGGTATCATGAGAACCTTGTTATTTTATCATTCTTTTGATCTTTATTGAAACAGGGAACTGAGCCATGCCAGTATAGTATGGTGTATACTGTCATTCTACCATTAGACTGGGTTCTTACACTAACACCTGTATTTTCCTTTCAGCGTTGACTTAGCAGATATCTGCTTTTTTGAGGTCCCTAGTATTTAGAAAGCACTTAAGTACTATAGTTTTTTCTATCATGGTACATGATATTATGGTACATTATAGTGCAGTATTTTAAAGTGTTTTTATTAGTATATTGAAGTATTGTAAAGTCAAATAGTACAGTTCAGTGGAGTGAAAACATACACTGTTGTATAATCTGTTAATAACAACACAGAAATAAGTTAATTATAGTACAGTATAATATAGTATTGTAAAGTAATTTAGGTCAGTGTTAAGCAATTTGTTATTTGTATTTTTTATACTTTTTTACCAGGTAAGATAACTGTGAACTCCTCTACAAACAACAACATGGGAATAATTAGGGAGAACTGCTTTGCTCCAGGACAGAAAAACAAGATATTTTCCTTGTTGTCTCTGGGATTCCAACTAGCAACCTTAGGTTGCTGGTCAAATGCTCTAACTGCGGGGCAAATGCTGGGCTACTGCTGGATTAATGCTGGGCTAATGATGGGCTAATGATGGGCTAATCCTTGTTTAATGCTGGGCTAATGCTGGACTACTGCTGGACTAAGAATAAATGTAGTACAGTATAGTATAATACATTATAGTAAAACAATATAGTATTGTATATTCAAACAGTATAGTATATTACAGTGAAGTTGTACAATACTGTATAGTAAAGTATTATAGTACATTATAAAGTAGTACTTTACATTATAGTGATATAATATACCATGGAATATTATAGAAGTACGATAAAGTTAAGTTGTATAGTCTAGTATAATATTGTAGTGTGTAGTATTGTAGAGTGTAGTATATGACATCAGAGTATTAAATTAGTAATCTATAGTATTGAGTACTTACATAGTAGTCTCGGATATTGGAATAGGCAGTGCGGAGCTCCTTTAAACGGACAGGGAAGCCCTCGATGAAGGAGCAGCAGCGGTTAGAGCACGTCACAGCTCTGCTCTGGGCATGCTCACACCATAACACAGCAACCAGCGTCAGGAACAGGAGGACAGAGAGGCGAGACATCCTGGATTACACTACAACACACTCTAAAAAATTATACTGGAGTCTAATGCAGGTTCAGGTCTTCTGCTTCTGGTAGTGGCTTTGTCTTGTTAAAGAGTCTAATGTTTCTGGTTGTCTTCTGGTTATCTTCTGGTTGTCTTCTGGTTATCTTCTGCTTGTCTTCAGCTGCAGGCTGGAGAACCTGTGTACTTTCTGTTCTTGAGCCCAGATGATTTATACCTCACCCTGACAAGCTTCTCACCTATTTTGCAAAGACGTGTGTTCTGTCATGGGGGAGGAGCAGAGGGAGTGAGTTCCTGGCAACACCAGGGTTAACTAATCATAACTCACTTTGGGGTTCATGATGCAACGCGTTATGTCATGAAGGTCTATTACGTTGGGGAAACTTTTAAGCTGCTTGTCCCTCCATCCACGTCTTCAAGGTAGTGGAGGGGAACAGAGAGAAGGGATTCCTGGTAAAGATTATACAGATTGATCTAAATATACATCAAACATGATTCAGATAAAGACAATGAGTCTTATTTCTGCTTTCTATATTTTTCCCTGTTTTTCCAAATCATGATTTCACAATGTCATTCTGCAGGTCAGGCACTTATTGGTTATATCTTCATATCAGCCAATATTCATTAATCCTGCAATAATTAAATTCAGACAATCTTGTCTCCTTAAGGCGCTTTATTTAACTTAATTAAATACATACTGTCACTTAGTTGCAAATGTTTTGTTGATAATGACCTAGTCTCACTGTTTCTCAATGAACATTTATTTTTGTAATAAATACTGTAATCTCCTTTAAAGTTTGGTTAGGACAGTAGAAGTATATTTCAGGTGCACCTTCCATGTGAATGCTTGCATTGATTCAAACAGACAAGGGTTGTTTGAGAGTTGGTTAATGCCAGGGCAAAACCGAGGATGTGCAAGAGTTGGGGTCCCCAGGACTGAGGATGAGAAATGCTTCTTTATTTGAAGGGATAAAAAATGACACTTTTCCCCAAATAGGGTTTAAAAAGGAGACAATGAACAATATGACTCATCAATTACCCATAGTTGATTTGTGGCCGGTTTCAGGTGAACCTCTGGGTTTGACTATGAAAAGAATGCATATGATGAGCTAGCTGTCTGTGGTCTCTGGGTAACTGTCTGGGACAAGGGACTCGATGTATATGAAAGAGATATGAGAAAGAGACATGAGACAAAGCGAGAATATAGAGATGAGAGACTGCTGTAGTAGAAAGATGACAGATGAGATATATAATATATTTTAGATGTGTTGTATATACTTAAACAAATTCAATTAATAAAACACAAAGTAGATCATTTTCACAATATTTAAATATTATTTTTCCTCTTGGACTTCTCTATATCTTTCCTTCTCTCCATGTTTTCTATTCAAGATTTACTGAGAGCCGGTTGTGTTCTGACTGTGTTCTTCGCACCCCAAACTCCCATCTGTCTTCAAAGGTCATGGCTTCATTTGTTACCATCTCTGGATCACCTGCATTCTGAACACAGCTGTTATCCTGCCCATCACCTCCTCAGGCCTCTCCTGCCCATCAACTCCTCATACCTCTGCTGCCCATCACCTCCTCGGACCTTTGCTGCCCATCACCTCCTCGGACCTCTGCTGTCCATCACCTCCTCAGGCCTCTCCTGCCCATCACCTCCTCATACCTCTGCTGCCCATCACCTCCTCGGACCTCTGCTGCGCATCACCTCCTCGGACCTCTGCTGCGCATCACCTCCTCGGACCTCTGCTGCCCATCACCTCCTCGGACCTCTGCTGCCAATCACCTCCTCATACCTCTGCTGCCCATCACCTCCTCTGACCTCTGCTGTCCATCAACTCCTCGGACCTCTGCTGCGTATCACCTCCTCGGACCTCTGCTGCCCATCACCTCCTCGGACCTCTGCTGCCAATCACCTCCTCGGACCTCTGCTGTCCATCACCTCCTCGGACCTCTGCGGCACATCACCTCCTCATACCTCTGCTGCCCATCACCTCCTCGGACATCTGCTGCGCATCACCTCCTCGGACCTCTGCTGCCAATCACCTCCTCGGACCTCTGCTGTCCATCACCTCCTCGGACCTCTGCTGCGCATCACCTCCTCGGACCTCTGCCGCCCTTCACCTCCTCGGACCTCTGCTGCCCATCACCTCCTCGGACCTCTGCGGCCCTTCACCTCCTCGGACCTCTGCTGCCCATCACCTCCTCGGACCTCTGCGGCCCTTCACCTCCTCGGACCTCTGCTGCGCATCACCTCCTCGGACCTCTGCTGCCAATCACCTCCTCGGACCTCTGCGGCCCATCACCTCCTCGGACCTCTGCTGCCCATCACCTCCTCATACTGATATTCTGCTGCCCATCACCTCCTCATACTGATATTCTGCTGCCCATCACCTCCTCATACTGATATTCTGCTGCCCATCACCTCCTCATACTGATATTCTGCTGCCCATCACCTCCTCATACTGATATTCTGCTGCCCATCACCTCCTCATACTGATATTCTGCTTCCCTGCTGACAATGTACAGTATATCACAGTAGCAGCGTTGGTACCATCATCAATAGCATGCTGAGGTTTTCCCAAACTGTTTGTTCAAAACTCCAAACTGATCACACCTGTAACCCACAAGATCTTGCATTCAAAAGAGATGTTGCTTTCATTTGGTCTGCAAACGTTTCCCCGCTAGATCATTGACTCACCATTACATTTAAGGTGAACTATAATCAAGTCAATAAAACGCAACACAAAGCGAACATCTCTGTTTAGTCACTGTAACAATCAATTAGTCTCAAACAATGGAAGACATGTTTAAAAAAAGACCTCTACATTGCCTGTGTACAATACAGTACAGGATGGCAATCATAAACAGGACATGACTGCCATCCACAGCAGTACCACAACTGGTAACCATCTAACCATCTAACCATGTGAACACTGACAATGTCTTTCATCATGGAACATGAGCATGTGCAAGGCAGAGGAGTACATCAGAGAGCCCCCGAACAGGGTCAAAACCACAGACTGAGTGGCTGTGAACTAGCACAACTAAATCCATGTTGATGAGGCAGGCCTCCACCTGGCCAAAACTCCACACAGTGTTTGGCATAGTTTGTTGTACTCAGCCAATGTCAGATGTGCTTAGAGTTTTGAAAAAAGGGCTTTTTTGATGATCTGTTTTGTTTTCTAAGAGTGGTGAAATATTGTAACATACCTGTGTAAATAGTACCAAAGCGACTAAAATAAACTGTAATTCCCCCTGAAGTAAGACTTTCATTAGATGTACATTAATTTCTTATCAGTTCTTACTGAGAGGTTCAGACTGGTTCTCTTTCCAAACACACATACACACACACACACACACACACACACACACATTGACAAAGTCTTCACGCTGTCTCTCTTACCTAAACTTCTTGCTTTTAAACCACAGTACATTGGTACATGACGTTCTGTTATCATCTTCTTAGGTTTCACATCTTCCTTACATGTGTGATTCAGTTCATCGTTTTCCCTCAGCCCAATGTGTCAGGGTATGCATGAATATACAATTAGGTGTTTGCTTCAGTGTTTCTGTGTATTTCTGCATATGCGTTTATGTGTTAGTGTGTATGCGCATGTTTGTGGGTGTATTTGTGTGTGGGTGTATGCATATCTGTATGCATGCATTTTTGAGTGTGTGTGTGTGTATGTGTGTGTTTGTGCGTGTGTTTGCGTGTGTGTTTTCATGTAGGTGTTTGTGTATTTGTGTGTTTGCGCATGTGCGTGTTTGTGCGTTTGAATTTAAGCATGTGTTTGCGTATGTGTGTGTTTGCGTATGTGTGTGTTTGTGTATGTGTGTGTTTGCGTATGTGTGTGTTTGCGTATGTGTGTGTTTGCGTATGTGTGTGTATGTGTATTTATGCATGTGTTTATAGGATGACTAACCACACAGTGGCATGATTACTGGAACAACTGGATATCAGCTGTTTATCATTCATGATGTGATTCATTATCACATTATTTACAGATTATTCTAGATTAACATGACATCCGTGGTGTTTACCATGAATGAGATTTCTGAGGATTGCAGGGTGCTAATCGATGTGTCTTCAGTGTAATCATGGCCTGCGTACAGTCAATTCTATATTTATATTAGTGTGTGTGTAACATCAGGGCCATAACTCCTGTTAACCCCTCACAGCGCTGTGATTAGGGAACTTACAGTGTTGCAGTGGAAAGCTTCCAAGGTGGAGCCCAATCTGATGTGACCAACAGAAGTACAATCCTAAATGTCAGTGAGAGAGGGAGAGTAAAGAGAGGGAAAAGGAGAGATAGATTGGGTGAGGAGGGGGAGGAGAGAGGAGAGAGGAAGGGGAGAGCTTGAGGGAGTAGTTTCTGTTGGGCAACAGTTTCGCTTGATATCAATCATGAGGAACATTTGATATGTTCTTCATTTTCTGTACAACCCCTCCCCCACCATAAAAATAAACAATTGTTTCCTATTATAAAATCCTGTATGAACCCTGCCGATTACTGGTTATTGGCACCCAGATGGACAGCCCCAGGTCCCTGATGTGGTATCCTAAAATGCTGAATCATGTTCCATTTACTGCAGAAAGAAAACATGTAAATAGCCTATTTGGCATAATTTAGACATTGACTGTTGAAACTGGCAGTTAGGGGACAAGAACAAAATTAGAACCCAGGACTATTTAAAGGACTGTGCAAGCTGGTCTATTTTCTAAATGACGGACGCAAAATAAATGCATGTACTAGTATAACAGAGAACTATACACATTATTCCAATTTATTTTTATGTGGATTTCTTTTGACTCTTTTTGTACTGTTTGAATTTGTGTGAAGATCAGTCACAATTATTGATTTACGGCCCCACTGAACATGGAGAAACATTGATGTGATATAATATACACTAGCACAGCCAGAAGAGGACTGAGTCTGGTTCCTGTCTAGGTTTCTTCTTAATTTTTGGCCTACTATGGAGGATTTTCTGGCCACTGTGGATCAGTTGTTGTGGTTGTTGCTCTTTGGGGTTTCAGGCTAGGTATCTTTTAAAGCACAAAACTGCTGATGTAAAACTGGATTTTCTTTAACCATAAACTTGATTGATTTATTCTTTTGGATCATTTCTAGGCACTAAATGTTTATTATTTATTTTTATGTGTTCCCTCATTTTCTCCTCCAAATGTTTGATTATGGCTATGCCCAATTGTAGAAACGTATAGCATGTACTGAAGAGTTGAAGATCAAGACAAGGCACTCCAAACATAAAGATGCACATGCCATAGCAACCTTCCCTTGCTGGAATCCCAGGGTTAAATTGCAAGTTTGATATCAACCACTATTCATTGTGAACTGTAGCTAGTTATTAAATTCCATAACACATAAGCTAATTATTCATTGGAAAGTGATGACTGAACAAAATGTTACAAATAATTTCCCTTATAACAAAAACGACAAAAAAAACAAGGCCACAATGTACAGAGGAGTGACCTACACCTTTAAATTATAGATTTTAGTCTGTTGGGGCCCCAGGGAACCCCCTACTTCTTGACAGCAATTCAATTCCTGCAATTCTTCCATAGGTTGCAGACAGATATTTGAGCTTTTACATTTTATTTCCTACAGTTCTACACAGACTGACAAAATCAGTTGGGGCCCCTGAAGGTCAGGGCCCCTGGGCACATGCCCTGCATACCGGTCACTATTTGACCATGAGTTCTGTGACCTCCTGACCTTAACCCTGACCGATGCCCAAAACATGTACTTTTTTCGTAATCAAATAATTTACATTTCATTCATAATATTAATCAGCACAATTACGGTTATTTTCTTCATTTGTTTGTGTATATTGACCATAGAGTTGTGCTTGTAGCCAACTGTTTTATTTTTAAAGAAATGTAACAAGTCAAATAGATCTGTATAAATGCAGCACATTCTCTTAAAATTTGTGGAATTCCACTGAAATGAAACTGATCAATCAGCATTTCAGTTTTCATTGTGAGTTTCTGGGCTTGAGGTTGTCTAAACCACACTTATATAAGCCTTAATGTCATATTTTCCCATTGTTTGCCAACAGCACGACACTGCTGACTAAGCAAAGCTAAAGAACAACAGTTCAAATGACTCATGAAATAACGTGATTTCTGCAACATGTAGATTTCATTCATACTTTTCCCTTTGATCACATATTATATAACAGCAGATTAAGTGGCTGAGGAGTAATTTTTAGACTGGTGTTTTTCTCTATGTAGCCACTAGGGGGTTCACGGGGTCAACTGGAAGGCCTTCAATGTGATCACAAACTAAACCAGAGGGAAACCAGGGTGAGGAGAACAGGACAGACTGATTTCAGTAGGTTTGTGCAGCCTGGCAACCATTATCAGAACTACAAATCCATATTGTCTAACAACCATTATCAGAACTACAAATCCATATTGTCTAACAACCATTATCAGAACTAAAAATCCATATTGGTCTAACAACCATTATCAGAACTACAAATCCATATTGTCTAACAACCATTATCAGAACTACAAATTCATATTGGTCTAACAACCATTATCAGAACTACAAATCCATATTTTCTAACAACCATTACCAGAACTACAAATCCATATTGGTCTAACAACCATTATCAGAACTACAAATCCATATTTTCTAACAACCATTACCAGAACTACAAATCCATATTGTCTAAGGCCCAATCCCCATGTCCCCCCTAAACCCTAAGCCCTGAACCCTCCCAGACTAAACTGACGTCACCTGGTAAGTGGGTGCAAGAGGCTGCGAGGGTTTTAAATGCTGTAAATAGTAATGGGACAGCACTTTGTGACTTTATTATGTTACCTTGACGACGCTGAAGCATGTTGCACACTCTTGTGGGTTTTTGACGTTTTATTTTGTTTTTTACTTTCTTTGCGGCCAAGGCACTTAATAGACTGCCTGATTTACAAGTCTTGCAGGCTCTTTCCCAACAGAGTGGACGAGAGGTCAATAACAATCTATATTTGTCAGTAATCAGTGTTCCATTTTTTGTAAAAACAGCATTGTTAAGAAAATATTTAAATTAATAGTTGATTATACTAGGTGTGTAATAAGGTGATTACATTCCTCTGATTTCATGTGTTCTATGTGCCATCTCATATCCTTGTTAATGTAGGTTTAGTGTAGTTGTGTAGTTAACCGTTCTTCCTTCTCTTATAAGGCGGGTTTTCCAGGATTTTTCTCTCACATCTGGGCTTCCCCTGGTAACCCCTGTGTTACATGTCACAACGCTATGAACTGTGGGTAATTCCCTCAGGCAAAGTCTGCAGTAATGCAGACTTATGAAATGGGTGCTTAAAGGGCTCAAAATGTTAGCGAGAGAGCCCTTACACATTTGACGATTTGACAGAGGACAGCCCTAAGCCCTCACAGACAGTGGGACAGCCCTAAACCTCACAGACAGTGGGACAGCCCTAAACCCTCACAGACAGTGAGGCAGCCCTAAGCCCTCACAGACAGTGAGGCAGCCCTAAGCCCTCACAGACAGTGCTAAGCCCTCACAGACAGTGGGACAGCCCTAAGCCCTCACAGACAGTGGGACAGCCCTAAGCCCTCACAGACAGTGGGACAGCCCTAAGCCCTCACAGACAGTGGGACAGCCCTAAGCCTTCACAGACAGTGGGACAGCCCTAAGCCGTCACAGACAGTGGGACAGCCCTAAGCCCTCACAGACAGTGGGACATCCCTAAGCCGTCACAGACAGTGGGACAGCCCTAAGCCGTCACAGACAGTGGGACAGCCCTAAGCCGTCACAGACTTAGCAAGAACGTGCTTCAAAGTCTGAGTCTGTGAGTGTGGACATTGGGATTGGGCCAAACAGCCGAAAAAAGGGTGAGCAGCAGAAAATCCCAGTCATCTGCGATTCCATTACCTGCAATATTAGATATTTTAAAAAATCAGCAGGCGATCATGCATTGTTTACCAGAGGACGACAAAGAGTGCAATCTGAGGTTAGAGCTGGCAAAGTGTGAAACTGTCAAATACAGAGAGTTTGGAGATAATGTTATCCACAGTGGAACTAACAATGTTATGCTGAAACAGTCAGAGGATTCAAAACAGAGTTTGGTTTCAGTGTGTAAATTAGCTAGAAAGTAAAAATGGATAAAACACACACAACTGGCTGAAAAAAAAGAGTGGAACCTGTTGCAGGAGATGGAATGGTCTAGAATATTCCAGTGAGTCTATTCCATACAACATTACAGTGAGTCTGTTCTGTATAACATTCCAGTGAGTCTACTCCATATAACCAATCAATGTATTTATAAAGCCCTTTTTACATCAGCAGTTGTCATAAAGTGCTTTTACAAAAGACCTGGTCTTAAACCCCAAGGAGCAAACAACAGTAGTGTTGAATTTCAGTGGCTAGGAAAAACTCCCTAAGAATGCAGAATTTTAGGAAAATACCTAGAGCGGAACCAGGCTCAAAGGGGTGACCAGTCCTCTTCTGGCTGTGCCGGGTGAACATATTAAGAGTACTAATTGTAATAATTAATTAATGCATGTGGGAGTCTGGAGTCTATTTAAACCTAGTCCAGGTCGGAAGCATGACCAGATGGACAAGGACAGAGACAACAACGTCCTAGCCTAACAGGCAGCCAGTGAGAAGAGGCTAGTACTGGAGTAATGTGTTCAAATTGTTTTGTCCTAGTTAGGATTCTAGCAGCTGTGTGCAGCACTAATTGAAGTTTATTTATTGATTTATCAGGGTAACCGGAAAGAAGAGCATTGCAGTAATCTAATCTAGAAGTAACAAAAGCACAGATACATTTTGCTGCATCTGTTTTTGAAGATGTTTCGAAGATGAAAATTAGCAACTCTTGAGACATATTTTAAATATTCATCAAAGGAGAGGTCAGGGTCAAGGGTAACGCCGAGATTTCTTGCAGTTTTTGGGATACGACCATGCAGGTGTCAAAGTTCACAGTGAGATCTGCCAACAAAACTCTTTGTTTCTTGGGTCCTAAAATGATCATAACATTACAGTGAGTCTACTCTGTGTACCATTATCAGGGAGTCTACTTTGTATAACATCACATTATCAGTGAGGCTACTTTGTATAACATCACATTATCAGTGAGGCTACTTTGTATAACAACACATTATCAGTGAGTCTACTTTGTATAACATCACATTATCAGGGAGGCTACTTTGTATAACAACACATTATCAGAGAGTCTACTTTGTATAACATCACATTATAGTGAGTCTTTAATTTTATTTCTCTGCATCCAGTATGAAGGAAGTTAGAGTTAGTTTTGCAAGGTGTTCCAAAAGATTTGCACTCATTGCGGTAATGCCAGTTAGAAATTGCTCAAATGCTAGTTGGCAACTTCCTTCAAGCTGAAAGAGATAATCTTATTTTTCAGATAATATGTTATCTGAATCTGGGACAATAGAGTGTTTCTATGATAAAATCCCAAACTATAGATGAAGTTTAAAAACTCTGTCATTAGACCCATTTGAATTTACAAGCAAACTCTTTGGAGCGATACACAGGACCCAAAGAGCCCTGAAGATAAAACTGATGTTGGGATCCTTACAGAGACTGATAACCACAATGGGACACTGTGGTTTAACTGCTTCATTATTTTTCTGGCTCTATATAATATACATCCCTGTGTCCAAAAACATTGGGATGCAATTAATAACAGAATGCAATGATGTGCAAATAGTTTATTCCTATATTTAATTAAAGGGTACAAAGACAACATATCAAATGTTGAAAATGTGAAAGTTTTTTGCTTTTAGAAAAATACATGCCCATTTTGAATTTGATGCCAGCAACACATTTGAAAAAAGTTGGGACAGGGGCATGTTTACCACAGTGTTGCATCGCCTCTTCTTTTAACAATACTCGTTTGGGAACTGAAGAGACCAATTGCTCTAGTTCTGAAAGTTAAATGTTTTCCTATTCTTGCTGGATATATGATTTCAGCTGCTCAACAGTTCAGGGTCTCCTTTGTCATATTTTTCATTTCATAATGTACCAAATGTTATCAATGGATGGCAGGTCTGGACTCCAGGCGGGCCAGTTTAGCACCCAGACTCTTTTACTACTTTTAATACGTGGAGAATGTGGTTTGGCATTGTCTTACATCTGGTTTCTTCTTTGCATGGCTGAGTTTTAACATGCATTTGTGGATGTAGCGACATATTGTGTTCACAGACATATAAGTGTTCCTGAGCCCATACCAGTGATTTCCACTACAGAATCCTATCTGGTTTTAATGCAGTGCTGCCTGAGGGCCCGAAGATCACAGCCATCCAGTACTGGTTTTCGGCTTTGTTCCTTGCATACAGAGATTTCTTTGGATTCTCTGAATCCTTTAATTATATTATGTACCGTAGATGATGAGATCCCCAAAGTCTTTGCAGAGAAACATTATTCTTAAATTGTTGCACAATTTGTCTGCGCAGTCTTTCACAGAGTGGTGAACCCCTCCCCATCTTTTACTTATTCGGTCTGGGATGTTCTTTTTATACCCAATCATGTTACTGACTTGTTGCCAATAGACTCAGTGCACCAGCATAGTTTGTCTAGAAGTCTGTATTGCAGTTTCCGGTTTACTTACTAATACGCATCCGCATTAGTAAACACCTAAACTCACAACCAGATGAAAATAAAAAAGAAATGTAATGTACGTGACTCATTTAAGTTTCAAGGTACAAGTGGGGCATCATTTTAATCAGGTGAATGTCCTCTTTGTAATAAAATATGGCTTGCGCCATTCAATGATTTCAAACGCTTGACTAGAAATAGTCAGATAAGGCGATTTTTTATATACTTCCACATAACGCAGGTTTAAGCGCAATTAATACCATATAGGACCAGATGTTTACTTACTATGCCAGTTGTTATTTTTCAGTTTCGTTGTGAAATGAGGTACAGTAGTAAAATAAAAGAGGAAACCTGTTTTGGTGCTTTTTTGAGGCTATGGAATTTTAAGCTTCATTCAGGTTAGAAGAGGCTAAACGACGGTTCGTTTCAATTCACTTGCTATGGGGACGCGCTAGCGTTCCAGCTCAGCCAGCGTTCTTTTGCCGTTTTTGAGGCTAGGGTGAATTTTTATGCGTTCTATTGTCCTGCCTAATACTACACTAAAAAGGAACACATCGCTAACTAGCTTAGCACAGTAAACCCTTGTAGTTGTGCAGATAACTCGATACGTAGAGTTTGAATCCCTTGTTCTGCTTGCTTGTTGGAGCAGGGGACCAGGCATCAACAATTCGATGGACATCACTAATGCTTATTTTAGGCAAGTCTTGGAGACATCTACTAAAAACTGAAATTTTGGGCGACGCGGGTGATCGCCTTAAGTAAACCGGAAAATGATATGCCAACATCTGGCTAAAGCGGAACTTCGTCCATACGCTTGTGCACAGAGCCTATTGACCTCATTAGTTTTGAGATGTTCCACCAGTTTTTTTTTTTAGCATTACACAACTGTTCCAGTCTTTTGTTGCCCCTGTTCAGTGCAAAATCTGCTAAGTATCCTACAACTTTAATATTAATTTTAGAAATGGCTTGTCTGTGTGAGCAATTATGTGAACTACAAAACATACTGTGAGTTGACAGTATATGTGTAGGCAGGTCTGTAATAGGCTGGACTACACAGAATCTGGTTAACACTGCCATCTGCTAGTCATTGGATGGTACTGTCTTTCAAAATATCAAACCAGATTGAGTCACTCAGAGGTGTCAACACTCTGTACCTCCAATGACTAGCAGATGGCAGTAAATACTGTGTGCCTCATAGCAAGGAGAACGAATGTTCTACATCTCTGTCAGACTCCGCCGGCTCACTCAGGCAGCCTGGGTGCCTTTCAGCTCAATCGAGGTGTAAGGCTGAAGAGTGTGTTTCTTCCAGCGTATGTACAGGTGTCTGTTGTTTTGGCCCAAAACAAAGACAGTTGTTGCAAGCTATTCTTCAGAAGGTCAAACAGAAAGACACCATGCAAATCTGTCTTTGATAATCTGACTTTTGTACTTTTGTAGCTTTGTGAACTACAGCGTGTGTGTATTTTCTATCCCTGTTCCCCTCTCTCCCTGCCCAACAGCTAAAACCTTTTAATCTAGAGTCCCTTTCTGCCCAACAGCTAAAACCTTTTAATCTAGAGTCCCTTTCTGCCCAACAAATGCAGAGTTTCAGGTCACCGGAAGTATTTCAAACTGTTGATCTTGTGTCAACGAGGCCAATTCATATCCTGAGTGCTTCTTTCAGCGTGGCAAAAGGCTGAGAATATGTGGAAAGAGTTGAAAATTGCTTTTATCAAAGGTCGCAATCCAACAACCAAATACTTATGCAATCAATGAAGCAATTATTTTTACATATGTAAATAATTTAGAATTTCTTTTTCATTTGATTTTTCACTTTTACATTATGGAGTTTGTGTGGATCAGTGGCAAATACTCATAATTAAATCTATTTTGATTTCATGTTGTGACATAAAATGTGGAAATGTATTTTCATAAATAATACATAATCTTAAATTGATAATATGCGCATGCATACCTACTGTGTTCTATTTTTCAGTATTTTATATTGTATTTAATATTCAGATCTGGGATCAAATGCTACCCAGCACCACGAGTTCCTTTACTGCAATGTTCGTTGTCAAATTTCGACAAATAAATAATTTAGTAAAATATTTAAATAAAGAAATACTATATTATTATTACTAAAATTATTATTTGGTCTTTATTTTTGAAAGAAAATCAGATTAATAACAGTGCAATTGTGACGACTGCGCCCTCTGCTGCCTCTCCTCCCCCTGCAGCAGGCAGGGGAAATGATTAGAATGAGGACCAGGTGCGCTAAACAAGACAACAGGTGAAATGAACGAATGAGACGGGCGGTGGTGTTAGAAGACCGGTGACGTCATTAGGGCTAACATTAGGGCTAACGTAATCTCCCAACCAACAGAACCATAAGAAAATCTGGTGACCAGTATATTGGTTGCAAACGGTAATAAAACATGTTATAAAACTGGTTGTTTGGAGACTGGATGCAGAGCAGTTTATTGAATTGAACTGGTCTCAACATGTTTCTAAGTCCCTTTCAGGACCACGCCCACCTGCTCAACAGGAAGAGTCCGGGTGGTTCCAAACTCCTTCCATTTCACAGTAATGGAGACGACAGTGCTCCTGGAAACATTCAGCTCCTGGAAACGTTCAGCTCCTGGAAACGTTCAGCTCCTGGAAACGTTCAGCGCTTTAGCAACCTTTTTCATGCACTTCGCCAGAGATAAGTATGCCTTGACACTATTCTGAGACGTCTACAGAGTTCTTTTTGGACCTTTTTTGGGGGTTTTGCTCTGACACACTGCAAAGTGTGAGACCTTATATAGACATGAGTGTGCCTTAGAAACATGTTTTTGCACTGTCATTATGGGTTATTGTGTATGGACCAATGGCCAAAATAAAGGTAAACAATTAGAAATTAAGTCTATAATCCAACAAAATGTGGAGAAATTGAAGGGGTTTAAATAATTTCCAAAGGCACCTTCGCCAGGAACAAGGGCCTGACCGCCTTGGCATCACAGCTAAGAGAGCACTGGAAATCTTTATCTGGTTGGTTCTCACCAACAACACATCATCTTCTGGTATCCGTTTGAATGACTGGTGTTGGCCCTTTTCCTTCACTACTACAATGCGTTTGATTGAAGAAAGATTCTGAAATGCACTCTATCTTTGCTTCTTCAGTCTTCGTGGATGCATTATTTGGTTGGTTGAGTTAATGTGTAGCAGGTGAGTCCTTAGAATGGAAATAAAGAAGCGTTGTAGCTTCCAGTTGACAGCCTGAACATCTGTGATTTTGCTTATTCCATCACCCAAATCACTCAGCAAAAAGTGAATCTTTTGAAGGCACCTTTCGGTCTCCTCTCTCATCCACTGGGTGTTGTTGGCAATGAGGGGGAGCAGGTGGAGGTGGCTGCTGATTTTTCTGACATAACGAGAGTAACCTCTTCCCTTTTTAAACAGAGACTGGACTGGATCTCTGGTCCCAATCTGAACCTTCACCTGTCAATCAGACAATCAACCTATTATCTATGGAACTTTCTTTCTATCTATCTGTCTGTCTGTCGATATATACTTTATATACTGTAATTCTCTAATTGTTTCTAATTTCAATGTTTATTATGTATTGCAAAACATACAATTAGAATATAAGATTTAAAAATTCCAATGACTCCTGGTGGTATTGGAAAGTTAAGCAGATCCTGGGACAAGGCCATCCCTCCCACGCCATCCATGCCCATCAGCAGATCCTGGGACAAGGCCATCCCTCCCACGCCATCCATGCCCATCAGCAGATCCTGGGACAAGGCCATCCCTCCCACGCCATCCATGCCCATCAGCAGATCCTGGGACAAGGCCATCCCTCCCACGCCATCCATGCCCATCAGCAGATCCTGGGACAAGGCCATCCCTCCCACGCCATCCATGCCCATCAGCAGATCCTGGGACAAGGCCATCACTCCCACACTATCTAAGCCCTCCGGGCTGACAGAGCTCCTCAGACCCTGGGTGAACTGGACCTGCTCTGGGGCCCTGAGCTCTGTGGTTATGAAGTCATTTGTGCGTCTTGTGCTGTTCCACCTCAAGACCATCACAACCCTCTACTATATCCACTACAGAGCCAACAGGTCTGGGGACGATGTGGTCAACATGGCTCTTGACTTCATCTTCCAGTATCTGGACTCCCCTGGAACCCATGCCAGAATCCTGTTTGTGGACTTCAGTTCCGCATTCAACACCATCATTCCATAATTTCTCCAAGAAATGCTCTCCCAACTGGTTGTGCCAGAGTCCACATGTAGGTGGATCACAGCCTTCCTGTCCAACAGGAGGCAGCATGTGAGGCTGGGGAAGCACCTGTCCGACCCCCTGACCATCAGCTAGTCTGATGGAGACAAGCTCCCCTCAAGGCTGCATCCTGTCTCCCCTACTCTTCTCCCTGTACACCAACTGGAAAAATATATAACCCCTCCCCACATACACACACAACCCTCAACTGGATAAATCTTGCACCTTACAAATTTTTCAGTAATTAATGAATGCTCAGTCTACTGTTTTTATGCTCAGTCCTGTGTTCTTATTTCCCTTATTGCTTTTGTATAAATTGTTGCACCAACGGACCAGAACAAATTCCTTGATTGTTGTGAAACTTACCTGGCAATAAAACTCTTTCTGATTCTGATCTGCCCAAAATAATCCATTTAAAAGTCGTGGTGCCATGCCTTGCGGAGTATCACAAGTCCACTAGGTGGCGGTATCTGATGTTAGAATATTTCCACAGTTTAAAAAAGGAAGGAGTTGTTGCTGAATAATGCGTACTAATTATTAAAAAAAAACATTGGTTCTATCACAGAGTTTCTATAGCATGTTTAGCACTATTGTGGAAACGATCCTTGAAAATTGTAGTGAGCTGGTAATTCAACAAAATAATGTTTACCCCTTTAGAGTAATCAAATGAACAGAATCGAATCTGCTTATCTGAAAACCTACTGGTTTCTTGCCGTTCTGACGTTTCAGTTTACATCTTTCGCTCTTCCAGCCACTGATGCATCCTAGCTTGCTTCTCGTGCTGTTGACAACTGAAATACTTTGGGCCTTATGTTTAACTCTTTGATAGCCGCGTCTAGATTATTTCTACGAAGCAAAGTTGCAGTCTCGATTAGGGGAGAGAACTACAACATAATATATCGGTTTTACAGAAAAATGAACCGAGCCGTAGTAAGATGTGTTCCGTCGGAATCCAAGCTCACCATTTCTTTCGCCCTTGATGGTAGCAATAAACAAATGCTCAGGGATCAGACCGAGGAGCTTGGCAAAGCACTGGCACGGATCGCGAACAGTTTAATCAAGGGACAGGGGAAAGCGAAGAAATCCAAGAAAAACAAAGGTTCGCCCACAGAAGCCCCAGATCCCGCTGTATCCGTGAGGTTATACTATAACGGAGACGTTGTACCAGAGGATGCTATAAACTCCGAAGCGTGGCAGGATGGTGCGGTGTTACACGTTGGAAACCGCGAGTACACAGTGGAAAGGAACCCTCCCACGTTTACTACGACAGAGCTACCGGCATCTCTTCTGGCCGGCTTCCCCGTGTGTCCGAGGCTTGAAGTAGAATTCGGGGATCTGAAAGACTGTCGGTTTAAATGGTTCAAAGAGAGGGCGCCCGTTGCGGGTGATGAACGTGGTCGGGGAGAGGAGGGTTGGGTTGAGGTGGGGAACGAAAGGGTGTTTATCCCCTCCAATATGGACATTGGCTGTAAACTAAAACTGACATGCACGCCGGGAGACGGTAAAAGGTGTGGGGTGGAGGAGGAATTGGTAACTGTCGCTACAGTCGAGGCGGGACCTGGCACCTGTACGTTTGACAACAGACACATGTACACAAACAAGGTTACTGACGACTTCACCGTCAGAGTGGTGTCATACAACATCCTCGCGGATGTTTATGCACAGACCGAGCTCTCCAAAACCGTGCTGTACCCCTACTGCGCCCCGTATGCTTTGGAGCTGGACTACAGACAAAGTCTTATAAAAAAAGAACTGTCGGGATACAACGCCGACGTCATCTGCCTTCAGGAAGTTGACAAGAGCGTGTTCTCTGACAGTCTGTCTCCGGCTCTGGATGCGTTTGGTTTCGATGGCGTCTTCAGGATCAAGGAAAGGCAACACGAGGGCTTGGCAACCTACTACAGGAGGTCAAAGTTGAAACTTCTCAGTCAACATGACATCATGCTGAGTGAGGCCCTGACGTCAGACCGTCTACATGAAGAGCTGTTAGACAGAGTCAACAGTAACCCGACGTTGAAGGACAAGGTGGTGCAGAGATCTACCACGCTACAGGTACACTTATGCTGTATAATATCGTTGATAAGTCTGCTACTGATCATTAAACCAGGTTCATCATGACTGTGCACATTGAACTCTCCGCTCAGTTTGGCTAAAACCTTCCATTCTCTTTTCTCTAGGTGAGTGTGCTTCAGTTTCAGAACGAACCATCCAAGAAGATCTGTGTGGCCAACACCCACCTGTACTGGCATCCCAAAGGTAACACCTCCACGTTAGCATCAACTAGTGACCTCTCCAGGTACTAACCTTTGGCTGCTAGTTACAACCAGTGACCTCTCCAGATACTAACCTTTGGCTGCTAGTTACAACTAGTGACCTCTCCAGATACTAACCTTTGGCTGCTAGTTACAACTAGTGACCTCTCCAGGTACTAACCTTTGGCTGCTAGTTACAACTAGTGACCTCTCCAGGTACTAACCTTTGGCTGCTAGTTACAACTAGTGACCTCTCCAGGTACTAACCTTTGGCTGCTAGTTACAACTAGTGACCTCTCCAGGTACTAACCTTTGGCTGCTAGTTACAACTAGTGACCTCTCCAGATACTAACCTTTGGCTGCTAGTTACAACTAGTGACCTCTCCAGGTACTAACCTTTGGCTGCTAGTTACAACTAGTGACCTCTCCAGGTACTAACCTTTGGCTGCTAGTTACAACTAGTGACCTCTCCAGGTACTAACCTTTGGCTGCTAGTTACAACTAGTGACCTCTCCAGGTACTAACCTTTGGCTGCTAGTTACAACTAGTGACCTCTCCAGATACTAACCTTTGGCTGCTAGTTACAACTAGTGACCTCTCCAGGTACTAACCTTTGGCTGCTAGTTACAACTAGTGACCTCTCCAGGTACTAACCTTTGGCTGCTAGTTACAACTAGTGACCTCTCCCGGTACTAACCTTTGGCTGCTAGTTACAACTAGTGACCTCTCCAGATACTAACCTTTGGCTGCTAGTTACAACTAGTGACCTCTCCCGGTACTAACCTTTGGCTGCTAGTTACAACTAGTGACCTCTCCCGGTACTAACCTTTGGCTGCTAGTTACAACTAGTGACCTCTCCAGGTACTAACCTTTGGCTGCTAGTTACAACTAGTGACCTCTCCAGGTGCTAACCCTTGGCTGCTAGTTACAACTAGTGACCTCTCCAGGTACTAACCTTTGGCTGCTAGTTACAACTAGTGACCTCTCCATGTACTAACCCTTGGCTGCTAGTTACGAGTAAATGTGTCTTTTAGTTATATTGTTCCAGATTGTTCTAATGGTTTATATGTTCTGCGTTTATAGATTTTTCTGTTTCTATGCCCTGTGTTATTACATTGTTCTAACGGTCCTAATAGTTCTGTGTTTATAGATTTTTCTAACGGTTTTTCATCCTTTGATATTAAATTGTTCTATTCCAGTAGGTTAGTAGATACCGGTAAAGCTTATTACTTGCTGGTACGCTGTTAAAAAGGCCAGTGGCAAACGCAATACATAGTAAGAAACGTTAGTCAGTTTTAACTGTATCAATGTCATTCACGAATGGCCAATTAACTGTTAAAACGGCCAATGGCAAAAGAGGATTTGTTCAGTCTATACTGACACCCATCAAATGTACAGCTCCGTGGTGTAGTGGTTAACGACACAGTCTTTCACGTGGGTGACCCGGGTTTCTTTTGGGGTCCGGCTGAACTAGGGTTGCCTGGATTCTTGTTCTGTGTGATTACATTGTTCCATTGGTTCTGTTACCTTGCTGTTTCATTGTTCCATTGGTTCTGTTTCCTTGCTGTTTCATTGTTCCATCGGTTCTGTTACCTTGCTGTTTCATTGTTCCATCGGTTCTGTTACCTTGCTGTTTCATTGTTCCATCGGTTCTGTTACCTTGCTGTTTCATTGTTCTAACGGTTCTGTTACCTTTCTGTTACATTGTCCTATGGGTTCTGTGATGCAGGTGGGAATGTGCGTTTGGTCCAGATCTCTGTGGCTCTGAAACACCTCCAGCATGTGATCACCCAGAGTCACCCGGACGCCTCCCTCCTCTTCTCCGGAGACTTTAACAGCACCCCCTCCTCTGGGGTCTTCCAGCTGATGTGCCAGGGAGCTCTTCCCCAAAGCCACCCCGACTGGAGCTCCAACGGGCCAGACGAGCTCTGTCCCATGGACGCCTCCAACCCCTTCCGGCTGAGCAGCGCCTGCGGGGAGCCCGCCTACACCAACTATGTGGGTGGCTTCCACGGCTGCCTGGACTACATCTTCATGGAGCCACGGGTGTTCCAGGTGGACCAGGTCATCCCACTGCCCAACCACCAGGAGGTCACCACCTGTCAGGCCTTGCCCAGCGTCTCGCACCCTTCTGACCACATTGCTCTGGTCTGCGACCTCCGGTGGAAGCTGAGCCCAGCCATGTCCTCCGCTCTACCGTGAACATGTCCTCCGCTCTACCGTGAACATGTCCTCCGCTCTACCGTGAACATGTCCTCCGCTCTACCGTGAACATGTCCTCCGCTCTACCGTGAACATGTCCTCCGCTCTACCGTGAACATGTCCTCCGCTCTACCGTGAACATGTCCTCCGCTCTACCGTGAACATGTCCTCCGCTCTACCGTGAACATGTCCTCCGCTCTACCGTGAACATGTCCTCCGCTCTACCGTGAACATGTCCTACGCTCTACCGTGAACATGTCTGTGGGTCCTTGGTTGTCTCTTAGCTGCTCACAAGTATGACGAGAGGGACCTTTTGACCTTCAGAAGAGTTAAGCTGCAGGCAAGGAGGCTGGATGTGAGGAAGATTGTGTTTTAGGTCTTTGCCAGGGTACCATGGAACACAGTTCTTCCTCTAGACGTCTAGTGAACCAATTAAATTACTCTGCTAAATATCTGATACCAATGAGGAGCCTCCCAGAGACCACAAACCAACTGACCAATCAGACACTAAAAAACAACACCCAGCCCAATTCCCAGCCATAGTAAGATGTTTTGTGGGAATCCAAGCTCACTAATAGTTAATTACCCAAAACCCCATCTTGTATAACAACCGATAGTCATGGTTACAATATTAAAATTGTTTAAATCTTTGGGTAATTTCCTTTAAAGTTTGTGAAATAGAGGAAATAAAGACTCGCCCAGCACATGAAATTCAAATAATCATTGACGGAAACCCAAAATCAGGAACTACTTTTAACAATCAATAATTTACTGTAATTATATTTGAACCATAACAATGTCTTACTATTCAATGTTTCAACTGATTTGTTTAAACAGATTTCTCCATTAGAGATTACCTCTTACTATAATTATAACCCAAGTCCTAACCTCAGAAACCAGGTGTTTTGAAGTTTTATTATAGTGAAATGCATTTCTTGTCCTTATGAGTTTTTATCTTTGGGTCTTTTAGTAATCAGTCTAATAATTTCCTACCCCAAATGTTTCAACTCCTTTTAATTCTTTTTCCTGTACCTGCATACTGCAAAGGAGAGTTTTTAGTCATTAAGGGAAGGATTTAATTCCCTACTAGACATGCTGAGTGGTACCCGAGGGTGACAAAAGCATCAGGCTGTCTGCTACCAGCATGCATCTCTCTGTCACTCCAACAGATGAAGTGCTGTTTGCAAGTTCCACTCCCTCTCTGTAGCCACAGGGGAGGCCCAGAGACTGGAGGGGAGGAGGCGCTGGAGGCAAAGGGATGGACACACAAGCAGAAAGCCAGAGAAGAGCGCCAAACCAACATGGAACCAATATTAAAAGCAACTGAAATTGTTGCTGTACTCTATGGCAAGGGTCCAGAGGTGTGAAAAGGAGTTAAATCTAGTGGCAGTAGTCTGTGGTATTCCCAGTGTTGAGTCACAGTGATGGGATGCACTGGCGTACCTAGTCCCCAATCATGGGATGTAAAACTATAGAACTACTCCTACAGCATGGGTTTGAGTCATAGTGATGGGATGTAAAACTATAGAACTACTCCTACAGCATGGGTTTGAGTCACAGTCATGGGATGTAAAACTATAGAACTACTCCTACAGCATGGGTTTGAGTCACAGTGATGGGATGTAAAACTATAGAACTACTCCTACAGCATGGGTTTGAGTCACAGTGATGGGATGTAAAACTATAGAACTACTCCTACAGCATGGGTTTGAGTCATAGTGATGGGATGTAAAACTATAGAACTACTCCTACAGCATGGGTTTGAGTCACAGTCATGGGATGTAAAACTATAGAACTACTCCTACAGCATGGGTTTGAGTCACAGTGATGGGATGTAAAACTATAGAACTACTCCTACAGCATGGGTTTGAGTCACAGTGATGGGATGTAAAACTATAGAACTACTCCTACAGCATGGGTTTGAGTCACAGTGATGGGATGCACTGGCGTACCTAGTCCCCAATCATGGGATGTAAAACTATAGAACTACTCCTAGAGCATGGGTTTGAGTCACAGTGATGGGATGTAAAACTATAGAACTACTACAGCATGGGTTTGAGTCACAGTGATGGGATGTAAAACTATAGAACTACTCCTACAGCATGGGTTTGAGTCACAGTGATGGGATGTAAAACTATAGAACTACTACAGCATGGGTTTGAGTCACAGTGATGGGATGTAAAACTATAGAACTACTCCTACAGCATGGGTTTGAGTCACAGTGATGGGATGCACTGGTGTACCTAGTCCCCAATCATGGGATGTAAAACTATAGAACTACTCCTACAGCATGGGTTTGAATCCGACTTTTAACAAACATTCTTTCATCACTTCCATGTCTAAAGAATTACAAAATGGCTCAGTCTAATCAATGCCCAAAAAAACATTTAACCACCTCCAAAATGTATTTTTGAATAATTATCCTCACATACATTTCACCTGAATGCATTTCTACATTATTTTATTATAAGTGGGGGTAGACATCAGGAAATAAATACATTGGTATTGACAAAGAATATCTTTATATTCAGTAATTAAATAAATGACAGATTATGTGCAATATAAAACAGTGTATTTGGAAAGAAATGTAAAAACTGTAACTGTTTGTTCTGGTTGACCTTTACTCTGGTTGAGTAAATTATGTCTTCTGGTTGTTAAAAAAAAAGGGGTCACTCAGTCAAGTTGCATGTAGATACTGATCTTGGGTCAGTTTGGCATTTCAGTGATAATTTAGGATCGGGGGAAGGAAAGCTGATCATAATACCCGAGGAAAAACATCCCCCTTTGGAGCTAGCTCAGCTAGTTAGCACTTAGAGAGACGGTCAGCCAGCCAGTCCAGTCCCTCCAGTAGCCCTGAACCTTGGGTAGCACAGGTAGGCTGAACAAACCACTGGAGAGACAAACAGGCAGCACTTAGCCGAGGAAACAACACTCATTGTTATCAGTAAGACAAATGCTTGACATTTTACATTTAGTTAAAAGCTGAATTTCTAGTCTAATAGCCAGGTCAGATTTAATCCCAGTTTGAGTCCTGTTCAAAATCATTCAAGGCCTTAACCTTTGTACGAGTTAGTGAGAAAAGGGAGATCTGCTCAAAGGGATGCATTCTGAGTGGATTGGCGTAGTTAAAAGCATGTGTCTTTAGCCTGGGAAAATCCAGATGACCAGGTTCCAGATATACTTACAGGAATATTCAGTTTTCGCAGTCCCAGTGTATCTGTGATGTCACAGACAGACATGGCGTTAGGAAGGTCTTGTTTGTTGGCAAACACCAACAGAACTACATCTCTCAGCTGATCCTCTTCAAGCTGGCGGTCAATGACAGAACACAAGGAATCAGAACAGGCCCATTAAATCGGAAAACACGTTTACAGCATTTCTATTAGAAGTGTGATTAATTAACACTCCATGTAGGAAATCAGAACAGTCCACTTCAGACTCCAAAATCAACATTAATTTCATAGGAAAGGGTCGATTTATTAACGTTAAGACAGATCCAGTGACTAACCATCTTGTGTAGTTCCTCGGAAGCATCGTTCATCCTTTCGGGATCATTGCTATCCACCACAAAAATCAGACCCTGGAGGAAGACATCACAACACTTCCGTTGGAATCCCACTGATTTCCTCGATCGACTGGAATGAAAATTGCTGTTCTATAGAGGCTATTATAAGCATCAGGGATTACCTGGGTGTTCTATGGCCAAGGCCTCAAACTAACTATTTGGACCAGACACAGCAGCTACATACATCTTGTGTCAGTGTTAAACAAAAATATAACATATATAACAATGTCCAGATGTTCCTTTAAGGGCTTGCGGTTTCCTTGGTAACGCAGGAAGTTTGTGAGAAACGTCCGTGTGTCGCTCGATCGCTGCTAGCTCGAATCTGGTCAGTAATCTTACGTCTTCACACGAACTAACACTGAAAACCAATACGTGAACGAACGTTTGTGTGATGAATTATATACTCATACTTGCTTTTGTAATATTGAGTCGTTACAATATTAGAAGAAAGCGAGTGCAATGCTTGACCATTGAAATAAACATGACCATTCTGCACGCCAAATCCGAAGTCTGTGTTGTATTAAGGCTGTAGTTTTACCTGGGTGTTCTGGTAATAGTGCTTCCACAGAGGTCTGATGACGTCCTGTCCACCTACGTCCCACACTGTGAAACTGATGTTCTTGTATTCAACAGTCTCCACATTGAACCCTATAGTGAACAGAACAAAAGACATAGCTATGATGTCTGGCAGAGCCTTGTCAAATATTTAAAACGTATGTTACTTAAAAAGCCCAGTCCAGGTCAATCACTCCACAGTCATCACTAAATGTTAAGCATGATTTAGAGCAAAGTTATGATATTACATCAATGCTCACCAAGAGTAGGGATTGTAGTGACAACTTCTCCAAGTTTTAGTTTGTACAGGACT
The DNA here is from genome assembly GCF_011004845.1 of Esox lucius. Taxonomy (NCBI): domain Eukaryota; kingdom Metazoa; phylum Chordata; class Actinopteri; order Esociformes; family Esocidae; genus Esox; species Esox lucius. The sequence goes on along the minus strand of NC_047570.1, from coordinate 38,385,166 downwards.
GTGGTCTTGCCTGCAGCATCTAACCCAACTGCGAACAATGTGGATCAGTTCAATACAGGTAACACGTCATGTTTTGATCAGCTAAAACGTTACATTTGCATTCCACATGTATAACCTGAGTATAAATGGAAAAAGACAATAAGAGGTTATTTCATTGTACACACATTGTAACAATTGTAGAAAGTCTTACCCATCAGAATTCTCAGCTGTTTTTTCTCGAAGAAACGAGAGAAAAGTTGCGAAACCATGACACCCATTTCTGGATCAGAAGTGTTTTATCCCCCAAAAAAGTTTCTATAGACTGTGGCGCTGGCGTTAACGCTATTCGTGCGCATCGCTCCGTTTATATAGTCTCTCGGTTCCAGTGGTAGATTGCATGTGGCGATTAGTGTTGTCATTTTAGTCAGGTCATACGGTTACAACAAGCAAGTGGCTGCGCGGATTCATCTCTGCCTGTTTCTTCCACGTCACTTTCACTCTGTTGGAGTCATCGAAGTGGATTTCGTAATGTTTGTCATGGTGTCGAGATAGAATCGGATTGGTTCACAAGGCTGTCATACTATTGGACGTTCTCTATTCATTTCACAGCAGGTCGCTTCAAAACAACTGAGACAGAAGCCTAACCATTATTTAGAATTGTTCATAGTTGCCTTTTTATTCACATAAAAATACTTCCTCTTATAGAAAGCAATTATCTGTAAGCATTATACGGTTGAAATAGTTCAACCAGTGGTTACGTTATGGCTTCAACAGACCTAGAAAATAATCGATCAATTGTAAGTAAACATTGTAAATGTAAAAATACTGGGTTAATCAAAGCGTCATTATGTACTATATAATGTGCTTTGTTACTATCCATAATCGCAGTTCTTTCCCATTAGAACATTTTACATAGTTACAGTATTCCATGTCAGTAATATCTATATTTTGTGGAAAAAACGGCACAATAATTGACAACACATATATACAAAATGTCATATTGAGTTGAGTGGAATATGAGAATAGACATCTATACAAAATTCAAACTTGTTAAAATAAGCATTATCAACATGAAAAAAACATAGCTGTACATAGTTGCCCAACAACCAATTGTCATAAGGTTTCACCAACCAGTATTAACCGATCGGAAATGGTTTTTCAGTGGCCAGTTCCAACGGGAGGATGGAGTGACATACAGCTCCATTGGAATTCCTATACTTCCCAAAGGAAGAAGGGTGCTTGAAGCAGATCAGAATGTCAGGCTAACGAATTAGCAGTCCTCTGTGGATTTTACGAAGTACTAATTCACAGACGGTTCAACATCTAACCTAAATCAGTCAGTCTTTGGTTCATAAATCTTCATCCCTAAGGCACGTCCCATGATAAAATCTGATCAAGAAAAATAAAATGTTCTGTAACAAATATTCAACAAATCGATCAGTTTAAAATCCACAATGAACAACCATAGGTATTCCTTCATTTGAAAAGCCATCAACATCCCTGTTTGATAACAGAATAACCTCTGCAGTACTGTTGTTCAGCACATCTGAATGTCTAACACAGCAGGAAGCCCTTTTAAAGATATACCCTATCCTTCCATCAGTTGGGTCCTTAATGTGCTTCTTGTGGTTGAGCAACACAACACATGGAATTAAAAACGGGTACAATTCCAAGCATAAAAATTAAAACTAACCTTTCTTAAAACAGCTTAAATGCAACGTGGTAAGAGGGGGGTTTCCTGGACATGGATTAGGTCCTCAACTAAAACATGTTAATTTACATGGAAAATGCTAGTTAGTACAAGAATAGGCCTAACCTGTCTCAGAGAAATTGTACTTAAGGGTGTAAAGGCACACTGTTATGAAGCCAAAATTACAGCATTTATACATAGGCCTACAGTATCAACTTCCATTTAATTATAGGCCTACAGTATCAACATCCATTTAATTATAGGCCTACAGTATCAACATCCATTTAATTATAGGCCTACAGTATCAACATCCATTTAATTATAGGCCTACAGTATCAACATCCATTTAATTATAGGCCTACAGTATCAACATCCATTTAATTATAGGCCTACAGTATCAACATCCATTCATACATAGGCCTACAGTATCAATATTTTGGTGTGGAGACAATAACTGGCTTTGTCTGAAATGTCACCCCATTTCCCGAGTGTTACTGACTGTTAAAAATGTCCGTTTTTGTATTAGTGTTTTGTCTTCATTGAGACAGTGAGACACGAGAGCTGGAGACGAGGCAAAGGGAACAGCGAAACGACGCATGGGTCAAGGCGTTCACCAGAACCGCTATATCCACTGCTGGACCAGACTGGGTCAGGAGTACTGCTGTACACAGAGAACAGGACAGATACTGGTAGCACCGTGTCTCCTGTTGTAGTGGGTCTTAACAGAAATATCAATTGATAGTGTCCTGGACACTATCAATTAGGAATGCAACCCAAATGGTACCCCATGCCCCCTATAGAGTACACACACAGAATGGGCTGCTGTTTAAGATGCAAACACAGCACTTTCCCTGTAATGTTCTTTTCATTAAGATTGGTAAAATATCATGTACTACTGGTCAAGAACAAGGAGCACCCTGGTTAATATTTTAGTGAGGCAGGCAGTATCGAGACAGAACGTAGGGGGCTCCGAATGTCTAGCCTGCGTTGGTTCAGGAAATGAATGGCCAAGGTCATTCATCCCATAGAGATTTCAACCATGTACAAAAGCTATTGCTAATCTTTTCAATTACTTGTTCACCACATGACCAATTAAAAATTTGAATGGTATATGCCCAGCAATGTTTTTAAAATGTGTATAGGATAAATTAACTGCCATTATACACCATGAACCGGAATCTCAGAATAAGTGGGCACAATGCCCTAAACACACAGCTCAGCCTTTCTGAACTGGGCCCAAAAAGTTTTGCAAATGAAAGCCAACAACCTTTTTTTCAGACACACAAAGTCAGCTAGTCTGTTATTGGGTCAGTTGATTTTGTGCCCAATGAATGAGGTCTCCTGAACCAATAAATACAGTCCTGTTTATCTATACCTCGTTATGCCTCTTCAGTGTATATGTAAGCCAGGACCCTTGGATGACATGCTATAGTGTTGACTATTTGGAGGAGTGAAGACCTCTACACCATCCAGCCCAAGACCACTCTGGGGACTTATTAAAGCTGCACAACGGACCCGCCCAGAACGGTGGCTACAAACAAGGACTAAGCCTGTTTCTAAAACCTGCCGACCTTCCCCTGTCTGACTGCATCATCAGAAGCCACAGGGACATGTCTGACATACTGTCTGGGAGGAAGATCTCAGCTTGGGTTCCCTTACATCTGACTGGTTGCATAATGATAAGTGGATTTGGGCAATGCCAGCACTGCACATGGAGAGGAGACGCACATCACCCGGATCTTAAAAGGTAAAGTGCACTTTTAAAAATGTCTTTCTGGTTAAAATCCACAGCTCAATGCTGAGACTCCAGCAGCAATTCCTCCTCTCCCTGGGGTTGAGAGGTCAGGTTGTGGACGGCTTGTGCAGGATGCCCTGGAGGTCTTCAGGTAAAGACAGGATAACCGAGTCGATGTGTGCCTGTAGCTTAGTCAGCGTCCCTGGTCTCAGAGGAAGCTGGTCTCTCTCCGCCTGTGTCTGCAACAGATCAGAAAGGTCCTCACGTTTTGAACTTAACGGATGCTCCTATCTAGAGATACTTAGTCACTGTGCTCATCTGAAGTAAGAAAAGCAAACATGATTTCCTGCTAGGTAAACTTCTATGAAGGAAGGACAGGTTAATGGAGACATTAACACAAGACGCACTGATTCAACATTGAGATTTAAAGTTTCATCCACTAACATACTGACCAGCTTGTCTTTGAGTTTGAGGACCAGGTCCACTGCCTCTACCTCTGTGTGCTGCTGGACACGTACCTGGAGATCCTGAGACAGAAGCAGTCAGGCAGACACTAAACTGTCAAAATACTTTTACCTGACAACCGAGGGTTCTCAACAGAACCTAAGCAAACAGCCATTAACTGATCAATATCATTATTCGACTTTAACTATTGTGTTTCTCTACCTCTAGTTAAACCATTATCACCAGCATGTCCCTACCTCTTCACAGAGCGCCTCCAGGTGCAGAGCCTCTAGTTTCTGCATCATCTCTCTTGTGCGGTTCCGGTACCAGCCGTCAAAGTTAGGACACCTCAGGAACTGTCTGGGATCGGCAAATGCAGTAGGTGTCAATAGGTGTTTCTGACAAAACTATGGACTGCAGATCGGGTCTCACCTGTAGAGTCCAATCCAGTCTCCTTTGAGGCGGGAGGTGAGCTGAGGACCAGCCTTCTCCAGAGTCTTCATGAAGTCCTCCTGCAGAAAAGGTCTCAGCTGGGGAGGACTCTTCCAAGGACAGATGCTTTTCTGCAGAGGCATCAGGCTGGCCACATAACGCTCCTGAAAGGCCAGCGTGAACAACAGAAGGAATGAACGACGTGTGTTATGATCGTTTTCACAAAGCCTTTCTACAGATCATGTACCTAAAGCAGGATTAACGTCGGTCATGTAGACTTCTATCAGAGGTTCTAAAGATCTTAAGTTCCAATATTCTGAGGTTCTAAGTTCCTGCTGTGCCGATGTTCTCAGATTCTCACCAATGGAATGATGAAGCTCTGCGTCAGTTCCAGGAAGTATCGTCGAAGGATAGCATTCTGGGCCGCGGAGGGACGTTTCTGCTGGACACCCTGAGGAGCAAACAACATGAGTCTCCGCACACAGAGAGGTTCCCAGGTAACTCCATATCCATGGCTGCACATCGTCACAATATTGTTAACAATGTTGCTATTAGGACTGAAGTCCAACTGACCGTTCTACTCAAATGATGGTACTCCGAAAAAAGTGGTCAGAAGTGCATTAATGAGGCTTGAAAACACGATAACCCCTAAGAAGACAAATACTTAGATGCAGTATAATGTTAGCTACCTAGCTAAGATTAAGGGGAGTTCCCCAGATTTGAGCTATCTAACTATTGTTGTTAGCAATTTTTCTATGACTTTACAGGCTAATGACATTTTGACATTACATTATGCAGACAAAATATTTGAGCTCGCTTAAAATCATTAGCACCCGGCGTCTGTAGAACTGTTCCTTCGCTCCCAAGAGGACCCATTACCTTCTGTAACTGCTTAATGATGTCCTCGTCCTTGTTCAGGAAGGGCTTGTATGCACTGTAGACCCCTGCAACACACCACAGAGTAGTCCTATTAACACAGCTGATTGACAGCTGATTGGCTGGGGCTAATAATGCAATTGTGTACTTTCGGGGTCACTCAAGGACCAGAGCTGGAAACCTACAGGTCTAAAAGACCCTCTGGGAGAGCGAGGCCTCACCTGGCTTAGAGTCCAGCGTCTTCAGGTTCTTGAGTTTCTTCACCTTCATCTGTTTCACCGTCTCGCCAGCCTGCTTCATGTCTCCGATGCGAATTATGTGAGGCCAGTGTTGGAGGGTCTTGGCAAAAAATGGGTTGGTCACACCAAGAATCACAGACGGCCTGGGAGACAGACGGACAAAGACAGCGTTAACAACACATTGCTCATCTACAGAACCCCATCAGCATGTCTTCCTCTCTGTCCTGAATACTGCATGTCTTCCTCTCTGTCCTGAATACTGCATGTCTTCCTCTCTGTCCTGAATACTGCATGTCTTCCTCTCTGTCCTGAATACTGCATGTCTTCCTCTCTGTCCTGAATACTGCATGTCTTTTACGATGAGGGAAGTGACATGTGACGTAGGAAAGGTTTGGCCTTGTGCCAGTGACTCACGGGGCCTGGGTTCTGGTGGTGTACTCCTTGAACTCGCTGTCATGGATGGTGAAATATGGTCGGAAGTCACTGCAGTACCGCAGTGGGGAGATGCAGCTGGAAACCAATCACATAGGTTGAATTTAAAGTCAGAAATAAACACCCGGACACTTCTCAGCCTATGACCTCTTACACAGAACAGTTCCTCCCTGGTTGCTTTGCCTTGGACAGGCCCGTAGTCTGGAGGAGCAGCGTGAGAGTACCTAGTCTACAGGTATGGACCAACACCACAGGTGTTCAGGCGGGACTTGGGGGGCTGGAATTTAAAGACCGTGTCACCAAAGGTCAAATGTAGAGGTCAAATTGGCAGCTGTCTTTAGAGAGGAGCAACTCCACATGTCCTCATTTCACTATCACACACACGCACCTTCTGAAATATGTCTGGGTGACCATCCAGCACAAAGCTGTATGACAACACTAGTTAACATCTTCAGATGTTTCTGGTGTTTTTTTATTTGGGTGTTTCTAAACACACCATCTCCTGGTCTCACCTGACCAATGCCAGAACTGTATCGGAGGACTCCGCTGGTGATGGTGCCATGACAACCAGAGCCTCCCCTAGCAACACCAGCTCCCATAACATCTGAATGTGAAAGAAGACAGGGTGGAAACACCTGCAGGGAAGATGGTGAGAACAGACAATGAGAGAAAGAGCAAGAGAGATGAAATTCAACACTACTGTTGTTTGCTCCTTGGAGTTTAATGCCGGGTGTTTTGTAAAAGCACTTTGTGACAACTGCGGATGTAAAAAGGGCTTTATAAATACATTTGATTGATTGATTGAAGGACAAAGGCTTTGGAATGGGTCCGGACCATCCAACTCAGAAACCAAGACTGGAACCTGAACACCCCTCGATGGATTCAATAAAGACATTCCCTGAGAAGAGTGGTTTGTTCTCAAAGTGAGAGCGTCTAAAGTTTACCTGCGTTTCCACTCCTTTCCACCAGGAGGCAGAAGAGCACTGAGGTGATACAACAAACTGTCGACTGTCACAGGCTGAGTCATACAAGGGCTGAATCTCAAATTGCCTTCTTGCATACTATATAGTATGCCAGATTAGTATGCGTGAAGATTAGTATGTCTCAACCCATAGTATGCTGAAAAAAGTAGGCCAAATGTTAAAATTTCTGGTGGATTTTCAGAGTATGCATCCGTGCATGCTTTTTGGGGTAATATAGACCACAACACCTTGTGCAGTAAAAGAGGAGGGGTTTCAACAATTCTCTCGTCTTTTCACTTGACAAAAAAGTCATTTATAATCACCTATATCAATAGTTATTGTATCAATGTCATTCACATATGAAAGAAAAACGAACATCGTTGTGCCATGAAATGAAATGGCTTTGGCAGTGTTAGGTTCACTTTCAGTCTCGCTAGAATTTCTTAGGACTATTCCAAGTAGTTAGTAGATACTAGGTCTATTACTGGCTAATAAAATCCATAGTTCATTAATGCTATTTGGGTGGAAGTAAACTTAAGAAATGTTAGTCAGTTTAACACAATGTTTAATGGTGTCTAGCAAAATATTCAAACTTGGCGTGATGTTAATGTGCAACACAATGATGTAATGTTGCAACGTAATTTTATGACAAGGTCGTATGTCCCAATCGTTCCCAGTACTGGCACACTAGCTTGCTATCTACTAAACAGTACGGACTTCACCATCATCCCCGAAGTGTGTACTTATAGCACGTAGTACGCGATTTGAGATTCAGCCAATGTCTCTTTAACTCCGGTCCAACAGGGCCACAAAGCTTTGGGTTTTTGTTTCTACCTGGTTGTTCATTGCCCTCACATGTCCCAGGTCTGAATCAGTACCTGATTAGAAGAAGGCAAAACCCAAAAGTGTTTCAGCCTTCCAGGACCAGAGTGGAATATCCCTGCTCCTATAGTTTATGTGCCTTTACACTGACCACAGCCTAAACCTGATCAGAGCCCCACGTCAACCCAAATCTAAAGTAGTGTACTATATAGGGAATAGGCCTCTGGTCTAAAGTAGTGTACTATATAGGGAATAGGCCTCTGGTCTAAAGTAGTGTACTATATAGGGAATAGGCCTCTGGTCTAAAGTAGTGTACTATATAGGGAATAGAGTTCTGGTCTAAAGTAGTGTACTATATAGGGAATAGAGTTCTGGTCTAAAGTAATGTACTATAAAGGGAACAGGGCTCTGGTCTCAAGTAATGTACTATAAAGGGAATAGGGTTCTGGTCTAAAGTAATGTACTATAAAGGGGAATAGAGTTCTGGTCTAAAGTAGTGTACTATATAGGGAATAGAGTTCTGGTCTAAGGTAGTGTACTATATAGGGAATAGAGTTCTGGTCTAAGGTAGTGTACTATATAGGGAATAGAGTTCTGGTCTAAGGTAGTGTACTATATAGGGAATAGAGTTCTGGTCTAAGGTAGTGTACTATATAGGGAATAGAGTTCTGGTCTAAGGTAGTGTACTATATAGGGAATAGAGTTCTGGTCTAAGGTAGTGTACTATATAGGGAATGGCCACAGCTAACATGTACTCACCTGAACAGGTCTACCTCGTGGATACTGGGTAGAACTATGGACACCAGGTTGTCATTCTGGAAAAAACAAGTAATGTGGTATAAAGGTGAAGGTGTAAAGGTGAGGTTCCATAATGTTATGACGTGTGGTAGTTTTCTTCACCTGCGTTGACTGCACCAGCTGAGAGGTTCCAGGCTTGTCGTAGCATGTTGGGATCCGAACCTAGCAAAACATGGCTCCCTTTCAGTCCCACAGCATTTTAACCATTAAACTGGAGTGAAGTGTTTTAATTGGTTTTGAAGTATTTTATAATTGCATTGTATTTAACGACAACACTGTATTTTGTTAACTAGGACTCTCCTTTTTCTTTTCCTACTAGCATCGACTTTGCAGACAGCTACTTTACTAAGAGAAGATTTACTACGGGTTGTGTCATTGTTCCACCTGGCTATCTGAAGATTTCAGTAGTGACTGGAAGTCATTGAATAAGAGCTAATGACTAGGAGAGTTTGGCTGTACATTTATAATCAAACCAGAGAGAAAGAAAACGAACACTGGAATAACACAGACAGTTCATGATCCATACAACAGAAAATTGATTCTTCAATCACACTGACCAAACTAGAGGACAAAAAACAAACCATCCAACCAAAAAGAGCTTCAGTGTTGATGGTGTACTAAGCTAAATGCGAAAAGATAAATCCAGAGCAAATTCAGCTGAGCCCTTCTTAAACTCTAATATCCATTAGACTCGTCCTGAGTAGAGGAACTCTTGGATTGCCTTAACAGCCCAATCTGCAAAAATGGAGACAAATGTGTTCCCAATAATTACAGTGGAATTCTCTGCACAGTTGTCAACAGCAAACTGACATTTTCACTGTGAAAACATGAACCCTCAGCCAACACATACTACCCCAGAACTGACCATGTGTACTCCATGAACAACCCAACTGACAAACAAACAAAAGCTAAGTCTTCTCATGCAACTGAAAAGTAGTGCAGAACTCTAAAATGACCCTCAAATTGCAATGAGCAGACTCAAGACTATACCTAAAAATGATCAAAATCAGCCATTACAGGTATGGGTTTCTCAACCCCTCCATAAAGCCCTCCTCTACAGATAGATGACCCGAGAGAACAGCCACTTAACCCAGCTGGTTTTAGGGCTCACAAACCCAAACAGACCCCAAAGTCAACACACAACGAACAAAAATTGTGAATTTGAATGCAAGCTTGCCATGAAGAGTCCACAGAAATGCCTAAAGACTGTGACTGACCCTAAACTAAGAACAACATTGACTATGTACAGACTCTAACCTCCTATGCTACACCTGACTATGCTAGGTGCCTATGCTACACCTGACTATGCTAGGTGCCTATGCTACACCTGACTATGCTAGGTGCCTATGCTACACCTGACTATGCTAGGTGCCTATGCTACACCTGACTATGCTAGGTGCCTATGCTACACCTGACTATGCTAGGTGCCTATGATACACCTACTAACCTCCTGCCAAATGTATGACCACATAAAATATTTCCAAAGATCACAGAGACACATTGAATTAAAAAAAACAAATCCAGCATTTACAAACTATTATATCTGCCAGGGAAAATTCCATTGTTACAACACTGTACAGTACTAATCATATTATAGTATTTAAAATCTCTATTTTCATATTAACATTTCTGTTGATTTCACCTTTGTTCATTACTAAATTATACATACACATGTTTTAGCAGTGTAAATGTTTATTGTTTTTTGGACATACCTTCAAGACTGTTCCCATGACAGGTAGTGAGAGAATCTTTCCCGGGTGAGGCGTGGGCCAGCGATCAATGTCATTACAGGCTGTAATAAATACATGAAAACAAGCCAAATGGAGACACACTTCAACAAGCCAGTTATAGTTAAGACATAACACAGGAAAAAAAAAAGATTCTGTAGTTTGTAGCAACCACAATTAGTTGATCAAGTCCAAACACAATCATGGTTGGTGGAGGGGCTGTATTCACTGTAGGTTGTAGATATCAGTCTTTAATAACTACTTGATGTTCCTGATATAATTTATATTTAATTTTCTGTATCATGTTCTTTCCCCATCAGTTGGGAGACTCGGCATAGAAACACTATTAACATGTTCTGGCTCAGAGAACCTCTCCCACCGGTCTGACTCAGAGAACCTCTATGCCTTTTCTAGCTCAGAGAACCTCTATGCCTTTTCTAGCTCAGAGAACCTCTATGCCTTTTCTAGCTCAGAGAACCTCTCCCACCGGTCTGACTCAGAGAACCTCTCCCGCCGGACTGACTCAGAGAACCTCTCCCGCCGGACTGACTCAGAGAACCTCTCCCGCCGGTCTGACTCAGAGAACCTCTCCCGCCGGTCTGACTCAGAGAACCTCTCCCGCCGGTCTGACTAAGAGAACCTCTCCCGCCGGTCTGACTCAGAGAACCTCTCCCGCCGGTCTGACTCAGAGAACAGGACCAAGTGACTTACCAGCCTCCAAACATGGCTCCTGCTTCTCAAAATATTCTGGAGCAATGAGCTTCAGGAGGGAGTGAAAGAAAGCGACGTAGGGCAGCTTGCTGATCAACACCAGGGACTGGAAAGACAAACGATGATGGAGGACAGATGTAGTGGGGAAACCATTTCAATATCCACGTACAACAAGTACCAAGTGGCAAAGAGAAGGACAACCTAGGATACTTCTCACTCACCTTTTGAAAGTAGCCTCTCTTCAGTGACTTGTCCCTGACCTGTCGAAAGTACACGTAACCATAGTAATGGCCAGGGTCCCTCTAGAAACCAACACAGAAAACCACCCTTTAGGCCAGTTTACAGTATAATGTCAACCCCTATGATTTCACACTGAGAATGACTCTTCCAGACATTTTCAGTTTACTGTTGACATAAAGCCTGAAGGAGTCGTCTCTTTGTTAGATGCTTAACAGCAGAGACACGGTCAGAGTTGTGTATTTAAATATAAATGTACATGTATTCAGTAGGCCTCTGTGTCCATCTATATCCTAGTTATACCGTTGAGGACAAACACTAGATTTGCAATCCAAGGAGGTAACTGGAGCAGAACACCCATCCTCCCTTCCTCCCTTCCCCCCCGCAGGGACCCATCTGCAACATACCACGGGTGACAATGCTTACAAAATTAGAATAATTTGCCTACAACAACATTCAGTCAACATTTAATTTTGAATAATTTACTCCACATTACTACTTATTTGAGAATGTATATTTTACCTTGCTAATATATATATGAAAATATTAGAAATAGCAGTCTATTAGAGATAGCATTTTTTTATTGGATTAAAACCCAACCAGAATTATCCTGATTAATATTCCATCAGATTAAAACCCAACCAGAATTAGCCAGACTATTATTCCATCAGATTAAAACCCAACCAGAATTAGCCAGACTATTATTCCATCAGATTATAATCCAACCAGAATTAGCCAGACTAATATTCCATCAGATTATAATCCAACCAGAATTAGCCAGACTATTATTCCATCAGATTATAACCCAACCAGAATTAGCCAGACTATTATTCCATTAGATTAAAACCCAACCAGAATTTGCCACACTAATACACCTTTATCTCTTTTGATTGTACTCATTCCAGAATAGCCAGACTAATTCCACTTTCGACCATTCCTAATTTAGATCGGAGTCCTCATTGACAATCAGAACCACAGATCTGTCCTTCCCTGATCCGGCCAACCCCAGGCCCGTCTAATGAGTGCTAACGGTGTGGGATGTTTAGAGGCGTTCCTGCAGTGCCAGCCAGACGGTAACAACGTCTGAAGCAGGATCTGTGTTGAAAACGTCCAGGCGATGTAGTGGCCTAGGACCCTGTTCACCTTGAGACAGACGGGAGCGTCGCGGTCGAAATGGTCCAGGAAACATCCCAGAGAGCACTTCCTGCCTGAGGCCTGGCGGAAACGGAAGCAGAATTGTGTGTCCCCTAGGCAACCTGCCAAACAGGAAGAGCAAATAGGAAACATGTATTTATTGTCCATTATGACAACCATGGACAGGCTGTGAACGGTGTGATATTAATAGGTTCTGAGATTATTACTTTTTAATATACAAAACATTTCAACTGTTCTTTATTATGCAAAGAAGCAGTTAAGCAACATAAAGGGATGGGGGGCGGGTCAGAAAGTTAATTAATGATACAAATTACTACAAAAAATATAGCCCTAACTATGTTTAATACAAGTTAAAGAATATATTTTACAAAAGCAGTTTTGTTTAATCAGTCTCCCTCCGGTCTGACTCAGATAACCTGTACGTCTTTTCTAGCTCTGAGAACATCTCCCTCCAGTCTGACTCAGAGAACCTCTACGTCTTTTCTAGCTCTGAGAACATCTCCCTCCAGTCTGACTCAGAGAACCTCTACGTCTTTTCTAGCTCTGAGAACATCTCCCTCCAGTCTGAAAATAGTGGTCTACAGAGTTCAAGTGGCAGTGTGTCTGAGCACCTTGAGGAGAGGGCATTCTCCAGCTCACAACCCTGTCTGAGCTAACAGTTTCCAGTTGGACTTACGACAAGGTTAACAAGACATTCAGCAGGCTTGAGAAGGTTGGCCCCAATCCCAGTGAACACCATTTCACGCTGAGAAGTGATGAGGGGTTTCCCTGTCCTCTGACGGAAGTAGCTTGTAACTATGGGCCAGTTCTATCAGAAACAATATATGACATAAGATCATGCTGGACCAGACCAATTAACTAGAGCCAGCGGCGAAACCGACCGGTTAACTAGAGCCAGCGGCGAAACCGACCGGTTAACTAGAGCCAGCGGCGAAACCGACCGGTTAACTAGAGCCAGCGGCGAAACCGACCGGTTAACTAGAGCCAGCGGTGAAACCGACCGGTTAACTAGAGCCAGCGGTGAAACCGACCGGTTAACTAGAGCCAGCGGTGAAACCGACCGGTTAACGAGAGCCAGCATTTTTGTTTTTGCCTGGGCACTCACACACCTGATTCAAATGAAAGACTTGATGATAGGTTGATTATGTCATTTAAGTGTGTACGTGGTAGGGAAACATTTGAATCAGGTGTGTGAGTGCTTGGGTAAAAACAAAAACGTGCACCCCTTTGTGTCCCCAGGACAAGGATTGGGAAACACTGCTGTAGTTCCAGAGAATCTCCCCGCCTAACATTCAGCCAGTAGGGAGAGCAGAGGCAGGTGGAGTCTGCTGTAAAGGCCTGTTCAGCAATGTCAGACAGCAGAGGGACAGCTGGCTGTGTGCGTGTCTTTGTGTCTGTCTGTCTTTGTGTGTTTCTGTGTCCCTTCCCCTCCCAGGGACCACCAGCCAACCCCAGGGTCTATTAAAACAGGAGGTCCTTGCACAAACTGACAGACTAATCCTGCAACCTTCAGAGACAGAGGGGCCTGATGAAGAGTGCCAGGCCTGCCTTCAGAGACAGAGGGGCCTGATGAAGAGCGCCAGGCCTGCCTTCAGAGACAGAGGGGCCTGATGAAGAGTGCCAGGCCTGCCTTCAGAGACAGAGGGGCCTGATGAAGAGCGCCAGGCCTGCCTTCAGAGACAGAGGGGCCTGATGAAGAGCGCCAGGCCTGCCTTCAGAGACAGAGGGGCCTGATGAAGAGCGCCAGGCCTGCCTTCAGAGACAGAGGGGCCTGATGAAGAGCGCCAGGCCTGCCTTCAGAGACAGAGGGGCCTGATGAAGAGTGCCAGGCCTGCCTTCAGAGACAGAGGGGCCTGATAAAGAGCGCCAGGCCTGCCTTCAGAGACAGAGGGGCCTGATGAAGAGCGCCAGGCCTGCCTTCAGAGACAGAGGGGCCTGATGAAGAGCGCCAGGCCTGCCTTCAGAGACAGAGGGGCCTGATGAAGAGCGCCAGGCCTGCCTTCAGAGACAGAGGGGCCTGATGAAGAGCGCCAGGCCTGCCTTCAGAGACAGAGGGGCCTGATGAAGAGTGCCAGGCCTGCCTTCAGAGACAGAGGGGCCTGATGAAGAGCGCCAGGCCTGCCTTCAGAGACAGAGGGGCCTGATGAAGAGCGCCAGGCCTGCCTTCAGAGACAGAGGGGCCTGATGAAGAGCGCCAGGCCTGCCTTCAGAGACAGAGGGGCCTGATGAAGAGCGCCAGGCCTGCCTTCAGAGACAGAGGGGCCTGATGAAGAGTGCCAGGCCTGCCTTCAGAGACAGAGGGGCCTGATAAAGAGCGCCAGGCCTGCCTTCAGAGACAGAGGGGCCTGATGAAGAGCGCCAGGCATGCCTTCAGAGACAGAGGGGCCTGATGAAGAGCGCCAGGCCTGCCTTCAGAGACAGAGGGGCCTGATGAAGAGAGCCAGGCCTGCCTTCAGAGACAGAGGGGCCTGAAAAAGAGCGCCAGGCCTGCCTTCAGAGACAGAGGGGCCTGATAAAGTGTGCCAGGCCTGCCTTCAGAGACAGAGGGGCCTGATGAAGAGAGCCAGGCCTGCCTTCAGAGACAGAAGGGCCTGACGAGGAGTGCCAGGCCTGCCTCACTGAACACTAGCTTCTCCCTCCGACAAAACCATTAACCAGTGAAACCATTGACCACCAGTGAAACAATAATGATTTCATAATTAAATGCAATCTATGACAGCGTAAAAACAATGCCTGTCAACTGCGATAGGACAATGGGCTGCAGTATTCTTTGTTTCATTCATGTTCATGTGAATTGAATGAGAAGCCCGAGGACAGATTACATCAGAATGCTTCTTGATGGCAAGAATTCTGTTTCTATGACAACTCGCATGCCTTTCCATTTACATAGACAAGTGGTTTCACCCACAGTTGAACGAAAGGAGTTCCACTGTCCACCACAGACACACACACTCACTCCAGGACATGGTTCATTCAAAAGCATATTTTACCAAACCTCTAACCCTAGCCTTAATCTAAACAAGCTGTTATTTTTTAACTCTTACCCTAAAAGTATTTAGAAATTTAGACATTTTACTGTGTTTCATCTTTCACGCTAGGAAATTTGGTAAACTTTTGTCCTGAAAGGGTGGAGACTAGAACTGCCAAGGAGAATTCTTCCATCTTGCTCGTTTCAGTAAGTGGAGATCAACATTTTCCTGTACAGCAGCTACTGAGACAACAGACACCAGCAGCACATTCTAATGGATGTAGGGCTCAGAGAACCAAGCCCTGGCAGCACAAGGTATTCAGACCCCCATATACACACACACATAAACAATACTGTAGGGCAACTGTGCATAGCAGCATCTGCTAAATGTCACGTCTTACTGTTACAATATACTGGTGTTCAAATCCACGACAACCAAGTATACATTTCTGATTAATATGCCTTGAAGTCAAAACTGTGGGAGAGCTAAGCTTGGTGATTACTATAATAATTGTTCTCTACAGGGTGTATGTGTGTGTACTTACTACTTAAGAATAGTATGATAGTCCAGAAAAAATATTTGAATAGCTTAACAAAATAGGCGTTTGCCCAACAGCCAATCGGCTGTGGAGTAAAAGCTGACTCAGTGTTTGGTGTTGGAGGTGGTGTTAACATCAGAATGCTGCTCTCAGCTACACTCAGAATGTGACTGAAGTGTCTTATTTCCATGTGCCACTCACACTTTCTCCCTCCATTTCTCCCTTTCCTTCTTCTTCCTCCTAAAAAGCCTTCCTCCAGTGGTTGTGTGTCTCCCAAGTGAAACTACACAGAGCCCAAAAGACCACCCAGACCATTACAGGACCAGCCTGTCACTCAGACCCTCACCACCAGAGTCCCAGAGACTATTACAGGACCAAAGACCCAGACCAGTACAGGACCAGCCAGTCACTCACTCAGACCCACACCACCAGAGTCCCTGAGACTATTACAGGACCAAAGACCCAGACCAGTACAGGACCAGCCTGTCACTGTCAGTTCTTTCAAACTAAACCTCAAGCTAAACGTAGACAGAATATATTCAGTGGGCGAAAAGGTTACACATCCTAACTCTATCAAGTTTCTGCTGACAAGTCAGGACATTTTTATGGAGGCAGAGATGACAGTGTCATAGACATTCGATAAATAGTGAAAAGAGTAGCTACAAAGACAGACAATTACCACACATTTCCATCCAAGGATTTCCACCTATTCTGTTTCTTAACACCCATCTAAAACTCCTTCCACCATTCCCTGCTTCCTGTATGTGTTTATTGGGTGTTATTACTGTGGACTAAATCACCTTGACCATAATGGCCTTGTCTGGCCATTTGCAGTCTTTCATCTCGGGTTAGCTGCAAACCGATAACCCTACTGTCTATAGATCAGCTGACTGCAGCATTACTGATGAGCAATTTCTGTACCACCAGTACAAGGTGTTTGACAGTAAAACATTTTTTTTTATAAAAGACAAAGCAGTCCTTCACTCCTAAAAATGTATAATTAATTAGACCCAACATGACTGTCCTAATGTCATTCACATCCTTAGAAAACTGGGAGAAAACGGAGTTGAGGTCAGTAGCCTGCAGGAACTTGAAGTGGAGGCAGCACTTTTAGTGCTAGTTTTGCAGACACAGATTACACAGCCCAGTCCTAAGTTAAAATAAATAAATAAATGTAATCCAAGTTATTTCCACTGATCAGATGGATAGCATTGACTTCTACAGATTATGAATTACCCATCTTTATCAAGATGCAATTAGACCATGAAGGAGATTACCTGAGTTCGAGTCTGGGAATGATAAGTAACATATACTTGTTTTCTGAAACAGAAGAAGTAACAGACAATAACTATTAATATCTTGTTGGACGTGAGATTTGAATGCATCTGCCAACAGTCAGTTTATACACTCACACGTGATGACGTGACTTAAGAGAAACTAACTTACTTCCTTCTCTGATAGTTTGGAATGGTGTGGATAAATGACCTGCAAAAAAAGAAGTAACGTTCAGCTAGCGTTTAGCTGGTGTAGCTAGCGGCTTAGCTAGTTAGCTGGACGCTAACCGGACTCAAATAACAAGATTGCTAACAAACGTTAGCTCGTTGGTTAGCTACAGCTAACCTAAAAACTAGCCAGTTATGTAGCAAGCAAAGTAAGCTATCCAGCTGGACATCTAACGAACTGACAGCTTCAAGAAGCAAAGACATGTCTTCCGCTGTACCTCCACCGCCTGGCCGAGCTCCAGATCGAACCCAACTACACAGATGCAGTGTAGCCAGGCAGAGAAGCGATCCCACGGCAGGAGAAGTGGGTCGGTGTCTTCCTCTCCTTCAGACCCGACGGGCAGCGTAATTTCTTCCGCGGGAGAGACGCTCACATCCTCGTCTCCAACATCTTCCGTTTCTGCGAGTTGCTCCTCTATTTCCTCAGAGCCCTGCAAAGCCATCACACAACCCGACGATAACAAATGCTTTCTTTCAATAACTTATACACTGATCACTTTATCTCTGGATAGTCAGATAACCACCAACGTACCCCCATAACACAGAGAACGTAGCTTGACGTATCTACGCTACGTTAACGTGGGACAGAAATTAACATAAGTGCGAGTTTGTATTTAAAGCCCCGGCTCTCATGGGAGGATTTCCACCTCCAGAAAGTCAGATTCTTATGTCAGAAATTTGAAATAGGAAGAAAATGTACTTTTTCGTATCATTTAATGTTAGATTAGTTATGGATGATATTATCGAAATACCAATGAAATTGCGTGAAATAAAAACTCCTCCCGGACGGAGCACCGGAATAAGCAAAAAAACTCGAGGATTGGCGCAAGCCCACTAGATGGCGCTAGTTCAACGGTGAATGATTATGGGTTTTTGATTGGATAGAAGTGTCTTCATCTCCTTTCATTGGCTCGTTTATATAGACGTATTCAGTCACATTTCGAACTGTATTCCGTTTTAATCAACTCCATCCAGTACATTTAGCAATAACAGGGTAAAAATATTATCTACTATAGCATTTTCCTACCCTGTACGCGCTGGAGTTCTTTAGCATTAGAATGATTCTCCCATCACTGAAGGTTATATCCCGAATCCCCTGAAAAATACACCTGTTCTTTGTTTAAGGAATCCCCCTATTCCTTTACATATCATTAGAGATTTTCGAATTTGGTTTCCATCTGCCTTCACATCTCTAGTCATCATAAAACTAGAGAAGGCAATATAAAAATACACATTTACCAATAAAAAATAATGTGCAACAGGGTTATTCCAAAAAAGCAAAAACCGGCAGTGACGTGTCCAATATATACTTTGAATTAAACTAAGAAGTTTAATTGAACGTAATAAACATGCCTTCGTAGCCTACTTTTGCATAGTCATTCCAATTTCTCATCGTGGGGATTGGACAACAGATGTCACAATAATTCTGAGGCTCACCAGTCATGTACCCCTCCTTTCTTCTCTTTAATCCTATTGCAGTGTTGTGGCTAAGGAGCTGAGAGGAATTAAAAGATTGGACCTCAGATTTTAATCCTGAATATCATGATTGTGATTAACAATGCTTTGCGTTTGTATACAGACTAAGTTTCAGTATTATTGTAAACTATCGGTGTAATTCATTGATATATTGTCTTTTCTGTTTCCCCAAATTGTAAAACATTCCGGAAGATAGATTTGCGTTTGGTGACTGGAAAAATAACCAACAGTTTAACGGAGAATTTTACAATCTTTCTTTAACCAAGTGTCTAGTAAACAGTTTTCTGGTTGACCAAACATCTTAGATTAGCTGAAATGAAAGCATATATTGCAATTATATTATTGACTGGAAATAATGCAGTGACTGTATTACAATAAAAATACATTGTCTCTCTATAAACAATATCTCCATGTACATGAAACACTGCAGCGTGCAATGAATATATTTTCTGATTGGACTCCAGTATGTCAATTTGAACGTTAGTCCCGCCTCCAATTACGTTATGGGCAAGTGGCGTGCGCTAAACAGCAACGCAGTGGCGCTGCCGGGTCGGTTTGTGTGTGTGTTATTTCATTTCAGTATGGCGGCAGATACTTGCGGAGGAGAACAAGTTGTTCCAAATTGTACCTAGTTCAACGGAAGAATGCTCTAAATCACACATTGCACCATCGATAGTGTTTCGATTGACATAACATCGACGCAACACATGGCTTTATTTGGAACCTTCAGAAGATTACTGGACGGGTGATGCGTGAGAAAGGAGGTGCAGCCGAAGTCGTCTGTTTTCCGTGTCTGCTCTGTCAGTTAGCAATATAGCTACCCTCGCTAACTCTTTCCGACTCGGCTTACATTAGCTTTTAAAGAGGGCCCGCGTCATCAGTAGAGTGTTTGGCGTTGACTGTCATACGGACTAGGCTTTACCTGAAGCAGCACTACACCACTGTTCCTTAGCTGATTGAGCACAACTATTTAGGCGAAGAGGCCCGTCTACCGCTCCGGCTAAATGACAAGTTCTTAGCATGTTAGCTTAGCTAGCTACTTTTTTTTTACAGCAAGCTATCTGCCAACATAGGCGTTGTTTAATAACCCTATAGTTTGGCTATCAGTCTCTACAGTAGTCTGCAGCAATACCCATTTTGTTTTAAGCGTTGTTTTATAAGCAGCTTGATACATTTTGCCCGGATTGGAAGGATTTGTTACTGTCGAGGGCCGTGAAACTCAATATTAGACTGTAAGAGACAGTTGGGAGTGGCTAAATGGGTTTGCCATAGCTAGTTAGCCAGTTAGCTAACGGTAGCAAACAAGGTCAGATACTCATGTTTCGAACCTGTCCATAGTTATTATAAGCTACTCAATAACGTTCTATCTATGGAAAAACAACATTTTTACGATAACAGTTGAGACATACTAGCGGTATCACAAGCTGGGATTGAAAACGGCGCAATGGTCAGAGTTTGTGCAAACTAGCTATCTGGATTTATCCGATGGGCTAAAGATTAGCTGTCAGTATTAAACCTGTTCAATATAGCTTATCTCCCTAAACATTTTGATGGACGTGGTTAGTCCTTTTCATAACTGCTCCTGTTGCTTTCGTCATGTGCTTATGGCTAGAAGATATTCTGGCCTGTACATAGTGTTAGGTAACTGGACGTAATGTCTCAGAAATGTTTATTTTTTACTTGTTAGATTCATGCAGAAGCTGTTTCAAAAGAGAAACGTCGAAATGAAGCGTAATGTTTGATTGCTATCAAACGTTAATAGTAGTGCCTAACTCAAAATAGAATAGCCAGGCTATATGATTTAGAAGCCGGGGGCTGTAGACGGCAAGTTTGTCATTCTGGATCAAGAAACCTTGTCTCTCGTCTCTGGTTGGAGTAACACTCCCAAGCCATCATCAATGCCTTCAGCGCTGGCCGTCTTCTCCTGCCGTCCGAATTCACACCCTTTTCAGGAACGTCATGTCTACTTGGACGAGCCAGTCAAGATCGGGCGCTCTGTGGCGCGATGCAGGCCAGCTCAGAACAACGCGACGTTCGACTGCAAGGTTCTGTCACGGAACCATGCTCTCGTCTGGTTCGATCACAAGACTGGCAAGGTGAGTCTTACTGTCAAGTGTCTGTCTAATGGTTCTTTACCTGCATTTTCTCTCTGTCTCTCAGCTTGGTATTAAAGTTTCCATTGGATAGTACTCACTGTCTCTTACTATATGCGGGGAGGCATAAGGTGAAAATCAGATGAGTCTGACATGGTGAATAGGTTGTCCACCTCCTACGGGGAAGTAAAGGACCATGGCTGCCCGGTACCTGTTTTGTCCTGGACATGACAGGCAGCTTTGGAAACTATGCAGAGATGAAACCATTGGTTGAATTTCTTTTTGTAGTGGCTTTGACCAATGGTGTGTTGTGCCCACATATCCCCTGCCTAAATGCGTGTTGATGTGGGATGTAAGTCTTGGTCTTTAGGGCATCCCGCAGAGATTCATGAGACTGTTGCAAAGGGTTTGTCCCAAATGGTGCCGTATTCCCGGTGTGGTGCCCCCGTATTCCCGGTGTGGTGCCCCCGTATTCCCGGTGTGGTGCCCCCGTATTCCCGGTGTGGTGCCCCCGTATTCCCGGTGTTTTGCCCCCGTATTCCCGGTGTGGTGCCCCCGTATTCCCGGTGTGGTGCCCCCGTATTCCCGGTGTTCAGTTGTGTGGAAAAGTCACAGGTATTGATTTATCTCACCTGAGGAGATGAGAAAGTTTACCAGAACCCAATCCAAAATTGTATTTTCTTCTCCCAGACTGTGAATTATCAGTATGTTAATGGTCACGCCTTCCCGGGGCTTGACTCACCTGTCGGTGTTGCATACAGCACAGTTGGCTAAACGGGAAGTATGGTGGTGACCTGGGGATGTGTGTCAGTGTGATCAGCCAGGCCAGAAGATATTTAACCTCTGCTAATATCCAGAGCATAATAGTTCTTGCATTCATCGTAAGACAGGATTGGCTATTACCTTGCAGAATCCTGTCTCAATTAAGGTTTTATCGGGGTCGTTGGAGTGGCAGATGTCGGACCGGGTTGCTTGTCTAGACTTGCTCTAATGATTTCTGGGCCTGGAGACTTTTTAAAAGGAGGATTGCGTCCTGATTGAGCAATAAAAGCAGGAAACCGCTTGAAGGAGACAGGTCTCGTTCTTTGACTGGTCTGTGCCCTCTGAGATGCTGTGCTATACCAAGAAGTTCATCATTAACGGAAGTCCCCAAACCCCTTCTCATGAACACCGAGCCACTAGCTTCTCTGCTGAAGTGATTATGGTGGTTGCTGGCCTTTCCCTCTGGGAAAACCTCATACCATCCATAGTTGTCCAGGGAGGTAATCAGCCCCACTGCCTGTTTCAAACTGTCATCTAAAATGGTGATTTTATAATCTAGGTGGTTGTGTTGTGCTTTTTTCCTTGCTACTAGGGTTGTAATGGTACAGTTGGTTAAATACTGAAACATTTAAGTGAAAATAAAAAGGGAAAACATGCAACACTATTAGCTAGCAACCAGGAACCCATAGTTAACGTTAGGAAGACTAAAAATAATGAGTTAGCGCTTTTTGGAACAGGCAATTCTATTCTTCATATTATTATTCTGAATGTAATTCTCTATCAGGCATTGGTGCAGAACCGCTTTCGGACTGGTAATTGCAAAATGCTGTAATTTTTATTTTTACTGACCGGACCGTGACTTCTGTGTACCGTTACACCCTTACATGCTACACAATTCGTTTTTGAATGCAGAAACCGCAGTAGATATCTCTTCTAACTTCTATTCGCATTTATACTAATTATGTTCTTCGCTTGCGTTTCTGCTTGTCCGAGGACAAACTTTTTTTTATCGTCTTTAGAACAATTTCACAATTCTTAATTCTTAATTCATGTAGACCACTCTATGTACTTGTATCTGGTTGTCTTTCTCCTGTTGTTCTGGTAGCAAATAAAAATGAAATGGCAATTTCAATGGGAAATGTGAGAATATATGGCTATGCATTGTCTGCGCTAGAATAGATTTTCTTTGGGTTGTTGTTTTGCATTTCCTTATGATACGCTGCTTTCCGAATAGTTGCATTTTGGTTGTCATCCTGGTGAAAATGTAATTAACTGCATCCTACAGAATGTTTTGCATTCAGGTTTTATCACAACTAGTTTCTCACCATATCACTTTGGATGCAAAAAAAACTGGTTGCCTTTCAAAACGAAATGCAGGCGTGTTTACTTAAAACACAGATTTGTTTGTCTGTTTTTTTATTTTTTTATTTTTTTTTGAAAACGCTGATTTCTGAAAGCTACCATGCAACCTGTGTCTCCATCTAAACAGCCTTCTAGGTGCAGCTGGCAGCGACGAGGGTTTAATATAGACAAAGAGATTACACACCCCAAGCTTGGAATGCAGTCCTGCACTGCCAAACTGCCACTACTACTCCTAGTGCTTTATAAGTGCTGCAGCCCTCACTCAAGCAGATGGATAAAAGCAGTGCAGAGAGGCCCCGTCGCGTGTGGTCACAGAGAGGCCCCGTCGCGTGTGGTCACAGAGAGGCCCCGTCGCGTGTGGTCACAGAGAGGCCCCGTCGCGTGTGGTCACAGAGAGGCCCCGTCGCGTGTGGTCACAGAGAGGCCCCGTCGCGTGTGGTCACAGAGAGGCCCCGTCGCGTGTGGTCACAGAGAATGGTCCCTCATTCTACTCTGTCCGACGGTCCTACCTGTTGACCACTCGCTGCTGGTCTGCAGTAACCTTTCTCATACTGTTGTGATAACTGGCTTTATTGCGTCATGACTCTTGCTTAGTACTGGTTTCCAACTAGTGAATGTAACTTCCTAATGCACAGGCCTAGGTCTGTGTTGCCTCTGAAAAACTGGGGTCAACAGTCCTGTTAAGCTAATGCTTCTATATGTGCATATTAAAAAACAAAGCTGTCTGCTATAAAGGTTCCTTGGACCTCGTCATCACCAGATGATATCTATGCAATGTTTACCCGTTATGTTAGCCGGGGGCATTCCTATCCACTGGGCTGCTGCTCTGTGTATATAAGGGCACACAACGTTCAAAGTCTTAGTGGGTGTGATCATGTCATTATATAGGAGTGACTATGCTAATTTGGCTGTTTTATCAAATCAAATTTCTGCTAGGCGTGGCTCCGATAATAGTAGTGTTTCAGAAGTAATAACGCCAGAACCTTTCCATTACATCTACTCACTTCATATTACTAAACATAAGCTGACCAGCTCATAGCCCACAGCGCTAAATCCAAAGGCCCTCCAGTGAATAGACTTCAGCGTGCTGTTGCTGCCAGCAGCACAGCTTTCCGGCTGACAGTTGGTCTGCTGTCCCGGCGTGTGAACCCGCGATCACCTGCTTGGCGACGTGACCACCCTCCCCGACAACATTGCAACCGTATGGGCTACGTGAGCAGTAACACCTGGGCTACTCATTGGCGGTATGGGCTACGTGAGCAGTAACACCTGGGCTACTCATTGGCGGTATGGGCTACGTGAGCAGTAACACCTGGGCTACTCATTGGCGGTATGGGCTACGTGAGCAGTAACACCTGGGCTACTCATTTGCGGTATGGGCTACGTGAGCAGTAACACCTGGGCTACTCATTGGCGGTATGGGCTACGTGAGCAGTAACACCTGGGCTACTCATTGGCGGTATGGGCTACGTGAGCAGTAACACCTGGGCTACTCATTGGCGGTATGGGCTACGTGAGCAGTAACACCTGGGCTACTCATTGGCGGTATGGGCTACGTGAGCAGTAACACCTGGGCTACTCATTGGCGGTATGGGCTACGTGAGCAGTAACACCTGGGCTACTCATTGGCGGTATGGGCTACGTGAGCAGTAACACCTGGGCTACTCATTGGCGGTATGGGCTACGTGAGCAGTAACACCTGGGCTACTCATTGGCGGTATGGGCTACGTGAGCAGTAACACCTGGGCTACTCATTGGCGGTATGGGCTACGTGAGCAGTAACACCTGGGCTACTCATTGGCGGTATGGGCTACGTGAGCAGTAACACCTGGGCTACTCATTGGCGGTATGGGCTACGTGAGCAGTAACACCTGGGCTACTCATTGGCGGTATGGGCTACGTGAGCAGTAACACCTGGTTGGCCCCATTGGCGGCATTGTGAGTTAACTGGGAAGTGAGCTCACGCTGCGTTCTTACCTCTGTTACACCAGCTAGCTTCTGTAGTAACATTATTTTATTTGACAAACAGAAAACAGCCCCCATGTTGTCGGCTCCAAACACATCCAAAGCACTGCCTAACCTGGTCTCCATCACTAGTGAGGAGATGAACCCAGGCGCTGCTGCCCTGTGCATGTCGTGCACTAGGCAGAATGGGGTGCAGTTTGGGACTCAGCCCTCACATTGCAATTCTGTCCGGGGTTAGGTGGTGCTGGTCCGCCTGGGGGGGGTTTCTGTCGGAAGTACCCACAGCTTTAGCAGACCCTGCGCTGTTCTCATGTCTTTTGCTGTCGTCTTGACAACTCTTGTTATCCAATGCAGAGTTGTCAGCCGGTCCTGTTGATCTTGGCCCGGAGGTCTCGGCACACCCTTAGTGAAAAAAATCCTACTCCGTGTTTTGGTGAAGCAACAGGTAGACTGGAACCTGACAACTTGAAGCCACAAGTCTTGATTTCGCTTCCACTGGTTGCCGTCTTGATCCCAGTGTTACTGAAACCGGTGCTGCATGTCCTCACCCAGCTGCTCCAGGCACTTTAGGTGACTGGTAATGTTGGACATCAGTCTGCCAGATCTGCTGGTTTCCCTTTGGTGCATCTTTTGGTAAACCCCTCCCACCTCGCAGTCCTTTTGTGCGGGGGGGGGACAGACTGCTAATCCTTTGAGAGGGATCTGTAGGTCTGACTCCTAGCGGACGCAGAACAGAGACTCAGCAGTTCCCAACTGGTGCTGTGAGGGCCAGGAATAGGCCCCAGGAATGTGGATGGGCTTCCCTCAACACACTTGCCTCTTCTGAATGTCTGTGCTTAGTCTCCCACTATCCAGGGCTTTTGAAAACGTCTCTCTAACTGAAGCAAAATGGACGAAACAGGCTTACCTGAATGTTGTCCAGTTGAATATGCATCCGGTTGGTCCTCTGTACCTCAGAACCCCCTCCAGCCTCTGTCCATGTCAGCCGTAGGGCCTTGATCTGCTGCCCCCCCCCCCCCCCCCCTTTGCTCGCACCCGACGACCCAACATGTCTGCTCTTCATTGTATTCACATTTGACCACTGAGGGATTACCATATTCATGAGGCGACCTAGTAGTGGCTTTGTCGGTGTCTGTCTTTGTGTTGTGGGTTAATGGAGTTGGACAACTCTCCCCTCCAGTAGCGCTCTCTCGCTCGCCTGCTCTCTTTGGTGTAGAGTTGTAGTCAGTGATGTGACAGTGTGTGTTTATAGCTGCAGCAGCCCAGAGCACAAAGTCCATAGACTTTTAGCCAGCCTGTCTGTACAGGTCAGCAGTGTGTAGTGTAAAGACACACACGTCCAGTCCTCTGAAGCCATTCCAGCAGGTGTATTCTCTGACTGTAGTCTGCCTGTGTCTTGTGCACAGTGTATTTTACAGGGACTAATCTGTAGTCTGCCTGTATCTTGTGCATGGCTTATTTTACAGGGACTAATCTGTAGTCTGCCTGTGTCTTGTGCATGGCTTATTTTACAGGGACTAATCTGTAGTCTGCCTGTGTCTTGTGCATGGCTTATTTTACAGGGACTAATCTGTAGTGTGGCTGAGTCTTCAGCACAGTGTATTTTACAGGGACTAATCTGTAGTGTGGCTGAGTCTTCAGCACAGTGTATTTTACAGGGACTAATCTGTAGTCTGCCTGTGTCTTCAGCACAGTGTATTTTACAGGGATTAATCTGTAGTCTGCCTGTGTCTTCAGCACAGTGTATTTTACAGGGACTAATCTGTAGTGAGTCTTCAGCTCTGTGTATTTCCTGTGATTCCGAACTGTCTTGTCACTCTTGATGTTGCTGTGTATTTCCTGTTGGTCTTACCCTGATTACGAAATGTCCGTCCCTCTTCATAGCTTGCAGAACCACAGTGATCCAGCCAAGCCTTCTTCGACACGACCAGACTAATACGCCGCGCCTTCATCTCTCTTCACCTCATTGACTCACTGTTCCCTAAACACATTGACTTTTGTTTAGGTTATTTTCAATGAGAGATGTGTCAAATGGGAAATTGGCTTAACGTTTTAACAGGCGTTACTTTATCTTTATCGTTTTTCCCGCTGAAACACTGAGTGGGCAGGATCGTGAAACGTCACAAGATTTAGCAAGTGTCTGTTGGTATTGTGACAGGGTCATCAAACCGACAGATTCATGCGATAGTCTCCATGTGGCAAGTTGTGGAGGACTTTCTGGCTAATCAACCGAAGATGGAATAAAAAATGGAATAAATGTTAAATTGAGAAGGACAAGCTAAAGCACTGTACAGGTAGACCTGTAATTTCAGCAATAATGTGTCAGAAAGGTAGAAAAGGCACTGTTGGCTTAATGTTGTTTCTTTTCTGAGTTTGCCAGTGCTAGCTAGCACACAGCTTCTCTCGGGTTGAAGTAGTAACCTCTACTATGTAATCAGAATAGACTATAAATAACAAGCAATCAGTTCATAAGAGGTGTGCTCAGTCCTGCTCCCCTCAACGCAGTTGCCAGCTTCAGTCTATATTCATCTGCATTGAACTCCAGCTAATTCAGCAGCTGTTGTTCTGTAGTTACTGTGAGGCTGTTTTGTCTCCTGACATTACTGCATTATTGCCTTAAGGAGTTTTTATTTATGATCATTGGAATATGATAGGTGGTGATTGCTATACAAAATGGTGTGAAGAAAAATAAAAATGTATCGTTTCTTGTTTAGGTATTTTCCTTCACATTAAGGATATGCCAGCCATTAAAAAAAGTATTTTAATTTGGATAAAATTTTGCAGAATTTTCTTTTGATACTGGCGACAAAGCTATTTTTTGAAAAATATATTACACTACAGGTGACACTTGTACAGTCACAATTTTTCTCACGGTATAGCCCTCCAGTAAAATCAAAACATCTCAACCTAACAAATCCTCCCCCCCAAATTGCATTTACACAACAATGCGCATACGCAATGCAACACAAATTAGTTTTTTTTCCAGTCCCTTAAGTGGAGCAAGCCTAGAACAGCAAATATCTTTTACTGTGTGACTGACTGACTATCCCCTTTTAAATAGCATAGTGGTTAGAAGCGCAGACTAACAAACAAGAGGTCCCACGTTCGAGTCTCTAGAGTCAAAGCAAATTATGCATTAGGATTTGTTCAGGATAGACCGAAACTTCGCTGTGTACATCCTTCGGTAGCTACTTTTATAGTAAGCCTAAAATGAAACTGTTTACTATTATATTGTGACTATTTCTAGTGGATTTTGGAATTATGCATTAGGATTTTTTACCAGGATAGACAAAAACGTATCTGGCTACTTGTCCTTTCACTTGATGAAATGGTCAGTTATCGTCACCTATATTGAAAGTTATTGTATCAATGACATTCATGAAGAAAGAAAAACTAACGTTGTTGTGCCATGAAATAAAATGGCTTTGGCAGTGTAACGATCATCTTGAGTCTTGCTGGCGATTGCTGAATTCTTATGACTATTCCAATTAATAATTTAGTAGATACTAGCAAACCTATTACTGGTTAATAACCTATTAAAACGAGTACAAAAAGCCATACAGTTCATAGGTGCTATTTGTGGTGGAAGTAAGCTTAAGAAATATTAGTCAGTTCAACACAATGCTTAATGGTGTCCAGCGAGATATTCTAACTTGGCGTGATGTTAAGGCGTGACGAAATGATCTAACGCTGAAAGGCTATACCGACAGTTGACATGTTTAACTCCTTTAATCTCACGTGGAATATCCAGGTTCGAATCCAGTGAGGGCAACATCATTCCTCACTTGTAATCGTGGGCTGTCTGAACTAGGCTATCCTAGTTCATTTTTGTTTTTTGGGTTTATTTAGTCCTGCGTACTGGAATGTCTTCGAAAATGCAGGAAGTATGGATCAGAAAGTTATAGATTAATTGGATATTTCAGTTTTTGGCATGTTCTGCCCAATCGTCCACCCAACAGTGGGGTCGAACATGTCACAACATGTAGTATCACACAGATGTTTTCTTCTTTGGTTAGCTTAGTCACTTTATGCTCAAAACGGCTGTCTCTGAATAGGGCTACCACCAACCCAAAACTTATTTGGCAATTATCTGGCAAATGACTCAACACCAGATGATGATGATGATGATTATGAAGGAAATTATAGGAAATAGAGATCAAGATGAGACCTGACCTGCACAGATTCTTCTGACAGACTCCTGAAGTTGACTCACAATTACTGCTCAGATGTAGCTGCACGTCCTTCTTGGGATCATTTATGTGATGACGAAAGGTTGCATGGGAGAAATGGCAAGCTTTGAATGGGGGCAAATGGATAAATGATTAACTGTGCTAGAAATAGATGTGAGGTGTTTAAAAATAATATAGCCTAGTAAATGATATATTGAAGAGTACATTTAATTAGTTTAACTGTTGGGAGGCAATGGAAGTAATGAAAGAATTGATCCCAACATGAAGCTGTTCATGAATCCCCTCCTAGACTCCTATTAGAAGCCTCTATCTACTAACTAATGAGACAATATGAATTCCATGTACGGTGTATATTACTGTGTTGCATTGGGGGTTAAAAAGGCTTTTTTTATTAGATATTTTAAATTAAGTTCTATGCATTTCTCAGGATGCACCAGCTTATAATATTCTTTATTATAAAAAATGTTATTTCAATACAAATTTTGTCTAGTTTATATTTCTCCCCTCATTCTTTCTTTTGAAAATGTACACAATACACACTATATACACTCACCTAAAGAATTATTAGGAACACCTGTTCAATTTCTCATTAATGCAATTATCTAATCAACCAATCACATGGCAGTTGCTTCAATGCATTTAGGGGTGTGGTCCTGGTCAAGACAATCTCCTGAACTCCAAACTGAATGTCAGAATGGGAAAGAAAGGTGATTTAAGCAATTTTGAGCGTGGCATGGTTGTTGGTGCCAGACCGGCCGGTCTGAGTATTTCACAATCTGCTCAGTTACTTGGATTTCCACGCACAACCATTTCTATGGTTTAAAAAGAATGGTGTGAAAAGGGAAAATCATCCAGTATGCGGCAGTCCTACTGTGCAGGCTGGTTGTGGTGGTGTAATGGTGTGGGGGATGTTTTCTTGGCACACTTTAGGCCCCTTAGTGCCAATTGGGCATCGTTTAAATGCCACGGCCTACCTGAGCATTGTTTCTGACCATGTCCATCCCTTTATGACCACCATGTACCCATCCTCTGATGGCTACCTTCAGCAGGATAATGCACCATGTCACAAAGCTCGAATCATTTCAAATTGGTTTCTTGAACATGAGAATGAGTTCACTGTACTGAAATGGCCCCCACAGTCACCAGATCTCAACCCAATAGAGCATCTTTGGGATGTGGTGGAACGGGAGATTCGAGCCCTGGATGTGCATCCCACAAATCTCCATCAACTGCAAGATGCTATCCTATCAATATGGGCCAACATTTCTAAAGAATGCTTTCAGCACCTTGTTGAATCAATGCCACGTAGAATTAAGGCAGTTCTGAAGGCGAAAAGGGGTCAAACACAGTATTAGTATGGTGTTCCTAATAATCCTTTAGGTGAGTGTATTCACACCGCAGACTTCTATTTTGAAGGCAAAATACGAAAACCGAATGTCTTATTGTTGCAGCCGAATCTCTAATGTTCCCTGCATGACACTTATCTATTGTCGTTATCGATTTGTGACCGTCTTACTACTTACTTTTGGTTGTCGCTCAGATGTTGGCTACCTTCTTTATATCATTGTGACAGCCATTAATTATTACAACTTGTACTCTTAAAATGTTCACCCGGCACAGCCAGAAGAGGACTGGCCTCTGAGCCTGGTTCCTCTCTAGGTTTCTTTCTTAGATTTCGGCCTTCTATTGGAGTTCGTCCTAGCCACTGAATTTCAACACTTTAAACACTCCTTGGGGTTTCAGGCTGGGTGTTTTATAAAAGCACTTTGTGACATCTGCTGATGTAAAAAGGGCTTTATAAATACATTTGATTGACGTGCTCACA
Source organism: Esox lucius (assembly GCF_011004845.1). Lineage (NCBI taxonomy): Eukaryota > Metazoa > Chordata > Actinopteri > Esociformes > Esocidae > Esox > Esox lucius. Next base: position 38,354,245 of record NC_047570.1, on the reverse strand, counting down.
ATTCAACACACCTGCATATGCACAGACACAGCTGGTCACGTTTCTTTGACGTCACTGGCTAGTTTGATTCTCCAACAACATCATGCACCCGAAGTTCGCTCAGCTCTGATAATGGTGTGATGGTGAACTGTGCATGATGTTATATTGCGCAAAGCTTGAAAACATAATCATATTTTATAAAAATATTCAGAATTTCTGAGGTGGCGCATCATAATTTTGCAGCGGCTGGGCGCCTCTGATTAACAATCACCTGAACCTGAATTTCTTCTGGTATTCCAGAGTAAGCAATGTCGGCTACCCTCTAATTATTGACTAATTTACATTATATAAATCCTGTCTATTAAGTATGAATAAAATTCACCAATAAATAGCTTGCTAGTCAAATGGGTGTCAAGGGTTTAAATGAAAGACATAGTTTGCTGCCTCCTGCTATAGGGATTTTGAGCTGTCTTTTTAAATTGGTTAACTAGCTGCATACTGGGGATGTAACGGCGCCTGTATCCATACCATTCAGTACAGGATATTTGGTTCGGAATGAATATACTCTGGTTCTAACCACACCTTTTTGATTGCGAAACAAAAATTCTAAACTCAGTTTCCCCCCAGAGATGGCTCTTGGAGCCGTAACATAGCAACTGAAGTAGCCTAGCACATGTAATGGAACCCCATAAATAAATATGACTGACACGAACGACAAGCCAGAGCTTGAGGACCGTCACACTTACTTCAAGTCACCAGTTTGGTAAAATTACTTTCCAGTTGAAGCTGTACTGGGTGGGATTTCTTCTGTAAAAAAAATCTCAAGCTAATGAGGCCCTCTAAGAGTTGTTTAGCAACACAGTTCAGTGCCAGTGCAATGTCAATTTAGAATTTTTGGAGCTTGCCGCTACTTTCCAGACAATGCTGTTCTAGCAATACGATTCCAGCCAATTGCTTTCTGCGATGCTACTTGGGAAATAGGGTGCCATTTGGAATTGACCAATTTGCGGTGTTACGCTTATAGAAACTTAGTATAAATGACTAATAAGTCCTTCTTATCCTTGTTTAGTAGGTCTGTGGGTGTGTCTGGCTGTTAAGGTTGGCTTTAAGAGCGAGGGGACCCTGCAGTAAGGGCTGTCTCAGCCTTGACAGGGGATGCCTGTTATCCTCTCCCGTGCAACTCCTGTTTTCGGTGGAACGCAGACCGGTCGATTGTCTAACTGTTTGTTCCCTGGCAAGTAGTTGTTGCCCATGGGGGGAGGTAGAGTAACCATGGTGACCCGAATTAGGTGTTTGCTTTCTGTAGGTTGTGACAGCAACAGTGTGTTTGAGTCAGCCCGTGGTACCTCTTTCTCTGGAAACTCATCAGGATTTCATTGTGTAAACAAACACTTGTCACAGGACCCAAGCCTGGAAGCCAGGACCTGAAAGAAACACCCCATGGCCTTCTGGAGGAGTGAAGATGGCAACTACAGTTTTATCAAATGAGTTATGTTGGTCCTTCAGAGTCTCCCTCTGGTTTCAGATAGGCTGAAGACATGAGGGAGGAATGACCGCTCATCCTCTTATTCCTGAATGGCTGTGTCAGCTGGTATGGTGGGGGAGGGGGGTGGGGAGACTATATACAAGGGAATATTTGAATTTGGAACATTACGCAGGTTACTGAGAGCATGTCGTTTTATAAGAGAACGGCTTGTCATTCACTACACAATACATACAGGCTTGGGTCAGATTGTTTTTATTCATTCAAAGCAAAGTTCCAAAACATAATATAGAAATATAACAGGAGTCCAGAAGCCATTTTACAAAGCAAACCGGCACACTCATTTATACTAATTAGTGATGTGTGATCTCGGCAATAGACGATTCAGCCCAAGTAGGCCTGACGGGTGCTTTCTGTTATTAGCCTGAGGTGGCCTGCCGAGTGTCTTTACAGGGAATGGCTGTGGGGACAATCGGAGGCAGGCCCTGTTTCCAAGCCCAACTTCCTCCTGTGTCCTGGGCCTTTAAATTATTCATTTGTTCAGTCAGTCTCCCCACACAAACCCAAGCTTCATTAGAATGACATAAGTGCAGTGAGGAATGTCACTGTAGGCGGATAATGCTTCTCCAAAAGGTCGCTCCGGGTCTGTGGGGGGGGGGGGGGGGGGGGGGGGGGCAGTGGGGGGTTTGGTGTTGTAGAGTTCAGTTGTGTTCTGTCATGTTCTTACTGCGTTCAATGAACTCCTGTCACTACAGCTTCTAGTGTTGTTGTCTTGTTGCAGTTCTACCTCCAGGACACTAAGAGCAGCAACGGGACGTTCATCAACAGCCAGCGTTTGAGTCGAGGGTCTGAGGAGAGTCCCCCTTGTGAGGTCCTCTCTGGTGATGTCATCCAGTTTGGGGTCGACGTCACGGAGAACACACGCAAAGGTACGCGCAGAAGTAGCAATTGAGATTCTGTCCCTTCTATTGTGTGGGGCCTCTATGGGGACATACTGCCACCTACTGGGCTGGAAGACATTGAGCCTGCCAGCTACCGTCCTCTAGGTTACAACACTGTTTATAATAATTGGTTAGATGAAAAGATCCCAACTGGGTTGGAGACGTTACCTCTCTAGGAATGTGGTGGGTTCTAGATCTTGTTCTCTGTCAAAGGATATTAGCGGAGGTGTTCTGGAACTAGAACCTGGGATGGTGGGATCCTGTTAACAGATTGATCTTCCACTGCTGTCCTCTTAACTGTCTAAAGGTCAGCCTACTAGTCCAGCCCCCCAGACCAGTTAGTAAACACAACACAGAAGACCGCATCATATTCAGGTCAGGTTTTCAGCTTCAGTAGGTTCTGGCTGATCTACTGTACATTCTAGATAACCAGGAGCCAGAGGCCACTTCAGGATATGTAGAGAACCTGATGGTTGTTGTTTGTTCATGCTGTTGCGTGCGTGCATGGTTTGGAGGAGGGGTGTTTATGCAGTGTATTTACGGGTTGCAGGGGTGTGTGTTTGTTTGGGGGTAGGACTGTTGAAACCAGATCTCATGTAATGTCTGCTTTTCTCCATATCAGACACGATGCAAACACTATCACCACCGTTTCTTACTGACTTACTATTCAGTAGTGCTGAGCCGCCAAACTAAAATGGTGGTTGTTTATGTATCACTAAATAAGTTATTGATTGGTTGTTGTTTCACTCTAAGTATTTTGATTCTATTTCACAGCTTTTCCTACCCTTCCATTCATGTATGGGATAATGTAGTAATTAACTATCATAAGTTATAATTTGTTCATCTCAGCATAGCTATGTTAATAATGTATGTTAATGACATTGATCCTGAAAGATGTATCCATCAATGGCAGTAGATCAGAAGTATTTCTGCCAAACCACCATGTTTTCACCAAATTTACACCGGCGAAAAGGCTGGATAATTATCACATCTCTGAAATTTACACAGGCGATAATGCTGGATAATTATCACAACTCTGAAATTTACACCGCCGATAAGGCTTGATAATTATCACATCTCTGAAATTTACACCGGCGTTAAGGCTGGATAATTATCACATCTCTGAAATTTACACCGGCGTTAAGGCTGGATAATTATCACATCTCTGAAATTTACACCGCCGATAAGGCTTGATAATTATCACATCTCTGAAATTTACACCGGCGTTAAGGCTGGATAGTTATCACATCTCTGAAATTTACACCGGCGTTAAGGCTTGATAATTATCACATCTCTGAAATTTACACCGCCAATAAGCCTGGATAATTATCACATCTCTGAAATGTACACCGCCAATAAGGCTGGATAATTATCACATCTCTGTGCAAATACTCCCGACCTATGAATTGATGCAGTAACATACAGCATATAGTCCCTCCACTGGTGTTAATAATTCACTGAGGACAAGTACGATGCTTAATGACAGTTGAAAGTCATGTGAAATAACATTAGCCTATAGTCCATAGTCTGTATAGTGAGTGGGGGGTGTACTTTAGTGATTTGTGTAGAATCGATAGGCTGGGTCTGCTTGTGGCTGATAACATGTATGAAGGGATGCTGGTTTTAGTCACACTTTAATTTTGGTGGGTCCTGAATGATAGATCTGCACCAGCCTTTGAACGGTTGCATGATTGACTTGGTGGAATGTAATTCTGCTTGTATTACTTAACATCACTGTCAAACCACCATGCTTACGGTCACGTTACAGCGATCATGTTCACCAAGCCGCTGGTAAGGTTTTTTGCAGAGGGGAAGAATATTAATGTACTGAATGTTTAATTAAACAGTTCAATTCACTTTGTTATTCTTGGTTCTTGGTTGTAGATTGATGGCAAAAAAATAAATGTAATCAGTGCATAACAAAATGTGGAAGAAGTCACAAAGCCCTATATAGAAGAAAGATTGCTGCAAATGAGCAGGTGCATTTATTAATTTCATACTGATTAAATAAATATACAGTGGGGAGAACAAGTATTTGATACACTGACGATTTTGCAGGTTTTCCTACTTACAAAACAAGTAGAGGTCTGTCATTTTTATCACAGATACACTTCAACTGTGAGAAACGGAATCTAAAACAAAAATCCAGAATCTGCATTTTATTGCATGACAAGTATTTGATCACCTACCAACCAGTAAGAATTCCGGCTCTCACAGACCTGTTAGTTTTTCTTTAAGAAGCCCTCCTGTTCTCCACTCATTACCTGTATTAACTGCACCTTTTTGAACTTGTTAGCTAAAACCCAACCCGGGCCTGGACATGCTTGAGCTGGGACCACAGTCTCAAAGAAAACCATTAGTAACACACTACGCCGTCATGGATTAAAATCCTGCAGTGCACGCAAGGTTCCCCTGCTCAAGCCAGCGCATGTCCAGGCCCGTCTGAAGTTTTCCAATCACCATCTGGATGATCCAGAGGAGGAATGGGAGAAGGTCATGTGGTCTGATGAGACAGAAATAGAGCTTTTTGGTCTAAACTCCACTCGCCATGTTTGGAGGAAGAAGAAGGATGAGTACAACCCCAAGAACACCATCTCAACCGTGATGCATGGAGGTGGAAACATCATTCTTTGGGGATGCTTTTCTGCATAGGGGACAAGATGACTGCACCGTATTGAGGGGAGGATGGATGGGGCCATGTATCGTGAGATCTTGGCCAACAACCTCCTTGCCACAGTAAGAGCATTGAAGATGGGTCGTGGCTGGGTCTTCCAGCATGACAACGACCCGAAACACACAGCCAGGGCAACTGAGGAGTGGCTCCGTAAGAAGCATCTCAAGGTCCTGGAGTGGCATAGCCAGTCTCCAGACCTGAACCCAATAGAAAATCTTTGGAGGGAGCTGAAAGTCCATATTGTCCAGCGACAGCCCTGAAGGATCTGGAGAAGGTCTGTATGGAGGAGTGGGCCAAAATCCCTGCTGCAGTGTGTGCAAACCTGATCAAGAACTACAGGAAACGTATGATCTCTAATTGCAAACAAAGGTTTCTGTACCAAATATTAAGTTCTGCTTTTCTGATGATCCAAATACATGCAATAAAATGCAAATTAATTACTTAATCATACATTGTGATTTTCTGGATTTTTTTTTTTTTTAGATTCCGTAACTCACAGTTGAAGTGTACCTATGATAAAAATTAGACTTCTCCATGCTTTAAGTGGGAAAAAGCTGCAAAATCGGCAGTGTATCAAATACTTATTCTCCCCACTGTACATAAATCACCAAATAAGTAGGCTTATATATATATATATATATATATATATATATATATATATATATATATATATATATATATATATATATATATATATATATATATATATATATATAAAAGCCTACTATATATATATTTGCATGGCCTTTATGGACTGATTTACACATTAAATAATGATTTTGGTTGGGTTTTAGTTCCAGCATCCAGTCACCTCTGACTGAGGTAAGGCAGGTGGGTTAGAAGAGACCTGCCAGCCGCGTCTTGATTGTCTTTGGGGAGACTGATGGCTAATGCTAATAAGCTAGGGCTGTCATATTTCACATGTAGTGTCTCACATTCGGGTGGATTAATGTCTGTCTCTCTCTGTGTGTGTCTGTCTCTCTGTGTGTGTTAAAGTCACCCATGGCTGTATAGTGTCTACAATCAAGCTGTTTCTACCAGATGGCCTGGAGGCACGGCGGCGCTCAGAGTAAGAACATTTTCAAAAATATTTCTTTATTTACAACTAATTTTTACCTTTATATAACCATGTGCCATTTTCTTTAAGTCAGCTTGCAGATGCATGTTTTCCCAGCACAGGCTGTCATGTTTTCTCGGGGCAGGCTGCCATGTCATGTTTTCTCGGGGCAGGCTGCCATGTCATGTTTTCTCGGGGCAGGCTGCCATGTCATGTTTTCTCGGGGCAGGCTGCCATGTCATGTTTTCTCGGGGCAGGCTGCCATGTTTGAGGGATTCCACCCGTTAAAGAGCTCCAGTTGCAGCTTGTAGATGATTATAGTCAGCTTGCAATTGTGATTGTTGAGAGCAGCAGTTCAGAGTTCCAAACCTAGTGTGTTTTGATTGTACCCCCCGCCTCACTGCCAGTCCCCTGGAGGCTAGCCCTGTGGAGGCAGAGGAGGCTAGCCCTGTGGAGGCAGAGGAGGCTAGCCCTGTGGAGGCAGATCCACCTGATTGTATTAGTTCTGACATTACTATTTAAAGCCCTCAGTGAATGTAGGTACTTCATAACTACTGTTATTCCTGTATCAAAAAGAGTCTTGGGTGGTGGGCGTGGTCAGGGGTGTATGAGGACGTGGCCGTGGGAGTGGCAGTAGACAATGTTGGCCCATCTCCTCACAGTATTTATTCAGTTTAGAGGCCCCTGCCTATCTTGATGATAATGTTTAAAAATAAAATGAAATTCTCAACTTTTCCCCATGGAGCTGAGAATTATTTCCTGTAAACATAGCTCACATATTTAGCCTTTTTAGTATTAATTGTTGCCACAAAATGTTCTGACAATAGCCCATCAGCAAAATTGTCGGATTGCTTAGAATCTTTTACAGAAACTTTCATTCACGTTTTATAGGCATTTAGTGGACCCTCTTATCCAGAGCTGTTTGTTAATAAATAGGTGGATGAGTTTATTACCAGAATATGCCAATCATCACAAACAGGCTGATCACAATATCTGTAATTTTGTAAGTCACAAAGGTGTAAAATATGAAAATAGATGGACCAGGTAATAAACATTAATGTTTCAACGCCACAAACAGGTGTGCTTGGATAAGTATTGATTTATTGGTGATAAGGTTTTGTTTTCCCGCTTCAAAATGCAACTCATGCCATTAAGCAGACTTCTTTAAAAAGCAGATATTTAAAAACATGTTTTGGATTATCGTGACAAACTGTAGCGCCCGCTATGTTTGGGCAATATGGCCCAAAACTGTCATCACAATATAATCTAGTTATTATGCCAATAAGATTATTAATCTTGATATATTTATTCATGTCTGTCATTATAATCTTAAAATATGCTTTAGAAAAACCTTTTTTTATACACCGTTTAAGCATAAAGTTAAATGCATGAGGTCAAGAAACTAATGGGTTTTGCTTTCTACAACTTATTAATAATGTCTAAAACAAAAATCTGAATAGTTCTAATAAGAACACTGGCATGCAGCCTTGTAACTACACCCCAAATGTCCTTATTCTGAATCCATTAATAGCAAAATTTACAGTATTGTGATATCAGCAATTACATTATTAAATTATTTAACAACTCACAATATTAATTGAATTATTGCCCAGTCATTGTGCCCGCCAGGTTTCCATGTTTTTATGAACAATTAAATATGCTGCTGACTGTGTTTTTTGTTGATGTCATCAGTGTGAACTATTGGTTGTTGCAGCGCTACTTTACACCTTTACTGACAGCCCTCCACAAAATAAATAACATCTAAAACACCTTCAATGACAGCCCTCCACAAAATAAATAACATCTAAAACACCTTCACTGACAGCCCTCCACAAAATAAATACCATCTAAAACACCTTCAAATGATACAAATGAAATAAACATCAAGTTGGAGCCCAGGCTATGCAGGAACTGGAATGGAGGCGTGACCGGATCCCAGGCTATGCAGGAACCTTTAATGGAGGCGTGACCGGAGCCCATTAGGATGCCATGAGAGATGTGACAATGTGCCATTGAATGTTTTGTCTGAGGGACTCTGCTGCTCTGCCTCAAGTCAACATCCCATTTGCGTTTTTCTGGTCACATTCACCAGTGTTCAGAAACATGAAGAACAGGAAATGTGCAGTGGCATGCAGCGTTGATTGGGGGAAAATAATTGCGCTCACTCTCACACACACGCACACAGAGGCAAGCATTCAAACAAACAGTACAGAGAAAACATTGAGAGCTGGAATGTCATCCAACCTGTGTGTTTCCTGTAGGGAACACTGTTATATCACTGCTGTCTTGTTCTAGTCTTGTTCTGGTCTGCTTTCACAATTTCTACCAGAATCGAAGGGGGTTAATCGTTACCATTTTCTCAACGCTTTACTGCCTGTGTCACATGTTTTTGTGTGTTGCTCTTTGACTCTTTCACCTGGAAGGGCCAGGTAATGATTGAGCGAGGGAGGAGGCCCTTCAGTGTGTCGCTGTGACAAGGCTGATTTGGTGAAACCTTGACTGCTAGCAGAGCCGTTTTCCCGGATCTCTATGGTAATGGAGCTGGCTGAACTGAAGTTCATCATTTGTCAACCAGCAGGGTTATGTTGATGGAAATGTGGTCCATCTCCCCCCAATGGACTGGTTATGGAGACTGGCTGTGTGGCTGGGGGATTTACTGACTGTCAGTGGCTTAGGTAAATGGCTGGGTGCTATAGGTTTTGAAGAGTGTGTTTGTAGTTTGCTATCTAGTCTCGTTTTTTGGAGGAGCTGTGCTCTGGTAGAGCAAATCCGTCGCTGTTATTTGAAGAGCTGGCCTCTGGTAGAGTGATTCTCTTACTGTTTAATCAAGTAACCTGTTGTTTTTGTGGTTTATAGGTGTTGTTTCACTGAGAACATTCTGTGTGAGGCTTTAGTGTTTTTGCCGAAAACTAGGAAGGAATGGGGCGGTGTGCTCTGAAGGTGTGGTCTGGTTATATGACTGTGTGGTTTATAAAACAATACTGGTGAGACTGGGACCAGTCTCTGATCAGTCCTGCCTCAGAACCACATGCTAGTTTAATAGTACAGATTCCAATACAATGGGAAGTTGAATTGCATAGAAATCCTCTCCCTTTGATGTGATTGATTTGATTACATATGGTTGCTGTCAGGCGGAAACCTTGTATCTACGAAATCGCTACTTTTCAGGAAGTTAAGAAAAGTTATTCAACCAACATTCAAAGTTGGTATTGTCTTTAATATATCGTACGATTCTTGCATGTGTCATTATTATTAATGTTTTACCAAAATCAAGCTCAAATGGAGTTAGAAGGTTTTTGAATAGCGGATGGGGAGATTAGAACGGCCACTTCTGAGGCAGTAAGGGCATCGCATCACGTTATCAATTTACAGGATTCTAAGCTTATTGTAGCTACAGTCATGTGAAAAAATTAGGACACCTCATTAAATATTCAGTTATTCATTAAGAAATGTTCACATATCCATGTCTAATCTTGTTTTATTCATCTCTGGAAAAGAAAGTGATCTAATTGTAGGTAAACAGCAAAAAATAACATTGTTTTACTCATTAAACAAAAGACATCAACCTAAAAACATATTCTGAGGAAAAAGTTAGGACACCCTACCCCCTAATACCTGGTGTTTACCCCCTAATACCTGGTGTTTACCCCCTAATACCTGGTGTTACCCCCTAATACCTGGTGTTACCCCCTAATACCTGGTGTTACCCCCTTTGGCTGAAATAACTTCAGTGAGACGCTTCTTGTTACCCTCTACCAGTCTCTGACATCGGTCTAAGTGAAGTTTGCCCCACTCCTCAATGCAGAATGCTTTAACCTGTGTGATGTTTGAGGGGTTTCTTGCATGTACAGCCCGTTTCAAGTCACCCCACAGCATCTCAATGGGATTAAGATCTGGGCTTTGACTGGGCCATTCCAGGACTCTCCATTTCTTCGTTTTCAGCCAGTCCTTGGTGGATTTACTGGTATGTTTAGGGTCATTGTCATGTTGCAGGGTCCAGTTCCGCTTCGGCTTAAACTTTCTTACAGATGGTCTCACATGTTGCTCCAGCCCCCTCTGATACACTGTAGATGGATTCTATGATGGTGAGCTGGCCAGGTCCTGCTGCAGCAAAGCATCCCCAAACCATGACACTTCCACCTCCAAGCTTCAAGTTGGTATGAGGTTCTTTTCCTGGAACGCTGTACTTTGTCTTCTGTTCTGGTGTCCATATAATTACATTTTAGACTCATCTGTCCAAAGAACATTAATCCAGAAGTCCTGTGCTTTGTCTACGTTCTCTCTGGCAAACTTCAGTCTGGCCTTAGTGTTTCTCTTGGAGAGTAAAGGTTTCCTCCTTGCACACCTCCCGTGAAGATTAAACTTGTGCAGTCTCTTTCTGATTGTAGAGGCATGCACTTTCACATCAACAGTCGCCAGAGCCTGCTCTAGGTCCCATGATGACATTTGAAGGGTTTTGGAGACTTCTTTTAGCATCTTGCGGTCTGCTCTCGGGGTGAACTTGCTTGGACGGCCAGACCTGGGCGTGTTGGCAGTTGTTTTGAATGTCCTACACTTGTACACTATTTTCCGGACAGTGGAATGGCTGATTTCAAACTCTTTTGAGATCTTTTTAAATGTCTTACCAGACTCATAAGCTGCAACAATCTTCTTTCTGAAGGCCTCAGACAGGTCTTTCGATCTCACCATGGTGTTCACTGTCACGTCAACAGTCAGGAGCACACCAAACTGAATGTCTGAGGTTTAAATAGGGCACGGCTCCTTCAAAACGCTGAGGACCAATGTTCTAATCATGTGCGCCTGATGTGATACACCTGTGTGTGATTTCAGCCATTTGACTGTACCTCCAGCCCCTGAACTGCTTTGGGGAAGGGGAACAGTCCGCTAATAAGGTTGTACTCACTGGTGACTGTCTGACTGTGAACTGGTTTAAGTGTGTGTTCCCCTGACTGACTGCTAGGTGCTGTACCGTCAGACTGCATCCAACTGTCCTTCATTACTCTGTTGGGATGTGTATTAACAGTAGTTTGAAGGGCAAAGGTCAAGATGCTTCTGCTGTTTTTAAACGTTCTTTTCTCCCATTTGATTGCCAGCACATATAGGTTGTTAACTGTATAATGTCTTGTATAAATTGTTCAAGTAAACCATCCTCATATGTCTCATGTCTTAATGGTATGAGCTGTTGAATTACCTTTCAACTCGCTTTGAACTGAAGTCTGACCCCTGACCTTTTCTGTCCACAGAGTCATCCAGGCACCTTTACCACTTCCTGTTGATAAGGTTGGTGGCAGTCTGTTGATTGTTCCCGTCTTAATTTTTTTTTTTTTACCTTACCTGGTATTTTTGTGCTAATAATGTAATAGAAAATTAACTTTTAGTGGATCAAAATTGTGTACAATCCATCATAAACTATATGCAACAGTCTTATACATTGGTCCTCTAGGGGTTCTGTTTTCTCTGTGTAACCAAGCCTACTACGTGTAGCTCACAAGTTAGCAAACCAAACGGAACCCTGAGATGGAGCAGATGTTTGGCAGGGTTGGAGTTGTGCAGAGGGAAGGTTTTGGGAGGGAGGCAGTTTTTTTCTCTGTTTGAACATCTTTGCTTTGAGGGAATTTAATTCACACCAAGTTCACATCTCAGGACATCTCTGGAACTGGCCACCTTTCAGGAAGTGCTACTTCTGTGTGAATGTTATCAGTCTTATCTATTATCAACCGCAGTTGAACGTTGTGCAACGAAGCAGTTTGTCACAAGTGTTCCTGTCCGCCACTTCTGCCATGATGGTGTCGGCTTTTTAAATTGGTTCTGTTTCCTTTCACGTGTCTGTATTTAGTCGTGTCACATGGGTGAAATCCAGGTAGGGAACTTTGGTTCCCAGCTGATTCAGTGGCTAACATGTCACCTGTACACTGACTCCCAGTCTAACAGAGGTTCCTCTCATCCCTGTGACTTCATATCCCCCCCCCCCCCACCCCCAGTCTAACAGAGGTTCCTCTCATCCCTGTGACTTCATATCTCCCCCCCCCCCCAGTCTAACAGAGGTTCCTCTCATCCCTGTGACTTCATATCTCCCCCCAGTCTAACAGAGGTTCCTCTCATCCCTGTGACTTCATATCCCCCCCCCCCCCCCCAGTCTAACAGAGGTTCCTCTCATCCCTGTGACTTCATATCTCCCCCCCCAGTCTAACAGAGGTTCCTCTCATCCCTGTGACTTCATACCCCAGAGAGGCTCTAGCCAGGTTCCTGTGTCAGGACTCCTAATATCATGAGACAGGGTGCCGAGGTCACGTCTCAAATCGAACTACGGATCCTCTCCTCAACACCTCTCACCTCCATGTTTGACAAGACCTGGTCAAATGCTTATTTTAGGTCCCAGCAGACTGTCCGCTCTGCTCACAGCGCTGTGGGCCTGTCTGTTCCTCTCAGTCACAGGGTGTTATTTTTGGTCCCGGTGGGGGAGTGGGGGGTTGCCCTGTAATATTGTAACCTTGCATCACACATCAGCTCCTGTGAATGATGTCAGTATGAAGCAGCTTCCTACTGACATGGTGCATCAGACCAGAGACCTCCCCCCATTTCTCTGTACATGCAGCTTCCTCGTCCTCCGACACCGCAGTGTTGATTAAAGTAGACACTTCCTTCTGGGTTATTTCTCTCTTACACTCTGCCTCTGTGTATCTCATGTGTTTTGTGTGAACTCGGGCCCTGCCTCAAGATTAGTCTGTGTAGTTACCTGAGGTGAAGTCAGGTCAGCCGAGGTGGTTCATACCTGACTGTGTCCCCCCTGTCCTTCCGGCAGGTGGCTGCCAACACTCCCAGCATGTACTCCCAGGAGCTGTTCCAGCTGTCCCAGTATCTGCAGGTAAGTGACACTACTGACCCCTGCTGGCCACCGGCTGCCACTGCAGAGGTTCAGCTACTATGCTGCATTAAGTTCTGTTGAGAAATAGGATGGACTCAGAGCCATAATGAGGAGCTTCCTCACCCCGCTCTCTCCTTCCTCCACGCTCCTCCCATCAGGAGGCGCTACACAGGGAACAGATGTTGGAACAGAAGTTGGCGACACTGCAGCGTCTCCTGACCAGCACACAGGAGGCCTCTGAGAACAGCTGGCAGGTACTACTGTTATTACTGCTATTACTGCGTGATATACCATTTATATTACTACCTAATATACTATTATTACTACCTGATATACCACTTTTATTATTTGAAATATAACATATTACTATTTCATGTCCTACTGTTATTACGGTCTCATAACTAATGTTAGTGTGCACGGTGAGGTCCGGTCTGACTTTGCACTTCCACTCCACCTTGGAACATCCCACTCAGGCCCAGTTCCACTCCATGTTTTCATTGCAACCCCCTAATCAGGGACTTATTTAGACTGGGGACACCAGGTGGGGGCAAATAATGATGAGGTAGAACAGAAGGCTAAATCCCATGATTAGGGCAGATTTGAATATGCCTGCCTTAAGCCATTACCATTAAGCCACCTCGCCACCTCCATCGTGAATTAGTTTTACCATGTAAATGAATGATGCATGACCCATGTCTCCTGGTCTCGGCCAGGCTCTGATCGACGAGGATCGGCTTCTCTCACGGCTGGAGGTGATGGGCAACCAGCTGCAGGCGTATTCCAAAGTGAGTCACCTTATCTACTGGAGATACAGTTAGGTCCAGAAATAACTGGACACTGACAAGTTTTATTTTGGCTGTTTACCAAAATATATTCAGGTTAAATTTAAATCATGAATCTGGGCTTAAAGGGCAGTCTCAGCTTTAATTTGAAGTATTCGCATCTTAAGTGGAGGAAGGATTTAGGAATTACGGCTCTTTAATATGTAGCCCCTCTTTTTCAAGGAAACAAAAGTAATTGGACAAATGACTCAGAAGCTGTTCCATGGACAGATGTTGGCTGTTCCTTTATTTCTTCATCAATTAAGCAGGTAGAAGGTCTGGAGTTGATTCCAGCTGTGGCATTCGCATTTGGAAGCTGTTGCTGTTCCTTAGACTGCAAAAAAATATTCCATCAGAGAGAGACGGAACGTTAGGAGTGGCCAAATCAACTGTTTGGTACGTTCTGAGAAAACAAGAACGCACTGGTGAGCTCTGCAACACCAAAAGGCCTGGACGTCCACGGAAGACAACAGTGGTGGATGATGGTAGGATCCTTTCCATGGTGAAGAAAAACCCCTTCAGAACATCCAGCCAAGTGAAGAATGCTCTCCAGGAGGTATGCATATCATTATCCAAGTCTACCATAAAGAAAAGACTTCACAAGAGCAAATAGAGGGTTCACCACAAGGTGCAAACTATTCATAAACCTCATGAATAGAGGCCAGATTTTGCCAAAAAACATTAAAAAAAATTTAAAAAAGCCAGCCCAGTCCTGAAACGGCAGTCTTTGGACAGATGGAACTAAGATCAACCTGTACCAGAATGATGGGAAGAAAAAAAGTATGGAGAAGGCTTGGAACAGCTCATTCTCTGAAGCAAACCACATAATCTATAAAACACGGTGGAGGCAGTGTCATGGCATGGGCATGCATGGCTTCTAATGGCACTGGGTCACTAGTGTTTATTGATGATGTGACAGAAGACAGAAGCAGCCGGATGAATTCTGAAGTGTAGAGGGATATACTGTCTCCTCTGATTCAGATAAATTCAGCAAAGTTGATTGAGCTTCTCTTTACAGATGGACAATGACCCAAAACATACTGCGAAAGCAACCCAGGAATATTTTAAGGCAAAGAAGTGGAATATTACAAAGGCTGAGTCGTTCACCTTATCTGAACCCGATCGAGCATACATTTCACTTGCTGAAGACGAAACTTAAGGCAGACAGAGCCACGAACAAACATCTGAAGACAGCTGCAGTAAAGGCCAAATCATAACATAGGGGGAATCCCAGCGTTTGAACTCCATGCGTTCCTAACTTCAAGCAGTCATTGCCTGCAAAGGATTCTCGACAATGTATTAAACATTTACATATTATTTATGATTGTGTTGATTTGTCCAATTACATTTGTCCCTGAAATAAAATTAAATATAATTTTCCTATAATCTCCCTATCTCTCTATCTCCGCAATGAGTCACCTTATCTACTGTAGTTTTCTACACAGTTGCAGGCCGTGTGTCACAGTAAATACATGTGAGTTGTGGGATTGAGTCTGTGTCTGTCTCAGATCCAGACAGAGGATGGTGTGCGTAAAGAGCTGGTGGCGCTACAGGAAGATAAACACAACTACGAGACCACGGCCAAAGAGTCCCTGAGGCGGGTCCTACAGGAGAAGATCGAGGTGGTCCGCAAGCTGTCAGAGGTGGAGGTGAGACACCTGCCTGGAAGTCCCTCCTTCGTGGGGTTAAGGGTTGCCCAGCTGGCAGGGCTCGGTGGCGTGGGGTAAAGGGTTGCCCAGCTGGCAGGGCTCGGTGGCGTGGGGTAAAGGGTTGCCCAGCTGGCAGGGCTCGGTGGCGTGGGGTAAAGGGTTGCCCAGCTGGCAGGGCTCGGTGGCGTGGGGTAAAGGGTTGCCCAGCTGGCAGGGCTCTGTGGCGTGGGGTTTGTTTTGACGCGTATTCGTTGTTCCAGAGGAGTCTGTCCAACACAGAGGATGAATGCACCCATCTGAAGGAGATGAATGAGAGGAACCAGGAGGAGCTCAGGGAGCTGGCCAATAAATACAATGGAGCAGTCAACGAGATCAAGGACCTCACAGACAAAATCAAGGTAGGGCTCCTTTATCCGTCCTTACGGGCCTCCTCCCACCTCCTCACCTCCTTAACCCAGTGGGAAGGTCCATGGTAGTATTGCTCCTTCAGGATGTGAGGTCATCGGGACATTTATTCTGCAGGGGTTAGTTAGGAGACAGGCTTTGAGGTAATCGTTTTCTATTTATCTAGCAGGGGTTAGATGACAGCTTGTTCTGCTAAAACACCATGCCTGGTAGCCTGTTCTCCACAAGCGCCTTGGGTTGGCCCACATCATGATTACTTTTAGATTGTGAAAAAAAACGTATGTCTGATTTGGTTTAGAAAGTGCTGAGCCAAAGCTGGAACGCATGGTTAAAGAAGCATTTAGGAAACAAGTCACTGACAATGATCCTAGCCACTGTGTATCTACTCTTGTTGCTTTTTGGGGTTTCAGACTGGGTCTCTGGAAAGGCCCTTTCTGACAACTGATGTAAAAGGGGCTTCATAAAATACATTTGATTGATACTCTGGTTATAGATCATCTATCGCTGATGACTTTTTGTTTTGTACAATAACCATCTTCAGAACACCTAAACGCCTGCAATGTAAGTAGTTTTAGGCTGAAATACATCGCACCTTTCAGTCAATGAGTATAGTAGAACCAGAATAAATTTGACTCATTGGGACCTTTTGCTAGTCCTTGTGAGGCAAAAGTAAATTTCCGGCTCAGGGTTTAGGGTCAAACTTAGAATTTATTTTATAGTTAGAATTGGGGTTTCTTTAAGGTTCAGGCATTGTTGTTTAGTTGGTTAAGTTTAGGGTTAAGGTTAGGCATTACATCTAGGTAAAGTTTAGGCATAAATGTTACTTTATTGAGGTTAAGGTTAGTGTTAGGTTAAGGATTAGGGTTAGTTTCAGGGTTAAGATTAGGGCAAGGATGCATGCAATTTCTAATTTCTTGTCCCTATGAGGGTAGCTGTACAAACGTGTGTGTGTGTGTGTTTGTGTGTGTGTTTAGCTAGCGGAGGGTCGTCAGGAGGAGTTGACCCAGAAGGGTCAGATTGAGAAGAAGGAGCTCCAGCTTCGTATCGATGAGATGGAGGAGAAAGAACTGGCACTGCAGGCTCGCATTGAGGCCCTCCAGGCTGACAATGACTTCACCAATGAACGCCTCACTGCCTTGCAAGGTAACACCTCACACACGCACCCATCACCGCGCATACACACACGCATGCACACATCCCCTGTAGGGAAACTGTTTAGGGATACATGGCTCTGAAGGGAAGTTGAGCTTCTAGTTTTGTCCAACATCCTCTCTCCAATTCATTGTCATTTCCAGTTCGGTTAGAGCAGCTGCAGGAGAAAAGCATAAAGGAGAACAACACGCTAGGTGAGTGGCAGTTGGCCCGCAGGCCTGCGTCTGTCTGGCCGAGCCGTCATCTCTCTAGTGTCTGACATGGCTTCCTGTTCCCTTCCTGGGGTCCTGGTCCAAACTAGGACCCTCTCTTGGGAACAGGGGTTCATCTGGCACTCAGCCAAGCTGCTCTTCCTGCTAACCTGATCTGGCATGACTCAGGCCTTCTTCTACGTTCAGTTGCTCCGTCTTCTGTCTGCCACGTTCGTCTCTTTGTCTGACTTCTACTTTCTGTTCGTCTGTCTGATTTTCTCTGATCTGTAGCTGGAACTATCTTAATCTGTTCCTGTAGATTGTGCTGTAGCCAGTGTCCATGTTGTCCAGTATTTGGATTTGGGTGGTGAATGTAGGTGGTGGTTGGGTAGCCATGTAGCGTAAGATCTATTCTACGCCCACACTAGTCCTCATGTCTAAACTGGGGCTAGAGACTCTGTGGAGGAGAATGTGGTGGTGTTTCGTCTTACTCTTTGGGGTTTCAGGCTGGGTTTTGAAGCACCCTGTGACAGTCTCTGGTGGAAAAACCTCTCTAACCTTATTTCTGCTTGGCATGCGACATGTTGTTTGGGGCTGTTGAGGCATTGCTTCATGTCTCCTGTACATATACCACTAGGTGATCCAGCAGGAAATGATGTCATAGAATATGATGATGACTCAGACAGTGATGACACAGACGTTGATGATTCCAACATTGTGGAGGATCTGGAGGAACCAGGAGGTAGTATGTTTTCTGTAGCATGTTTGGGATGACGGGCTGATTCCCTCTCCAGCAGTCTTCCCTTCCTGGTGACTAAATCTCTCAACATGGTGATTATCGTTGTGGTTTGAATGGAGAATGTTTTTCCAGGTAAGGTGGTGTGAAACTGGTTCCTTCTGGCACCTGCCTGTTCTGGGGAGCTTCAGGGTGGAGTGGGACTCTGTTCATTACAGCTGAAAACAAGTTCAAATATTGAAGTACTTGTTTTGTATTCCATTAATTTCTTCTGTGTTCAATCTAACAGGAAGTACATTAACTATGAGAGGGACTTGTAATGTACTACACCAATCAGCCATAACATTATGACCCCCCTGCCTAATATTGTGTAGGTCCCCCTTATGTCGCCAAAACAGCCCTGACTGTCGAGGCATGGAGTCCACTAGACCTCTGAAGGTGTGCTGTGGTATCTGGCACCACGACGTTAGCAGCAGATCCTTCAAGTCCTGTAAGTTGTGAGGTGGGGCCTCCATGGATCGGACTTGTTTTCCAGCACATCCCAGAGATGCTCAATTGGATTGAGATCTGAGGAGTTTGGAGGCCAAGTCAACTCCTTGAACTCGTTGTCTTCCTCACATCCTTCCTGAACCATTTTTGCTTTGTGGCAGGGTGCATTTACCCTGCTGAAAGAGGCCAATGCCTTCTGGGAATACTGTTGCCATGAAAGGGTGCACATGGTCTGCAACAATGCTTAGGTAGGTGGTACGTGTCAAAGTAACAACCACATGAATGTCAGGACCCAAGGTTTCCCAGCAGAACATTGCCCAAAGCCTCACACTGCCTCTGCCGGCCTGCCTTCTTCCCATAGTGCATCCTGGTACCATGTGTTCTCCAGGTAAGCGACGCTCACGCACCTGGCCATCCACGTGATGTAAAAGAAAACGTGATTCATCAGACCAGGCCACCTTCTTCCATTGCTCTGTGGTCCGGTTCTGATGCTCACGTGCCCATTGTAGGCACCTTCAGCAGTGGACAGGGGTCAGCAGGTCACCCTGACTGGTCTGTGACTACGCAGCCCCATACGCAACAAACTGTGGTGCACTGTGTGTTCTGACACCTTTCTATCAGTACCAGCATTAACCTTTTCAACAATTTGAGCTATAGTAGTTCATCTGTTGGATCGGACCACACGGGCCAGCCTTCACTCCCCACGTGCATCAATGAGGCTTGTCGCCAGTTCACCGCTTTTCCTTCCTTGAACCTCTTTTGAACATGTCGCCAGTTCACCCTTTTGCCAGTTCACCGCTTTTCCTTCCATGGGCCTCTTTTGATTGGTACTGACCATTGCAGACCGGGAATACCCCACAAGGGCTGCAGTTTTGGAGATGTTCTGACCCAGTCGTCTATAGCGTCACAATTTGACCCTTGTCAAAGTCTCTCAGATCCTTATGCTGGCCCATTTTTCCTGTTTCTTACACATCAACTCTGAAGACCGAATGTTCACTTGCTGCCTAATATATCCCACCCACTGACAGGTGCCATGATGACGAGATTATCAGTGTTATTCACTTAACCTGTCAGTGGTCATAATGTTATGGCTGATGGGTGTATCAGTGTTATTCACTTCACCTGTCAGTGGTCATAATGTTATGGCTGATCGGTATATAATCAGCTATTCATGTTGTGTGCTCACAGTGGTTTCTTTTAACAGGATTGTTTTGCTCTTCCTTGCTCACTCCCTCGTTCGCTTCCTCCCTCTTGTTTTCTCTCATCACATCGTTGTTCATGACTGTCAACAGTAGACCTGTAATAATTGCATGAAAGACCACAGAAGACTGATCTCTTCATTTAGCTCCACTGCTGTATTCCTATACCCTACCTTTGCTTTAATGTAAACCATTAAACCAATGAGTCCCTGATGCAGAAAGCCCTCTAATGAACTAAACATTCAACTGAGGTGTGCTCAAACGTCAGCTGTCATCCTTACCCTCGGTCAACCTGTCCTGTAACTTTAGCTATCGACTGGACTGAGCTGTTTTAAAATATTATACAATTCGTCCTGTTCCTTGGAAGTTTTGGGTTGGTCCAAATCTTTGTTTGGCAAACCTGTTGTTGCTGCCTTCCAGGATGTTGGTGTCATGGACTGTGGATGTCTCATGCATCCTGTTTCTGGGCCTTAGAGTAAAATGCCATCCTCGGCTGTGTGTTATCACTCCGTGTGCATGTTCCTTTAGGCTGAAACTGACCTGAGGACTCATATTTAATGGTAGATTTTTCTTCTTCTGTTGGACCATTTTCTTAAAAAACGGGGAGGGGACTTCACCGCTGTAATCAACCAGCACATAGAGGGCCAGAGTGAGTGTCCCTAAAGAGGAATCAACCAGCACATAGAGGGCCAGAGTGAGTGTCCCTAAAGAGGAATCAACCAGCACATAGAGGGCCAGAGTGAGTGTCCCTAAAGAGGAATCAACCAGCACATAGAGGGCCAGAGTGAGTGTCCCTAAAGAGGAATCAACCAGCACATAGAGGGCCAGAGTGAGTGTCCCTAAAGACCAGCACAAAGAGGGCCAGAGTGATTGTCCCTAAAGACCAGCACATAGAGGGCCAGAGTGAGTGTCCCTAAAGACCAGCACATAGAGGGCCAGAGTGATTGTCCCTAAAGACCAGCACATAGAGGGCCAGAGTGATTGTCCCTAAAGACCAGCACATAGAGGGCCAGAGTGATTGTCCCTAAAGACCAGCACATAGAGGGCCAGAGTGATTGTCCCTAAAGACCAGCACATAGAGGGCCAGAGTGATTGTCCCTAAAGACCAGCACATAGAGGGCCAGAGTGATTGTCCCTAAAGACCAGCACATAGAGGGCCAGAGTGATTGTCCCTAAAGACCAGCACATAGAGGGCCAGAGTGAGTGTCCCTAAAGAGTACAACATCACCAAGGCGTTCTTTCCACTGTTGTCTGGCTCTAATCAAATCATATTATTAATAGAGCTCAGCTCTCCAGCCGGGGCTCGTGTCACTCTGTTCCTGTTGGTGTTCTAAATGCGGATGCTGACTGGTCATCTATATTGGTCTCTGCTATACCTGTAGCTTCTTTATTGGATTTCTGCCCTCTGTCTGAATGACGTGCTCATTTGTCTGAATGACGTGCTCATTTGTCTGAATGACGTGCTCATTTGTCTGAATGACGTGCTCATTTGTCTGAATGACGTGCTCATTTGTCTGAATGACGTGCTCATTTGTCTGAATGACGTGCTCATTTGTCTGAATGACGTGCTCATTTGTCTGAATGACGTGCTCATTTGTCTGGAGAAAAAGGCCAAGACATTTCTCCCTCTGCTAATTCAGTTGACTGTTGGCTTTACTGATGTTGAGCATGTTGTTCTACCGTTACCTTACACGTCAAAATGTTGTCAGAGTATTCTGCATGTCCATTTCAGAGCGTCAGTTTTGTAATAAAAGCACAGCACACATAACCCAACCTGGCTAATGCAGTCAGAATTATAAAATACTCATTTTCCATTAAGATTTTAGGATTTAGCAGACAGTTACACAGAGCCGCTTCCAAGGGATGTGCTGAGGTGTTTTACTTTTACCTTGTCTGTTTGTTTTTTCTGAACGTGTATTCTTTTGGGTTTCTTGTGGAGAGTTTTAATCTTCTTCCACCCCAAATTCTGTTGTTTAGCTCTCTTTATGCTTGGACTCACAGCAGATTGCTGAGGTAGATATTTTCTAAGGTTTTGGGTTAGTGGTAGGTTGTCCTTTTGTTGGCTTGATACTGGAATCGTTTAATAAGTTTAGAAGATTGGTTCCTAACAGGTACTTTTTTTTTTTTTTTTCGTTGATTTAGAGGTTTTGTTTAGTTATGTTTAGCTGTGCAGAGCAGATCCAAAGGCAGACCACAGGAAATGTGTTACTTTGATTATCAAAAATATCCCTTTCAGTGTTTATGTTTGCATGTGTTGAGACATTTACGCTTTGTTTTCAGCATATCATCGCAACCTCCAAGTTTTGGTTCTTCTCTTGGGACTGTTGGGGTTTTAACTTTCCGGTTGCATGATGGGTCTTGTAGTTAACTGTTACTGATGATGCTAATTGTTATATCTGTGCCAGTTTTTAATGCTACATTCTGACATCATGCAGCTTTGTTTGGTGGTGTTATGTGTTCATCAACATTTTTGTTTAACACTAAATAGCTTTAATATGCTGTTCTTAAAGGGGAGTAACAACAAATATCTACAGTTTGTCAAAGTTCATAAATCACTTGACGTTATTGTTGGACTGTCTCTCTATTGGAGAGCAGGATCACCTCAGAGCAGGGTTGAGCTAGCTTGAGTTCCGCGTCATCTGGTTATATTGCTCACCCCTCAGCTAAAGACTCTTGTTTGAACCTTATAATGATTATCTATGTGAAAAACAAATGTGCTGTCAACGAAAATACTTTTGGTACATACGATACAAATTTAATGTAATTGTCAGTTGAGGGTTTTAAAATTTGCCTGTTCTCACATCTCTAAAGATGGCTAGTTGACATGTATTGTTAGTCCACATGCCTTCTGTAGAGACGTTAGGAAGTTGCTGAACTGAGGCTAGCTAAACCCTGCTCTCCCTGAATGACAGGGCTGCATGCATATAGAGACAGGCCAGCAAGCACTTGAACTTGGACACATTTTACATATTAATTGTTGTTCCCCTTTAAAAATATGAGTTATTTATCAGATGCTTTTATCCTTGCAATGACAAAACCAGGGACTTTTCCTGCAACTCAAAGCAAGTTAGAACAGGTTTTGGAGATGGATGGTAGAATAACAGACACACTCGGCTTTTCCCTGGGCTCTGGGTAAAACGGCCCTTGGAAGGTGGTGTGATTTGAGATCAAGGATGCAATAGAGGAGTGGTAATTTCTTTGAACAGCTTTATTTATTTTTTTCTTTCTTTACAGCTGTGAAGCAGTTCAAAGAAGCAGTTGGATCGTCGTTGCACAAGCTGGCGAACTTTGACGGTAAAGTGTCAGTCTGTTCTGTTGATGTCCTTACACGTGGTAAAGAAATCCACCAGTTACCAGGATTTGTCTTGGTCATATTCCAGAGCCAGCAAGGCAAAATTGCATCTGCCTATTTTTATCGGGTCTTCAACCACCACTAATAACAGATCACAATATTAGACTTGAGTAAACAAGTTTATTTAATTTTCCTAATTAACAAATGTATTACTTTTATGAAATATTTGTAAGGTGTGGCTCCTAACGGAGCAGTATTTCTGACGTTTGATGATGTGAACAAAAACCTGTCCAATGCATCTTGTCTCACTGGTCAGACTCTATATACTACAAAACAAAAGCATACCAGATAATAGCTGTCCCACAACAACATTACAACCTGTTGGTTCTTGGATGCAGAAGACCGGTGTTGTGGAAGATGATTAGTCAGTAGACTGATCCCATTTCAGTACGGTCTTATTCAGTGTAATCCGAAAGACCGCCCTCCCACACAGCTTTCACTCACCCCATCCTCTGGGTAGTTACTATATCTGACTGCTGCTCTCCGTCGGTCACTCCTGTTGTCTCTCTAACTCTCTCAGAGGTGATCGATGCCCACCTGCAGAACAACCAGACAGCAGAAGAGGATAGCCTGACCAGTCCTGACAGACTCAAAGGTAAAAAAACAAAACAATGCTCTCTTTATATAGTAGATGGCTTTTAACTGTAATATGTCTGAAAGCACCACCATGTGGAGGTACCAGGTATTGTTCTTCCAGAATGGGCATCCTGAGTCACAGTTGGGTTTGGTGGCGCCTGGCTTTCTGTCACTGCTTGGGCCTGCAGACCAGATGATGGCCGGTCTCTACCGGCTGAACCGGGAGATTAATCTGAGTCACAAAGCAACACACTGCATGTGTTCATGGCTCCTGTGGAGAATCCTGGCTTGTGTCTTTGTTTTGTTAGTGACTACAACAAACATGACGTTGCTATGGAGAGGTCAGTGTCTGCCCCACTCTGTGTCTAGGGCCAGTTCCCAGGGAGCCCTCTACCACGGGGACAGGCTGGTTCTGGGGGGCCGGGTCTTAATTGAACCGCTTTGAAGATCACTTGAGTTCTGTTCAGTCAATCACTAATCAACTAGCAAAGTGGCTCAGTGTGTTTTGTTTTTTTTAGTTGAAACTAAATCTTGCACGAACTTTGGTATTTCAGGACATGGTTGCCCTAGCACTGCTTTACAACATCTTTGGAGGGTGCGTGCATTTATAGACTTCCTGGTTGAGGTAGCCGACTGTTGCTAGGCAGTTCTTGGGGATGTATTGCATTTGGATTCTTCTATTGTTTTAAGTGCTATAGAAATGATTTATTTAATGGTGCAGAGAACTGATGAACCTTCTGGTGTTCTGGAAGTTTCTGAGAGGTTGAGTAAATGTCAGAGATGCAGATGTGTAGAGGCAGCTTGTCTCCCAAATCCCCCTGGGGGACACACACAACACCCAGTCCTGGGGGACACACAACACCCAGTTTACTCTACAAGATCAAAATAAAGAGCTGTTTTTATCTTCTTTGCTGGTTCTCTCCTGGGCCTGTGATGAAGGCCTGCCCTGAACACTATCGCCCTAACCTCCGATTTGTCCTGCTGTGTGACTCTGTGTCACCCTGCTCAGTTTGCCGTCTCTGTCCAAATACCTGAGTGCATAGCGACTATTGTTGAGTTTCCTAACAGCATGTATTAGCACTTAACCCCAGACGGCTGTGTGGATCACTCACATCAGAACCCCACTGGACAGAACAAAAGACCCAGCTATTTTAGCCATGTGGCGCAACCGTAACCATAACTCAGTACCCCTGGGTGGTGGGGGGGGGTGGCCAGGGGTATGACCATCTGTGGTGAAGAAGAGGCTGGGAGTAAGAGGAGCAAACCAACCCTGTCGCGGGGGGGGGGGGGGTCGTCATCTGTGCCTTGATATATTAACGTCTGGATTAAGACATTGACATGATGTCTGTTTCATGACATGAGGATTTCTGAATCTGTATTTTGGGGGTTTCAGCTCAGTAATGCTCATGTCAGGTCAGTGTTGTCAGTGTTGCCCCTGTTCTGAATGGTCTCTCCTGGTCTGAATGGTCTCTCCTGGTCTGAATGGTCTCTCCCGGCCTGTCTAGAAAACCAGCTGGATGCTAAAGAGGCTGATATGTCAGACACTCTGAGCCCCAGTAAGGATCGCAGCAGTGACGACACCTCTGGTAACTAACTCTAGAATTTTTATCGGCATTAGCAAGCTACATTTCTTGTAATTTTTAAGAGGGGTTATTTGGACTATGTTCCTCACATCAGTAAGTCTTTAGCGATAAGCCATGTTGGCAGTGTGTCTATGTACCTTTCTGTTTATAGTCACTATAGCATGCTGAGTTACTTGTGTCCAATCACAATTAGAGTATTGATTTTATCTATTTTAATGTCTGTCTGTGTGGATCACTTTGGTCTCAGCTTCGTGTTCACTGTGAATACTTTGTCCTCTCTCCCCCCCTCCTCTCTCTCTCTCTCTCTCTCTCTCTCTCTCTCTCTCTCTCGCTCTCTCGCTCTCTCGCTCTCTCGCTCTCTCGCTCTCTCGCTCTCTCGCTCTCTCGCTCTCTCGCTCTCTCGCTCTCTCTCTCTCTCTCTCGCTCTCTCGCTCTCTCGCTCTCTCGCTCTCTCGCTCTCTCGCTCGCTCTCTCGCTCGCTCGCTCTCTCGCTCTCTCGCTCTCTCTCTCGCTCTCTCGCTCTCTCGCTCTCTCGCTCGCTCGCTCTCTCGCTCTCTCGCTCGCTCGCTCGCTCGCTCGCTCGCTCTCTCGCTCTCTCGCTCTCTCGCTCTCTCGCTCTCTCTCTCGCTCTCTCTCTCGCTCTCTCTCTCGCTCTCTCGCTCTCTCTCTCGCTCTCTCTCTCGCTCTCTCTCTCGCTCTCTCTCTCGCTCTCTCTCTCGCTCTCTCTCTCGCTCTCTCTCTCGCTCTCTCTCTCGCTCTCTCTCTCGCTCTCTCTCTCGCTCTCTCTCTCGCTCTCTCTCTCGCTCTCTCTCTCGCTCTCTCTCTCGCTCTCTCTCTCGCTCTCTCTCTCGCTCTCTCTGTTTTTCTGACGGACTTTCGCTTAATTTCTCTCTGTAGACGGAAACATGGATGATCATGAACTGAACGAGCCTCAAAACAGAGTCGCCCTGCTCAAAGGTAAATGGCGCTTACACTTAATGGTGCTACAGACTTCACTGTAGTGGTTCAGCGGTTTTACACATCAATATGAATAGTGATGTCACAGTGATGGCCAAACAGTCACCCATGATATTGACATGTCCATATATGATATCAATAGAGATGTCAAGGTGTTGGTGATATTGATACTAATATGAAGTATTTACTGTTCTGTTTAAGCCGTTTCATTTGTCTGTGTTGGTCTGGTTCACATGGACACCTGTTGTATAGAGTCTGCCGTCTGTTTGACTCCTTACATCCATTTATGGGAATGTTGAGGAGGCGTGTTGCACAGATGAGTGGTACTGTCCTGTTAACCACTGCCCACTCGCTGGTGAGTCATCATTTGTGGTTACGTTAGAACGCGTCCAGGCTCCTAAATGAAACCCTAAATAGTACTGTGGTTATCGGAAGTGGACAAATATGGAAGAGGGGGCCTCCTGATACACTGTGCGTGCGCGTTATTAGGCCAGGGTGGCAGGGTGTGACCGTGGAGCTCACGGCTGGACCTCGTGATTATTTATAGAGTTAGAAGGGGGGTGAAAGTGGAGGACAGGCCTGATGGTGGAACTGAGCTGTGAACAGGACACTGCATGACACATGACCTGTAATTAGGCCTCCCCGAGGGCAAACTCACAGGTTCCAACTTCAATTAATACACCTTTCCCCCAAGCATGATACACCCTGAAGTCCCAACAACCACAGGCTGTCCGCCTGTATCATGAGGGAACTGGAGTCCCAAATCTCATGCTGGATTTGTACCTGGCTCTAATTCCTTGATTTTAAAAACGGCAACAGGTGTGTGTGTGTGTGATGTGTTCTCAAGCATGTGCGTACACTCAACGTCAGTGATCCAGCATCTGGTCCGATGAACACTGCGTGCTGTAGGCACGCTGGTGTAATGTAAACCAATTAACAATTATCCAGGAGGAGCAAGAGGGCATTGACACAGCGTGACTTTGTCACGTAGGGAGGGGCCTGTCATTAAAAATGACGACCCCTCCGCGTCATCGTTGGATTCAAGCACTTGTAGCGTCCGTTGCTATATCAACGGTTTGACGCGCTACCGTGACGATTTTTAGAGATCATTACGGTGAGATCTAGTAGGTAAACAACGCGCATTTCCCGACAGTAAGGCTTCTCAAATGCTAATTTCTCCCACAGTTGCCCTGCTAACGCGATTTTGGTTGAGGTTATAACAGGAAACATAACGTGTTCACTTTAACAACGCAAACAAGCTAGCCAGCAAAGGTAAATAACTTTCCTTGGATACTGATTTACGTGCGCGAAGAGCGAGCGCGTAGGAGGTAAAAAATAACCGTCCACAGTACTACTACGAGCCCAAACTCTACTTGGGAAAATGAAACCAAGCAACCAGCGACGCAATGGACGCAACGTTTTTGTCTGAATTTGACTGGTTATAGCAACGGGCCTAGCAAAGTACTGTAGAAGTTCTAGACTCTCATTATTTATCCAGATATTTATCCATGGTCCACCATAGAGTGGGGTTATTGCAACAGTTTGATGCTGGAAGAGTAAATGGACACGTATCTTGCACGTTCTATGGCAGGCATAGTAGACATATATTGACTTGACATAATATATTTTGGGTAATTTATAAACTAATACATTCTGGTGGTTCTCTATTAGTGTTGTTTTGTACTGGTATTTTAAATGTATGTATGTCAATGGCGAGTTTTGTTTATTGTCCCCCAGAAAGGGGCGGTAATGTTCCCGGGTGTACTGGTCTGATGTATACCAGGGATTACACAGGCTAATCCACTTATTTTGTTTGGCTTTACTACTAATCCTGTGTTTTGATAGTTCTACTAATCCTGTGTTTGATATTGGACTGGTTGGTCTGTAATGGGATACTTCTACTAATCCTGTGTTTGATATTGGACTGGTTGGTCTGTAATGGGATACTTCTACTAATCCTGTGTTTGATATTGGACTGGGTGGTCTGTAATGGGATACTTCTACTAATCCTGTGTTTGATATTGGACTGGGTAGTCTGTAATGGGATACTTCTACTAATCCTGTGTTTGATATTGGACTGGGTGGTCTGTAATGGGATACTTCTACTAATCCTGTGTTTGATATTGGACTGGGTGGTCTGTAATGGGATACTTCTACTAATCCTGTGTTTGATATTGTACTGGGTGGTCTGTAATGGGATACTTCTTCTAATCCTGTGTTTGATATTGGACTGGGTGGTCTGTAATGGGATACTTCTACTAATCCTGTGTTTGATATTGGACTGGGTGGTCTGTAATGGGATACTTCTACTAATCCTGTGTTTGATATTGGACTGGGTGGTCTGTAATGGGATACTTCTACTAATCCTGTGTTTGATATTGGACTGGGTGGTCTGTAATGGGATTGTACTGGGTCTAACTTTCTTTCTCACTGGTCCTAAAGGGCCAGTTGGTCTGAAATCTACTGGGCCGAATTGATTAAAAAAATATATATAACTGAATTTTACCAATATATAATATGTAAATATCATATCATCAGAATATTGATTCATACCACAGATTTGCATGTAATTTGAGTCATCAGATCTGATAAAAGCAATTGCTTTACATACATATGATGCAATGCACATCATTACGTTTTAATAAATGGTTAGCAAAATATTAGCTACTATAAATATAATCATCTTTTGATGAAGATGCTTGGTTATTTGTTGTGACAAAAGCATGAAAATAACTGTGTTGATATATTTATGGTAACATAAATATGGTGCGATACAGTACTTGGACTAGTTGGTTGACTGCCTTCTACTGTGTCACTGCTAGTAAGTGCTTAGGCAGGCGTAGTTAACATGACACTTACTGTCGACTAGCCATGTCAGTATGGTTTCAATATCCGTATTCAAAGGACTATGTCATGGATGTTTTCTACCTCTTCATAACATAAGCGGTCATGATTAGTTTTTCAATTTGGCTACGCGCCACCTCATTCATTCGGAGCAGGAAGACATTCATTGATGCAGCCTCTGTAGGTAAACGACCCTTAAACGACCCTGCCTTATCGGCTTTCCGTCGGGAACGTTGTGTCCCCTTGCTGTTATCGTTTTCACTCCATGGAACCTGTTCTTTCCCCAATAACAACAATGAGAGCACTTGCTTTGCCTGGTACGATACTGTACTTGGGTCCTGTCTAGAATGCACTATGAACTATGATTGGTCAAAACAGACGAGGCGTTGAATATTATTGGTAAAAAAGACGAATGCGCCAGATGCATTTTAATGCGAGAACGAGCAAAAATCCACGTTTTAATACTATGTATTTAAATGGGGACGGCCCTATGTTAGGTCTTACAGGCCCCAGGCCAGCGGACCATCGTTAATGTTGACTCCTGGATAGCGCTGTAGCAGGAGTTGATTCTACAACTGTTCATTGTCTCTTGAGTAGTTGAGTAGCTCTTCTTCCGTCGGTCTTCTGATTGGTCCCTAGTTTTCTCACAACATAATTTAGCATTTCATAATGTAACTGCTCTTACCAAAATGGCCTTACGAGTAAACGCGTTGCTTTTCATCCTGGTCTCACAATGCATTTGACACCTTGACTAATTGCGCCACCCCATTTCATTTTGCTGTGATCTATGACTGATATGATGTAACCGCTGATTCAGGGTCAGGCAAACCCTATATCATTTAGATGGACCAGTAAGAGCTCTTCTATGTGCTCCATATTAGTGATCGATCTGTAGGTGCTTGGCTGCCGTTGTTTGTCTCCTGCCACAGGGAGGTCATGTCCTTCTGGCACGTGCACACACGTGCACACACGTGCACACACGTGCACACACTGCAGGAAGCATAACTGTAGTTTTTCTTACATTTATTCTGGTAGTTGGACTTGCAAGTCACCTCAATCCTCAAGTTGAAGGAGAGTGACTCCGACAAGACTTAAGTCTGTTCTCTCCAGGGATGTTGCTCTGGTCATGGTATGACAGCCCCACCAGGGGGCACTGTTGAACTGAGATCAGCTTGCTTGGTTGTTACCATTTTAGTCACAACTTCATGGGCTCAATCCTTTATCTCTTGCCTCTGAAGGCATCAAGGTATTTCGAAGTTAATCAATCCCTGTGTAGTATCTGTGAAATTCAATGCAGTGTCCCTGTAAAATTGCCAACTGCATCCTGAACCCTACAAATTGATTGTTTACCTGTAAGAGATACCATGCTCTGGGGTGTTTTAATAAGGTTACTAAGACACTCTTCTCTCCTTCACAGTCCAGACATCAGGTCTGAGAATTAAATTAACTACGTTGAATTCATTTCCCTCTGGTCAAGTTATGTGATGATGTCACAACGTCCATGGGGGTGATGTAATGAACATCTGGCTGTAGAAGTGAAGGAGTGAGATGACATGGTTCATTTGTGGTTCCCCTGCTCCAGACCACATCATCCTAGAGAGCCTTCACCCCCCCCCCCCTGGGTCTTTCTACCACATCATCCTAGAGAGCCTTCACCCCCCTGGGTCTTTCTACTACATCAAGAACCCCCTCCCCGACTTCATTCAGCCAGGGCCCCCCCCCCCCCCCCTCATCTGGTATGGGCAATGCTGAGTTCCTGGCTGGTGAGGTGGGGTGTCCTCCTTCAACCCTGCTGTGAAGGGATTTGGCTTCCATTTGGACTCCAGGCTAGGACCGTGTGGTTCTGATTAGAGAATGAGGGCAGTGTCGGGGTTAACTGACCCCAGATCCATTACCTCATTATCGCCTTGTCGGTTCTGTTACATCATCTGAACTTCCACATGTGGACTGCTGAAGATTTAGGGGAACCAACACAGATTTCTTTGTGATATGTAAACATTTGTATGATATATATTTATTCTAGAACATTTTGTGCTTTATTGGATGATTTCTTACTGTCCTCACAGTAGGCTGGATTTATACCCATGCTGCAGTAGAATATGTCCAGGTCGGGGTTTATACCACTGGCCCCCCCTTGGGCCGCAGTGTGATGTCGCCTATTTGGTGTCTTTAGTCTGTGGTTTTAAAGGCTTTTCTATTCACCTGCTTTTTGTTATATTCAGCATCTCTGTCCCTTTCACTGTACATACGCTAATGCCCATATGCTAATGTCGTCTCCAGATGAGCTGCGTCGCGCCCACCTGGAGCCCGGGGACACGGAGGAGGTGATCGACCACCTGCACAGAGAGCTGCTGGAGGCGCAGGAGTTAGCCAACACAGGGAAGCAAAAGTGTCTGGAGCTCCAAGCCCTTTTGGAGGAGGAGAGGCGGAACAACAGACAGCAGACTGAGGAGTCAGCCAAGCAGATCCAGTACTTACAGAGTGAGTAGATCTGCAGTATCTACTTGGTTTTCAGTTCCGGGGACCCAAATGGGAGCACATTTGTGTTCTAGCCTTAGTTTGCACTATATGACTGATTGAAATAGGACTTTTCAATCAGCAAGGGATGCAGCAGTTGATCAGTTCTCCTCTGTGCGGTTGTATGGCGTCAGACTTCAGCTGTGCAGGTTAAGTTCAAATATAATAAAACACAGTTTTTGACATGAACGTTTCCAGGCCAGTTGGGGAAGCTAGCGGGTGACATGGAGGAGTTGAAGGAGCAGCGTGAGAGTACCATCAGCAACACGCGGGAGGAGCTGTACTCCGCTCAGGAGGAGGTGCTGGTCCTCCGCCACGCCATGGAGGCAGCCACGGCCGAGAGGGACCGGGAAATGGCTGCCCTGCAAGGTGACTTGGCTGGGGTCACGGCCCAACTGGACAAATGGAGGAAGACTGCCTCTAAATACGAAGAGGAGATTAACTCCCTGCAGACTACATTCCAGCAGCAGAGCCGACACCAGCAGAGAGCTAATGACCTACAAGGTACGATACTACTAATCCTGACCCTTGACCCTTCCAATAGCAGGGCTACTGACCTACAAGGTACGATATTACTGTGTGTGTGTGTGTGTCTTAGGTCTAAATATACTCATGGGTATAGTATACAATGGTTAGGCTTTACATCTAGGTATATTTTAGGCATAAATGTTACTTTATTGAGGTTTGGGTGTAGGGTTTGGGTGTAGGGTTTGGGTGTAGGGCAAGGGAGCATGCAATATCTATTTTTTGGTCCCCATGAGGGTAGCCATAGAAACGTGTGTCTGTGTGTGGGAGGGAGCGTCTTTAGATGGACTATGATTACCAAGTTTCAATCTGTGTGTGTAGGAGAGTTGGAGCGTCTTCAGAAGGACTGCTCCAGTCTGCAGCAGGAGTGTGAGTGTCTTCGTTCTGAGAAGACCTCCCTGTTGGACAGACTGCAAAGGCTGGAGACTGAGCTGGACAGGTTGGTCTACATCCTTAATCTCGTTCCCAGACACTTCGGACCAAATCCTCAGAAGGTCTGGTGGAACCTTGCTTCAGATGTGGCCTCTGTAGTCTGAGAAATCTGGCAGAAATCGGCTCGATAGCCATTGGGCCAGCTTGCCAATTTAAACATCTAATCTCCAGCTCGTGAACCCTGTGCATGTGAATTGCACTCTGTTTATACTCCCATGTATGGTTGTTGGATTTACTTCTAAAAACAACTCCATCGAATGTGCAAACTGCACGCCATAACAGCAGTCAAGGATTAACAGCGGATTTTGTACGGAGCATCTCTCCTAAATAATGGTTTGCACCTGTGTGAATTGGTTACTTTTAAACAAGGGCTAATGACTGTTTATTCTAAATTGCACTAGGGCCTGGTAATGCTTTGGCAATGGTAAAGTGGTTAAGTATTAAGTCATGTAATCAGAATGATGTAGACAAATGCCGGTGTTGTCATTACCTAGCAAAGCTAATGTTAGCTGACTCATGTGGTGGTCACCCCAGCAACCAGTAATTATGCTGTTATATTGTCATGCTTTCCACCCCTCTATGCAGCCAGTAGGCTAATGTAAAGTCTTCATAATGTGTCTTGACTTGGTCATACTTAGCAGTACATTACAGTTATGTAAAACAAATGAAAGGGGGTGACTTTGCCATTCGCAGACCTGAATTAGTGTTGTAAGGAAAGTGTCAACTTCCAGGTAACCATGTTAATATTTTCCAGGACTGATTCTGGTTTATCGTCCCCCTCAGTGATGGGACCAGTCCTCTACTACAGTGTGGTGTCCTAGTATAATCTGACCAGTCCTCTACTACAGTGTGGTGTCCTAGTATAATCTGACCAGTCCTCTACTACAGTGTGGTGTCCTAGTATAATCTGACCAGTCCTCTACTACAGTGTGGTGTCCTAGTATAATCTGACCAGTCCTCTACTACAGTGTGGTGTCCTAGTATAATCTGACCAGTCCTCTACTACAGTGTGGTGTCCTAGTATAATCTGACCAGTCCTCTACTACAGTGTGGTGTCCTAGTATAATCTGACCAGTCCTCTACTACAGTGTGGTGTCCTAGTATAATCTGACCAGTCCTCTACTACAGTGTGGTGTCCTAGTATAATCTGACCAGTCCTCTACTACAGTGTGGTGTCCTAGTATAATCTGACCAGTCCTCTACTACAGTGTGGTGTCCTAGTATAATCTGACCAGTCCTCTACTACAGTGTGGTGTCCTAGTATAATCTGACCAGTCCTCTACTACAGTGTGGTGTCCTAGTATAATCTGACCAGTCCTCTACTACAGTGTGGTGTCCTAGTATAATCTGACCAGTCCTCTACTACAGTGTGGTGTCCTAGTATAATCTGACCAGTCCTCTACTACAGTGTGGTGTCCTAGTATAATCTGACCAGTCCTCTACTACAGTGTGGTGTCCTAGTATAATCTGACCAGTCCTCTACTACAGTGTGGTGTCCTAGTATAATCTGACCAGTCCTCTACTACAGTGTGGTGTCCTAGTATAATCTGACCAGTCCTCTACTACAGTGTGGTGTCCTAGTATAATCTGACCAGTCCTCTACTACAGTGTGGTGTCCTAGTATAATCTGACCAGTCCTCTACTACAGTGTGGTGTCCTAGTATAATCTGACCAGTCCTCTACTACAGTGTGGTGTCCTAGTATAATCTGACCAGTCCTCTACTACAGTGTGGTGTCCTAGTATAATCTGACCAGTCCTCTACTACAGTGTGGTGTCCTAGTATAATCTGACCAGTCCTCTACTACAGTGTGGTGTCCTAGTATAATCTGACCAGTCCTCTACTACAGTGTGGTGTCCTAGTATAATCTGACCAGTCCTCTACTACAGTGTGGTGTCCTAGTATAATCTGACCAGTCCTCTACTACGGTGTGGTGTCCTAGTATAATCTGACCAGTCCTCTACTACAGTGTGGTGTCCTAGTATAATCTGACCAGTCCTCTACTACAGTGTGGTGTCCTAGTATAATCTGTATTTAATGTCCAGGTCAGAAGGTGTCACTGGAAGGAACCCGGTTGACCTCAGTGTTTCCTACATCCAGAGCTGAAATGTTTTTTTGTCATATAAACCTGGGTCAATGGAAACCCGCCTTGTGAGTCAGAGTCATAGCCAGTCACTGCTTCTAGTTCTGCGTGATGTGAATTGAGTCCCTGCTGAATGAGTGGAGAATGAGGCCCTGCTTATGGGAGTGTCCTACCATGGGAGGTTTGGCGATCTGCCACGCCCCCTTTGAGTCAGCTATAGTTTGGTCGGAGGTCAATAGTGCGTGCACATCTGAAACAAACATGGCGACTTTCCATTGAATCCACAAAATGTGTCTGCTTATTTCCACGCTGCTGGCCCAAACACTAAGTTGTAGTGGTCAACGTGTGTGTGAGGAAATCCCCCCCCCCCCCCCCCCCCGATGCAGGATTGTGGGGGTGAGCTTGGCGCTACTGAGGATCCCTTAGACCACCTTACTGGGCGCCCCCTAGTGGAACAACTGTCAGAGTAGGCCGGTGGTAAATGTCCCTCTTCCTTCCTTCTCAGCTCCAGACAGCAGAGTGCCTCTCTGAGCAGCAGTCTCCAGTCTCTGGAGAAGTCACAGGGGGAGATGCAGAGCAGGATGGGTTCCCTGCAAGATCAACACCTTCAGGATGCCAACAAGCTGCAGTCCCAGTTGGCCCAGGCTGCCTCCAGAACACAGAGCCTGCAGAAGGAGGTAGGGGGGGTGATGTGGTCCAATACCCTGTTCAAACCGAACGGCGCTACAACGTCGTGTCGATGCTGGAAACTGATAACCTTTCTGAAAATGTGTGTTGCATCAGCGTTTCAGACAAGATCATTCTGATCTGGAATGTTCAGCATTGTTTCCCTGATAACTATAAATGTTGGGGATTTTGTTTTTAATCTCCTTTCTTTGTAAAGAAATCCCAGTCTAGCCCAACAAATCCATATGGAAATCCCATCAGATATGTTGTCTTTTCTGTTGTTGTTCACTGGAGTGCCTCCCTCTCTTTCTCCCTCTGCACCTCCCTCTGCCCCCCTCTCTTTCTCCCTCTCTCCCTCTGCGCCTCCCTCTCCCCCCCAGTATGAGGACACTCAGACACTGCTGTCTGACCTGAGGCAGCGCTATGAGCGAACGGAGCAGGAGAAGCGCTCCATCCACGACGAGCTGCAACAGTGTCAAGTCAGCCTCCAGCTGCTACAGGACAAGGGCAAGAATGTGAGTAGACACACCATGATCCCCGGGTCAAAGGTCACAGAGACGGAACTTCCTCTGGTTAGGACGTTGGTACCGGGCGCAAATGCGCTCAGAGAGGCGATATGGAGACCCTGATGTTGAGGGTGTGATGGAGAGAGCAAGCGCGCGGCTCAGATGTAGTTGTTTGATTTGATTGTGTGATGGCAGGCCTCCCGGTTAGATCCCATGTGATGGCAGGCCTCCCGGTCAGATCCCATGTGATGGCAGGCCTCCCGGTCAGATCCCATGTGATGGCAGGCCTCCCGGTCAGATCCCATGTGATGGCAGGCCTCCCGGTCAGATCCCATGTGATGGCAGGCCTCCCGGTCAGATCCCATGTGATGGCAGGCCTCCCGGTCAGATCCCATGTGATGGCAGGCCTCCCGGTCAGATCCCATGTGATGGCAGGCCTCCCGGTCAGATCCCATGTGATGGCAGGCCTCCCGGTCAGATCCCATGTGATGGCAGGCCTCCCGGTCAGATCCCATGTGATGGCAGGCCTCCCGGTCAGATCCCATGTGATGGCAGGCCTCCCGGTCAGATCCCATGTGTCGGCAGGCCTCCCGGTCAGATCCCATGTGTCGGCAGGCCTCCCGGTCAGATCCCATGTGTCGGCAGGCCTCCCGGTCAGATCCCATGTGATGGCAGGCCTCCCGGTCAGATCCCATGTGTCGGCAGGCCTCCCGGTCAGATCCCATGTGTCGGCAGGCCTCCCGGTCAGATCCCATGTGTCGGCAGGCCTCCCGGTCAGATCCCATGTGTCGGCAGGCCTCCCGGTCAGATCCCATGTGATGGGTCAGTTGACAGAGGAGGTCAGGGGTGTTGTGGGCAAGTGACCCTAGATCCATTGACAGGAATGCCGTCACAAGCCCTCACCTGTGACCTGCTGACCTGTGACCTGCTGACCTGTGTGCTCCTGCTGCAGACGTCAGCACAGAAAGCCCTTCTGAGACACAGTCCTTGTCAGCATGTTGGGAAATTCCTTCATTTTCTGTAGCACCCATCTGCCGACACATCACTGATGGGGGGGCGGGGGGAGGGGGGTTGTGCTGAACTGAGCTGGGCCGTGATTGGGCCGTTCTAGCCTCAAGTCTGTCAGGAGCAAAGTCCAGCTACTTTTTCTGGATCTAGTTTTTGGAATGGGAACTCCCTGATGCTTTCACTGTCTATGAGGTGCCTGTGTGTCCTTCATGCAGGAGGAACGTCTCAGCGTTCAGCCTCTAGATCTCCTCTGTCCTGGATTAGAACGTCCCCACTGGCCCCCCAGATAAATGAGTTCGTAAGAGTACTCAGCCTGATGAACCTTGTAGATATGTTAGTGTACTCGGCAGCACTATCTTTACAAGTGTTTGTGTTAAGCCCTTTCTTTTGGTCTTCCTCTCCCACTGTCTGTTTTGTCTTGTTACTGCTGTCATCACTGTTAAAGGAGTATTTCATCTAAATGACATAATGACACACGGGTGTCTTCAGCCTGTAAGCTGTCTGTGGACAAGGCTTTACTTCTGGCGCCCTTTTTCAAATGCTAACGTTACAGCATAACAGGACTTAAATGCTCAGATGTTAGCCTATTTGAAAAGAGCTGCTAATGTGGGTGAACCCTTCCTTTAAGGTTAAAGGAAATGTCTTGTGTGAACATCTGTCAACTGTGTGTTCAGCTTCTAGATGTGTGGTGGAACCAGGTCTCTGTGTCTTTAGATATCAGTCCACCAATCTGGTTTCTCTTTATTTTTCCAACCAGTTGCCGCTCTTCACCCCCCCCCCCCCCCCAACTCCTCCCCAGACCCCTGCCTCAGTCTCCCTCCTGGGCAATTCCAGCGTTATGGACGTGACATTTGCAGTCAAAACATAAAATATAAATTCTCAGAAAATGCATTTAATACCAATATATTTAAATGTCTGTTTATATGTCCATACTCCCTTAATAAAGGAGTACAGACATTAGAAAAATATCAATCTACACATGCGTTTTATATTTAATATGAGGGAAATACACATGCGTTATGGACGTGACAAAAAAAAGACGCGAGTTTGTGGGAGACAATATACTTTGTTGAAATTCTGTGAATTAAAATGCACAAGCCAAAATAAATAATACCAGCCGAATGGATGAGTGTCGGCTCTCTATAGAACATACATTATTTATTTTATTTTTAAAAAAATCAATTTATGAGGAAAAACGGACGTTACGGATGTAACTTCTTTCCGTTCCGAAATCATCACTTGGCTGACGCTGGAAAACTTGAACAGAGACCTTTTTGTGTGTCTCTTTTTATTTGAAACAACAAACATCTGAGACATCAGTAAGGTAAGTCTGCACAATTAATCAAATTTAAACGGAAATCACCGTGTTATAGATTAGTTCACGCATATCTCTCATGCTGCTAAACTGTAACCGGCATGTGAGCATGTTCAAAACTCAATTCGGGCATGATATTGCTTGCTTGATAATGTGTTTTTATCATCAAGGTGTTTACTTTAGACCCCGAAAGATATGGAATTGATAATGCTAAGATACATAATCATTATATATGCAGTTTATCACATCGATATTCTCCGGAGTTAAGAGCACCGGTTTCCCCTCAGTCCCGTCAGTGAATTGAAACGCTGTCTGATTGTAACAGTGTGTTGGCCTGTGTCTATATAGAACAAACAGTCTGGAGAGCGTTTTTTTTTCTTTTTGCATGCAAAAAAGCAATCATGTCACAATGATCGCAATATTATGTTTTGTGTCAAACTAATCGCAATGTTTATAACCGTTTTGCGTTGTTGAATGCGCAATCGTGCTTTAAAATAGCCACATTATTGCAAAATTAGCCAATGCATTGAAATAATACTTGAAATGTTATTGTCTTAAGTCAAAATCACAATGATTACTTCATTTCATTAGGCCCGATGGGTTTTTGCCACGTTTATATTGGTTTGGATGTCAGGAGGATCAAGACGATCTGTGTGAAAGAGACGCCCAAAATACTTACCAATTACTGCAAATAAAGTAGAGATTTTGTCCAGAAATCGCAGATCTACAATCACCACAGAAATAACTGCCTTTGACCACAGAGGGCGTGCGCGGGAAAGAGAGTCATCACAGAAGGCGCGTCTCATATTTCTCTCTCTCACACACGCGCACGCACACTCCATGGTACTAGTATTAATTGATTTCTAAAAAGTTCTGATGTACAGTAATAGAGATCAATTTAATATATGTGTGGGGTTTTTTAACAGTAAAATGATGAAAGACCAAGGTGAGTTTAAATAAGTTTGACTTCTTTCCACTCCATTTCAAGCAATAGATCGATTTATATTGTAAAGTTGATGAATTTATCTTTTCGTATTGATTTAAACAAATATGCGCTGGTCAAATCATGCATGATTTAATGTGAAGCGTCCGTAACGGTCACGTCCGTAACGCATAATTAGGTTGTTTAGAGCAATTAAGTGAGATGATTTGTCAATCATAACTAGAATGGACATATTTTGGCTTTGTACATAAAGTTTCAAATTAATTGTAATAATAATGATTATACAATCTAAACTTATTCTTTAAATCGTTAAGGACGTGACACAGCACTTAAGCATCATGACTTCCTAAATATAGCCTTTATAAATTTAAAGGGAAATGCAGTTATAACAAAGTGAGTGTATTTATATCTCAGTCATGCCCCCATCTTTCTGCAAAATCCTTACTATCAACATAAAGTATAATTAAAGGAGGCTTTGATCCCTCTTTTTAAAGCATGAGATGTACATGACAGCACATCAATACAATAAAATACAGATCCAAATGGACAACTTAGAAAGGGTTTTGATTTTTTTATGATAACTTTAATTTTTCACAGCAAGGTTGACATTTGCGTGGAATTGCCCTCCTATCTTTGTTAAACACCATCCCAGTGGCCCCTCCCTCTTCTAATAATGTAAAAAACTGTCCCACTAACAATCCCCCCCCCCCCTTAGTTATTGAAAAACATTTGATTAGGTCTCTGTTGTAGATTTGTACATGAAGACTGATTATTTGACTATTCTCTGATTGATTGACTGATCCCTTCCCTTCCTGTAGCCCTCCATATTGCAGCCTGTCCAAGCCATTTTCATCGGCCTTATCCTGGCTTTGCTGTATTGGTGCTTCGGCCAGTTGTGGTAGTAAGGTACACTGTGCTCCCGTTGAGTGTCTCTGTCATCTGTCTGGCGTTTCCATCATCACCGCCATCTTCTAACTGTTCAGTGCATGGCTGTCATTGACGCTCCTCTGCTGCTTTTGCTGTCTGGCAACGACCAACACTGGGGAACTGGAGTACCAGAGCTGGTCCGGTCCAATCCTGGAGAGCCCTAACACTTCTGGTTTTGCTTCCTTCCTGGTATTTGTGGCACAAACTCTGATCCTTCCAGTAAAAATTAACCTGCGTTATTAGTGTAGATCATCCTGTTGTCAGCCAAATACGACAGTGATTGTCTGAAATCACTGAAGTTTCAGAGTTGTCTAGAATGCACCAAGAGTTGCACTTACCAAGAGTGTATTCAACACATTTTAGTTGTGAAACATTGACACAGAATAAAACCGGGAGCATCCTCCCTGTTTCTTCCATCCGATGTCAAAACAGAATGCACTTTGACAGATTTAATTCAGGCCTGGTGGCCCATTTCATCATCAGACTGTTATTAGGAGCTGATGAGGTCCAGAAGTGTTTGAGCCATCCAGGACTGGAAAAGCAACCTCCCTCCACTGAACTGCCATGTCGTTTTTAGCGGTGTTCAGACAGTCCTACTGTAACTCCTCCAGTGATGGAAGCTGTCTGCTCTGCTTGGATCACTAATGGAATGCCAGCGCCCCTTTTTCTTTGGTTTCCTGGGGTTGTTTAATTTTTTATCATTATTGCTTTATCATACTCGTTGTTTTCATTGACTTTCTTCTGAAGGGTACCTGGCTCTCTCCCAGTGAAACTGCAGTGCTGTTTCTTGTGC
The DNA here is from genome assembly GCF_011004845.1 of Esox lucius. Classification (NCBI taxonomy): domain Eukaryota; kingdom Metazoa; phylum Chordata; class Actinopteri; order Esociformes; family Esocidae; genus Esox; species Esox lucius. The sequence continues at coordinate 38,313,578 of NC_047570.1, read as the reverse complement.
CTTTCTCTCTTTCCTATGCCCCTGTTCTCTCTCTCCGTCATCTAAGCACACATCTCTCTCGCTCCAGTCTTGCTCTTTCCTCAATCTCTCTCCCCCTCAATCTCTCTCCCCCTCAATCTCTCTCCCCCTCAATCTCTCTCCCCCTCAATCTCTCTCCCCCTCAATCTCTCTCCCCCTCAATCTCTCTCCCCCTCAATCTCTCTCCCCCTCAATCTCTCTCCCCCCCCTCAATCTCTCCCCCCCCCTCAATCTCTCTCCCCCCCTCAATCTCTCTCCCCCCCTCAATCTCTCCCCCCCTCAATCTCTCTCCCCCCCCTCAATCTCTCTCCCCCCCCTCAATCTCCCCCCCCCCTCAATCTCTCTCCCCCCCCTCAATCTCCCCCCCCCCTCAATCTCTCTCCCCCCCCTCAATCTCTCTCCCCCCCCCCTCAATCTCCCCCCCCCTCAATCTCTCCCCCCTCAATCTCTCCCCCCCTCAATCTCCCCCCCCCTCAATCTCCCCCCCCCTCAATCTCCCCCCCCCTCAATCTCCCCCCCCCTCAATCTCCCCCCCCCTCAATCTCTCCCCCCCTCAATCTCTCCCCCCCTCAATCTCCCCCCCCCTCAATCTCCCCCCCCCTCAATCCCCCCCCCTCAATCTCTCTCCCCCCCCCTCAATCCCCCCCCTCAATCTCTCTCCCCCCCCTCAATCTCTCTCCCTCTCCCCCCCCTCAATCTCTCCCCCCCCCCCCTCAATCTCTCCCCCCCCCCCCTCAATCTCTCCCCCTCCTCAATCTCTCTCCCCCCCCCTCAATCTCTCCCCCCCCCTCAATCTCTCCCCCCCTCAATCTCCCCCCCCCCCTCAATCTCTCTCTCCCCCCTCAATCTCTCTCTCTCCCCCCTCAATCTCTCTCTCCCCCCTCAATCTTTCTCTCTCTCTCCCCCCTCAATCTCTCTCTCCCCCCTCAATCTCTCTCTCTCTCCCCCCTCAATCTCTCTCTCTCACCCCCCTCAATCTCTCTCTCTCACCCCCCTCAATCTCTCTCTCTCACCCCCCTCAATCTCTCTCTCTCTCCCCCCTCAATCTCTCTCTCTCTCCCCCCTCAATCTCTCTCTCTCTCCCCCCTCAATCTCTCTCTCTCTCCCCCCTCAATCTCTCTCTCTCTCCCCCTTCAATCGCTCTCTCTCTCCCCCCTCAATCGCTCTCTCTCTCTCTCCCCCCTCAATCGCTCTCTCTCTCTCTCCCCCCTCAATCGCTCTCTCTCTCTCTCCCCCCTCAATCGCTCTCTCTCTCTCTCCCCCCTCAATCTCGCTCTCTCTCTCTCCCCCCTCAATCTCGCTCTCTCTCTCTCTCTCCCCCCTCAATCTCGCTCTCTCTCTCTCCCCCCTCAATCTCGCTCTCTCTCTCTCCCCCCTCAATCTCGCTCTCTCTCTCTCTCCCCCCTCAATCTCGCTCTCTCTCTCTCTCCCCCCTCAATCTCGCTCTCTCCCCCCTCAATCTCGCTCTCTCCCCCCTCAATCTCTCTCGCTCTCTCCCCCCTCAATCTCTCTCGCTCTCTCCCCCCTCAATCTCTCTCGCTCTCTCCCCCCTCAATCTCTCTCGCTCTCTCCCCCCTCAATCTCTCGCTCTCTCTCCCCCCTCAATCTCTCCCCTCTCGCTCTCTCTCTCCCCCCTCAATCTCTCTCTCTCTCTCTCCCCCTCAATCTCTCTCTCCAACGTCTGGCCTTAATCTGTGGGCCGGCTGAAGGCCTTGCCTCCATCTCTGATCCCTGTGTGTCTTTTGCAGAGTGGGTGGAGTCCCTGGATGCCAGTGGTTGCGGTGATGGTAGCAGTGACGGCAGCAGTGCTTTACCCCAACTTCTCCAAAAGCAGCACCACCTGAAACCTCAGCTCCGCCCCCCTGGACTGTCACCCAGGCAGCCCCACCCCCCTGCTCCTTCAGCACCTCAGCCTGCCCCTTTAGTCAGCCCTCATTTTATGGATGGATCACCCCCACCCTGGGAGCTGACCCCTGTCTGGTCTTTCCACACAGGGCCTGTTCTCCATGGATTGATGGATTCCCTCTGGTGTCAGATAGCTCCTCTGCTGCAAACTGTACAAAGTCTGTGTATATAGAGAGGGAGAAGAGTAACCAAGATGAAAAGTTGTAATTTCTACCATAGATTAAATACTATATCAACAGTTATTTTTTCTGTTCTTAATCAGTTTGATGGGAATATTAGTAATTTTATTATTATTAAAGTGGCCTAAACTAGGCTTTTGTTTTGGTTATTTTTTTCTTGATGGGTACCAAACCTTTATTCATTTATTTTGGCTACAAGTTGTTTTAGCTAAATGTTATGGTTTGTTGGTTTGTTCGGGTGTTAATGTGGTATTCCAAATAAGGGTTTATTATTGAAGCCAAATCATTCTGATTATTCTTAGGTTGTGTCCCTTGATACTCCCTGCTGTTGCCCTGTAATAGGGCTCTGGTCTAAAGTAATGTACTATTATAGGGAATAGGACTCTGGTCTAAAGTTGAGTACTATATTTGGGAAATAGGGTGATTTTAAAGCAGTCTACATTCATGAGGCACAAAGTGCCTACAGAAACTAATAGCAGGTGTCTGTGTCAGAACTGGTAATTCTACAGAGGAGTTTTTAACTACACATTGAATATTTGACCTACAAACAAACCATAAATGACTGGTGTGTAGAGGACTGATTCACCATGTGACGATACTACTGTCATGTTTCCTCTGTGTATGGAGGAGAAAAACACTACAGTTCATAGACTTTGAATTAAAATGGAACCTTATTTGGTGTGCTGCAACATGATTTCTGGCAACTTGTACACAGTCAGGTTCTGGTTTTAGACAAGGGAGACTAGAAGGATGGAAGGCACAAACCCCCCCAGTCTAATGGCTGTAGGAGACTAGACTGGTCTTAGCCCCCTAACTCTGAGCTTGAGCTTCCAAGTGTTTGTGGTTATGGTTCGGAGCATCTAACTGTAGTTTTATGTCTATACTTCTAGTCCCAATTCCTAAGCTCATAGTATGTTGGCTTCTAGTCCCAGACTCTGCCATCGGTATTCCTTGGGTTCTAGTCTCAGGCTCTGCCCTCTGTATTCTATGGGTTCTAGTCCCCAGCCAGCCCACAGAAAGCCCTCTGCACCATAGATCTGATCACTACTAAAATCTCACCAAAGGCCAAAAGGAGGATTCTGATTGCTTACCTGTCTCACCAGGACTATGTCTGGTCTGTCTCACCAGGACTATGTCTGGTCTGTCTCACCAGGACTATGTCTCACCTCCAGAACACGTCTGGGGAAGAAAGCTTTGCCATCAAAGAACAGAAATGTTAACTAAAACCAGTGTAGAACCAGAGGTAGAAGGTCGGCGGTTAACAGGAGTGTTGGCCGTGTCTCAAATGGCACACTTCCCTGTACACAAGTGTGCACTACTTCAGGTCAGAAAGGAGAAGGGTGCTCTTTCAGCCGTGGAGCCGCTGGGCTGGGTTTGATGAGTGACCTATGGAGCTGAATGTGAACCAGGAGGTTCTGAGGTAGACGATCAGTGATTAGTGAACTGTTAGGTGAAGGAAGGATCCTGGCGTGTGGTGTCTAGTGGACCGGTACTGCCAAACTGGACCAGTGAGGAAGCCAGCTCACTTGGATAAAACACCAGTAATATATTTACCAGACACAAATATTTGTTTTTGGTTGCTGAGTCTACGACACCAAGCCCATGTCAAACTTAACTTTCGACGCGGATGTTACGCCAGAATATTTACACGTTTAACTGGCTAGATCATAGATCCTGCTTTGTAGTATCGATACCAGTTAACTGGCTAAGCAGACTTAATTCTGCAAACTCCATTGTGCAGATTCAGTGAGGTCTCACTAGGATCTTCTGCCTACACTGGAGTTGTAAATAAACAAGCTATTCCTCATACTTTACCTGTGTACACGAGTCATTGTGAATGCTTCATCGCAATCAGACCCTGATCCAATCGCTTAACTTACACCACCACAAAGCACAGGACACAGCTCTTCTCTATACATTAGGTAGGACAGGACACAGCTCGTCTCTATACATTAGGTAGGACAGGACACAGCTCGTCTCTATACATTAGGTAGGACAGGACACAGCTCGTCTCTACACAAGTGGCGTATAGACTATCACCAAGACAACGGAAGTTGGAGGAGGGAGTGATGAGGTTAGTGCTGGAACAGTGGACCATGCCGACCTAGAATCCTGTTTGTTGTTCACACAGAGACATCACACAAAGTCTACCATGGTGAGTGACATCACCTGTAACTGTGCTAAGTCAGTGACTTCACCAGTACGTGTTTGCTACATCATAAGACATCAGCTAAAGGACGCAGCAGATTCCCTTTTCATGCTTTTCAAAATGTGATGTTTTGACATCTGCTACTGTTGTTACAATGTGGGAAAGAACATTTGTCACGTCAACCACAATATGTGTATATATGAATGAATGTACGTTTGTAAATATACATTCTATACACAAAATAAAAGCTGATATGGGAAAGATATTGGTTACATCATCCAAAGTTCTGTCTGTTTGAGCTTTTCAGTCCCTAGGATGTCATTTAGGACAGAAGTCTTCTATAGTGACTGTGGTGCCTGAAGTGCAGGACACCATTCCGTTTCAGTTCAACAGGCTTTCAGTACAGGCAGTGTAATGTTTTCATTTGGGTTTGTTTTAATTAACAGAAATTAATGGAATCTTTTTTTATCCCAGATTTATTTTCTTTTTTTAGTCAAAATGTTTTCAGTCACATAATTAACATTCAATATATTGATTTTAAAAGACTTTTTTCACTAATTCACACTTGTTTCCCCACCAATGCAAATAAAGTGGTAATGTTTGTTGAGGGAAATTAAAATGATAGTTTTATTAGACAATTTAGAGAATTCCAGAACACCAGTGGTGAAGTACTGTATTTGACCAACACAAGAAGAGTCTATAATCAATTGTCTCGTACTAAATCATACATGCTGTCTTCTACCCTGTGTTAAATGGAAATCATTAATTTTATGTATTTTAAAAGGTTTCTGCTTATCCTCAGAGTTATTTTAAAACCCAGCCAGTCGCTCTCATAATACCATGCCAGTGGAATACAACATGACATGACTGAAAACATTGTTCAGAAACGTCAGATCAAATAGCTTTTTTGTGAATAAATAATTGTTTAAAATTCTATTTTGTAAAGAAATGAAAAGTTGCATTAGAGTTTCTGGAGTATACAGATTAAAAGTATTTGCACCAACACAATGTGATGTGCATGATTTTAATAAAACTACTACTCCTGTACGTGTCATCAGTCATTGGCTCTGATTTTTACTGGCTTCACATGGTTCCGTTTTTATTAAACAGGCATTACAAACGTCTGCTTACTTTAACCAACGCCATTCAAAAGGTGGAAGTAATCATAGTGTGAGCATGTACATTTTTTACCAAAAAATATTTATATAATCTGAAATCAATTCCATAATTCTGAGTTGACATTACTTAATGCTGTTGTGGGTCATTATGACATACGGGACGGATTAGCCTACTTCTATTGAATGGTTTGCTAGTGGTGGCTAAAGTTAGCAGATGTTTCTAATAGCTGTCTAAAGAAAACAGAATAATGGATTGCGGTTTGGCCGTAGACTAGACTGCTTTCAGGGTGAGAAATCATCACACATCAAGTTGGAAAAAAGGTGAAAATCTCTTATATGCAGTGAATAACCATTTTTTAAACATATGTTATGTATTTGTGGATTAACAGTCGAATCACTATCATACTATCCGTTAGCTGAAACATTTCATGTTTTATAGGAAGTGGTTTTGATGGTACACACTGTTTGATGGAGACTGTTTTAGCCTCGACAGGGTTACTTTTACAACTAGTGGACAGGAATACTGGAATAATAATTTAACAGCAAGACACCAGCTTCTTTAATACTTCCAGTGACCTCATTGTTGACATGTTCCCATCTGGCTTTTTAAAGGGGCATTTAACCCACAGGTAAGTGTGTGAAAGACCAGACACGAAACATGACTAGGTGGGAGCAGCCGAGTCCGCGCCAGGGTTCCAGATTTGATCGACAGTATACCCCAAATCACCCGCACACATAAAATAATAGCCAAATTTCGCGAAACTTTCCTACCTGGCAACAGGTCCGCGCGCAATCGCAACGTTCTGTTTTCTCAGCTGTGAACACAAGGTGGCAGTGTTTCCCTTGGCAACCGTCCTCCACCCACTTCCTAAATCTAGAACCACTAAAATGTTCTGGGTTAATCCTGTGCTTGGACGGAAGCATTTTAGCTGCTATCTCAACAGGCCCAGAGTGGTCTATCGGTAGAGTTATCTGGCTGGCTTCCCTCAGAGGAAACTGCTACTGATGATAGTACGTCTCATTACAGAAAGAGGTGGCAAATAAACAAAACAAACAAAAAACATGAATAGTAGGACAATGTAAATAATCTAATTACAGTCATTGACTTTTATACTATACTTAAGTGAAACTATCCCTTATAAGAATAACTTAAGCACTTTCCATCTTCTTCTCTATTGGAAGTCAACTTACATCTGACAGAGCCCTCGTGTTTTAAGGAAGACATCCATATCAATGGAAGGAAGTGTTTGAGTCTCATTGGTGACTAACCTGCAGTAGATAAGGTCTGATAGCCTGCAATGAGAGAAATTCCTGTGTAGTGATGTTGATGTGAGCAATCTTCCTGATTCACTGGGTCTTGGCCAATGGCAAGGGTTGGAGTCCACACTAACAGGACGTTCACCACCCCTTCAGCCCTATCACAGCCCCTGAGGCATTCTGTGCTCCAGACACACCTCCTTTAACTAAGGTTGTTGCCAATAGCACCATGAGCTCAGTAATCTTGGTTCGCCTGTCACCTAACCTAGGGAGAACAGTACTGGAAATATGCATTTATAACCTCTGGCCTTCAAGAATCACACTACCATGGCCGACATGGGGTTCCTGAATGCTGCTTTCTCTTGGTGCTGATGGAGGCGCAGATGGATATAGGCTAGCCAGCCAGATGTGATTGTTCCAGCTGAACGGGCTGATGATGTAATGGGATGGACTGGTGTCGTCAGACTGACAGTGAGATCAGTGATGCCCTTGGTGACTGAGTCAGGGAAGGATGAGCCAAGACAATGACATCACTGTTGCCCCCGGTAACTGAGTCAGGGAAGGATGAGTCCAGACAACGTTTTTCCTGTGGGCCCAGTGGGGCAGACGGCGCAGTGGGGCTGATGACTGAAGGATTCACTGGTATTCACTGGGATTCACTGGGAGAGCCCCAGAGCACATGAAGGGGTGTGGAATGATGGCATTATGCCCACGTGATCTGAGCCTAGTTGTCTTCATCTCAGGAACTATCAGCAATGTCAGAAGACAGTGCATCCTGTGCCAAAAAATGTACATTTACAAACACAAAACACACGATGCAAGTATTATTTGCTGGGAAGGACTGGTGGTGTTTCACACACAGGTGCCATGATAGAAAAAGTAGTGTTGGGAAATTACTGTTTGCATCATAAACTCTTAACAATCAACATATATTATTGATCATTGATATGACATCACATCCTGACAAAAGTTAAAACAACAGCTCTCACAAGCTGAACTGCAGGTGTTGCCCTCTCTGTGTCTGCAAGACATTCAACCAGGACACTGGTTGTGTGTGTGTGTGTGTGTGTGTGCGCGCGCCCCACCCTGTGATTCACCAGACTTCGTACCAGGGTCTGCAGCGCTGGAAACACAGATTAGTTCAGTAGTGACATACAGTATCTCACAAAAGTGAGTACACCCAATCACATTTTTGCAAATATTTGATTATATATTTTTAACACTGAAGAAATGACACTTTGCTACAATGTAAAGTAGTGAGTGTACAGCTTGTATAATAGTGTACATTTTCTGTCTCCTCAAAATAACTCAACACACAGCCATTAATGTCTAAACCTCTGGCAACAAAAGTGAGTACACCCCTAAATGAAAATGTCCAAATTGGGCCCAATTAGCCATTTTCCCTCCCCGGTGTCATGTGACTCGTTAGTGTTACAAGGTCTCAGGTGTGAATGGGGAGCAGGTGTGTTTAATTTGGTGTCATCGCTGTCACACTCCCTCATACTGGTCACTGGAAGTGAACTCTCTGAGGATCTGAAAAAAATTATTGTTGCTCTACATAAAGATGGCCTGGGCTATAAGAAGATTGCCAAGACCCTGAAACTGAGCTGCTGCACAGTGGCCAAGACCATACAGCTGTTTAACAGGACAGGTTCCACTCAGAACAGGCCGCTGCATGAGTGCTGCCGGCACTGGGGAACTACAGTTCATTGAGGGAATCATGAATGCCAACATGTACTGTGACATACTGAAGCAGAGACTGGGCCGCAGGGCAGTATTTCAACATGATAACGACCCCAAACACACCTCCAAGACGACCAGTGCCTTGCTAAAGAAGCTGAGGGTAAAGGTGATGGACTGGCCAAGCATGTCTCCAGACCTAAACACTGTTCAGCATCTGTGGGGCATCCTCAAACAGAAGGTGGAGGAGCGCAAGGTCTCTAACATCCACCAGCTCTGTGATGTCGTCATGGAGGAGTGGAAGAGGACTCCAGTGGCAACCTGTGAAGCTCTGGTGAACTCCATGCCCAAAAGGCTTAAGGCAGTTATGGAAAATAATGGCACTTTGGGCCCAATTTGGACATTTTCACTTTGGGGTTTACTCACTTTTGTTGCCAGTGGTTTAGACATTAATGGCTGTGTGTTGTGTTATTTTGAGGGGACAGCACTACTTTACATTGTAGCAAAGTGTAATTTCTTTGACACTTGTACAAAAAAGGTCTGGTCTGGTCCAAGGTGTACACCTCTACACCACTCTAGAAATTCCTGAGGACTTTTAGAATGATGACATGCATGATTTGTTTGAGTAGAATACAAATTAATTTGCTAATAAATGTGATGAATGAAAATCTGCTATTCTGAAATTAAATTATATATTTAAATTCAAATGCAACCGAAGAGATCAAATAGACTAAGTACAGCTTGAATACTTTTATGAATATATTTAAAGTCTTACTACGTACAATAAGACCAGGGGCAGCACTCAGGAGCGAAACAGTGAGTGTCGTCATCGGGAGTTTTCGTAATTAACATGGATAACGCGCACTGCGCAAGCGCAAGGTCCCGGTAAAGAAAGACTCTGGACTGCAGGGCACAGAACTACTCACTCAAACAGCGGAGCCAGCTAGTGCAGCATATACTGAAGACCAGGCTACAACTCCGACCTTACGAAGAAAGTCAGAAAAAAAAGCGAAGAAACGCTAACGAGATGCCGGCTACAGAAAAAGATTTGGCGGACGACGCGCCATGGAAGAAGATCCAACAGAACACTTTTACGCGCTGGTGCAACGAGCACTTGAAGTGTGTGAATAAACGGATAGCCGACCTGCAGTTGGACTTTAGCGACGGGTTGCGGCTTATCGCCCTGCTGGAGGTGCTCAGCCAAAAGAAGATGTACAGAAAGTACCATCCCAGACCCACCTTCCGCCAGATGAAACTGGAGAACGTTTCCGTGGCCTTGGAGTTCTTGGATCGCGAGAGTATCCGACTCGTCTCCATAGGTAAATGTTTCCGTTAGTTTGAATCCTTGTCACGTGGTCCTTTCCTTACACCTGATACGGAAATCAACCGACCTGCTTTCCTTTTATTAATATAATAGTAAAAACACGTAATGTAATGTTACATGTTTGAATTAATTACTTTTATTTGAATAACGCCTGTTAATAGACTAAACGAGCCGTGAACTTGACTGCGTGTATTGTACCTCACCTGTTTATGGGTTAACTTTGTCATGGCCACAATAAAGTCAGTCAGTCCACGGAATAAAGGATATCCTATTGGAACAGGTGTGCAGGGTGGTATTAGATTTGTAATTGCAATCCTTTTTTTTAATTACACGCCCAAACATCTCACTTTCTTCAATGGCTGAGAACATGACCATTGGGGTGGGTATCCACTGGAAAGGGCAGAGATTTCGGGATCAAGTGACAGTTGCTGGAACAGTTTGTTTTCAAAAGCAGAAGGATATTGATGTAACTTGACCTCAATGCATGTTGCATTTCTAACGGGTGATACAGTTAAACTGCTAACAGCGTCTTGCAAAGACAAAGGATCGTCTGTTAATACTGTCAAGATTTGTAGAGTTGAATAAGTTGTTTTGCCCAGCAAACAGCATAAAGTGGTTTGGCCTTGATAGCACAATAGTCATCACACTACTGTGTGATTTACGGCATCTCGTTAAATGACAATGTTTTGAAGATGATGTATGCTGCATTCGCTAAACAATGTGCTGACATGGAACATCTTGCCCTGTAGAGGACAGACAGTGTTGACTTCAACAATCTATCCCTCTCTCTGTCTCTCTCCCCCAAAATGGTTTAAAAACATGTTGTTCATGGATGTCTGAAACATGCTTTCTTTCTGGGTAATCAAGTGTTTTATTTCCTCAGGTGATGTAGCTTTTTAATCCAAACCAGAGTAGAATGATGCCAGTGTTCTTGCGCGCACACACACACACACACACACACACACACACACACGATCACAAGCACGCACGCGTCTGTGCACACACCAACACACCTGTTGTGGTTCTGTTGCCAAGGGGAAAATAACTCCTTGCCTTTGAAATCGTCCAGGTGCTTCTCTTAATACTAAAGCCGGTGTGAACCGAACCCTGGTTTTCTGTTAGTGGGAACCGAACCCTGGTTTTCGGTTAGTGGGAACCGAACCCTGGTTTTCGGTTAGTGGGAACCGATTCCTGGTTTTCGGTTAGTGGGAACCGAACCCTGGTTTTCGGTTAGTGGGAACCGAACCCTAGTTTTCGGTTAGTGGGAACCAAACCCTGGTTTTCGGTTAGTGGGAACCGAACCCTGGTTTTCGGTTAGTGGGAACCGAACCCTGGTTTTCGGTTAGTGGGAACCGAACCCTGGTTTTCGGTTAGTGGGAACCGAACCCTGGTTTTCGGTTAGTGGGAACCGAACCCTGGTTTTCGGTTAGTGGGAGCCGAACCCTGGTTTTCGGTTAGTGGGAGCCGAACCCTGGTTTTCGGTTAGTGGGAGCCGAACCCTGGTTTTCGGTTAGTGGGAGCCGAACCCTGGTTTTCGGTTAGTGGGAGCCGAACCCTGGTTTTCGGTTAGTGGGAGCCGAACCCTGGTTTTCGGTTAGTGGGAACCGAACCCTGGTTTTCGGTTAGTGGGAACCGAACCCTGGTTTTCGGTTAGTGGGAACCGAACCCTGGTTTTCGGTTAGTGGGAACCGAACCCTGGTTTTCGGTTAGTGGGAACCGAACCCTGGTTTTCGGTTAGTGGGAACCGAACCCTGGTTTTCGGTTAGTGGGAACCGAACCCTGGTTTTCGGTTAGTGGGAACCGAACCCTGGTTTTCGGTTAGTGGGAACCGAACCCTGGTTTTCGGTTAGTGGGAACCGAACCCTGGTTTTCGGTTAGTGGGAACCGAACCCTGGTTTTCGGTTAGTGTGAATGGACTTGATCATGCCCCTAAATAGTTTATGCTTCAAATGCAGAGAAACAGAAAACATAACATACATCGCTTTGGAAACAACTGTTACAGGAAATACATGAGATGACGTGTTTCCAGGTAACATGGGATTTCTAGGGTGGATGGGCAGCCTGGTAACCTTAACCTGCCCTGGGTGGGTCTGTCTGAAAGGACAGGTTAGTCCTGGCGTCTGCCCCTTGGGAGTGTCTGAATGGAGGGGTTAGTCCTGGAGGTCGACCCCTGGGGAGTGTCTGACGTGGGGTTAGTCCTGGAGGTCAGCCCCTGTCTGTTGATCTTAAATCTCTGCATCTGGCCAGCCAATGGATGAACAGGACAGGCTGCTGATTTTATTAAACATCCTGCTGGTTTGAGGGACAGCGTATTTTCTCAGGCGCCCTGTATGTGAGTGACTACCCATACAGCAACCACCATAAGAGGCTGACGTTTGGGATGCTTGTAATGGTGCATTTACATTGACCTGTCTGGTGTTGATTAAAAAACCAAGTGTGGAAATTAACTGCGGTGTTGCTGTTTTACCCATTTGACCGAAGTGAGGTCTAAAAACACGAGTTACCCACCTATGTGTCTCATGTCCTCGGTGACAAAGCCAGTGTGGATACGAGAAGAGGATTTACTAGCCTTTGCAATATCAAAATTTTAGTCATTTTCATGTACATGCTAGTTGCATTGGCCCATACTATGTTAACTCGCCCTTGTGTAAACCAGCCTGTAGTTTTGAATAACTGATGAGGCCTAGTCCTGGAGGAAAAATCCAATCTTCATAGACATGCAGTGTATTTCTGGGCTAGGCTTGATCAGTGTCAAGGAAGCTGCCCTGAGGAGATCTGTTGTATGGTGAAACTTTCAAGGCCCTTGTTGTCTTGCAAAGAAATAGTTTTGGTAGTTGGATAGCCTGCCACATTTGGCGAACTTAGGCGTTGAGAATTAAATGACTGGACCTGAGCTCATGGTTACGCAGTAACATAATATGCTCTGCACATTACCTTTTAAATTAGTTGTCAATTATAAAATGTTTAACTGGGTTACCTGGTTTGTACAAGATCTGTAGATAAAAAGCATTCACCCCTGATGAACAGACACTCTTATTCAAACTTTAGAACATTTCTCCTGTCTGTCTTTTCCATTACAATCTTTTGAAATGATTTTCTTTTGTCAAATAAACCTGGGTCTGTGGAAACCTGCCTAGTGAGTCAGAGTACCATCCAGTCACCATTACTTATCCTGCAGGATTAAAGTTGACTCACTATTGAATGATTGGAAGATGAAGCAATGTCAGACCAGCTTATTTCTTAACTTTATCCTAAATGAGCTGTTAAGTAAAGGTTGAATTAAGCAAACAACGCAGTCTTCTCACTAAGCAGAACAACTGACCTAGCCTTCTCACTAACCAGAACAACTGACCTAACCAGAACTGACCTAGCCTTCTCACTAACCAGAACGACTGACCTAACCAGAACTCAATCCAGTCTTCTCACTAACCAGAACAGCTGACCTAACCAGAACTGACCCAGTCTTCTTGGTGTCACTACATTTTAATGATCCTGGCTTTTATAAGCTTTTTTGCCCATCTCCCACAATGCCCATTGTTGACTCAGGAAGTGTGAGGGTTCACATCGATACATCCTATCAGTCCTCCTTCCTGTTCCTATTGACACAAATGACCAGGGTGCCATGTTTTTTCTGCACTTTAAAAAAAGGATCCACCTTAGAAAGACTGACGTGGGCAACAGCTTAGCCCTGACCTGTGAACTAAACCGTGGGCACCAGTTTAGCCCTGACCTGTGAACTAAACCGTGGGCACCAGTTTAGCCCTGACCTGTGAACTAAACCGTGGGCACAAGTTTAGCCCTGACCTGTGAACTAAACCGTGGGCACCAGTTTAGCCCTGACCTGTGAACTAAACCGTGGGCACCAGTTTAGCCCTGACCTGTGAACTAAACCGTGGGCACCAGTTTAGCCCTGACCTGTGAACTAAACCGTGGGCACAAGTTTAGCCCTGACCTGTGAACTAAACCGTGGGCACCAGTTTAGCCCTGACCTGTGAACTAAACCGTGGGCACCAGTTTAGCCCTGACCTGTGAACTAAACCGTGGGCAACAGCTTAGCCCTGACCTGTGAACTAAACCGTGGGCAACAGCTTAGCCCTGACCTGTGAACTAAACCGTGGGCACCAGTTTAGCCCTGACCTGTGAACTAAACCGTGGGCACCAGTTTAGTCCTGACCTGTGAACTAAACCGTGGGCACCAGTTTAGCCCTGACCTGTGAACTAAACCGTGGGCACCAGTTTAGCCCTGACCTGTGAACTAAACCGTGGGCACCAGTTTAGCCCTGACCTGTGAACTAAACCGTGGGCACCAGTTTAGCCCTGACCTGTGAACTAAACCGTGGGCACCAGTTTAGTCCTGACCTGACCCTTGAATGGTCAACATTTATTGTTCTGTTTGGATCCTACTGAACTGCTGTTAGATCATTAATGGACTTCCACCTTTAGGCTAGCCTGGTTCCTCGTCAGTCTGTGCCATCTTGCCAGGTTCTATGGTCATCCGTAAGTGTTGAGACCACACAAACAAATCTTGAACCCGGTTTTCTTATGGAACAGGTGGGAAAGAGCAAGTAATGACAAATAATTCATAATTGACAGATATCACCAACTTTACCTAGTACACCAACCTAGTTCTACCCTTGTGTCTGTTATTAGAAGTACATTTTAACCGATGTTTGCTACTTCAATGTTAATCCCTTGAAAGAAAGCACCTTCAATTTAACACTTTGTCAAATAAATCAGGATATCTTAAGCTAGGATCATATCGTTATGACAGTTGCAGGGCATATTTAGCAGTCTGATTTAGCACAGAAAGGTAGCTGTATTTAAAATGAATGCCACATTTAAGCATTGTAAATTAGGCTTGTAACTAACTTGCTAATGAGGCAAACAATGTTATCATTAAGATATTAAGAAATGTATTATAAATTAAGGTAGGGTTGGCCATATTATATTTAGTGTAGCTCGGTCTAGGTCGGGGGTCTTAAGCGCCGCCCTAGTGGCTCCCTGGAGCTTTTTAAAAAATATGAAGAAAAAAGAAATTAGTTTGAATATAATTTCTGTATGATATAAAAATGTAATCATGAATGCTCACTATGTATTTGTAGCATACTTATCATTTTGATACTAAGGGGGTAATATAGACACTTACATTACCTTCATTATAAGGCTTATATAAGGCGTTAAATATTTGCGGCTCCAGACAGATTAATTATTTTGGTCCAATATGGCTCTTTCAACATTTTGGGTTGCCGACCCCTGGTCTAGGTTCAGATTCAGAAGAGAATGATTAATGTTAGCTAGCATGCTAGCCAGCTGCACAGAAAGACACAGAATCGCTACTATAGCTACCTTAATAAGTACAGTCTACGGATCAGACTTTTTAACAAGACAGCTTTGAATGGTCGTTAACTCATAAAATAACATTAACTTGAATAGAACACCAATGAAAGGACCATACAGTAACTATAGCGTATATAATATATTTTCTGTAAACCGCAATCATTTATTCAAGAAGGAGGACATTATGGCCACTTGAGGCATCAGCAGCCATGGCTGTTGTGGCTGCCATGAAATGTAAGCCTTGTTAGTGTCTCTGGTTGGTTAATTTATTTGAGATTGAGTAAGTGATGGCTAAAAGAAAGTCATTTGGCTTGTCTTGACTTATCATAGCTTGTGTTAAGTTTAGGGTCATGGTTTGGGTTAGAATGAGGGTCAGGGTTAAGTTTAGGTTTATGGTTTGGGTTAGAATGAGGGTCAGGGTTAAGTTTAGGTTTATGGTTTGGGTTAGAATGAGGGTCAGGGTTAAGTTTAGGGTCATGGTTTGGGTTAGAATGAGGGTCAGGGTTAAGTTTAGGGTCATGGTTTGGGTTAGAATGAGGGTTAGGGTTAAGTTTAGGTTTATGGTTTGGGTTAGAATGAGGGTCAGGGTTAAGTTTAGGTTTATGGTTTGGGTTAGAATGAGGGTCAGGGTTAAGTTTAGGTTTCTGGTTTGGGTTAGAATGAGGGTCAGGATTAAGTTTAAGCAAGAATGTCAGGTTATTGAGGATAGTGTTTTAGTGGGGGTCTGTCTCCTACTCAGATCTGTAGTGACTAAGTCAGAAGTTTGATGTCTTTAGTGACGTCGACTGACCTTCGTTTCCAAACTTAGACTCAGGAAATAACAGTTAAATACACTGCAAGAAACAACCAATGAGATCAGTGTGTCCTGCCGCCGTGTGTTCTGGACAAAGACTGTCTTGTTGCTGACTAAACGGAACCACACATGCTTTCTCAGATAGCGACTAAACCCCAGTCCAGACAGGCTTCATCCCTTGTTGAGAGTTAAGGGGTTGTGCTGAGGAGCGAATGTGTTCCTGCTAGTCTGCTGGATGGCCGGTCTGCTTTTCAGGCAAATTAACAGGTCTAAATGCCAGGAGGTGAAGAGGTCATACCAGTAGTCAGTAGTATTTTATTAAGCCCAGTCAGTTGAGCCCAGACCAAAGGGCTGCTTCGCCCGACCCCACCTGAATTCTGGTGAGCTCTGAGTCAGACCCTGCCTAGCTAACAGAGCCTCTACCCTACCCCAGCCCTAGCCAAAAGCTTTGGTTTGTTTTAATGCTGTCCTTGGAAGCTGTTGAAAGCTTCTTTACACGCACACACACCTACCTCTGCTTCTCGTGAACGGTAACCAAACAAATATAAGTGTGTAGACACAGCGAGGTCATGCTGATGGAATCCATGTTTCTGTCTCTAATCACAGAGACCACAAGTCACCACAGGCCTCCTTCCCTCCACACACACACACACACACACACAGATCTATAACACACGCACACAGCCCTCTCTGCCAGGACAAGATCACTATAATTCAGACTTGTTCCTTTTCATTACGAAACAAAAAATGAGAGAGATGGAGAAGAGGGGGAAGGATGAAAACGGGGGGGGGGGAGAAGAATGAGGGTTGGAAAGGTGAAGAGGGATGAGGATGGGGGGATGAGGATGGAGGGATGAGGGGTGAAGAGTAGACCATAATGTGAAGTAATGTTGTCTCAGAAATGTTGTGTAGAGTAGCCCATAATTGTGAAGAGACACTTTAAATCAGCTAATAACACACAGCGTTTCCTTTTCTGTTTAAATGTAAATGGACTCACCACAAGCTGTGCTTTCTGTCAGCAATGATGATTGGAGGAAAGGAAGCAGGCGGGCCCCCTCCGGTCCTCAATGAAATGATCAGTATGGCTTCCTCCATCGTTTGGACATAGTCAGGTCACGAACAGAAAACGTTTTTAATATGAGCTCTCTGCAAAAAAGTTTGGGAAACAGTTTTGGTGATACAAGCAACCTCCTCTGTCTGCGTGAGTTTGAGAACGTTCTGGAATGAATGTACCACCACCCCCTTCACTATTTCAAATGTTCTGTAGTATTTAACCCTCTTGTTTAGTCGAGTAGAATTTAGTTCAGGACTGAAATGCTCCTAAAAATCATCAAAATAAGTTACATGCCCTCAGTTTGTGGTAAATGGAGGTTTACAAGGACTGCCTGTGTCTTCTATCAGTACAGCATCTGGTAGGTGTCAATTAAGTATTGAATTTCCATCACAGATTCAACTGCAAAGCCTGGGGAGCCTGGACAAGTTAATCATTATGTTGTGGATGATGTGATAAACCACACAGCAACATCAGAGATTCAGCTGTCCTTCTCAACTGGGGATGAGTCAACTATGTTGTAAATATGCCATAATCCTGACATAGTTGAAAGGAGACATCTGTACTTATAATATTTCTAAAATATGCATTAATTATGCAATACAATATTGAACAATATGTACTGTCAAAGGAATCCAATTTAATGGAATGATGTCGTTGTTATAATATTGTTATTATATTGTTATATTTCCTCTTGAAAGGGTTTAGGGTTAGGGTTAGGGTTAGGTGTATGGTCACCTTTAGTGTGTGGATGGTGTCAATCTGGTTCATTTTGGATTAGATTTCGACAGTTTGCGTACTTCATTTATTTTCTACAGTTCTTTTGTTTTGCTAAAGTTTGCGTATTGTGAAAGGTCAATATGCACCTCCTTTCTCTCTGTGTAAAATATGCTATCCCCTGGTTTTTGAGAAGCAAAAGATTGTGTTAATTTCAATTTCCTTTTATTTACTAGCATTAAACTAGATTCAGTTACATTCATTTATAAGCTAACATTTAAAATGCACATGTTAATCTGTGGACATCCTAAACTTGTACTTAAAGCAACTGATCGTTGCCATTTGCACGGACTACATTTTGCTGGTCATCAATTCATGTTAAAAAAAGAATGAACATTAACAAATTGTTGATTGATTCATAGAAATGTGATTTGTCAACTCTGACACTAACGCCAGTAACAAAGTGAATACTTAGTTTAACAGCTGCTTGGCTGTAAATAAACTGGCACCAGTGTTTGAGTAGATCGGCACTGATAACATTCATTAATACTCAACTCAACCATGCATTTGTGATAAACCACAAAAAGGAATTCTCACTTCAAAAAGGCAAGACATGCAATGAAGCCTAACTAAAACAAGCACACTAAAAAAGCAGACAATGACCTTATTGTCCCTCTTCCGCCTCTGTCATAATGTCTCCATGTTTTCAGATGCATCAGTCACACTCCCATGCATCGCAGGTGAGCTTTGCAAATGTTTGCAGCTAACAGTCTTTTTAAAGTGTTTTAATCCTTTAGCCAACATCCTTGTTACGACAATATCAGTGTTACGACAATATCAGTGTTACGACAATATCAGTGTTACGACAATATCAGTGTTACGACAATATCAGTGTTACGACAATATCAGTGTTACGACGACGACATCCGTGTTACGACAACTATGTGGTACGACAACATCCATGTTACAACAACAACATGGTACTTTCTGCTGGGGTCACATCTGCATCTTAATAGGACCAGCGGTGGTTCACAGTAAAAGTAAAAATGAATATCTCAGTCTTTGACTTAGATGTTTTAAAATATAATCTATGTGTGATGAACACACACAGGAAACTACAACACTATGCATAGTTTATATTGAATATGATTAATTTTGTTTTATTTTAGTTTTGGTCAGTTTGAGTATCTTCTACACACCTATGTTGTTCCTCCAACTGTGAAATGGACCAGCAGGATGTAGTGGGCTTAATGGATATGCTGGTCCTAGGACCGACCCTCCTGATGTAGCCTCCCCACCTGCCGTGTGGAGCCACCTCTCCCAGTTTTAGGCCAGGGCCTGAAGACTAGGTTTATGTCCTTTATTGGTACCTTATGTTACTTTGTGCAGTTTAGAAGAATGTTCTTGTTTTAAAGCTCAGCCTTCACTGTGTGATTAATGTTAAGCAAGACCGAAATTGGCTGCAGTCCTTGGTTTTACGTCTGCAGGGTGTGTCTCTGTCCCGACCGCGACTGTGTTTTTCATGATACTGCTGCATTTTACCTGTGAAATAACAATGTTCCCAACACTCAGTTCCTTCATACTAAACATCAACAGCCCCATTCGTTTTAGTCAGTCCGTCTGTGGATTACTCCTGCAAAGAAGAGTGTCTCGTATGCTTCAGAGTTTCCTCGTCTTGTTGGATGACGTGGTGGTCTTTCCTTCTGTCTCACTCTTTCCTCTCCACCAGAGCTTTACATGGAGGTGTGACATCTCACAACACAGTGCTGTCAGGCCCAGCCACAACACCTCTCTGTTACAGGCACACCTTGCCTGGACGGGCTCCGACAGGCTTGAACGTCATTAAAGGCCTCTTTCTCACCCATGTTCACAGCTGACCAGTGGCCCATTTCAAAGCACGTAGTGTCAGCCTGGCCTACAACTAGAGGCTTAGCTGAAACCAGGAGTCATTCTCCCCTTGGCTGCTATTAAAGGCTTTATCAGACTGGCTTGCTGCAGAGGCCAGGCAGGGAGTGGTAGTTAATAAACAACTGTGTGTGTGTTTGGTGCCTTCACTCTTTAACCTTGGTTTGCATCACTCTGTTAGAACGATAACTGTAAGCTTTGGAAGAAAACGTCCTATAACTCTCTTGAGTACAGTGAGAAGGGCTTCAATCTAAAGATCAAACAAGACTCCCTGTCACTCGTCTGTGGCTGTCTGTCACTCGTCTGTGGCTGTCTGTCACTCGTCTGTGGCTGTCTGTCACTCGTCTGTGGCTGTCTGTCACTCGTCTGTGGCTCCCTGTCACTCGTCTGTGGCTCCCTGTCACTCGTCTGTGGCTCCCTGTCACTCGTCTGTGGCTCCCTGTCACTCGTCTGTGGCTGCCTGTCACTCGTCTGTGGCTGCCTGTCACTCGTCTGTGGCTGCCTGTCACTCGTCTGTGGCTGCCTGTCAGTACTGTACGAAGTGATATAAATCAGAACTAGTCTGTTCTGGATCTTATCGGGCCCTGTCACTTCTGTCCGGGCAGGGTTCGGCGTAGGGAGTGGTCGAAGTGAAATGGTGAGACTTGCACATGAATCGTATCTCTCCGTCTGCCGGTCTCTCTCTACTGCACCTGCGATATGCTGAGAAATTCTCTGCCATTGTTCTCTTGTGGCCTGTGACTCATTAGCTCCAGTAGCAGAATTGTCAGGTTTGACAGCAGCACCTCTAGATTGCACCGCACTTTCTCTGTCAGCCTCCAAAGGTATTCCTATGTAATGCACCTTTTAGAAGGGGTGTTCTGTATCGGGAACAGGGACTCCTTTGGGGCTTATGCTAATTGCAAATTTAGAAAAAATAATTGGTTAATGTTCTCTACTGCCCAGCATGTGAAAAGTGACCTTTTTGTCCATGTTGTGAGAGTGTTGTGGTTTTGTCTGTTTGTCCGTGTTGTGAGAGTGTTGTGGTTTTGTCTGTTTGTCCGTGTTGTGACAGTGTTGTGGTTTTGTCAGTGAGTGACTGGGAAGAGCTGTAGTATCAATTTAAGAGAACTGGTTTGACAGGATCTACGTATAACACATGTCTGGCTACTCTGCTCACCAGTCAGTCTGTGTCCTGGGAGGCTTTTTTGAAACCTATGTGCTCTTGAGGGTTGGTCGCGATGACGTTATGGGTCCAGCGATATGACAACCTGCCACACGTTGTAATAATTTACAATCAACTCTCACGCCGGTCTACGACTGTGTAAACCGGCTGTTCAGTTGATACACACACATACACACACAAAGATGTTGGAGCAACTTGACCAAACATTCAATGGTTGCCATGGTGCCCAATGCCAAAAGTAATATTTGTGGTCACTGACTTTTTGAGAGTTTCCTAAAAAAACGTCCTGGACCACGCATCTGAATAACACTCCCTTCATCTGTCCGTCTCTGTCGCCTTCACTCTCTCTGAGTCTTTAATACGTGTTTTCATGACATCATGCTATGTTATGATGCAGGAAGCTATCACTGGCGGTTGGCATGTTAACATCTGTTGATTAATAGGAATGTGAAATATGTGTCTCTGTGGTTATACGGTGGGCAGGAAGTTAGGAAGTGCGGCTCAGTTTCCACCTCTTTTTGTGGGCAGTGTTCACATAGGTAGACTTGGTTCTCAAAAGAAGACAGACTATGGTGACCTCTCAAAAGCAAGGCCATCCTCAGAGTCTGTAGATAGTCAAGGTTTTTCTTAACCACTGTGACAGCGAGATTGTCTTGTTCTACCACTCTGTTGAGCATTCCAGTTCACTTAGGTTTTGTTGATTCTTTCCAATGTTTTCTCATTGTGGTTGGGTCTAACTGTGTTGCTGTCCCGGGACTCTGTGGGGTCTGTTTGGGTTTGTGAACATGGCCCCAAAAACCAGCTGGCTTAGAAGGCTCTGTCTGTAGATTAGGACTTTATCATGGGAGGTTTGAGAATGGGTCTCTTTTGGTCTCTATCATCGCAGTACTTCCCGTGAACTTTTGCAGATTGACAATGTTACAAATGAACTAGTCTTTGTTACTCTTTAGACCTCCGCTGAACTGAAGACATTGTTAATGTTTTACCGGCTCTGCTGCCTTCTGTAGAGCCGCCTGACCAACAGGTGGCCAACCAGGCTAACATCAGCCATCCTCCTGCATGGATGTTTTAAGCCCAATGGACTGTTGTGTCCCCAATGGCCCTTGTTCCATACATACCTCAGTAGGACGGCGAGTACAGGCTGAGTTCACACGGACATCGTTCAGAAGATTTCTGTTAATTATATTTCCCATTGAGCTGTAAAACTACTAGGGGAGAATAATGTCTGACATGTCAAGTGCAGCGTTTGACTGTACAGCCACTGCATGAGCTGATTGGCAGCGTGGATGAAGATTGTCAAAAATGCATGCAGAAAATTTTATTTATGTCAGCAATTTGAAACTTATCCCTTTAGGATAAAATATTACTTTAAGTTACTATAACATTTTTATACTTGCTCATCGTTATCGAGGGCATCTTGAGCTAAAATGAGTGTACAAGCCAGTCTATAAAGGCATTGTGGTGTCCTTTACATCCAGTCTGTATAGTTAATTGTGTTTTACGGCCAGTCTACAATGTCAGTGTGGTGTTTTGCAGCCAGTCTATATAGTCAATGTAGAGTTTATTTTTTTAGACTGGCTGTAAATGTAGTGTTTTACAACAAGTCTATGAAGGTAATGTAGGGTTTACAAAGTCAATGTGTATATAGAGCTTACCTTTATAGACTGGCTGTAAATTTAGTGTTTTCCTGACTGTCTATAAAGGTCGTTTTTTCCTGACAGTCTATAAAGGTAATGTAGTGTTTTACAGCCCTTGTTGATAGTTTTGAAGCATGATAAACTTCCATTCCTCCAGTGGTCAACAGGTATGAGAACCACATTAAACATGTACCCAGCAGAAGTATGGCAAACAAAGCAGTTTTTCTCTGTCCTGGTTTCTTTGCCCTGCACTTATTATTTTTTTCTTCATTCTAAATATTTGTACCTGTCTCTCTCTCTGTACCTGTCTCTCTCTCTGTACCTGTCTCTCTCTCTGTACCTGTCTCTCTCTCTGTACCTGTCTCTCTCGCTGAACCTGTCTCTCTCGCTGTACCAGTTTGTCGGAATCTCTGTCACTTTCATAGGTATCAGTGCCATCCAGGGAGAGCCTAATGTATTGTAGGAAAGAAGGGAGAAGAAAGACCACTGTCTGAGATTACATTGCCCCAAACAGGAGCTTTCAACCCTGGTCAGGAAGGGGAAACCGAGATGGGGCCGAGAGGCCCTGCAGTCAACACACATCCCATAATACTTCAAGACAGTGTTTCCTGCAGGATTCAATGTTAGTAGCAGGGGCACCAATTGCCCTACAGAGGTCTGGGAGCCATTTATTTTTTTCCATGCTTCTGTATTAGTTGTTCTTATATCTTTGCACTGGCTTCCAGTCAGTTACAGAAAATGTTTAAAGTGGTGCTTTTATTCTATAAATCACTGAAAGGTTTAGGCCCCGAATACATTTCTGGTATGTTTGAAGAGTAGAAACCGAGCAGGGCTCTTAACTCCATGAACACAGGTCAGCTAGTAGAGCCCAGAGTCCAAACTAAACATGGAGAAGCTGCGTTTAGCAGTTATGCTGCACACTATTGGATCTTAGATGTGCCTCAAACACATACATTCTTAAATTCAGGTTAAAAACACTTCTGACTGAGCGCTTAAACTTAACCACAATTTTGTTTTATTGTTATGATGTTTTTATTTGTTTTACCAATAAAATATTTTCCAGCAATGCAAGCTCTGGTGCTATCAGAGGAATAACATCTGCTGATGACGGATAATGCAAGTTCTTGTGCTGCTGTTTAGACATCGATGCTGGGTATTATCTCACAAAAGGACTGACGAGTTTATGCTGGAGCGCGAGGACTGAGATACCCGGGTGGTTCAGTAAACAGTTATGGTGATTGTAATTCATTAAGGATGAATATAAAATGCATGTACAGACAGGGCATGAATGTCCTCCTGGAGAGAGACCAGTAATACATTGATGCAATGATTATCTCACAAAGGGACTGACAGGTTCATCCAAGCATTGGAATGAGAGGGTTGAGATACTGGGGTGGAGAGTCCCCCTGGAGGATGCTTTTTAAAAAAATTCTATTGCGTTTTATATTTTTATTTTCACAGTAAAGCACATTGAATTGCTTCTATGTATGTATTGTGCTATACAAATAAGCTTGCTTGCTAACAACTGTTCCTTGTAGCTAGATGGGAGCAAATTTAAAGGCAGTTTAAAAAAAACAAAGGGCTAAAACAAACCGTTTGGATCCATATCCAGTGTCTTACTGTATAAATCAATGTGATGGATTGAAACACACTTATGTTGACGTGATTTCCGCAGGACCAGGCCAAGTTGGCAACATTTCCTTTCCCTTTGAAGAGCTTCTCGTTTTGCCATCAAGGCTTTTATTACAGCTCCTCCCTTTTCTTGGAAAAACTAGCTAGTACCTGTACCTGTAACATTACTTACTACTGTAATGTAACATTACTTACTACTGTAATGTTACAGTGGAACAAACGGCAGCTACTGCTTTTTCGTAGTAGTAGCTACAAGCTAGAGCTCTAACCGTGTAGGAGGGCAGGTGCCAGCATTACCACGTGGCTGACCTTGGACAACATGCTCTCACTCCCCAAAATATTAGAAACCGTTAGATTGTTTGGGCATTGACTCAGCAGTTGTCGCTGTATAGCAGGAAAACACTGCTGCCTGAATACAGACCGTTATACAACTAAAACCCTTCATGGATGGTCAGAAAGAGAGGTGTTAGGCTGGCTGTAGGCATTGTGCACTGCTTTGGATTCAGAAACAATGGGAATCTTCTAGTTCAGTGGTTCATACTCTGGGGAGCTTTGAGAAAGCTTGCCTACTTTTGTCTAGGTTGACAGTTATTGATGTTGTCCAGAGCAGAAACACTAAAACAGGCCTTTCTTATGTCCCAGTCCCAGGAACTCCAATGTTGTTTTGATTGTCATGATTAATACACTGTTGAGGTGCTTCCTTGCCTGGCGGGGGACCCCGTTGCCTGGCGGGGGACCCCGTTGCCTGGCGGGGGACCCCCTTGCCTGGCGGGGGACCCCGTTGCCTGGCGGGGGACCCCGTTGCCTGGCGGGGGACCCCGTTGCCTGGCGTGCTCTAACGTGAGACTTCTCCGGCGTGCTCAGACTTCAAACTTGATATTTTGGTTATGTTCAGACACATGATCAGACATGACTCATACCATACACTTCATTCTCTCGCAGACACCATAATTGTGGAGAAGGGTGATTACATTGCTTCCAGACAGGGTCTTAGGTTACCTGATTGAAGTCCTTTTTGGCTACACTTCATTGGGTCTAATGTTAATGACATGTTCTCTGAGCTTTACTACAGAGATAAGTGACTCTTACCTGGATGGCTAAAGGGTGGGGCTACAGACTGTACAAGGTTAGGTCAAGGCATTCTAATATCCCGTAACGCTGTGCTACTATTTACCCAGGTATCAGCTTCCACGTTCAGGTGTACTGTAGTTCCTCTGGGTCTAACTGGAGGTACTCTGGTTCATCTGTCTCTAACCGGGAGGTGCTGTAGCCCCTCTGGCTGGAACGGGGAGGTGCTGTAGCCCCTCTGGCTGGAACGGGGAGGTGCTGTAGCCCCTCTGGCTGGAACGGGGAGGTGCTGTAGCCCCTCTGGCTGGAACGGGGAGGTGCTGTAGCCCCTCTGGCTGGAACGGGGAGGTGCTGTAGCCCCTATGGCTGGAACGGGGAGGTGCTGTAGCCCCTCTGGCTGAAACGGGGAGGTGCTGTAGCCCCTCTGGCTGGAACGGGGAGGTGCTGTAGCCCCTCTGGCTGAAACGGGGAGGTGCTGTAGCCCCTCTGGCTGGAACGGGGAGGTGCTGTAGCCCCTCTGGCTGGAACGGGGAGGTGCTGTAGCCCCTCTGGCTGAAACGGGGAGGTGCTGTAGCCCCTCTGGCTGAAATGGGGAGGTGCTGTAATTTGTGCACAATGTGTGTGCTGGATTTGGAAGACATGACCTTGTGTATTTAATTGTGAAAAGCTGTCTGAGCAGCGAAACAAACTGCTCTTGTATTTTTCTACTAGCATGACTTTGCTGTTTCCTGTCCTTGGGTTTTCCCTCAGAGCCAGCCCTTTTTCTAGAAAGATCTCTACCAGCTTTGTGTTGTAGGAGCCAAACCTTGTGTGTGACTGTGGTCACCATGTCAGTGACAGAGTTAGAAACGCCACCGCTCCTGTCAGAGCGTCCGCCATCACTATGACATCACTGGCCTCAGTTCCCACAACACAGCAGCTCTTTCTGTACTCCCCCTCCTCCTCTCCCTTTTCCCACTGCTACTCCCCCCCCCTCCCCTCCCCCCTTTGTAGTTGAGGTTTATGCTGTGAAGACTATATGAAGTAGTGAAGACATGCCGGCCCGCCGGCCCTGCTGAGAAAATGTTATAGAATGATGACATCATAGCCTTGAAATAAGTGTGTAATGATGTCATAAACACTATGCCTATGGGCCTTCATCAGCACAGCAGAACCGCTGATTACCTAGCATAGCACCATATCACGCACCACTCTAAGACTTAGCATTGCACTGTGATCAGACTCCTCCAAGACACATCACTGCACCATGATCACAGATTTCTCCAGGACCTGGCATAGCACTGTGATCACAGACCCCTCCAAGACCTAGCATATTACTGTGATCACACAGTCTGTATCTGTTTATCTGTGTCTCTCTGTGTGTCTAGCTATTCATTATGGTTTGAGGCCAGTAAATAGCCCAGCCAGCCAGGGTGGTTTGTGGTTTTGCATTTTTAACAGCTTATTGCTGTGTAGCTGAATGTAAGGGCATTAGGATCCATACTGATGTCCTACAGCCACAGGTTTCACTGTGTTGTTTGCGTTAATGCTTCTTATTGCCTGTGCTGTGCTCCCTCTGACCTAAATGATTTTGAATTAAGCATCCACACACACAGACACACACACACAGACACACTGGCTGTACAGACATGACTTGTTACAGAACTTATGTTGTGAGAGTTTTTATTTTTAACAGGAGCAGGTTCTATGTGAACTGCTGTCCTTCCTCCTAGTACATTTCATCTCTACATTTCATCCCTGTGTGTGTGTGTGTCTGTGTGTGTGTCTGTGTGTGTGTGTGTGTGTGTGTGTGTGTGTGTGTGTGTGTGTGTGTGTGTGTGTGTCTGTGTGTGTGTGTGTCTGTGTGTGTGTGTGTGTCTGTGTGTGTGTGTGTGTGTGTGTGTGTGTGTGTGTGTGTGTGTGTGTGCCTGAGCCCGTTAACCCAGTGAGTGACCTGACTGCTAATGAGGTTCTGGGGCTCATTGTTCTCCCGTGTCCTCATTGGCTCCCTGAGGTGGTGATCTCATCGGGGAGGAATTCCCTCCTAGGTACAGGACTGTCTGGGTGATGGGGGTGGGTGGAGTCAGTTACACTGATACACCACCAGGGGGAGTGACCAGAAGGCATCCTATAGAAGTGTTAAAGATGACGCCTGGGATTACATCACTTCAGTAGTTAATCGAACCAACCGAAATGGGTCTTTTATTCCAGCAGTTCAGGGGGGGGGGGGGGGGGGGGGGGGGTGGGGTTCTACCATGTTGGGTTTCCTGGAACCAATTAAGGTCACATGTTTCACCTTCTTGGCCCAGTGTTTCCATATGCCAATATTTCAGTTCTGCCCAGGTAGAAACAGGGATTTTGTTTAGTTGCAGATGGCTGACACTGGTTTCTGTCAGTGAGATAACCACTCACTACAGATACCTCGCTCTGATGTCGAAGCATTGGACAGATCTGTGTTGAGGCCGACAAGTGGTCAAATTAAATTCCACCTTAGATTAGTACAGCACTGTTGCACTTCATTCAAATAATGCATTTCTGGAATTCAAAAATATCACCAGTCTGGTGAGCAAAGAGAAGATTAATTTGCGTGTGACATGGCTAGCTGAATCGTGTGTTAGTGTCTCCCGGGTCCCATGATCACACCGTTTAAAAATACTGAGCACCTCCAAAAGACTGACTGTATTAAGTGGTCTCTGTTTGTGACCTCAGCCTGTGAAACCAGGTGCCGAGAGACACCGACAAAAAGAATGTGACTGGTGGGAAGTCTTTAGATATTTTCCCACCAATCACTATCGAAAGGAGGTTCCGGTGTGTGGCAGGTTTCCTGGGAAGAGGGGATGCACCGCCCCCTCAGTTTTAATTGGCTAGAGACGGTTGTCCCTAATTTCTGCCAAACCAATGATTGGCTTTGCAACGTGGTGCTTTTTCAGCATTAGTGGGCCAGTGTACTGCAGACCCGGCTTGGTGTCCTACCACTCAGTCACCGGACTGGTGCTGCTGAGCAGAGGGCCGGTCCGCGTTTGATTCCATCCTAACGGAGGGTCATTTTCCAGGGTTGGACGTTCCCGGCCCATTCTATTGAATATCGTTCTATGGGGTTAACAGGTGTCCTGGGAAAGGATGTGTGTGTTGAGCGCGCGCACGCACACACACGCACACACACACGCACACACACACACACACACACACACACAAACATGGGCGCACAAACATAGTCAGGACAAAGGCTTTTGTGTGGTTCTCACAGAAACCTGTTTGGAGTTGACTGTGGCACAGATGAGAGGAGCAGAGCTCACAATAGCCGCACACACACACACACACACACACACACACACTCGGGCGCACGCACACGCACGACAGTCACACCAACAACACAACTTATTCAAACACACAAACAACACAGCTGTCTGATGCGCACCCACACAACAGTCAGACAAATGCATTATTGTACTTAATGTTATCATGAATCATGTTAGTTTTGGATAGTAAAACCAGAACATTCAACATAGTCAGACACTCAACCACACACAACCCGCTCAGACACACCTCTCCTCTGACATTTTCTCTTGTCATACTACCTCTAAAAACCACATACAGAAACCAGAGATTCCTGGAGTGAGAACCACTTGTGTTTTCTGTCTGAGGGTTTGAAATGCTTAGCAGTCATGACTACCTTCTCCCTTTCTCTCTCTTGCTCTGCGTCACATTTCCCTGAGTTGGTCTTGTTCTGCTGTGCCAGTCTGAGCCTCCATGCCAGGTTGAGGCCACCTACCAGGCTAAGAACTGCTGAAACGGCACCAAGGCTCGCTTCCCAAATGGTAGACTACTTTAAGGCCTACAGCAATGGCCTTGGTACAGAGTGTACTAGGTAGGGAATGTGGTGTCACTTGGGATGTTCCGCGGATGATGGTGTTGTTCCGCGGATGATGGTGTTGTTCCGCGGATGATGGTGTTGGTCCTGCCTGTTAGGTGGTGGAGAGGTCCATGTCAAACTAAGATGTTGAAACTTCGGTACTGAAATGTAGAAGAATATGGTCTCAGCCCGCTGTGAAGTAGGCATGTCATCTGCTTACTTCCTGTTAACCGACTGCAGGTGTGTCCGGAAAGACACAAACACACACACCGACACACACACTCACACACCCACGCAAACAATGACATCACCAGACTGGGACCAGATTGACGCAAACCAGGCTGCTTGGAAACCTGGTCATTTATCTGAATGAGTGTTCCAGTGTGTTTAACCACAAGACTTGAAAAGGCTTGGACAGTCTTCTTCCTCTCCTTTGTCTCCTCACGTCCAACCAGCTCTGAGAAGGACAATAACAGATCTGTGGAGGGACATTAATTTTGTCTGCCGTTTGGCTCCTTGTGAAGGCCAGTGGCATGATGTGCAAGCTGAGATGTTTCTACAGTTGCCTCATTGCAGCAACTCCCAGCTGGTTCGGGAGAGTCAAAGATCAGAGTAAACATTATTTGCCAAGTGGATTTCGCACCAATCCAAGATTTTACTTGGTGTGATGGTGCTGCTAATGGTGGAAGCATATGCAGTGGGGAGAACAAGTATTTGATACACTGCCGATTTTGCAGGTTTTTCCACTTACAAAGCATGTAAAAGTATTTTTATCATAGGTACTCTTCACCTGTAAGTGACGGAATCTAAAACAAAAATCCAGAAAATCACATTGAATGATCTTTAAGTAATTAATTTGCATTTTATTGCATGACATAAGTATTTGATACATCAGAAAAGCAGAACTTAATATTTGGTAGAGAAACCTTTGTTTGCAATTACAGAGATCATAAGTTTCCTGTAGTTCTTGACCAGGTTTGCACACACTGCAGCAGGTATTTTGGCCCAGTCCTCCATACAGACCTTCTCCAGATCCTTCAGGTTTCAGGGCTGTCGCTGGGCAATACAGACTTTCAGCTCCCTCCAAAGATTTTCTATTGGGTTCAGGTCTGGAGACTGGCTAGGCCACTCCAGGACCTTGAGATGCTTCTTACGGAGCCACTCCTTAGTTGCCCTGGCTGTGTGTTTCAGGTCGTTGTCATGCTGGAAGACCCAGCCACGACCCATCTTCAATGCTCTTACTGAGAGAAGGAGGTTGTAGGCCAAGATCGCGATACATGGCCCCATCCATCCTCCCCTCAATACGGTGCAGTCGTCCTGTCCCCTTTGCAGAAAATCATCCCCAAAGAATGATGTTTCCACCTCCATGGTTCACAGTTGGGATGGTGTTCTTGGGGTTGTACTCATCCTTCTTCTTCCTCCAAACACAGCAAGTGGGGTTTAGACCAAAAAGCTCTATTTTTGTCTCATCAGACCACATGACCTTCTCCCATTCCTCCTCTGGATCATCCAGATGGTCATTGGCAAACTTCAGACGGGCCTGGACATGCGCTGGCTTGAGCAGGGAGACCTTGCATGCGCTGCAGGATTTTAATCCATGACGGTTTAGTGCTACTAATGGTTTTCATTGAGACTGTGGTCCCAGCTCTCTTCAGGTCATTGACCCAGCATCATTGATGCCCCACGAGGTGAGATCTTGCATGGAGCCCCAGACCGAGGGAGATTGACCGTCATCTTGAACTTCTTCCATTTTCGAATAATTGCGCCAACAGTTGTTGCCTTCTTACCAAGCTGCTTGCCTATTGTCCTGTAGCCCATCCCAGCCTTGTGCAGGTCTACAATTTTATCCCTGGTGTCCTTACAGCTCTCTGGTCTTGGCCATTGTGGAGAGGTTGGAGTCTGTTTGAGTGTGTGGACAGGTGTCTTTTATACAGGTAATGAGTTCAAACAGCTGCAGTTAATACAGGTATTGAGTGGAGAACAGGAGGGCTTCTTAAAGAAAAACGAACAGGTCTGTGAGAGCTGAAATTTTTACTGGTTGATAGGTGATCAAATACTTATGTAATGCAATCATATGCAAATTCATTATTTAAAAATCATACAATGTGATTTTTTAGGATTTTTTTTATTCCGTCTCTCACAGTTGAAGTGTACTTATGATAAAAATGACAGACCTCTACATGCTTTGTAAGTAGGAAAACCTGCAAAATCGTCAGTGTATCAAATACTTGTTCTCCCCACTGTAAGCACAGAATACAAACAATCTGTGTGAAATTGATAACACAAAATGGATGGCAAGCATAAGATAATGGAGGTAAGGGGTGAGTATATCATAAGATAATGGAGGTTAGGGGTGAGTATATCATAAGATAATGGAGGTTAGGGGTGAGTATATCATAAGATAATGGAGGTTAGGGGTAAGTATATCATAAGATAATGGAGGTTAGGGGTGAGTATATCATAAGATAATGGAGATAAGGGGTGTGCATGTCATCGCCAAAGCCGTTCTGCTTCTTTTTAAACTG
Source organism: Esox lucius (assembly GCF_011004845.1). Lineage (NCBI taxonomy): Eukaryota > Metazoa > Chordata > Actinopteri > Esociformes > Esocidae > Esox > Esox lucius. Next base: position 38,282,286 of record NC_047570.1, on the reverse strand, counting down.
CACAACCCCAGAGGAGAATGCATTCTGCAGCAAACAAACACGATTGCGCTTGCAGGATTCCTACCAGCCAAAGTGTTGTCATGTGCTGGGTCAGCTTGCTCCACTCTTTCACACTGGTTCTTAGGATACTGAGACACTGAATAAAATAGCTAGTTATCAGCAAGAATTAGGCCTTATATGTTACCTCAACATACATAGGTGCAGATAAAACATGATACCATATATTATAGACGCCATATGTATTGTATGATATACAAAATATACTCTGATTCTGCTCCTTGATTTATGGGGCTAAAGGGGCCTTTCAGTGACCCCATTCCCTCGACGTCGAGCACCAATCGGGAAAATATATTGGTTTCTTAAGGGGAATAGCTGTTTTATATTAACTCACAGAGTTGCCTTTAACAGGTGTTTCTGCCCTGCCGTGAGTGACAAACTTTTGGGTGTGTGAAATCTTTCTGCCCCGCTCAGGTTTTTTGCGTGCGTGTGTGCGTGTGTGCGTGCGTGCGTGCAGCTACTCTTAAATCTCAGATTGGGAATGCCCCAGTGAGAGCTGAGAACGGCCCTGAGGGACGGGTGGTTTGTCAGGTGATGAATGATGGATTCAGGTAGAGGAGTGTCACACGGTCTCCAAAACATCTGAAATTGCAAATGATGCGTGCTGCCATAGAGATCAGGCATTTACAAAAATACACTGATGGGCCCTATTGTTTTGTGATTGAAATTTTCTTTGTGAATGTCCACCCAATTGTAGTGTGTTTTCTGCTGCAGGGTGGTATACTGCAGTGGTATTGAACTCTGGCCCTTCAAGACCGTTTCAGTACATTGTTTTAATTGCAGCCCTCTAATCAGGGCTTATTTAGGGTTAAATCATTAGAGGCTGGAGTAGTTAGAAATCGGGGCATTTGGTGCCTGTTTTAGAACAGAACCTGAGAACCCAGTTGGTTTTAAATCTAAAAACCATGATCATTAATATAAAATTGATCTAGTATTCTACACAATGTCTGACTACGTTTTAATCCCCAGTGGCAAACCCTTGTAGTTGTACTTTGTAGCGCTGCCTGTAGCGTGGTGTCAGCAGTGGGACTCCCGGCCCTGATCGCGGTCTTCTGCGTGGGCTCACCTGTCCGTTGATCTCATCTTTCTTCTCAAATCGGGGCGACACAAAGCATCTGTCATCAGCAAGTCATTTAGCAGATGTTCTTATCCAGACCAACTTAGAGTAGTGAATGTATGCTTTTTAAAATTTGAAGATGAAGTAGATCTCTGTTTCACTGTTCATGTTGATTTGAAATTCCTTCTCTTTTTTTGAATGTTCTAAGATATGGGTATACCATCCTGAGATGCCAACAGGAAGTGTCACGACACTTTCTGTTCTTGGAATGTGTCCCTCATTTCCCCCCCCCCCTCGTATCATTGTTGTCTTGGATAAAAAATGTTGTCTCTATAGCAACTTGGATAACAAATAAGCAACTTCCAAAAAACCCTTCTAAGGTTTATCTTCTTTGGGGTGATATGTGTTGTAGTTTGGAACTTGAAGTGGTGTTTTGCAGCTAAGGGTTGTCTTGTCTGACGGTTGGCGATGAGAAATCTTAAGTATATTTAAACTAATTTCTCAATCATTTAGCTTTTTGGCCAGATGACTGGAATCTTATCTGCTAATCTGCTTTGCACAGTCTAACACCATTTGCCAAAGGAGATTAAATATATGGACCAACAACAATGAAGTCTTTATTTTTTGTAGAGTGTATTATGGCTAAAGTCTTTAAATTGACTTGAATGCAAGGAACTCCTGTTGTATTAAATATCGCTGACAAACAGAATCTCAGCGACACCTCAACTGTTGTTTTAACTGCTGCTTTACTTCTGGTTTGATTTCCCCTCCAATCTGCCAAGCTCGGGAAGGGTATCATGATTTACAGGTATATGGTTGTTTGGCTGTGGGCCTCTTCAGCCACCTTCCATAGTGAATTTCCAGATGTGATGTCTGCTCTCTGAGCCGGTGTCAAGCAGATGACCTGTGTGTACTGGGAGGGTTTCCACTAAAGATCCGTGTTCAAAGACCACATTGGATTCTACATATCATGTACAACACTGGCCCTTTGTGTTTTTCTCAGGGTTGATGGGTTCAAGCGGTCACATGCAGGTAGTCTACAGTTCTTCCATGTATTTACTTACTCTCTCTGGACACATGCTCACTTCCATGTTTCCTTAGACCCGGGGGTTTTGAGGTCGTCACCTAGAATTTGTGTTCCAAAGCTAACTCCCCTGAATCAACTTGTCAACTAATTGTCAAGCCCTTGACTGCATGATTCAGGCTAGTTAAGGGCTACAACAACGTTAGATTTCTTGGTGTTAAACCAGATCTGTAGTGGCTTGTCCAGATTCCCCTGGTGTCTGCTGTCTGTTAGTGGCTAGTCCAGATTCCCCTGGTGTCTGCTGTATGTTAGTGGCTAGTCCAGATTTACGACAGTCAAATCTCTATCCCATCGTTCAAAGTCCAAAGCTGTCATTTGTGCTTTTTCTCCAGATCTCATCTTTCCTGAAATGAAAAGGATTCATCCAAACCTGTATGAAAACTCAGAAGACTGATTTATCCTATCCGGAGTCTGGGTCCGTCTGGGTCCGTTGTTCCCCTGTTCTGTTCGTCCCCCTGGTTGATTCTGGAGGTGTTTTTAGAGACTTGGTCTGGATCATCTTAAATATATCAACATATATAAAATCCGGTATCTGGAACTTGCATTGACTTCTCCTTTGGAATGTCGGAAGAGGAGAGGCATTTATTTTGTCTGTACACAGCAGCAACATTAACCTCTGACCTCTAACTGGAGAGAAGAATAGTCGCTCTCTTTCTTGGTCTCTCTCGCTGCTCCTCTGTGTCTCTTTCGACTCTGTGGAACAATGGCGTTGCCATGGTGATAGCCTCATTCCACCATTAAGGTCTTTGTCAGGATGCCTCAGTGTGATATATATACACACACACACACACACACACACACACACACACACACACAGCCTTGTCCAGGGAAACCCCTCAGAGATGGACTTAGCAATGCGGTCCTTTACATCTTTGATGCAGGAGTGTCTGTTAGTTATTACAAGGAATTCTGCAAACTTTCCCTTCAGTCATGACCGTGGTTGTCTTCGTTGTAGACCATCGGATGTAATTTCCCTTCAGTCATGACCGTGGTTGTCTTCGTTGTAGACCATCGGATGTAATTTCCCTTCAGTCATGACCGTGGTTGTCTTCGTTGTAGACCATCGGATGTAATTTCCCTTCAGTCATGACCGTGGTTGTCTTCGTTGTAGACCATCGGATGTAATTTCCCTTCAGTCATGACCGTGGTTGTCTTCGTTGTAGACCATCGGATGTAATTTCCCTTCAGTCATGACCGTGGTTGTCTTCGTTGTAGACCATCGGATGTTATTTCCCTTCAGTCATGACCGTGGTTGTCTTCGTTGTAGACCATCGGATGTCATTTCCCATCAGTCATGACCGTGGTTGTCTTCGTTGTAGACCATCGGATGTAATTTCCCATCAGTCATGACCGTGGTTGTCTTCGTTGTAGACCATCGGATGTTATTTCCCTTCGGTCATGACCGTGGTTGTCTTTTGTTGTAGACCATTGGATGTACTTTCCCTTCAGTCATGACCGTGGTTGTCTTCGTTGTAGACCATCGGATGTAATTTCCCTTCAGTCATGACCGTGGTTGTCTTCGTTGTAGACCATCGGATGTAAGGTGCTTTTCCCAGTCTTCCGCTCTCTGAGTTGGCTGTGACTGAATGTCCGGAATGCGGACTGTTTTTCTATCTTTCCGTTAGTAGTGTTATAATTTCTAATGACAGAAAATAAGATGGTCGGTTCCAGCTGTCTGTTCAAAGCCAGAGGGTTTAGTATTTACCCTGATGTGGTGGTTCTGTACATGAAGCCCTCTGTGCTGTAGCTACATCAGTTAGCCTCTGTGTGGTTCAAATCTGTTTGATGTAGCATGGGCCATGGCTAGTCAAGGATGGATGGAACTCTTTACAATGCTATGCTTTCATTTGGTTTATTATTTTAAATCACACAATTTCATGGTAAAATATAGATTGTCCATTTTAATTTGACCTGTTTATTAATATAGTGTTTTACCATTCAGAAATGAGGACACATTGTTTACCTAGTCCCCAACTTTCAGGGCAATGAAAGCTTTGGGACAGTTGTCTTGACAGATGTTTTTGGGAAGTCAGGTGTGTTTAGTCACATTTGTCCAAGCTTTAGAGAGCTGTCAATGTCTTTGCTTTATACTATGTGTCTGTCAACATGATGATCAAAGATATTTCCCTGACTGACAAGGAAGCCATTTTGAGGCTTGGCCTAACCCAAAAACACATTTTAACATAAATAAAAAGGAAAGCAATAGCTGTCCAATTAGTTTGGATGCTACTGCTTGTACCGAAGTACACAAGATGATTCCATAAAATTCAGAATGAACTATGCTGCTGCTATCAGCAGTTACATCATCAACGAAGACAAGTGAGCCAGTTCCATTGGCAGCCATCATACCCAAAACACCTCCTTCACCTTATCTCACACATGACTCCTTTTTTCTGCTGGTGAAGTCTTGCTTGGTGACTTGATGTAAGTGACTCACATCACAAGTCTATGCCCTGGAGACCATTATTAGAGTTTTATCTTCTTCCGTCCATAGTAGAGTTTTTTTTTTTTTTTTCAGGGCCAAAATTGTGGGGGGAAAATTATGCTCCAGAAATAAATAAGTATGAACATGTACAGCAAAATTGTTTAACAACAACTGTAAATGAAAGCAATGCAGGCCTGTCAGAACATAACCTGAGAAGATGCACATTAATACCCTCAAATTATAGTTTAGTTTAAGATTTCGACCGATGTCGTAGTTGTTGTTTGTAGACCCATTACTGCGATTATTGGAAATAAACTGCTGTTCATCCAGAGCGCTTTGGGTTGGCTCGATCTGCTTTCAGTGTCAGCAGCTTTTTGACGAAGTGTGTGTCAGACCCGTCCCCTTGAGGACAGTGTCTGCAGGTTTTCACTTCTCCTTGGCACTTTTTTTGATCAGTCTGAAACTCCTGTCACCCAGTTGTATAATTGGACACGTTGAAAAGAACCCAGTCAGCGCCGTGCCCGATGCCCCCTTCTCCTCAACTCTGCCAGGGAGGCCTTGGCTCCGTCCCCATGTTCTGGACAGGCCTGTCTGGTCGGTTATCCAGACGTGTGGGTGTAGACACACTGAAAGGGTGGGGGAGGCGGGTGGGGGAGGCGGACGGGGGCCGGAGGGTTCAAGCCGATAGGGTGTCTGTCTGTTGAGGGAAGAATTACGGCCCCGGGACGGAACTCTGGAGGACTCTGTATTCCATGTTAATATTACGGTTTTGACAAACCCATTCCCGAGATCTGGAGGAAAAGAAGGTCAAACATGGAACATCAGTGATAGATTGTTGCTAGGGATGCATAAATATATCGGCCAGCAATGGGACTTTTACAAAAACGATTGTTGCTTGAGTCACAGGTTTTGTTCATATTTTTTCTGTGTCATAATTTTGTTTGTCTTAATGGGTCTGAGGAGGAACGAAACACGTACACATTTCTCTAAATTAAATTGGTAGTGTTTCGTTTTTTGGAACCCTGTGTTTCCCAGCATTTGCTTCCTTCAGCAGGACCAGAGGGTTTTTAGCTGGGTGGGGCATATTGACATGCTTAATTCTGAGCCCAAATTCCACATTGAGTTTGCTTTCAAGTAGAACGTTACTATTTCCAAGGCCTCAATGCAAGGACACTTAAGAAGCTTATCAGTAAACACCCACACTCACACTGTGTTCAAATGGGCTGAGAAAACGGGTCTCTGTTCTGCTCTGGGCCAAAGTTCAACTCTACTTACCATTGTTTTGTGTCCACACACACAGGATGTTTTGTCAGAAATGACTGATGGTGCCACACAACGAGTTGCGCGCACACACACACCTTAGTGTAGGCTGAGAAGAGGGTGTGTGTTCTGGGTGGAGTCTTCCAGGTGGGGCAACATCCTGCTCTTACAGAGAATGAGAATGGAGGTGGAGCTGCCAGAACAGTAGGGGGAAATGGGAGGAATGTGGAGCGCTTTCAGCTGCGTCTGCTTGGAGGAATGTTTCATTTGACCTTCGGGAATGTCAGCAGTCACCCCCAGCTTGAAGATGTCACTTGATTATTGGTTCCTTTCTAGGTGGCACTTGATATTGTACTACTTTATAGTGCATTACTTTAGACCCAGAACAGTAGAACTCATGTTGAAAGTAAAGCGTGAATGGAAAGAGCAGCATTTGGGACGCTCAGTTTAAACTTAACATTCCTAAACTGTTAGGGCAGATATTGTGCAGTGGGGAAATAATATCTTCAAAACAAATCACTGATTTCCCAATGGTTTAGTATCATCTCTTCTCTGGGCTGCACTTGTGGCCCTGGGTGGTCCTGGTGTTTAAGCCTCTGCCTTCTGTCAGGCCAAGTGAAGGGAATTACCTTTGCCTTTTTATAGCTAATGGTTTTATTCCCCTTCTGGTTAAATCCAATTATTCCCATTTCTGTGATATCAAATTGTGACATTACAACTTTACTAAGGCAAGTTCCTAACTGGCTGGGAAGATTTGGAGATTCTCAAGTGCTTCCCCCGAAAAATGTGCCGGGAAGAAGTACTCGTACCAGTGGGTTCAGGGAATGTTCAGTATAAAGAGGTCAGAGGGAGTGTTCTCAGTATTAGACTTTAAGGCATTGGGTGTTGTTCAAAGGGGCTCATGGCTGTAGACTTGGATAATTCTGGTTCTGGTACTTTCTGGTTTTCACAGATCAAAACCAGGGAACAATTTAGACTTTCTTCTTCATCCAGTCAGTAAATTCACACCTGAGGCTGATTCTGGGCATGGTTAACAATCTGATGTTCTCCCTCTAGACTCTAAAGCCATAGTGGACGGTAACCTGAAGCTGATTCTGGGCATGGTTAACAATCTGATGTTCTCCCTCTAGACTCTAAAGCCATAGTGGACGGTAACCTGAAGCTGATTCTGGGCATGGTTAACAATCTGATGTTCTCCCTCTAGACTCTAAAGCCATAGTGGACGGTAACCTGAAGCTGATTCTGGGCATGGTTAACAATCTGATGTTCTCCCTCTAGACTCTAAAGCCATAGTGGACGGTAACCTGAAGCTGATTCTGGGCATGGTTAACAATCTGATGTTCTCCCTCTAGACTCTAAAGCCATAGTGGACGGTAACCTGAAGCTGATTCTGGGCATGGTTAACAATCTGATGTTCTCCCTCTAGACTCTAAAGCCATAGTGGACGGTAACCTGAAGCTGATTCTGGGCATGGTTAACAATCTGATGTTCTCCCTCTAGACTCTAAAGCCATAGTGGACGGTAACCTGAAGCTGATTCTGGGCATGGTGTGGACCCTGATCCTCCACTACTCCATCTCCATGCCCGTCTGGGAGGACGAGGTAGATGACGAGGCAGAGAAGAAGACCCCGAAGCAGAGGCTTCTGGGATGGATCCAGAACAAAGTGCCTGATCTACCCATCACCAACTTCAGCAGAGACTGGCAGGATGGCAAGGCCTTGGGAGCCTTGGTGGACAGCTGTGCTCCAGGTGTGTGTGTGTGTGTGTGTGTGTGTGTGTGTGTGTGTGTGTGTGTGTGTGTGTGTGTGTGTGTGTGTGTGTGTGTGTGTGTGTGTGTGTGTGTGTGTGTGTGTGTGTGTGTGTGTGTGTGTGTGTGTGTGTGTGTGGTGGGGGGGGAAGGAGCCTCCATATCACAGTTTTATGTATTTTTCACAAAGCCTCTGTGACCCCAGATTTTGATCTGCAGGTCTCTGTCCTGACTGGGAAACCTGGAACAAGACGCCAGTGGACAACGCCCAGGAGGCCATGAGGCTGGCAGACGACTGGCTGGGTATCCCTCAGGTGACAGGAGTTTACATCACAGAACATCAGCTGTGTTTGTTCTGTCTTGGAGCCAGACAGTTAGCCCCAACCTCTTCTGTGTGTTTCAGGCTGATAAACTGATAATTAATAACATTTACATGTAAGACTGGGATCCATTTGTCCCTGTTTTTTAGACTTTTCATAAGTCCTTAACAGTGCTTTGGTTGATGTCTTTGAACGACACATACCGATGAATTAGAGATCACAGGTGAACCTTCCTACCTCGTGTGCTGCAATGCCTATGAAGAACCAAAATCTTTATGCAAATGAATCATGGAACACACCCAAAATCGCACCTCTGAAAACAACAGGTCTGTTCTTTAACTCTTCCAGGGGCTATAAAAGTATATCTAGAACTGACACAAAATATTTCCAGGTCAGGCAAAGTGCCTTGGGATGTCACCACTAGGAAACAAATGGTTTGGAAGGAGAAATGATTGAAACGTCGATATTTTAAGATGTTACATCATGCAGGGGCCAGTGTTTCGCCGGCATTTCGCAAGAGCCATAGTGAATTTGGGTTCCAGTCTACCTATGGGTGTCAGTGATTGTTTATCAGAACTACCTCATGCTTGGTGTCTGTAGATTACTGACTTGCATCTGTCTGTTGCTGTAGGTGATTGCTCCGGAGGAAATCATTGATCCCAGTGTGGATGAGCAGTCAGTCATGACATACTTGTCCCAGTTCCCCAAAGCCAAGCTGAAGCCTGGAGCCCCCCTGAAACCCAAACTCAATCCCAAGAAGGCCCGTGCCTACGGACCAGGTAAACAATCTGCTCCTTCCATATGACTGTGCACCATTGGACGGGTATTCACGCTGTTACTTTACGCTACTAGTCGTGTTCACACGGTTACTTTACGCTACTAATCATGTTCACGCGGTTACTTTACTCTACTAGTCGTGTTCACGGTTACTTTACGCTACTAGTCGTGTTCACGCGGTTACTTTACGCTACTAATCATGTTCACGCGGTTACTTTACGCTACTAGTCGTGTTCACACGGTTACTTTACGCTACTAATCATTTTCACGCGGTTACTTTACGCTACTAATCATGTTCACGCGATTACTTTACTCTACTAGTCGTGTTCACACGGTTACTTTACGCTACTAGTCGTGTTCACACGGTTACTTTATGCTACTAGTCGTGTTCACGCGGTTACTTTACGCTACTAGTCGTGTTCACGCGGTTACTTTACGCTACTAGTCGTGTTCACGCGGTTACTTTGCGCTACTAGTCATGTTCACGCGGTTACTTTGCGCTACTAGTCGTGTTAACGCGGTTACTTTACGCTACTAGTCGTGTTAACGCGGTTACTAGTCGTGTTCACGCGGTTACTTTACGCTACTAGTCGTGTTCACACGGTTACTTTACGCTACTAGTCGTATTCACGCGGTTACTTTACGCTACTAGTCGTGTTAACGCGGTTACTTTACGCTACTAGTCGTGTTCACGCGGTTACTTTACGCTACTAGTCGTATTCACGCGGTTACTTTACGCTACTAGTCGTGTTAACGCGGTTACTAGTCGTGTTCACGCGGTTACTTTACGCTACTATTCATGTGTTCACTTTATTTGACACTACTAATCATGTGTTCATGCTGTTATTTTACGCTACAAGTCATGTGTTACCTTACGCAATGAGACGGGTGTTCACGTTTTTACTTTACACCATTAGATGGATGTTGACTGTTACTTTACTCCATGAGATGGGTGTTCACACTGTAACTTTATGCCATTAGGCGTATATTCACGCTGTATTCACTCAGTATCGCAAGTCGCTCTGGATAAGGGCGTCCAATAGATTCCGAAGTACTGATCCCTATCCTACCAGTGAAGTACTGATCCCTATCCTACCAGTGAAGTACTGATCCCTATCCTACCAGTGAAGTACTGCTCCCTATCCTACCAGTGAAGTACTGCTCCCTATCCTACCAGTGAATCACTGCTCCCTATCCTACCAGTGAATCACTGCTCCCTATCCTACCAGTGAATCACTGCTCCCTATCCTACCAGTGAATCACTGCTCCCTATCCTACCAGTGAAGTACTGATGCTGCTGTTTTTCTCCCCCTCAGAAGACGTTAAGGGCGGAGCGCATAGGAACAAAACGAGCTGATATCAATTATAAATTTTGTTGGTAACAGTGCACGCTGTGAAGTCCCTTCCCATCCCGTCCCTTCCCATCCCAGTGCACGCTGTGAAGTCCCTTCCCTTCCCAGTGCACGCTGTGAAGTCCCATCCCTTCCCAGTGCACGCTGTGAAGTCCCATCCCTTCCCAGTGCACGCTGTGAAGTCCCATCCCTTCCCAGTGCACGCTGTGAAGTCCCTCCCCTCACCTTCCCAGTATGCTCTGTTCAATCCCTTCTCCCGAGACTAGACTAAAGTGCTGCTTGTTTTCTTTTCTTCCTGTAAATTACACAAAACACTAATATCAATTGAAAATAGATTTCAATCAGGTATCCAAGATGTGATTCTGAATTAGTCTGTGAAAGTTGAAAATCCAGCAAAATGCCGGATCCTGTTATTAAATCCTCCTTCAACGCTAAAGAGCAGATTCTTCTCCTCTTCCCCTCTCTTTCTGCACTTCTCTCCCTGTCCCTCTCTCTCCCTGTCCCTCTGTCTCCCTGTCTCTCTGTCCCCAGGGTTGGAGCCAGTTGGTAATAGGGTGATGCGTCCGGCCAACTTCACAGTTGATACGTTCAGTGCAGGTCAGGGTCAAGTCATGGTGTATGTGGAGGACCCGGAGGGAACCAGAGAGGAGGTGAAAGCTGTTCCTAACGAAGGGAAGAAGACCTACAGCGTTGCATACATCCCCCTGGTCACGGGTCCACACAAGGTAATGACATCTGTTGACCCCTGACCTCTAGGGGTGACCGCTAGCCACAACATAAGGTGAACAGCTCTTTCTTAGACTCCTAACAGAACACATTTCTCTGATGTCTTTGTTAATTGAACTCCTTCAGTTCTGTGGTGAAATGCTTCACTGGTCCGTTTTCAGTGGGTTACGTTGATGTTTACTTCCATTGTATTATGATTTCACTTTGTTGGATTGGATCCCACAACGATGTCCTGGTACTGACCTCCGTTGCATGGTCTTGCTGTTGTCTAGGTGACGGTGCTGTTTGCTGGCCAGCAGATCCCCAAGTCTCCATTTGAGGTGAACGTGGACAAAGCGCAGGGAGACCCAACCAAGGTCACTGCTAAAGGACCTGGCCTGGAGCCCCTGGGAAACATTGCCAACAAACCTACATACTTTGACATCTACACTGCAGGTTGGTCATCGTTGCAGTAGTCACATCATGTGTTTTGCATCGCAGTGAACTGGGACATGTTAACAGGTGCTAATGCTATCTGAAATTAAACCCATTCTTGTTCTTCTGAACTACCTGCTCATATAAGTCGTAAAAATTGTCCAGATCTTGTCTGGAACCTGTCTGAAGCTGCCAGTAAGAGTTGCTATGTTCCTCCGGTCCTCCAGGGGCAGGAATGGGAGAGGTGTCTGCCACCGTCAGGGATCCTCAGGGCAAGTTGTCCGTGGAGGCTGTGATGGAGGATCTGGGTGACAGTGTGTACAGGTGCACCTACAAGCCCAGTCAGCAGGGCCCTCACACCATCAACATCACCTTTGGAGGAATCACCATCCCCAAGAGTCCCTCCATAGTCACCATCGGACCAGGTACTGTGACCTCAAAACATGACCTTAACCCTGTGACCAGCCATACTGTGACCTCAAACCAAGATCTTAACCCTGTGACCAGCTGTACTATGACCTCGAAACATGATCCTAACCATGTGACCAGCTGTACTGTGACCTCAAACCATGACCTTAACCTTGTGACCGGCAGTACTGTGACCTCAAACCATGACCTTAACCTTGTTACCAGCTATTTTGTGACCTCGAACCATGACCATAACCCTGTGACCAGCTTAACCTCCAGAGCCCCTGCATATTCAAAATTAATCCCAGGTAGACCTCAGAATTAAGTGGCTTGAACATATTGGAGTACAGACTCTGAACCTACATCTTAACACCAACATCAGTCCTTCACACGTTGAGGTGCTGTAGATCATTCAATTACACTTACTCTGATATATTTGTCATGTCTCCAGAGCTTTGTTTAGTTGGGTCACTACGGTTGTGTTGGATTAAGTCTCTACTATTTTCTTCCACTAAACCTTCTGAATACCGTCCATTCAACCTTCAAAACAGACTTAGCATGATCTAGTATGTCAGAGGGGTTCGTAGTGAACAGTCTCCCATTGTTTCATAGCGAATGTATTAATAACAGTTACATTTAAATTAGTCTAAGAAGCAGTTAGTCTCTTCCTCAAGGAAAATGAAAAACTAGCCTGCAGTAGTCCGTGTGTGTTTCATTTGAAGAGAGCTGTATTCAGACACAGTTCTCCACTTGTAGCTTTGATCCGGAACAATTTTTTCAACCAATTATGTCAGGCCATTTGTCTTGTATTAGTTTCCACTGAGTGGTTTGCTGGCTGCCTCACCTCTCAGCCGCCGCTGTCAGCCTTCAAACCTCTCCCCTACTCCCCTATCCCTACAGGGGCAAGGGCAGAGAGGGCGGGGGCAAGGGCAGAGAGGGCGGGGGCAAGGGCAGAGAGGGCGGGGGCAAGTCAAGACAAAGTGGACTGAATATCATGTTCCATCTGCAGCCCATAAAACACCGGATTCCTTCTCCCTGAGACGGCTTTTCCGCAGCACGCTGACTTCATTGTGTCGTGCCGTGACATGACCCAAAAACCCTTTACCGACCTGAAATTTGTTTCCTAAAATAAAACACGATTTGTCATCATAATTGTCCTTAATCAAATGTTTTATTTCATGTGTATTCCTGAAACAGTGAGGCCACTGTTGAATTGAAAAGTGAACATACCTCTTTCTTTTATGCCTTGAAACCGCTACAGGAGGTCAGTTATGATGTGGTTTGTGAGGTATAGGCTTGAGGCTTGGAGACTGTGTGCCCAGTGGAACACTGTTTATAATATAGCGAAACACATATGAACGCAGTTCTATGGGCCCCTGTGAAAAATAGTGTACTAAATAGTGAATAGGGTGTGATGTGGGACACAGCCCTACACTTCAGCTCTTTAGTGGTGTTGATTTGGTTCATTGCAACTACCACACTGTGTTCAGACAGTTGGCCAGTGGTTTGGCGGGGAGTTCCATCTTTTTTTCTTCTTTGGTCAATCACAGCAATGTTATGAATATGAGTGTTGAGGGGGAAAAAAACTTCATTATAACTAGAAAGACAACACTTCAATGCCTGTAGCTACTTATAATGTGTCATTACCCAAGCCCTTGAAAAGACATGACAGGAAGTATTTATGCATCATATATGCTTTTTTTTAAAAATATTGACGAAACTTCTGTTTGGTCATGTTGGCTGTATATAAAGTAGATAATGTAGATATGCCTGTAATGATGGCTTTGCACTATGTAGGGAATCAGGTAAAACAGAACAACATCTGGACCTCATTGGGGACCTGGTAAAAAAGTAGAAGGACAGGATCCCAACCTCACAGGGGGGCCCTGGTGGTATTGGGGGGGCCCTGGTGGTATTGGGGGGGCCCTGATGGTATTGGGGGGGCCCTGGTTGCATTGCAGTGTACAAGGGAACTATAGAGGTCGGTCAGCTTGGTAAGTCGGCCACAGCTCCTATCAGTAGGGTGGAGTGTCACTTTGTAGCTTTTCTTACCCGTTAGGAAACACGCCTCATACAGCTGGCTTTTTTATGTTGTTGAAGCTTACATGCAGGAGATCAAGCTGGAAAACTTGTTTGTTTTGGACCACTCAGTATAAAAGTACCAAAATAGAACCAAATAAAAAATCGGAATAGGGTAAATAAAAAGCGAGTATAGTGTAAATAAAATAACACTGGTGTGCAGCAATATAACTAGATCATTTCCTATTATTATAAATACATGATTATCAAAATTAGCAATGGGATCTCTTAGCATTTTCAAATCATTGATGAATCTGATTCCCTTACTTGCCAATGTTTTTAATTATGTTCTGTCAACATCTGCAGAATAATGGTGTAACTGTCTTATGGTTGTATTGATTATACTTGTATTTGTTGTTTTGTATTCTGAAACATTTGATGTTACGACTTACGGCTGTCTATTCCTGGCCAGGACGCTCTTGGAAAATAGATTTTCAATCTCAATGAGTTTTCCTGGTTAAATAAAGGTTTAATAAAAAGAAAATGTTTTAAAGCAATATCGGAATATTGTTGTACAATTGTTGTTTTCATTATTGAATTGTTTAAAACTTGATAGTCATATTTATCAAGTTACAGCCCAGCCCTGCCACAAACGCATGCCACAAACATACAACTATTTTACTACACCACCTGGTATGTTTGGTGTGATTAGCATGTCTTTAACTCTGTTTTTCTGTGACTCAGCATCAATGCCAGGGGCGTGTCGTGCCACAGGACGTGGTCTGCAGCCCCGCGGCGTCCGCGTGAAGCAGGTGGCGGACTTCAGAGTGGACACTAGGAACGCTGGAAGTGGAGACCTGAAGGTGACCGTCAAAGGACCCAGTAAGTTAACATGTCTTCTGTTTTTATTTTCCATGTAGTTGAACCTCTAAACCAGAAAGTCCCCTTGAGAAAATTCTCCTTCCTTGAATCTCCAACCCCCATGGCTGTCTTTGGCACAGCCTGTTGCCTGGAGTTGTCATGCGACCCAGCATGGAGATTGGCTAAAACAAGCCTTGAGGTTCTACCTGCAGTGCTGTAAGACACAGAGTTGAGGACATCTCACCATGTTAACCTACTGTCCTCGTCTAGAAGGTTCGGAGGAGCCAGTGAAGCAGAAGGAATCTGGAGATGGCCTGTATTACTATGAGTACTTCCCTCACGCCCCTGGGAAGTACACCGTCACCATCACCTGGGGGGGACAGCACATCCCCAAAAGGTCAGTGGGCCGAGGGTTCTGGTTCTATCCATATTTAACATCAGTGGTTCCCTCCTGATTTCTGTTTGATGGTTTCAGTGACTGCTTCTATGCATTGGTGAGTATCACTAATGACTGAGGAAACGGGACAGGATCTGTCTCTGTTTGCTGAGGAGAGAGATCTGTGGTTAGGTGGATAGGTCTGTGGTTAGGTGGATAGGTCTGTGGTTAGGTGGATACGATAGGTCTGTGGTTAGGTGGATACGATAGGTCTGTGGTTAGGTGGATACGATAGGTCTGTGGTTAGGTGGATACGATAGGTCTGTGGTTAGGTGGATACGATAGGTCTGTGGTTAGGTGGATACGATAGGTCTGTGGTTAGGTGGATACGATAGGTCTGTGGTTAGGTGGATAGGTCTGTGGTTAGGTGGATACGATAGGTCTGTGGTTAGGTGGATACGATAGGTCTGTGGTTAGGTGGATACGATAGATCTGTGGTTAGGTGGATACGATAGGTCTGTGGTTAGGTGGATACGATAGGTCTGTGGTTAGGTGGATCGGTTTGTGTGGTGTTTTAACTGCATGTGTGTGTGAGAAAGCATGAGGAAATGTTGTCATGTTCATGGCACCCCGACGGACGGAAACCTGTGCACATTTTACCGTAACAATATTCTTTTTACTACAAAAGGTACTGGGAACATAATTTTAAAACTAGCTGTCATCACTCACTGTGAGGGAATTTAGCTGCTAACATTTATAAAGCACTAAGGACTTTTCCATATCATCATCAGCATTAACAACAGCAGGGATTGGAATACAGGTCATAAAGGGGTCTTAGAAGAGGGTCTGCCGGTACTGGGCCTGGAGAACTGGACCCCTGGTATTCCCTCCTCCCAGACAGAGTGTTCTTTTTTACCAGCCTGGTGTTAGTTGGCGCTGAACAGACTCCCTGATGTTACACCAAGCCCTCAGCTTCCAGCATCACTGACCTTATGGCTGTCTGCCCCCTCTAACTATACCTGTTAAATGCCATGAAAACAATCAGCTCCTGTTCCCCTGTTGAAAAACCTCCCTCCCCTGAGGTTATTTGGTAAATTATATAAATGTCAGACAATGCTGAGTAATGGCTCAACATTACAGGAATATAAGCAGACAGACCATCTGCCTGTGTCCCAGGGTATTCAAGGCTGTCACTTTGCTGTGTTTAGTCCGTTTGAGGTGGCAGTGGGACCAGAGGCCGGGCCACAGAAGATCAGGGCCTGGGGACCCGGCCTGGAGAGGGGCATGGTGGGTAAATCGGCAGATTTTGTGGCGGAATCCATCGGCACTGATGTCGGCGTTCTGGGTGAGTTCTGATCCGACTGTTCCCCTTCCTTTGAAGATAATGTTGGGTGGGAAGGCAAGAGACATTCATTTTGTGACAATGTGATGAATAAGATCTATAAAGGAAGTGAATGCCTGTTTTCTTAGAAGTACAGTCAAGTGAATGTACCCCCCTGGAATTTTTATGTATTTCTTTTTAATGTTTTTTGAGCTTTTCTGTTGTAGCTTTGCTGTTATGTTTTGGATTGTTCATGTTTGTTTCAGCTTCAGCTTTTTAACAGATGGCCTCTTATTCTCCTCAACAATTCTCTGGTACAATATGTCATTCATGGTTAACTGGATAATGGCAAGTAGTCCACACCCTGAGGTGGAAAAGCAGCCCCAAACCATAATGCTACCACCTCCATGCTTTATGGATGGTATGATGTTGTTCTGTTCGAAGTCAGTGTTTTGCTTTTGCTAAAGAAGGCATCCAAACAACTCCATCTTGGACTCATTGGTCCAGAGAACATTATTCCAGTATTTTTGGTCTTTACCGAGGTTGTTTGTTGTTTGGCCAATGTCAGTTGTGTACTGATTCTTTTTTGAAAGCAGAGGCTTCTTGCTGCCTGACCTCCTATGTTGACCAAATTTGTGCAGTCTCTCATGGACAATTTCTCATGCACTTGAGCATTGATTGTGGCCAGAGAGGCCTGCTGATACCTTGATGTTACCCTAGTATTCTTAGAGACTTTTATTAGCATCTTATGGCCTGCTCTTGGGATGAATTTAGAGGAACCACCTGTCCTATGTAGATTGCCAGTGGTCTGGAGCATTGTCCATTTGTGGACCATCTGCCAGACTGTGAAATTCTGTCCTTTGAATTGCTTGGAAGTGGCTTTGCGACCCCTTACAGACTCATGGGGATCAATAATCTTTCTTCTGAGGGCCTCTGAGAAGTATTTTGATATTGGCATGGTATGTTTGTACACACCCATATGGTTACAACTAAACCAGTTTTTAATCTTTATGAAGGGACAGACCTTCCCAGGTTGCCACCAATTATATTTTTGTTTTGTTGCTCCTGATTCTAATTTAATGAGATGGTATCAATGAGTACTAACCTTTTCCGCATAGGGATTTTTTTTACTTTGCTCCTTTAAACTAATATTACACTTGATTTTATTTTCCCAAGGCTTTGCCATTGAGGGACCCTCACAGGCTAAGATAGAATGTAGGGACCAGAACGATGGTTCGTGTGACGTAAAGTACTGGCCTTCAGAGGCTGGGGAGTACGCTGTCCATGTGATGTGTGATGACGAGGACATAGAAGACAGCCCGTTCATGGCCTACATCGTCCCGGACAACAACGACAGCAACCCCGGCCTGGTGAGTGTCTTGACCATTCCTCTATCTTGTCCCTCAGCCTGCATTTTCAAGTTCACTTAATTATCTATTTAGGGCATTTCTTTAGACCAGGGCCCTGGGATATTATTAAAGATAATTGCTCTTATTTTTTTATGTCTCAGGTCAAGGCGTACGGTCCAGGCCTGGAAAAGAGTGGCTGTGTCATCAACAAACCCGCAGAATTCACTGTCAATGCTAAGGATGCTGGGAAAGGCCCCTTGCAGATCTCTGCTCAGGTAAAGAATGGTGCATTATCTCTTGTATTATTGTTATCATAATCATTTTGGAACTCAGCCTGAACCTTCTCAGGCAGCACTATCAAGCCTGGTCTTCTCCTGCCTCTTAAAAGAAAACATCATCTCAGTTACTAAAGGCAGGAAGTTAACTGAAATATTGTCTTGTTTCCAGACAGTGTTATGTTTAGATGCTGGGAGCGTTGACAGTGTTATGGTTAGATGCTGGGAGCGTTGACAGTGTTATGGTTAGATGCTGGGAGCGTTGACAGTGTTATGGTTAGATGCTGGGAGCGTTGACAGTGTTTTTATGGTTCTTTGTTCTCCATGTCAGACTGCTGAAGGAGGTCCTGTTGATGTGAAGGTGAAGAAGACAGGAGACGGTGTCTATGCCTGTTCCTACACCCCCATCGCCGCAGTCAAACACACGGTGGCGGTCACCTGGGCTGCGGTCAGTGTGCCCAACAGTCCGTTTAGGGTAAGCCAACCACATGACATTCCTGAAGGGAACACAACCACTCTGATGGGTTATAATGGTCTACAACTAACCCTGAGCCCACCTCTGCCTAATGGCCCTTACATTACATCTCTGGAGAATAACCGTGAACATAGCACAACTGGTAGAGGACATACTGTATACCAGGAACCAATCATAGTCATGGAGGATGACCATAACCAAACTATGACCGTCATGAGTGCAAAAGCCAATCTCACCAGAGTCACTCAAGAAAATGCCAAAACCAAGAAGCCTCTAATTCTGATAACCACATACACAGAGGAACGGAATACCTTATTTGCTCAGTAATACCATATATAATATATAATAGCCTTTTCATGATATTGGGAGTATTTGGTTGTGGATTCAGTGTTGGCTCAGTATTAGCCATTTAGTGTTCATTGATTTTCTTCATGGAGATAAAAAAAATAAAAAATTACAGTGATCAAACAGGAAATAAATTGTTGATCTGTATTATTGAGCTGTTTTCATTACAAAACTATGTTTTGTTGTAATGACACTAGAGAATGAAATGGGTGAATTTATTAGATGTGGTTAAATCAAATTAACTTGACCAGATTTCCTGATACTTGGATGTATTTTTTTCTTTCATAATTTTTTGAAGCACTTACTAATGTCTTGAAAAGTATGTTTCTTCATCTCACTGTCTGAATTGTTTCATCAGGACTACTGCATGAGATCTATATTTTAGATGGGTTATGGTCCCATGAAAATGCATGTAACAAAACCCAATGTTGATTTAGTGGTGTGAAAGACTCCTCTTATGTCAACGTTGTCTCAGCATTTTCAGTCATGGTTTCAGATGGTCACCTGTTCCCTACATAAATGGAGGCCATGCAGGACACAGACATTGGTCTAGTTTCATACAGGACACAGACATTGGTCTAGGTTCATACAGGACACAGACATGGGTCTAGGTTCATACAGGACACAGACATTGGTCTAGTTTCATACAGGACACAGACATTGGTCTAGGTTCATACAGGACACAGACATTGGTCTAGGTTCATACAGGACACAGACATTGGTCTAGTTTCATGCAGGACACAGACATTGGTCTAGTTTCATACAGGACACAGACATTGGTCTAGGTTCATACAGGACACAGACATTGGTCTAGGTTCATGCAGGACACAGACATTGGTCTAGGTTCATGCAGGACACAGACATTGGTCTAGGTTCATGCAGGACACAGACATTGGTCTAGGTTCATACAGGACACAGACATTGGTCTAGGTTCATACAGGACACAGACATTGGTCTAGGTTCATACAGGACACAGACATTGGTCTAGGTTCATACAGGACACAGACATTGGTCTAGGTTCATACAGGACACAGACATTGGTCTAGGTTCATACAGGACACAGACATTGGTCTAGGTTCATACAGGACACAGACATTGGTCTAGGTTCATACAGGACACAGACATTGGTCTAGGTTCATACAGGACACAGACAATGGTCTAGGTTCATACAGGACACAGACATTGGTCTAGGTTCATACAGGACACAGACATTGGTCTAGGTTCATACAGGACACAGACATTGGTCTAGGTTCATACAGGACACAGACATGGGTCTGCTAGTAATACTAAAAGTGTTTAATATATATTTGAACATTGTTAGAAAAAGACAACAGCCACTGAACTGACCCTGTATTAAAGCCACTGTTTTAAATGAACCGTTTTAAACTGTATTTCAATTTTATTTCAACTAAATGTCCTTCCATTTCCAATAAATGTCAACTTTTTAGCAAACTTGCTTGTGTTGTTTATGATTTGATTCTTGTTGGGTTGTATGATTTCAACTTGATTTTAGTATTTTTATTAATTTATTTTAACCACTCCCTGGCCTATATTGGCCTACAGAACACCTCTTCCCCACCAGTGTCCTAGAGAATATTGTCCAAAACATTTTGATCTCAGTCTGGACTATATAGTATCCCTCTGAGTGAAAATTGTTTTGTGCTGTGATACTCTGTGTGTATTTTGGAGGGTTTGAGATGATGTGGGAGTCTTTCCATTGCTGTCTGTGTGCTGGACTACAAGGTAGTTTGTTGTTGTTGTGCAGGTGAATGTTGGGAAAGGCAGCCACCCTCACAAGGTGAAGGTCTATGGTCCTGGTGTGGAGAGGACGGGACTAAAGGCCAACGAACCCACACACTTCACTGTGGACTGCACCGAGGCCGGGGAAGGTAACGCACATGCTGTCACACACATACACACGTTGTCTCACACACACACACACACACATGCTGTCACACACACACTCTTTCTCTAACTCATTCTGTGTGTGTGGCAGGGGACGTGAGCGTCGGGATAAAGTGCGACGCCAACGTCATCAGTGATAAGGAGGAGGACGTAGACTTCGATATTATTCCTAACGCCAATGACACCATTACGGTGAAATACACACCCCCAGGGCCGGGACGACTCACCATCAAGGTCCTGTTCACTGACCAGGTAGGGGACTGGAGGCCGGTCTGCCCAGGTAGGGGACTGGAGGCCTGTCTGCCCAGGTAGGGGACTGGAGGCCTGTCTGCCCAGGTAGGGGACTGGAGGCCTGTCTGCCCAGGTAGGGGACTGGAGGCCTGTCTGCCCAGGTAGGGGACTGGAGGCCTGTCTGCCCAGGTAGGGGACTGGAGGCCTGTCTGCCCAGGTAGGGGACTGGAGGCCTGTCTGCCCAGGTAGGGGACTGGAGGCCTGTCTGCCCAGGTAGGGGACTGGAGGCCTGTCTGCCCAGGTAGGGGACTGGAGGCCTGTCTGCCCAGGTAGGGGACTGGAGGCCTGTCTGCCCAGGTAGGGGACTGGAGGCCTGTCTGCCCAGGTAGGGGACTGGAGGCCTGTCTGAAGTGACTTTTGGACCCTTTTAGTTGGGAAAAGACAGTAATGCCACATTTACTCAGATTTGTCCGTCATTTTAAATGATGAAAGCCTACGAGTTGAGCCATAATTATCACTGGTGTTTTTGTTCTTTTTGTGGCCACTGTAGGAGATCCCCATCAGTCCATTCAGGGTCAAAGTGGAACCTTCCCATGATGCCTCAAAGGTCAGGGTTGAAGGTCCCGGAGTGGCTCGCTCAGGTAACACCAACACGTTCACACTGCTGGCTCGTAACTCCTTTGTGTTCTCTGGTATGTTGTGGTACCAACATCTTTTCAGCATTAAATGTTTTTTGTCGTTTGTAGGTGCGCCGTATGTAAGGGTTGTGTGTTTAGTTGTGGAGTGTTTTGTTGTGTTTCATTGTTGAGCTGTGTTTCATTGTTGAGCTGTGTTTCATTGTTGAGCTGTGTTTCATTGTTGAGATGTGTTTCATTGTTGTGTTGTGTTGTGTTTAGGTGTGGAGTGTTTAATTGTTGTGTTGTGTTGTGTTTAGGTGTGGAGTGTTTTGTTGTGTTTCATTGTTGAGCTGTGTTTCATTGTTGAGCTGTGTTTCATTGTTGTGTTGTGTTGTGTTTAGGTGTGGAGTGTTTAATTGTTGTTGTGTTTAGGTGTGGAGTGTTTAATTGTTGTGTTGTGTTGTGTTTAGGTGTGGAGTGTTTAATCGTTGTGTTGTGTTGTGTTGTGTTTAAGTGTGGAGTGTTTAATTGTTGTGTTGTGTTGTGTTTAGGTGTGGAGTGTGGTAAACCAACCCACTTCACTGTACACACTAAAGGAGCAGGAAAGGCTCCTGTTGATGTTCAGTTCTCCGGGACCAGCAAGGGAGACGCAGTCCGAGACTATGACATCATCGACAACTACGACTACTCCCACACAGTGAAATACACTCCCATCCAACAGGTGAGTTAGTGTCTAGTTAGTGTCACTCCCGGGACTAGTTCTCACATACTGTTCAGGTTTTGGAACCACCAGTTAGGGATGTGGGGAGGCTGGAGAGCTTTGGCCCCGTAAACAAATTGGTGCTGGTTCAGATCCCCAAGTGAAAACCCTTCCTTCTGTTCTGTCTGACCATGTAGCCTAATTACTTCCAGGTTGAAGCTGAATAGGAATGTGTAATTAGCATACTAATGTGGGAAATTAATGCTCAAGTCTGTTACACTGCTTTTATTAGAAGTCTCAGTGGAACCACCTATAAACAGTACAAAGGACAGGTCTTCTCATCTGAGTAACATATACGTAACTGTGGTTTCCAGGGAGAGATGATGGTCATGATAAAGTTTGGAGGAGATGAGATCCCCAAGTCCCCTTTTGCTGTGGAAGTGGCTGCTTCTCTGGATCTCAGCAAGGTCCTGGTCAACGGGCTGGCCAGCAGTAAGTACCAAACAATTAGAATAGAGGAACAACCTTTAATCCTGTCAGTCTTTTCTCTTCTGTTAAACTGATGCCTCTCTTTGGCCTCTGGGAGCAGCAGGGGAAAATCGGTGCAAGATATTTTTACAGCCTTTGATTTCTTTTCTTCTCCCAGGCTTTGGTATATTATCATTTGAATGATTCAGCTGAATGAACACATTACAAATGACTGCCTGTCTGACTGCCTGCCTGTCTGACTGCCTGCCTGTCTGTCTGATTCCAGGAGTGGAGGTTGGCCAGGACCAGGAGTTTGCGGTGGACCCCAAGGGAGCGGGAGGGCAGGGTGATCTGGAGGTGCGTCTGACCAGCCCGTTGGGGAAGGCTGTTCCCTGTGTGGTGGAGCCTCAGCCTGGGAGGAAACCACAGAGCAGCATCGTCAAGTATGTCCCCAGGGAGGAGGGGCTGTACACTGTGGATGTGACCTACGATGGACACCCCATCCCAGGGAGCCCGTTCCCCGTGGAGGCCACGCTGCCTCCAGACCCCAGCAAGGTATGACATTAACCCCTAGTACTAAACCTAACCTCTTCCCCTGACCTTAACCATAGTACTAAACCCTAGGACTAACCCTCACCTCTGAACCTGACCTTAACCATAGTACTAAACCCTAGGACTAACCCTCACCTCTGAACCTGACCTTAACCATAGTACTAAACCCTAGGACTAACCCTCACCTCTGAACCTGACCTTAACCATAGTACTAAACCCTAGGACTAACCCTCACCTCTGAACCTGACCTTAACCATAGTACTAAACCATAGGACTAACCCTCACCTCTGAACCTGACCTTAACCATAGTACTAAACCCTAGGACTAACCCTCACCTCTGAACCTGACCTTAACCATAGTACTAAACCCTAGGACTAACCCTCACCTCTGAACCTGACCTTAAACCAGAGAGCTAAACCCTAGGAATAAACCTCTTAACCTGATTTTAACCCAAGTACTAATCCTAACCTCTTACCCAGATTTTAATCATACTAAATCCTAGCATACAGTCAGCCTCCGGCTAGCCACATCTACAATGATAACACCGTAACATGGAAACATAACGGAGCTCGTATTCTTGAAGCCTGTATTTTGAAAAGCATTTTTGCTTCTGTCCAATGACACTCCAGGCACTGTTTTTAACTGACTGTCTGCAACTCTAGTAAGGCGTGCGTGTGTTCTGCCTGTTTATACCTGACGGGCTGTTTGGATACCTGTTGGTACCTGTCTGTCATGCAGGTGAAGGCGTTCGGGCCTGGTCTGAAGGGAGGTCTGGTGGCCCACCCGGCAGAGTTCACCATCGACACGAAGGGAGCAGGAACAGGTGGCCTGGGCCTGACTGTGGAGGGACCAACGGAAGCCAAGATCGAGTGCTCTGACAACGGGGACGGGACCTGCTCCGTGTCCTACCTGCCCACCGAGCCAGGGGAGTACCTGGTCAACATCCTGTTTGAGGACACTCATATCCCAGGCTCCCCCTTCCACGCAGACGTCAACTACCCCCTAGACCCATCCAAGGTAAGGCCCCTACCTCAACTACTCCCTAGACCCATCCAAGGTAAGGCCCCTACCTCAACTACTCCCTAGACCCATCCAAGGTAAGGCCCCTACCTCAACTACTCCCTAGACCCATCCAAGGTAAGGCCCCTACCTCAACTACCCCCTAGACCCATCCAAGGTAAGGCCCCTACCTCAACTACTCCCTAGACCTCTCCACAGGTAGGGCCCCTACCTCAACTACCCCCTAGACCCCTCCACAGGTAGGGCCCCTACCTCAACTACTCCCTAGACCTCTCCACAGGTAGGTTCCCTACCTCAACTACCCCCTCAACCCCTCCAAGGTAAGGTCCCTACCTCAACTACCCCCTCAACTCCT
The DNA here is from genome assembly GCF_011004845.1 of Esox lucius. Lineage (NCBI taxonomy): Eukaryota > Metazoa > Chordata > Actinopteri > Esociformes > Esocidae > Esox > Esox lucius. Next base: position 38,257,790 of record NC_047570.1, on the reverse strand, counting down.
CCAAGGTAGGGACCCTACCTCAACTACCCCCTAGACCCCTCCACAGTTAGGGCCCCCACCTCAACTACCCCCTAGACCCCTCCACAGGTAGGGCCCCCACCTCAACTACCCCCTAGATCCCTCCACCGGTAGGGCCCTTACCTCAACTACACCCTAGACCCCTCCACAGGTAGGGCCCCCACCTCAACTACCCCCTAGATCCCTCCACAGGTAGGGCCCCTACCTCAACTACCCCCTAGATCCCTCCACAGGTAGGGCCCCTACCTCAACTACCCCCTAGATCCCTCCACAGGTAGGGCCCCTACCTCAACTACCCCCTAGACCTCTCCACAGGTAGGGCCCCTACCTCAACTACCCCCTAGACCCCTCCACAGGTAGGGCCCCTACCTCAACTACTCCCTAGACCTCTCCACAGGTAGGTGCCCTACCTCAACTAACCCCTCAACTCCTCCAAGGTAGGGTCCCTACCTCAACTACCCCCTAGATCCCTCCACCGGTAGGGCCCCTACCTCAACTACTCCCTAGACCTCTCCACAGGTAGGGCCCCTACCTCAACTACCCCCTAGACCCCTCCACAGGTAGGGCCCTTACCTCAACTGCCCCCTAGATCCCTCCACAGGTAGGGCCCTTACCTCAACTGCCCCCTAGATCCCTCCACAGGTAGGGCCCCTACCTCAACTACCCCCTAGACCTCTCCACAGGTAGGGCCTCCACCTCAACTACCCCCTAGATCCCTCCACAGGTAGGGCCCTTACCTCAACTACCCCCTAGATCCCTCCACAGGTAGGGCCCCCACCTCAATTACCCCCTAGACCCATCCACAGGTAGGGCCCCTACCTCAACTACCCGCTCAACCCCTCCAAGATGGGGCCCGTTTTCTATGTTTATGTGATTTTCTAAGTTTATTCACTGTGGATAAGTGCTGCTGTTAAACACATCAATGTGACCGGTCTCTGCAAGGTTCTGGCATCTGGTTCGGGGCTGAAAAGGGCCAAAGTGGGAGAGACCAGTGTGGTGAATGTGGACTGTTCCCGGGCTGGACCGGGGCAACTCACCCTGGACGCCACTTCAGACTCTGGCAACAACAAGGCCAAAACAGAGGTTGGTATAATCAGACTCTGGCAACAACCAGGACAAGGATAGTGATTTTGGGCCATTGCAGGAATTTCTGAGGAGAGATTGTTTTATCGCTGATCTACTGAAACTCTAGTTTAGAATCACCAAGGGGGCTGTTGGATCTTCCAATGGACTGAAGAATATAAATCAAGCACTGGAAGTTATCAAAGTATTCTTGTCATCTTCATTGAGGATGTCAGTGATGCCTGAACAAGACTGTGTTTCTCTCGTTCAGGTGATTGACAATAAAGATGGCACCTATACAGTGGTTTATGTCCCCAGTAGCGCTGGTATGTACACCCTGCTGCTGAAGTACGGGGGCAAGGCCACGCCTGGCTTCCCTGCCAAGGTGATGGTAGATCCAGCTGTGGACACCTCCAGAGTCAAGGTCTTTGGCCCTGGAGTGGAGGGACAAGGTACGGTTTCATCTGAAAAACAATTATTCAGCATTTTACTGTTGTTAATTTCTTTATTTATAATAATTTCCAGTCTGGGACGGATTCCTTTAAAGCAGATTTTGACGATTATTGTTCGAAAATACTTAATTAAATAAAATAAATAAAATACAAATAAAATTTAATTTCTTGATTGTGCCACACTCTTTAACTGGTGAACTGAACTCCTAAGGTGTAGCATTCCTGTGTCTTACCAGTTTCACCGGCTGTTTCCCGGTTCAGAGTACCTGTATCTTAGTGACAGGCAGCTCTGTCTTTGTGGTGATCCACAACAACTGTTGTTTGTTGTCTAGTTCCCATGGCAACGTGGGCCCTTTGTGTAGTGTTTACTTCATCAAGATAAAGGACAAGGAGAAAACAAAAACTCCCCCGGAAACAGGAGCGTTCTGAAAGCATTTAGCCACTTTTAGCTTCTCAATGAGCCTGTGAACTGAAAAGTCTAAAACCCGAAACCATTACCTCATCTGAGAGTAATGAGCGAAAGGGAACGTTACATCCCAGCTGCCCCAAATAATTACCATTAAGAGGGCAATGGTGCCGGCTCCTTGTAGAGGGGAAAAGAGAAAGGACTTCTGTGTTAATAATAGATTCCATCCCTTCAGCTCCGTGTTAATGAGCTTCATTGACAGTCCGGCTATGATTGAATTCCTGGACTATGTCCGATATAATGTTTTTAGGTGTGTATGCAAGAATTGGGTATGGGAATCTGGGATATTTCTCAGAGTAGAGAAGCTTAAAAACCCTTAATCATTTGAGCAGTTGTTTTAGTGTGATGTCTTCCCTCTGTTTGTCTTGTACAGCTGTGTTCCGGGAGGCCACAACAGACTTTAAGGTGGACGCCAGGGCTCTGACTAAGAAGGGAGGGGACCACATCAAGGCCTCGGTCAGGAACCCGTCAGGAGCCCTAACCGACTGTGTCGTGACCGACAATGTGGACGGGACCTACAATGTGGAGTACACACCGTTTGAAAATGGTAACAATGCTACCCGGAGTATCTACTCCCCCACACCCACGCTGAACACCCACGCTGAACACCCACGCTGAACACCCACGCTGAACACCCACGCTGAACACCCACGCTGAACACCCACGCTGATGGTGCAGTGTTTCTCACTAGGGGTTGTGATACCTTGCCTCATTTGAAAATGTTTCAAGAGGAACTGAAGAAACCATGAACTGGATTAATGCTGTGGTAAATGCTTAATGAACTGGGTTTACCCCACGGCAGATGCTGAATGAACTGGGTTTACCCCACGGCAAATGCTGAATGAACTGGGTTTACCCCACGGCAGATGCTGAATGAACTGGGTTTACCCCACGGCAAATGCTGAATGAACTGGGTTTACCCCACGGCAGATGCTTGAATGAACTGGGTTTACCCCACGGCAGATGCTTGAATGAACTGGGTTTACCCCACGGCAGATGCTGAATGAACTGGGTTGTGTTTTCCGTTTGCTTAGGTTGACCACTGTCTGATTTACGTGTGTGTGTGATAGGTGTTCATGCTGTGGAGGTTCTGTACGATGAATCTGCTGTCCCAAAGAGTCCCTTCCAGGTCGGGGTTCAGGAGGGCTGTGATCCAACCAGGGTTCTGGCCAAGGGCCCTGGGCTCCAGGAGGCCCTCACAGAGGCTCCCAACAACTTCTCCATTATTACCAGGTATACAACTGTCTGCTTGTTTCCATGTTTAGTCTCCTGGGTGTATTTTGGTCCATATAAATCTAATTCATAGCGTAGAATAATTGACTGGAATGGATGGAAATTAGCTAACTAGGTAGCTAAATTGTGAGAAATTACCCTCTCATTACTAGTAATTAAAGATGCGGTCCCTGACAATCAAATAAATGCAATAACAACAGTTTGGTACTCCTGTATTTCTGTGCTTTTAATCCCATCCAATAGCTCCAGGAAGAGAGTAGGTCCTCCCTGACTTAGTGGTGTTGAGTATAAACCCAGAACAGATGACTATAGACAATGTTTTGGTCTTGTTGACTTTCTGTGTGGGGGGCCTGTTTGTCTAAGCTGTTGTTTTTAGTTTCTGAAATGTGGTTTTGTGTGTTTGTAGAGGGGCAGGTATTGGTGGATTGGGCATCACAGTTGAAGGCCCCTCAGAGTCTAAGATGTCGTGTAAAGACAATAAGGATGGCAGCTGTAATGTAGAGTACATCCCCTACGCCGCGGGCCTTTATGACGTTAACATCACCTATGGAGGCAGACACATCACAGGTAAGAGCAGCCTACAAACATTCAATGACCGAGTAAGGCATTCTTGGCAGAGTTGATGCAGTTCAAAAAATAATATAATTCATCCTGAATTGCTCGGTGGTCAGATTGATTGCCGTAATTATTAATATAATTCTAGCCTAGTGGTTAAACCATCTGACCAGTTAGCCGACGTCACTGTCATTTTCTGTCTTTCGGTCCACCAGGCAGTCCCTTCAAGGTGCCAGTGAAGGACACGGTAGATGCCAGCAAGGTGAAGATCTCAGGACCCGGGCTTGGCTCCGGGGTCCGCGCTAAAGTCCCACAATCCTTCACTGTGGACTGCAGCAAGGCCGGGATAGCCCCTCTTTCTGTGGCAGTCACAGCACCCAGAGGTTAGATTAGGGGAGGGATGTTTCTGTGGTTATGAAATACCCAGAGAAGGTCACATCTGTACTGTGACCAATTAAATACAACTCCAGGTATTCCCCCGGGGGCCTTTTAAACAGACTTGTTTACTTTCCTTTGTCTCTCTGTCCTCCTGTCTGTCTGTCTGTCCTCCTGTCTGTCTGTCTGTCTGTCCTCCTGTCTGTCTGCTCAGGTCTGTCGGAGCCCGTGGACGTCACAGACAATGGAAATGGAAAGCACACGGTGGCCTTCGTTCCCTCTGTAGAGGGGCCCTACTCCGTGGTGGTGAAGTACGCTGATGAGGAGGTCCCCCACAGGTAACAAACATCAGACTGGTAGAAGTTGGCTGGTTTATGAGCAGTACCTTCATGCTCCAGTTCTCTGTAAGCCCTAAGACACGACTGACTGCCCTTTGGGTCTCCCTGTTTGAATGGTGGTTATACCTTTGTGATGTTTCTCCTTCAGACCTCCTTACAGCGCTGACCTCTCTTCGACCCTGTGACCTGAAAACGCCCTGCCCGTGACCCCTGTTTTTGACATCATTGTTGTTGTTTATTTGGTCTAGTCCCTTCAAGCTGCGTGTTCTGCCAACACATGATGCCAGTAAGGTCCGTGCCAACGGCCCGGGTCTGACCAGCGGGCTTCCGGCCAGCTTGCCTGTGGAGTTCACCATCGACGCCAAGGACGCAGGCGAGGGTCAACTATCAGTCCAGATCACAGTGAGTTCAAAACAACCCTGTTACCATCTCAGGACCCAGAGGAGGTCCCTGGGATTCTGTTATTGGACCCGTCTAGGCAGCCTTCCTGTCCTTTGGTTTATACTTGTTTGCATTAGAGGTGTGACTGAATTCTCCCATTAAACTGTAGAAAACAGCACCTGTACTCTATCTTTCGTCACTATGGAAACATCCCATCTGACCAGAAAGGTCAGATATAGGGTCATTACATGTGTGAAATGCTGAACCAGTCTGTTTGTCTGAAATGGGATTGGGTTTTCTGCGTATTCCAACTGCTCTGAGATGCCCTCAGAGACTGAGTTCATGGACACCGCTGTCGGCTGCTGTGACCACATAGAAAAGTGTGTTGAATGTCTTGCTTCAGGGCCGACTGGCCTTGTGATTCACATTAGCTTCTGACAGTAATTGGCCTGACAGGCTTACCGCCAGGCTGCCTGCCATCCACTAGGCCCTGCTGTGAAGTAAAATGGTATGAAGCACCAAAGGCTTCTGTTGGGACTCGCCACGGCTCCAGAACTCTGGCTTCTATGTTCAATGTGGATTAAATGGACCCTCCAGGGTCAGTGGTCACCATTACTGATCCGGGTCCGGGTCCAGCTGCTTTGCAGACAGAATGTTGTAGCTCCTCGTGACAAATGGTCTGACTATAAAATGGGCCGGTAAAATATAGTTGAAAATAATGTTCTGACTTCTGCCAGTAATGATCTGGACCAAGAACATAAAGCGGATTTCTGTCTGGGAGGGGCGGGTGTCTGTCTGGGAGGGGCGGGTGTCTGTCTGGGAGGGGCGGGTGTCTGTCTGGGAGGGGCGGGTGTCTGTCTGGGAGGGGCGGGTGTCTGCTTGGCGCTACAGTGGTGAATGAGGGGTGGACGGATGTGTCGTAATAAATCAGCCAGATGAAATCTGAAAGCCCACTGTGGAGGGTGAACTCTTCAACTGGGGTCCTCTGGTCTTAGTTCTCCCATGGGGCAACGTCGAATAGCTGAAAATACCAAGGATTCATCCTAATTCTCATTGGATGAGAGCTGTTTGTGCAGGAAGGTGATGCATGACTGGTCTGAAACGGTTGTTGATTTCTCAGGACCAGGACGGGAAGCCCAAGAGGGTTAGTATACATGACAACCATGACGGGACCTACCTGGTGTCATACGTCCCTGACCGGGTCGGCCGCTACAGCATCGTCATCCAGTATGGAGGGGATGAGATCCCAGCCTCGCCCTACAGGGTCAGGGCTACGGCCTCCGGAGATGCCAGCAAGTGCTCCATCAACGGTGGGTTCTGACCTGGGACCTTCTAGATGACCCCGACCTGACCTACAGTCACACACACAACCTGACCTACAGTCACACACACAACCTGACCTACAGTCACACACACAACCTGACCTACAGTCACACAAACACAACCTGAACTACAGTCACACACACACAACCTGAACTACAGTCACACACACACAACCTGACCTACAGTCACACACACAACCTGACCTACAGTCACACACACACAACCTGACCTACAGTCACACACACACAACCTGACCTACAGTCACACACACAACCTGACCTACAGTCACACACACACACAACCTGACCTACAGTCACACAAACGCTACCTGACCTACAGTCACACAAACGCTACCTGACCTACAGTCACACACACAACCTGACCTACAGTCACACACACACAACCTGACCTACAGTCACACACACACAACCTGACCTACAGTCACACAAACGCTACCTGACCTACAGTCACACACACAACCTGACCTACAGTCACACACACAACCTGACCTACAGTCACACACACACAACCTGACCTACAGTCACACACACAACCTGACCTACAGTCACACACACAACCTGACCTACAGTCACACACAAACACAACCTGACCTACAGTCACACACAAACACAACCTGACCTACAGTCACACAAACACAACCTGACCTACAGTCACACAAACAACCTGACCTACAGTCACACAAACAACCTGACCTACAGTCACACAAACACAACCTGACCTACAGTCACACAAACACAACCTGACCTACAGTCACACACACAACCTGACCTACAGTCACACACAAACGCTACCTGACCTACAGTCACACACAAACGCTACCTGACCTACAGTCACACACAAACGCTACCTGACCTACAGTCACACACAAACGCTACCTGACCTACAGTCACACACAAACGCTACCTGGCCTACAGTCACACACAAACGCAACCTGACCTACAGTCACACACAAACGCAACCTGACCTACAGTCACACACAAACGCAACCTGACCTACAGTCACACACACAACCTGACCTACAGTCACACAAACACAACCTGACCTACAGTCACACAAACAACCTGACCTACAGTCACACAAACACAACCTGACCTACAGTCACACACACAACCTGACCTACAGTCACACACAAACGCTACCTGACCTACAGTCACACACAAACGCTACCTGACCTACAGTCACACACAAACGCTACCTGACCTACAGTCACACACAAACGCTACCTGGCCTACAGTCACACACACGCTACCTGGCCTACAGTCACACACACGCTACCTGGCCTACAGTCACACACACGCTACCTGGCCTACAGTCACACACACGCTACCTGGCCTACAGTCACACACACGCTACCTGGCCTACAGTCACACACACGCTACCTGGCCTACAGTCACACACAAACGCTACCTGGCCTACAGTCACACACACGCTACCTGACCTACAGTCACACACACGCTACCTGACCTACAGTCACACACACGCTACCTGACCTACAGTCACACACACGCTACCTGGCCTACAGTCACACACACGCTACCTGACCTACAGTCACACACACGCTACCTGACCTACAGTCACACACACGCAACCTGACCTACAGTCACACACACGCTACCTGGCCTACAGTCACACACACGCTACCTGGCCTACAGTCACACACACGCTACCTGGCCTACAGTCACACACACGCTACCTGGCCTACAGTCACACACAAACGCTACCTGGCCTACAGTCACACACAAACGCTACCTGGCCTACAGTCACACACACGCTACCTGGCCTACAGTCACACACACGCTACCTGGCCTACAGTCACACACACGCTACCTGGCCTACAGTCACACACACGCTACCTGGCCTACAGTCACACACACGCTACCTGGCCTACAGTCACACAAACGCTACCTGGCCTACAGTCACACACACGCTACCTGGCCTACAGTCACACACACGCTACCTGGCCTACAGTCACACACACGCAACCTGGCCTACAGTCACACACACGCTACCTGGCCTACAGTCACACACACGCTACCTGGCCTACAGTCACACACACGCAACCGGATTCGTTTTCACAATGTTTGGTACTTCTGTATGATTTCTTAATGTGATTGTGTATTGACTGGTCTGAAATATAACATGACTCAAGGGACCACTCTGCAATAACCTGTGATCTGGTCTGATACTTCACATAATAACTCTAATAATTTTTATAACTTAAATTGAATAACTTAAAACGGTCTCACCCTTTATTCAAGTTTTCTTCTTACAATAACTCCTTTGGGGAAAGGTTCTCAAGACCTTTCAATAAAATCTGTTCAGGCCCCAAGTGAGTTTCACCAAAGAAGCCAGAAGGAAACCCTGGTCAGGTTCATCTGAGCGTCTGGAACCGGCAATCATGGGAGCTGGTTCAGGGGAAGGAATGAAGGCTGTGTGGGAAGAGGGAGTGGAGGCAGACGGAGGGTTAAACTCCGTAGGGGAGGTTTTCCAGCTCCAGGTAGAGGAGTGAAATTCGGCCTTCTAAGGGAGTTTTTCCTAGCCGCTGAAATTCAACACTACTGTTGTTTGCTCCTTGGGGTTTAAGGCCGGGTCCATCCATCCATCTTCTTCTGCTTATCCGGGGCCGGGTCGCGGGGGCAGCAGTCTAAGCAGGGATGCCCAGACTTCCCTCTCCCCAGACACTTCCTCTAGCTCTTCCGGGGGGACACCGAGGCGTTCCCAGGCCAGCCGGGAGACATAGTCCCTCCAGCGTGTCCTAGGTCTTCCCCGGGGTCTCCTCCCAGTGGGACGGGACCGGAACACCTTCCCAGGAAGGCGTTCCGGAGGCATCCGAAACAGATGCCCAAGCCACCTCAGCTGACCCCTCTCGATGTGGAGGAGCAGCGGCTCTACTCTGAGCTCCTCCCGGGTGACCGAGCTTCTCACCCTATCTCTAAGGGATCGCCCGGCCACCCTGCGGAGAAAGCTCATTTCGGCCGCCTGTATCCGGGATCTTGTCCTTTCGGTCATGACCCAAAGCTCATGACCATAGTTTAAGGCCGGGTGTCTCTGTAAAATAACTTTATGACAACTGCTGTTGTACAAAGAGCTTTATAAATACATTTGATTGATTGAGGAGCTGCAGGGAAGGGGCCTGGGTTGGTGCTGGTACAGGCCCTGGTAGAGGAGTGACAAGGGAGGTGCTGGTACAGGAGCTGCAGGGATTGGAGTACAGTAAGGAAGTGGAATGTCACGCTCATCGTCCTCTCCATTCCAGTTTCTCTTCACTTTCTCATCACCTTCTGCCACATTTTCATTTACCGTTATCTTATTACTCCCACTCTGTCCTTCTCTCAGCCTCTCTCCCACTTTATTTTTTCTTTCTTTCCTTCTTTTCTTTTCAAACTCTTCTAACTTCCTTCTACATTCTTTTAACTTAGCCTCGCTAAATGTTCCTTTTAATGGAAAATCAGATACTATGTGCCACAGTACCACTTGTCCTGAGACATCCGTGCCCCACCTTTATCTTGACTGGTCTGATCAGTGGATCTGGCAGGCAGGCGTTGTTCTTACTGCTGCCCGTCCACATGGTGTACCCGTTCTTACTGCTGCCTGTCCACATGGTGTACCCGTTCTTACTGCTGCCCGTCCACATGGTGTACCCGTTCTTACTGCTGCCCGTCCACATGGTGTACCCGTTCTTACTGCTGCCCGTCCACATGGTGTACCCGTTCTTACTTCTGCCCGTCCACATGGTGTACCCGTTCTTACTTCTGCCCGTCCACATGGTGTACCCGTTCTTACTGCTGCCCGTCCACATGGTGTACCCGTTCTTACTGCTGCCCGTCCACATGGTGTACCCGTTCTTACTTCTGCCCGTCCACATGGTGTACCCGTTCTTACTTCTGCCCGTCCACATGGTGTACCCGTTCTTACTGCTGCCCGTCCACATGGTGTACCCGTTCTTACTGCTGCCCGTCCACATGGTGTACCCGTTCTTACTTCTGCCCGTCCACATGGTGTACCCGTTCTTACTGCTGCCCGTCCACATGGTGTACCCGTTCTTACTGCTGCCCGTCCACATGGTGTACCCGTTCTTACTGCTGCCCGTCCACATGGTGTACCCGTTCTTACTGCTGCCCGTCCACATGGTGTACCCGTTCTTACTGCTGCCCGTCCACATGGTGTACCCGTTCTTACTTCTGCCCGTCCACATGGTGTACCCGTTCTTACTGCTGCCCGTCCACATGGTGTACCCGTTCTTACTGCTGCCCGTCCACATGGTGTACCCGTTCTTACTGCTGCCCGTCCACATGGTGTACCCGTTCTTACTTCTGCCCGTCCACATGGTGTACCCGTTCTTACTGCTGCCCGTCCACATGGTGTACCCGTTCTTACTGCTGCCCGTCCACATGGTGTACCCGTTCTTACTTCTGCCCGTCCACATGGTGTACCCGTTCTTACTGCTGCCCGTCCACATGGTGTACCCGTTCTTACTGCTGCCCGTCCACATGGTGTACCCGTTCTTACTGCTGCCCGTCCACATGGTGTACCCGTTCTTACTGCTGCCCGTCCACATGGTGTACCCGTTCTTACTTCTGCCCGTCCACATGGTGTACCCGTTCTTACTGCTGCCCGTCCACATGGTGTACCCGTTCTTACTGCTGCCCGTCCACATGGTGTACCCGTTCTTACTGCTGCCCGTCCACATGGTGTACCCGTTCTTACTTCTGCCCGTCCACATGGTGTACCCGTTCTTACTGCTGCCCGTCCACATGGTGTACCCGTTCTTACTGCTGCCCGTCCACATGGTGTACCCGTTCTTACTTCTGCCCGTCCACATGGTGTACCCGTTCTTACTGCTGCCCGTCCACATGGTGTACCCGTTCTTACTTCTGCCCGTCCACATGGTGTACCCGTTCTTACTGCTGCCCGTCCACATGGTGTACCCGTTCTTACTTCTGCCCGTCCACATGGTGTACCCGTTCTTACTGCTGCCCGTCCACATGGTGTACCCGTTCTTACTGCTGCCCGTCCACATGGTGTACCCGTTCTTACTGCTGCCCGTCCACATGGTGTACCCGTTCTTACTGCTGCCCGTCCACATGGTGTACCCGTTCTTACTTCTGCCCGTCCACATGGTGTACCCGTTCTTACTGCTGCCCGTCCACATGGTGTACCCGTTCTTACTGCTGCCCGTCCACATGGTGTACCCGTTCTTACTGCTGCCCGTCCACATGGTGTACCCGTTCTTACTGCTGCCCGTCCACATGGTGTACCCGTTCTTACTGCTGCCCGTCCACATGGTGTACCCGTTCTTACTTCTGCCCGTCCACATGGTGTACCCGTTCTTACTGCTGCCCGTCCACATGGTGTACCCGTTCTTACTGCTGCCCGTCCACATGGTGTACCCGTTCTTACTGCTGCCCGTCCACATGGTGTACCCGTTCTTACTTCTGCCCGTCCACATGGTGTACCCGTTCTTACTGCTGCCCGTCCACATGGTGTACCCGTTCTTACTGCTGCCCGTCCACATGGTGTACCCGTTCTTACTTCTGCCCGTCCACATGGTGTACCCGTTCTTACTGCTGCCCGTCCACATGGTGTACCCGTTCTTACTGCTGCCCGTCCACATGGTGTACCCGTTCTTACTGCTGCCCGTCCACATGGTGTACCCGTTCTTACTGCTGCCCGTCCACATGGTGTACCCGTTCTTACTTCTGCCCGTCCACATGGTGTACCCGTTCTTACTGCTGCCCGTCCACATGGTGTACCCGTTCTTACTGCTGCCCGTCCACATGGTGTACCCGTTCTTACTGCTGCCCGTCCACATGGTGTACCCGTTCTTACTTCTGCCCGTCCACATGGTGTACCCGTTCTTACTGCTGCCCGTCCACATGGTGTACCCGTTCTTACTGCTGCCCGTCCACATGGTGTACCCGTTCTTACTTCTGCCCGTCCACATGGTGTACCCGTTCTTACTGCTGCCCGTCCACATGGTGTACCCGTTCTTACTTCTGCCCGTCCACATGGTGTACCCGTTCTTACTGCTGCCCGTCCACATGGTGTACCCGTTCTTACTTCTGCCCGTCCACATGGTGTACCCGTTCTTACTGCTGCCCGTCCACATGGTGTACCCGTTCTTACTGCTGCCCGTCCACATGGTGTACCCGTTCTTACTGCTGCCCGTCCACATGGTGTACCCGTTCTTACTGCTGCCCGTCCACATGGTGTACCCGTTCTTACTTCTGCCCGTCCACATGGTGTACCCGTTCTTACTTCTGCCCGTCCACATGGTGTACCCGTTCTTACTGCTGCCCGTCCACATGGTGTACCCGTTCTTACTTCTGCCCGTCCACATGGTGTACCCGTTCTTACTGCTGCCCGTCCACATGGTGTACCCGTTCTTACTGCTGCCCGTCCACATGGTGTACCCGTTCTTATTGCTGCCCGTCCACATGGTGTACCCGTTCTTACTGCTGCCCGTCCACATGGTGTATCTGCTCCCAAGAACTCCAAAACAGATAACACACACACAAAAAGATTTTCAGTTCATGGGGGAGACATCTCTATATTTCACCAAACCATGCAGTTGGATTAATTACTCTTCTCTCCTTGTTTTTTTTTTCTTGTTTTTTTTCTATATTTTTAATTTTCTTTCATGTATACATCCATGCCATGTCGTAGCAATTCTCTTGTCTATACAGCCATTTTATATTCATCCTTGAAGTGCGCAGCCTGTTCCACATGGGGCCCCACGGGCCCAAACAGGTTTTATCAAAAGGTGTTTAGAACCTTTTCCCCAATGGAGTTATTGTAAGAAAATATGTTCTCACCCTTTAGTTTTTATGTTGGGGACGGTGTATCAGTCTCACCCTTTAGTTTTTATGGCTAGAGGTCTAGATACATTCAGTACAGCCCACTGTGTCCCCCCCTCCCATATATGGTTAGTCTACGTCTCACCAGCTGCTCTGCGATCTTCAGCTTTCCAAGATAATAAAATGTCTACCGCCCTTGAGATAGCTATAGCCAAAGCAATAGCCATCTGCTGTAGGCACATCGTGAACAAGTAGGGCCAAAATACACAATGGCCTTACTAAACGACTGGATGATAGTTAGAATAAACAATATGATTTCATTGGAATAACAACATTTCTACCTCAACTTTAACTTTAACTTAACTCTAGCAACTTGAATAACTTAACTCTAATAACTCTTACTCTGGTTGAGGGAAGACATACAGAACCACTGTGCTGTAACTGGTCTGCTGTACTCTGATTGATTCTTCATTCTGTACCAATACAGTATTTATTGATTCGCCCCTAACCTTCAGGTCCAGGCATCGCCCCCATCATTGCGGTCGGAGAGGAGGTGGGCTTTGTTGTAAACGCTAAGGGTGCTGGGAAAGGCAAGGTGACGTGTATCGTGGTAACCCCGGACGGGACCGAGGTGGAGGCCGATGTCATCCAGAATGAGGATGGAACATTTGATATTTTCTACACCGCCCCAACTCCTGGGAACTATGTCATTTATGTGCGTTTTGGGGGGGAGAACGTCCCCAAGAGCCCCTTCAAAGTCCTGGTAAGACACAACTTTTTAGAACTGTACAATACAAGGTCCTGTAATACAACTTGTTTATAACTGTACAATACAAGGTCCTGAAATCTGGGTCATTCAAGATAGTTCTATGACATTTATGTAAAAACAGTTTTCTTAGCAAAATATCACAAATCATAGAATGAACCATTAGGTTCACAACAGTAATAGAACCTTGAATTATTTTCAGAGAAGTAAGAATGTTAATTAGTTGTGACTCTTTTGGTGTGTCCTTAGAACAGTCAAAATGTACTTGATACTGTTGTTATTTTTGTCTCCTGGTCCCTGTTTTTCATTGGCTACAGTATAACCCACGTCAGTCTATGATGACAGTGGCCTTAAATCATGTAGTGAAAGGAAAGACTAAGAAATTGAAAATCTTGAAAATCAGCAAGTTGTAGCCGTTGGTTAATTTGTCAGTTAACTTCAGAATTCTATTGAGTGGCGACCACTTGGGGATCGTGTGTGTGTGTGTGTGTGTGTGTGTGTGTGTGTGTGTCTGTGTGTGTGTGTGTGTCTGTCTGTGTGTGTGTGTCTGTCTGTGTGTGTGTTTATGTCTCTTTATTCCTATACATCTGTGTTTGCATGCGTGTTTGCATGTAGTCATTGATGTGCGTTGTGGTTCCCCAGGCAACTGATGAGGTTCCCATCATGATGCAGCAGTCAGCCAATCAGCAGTCAGCTGCTCCTGGAGCTGCCGGCTTCAAGCCCTGGGTAGAGTAGACTCACCTATCCCTCCCCCCTCCCTCTGTCTGTTCAACTTGGGTTTCTGGTCTGACCCCATGTTACTCTAATCACTGGCTGGTTGTTTTCAGGAAATGACTCTTCTCTTTAAATATCTGGTCCTTTCCTCCGTCAACATTGTTGCTTTGGCCTGATGCTCCATCTACTCTCTGATTGGCTGCAGGGATAAATGGAAAAATATCTCCTGACTCCTCCCCTCTACCATTCTCCCTTTTCCTCTCTCCTCTTCTGTTTTCCTCTCTCTTCCTCTCTTCCTGTCACTCTTCCTTTCTTTGTCTCCTCCTCTGCTATTTCCACTCATGACTTCCTCTCTCCTCTTTGTGACACATCTACTATACACTGTGTACCAGACTGTACAATGGGACCCAGTATACAGGTTCCACCATACAATTAGGAATTAAAAACTAGAATGGACACTGACCTTGTTACAGGGTTAAAGGTCAGCCCTTAAATGGTCAAGGAGTAATGAAATTAAATGGTGAACTTAATTTGTTTGTTAGCCAACGCAGATTTGGTGTGATCCTATTTCTCAAATTATTTGCCAATATACCTTTAATATTTATAAAATGCATTCATTGCAGTCAGCCTGTGTCTCTACACTGGCTGTGGGTGACCTGATAATGCAATGATACAATATCAATCCCTAGTAGAGACATTTATGGTTTGTTCAATACTCCGGTATTATTAAGGCTATATAAACAAAAACATTTACAAAATCTGTGTAAACTAAGTTGACTGTTCCCTTAACTGTGGAATTTCTTTTCCCAAATGAGTAAAATCATCATCTCTGTGAGACGTTTCAGTTAGACTGTTTTGGATCTCTCCCACGACCAACAGGGCTCCCGTTTCCTCCCGTTCTGGAACATGAAATCACAATGACATCACCGCCCCTCTGGTCATGTGATCTGTCTTTCTCCCCCGCAGGGTTCTAAGATCCTTTGCTTTTCCAGGTGCTGTGGGTGATCTCTCACCCTCCCCTCCACCCGCCCTCCCCTCCACCCGCCCCCCATTCCACCAACCCACCCCCTGTTACACCCTCCCCTCCACTCGCCCTCCGTCCCACCAACCCTCCACCCGCCACCCATTCCACCCTCCCCTCCACCCGCCCTCCGTTCCACCAACCCTCCACCCGCCCTCCGTTCCACCAACCCTCCACCCGCCCTCCGTTCCACCCTCCCCTCCACCCGCCCCCCGTTCCACCCTCCCCTCCACCCGCCCCCCATTCCACCAACCCTCCACCCGCCCTCCCCTCCACCCGCCCTCCCCTCCACCCGCCCTCCCCTCCACCTCCCCTCCTTTGAGAGACTCTGTTGCTGACTGCTTGATGCTTCTTTTCATTCACCACAGATTTTACCGCAGGACCAGTGAGTCAGTGACAATGTAAACCAGAACTGCAGTGAATTGCACTGTGTCCTGCTTAGCGGAGTTAGTTGAGCTGTTGCTTGCCCCTCCAGGGTTGTGGTTTTGATTCTCACGGTGGGCCAGTGTGGACATGTATGCAGTCCCTCTGTAAAACAGCATTCGCTAAATGACTTCAATGTAAATTTAACATGAAGACAGACATGCTCCTCTTCGGACAGATCAGGTACAGAAAACCTGTTGGTCACATTCTTAATAATCTAACCCCCGTCTACCCCCTCCCCCTCTGTCTGCCCCTCCCCCTCTGTCTGCCCCTCCCCCTCTGTCTGCCCCTCCCCCTCTGTCTGCCCCTCCCCCTCTGTCTGCCCCTCCTGTCTACCCCCTCCCCCTTCTGTCTGCCCCTCCCCCTCTGTCTGCCCCTCCCCCTCTGTCTGCCCCTCCCCCTCTGTCTGCCCCTCCCCCTTCTGTCTGCCCCTCCCGTCTACCCCCTCCCCCTCTGTCTACCCCCTCCCCCTCTGTCTGCCCCTCCCCCTCTGTCTGCCCCTCCCCCTCTGTCTGCCCCTCCCCCTCTGTCTGCCCCTCCTGTCTACCCCCTCCCCCTCTGTCTGCCCCTCCCCCTCTGTCTGCCCCTCCCCCTCTGTCTGCCCCTCCCCCTCTGTCTGCCCCTCCTGTCTACCCCCTCCCCCTTCTGTCTTTCTCCCTGTTGTTGCCCCCCCAGGTGACTGATGGGTCCTACGACCCGGCCCAGAGTATGAACGGAACCGGTTTCAGACCATTTGATATGGTCATACCGTTCGCCCTTCACAAGGGAGAGATCACAGGTGAGGTCACAGACAGCTGACAGACAACACAGGTAGCTCACTTCCTGTTATACACCACAGGAAACAAACCTAATTTCCTGTCTAGTTTAACAAAAAAAATATTTTTAAACCATGAGGTCAGTTTGTTCCAGTTTGTGAAAGTCAGATATGTGTTTGTGCTGATCTGTCAGCCTCAGAGGATGCACGGCTTTCATGTTTAGCTAAACATTGGAATTAGAAACTTGTTGGCGACACGATGAAATGACAGCACCAGAGTCTGTGTACACAGGAAAAAATCTCTTCACTAATCAGTCACATATGCTCCTTGTACATTCTGTATATTTCAGAGCCAATATGATTCATAAAAATATACATTTGTGAGAAAAGTATTTCAGAATTGGGAATTTACCCTCTTTGGAAACTTTGTGGGGGGGGGGGGTTCTCTGTGTGAAGGCAGAGTAAGCCAACTATTCAGACATTAGTGTCTTAATGTGGAGGTGAGGTGCGTTGTGGATCACCTCTTTAAGTTTGACATTATTACATTGGAACCCTAAATGATCTTTGAAGACTGGGTTCTTAACCTACGTTCTGCTTGTCTGTCTCTAGGTCAGGTGTACATGCCGTCTGGGAAGACCGCTCAGCCGGACATTACAGACAACAAGGATGGGACCGTCACTGTGAGATTTGCCCCCACCGAAGCCGGCCTGCATGAGATGCATATCAAGTATAACGGAACTCACATTCCAGGTTAGCGTGCACACACACACTGACGAGCACAAAATGCGCGCGCACACACACACTCTGAGACAAACACACAATGCGTCACACATGCGCACACAAACAAACAGACAGGATGATGAATATCCTGGCCCGGATTCCTGTGTATTGAAGTCATATATAGGAGGTGACAGGGAATGTGTCGGCAGGGATTTGGGAGGGAGGGAGGGAGGGGTGTCGGCAGGGAATTGGGAGGGAGGGAGGGGTGTCGGCAGGGATTGGGAGGGAGGGAGGGGAGGGGTGTCGGCAGGGTTTGGGAGGGAGGGGAGGGGTGGGGTGTCGGCAGGGTTTGGGAGGGAGGGAAGGGTGTCGGGAGGGTTTGGGAGGGAGGGAGGGGTGTCGGGAGGGTTTGGGAGGGAGGGAGGGGTGTCGGGAGGGTTTGGGAGGGAGGGAGGGAGGGGTGTCGGGAGGGTTTGGGAGGGAGGGAGGGGTGTCGGCAGGGTTTGGGAGGGAGGGAGGGGTGTCGGCAGGGTTTGGGAGGGAGGGGTGTCGGCAGGGTTTGGGAGGGAGGGAGGGGTGTCGGCAGGGTTTGGGAGGGAGGGAGGGGTGTCGGCAGGGTTTGGGAGGGAGGGAGGGGTGTCGGCAGGGTTTGGGAGGGAGGGGTGTCGGCAGGGTTTGGGAGGGAGGGGTGTCGGCAGGGTTTGGGAGGGAGGGAGGGGTGTCGGCAGGGTTTGGGAGGGAGGGAGGGGTGTCGGCAGGGTTTGGGAGGGAGGGAGGGGTGTCGGCAGGGTTTTGGGAGGGTGGGTGTGGGGGGGGGGGAGGGAGGGCGGACGTTGGGAGGGTGAGGAGAAAAGAAGTGGGCTAATCGCTCTGTGGGTGAGAGTTTGAAATCTCCTCCTTTTCAGTTATTAGAAGTCTGTGGAGGAGGATCTGTTGAGGTGGGGATTTACAGTGGTGGTGAAAACTGCTCCTGGATGAGATCACAAAGAGAGAATGTCTGGAGCTTGTCCTCAATCAGGCCGTCCCTATGCCCTAGTTAGTGCCCAGGTTTTAATCAGGTAGTTTAGGGAGCACAATGTAATTTGGAACTAGGAGTGGAGGAGTAAGGAGAGACAGAACAGCACAAACGGGCTGGTTACGTCATCTATTCCAGGAGCCTCATGTCAGAGCCTGTCTTAAAGGGAGGTCTTGTTGATCTTCATTACCAGTGGGTGGTAGTTTACTGATCTCATCCAACATGGTCCTTAAAGCACCAGCTGCCACTATCAGTCCAGGTATCAACTGAACACCTCTGGGCCCACACTTTCCACCAACAGTCTTGTATTGAGCTCATTTCTGGTGCTTTTTGTAGGTAGTTGTTTTAGTCCCTAATGCTTCCCCACTTTCCCTCTGGAGAATCCCAGCTGAAACCTGGTACAGGCTGGATCAGCATTTTCACGAAAGCTGCCAGCCCAGTCATTGGTTAGATCGGAGTGGACAATTGAACTTTGCTCCCTTGCTGGTTTGATGTCTCCCACAATTCCAAGTCAAGTGTGGTCACATGACTAACGCTGGTGGCCGAGAACTGTCACATTTAATCAACACCATGTTCTTCTCTTTTCTAACAGCCTTGGTCAGACTCCTTGTGAGGTGCATAGCTAGTTAGCAAAGTTAACTAACTTGATTATCGTTGTCCCTTGTGCAAGTACACTCAGATGCCCCAGGGTGCAGGACTACGGGGCTGTTGACTGTATTGTTGTTGCTGTTATCACCAGGCTGTTTAAATTAATGGTAGGGTGCATGCTGGGTAATAGTATGACCTCACAGCCAGGCTATAACTGAAGCTACAGAATGACTGCACGCTTCCAGTATGACAGTATTCCCAAGAGGAGCACGGCTGTTGCCTGGAGACCACATTGAGAATGTCTCTTTTTTGGAGTAGTGTCCTACCAAGGTAATAGGATGCTGTTGAGGACATGTCCTTGATGGTGTCATTCAGTCCAGGGATATCCTGTCCTCCATTAAGAACAATGGGACCTGTGTGGAACTCAACCTGCCCAACCACTGGCTGTTATTCTGTGGCTTTCTTCTCTCCCTCGTTCTCCCCTTTGTCTCTCTGTTTTTCCTGTCTCTCCTCTCTCCTTCCGTCTCTTTCTCTCTTGCTCTAGCTCTCCCATCTAAACCTCTCTCTCTCTCTCCTTACTCCCCCATTCACCCCTTTCTCTCTCTTCTCTTTCTCCTTACTCCCCCATTCACCCCTTTCTCTCTCTTCTCTCTCTCCTTACTCCCCCATTCACCCCTTTCTCTCTCTTCTCTTTCTCCTTACTCCCCCATTCACCCCTTTCTCTCTCTTCTCTTTCTCCTTACTCCCCCATTCACCCCTTTCTCTCTCTTCTCTCTCTCCTTACTCCCCCATTCACCCCTTTCTCTCTCTTCTCTCTCTCCTTACTCCCCCATTCACCCCTTTCTCTCTCTTCTCTCTCTCCTTACTCCCCCATTCACCCCTTTCTCTCTCTTCTCTCTCTCCTTACTCCCCCATTCACCCCTTTCTCTCTCTTCTTTCTCCTTACTCCCCCATTCGCCCCTTTCTCTCTCTTCTCTTTCTCCTTACTCCCCCATTCGCCCCTTTCTCTCTCTTCTCTTTCTCCTTACTCCCCCATTCGCCCCTTTCTCTCTCTTCTCTTTCTCCTTACTCCCCCATTCACCCCTTTCTCTCTCTTCTCTCTCTCCTTACCCCCCGTCTCAACACTGTGTTGCTGTATTGATGTCAGTGTTTTAAACAGGAACTCACCATGAAAACACCACCTCTGTAGTTAGGGTTGTGGTCTTTCAACTGAGCATTTTATTTCCTTCTCATTGTTCATGTCACTCCCAGCTTACTCAGCGTACCATAGCTTCTGTGGAATAAAATGGTAACGGAGTAGTTACCTGTTAGTTTTGGAGAGAAGATGAGCTTTTCTCTACTAAATGTTTAGGGTTTGCAGGTTTCTCATACAGTGTGTGGGCTCAGGTTGATGATGTCATTGTTGTGTTTCCTCCAGAGTCTCCGCTGCAGTTCTATGTAAACAATGCCAACAGTCCCAATGTAACGGCCTACGGGCCAGGCCTGGTCTACGGAGTCGCCAACAAGACCGCCATGTTTACCATCTACACAGAGGACGCTGCTGAGGGTATGACACACACACTACACACACCAGGCACACACTACACACACCAGGCACACACTACACACACCAGGCACACACTACACACACCAGGCACACACTACACACACCAGGCACACACTATACACACCACAGACACACGCACCCTCTACAGACACATGCACCCACTACACACACCAGCCACACACAACACACACCAGCCACACACAACACACACCAGCCACACACAACACACACCAGCCACACACAACACACACCAGCCACACACAACACACACCAGCCACACACAACACACACTACAGGCACACACAACACACACTACAGGCACACACAACACACACTACAGGCACACACTACAGACACTACAGGCACACACTACAGACACACACTACAGACACACACTACAGACACACACTACAGACACACACACCAGACACACACACACTACAAACACACACTACAGACACACACACCAGCCACACACAACACACACCAGCCACACACAACACACACCAGCCACACACAACACACACCAGCCACACACAACACACACTACAGACACACACAACACACACTACAGACACACACACCAGGCACACACCAGGCACACACATAATGCTATATGAATCTGTTTTTATTAACATCATTTTCTATTCACCTGCTAGTGATAATTTTTGTAGCTGATATTTGGGTGAATTGGTGTCTGGTTCAGCATTAAGCGTGTTTCTCCCTGGTATCCAGGTGGACTGGATCTAGCCATTGAAGGTCCCTCCAAGGCAGAGATCAGCTGTGTGGATAATAAGGACGGCACCTGTACTGTGACCTACCTGCCGGTTCTGCCTGGGGACTACAACATCCTGGTCAGATACAACGACAAACACATTGCCGGGAGCCCCTTCCACGCTAAGATCACAGGTAGAACAAAAGCACAACACAGGAAGGTGTGTTTTTCTCATGTTTACGGATCCAGACTGAACCGTTTCTCCCAATCCTCTGTCTGTGTCTGCAGAGGACAATCTGCGTCGCTCCCAGGTCAAACTGGGGTCCGCGGCTGACTTTGCTCTGGACATTGCTGAAACAGATCTGTCGTTACTAACTGCCAGTATCAAAGCTCCCTCTGGCCGCGACGAACCATGCCTGCTCAAGAGACAGGCTAACGGCCACATCGGTGAGATGGATATCTGGATGATACAGACTAGCATTCTGGGGATGTTCTGTAGTAGATGTAGTTTAACATGCAGTCTCAGTCTGGTTAGAGGGCTGATTGTTCTTGATGAATTACTAGTGTCAACTGACCATGTTATTGTGTTTAAGTCAGTGGGTGGGGCTGGTCTGAAGCGGTTGTTTGTTCATGGTGGGTTCTCAAGGTGTGTCGTGTTTGCTTTTAGAATCACTTTGTAGAGGCTGGCAGGTATAGCTGACATGTCTGCTATACATGGTTAACATTATATATTGGGTGTGACACGAATCACCCGGGATCGATTTGTCAAGTAGGATTATTTCATATTACTAACCACCCCCCCGCCCAGGTATTTCCTTCATTCCGAGGGAGGTCGGAGAGCACCTGGTGAGCATCAAGAAGAACGGCCGCCATGTTGCCAACAGCCCCATCAGCATCATGGTGGTCCAGTCTGAGATCGGCGACGCATCAAAGGTCAAGGTTTACGGGCCAGGCCTGGTGGAGGGACGCACCTTCGAGATGTCCGACTTCGTGGTCGATACACGGGAAGCAGGTGAGCCTGACACCGTATTTCCTCGTGAAGTAACTGATGGTCCATGTTGGTGTGTAATTTAAATGTATGCTAGTAATGGTCAGCCCCAGTACCGGCCCAGACAAAACCACGTTCACGCCCATGTTCAGAACTGGCCGTGTTCTGCCTGCGGACCTGATGGGACCGTAGCTGGTTATCATGGGTAGTTGGGAGTTATATAATTTGATTCTGCCTACTTCTCATGATGTTGAAGGAACTTTATTTAATTGGACTTAAATGTTACTTATGCAAATGTGTTGAGAGATTTACCCCCTGAACCCCAGGGAGGGTCCCATCCATGTACCTTTAACCCTCATTTACCCCCCCCCACACACACACACACACTCACACGCGCATGCATACAAACATATATATGTATATATGTGTGTGTGTGTGTGTGTGTGTGTGTGTGTATATATATGCGCCTCTGGTCAGTGGTGACCCATGGCCTCTGGTCAGTGGTGACCCATGGCCTCTGGTCAGTGGTGACCCATGGCCTCTGGTCAGTGGTGACCCATGGCCTCTGGTCAGTGGTGACCCATGGCCTCTGGTCAGTGGTGACCCATGGCCTCTGGTCAGTGGTGACCCATGGCCTCTGGTCAGTGGTGACCCATGGCCTCTGGTCAGTGGTGACCCATGGCCTCTGGTCAGTGGTGACCCATGGCCTCTGGTCAGTGGTGACCCATGGCCTCTGGTCAGTGGTGACCCATGGCCTCTGGTCAGTGGTGACCCATGGCCTCTGGTCAGTGGTGACCCATGGCCTCTGGTCAGTGGTGACCCATGGCCTCTGGTCAGTGGTGACCCATGGCCTCTGGTCAGTGGTGACCCATGGCCTCTGGTCAGTGGTGACCCATGGCCTCTGGTCAGCGGTGACCCATGGCATCTGTGTGAGGTTTCTGTCTGGGATAATGTGAGAAAAGAATTTCAGCCAAAACATCTGGTTGTTTTATGGTTAATTTAATGTAATGTTGCAATGCTGTGTAATTACATGGGATTCGGATGATCTCCAACCAGGCTGGATACGGGAAGAGAAATTAACTTAATGTAGAACCCCAAAAATAAATGACTCAGTGTGGGAAACCCTCCATTGGTCTTTAATTAGCTCCTGTTATTATAATTTTTTTGGCTCAAATGTCAACAGAATACTGTGTGTGGCTTCTAAATCCTGTTTTTCACAAACACTCTTTGTTTATAGGATTCCATCTCCCATCAAATAACTTTTTAATATTGGCTTTGTGTAAAACATTGTTGTATTTAGCGATATAAAGACCACAATAGTTTCCCAGCCATTCTGAAACCGACCAGTCCAGAGTGCATTCCTCCTGCGGTGCCTTTTTCACCAAACCCGGCTGGGTAAAGCCTTCCGGTATTCCTCAGTCTGCTCCGACTGACCCATGGAGGGCTGACATTTTAAGCCCTGACGCCATTGTTCTCCCCAGGCTACGGAGGTCTGGCCCTGTCCATCGAGGGCCCCAGTAAGGTGGACATCCAGACGCAGGACGTGGAGGACGGGACGTGTGGTGTCTCCTACTGCCCCACAGAACCAGGCTCCTACATCGTCTCCATCCGCTTTGCTGACCAACACGTACCAGGTAACCGGCTGGTAAAGCTCAACACGTACCAGGTAACCTTCTGGTAAAGCTCAACACGTACCAGGTAACCGGCTGGTAAAGCTCAACACGTACCAGGTAACCGGCTGGTAAAGCTCAACACGTACCAGGTAACCTTCTGGTAAAGCTCAACACGTACCAGGTAACCTTCTGGTAAAGCTCAACACGTACCAGGTAACCGGCTGGTAAAGCTCAACACGTACCAGGTAACCTTCTGGTAAAGCTCAACACGTACCAGGTAACCGGCTGGTAAAGCTCAACACGTACCAGGTAACCTTCTGGTAAAGCTCAACACGTACCAGGTAACCTTCTGGTAAAGCTCAACACGTACCAGGTAACCTTCTGGTAAAGCTCAACACGTACCAGGTAACCTTCTGGTAAAGCTCAACACGTACCAGGTAACCGGCTGGTAAAGCTCAACACGTACCAGGTAACCTTCTGGTAAAGCTCAACACGTACCAGGTAACCGGCTGGTAAAGCTCAACACGTACCAGGTAACCGGCTGGTAAAGCTCAACACGTACCAGGTAACCGGCTGGTAAAGCATCACGCTCAGAAAACCCCCCCAAGCTGCTTTCAGGAACTATTTAAATATGACTGAGCTTATCTGGAAAATGGCAGCCTAAAGAAAGCTAATTTCCATAGTTTCTAGTCCTGGATGACAGTGTGGGGATGTGTGTCCACAGGAAGTCCATTTACAGTGAAGGTGACGGGAGAAGGACGAATCAGAGAGAGCATCACCAGACGCCAGAGGGCAGCATCCATCGCCACTGTGGGGAGTGTCTGTGACCTCAGCCTCAAGATCCCAGGTAGGGAATAATGGACACCAACCGTGTACTACACATGGAATAGTGTGTCATAGGAGTGTACTACACAGGGAATAGTGTGTCATAGGAGTGTACTACACATGGAATAGTGTGTCATAGGAGTGTACTACACAGGGAATAGTGTGTCATAGTAGTGTATTATGTCTCCCGCTCTGTTTTGTCTGGTCTCTAAACCTAGTTCCTCCAGTACTCTGAACCTGGCAACATGGCCTCTTCTAACAGCATTTGTTATGGAGAAGTACAGGTGGTATGGTCCTTTTAGTTGAAGAAGTTTAAGAAATGCGTATCTGCAATTTGACAGCAGAGTACAGTGAATCACATTTAAAGTGACTTATTTTTTTGTGGTGAATCTTTCATTTTCCATGGCTGTACAAAGCAGAATTATTAAGTTAGCCAGCTAACTTACCAAACTATTTTGAAATTACTTTCACCACGATTATTTTAAGATTAACTTAAAATGGGCTTGATGTAGTTGACTTACAGTTTAGTAATTTGACGCAATTTATCAGATGCAGTTACCCGGAGTTTCATAAAGCAGAACCTCACTAATTAGTGATGGTTGCAGTACACAGCTCTGAAGTTGTAAATACCAGCTAACATGATTACAACCAACACAGCTTGTTTTGAGACAGTAAGGACTCCGTTTCGTCTGTTAGAACTGAAACCATATTGACAGAATTATAAGGCAGTTGAATAAAGTACATAAATAAAGTATATATAATACATACATGGATACATTCATACACACACACACGTATGTATATATAATAATAAACATACATTCAAGATTGTGTCAACAAAACATCAAATGCTGTCATTTCCCTTAACTGTTGTTATTCGACACACCCATTAACCCTTTGGGGGGGGGGGGGGTGTTTTGTTTGGAAATGTCACTTGGCAACCAAGTCAGAGCCCTTGAGTTCAAAGTCTGCCAGCTAGATGTCTGTCTGTCAGAGTTTTTAAAGCCTGCCAGCTTGATATGTCCTTTTTATTTAATCTGTCAATCTGTCCACTGGTCTTTGATTGGACATATGTCTTCGTAGGAGGAGAGAAGCTGGCCAAGATGAGAAAGGTCACTTGAAAGATGTGGGAGGCAGTAACTGAAAGGTTTCTACCCCTGAACCTGTCAGGGGAAACATCTGTTATTCTGTCCCTGAACAAGGCAGTTCACAAGCTTCAGCTTGTCCATTATGTGGTTTTAGAACAAACTGACCTGACAGCATCTTCTACAGGTCTTTTAGTTTTCATAATTTTCTATTTCCTTGATACTGGCTATTTTCTTTCTATTTCCTCAATGGGACAGTCTATTTCCTGTCTAGTTCCTGTATATTTCCATGATGAATCCTCTGTCTCTGGATTGTTTCTCCTCCTCCTACCTATCTCTCTTTTTCTCCTCCTCCTACCTATCTCTCTTTTTCTCCTCCTCCTACCTATCTCTCTCTTTCTCCTCCTCCTCTCCTCCAGTGACTTGGTTCATCCTGGCCCTGTCCCAGGAACTCCTCTCTGGTGTTTCTCCTGTGTGTCGCTCGCGCTGCTCTGTCTGGCTGGGGGGCCGAGGAGGTGGCCTGTCCCCCAGGGCTGCCGGAGGGCCTCAAGGCAGGGTGGTGTCCAGGTTGTCTGGCCTGTTTCTGGGCAGGGCCCGGGGCTGCTGGAGGACCTCTGGGGCCACCGTGGTACTAGGCAGGGCCTCCCGTGCTATTCCCCTGATAGGGTGCAGGGCGGAGGGCACGTGGAGTGCAGCCACCCCCCTGGCCAGGCCCACTGGGCTGGAGGGTGCGTTGATAGGCCTGGGATGTAGAGCAGCGAGGTTGGCAGAATGAACGCACGTCATCTTCAAAAACCTCACATGCATGCTTCTGTTTTGTTTGTGTCTGTTTCTGTTCTGGTTCTGTTTGATCTTCCATTGTACAAGCACTTTTAAGGTTTTCACGTCTTTCTTTTAAAGCTACAATTCAAAATACTTCTCTTTCATGACATCATGCATTGCTTTGTCACTTAAAGGAAACACCAGCAGCGAGATTTGTTACCCTTTTCCATGAGGAAAGGACTTCCAGAGTAGAGAACAAACAACATCAACATAATCCATATTTATATCTTATATTTTCACCTAGTCACGCTTTTTTACAATACTGTAAGATAACATTTGAAATGCTTTTCAGGTGTATAATTTCGAAAATTTGCAGATTTTCTAGTTTTTTTTATTTTGTTTATTGTTTAGCAACGTCAACACATTTTCAATTAACTCTGTTAGAGAGAGAGAGGAGACAGTTGTGTGATATGTAAACTCCTCTAGTCCATCTGATGTAAATCAAATGTACAGCCAGTCTACTCGTTGTTTCCTGTGTCTGTCCCTCTGTTTGTCTGTCTGACCCTCTGTCTGTCTGTCCCTCCATCAGATATAGACATCCATGATGTGTCGGCCCAGGTGACCAGTCCCTCCGGAACCACAGAGAAGGCCGACATGGAGGCGGTCGGACCTAACACCTACTGTGTGCGCTTTGTACCGCACGAGATGGGCGTGCACAGTGTGGCTGTGAAGTACAGGGGCCAGCACGTCCCGGGGAGTCCTTTCCAGTTCACCGTGGGGCCCCTGGGAGAGGGAGGTCCCGGGAAGGTCCGTGCTGGTGGGCCCGGCCTGGAGAAGGCTGAGTGTGGAGTCCCAGGTAGACATACAGGCATGAACATGTATCTCTAGTCAGTACACTGTGTCTCTGTGTAATAAATGTGTCCCCGTAGCGGAGTTCAGCATCTGGACGCGGGAGGCTGGTGCTGGGGGGCTGTCCATCGCTGTAGAGGGGCCCAGCAGAGCTGAGATCTCCTTCGAGGACCGGAAGGACGGGTCCTGTGGCGTCTCCTACATAGCTCAGGAGCCAGGTAGGGACCCACTCGGGCGCCAGGTATTTTGTGTAAACGTTGGCTGGTTGGTGTAATGGCGGAAATGAAGTTCTCCATTAGTAGACATCATTTCGGTTAAAATTCTATCAATAGTAAAATAAGCCATCATGCCAAGTCAGCACTAGTAGGACAAGTAAGTTAAGTGTTGTTGTAACAAAATGTTATGCTGCTCCTTCTCGGGTCTTTGGATAAACTAATCCACAGCCCTATGCTGATGAAAGCCAACAACCTACCCACTGTATGTTTGTTTCCAGGTGACTATGAGGTGTCGGTGAAGTTCAATGACCAACACATCCCTGACAGCCCCTACCTGGTGCCTGTCGTTGCGCCCACGGACGACGCTCGCCGACTCACTGTTGCTAGTCTTCAGGTGAGACACGAGGAAACACGTTCACACCAGACCACCATGTCCGCAGCTATTTAGAGATGGTGACGTAACACAGACAGACTCACTACCAGTCCAATGAGCTGACAGGAACAGAGCTACCAGTCCAATGAGCTGACAGGAACAGAGCACATTCACTACCAGTCCAATGAGCTGACAGGAACAGAGCACATTCACTACCAGTCCAATGAGCTGACAGGAACAGAGCACATTCACTACCAGTCCAATGAGCTGACAGGAACAGAGCACATTCACTACCAGTCCAATGAGCTGACAGGAACAGAGCACATTCACTACCAGTCCAATGAGCTGACAGGAACGGAGCACATTCACTACCAGTCCAATGAGCTGACAGGAACGGAGCACATTCAGTCCTTTTCAACCTTTCCTTGAGCCCTTTAAAAATAGATTTGTATCTTAACTGGACTTAGTTTGTACGATAAACTTCAAGGGGTAACTGCACGATATCAGTCAGTTATGTAGCGGTACTTCTGTCCATAAATGATTCTATCTTGTATCAGATTGAGTAATTGGTTTTTAATGGGAATAATTATTAAACCCTGTTTCTAAGCTCCACTCCCATATATAAATGAGGCAGCACTAAAATGACAGAAGCTCTGGACAGAAGCTATGTGGGCCAGAAACACCAGATGTCATATCTTAATTTGAGCCAGTTTCACACATCAGGAAAATGACCTGTATCAACAGGGAATGTCCAATTATGTGGATTATAATGAATGGAAAGATGCTGTTTGCTACAGCAAATAAAGTCTGACATTTTAAAGTCGAAATGAATGATACGTTTGAATCCTTCTGCATTTCTGCTGTGCAGGAGAAGTATATTCATCAACAGACTGCTCAGTTTTAAGATACAGCATGTGTTAACTTTGTTCCACATAGACAAACTGTCAGGGCGTTTCTTTTTGGCACCGGCTCGCCTGGTGGCCTCTGCTGGGTGATAAATGTACACATTAAAATAGTTGAGGACAGTCAATCATAGGAACGGTTTGGACTGGACCAATGGGCCTTGGCTGCAAATGACCGACAGTGTCACTGAGAACCTTGAAAGCAAAGTTCCTGTTGACTCTAGGCAGTGACATTCAGACACAATACAGAATAATGCTGAACAGCATTGACCTTACAAAGAGAAGAGAAACTGTAAATGGATAGTTATTGCATATCAATCGAACACTTTAAATAGATAGCTCCTATAACAATCTCTTAGATCAACACATAGCCCTTTAAATAGTCCCCATAACAAGCTCTTATGAATGAACATGGAACTCTTTAAATAGTCCTCTCTCACAAGCTGTTATGAATGAACATGGAACTCTTTAAATAGTCCTCTGTCACAAGCTGTTATGAATGAACATGGAACTCTTTAAATAGTCCTCTGTCACAAGCTGTTATAAATGAACATGGAACTCTTTAAATAGTCCTCTGTAACAAGCGGTGTCAGATCAACAGAGCCTGTGCCTGATTTGCTGCTGTAGCCTAGCTTGTTGTGAATAGCTGTGGGACATTCTGGTGTGGAACTCCACTGTGTTTCTCTTGTTTCATTTAAAGGCTTCCAACAGGTTCAGCAACATTCAAACTCTCTGATTGGCTGGCTAAAGCAGAGAGAGGAAGACCCGCCCTCCTCATACCTGTAGATCCCTTACCTTTAGTCTTCTAGAAACTTCAGTCCCTTTGATCTAGTTGTATCCCCTGTACCCCTATGGAGCCAAATTGGGCTCAAATGTATTGACTAAGAGAAGAAGAACGTAACTTAAATATTTTTTGAAAATAAAAGCAAGGTTAACAAAAATATTTCACTGTATGAAAAAATGTATTCAAAACATGGTAAAATTGTATGCTTCAGTCATTAAATAGATGTTTGCGTCTGATCTTTCAAACATGTGTTTGTCACATTCACTTCTTGCGATTACAATTTCTTCCCACCTTCGTTCCAGTTATGTTTTGTCAAAACCAAGTTTTGAGCCTCTATTGGCATGGATGCAGGGCTTTATCTGGGCATTGAATTATCAATATTAGCCTTTCCATGCACTGCTTTTCCAATGCAGTATGTGGAGAGAAGTTAAAGAATTGTATAAGCTAGGCTAAATGTGTACATTTAAACAGAACAACAAACGTATTCACAGGTTGCATCAATGTCACTTTTACCACGTTTGAATACATTTTTTTCATACGATTGTATTCAGTTTTTTCATACAATGAAATATTTTTTATTAACCTTGCTTTTTTTTTATATATATATATATATTTCAGTTGTTTGTCGTTTCTTAGAGTCAATACATTGAGCTCAGTGTTTCTCCATATAAACCCCCTTCTCCTAAACAAACCAGTAGATGTACTGTCTGCTAAATCCATGAGGGCCCCGGTCTTCCCCTCTCCACTTTAGCTGACCCCAAGGTGAGCTCTGGTTAAGCCACAGTGCTGCTTACTCAGTCTGATGTGACAATGCAAGGCCTTGCAGTCTGAAAGGGACAGCTGTTCATCCCTTGATGTTGAATGGGCTTTGAATGACAGCTGGGAACCGTAAAACAAGCTTTGTGCGTTCTATTTTCAGGCTGATGGATAGTACCTTGTTCTTGATTTGCACTACATGGACAAAAGTATGTGGACAATTTAGCGCATTTGGCTTCTTTAGCCACACCCATTGCTGACAGGAATACAATTGGGTTGCCACGTTAAACTCATCTGTCCACCGTTGTAAAACCTACTGAAGAGTTCCAGGCTGCCTCTACTGAAGAGTTCCAGGCTGCCTCTACTGAAGAGTTCCAGGCTGCCCATTGGAAGCAATGTCTGCACAATAACTGTCTGTCAGAAGCTTTGTTGAATGGGTTTCCGTGGCTGATTCACCAAACCAAGAGCGATGCCAAGCGTCAACTGGAGTGGTGTAATGATTCTCTGGCAGTCTCAGTTTGGTGGATGCCAGTAGAATGCTACCTGCCCAAAGAGTTTGGTGGAGGAGGTATAAATGTCATGGTTCTTCTAAGACAAATACCGCTACAATTACATTCTAGACCATTATGTGCTTTTAAACTTTGTACAGTTTGGGGAAACCCCTTTCCTGTTTCAGCATGACTGTGCCAACATGCACAAAGTGAGGTCCATAGAAATGCGTTGTGAATCGGTGTGGAAGAACTTGATTGGCCGGCACAGAACCCTAACCTCAATCCCTTAAAACGCCTTCAGG
Source organism: Esox lucius (assembly GCF_011004845.1). Taxonomy (NCBI): domain Eukaryota; kingdom Metazoa; phylum Chordata; class Actinopteri; order Esociformes; family Esocidae; genus Esox; species Esox lucius. Next base: position 38,226,562 of record NC_047570.1, on the reverse strand, counting down.
ATGAATTGGAATGTAGACTGAGTTTAGGCAAATCCCCCTGACCAACCACTCCTGTGGTTGAATGGAAATCAATATCCAATATAACGCCTTCCAAGAAGAGGGGAATCTTTTATAGCAGCAAGAACTCAATATTAATGCCCAGGAAGTGTCCAAATACTTTTAGCCATGTAGTATAAAATGGTCACGGTACAGTGATTTAGAAAATGGTTACGGTAATGATACGTAAAAAGGTCATGTATAAGGCTGAAGTTGCATTGAATCGGAAGTTGCAGTATTGACTGACTAATCGGATTTGAGAATATAGGTTTTCCCCTCTAATTGGATGTGTAGATTATATGGGAGGGGCTTTGCTAACCTGTGTTGATTGGGTACATCCAGGAGTCAGGCCTCAAGGTCAACCAGCCAGCCTCCTTTGCAGTGCTTCTGAACGGTGCCAAGGGAAAGATGGATGCCATGGTCCACTCCCCATCCGGAGCCCTGGAGGAGTGTGCCGTGACCGAGTTAGAGCCCGGTAAGACATGGGAGCTGACATTTAAGGGTTACGGGAAGACTCATTTTGATATCCTTTGCTTCTAATTCTGTTCTGGCAAGTTACATCAGATCTAGCCAATGCTCCTAGACTCTAGGCCTGTGGTATTCAACTCAGACCCTCCAAGCCAGATCCACTCCACTTTTTAACCCTGTGTTCAAGTACTTTTTTCTACCTGGGGCACCAGATGGGTGCAATTAATGATGAGGTAGAACAGAAAACCAGCAGGCTCTGGAGCACATAGGGTAAGAGTTGAATTCCCCTGCCCTAGCCTACCTGACACCTATGTCAGGCATTTATGTTTGTTCTACATGACATATTTCTATGTTAACATTCCAGAAGGTAAGCTGGCTGTGATCTCTGACGGGAGATGTGACGCTAGAAGGGACCTGATGGAGGAGAGATCTCATCTGATGACAATTTAAAATGCATAACACCCTTTAGTAGATGCACATACCAACTCTCCCGGATAGAAACTCCATATAGTCCAATCCTCCATAATCTGCTGTTGATGTGTCGATTGTCTCACCGGTCTTGCTTCTACCCTCCCCATCTAGAGAAGTACGCAGTTCGGTTCATCCCACGTGAGAACGGGCTCCACTGCATTGATGTGAAGTTCAACGGCAGCCACATCCCTGGCAGCCCATTCCAGGTGAGGGTGGGGGAGCCCGGGCAGAGCGGAGACCCCAGCCTGGTCACCGCCCATGGAGCTGGACTAGAGAGAGGAATCACAGGTGACCTCCCTGTCACCTTACTAAAACCTGAACACAATCTTACCATGACTTTACGTGACCTCATTATAACCATACCATGACTTAATTGTGACATTACCAGCTAACAATGACAAAATACATTACTTTAGTATGACAGTAATAGCTTGTATTTTGTCAGATAGACAGGTATATATGTTCTGTTTCGCCAGATAGACAGGTTCATATCTTCTGTTTTGTCATGCAGACAAGTGAATATCTTGTGTTTTGTCAGGTAGACAGGTGAATATCTTCTGTTTTGTCAGGTAGACAGGTGAATATCTAGTGTTTTGTCAGGTAGACAGGTGAATATATTGTGTTTTGTCAGGTAGACAGGTGAATATCTTGTGTTTTGTCAGGTAGACAGGTGAATATCTTGTGTTTTGTCAGGTAGACAGGTGAATATCTTGTGTTTTGTCAGGTAGACAGGTGAATATCTTCTGTTTTGCCAGGTAGACAGGTGAATATCTTGTGTTTTGTCAGGTAGACAGGTGAATATATTGTGTTTTGTCAGGTAGACAGGTGGATATCTTGTGTTTTGTCAGGTAGACAGGTGAATATCTTGTTTTGTCAGGTAGACAGGTGAATATCTTGTGTTTTGTCAGGTAGACAGGTGAATATCTTGTGTTTTGCCAGGTAGACAGGTTAATATATTGTGTTTTGCCAGGTAGACAGGTTAATATATTGTGTTTTGTCAGGTAGACAGGTGAATATCTTGTGTTTTGTCAGGTAGACAGGTGAATATCTTGTGTTTTGTCAGGCAGACAGGTGATATCTGTTCTGCAGGTCATCCAGCCACATCAGTGCAGATGACCAGGTGTTGACGGAGAGGAAACCACTTGAGGATTCTCGTTTAAAACCACATACAGTCACAGGCAGACAGCCAGCGCTCTAACCTAAGTATCAGCTTCACATAACCCTTGATCTCTACTGACCGTTTCCAGGTCAACAGTCAGAGTTCATCATCAACAACACCAAGGCGGGGCCTGGGTCCCTGGCCGTGAGCATTGAAGGGACCTCCAAGGTGAAGATGGACTGTCAGGAGATTCCGGAAGGGTACAAGGTGGTGTATACCCCCATGGCCCCTGGAAACTATCTGATCACTGTAAAATACGGAGGACCCAACCACATCCATGGAAGCCCCTTTAAGGCCAAAGTCACAGGTACATGCATAACCCCAAACCTAACCACACCAGTGGCAGCCCTTTAATGCCAAAGTCACAGGTACATACCTAACCCCAAACCTAACCACACCAGTGGCAGCCCTTTAATGCCAAAGTCACAGGTACATACCTAACCCCAAACCTAACCACACCAGTGGCAGCCCTTTAATGCCAAAGTCACAGGTACATGCATAACCCCAAACCTAACCACACCAGTGGCAGCCCTTTAATGCCAAAGTCACAGGTACATGCATAACCCCAAACCTAACCACACCAGTGGCAGCCCTTTAATGCCAAAGTCACAGGTACATACCTAACCACATCAGTGGCAGCCCTTTAAGGCCAAAGTCACATGTTGATCAAGTTAAACTTCCGCCATTCAGAAGGATTGTGTTGAGATGGAGTTCTGCGTTTGGAATAAATGGCTTAATTCACATTGCAATTACACCTGGTGTCCAATGGCATGGTCTACTTTACTGGAAACCAGGCAATTGACCTGACCCCTCTGCTCTCAGGTCAGCGCCTGGTAAGCCCCAGTAGCGCTAGTGAGACCTCCAGTCTATTGGTCGAGCCGGTGTCCAAGTCCTTCAGCAGCAGCTCCAACAGCGCCCCGCTTCGCCCCGCCTCCGACGCCAGCAAGGTGGCCACCCGTGGCCCAGGCCTGAGCAAGGCCTCCATCGGACAGAGGGCCAGCTTCTCCGTCGACTGCAGCAAGGCTGGTAAGGCCTGGGGGAAATTACAAAAAAATCTATTTTAGAAAATAGAAGTGGATGATGAGAGAAACCAAAGTTCAGTACTTAAGACTAGGTAACGATGAGAATAATGAGGTAACAATGCTACCCTGAACGCTCTAAGCTCGCTGGGACAGAGACTCACTTGATTGTTGGGGTATGGCTACTAGATTAGGACGTTTCCTGTAGGTGTATTTCCTGTATCGGCCAGTTGCCTTCTCATGTCCTCAGGACTGCGTGTCCCGTTAGGGTGTCCAGATGTTCATCAGTTCTGGGTGACAGTAGCCACGGCAACATCCCCACTCCATCGCCTAACGATGTGTCCTGTCCCTCTGACCTGTAGGTAAGAACATGTTACTGGTGGGTGTCCACGGCCCCCACGTTCCCTGTGAGGAGGTGTCCGTGAAACACGCGGGCAACCTGCTGTACAACGTCTCCTACATCCTCAAGGAGAGAGGCAACTACATCCTGGCCGTCAAGTGGGGGGAGGAGCATGTCCCCGGATCCCCCTTCCAGGTCACCGTGCCGTAGAGGGACGTCCCAAATGGCCATCTATTGCCTGTGCAGTGCCCTTCTGCTGATCTGAACTATTTAGGGGACAGGGAGCATTTATTGATCCATCCTAATTTTCCATCATGTCCTGCCATGGAGGGGATGTGCTGGGGGGGGGATCTGTTGGGGGGGGGGGTGGGACATTTGTCGGTAAATCCTGGAACTATTTCTTTCATAGTTGATTAAAACGCCCAATATTTTAAAGTCGACAAACTTGCACTCAACAGTGTTTTATGATCTACTAAGTGTAGGATAGTATCAACTCAATTCCCGTTAAGAATTATATAGGATTTCTTAATTCTTCCATGTTAATACAGGTGTTGGAAGTGTTTCAGTGATCTTGTATCCACCTGTAATGTCGAGTAAGTGGAACCCAACAGATTAAGTCAAGTTGATCATCCAGAACTTTTTGTTGAACTGGAATTGTTTTATTACTACTGATGGTTTTCGTCATAAGATTGTACAGTAACTCTGTTCCTGACCTTACCGCCAAGCCTTCCTGGTCCATTTAGCGTAACTTCCCGACCAATCACTATTATTCTGCTTCTTCCAACTGCTGTCCGTTAATGTGTCTATGTACTATATGTATGGTATGGACTGTTGAAATGTGCTCTGATTGAACGTACAGTACATACTCAAATGTGTTCATGTTTTAATGGTGGTTCTCAAGTCTTGCAAGTTTTTGCCAAATAGATTGTGGGAAAGAGACTCAATGGAGCTGACGGCAGCGAAGCTGGGCGGTTGTATTTAACGGCTTCTCGGTCCAGCTCTTACTGGAACTCTTCTCTTACCAAATTCTCCTGCCGGTCCTCTGTGTGTCTCTGAGTTTCCCTGTCATTATTACATAAATCTTCAGAAATAACTGTTTTGAGGAATTCTGTGTACTTCTGGTGCCTACAGTTTAGTTTGTGTATGTTGCTCCATTAATCAGTGCTAGTTTTGATACAACAAGGGATTCAAGTATTTTTGCTCAAAGTATTTTAAGACAAAAATTGCTTTTTGTGTACTAGTATCGGGCACCTTAATGTGAAAAGACACGCCCAAAAATGATGTACATTTGATCTTTAAAATAAACTGGAATAAACAAATGAAGCAGTTTCTGTGTCACTGTATGATGGGACAGGTGTTGGGTTGAAGTGGGGAGTCTCAGAGGAAGATGCTTCAGATGAAGGTCTGGACTCTAGTCTCTGGTCAGTTTGACCTCTTGGTTTAAAGTATTTCTGTGTAGCAACGTATTGCCTTCAGGTGGAAGTTTTCAGTTGCTGTGATCTAAGTGAACTTCACACAGAGCGATTTCCCAATACCTCTGCAGCAATGAAGTCTGGGAGTAGTGAGGGTGAAACGAGAACGAGCTGTTATTTCCGTTAACGTTTTGAACTCCTGTCGTCTTGGAGATGAATTAGTGCCGACCATCTCACTATGCTTGTGAGTATTTTCAAACAACTCTTAAATTTAAAGGGAATTTTTGCAATTTTACCATTTTATTATGGCATAAAACACTAAGATGTCCAATGTTTGACCGCTCTGAGCCTTTTACGGATTTGATTTGAGGCAAACCTGATACTGGATCTGTGCTTGGAGGACAAAACACCCTGAAGATACAGAGATATTCTCCAGCGGTTCCCATGCCTGACGGGAAAGACACGATGCCTGACGGGAAAGACACGATGCCTTGTGACAGAGGCGTTGCTAGGACCACAATACATTCAGGGCTTAGACCCCGGCCCCCTGGGACTGCGTACATGGTTGTGAATGTACATGAGGAAAATGTTGATTTACATGATTGCGGCCTACACGTCTACATTGTCATAATGCGCGATCAGGAATATATATGAATACATCATTACTTTTTTGGGTCAATTTGAGAACCGGGGCTATAGCCCGGACGCCCAGGCCTAACGATGCCACTGCCTGGCGGGAAAGACACGATGAACCTGCACAAACAACTCCATTACAGTATGCTATTATGGATGAGAGGTCCAAAAATATATTTTTAGTCCTGGCTTCTAAATATGGGACCTGTAGTCCTGCTTCTGGAGTCATCCACGATAAAACCCCTTTTACTACGTTGATGTCAACTTCCTGTTAGTGGTATAATCATTGGGACCCTCCCACATTGCATCCTATTCTCTGTAGTGCCCTACCTCCCAAGGGCCCCTAGTGTAGTGTTAGTGCTCTACCTCCCAAGGGCCCCTAGTGTAGTGTATTAGTGCCCTGCCTCCCAAGGGCCCTTAGTGTAGTGTATTAGTGCCCTACCGCCCAAGGGCCCCTAGTGTAGTGTATAAGTGCCCTACCTCCCAAGGGCCCCTAGTGTAGTGTATAAGTGCCCTACCTCCCAAGGGCCCCTAGTGTAGTGTATAAGTGCCCTACCTCCCAAGGGCCCCTAGTGTAGTGTATAAGTGCCCTACCTCCCAAGGGCCCCTAGTGTAGTGTATTAGTGCCCTCTCCTCTGTTCGCAACAGACTCTTTTCTCTGTCTTTCACCACTCACCTCTCAAAGTAAGTGTAAAATGCCTGATAAACAGACAGTTGTTTAAAATGGAGCTTCTATTGAGGATTTGCATATCTCTCAGGTGTTGATTTGGATATTTAGCTTTTTCATGAAATATATCAGTAAATGAAGCACTCCTGCTCAGTAATTAAACACTCATACTGTATGTACACTACAGTATTGCTGTACAACAGTGAGAAAAAATGAGTACTGCAGTAAGAAAACACTAGTATTACAGCAAGAGTATTTTCTTTTACTACTGTAGTGAGAAAACACCAGTACTACAGAAAAAATGTAGTGCTACAGTTAGAGAACTCTAGTATTACAGAAAAGAAGGTACTGTAGTACTAAAGAAAACACTAGTACTGCAGCAAAAATGTAGTACTACAGTAAGAGAACTCTGGTCTTACAGAAAAGAAGGTAGAACTAAAGTAAGAAAACACTAGTACTGCAGAGAAACATTTTGATAAGAAAACACTAGTACTGCAGAGAAACATTTTGTACTTTGATAAGAAAACACTAGTACTGCAGCACCATATGGACCAAAAATGGAATAGCTCTCTTACGCTGTAAGGTCTATCTATCATGTCCTGCAGTTTTTTATTCTGTCACTTTGGGGCGCTATGTGACCAGTTGCTGAAGCATCCTCTGTATGCACACAAACACACACACACACAAACAGCCACCTGCCTGGAACATGCTGCCCTCTGATTGGGTAACCAGAGACGGGGGAAAGAGAGTCTCAACCACAATGTTAGGTTATGTTTCTGACTAAGATGGTACCTGTGGACTGACGGACCAACAGATGGCTCTGGAGTGAGGAATGGAAGAGAATCCTGTTTACTGAGAGTAAGCCTTTACCCTGAAACAAACCAGCCGGCGCAGGCAGAATTGCAGATTTAGCCAAACAGTGCAGGAGCCGAGAGTTTTACCAACCTATTTGAAAAACAAAAAAGGACTATTTTAGAACACTACAACACATTCTGGAACAGTGCCTGACAATCTGGGTCTGCACAGGACATTAGAACAAGACAGAATATTGTAGAACCAGACAGAACATTCTAGAACCACAGGGACCTGAGGATGAAGAACCTTCTGACCACCCAAAACCAGAACTGTTACCGGGAACAGATTGAGAAGGAGTGTTATGCCCGCCTAGCCTGGAAGAACCGCTATGGACAAGATTACCCAACCTGCTTTGTGTCACGCAGGGCCAAGGAACCACTCCCTAAACTCTCCCAGATCACTGCCCAGAACAGCACCACCAAGGCCAGCACCACCAAGGCAAGCCTGCCACCTGTGCTGTCTACCCTGGAGAAGAGAGAGGCCGCGGGGCCCCAGGACAGGTGAATGAATACTTTTGAAATGTGAAATATATGATTCTCTCAGACAACAACACTAATGCTGTAGGTAATCCTATAGGGCCACTTGAGTCAACTACATCCCCTTCTGTCCCAAACACAGATTCAGAAATCACCAGTTTAGGGAAACAAAGCAGAACAACATATGTAATGTCTGTGGCTTAGACCTCAGGCTGTGAAAAAACACTAGCCTAGTAAAACGGACCCTATTAATTGGATCCAGGTCCTTCAGAGAGGTCCCCCTGATGAGGCCCGTGACACCCCAGACCCAAGAGACTCTGTACCAAGGCTTTTCCAAGGAGGGCAAGGGCCGGAGCCGTTATCTCCACGCACGTACCCGAAAAGCCCCAGAGGAGAAGTTTGATTATCCTCTGCTGTCATCCTGGGACTATGGATGGAGGCTGGGTGAGTTGTCCTCTGCTGTCATCCTGGGACTATGGATGAAGGCTGGGTGAGTTGTCCTCTGCTGTCATCCTGGGACTATGGATGAAGGCTGGGTGAGTTGTCTGGCAGCTGCTGAAGACACTTCAAGCCTCATTCAGGCTTCAGACTGAACTTAGATTTTTTAAAGAATGTTTCGTCCGCTTATCTGAAGTCTGAATCTGGACTTTTAATTCTTGCAGGTGGTTGTTTTGAGAATGGGACTTGACTGTTTCAGACCTTCCTCGTGTATAAAGCAGATAGATAAGATGGATAAGACCTAATGCTTGTACACTGATGACTAAGCCTTTATAATCACTTGGTGAAATGCTTCATATAATCAGCTGTGAAAAATGAAAAAGCTCATGTTCAAATCATTTTTATTTCCTCAGTTGAATATTGACTAGAAATAGAGTTGAAATAGTAGAACACAGCACAACATAACTAAAATAGACACCTGAAAGGATTTGAGGAGAATTTTATTAGAAAGCAATGCACAGGAAATAAGGTGTTTTTGGAAAATTTGAGTGTTAACATGTCAACGTTCTTTGCATCTGTGTGTTTCCAGGTGATTCTGGAAGGGAGTACAGGTCACCTGCCAATGGGAGGTCAGGAGTTGTGAAGAATGCTTTTTATGCCAGAAATGGAATCTTCAATTGTACCTCTGAATCTGATCGCCTTGGATGATAACTGCTGGCTTTACACTCTATTATTACAAACATCTTGATGAGAAATTACTTACTTTAATATTGACTGTATGTTTGATTTATACAAAATATATTTTCTTGTAAGATACTTTTCATTAAACTATGTTCCTTCAAAATCACCTATGATAAGTGTATACAGATGGTTACAACTGTTGAGCAAAATAAGTGACATTTGGTTATTGGCGGTCAGGTCTGTGTGGTGGAACATTTCTTCATCAATTACAAAGGGGGTTAGTCCCAAATGGCGCCCAATTCATCATATATTGTGTAACATTACACCAGATTCCATACAGCTTTGGTCCTAACTTGTGAACCTCATAGTGAATAGGGTGTCAGAACCAAGGCAGTCCACCAATCAGCTTGCTAGCCTTCAGTCACATGACACAATTGGTCTCATAGCAACACCAGGATCTTGTGGTTTGTAATGACCAAGCCGCTGTTGGTCTGGTCTCCTCTTCAGCACATTAACATCTGCTATTACTTATTCATGGATCGCACCTCCATTAGTCGTTCGCGTCTTTGCTGTGGCCACTAACACTCTGAAGACGGCGCAGTTGTGTTCATGGTGCTAATGACGTTAAACAGGTTAATCATTGTTTCGTCTGAATTACTCCATCAGAAATATGACAAGTAGGCTGATATTTAGTTGAAAACATATCATCTCTTTTTAAGGGCCACTTGTTGCTGTGTAATTACATATGCAAGTATACAGTTAAAGTGTAGTAACTGAGTGTAACAACCCATTGCTACATTGTAATAACATTTTACTGGTAGTAATTGGTAGTAATACACCTGTAACAATAAATGCTTGTAACCACATACTTAAACCAAGTTATATAAATATTTTGCTGTATAAGTACACATTAGTTACAAGTAAGTACTCCTAAGGAAATACTTTTTTTGAACTAGCTAAATCCTGTGTAACAACTTGTAATCACACTGTACCTAGGCAAATGGAACATGTACTATGTGGTGTACAGTACTAGTTTGTTAACAGTCTGATCTAAAATGCTCTTCCAGATGTTTCAGACTGAAGACAATGTTGTCAGAATGGGTAATGTGTGCATATATAAGTACATATATCCCCAGGTAGAATATTTAAAATAACAAGGACCCCTTAAATAAAGTGTTACCTCAAATGCACTTTGACAGATACAATGTTGTGATAACTATCAAAGTCAGTCAAAATAAAAAGCTAATACTAACTAGCTACTGTAGCTGAAGTCAGGTGTACTGCCCTCAACATTAACTAGCTAGTTAACATTATACTTCTTCTATTATCAATTTTACTTCAAAATTATGATAAAGGGTTCAACTACTAATTATTTGCCTTCTTCAGAGGTAGTATTGTATTTTCATGCCTTAGTGAAGCACCAAAGACCAAACTATGATCGGTTTCCATCGTGGATGCATTGAGTGGGCTGGTCCATTGGATAACTGCACCAAAACAAATTTTGTGACAAAACTTAAAAACCATGAATAAATACCATGACTTATGCATAAACACTAATTAATGTCTGGAAATGCCTGGGTTAGCAGAGGACCTGGGGTCCATAAGTCTTCTAGCTTTACTAGGTCATGTCCTGGGGAACTCCCAGGGACTTCTGTGGTGGCTGTGCCAAATGACATCTGTGCAGGGGGGCCCATCGCGACCGATTTAGCAAAGCAGTGGCCCGTGTCCAACATAACGCATGTGGCTAGCAGGCCGCTGTAATGTGATCACATCTCTGGCTGCTGCGAGACGGGTAAACACTGGCGCTCAGTGACGCTAAAGCTGTGGAAGTCCTGAGTAATCGATTTAGCTTTACGGGAGGTCTAATGGTGCTGGTCTGGAACAAAGCTGCGTTAGACCAACAGCAGGAGCGGCAGGCCAGGCACAGACAGGACATTATCCCGTTCTCTTCCTGGCAGCGGCCTTCACCGTGATGCACACTGGGAAGTGGTCACTCACCGCCAGAGCCTAGAACACCAATGACCAAGAGCAGAACCTCAAACACAGGCACTTTGTTCAAACACAACAAAGAAAATAACTCATAAATAGGCTGTTAAACGGTAAATTAAATGAATTACAGATTTCACCAAGCAATGTTAGAGAGGGAGACAGCGATTGAGAGAGAAATGACAGTGAGTGAGAAATAATATGTAGGAGATAAAGGGGGACAAGCTGAGGCTGTACTTGTAACTCGCTGAGTCCGTAGGCCTGTCTGAAGTTGAACACATCCAGGGAGGATGGGTTGACCGCTTGAATCATCTGGTCTCCATGAAGAACAATCCTACAGGCAGACAGTGAGGACCACAAGAAAAGAAAAGTCTTTGAGTGACATTTCCTGCCTGATGAACTGTCACTTTCACATTCAGCACCTGCTTCCCCCTGGGTCATATTAAAAGACTGTTTAACCCCACTGAGCTGAAGCCTAAACACCTCCAACACTCAATGAAGGCAACAGAATGGGTCTCTGTTTGGCTGACATCTGATTTGTGTTGGTATGGTGACGCCCTCTGACCACTAACCTGTCGTAGGAGCAGTCGGCATCTGACTTGTGTTGGTATGGCGACGCCCTCTGACCACTAACCTGTCATAGGAGCAGTCGGCATCTGACTTGTATTGGTATGGCGACGCCCTCTGACCACTAACCTGTCGTAGGAGCAGTCGGTGGACTCCTTCACAGTGGTGTCAAGGGTGTCGCCCGTTAGCCACAGGAAGCTGCTGTCGGACCGCAGGCGGATGCTGCCCCACTGCTTCTTGGGTACATAGCCACAGGCCGCATTGAAGTCCCCCATGATGATCACATTCTGAGGAGACGAGAGGTCATGCAACATAATGATCACATTCTGAGGAGACCAGAGGTCACGCAAAATAATGATCACATTCTGAGGAGACCAGAGGTCACACAACATAATGATCACATTCTGAGGAGACCAGAGGTCACGCAACAGCAAAACTACCACCAGTGTAGAAGGAAGAGTAAAACCAGGTTTCTGGATCCAGAGTAAGTTTGATTGATTCAATTTTCAGGCCTGTTTTGGCCAAGAACTAAAATAGGTGAAGCTGTGAAAACTGACGAAGCCTGTCTAGATGTGTGGAATGAAGTTCTGGCAGCATTTGGAACATTGAAACGGATCTGATTCACAACAAAGAAAGGTCAAATGACCCCCAGTTGATGGTGAGATACCTGCACACAGTGAAGTGCCCTGACGTGTCAGGAGGATCATGTTCAGTCGCTGAAAGGCTTCTCTGGTTTTAGCCTTACCCCTGTAGGGGTTTATGAAGCCCAGATTACTCAGGCTGTTGCAGATACCACTAAAGGAGCAATCAGCTGTTCTGAATTACCACTGGATATGTATTACAAAACAGACATCATACAACTATTGAAGAAACAGACATCTTACAACTACTGAAGAAACAGACATCATACAACTGCTAATAAAACAGACATCATACAACTGCTGAAAAAACCGACATCATACAACTACTGATGAAACAGACATCATACAACTGCTGAAGAAACATATCATACAACTGCTGAAGAAACAGACATCATACAACTACTGATGAAACAGAAATTATATGACTACAGATAAAGCACCAGAATACTGAGGCGTGTAGAGGAAACAAATCCAGCTAATCAGCCTCGGCTGGGGATATCTGTGTATAAGATCCAGGGGAAAGAGTACATCTGGGGACCGATAAATTAGTTTTTGAGTTAAACATAGAATTGTGCCTAGTTTTAGAATCTGGAGTCATTTTTGGTGTAGGCATTACAGGTTGAATGTGGGGTTAGGGGTTAGGGCTAGGTGAAATGTGTGCATAAACATTAGTTTCCTGAGGCTTTGGTTTGGGTTAGGTTAAGATTAGGGAATTGAGAACGTTTAGATTCCAGTGTTTAATACCTCTGAGCTCCACCTCTTCTTTATATCCTGAAACACATCATACAGCTCATCAATCTCCTTGACAGATGTCTCTGGGGTGGTGTGGATGGGAATGATCACAAAGTCCTGGACGGCTGCAAAGACAATCAGCTGTTACTAATGGGTCAGAAATAGGACAGTGTGACTCAATGTATCAACTGCTGCATTCTGGGTATGGTCAGAAACCACCGGGAATAGTTGCTGAGATGATTCATTAAGATACTATTAATTTAACCACTGTTAATGAATCAAATAGGATAGCAAGATCTGCTGCTGTCTTGATAAGTCATAGCCAGTTCTGCCTTTCTGTTATTTAGAAACTGATGAATTTTTTTGTCAATGGTTGATTGAATCTCTGTTGACATGAGGGGGAGTTTCTATGATGCTCAAAGTCCAGGGACTCTTATCTCAGCCTCCCCTAATGGAACACAATATGTGTAAATGTGATGTATTCAAGTTAATCTTGTCAGTTTATAAGTCTGTTTTGTAACAGCTGTAACAACTTTGGTGTTGTTGTCAATTATCTTGCCTTATGAAAAATAGTCTAAGGATATACTGGTTGTAAATATTGCCTGATAGTAACCTGTTTTTGGGGATGAGAACCAGACGACAAAGGGCTCCCTGGAGAATGCATCCTGGTCTCCTGGCTGGGTGTCTGGATACTGGTAGACCTCCTTCACTGTCACCTGCTTTGTTCTGGAAACACAGGGGGACACAGAGGAGCAGGGAGGAGGTGGAAGAGCAGGGAGGGCATAGAGGAGCAGGGAGGAGGTGGAAGAGCAGGGAGGGCATAGAGGAGCAGGGAGGGCATAGAGGAGCAGGTAGGTTGTAGAGGAGCAGGGAGGACAACAGACACCATTAATGACAACATTAACAGTAAAAAAGTTTATTCATGTGCATAACAGGTCTGTACATGATCTCCCAAAAAAAAAAAAAACAATAAGACCAGGCTTCATTGCAGCAACTATCAGAGGACTTGGGAGAGTCAATGTCAAGACGTGTTTAGCGAAGAGGAGGCGTGACGACAATAATCGATGAATAACCTCCTAAACCTGGAGCATACTGGACAGCTGCGCCTCCCTTTGAAGGACCACTGGACTAATCTGGTGACACGATGACAAAGATCAATATTTAAGAGTACAATATGTGTTTTTTTTACGTTAACTAGAATGTCTGTATAAAAGAGGAGAGGTCACCATACTGCGTTACAATGACCCAGAGAGCCAGTCATGACTGCCTTCAGCTTATCCTTGGACATGTGTACATCACCTTTATCCATAGAAACGTGTTTACCTGTAAACAAAGGCGTATTGCTCCTTATAGGACTTGCGTCCCAGTCGGTCACTGATCACATAGCTGTACTCGTTCTTCTTAGAGATGTAATGACTGGAGAGAGAGTGAGGGATTACTTCACTGACCCACAGACCAACCTCAGTGGTATTAACTGTGAAGCATGTCTTTGCATTGACTGTCTGTTTGAGTTTAGGCCAAGGTCATGCCCGTCACACCTAGGTCATGCCTGTTAGATCAAGGTCATGCCCTTCAGATTGAGGTCATGCTCGTCAGATCGAGGTCATGCCCGTCAGATCGAGGTCATGCCCGTCAGATCAAGGCCATGCCCGTCTGATCAAGGTCATGCCCGTCTGATCAAGGTCATGACCATCAGATCAAGGTCATGCCTGTTAGATCAAGTTCATGCCTGTTAGATCAAGGTCAAGCTCGTCAAGTGGATGTCATATCTGTCAGCCCTAGGTCAGGCCTACCTGTTGAGCTGAGTCATGAGTTGAGGGAAAGCCTTTCCCCCAGCATCTTTAATCTCCATCACCAGCATGATGTCACAACGAACGATCAGCTGTAGTATGAAAAGGTCAAGGATTTAGTCACATTCAACTTTTCTTCAACAGCATTTCTGCAGTATATTCCCTATCAGCTGCAATAGGGTGAAAGCTATCAATACACTGCATACAGATACTCTGACTTATAATGACAAAACCTCAGCTCAACATTCACATCACAACGTTTGACGTGTCTACGAACCTTGTTGAACCTTCTCTAATATGAGAAATTAAGTTTTCTCAAAGATGAAATAGACACACATGATAACCTGACCTTCCCTGAAAATAATCTGACTCAGTTCTGTTTTCTAAAGAATTCTCCCACCTGCTTCTCATGCTGACTTCTGCTTTTCAGCAGCTGACCATCAACTAGTTTACAACCATAAGTTGTCATACTGAGGTTAGAGCTCAAGACCCCATATCCATATTCTGAAGAATCTCTACGTTTATCTTCCTCCTCATTTCGGGTTTCTGTGGAACAGTCTTTTACGTTAATTCACATAATAATTCAAATGAAACTACACACCTACAAGATAATCAAACACTGCTGCTGCTACTTCTTTTGTAGCATTATTGATTAATTGGTTATTGTTCTTAATTACAACCGTTGAGATGGACTGTCTCATCTCAAGGGGGTCCAGCATATGTTTTTCTATGCTTAGTCATTATTATGAAGTAATTATCATAAGTCTTTTTGATGTAAACATGTAAGTTGGAAGGCCTAAGAGATGTGAAGGCCACTCCAGGCCTTGGACGACAGATGGGTGCTACCTGGTCCACCCATCCTTAGCAAACACAGCTAATTAAACAACATTAATTCATGAACATCATTATTAGTTTGTTTTGGGAGTGGGCAAGCAGAGGCTTAAGTGTGTCAACACTCAGGTCCTTGAAGAGTAAAGTCGTCTGCAGTGGGCAAATGGGCACTTTCGGTAATAACAAATTCTTACAAAGAGCTACACCTGCATCTTCTGGGTTTTGGTGGAATACAACATTGGCAAACTAAACATAAGAACTGTTTGTAAGTGATTTTATTCAATAAACACTGGTTATATAAATGAAACTAAGCTTGGTTAATAGTTAACATGATAACATTCTAAAATTGCCTCTGAGTGCATCCCAGTTGATGGCCTACCCTCTTCAATGAGCTCTGAAGACTCTGGTGGAAAGTAGTGCTCTGTGGAGGCAACAGGGTGTCATTTGGGACTCTGTCATGGTTACCAAAGGGCATAAACGCCGGCTACTCACATCTACAATGACCTCCACCACCTCAGGTTTCTCCATTTTCTTCTCTCCAAAGGACTGGATGTTGAAGGTGCAGATCTTCAGAGCAGACACCCGGGACCCGCTGAACACCAACACCAGACCCAGCACCACCTGGCTCAGCTGCATCGCAGAAGCTCCCCTAGTCATGCTCACAGAGACGCCAGCAGTAGAGTGACTGATGGGACAGAGAGTCAGAAGGAGAAGCCTTTCCTGTGTGTGTCTATGTGGCTGTGTGTCTGTGTGGGTGTGTCTTTATTGGTGTGTGTCTTTGAGTGTGTGTCTTTGTGGCTGTGTGTCTGTGTGGGTGTGTGTCTTTGAGTGTGTGTCTTTGTGACTGTGTGTCTGTGTGGTGTGTGTCTTTGAGTGTGTGTCTTTGTGGCTGTGTGTCTGTGTGGGTGTGTGTCTTTGAGTGTGTGTCTTTGTGACTGTGTGTCTGTGTGGTGTGTGTCTTTGAGTGTGTGTCTTTGTGACTGTGTGTCTGTGTGGTGTGTGTCTTTGAGTGTGTGTCTTTGTGGCTGTGTGTCTGTGTGGTGTGTGTCTTTGAGTGTGTGTCTTTGTGGCTGTGTGTTCTAGCTATCTGAAACCCAACACTTGCTTCTGTTGTGTGATAATAGGCAACATCCTGTATATCTTCTTGTACACTCGCTAGTCTCTCTTTTAGATTTTTAAATGCAGTATGCTTTCTGTCTCTCTCTGATCACCACTTTTTCTTTCACTCTACATGCAGTTTAAAAGGGATATATTGCCATGGGAACCCCCAAATCTCTTTCTCTGTTTATCTCACTCTTTCTCTGTTTATCTCTCTCTTTCTGTGTTTGTCTCCCTCACTCTCACTTATTCTCGACAGGATGTGGTTGCAACTCGTTTATAAAGACTATTTGTGAGATTCTGACCTACAACATTTAAATAAGCACTGACACAAAACGTTTGTTTGTGAATATGTGCTGTGTCCTCAATTCTATTTCTATACTACCTGGCATGACCAATTTAGCACAATGTGGATGTAATGCTTACACAACTGTTTTAGCGTATTGACCCAAACAGATTATTTTGTGTGTTTTAAACAAAGTCATCTGGAGTGATGCCTATGAATGGATCAGTGTGGCCACCTTAAAACATTCAGAAATAGGAAATGAACTGGGATGTGGGATGTTAATGATTTAACCTTTAGACAGATTTGGATCCACAGCCCACCACCTATTACTCTGGGTTTCCTGTGATCATTCCAGCTTCAGATTCACTGAACGTTTCAACTCTAGACTCACTACTGTTACCCATGTAAACCATATGAGTTCTCCGGTTTCACTGAACGTTTCAACTCCAGACAACCAAGAACCCCTGTTCATGGTTCTTCATAGAACCCTCTATTAACTGTTTCAACAGCCTTATTAGCCTTTTTAAAGTGTAATTATTTGACAGTACACACTGGCGTAGCGTGATGACTCTGGGCTGGGGTGCAAGCAAAGATTAAATAAATAAAAACATTGAAGAAAAGATCAGTTAGCCAACATGGATCAAAACATTTTAAATTTATTGGTGGTGTTATAAATGTATAGATTATTACATTATTTGTATTTTCAGAGTTGTTGCATGTATTTGTTACATGTATTATTTCAGAGGTGTTACATGTATTTGTTACATGTATTATTTCAGAGGTGTTGCATGTATTTGTTACATGTATTATTTCAGAGGTGTTACATGTATTTGTTACATGTATTATTTCAGAGGTGTTACATGTATTTGTTACATGTATTATTTCAGAGGTGTTGCATGTATTTGTTACATGTATTATTTCAGAGGTGTTGCATGTATTTGTTACATGTATTATTTCAGAGGTGTTGCATGTATTTGTTACATGTATTATTTCAGAGGTGTTGCATGTATTTGTTACATGTATTATTTCAGAGGTGTTACATGTATTTGTTACATGTATTATTTCAGAGGTGTTACATGTATTTGTTACATGTATTATTTCAGAGGTGTTGCATGTATTTGTTACATGTATTATTTCAGAGGTGTTGCATGTATTTGTTACATGTATTATTTCAGAGGTGTTACATGTATTTGTTACATGTATTATTTCAGAGGTGTTGCATGTATTTGTTACATGTATTATTTCAGAGGTGTTGCATGTATTTGTTACATGTATTATTTCAGAGGTGTTACATGTATTTGTTACATGTATTATTTCAGAGGTGTTACATGTATTTGTTACATGTATTATTTCAGAGGTGTTACATGTATGTATTCACCTAAGGGATACTGCAGACCTCGCCAGGCCCAATATCCACTAAAAACCTGAGGCCACTGAGGGAAAAACACTGGGGTTTGAAGCAATGTGCTTTGTCTATCTTTGTTTTTAATCATTGAACCAAAACTGTATGTGGGGCCCAGCTGTAAAACAGACCATGGCCTCAGTCTGTTTCTTGTTGAAATAAAAGTTTAATAATAATAATGAATAGATTACCTCAGAGATTATTTTACTTAGTCATGCAGTATAACCAGCAATGTTGTGAAATGTGCATGCGGAAAAAGAATGGCCGTTAGGTTGAGTATTGTAGAAATGGGAAGTTGCAAAATCGAACTAAGCTTTCTGATGGACATCTGTGTACCATATTCTCCCTGTACTACCCTAATCTCGAAAAGAGGGGGCGGAGCATGTGAACACTATTGGTCGAAGAGAGGTAATTTGCATAATATATATATATATATGGTCGGCAGTCATTTTATTTGTTGTTTTAATGGCCCCTCTTAGGATTTCTTCGTCTTCCCCTTTAAGGTTGATAAATCATTACATAGCTGGGCGAAAAGAGATTCATAACATCTAGGTGAAGACTCCATGAGAGAACAGTGAATGTATCGGTGAACTCGTTGTGAATATCACTAAAGCTTTTTCATAGAAAGAAATCATCGTCGGTAACACGGAGGAAAGAGGGAGCGTAGTTTCCACCTGCGACCGAGATAGAGGTAGGCTTTCGTTCTACACAAACCGAACCTACTGCGAACTGACTACATTATCATGCACGTGAGGCAGGACACATTTAGCTCAATGCAGCCAGTTCACATAGAATGAATACGATGTAGCCTACCTGCACAAGTTTACATTTCCTATGATGTTTGATTAATGATAAGGACACGGAAGAATGTCTAATTGTTTCCTTTTAGTGTGTGTGTGTGTGTGTGTGGCCTGATTGGGTAAAAAATTAAACCATCTCATGGAGTTTCATTACACATGTACATAATACATAGTTATTTTTTTTATCCGTGTGTGTGTTTGGAAATCCATATTCCCAATCCCCTAGACCTAATCCTAACCCTGTCGTTAACCTTAATCTAAAATCAATAACCAAACCTTCATGTCCAAACATAATCTAGCCCTAACACTTCATCCTCAACCGTTCATCCTCAACCGTTCATCCTCAACCGTTCATCCTCAACCGTAACCTCTAAGCCAAAAAGTAACCCCAAAAATAACACTATACCCAAGTGTAAATTTTTCCCTAAACCTGACCCAAAACCAAAAATGTAATTTATCTGAGTGGGGACTGGACCACAAAATGTGCTTGGACCACTTTGTCTGGTTTTACTATCTATGTGAGGACCCCTTGTCAGATATCCATATCCTAGCCCCAACACCTATCCAGTAATACCTAAACCTAAAAGTAACCCGAATTCTATTACTACGGGTTAGTTTCACAGACACAGATTAAGCCCAGTCCAGGACTAAAGAAACAAGCTCAATGGAGTTTTCTACTGAACTAGATTTTTTTTGTGTCTGTGAAATTGGCCTATTGTATTACCCCAACCCCTAATCTGGAAATAGGTTTTCTGCCGGACCGCGTAAGCGGAGCCGGCCAAGAAGAGCGAATGTCTCTTACTGAGTGAGTGACTGACTACCTCTTGTTAAATAGTGTAGTGGTTAGAGAATTGGATCTGCGAACTATAGGTCCCGAGTTCGTATCTCCTCGCAGACAAAACGAAGTACTAGCACGCAGATGAACACATTGTAGTAAGCCTGAAATAAGACAGTTTACGGTTATTTTGCGACTGTTTCTGGTGGATTTTGGAAGTAAGCCTCCGTGCATGCGTTTTGGGACTGTTTCTGGCATGGAGAGTTCATCTTCAGTCTCGCTAGCAATTGCTCAATTATTTTGATTATTCCTAAGAAGTTAGAAAATACCAGTAAGCCTATTACTGGCTAATAAGATGTTCACACAGCCAGTGGCAAAAGCTAACAGTTCATAGACGCTATTTGTAGTGGAGGTAAACTTAGTAAGAAAGGTTAGACAGTTTAACTGCATCAGTATCATTTACAAATGGCCAATTAGCTGTTAAAACGGCCAGTGGCAAAAGAGGATTTGTTCAGGATAGAGAGAAGAGGCTATACTGAGAGAAGAGGCTATACACCCATCGAACATAGGACTCTGTGGTGTAGTGACACAGCCTTTCACTTGGGTGACCTGAGTTTGACAAGAGGGCAATACTTTCTATTGCAGTCCGGTTGAACTAGGCTTGGCTGGTTTCTTGTTCTTGTAGAGATAAGATAAAATCTTGTGTGGATGTATTTGTCGGGTTTTACTATAATTGTGGGGACTCATTTGTCAGGTCCTTGTTTTTACAACATGAAAAGGGTGTGTCCTGAAACATATCAGACAGATCTCCCTCTGCCATACAGTAAACAATTTGGGTGAACCCACACCAGATAGACCTCTCCTCTCCTCAGGTAGACCTCTCCTCTCCTCAGGTAGACCTCTCCTCTCCCCAGATAGACCTCTCCTCAGGTAGACCTCTCCTCTCCCCAGATAGACCTCTCCTCTCCCCAGGTAGACCTCTCCTCTCCCCAGATAGACCTCTCCTCTCCTCAGGTAGACCTCTCCTCAGGTAGAACTCTCCTCTCCCCAGGTAGACCTCTCCTCAGATAGACCTCTCCTCTCCCCAGGTAGACCTCTCCTCAGATAGACCTCTCCTCTCCTCAGGTAGACCTCTCCTCTCCCCAGATAGACCTCTCCTCTCCCCAGATAGACCTCTCCTCTCCCCAGATAGACCTCTCCTCTCCTCAGGTAGACCTCTCATCAGGTAAAACTCTCCTCTCCCCAGGTAGACCTCTCCTCTCCTCAGATAGACCTCTCCTCTCCCCAGGTAGACCTCTCCTCTCCCCAGGTAGACCTCTCCTCTCCTCAGATAGACATCTCCTCTCCTCAGGTAGACCTCTCCTCTCCCCAGATAGACCTCTCCTCTCCTCAAGTAGACCTCTCCTCTCCCCAGATAGACCTCTCCTCTCCCCAGGTAGACCTCTCCTCTCCTCAGATAGACCTCTCCTCTCCTCAGGTGGAACTCTCCTCTCCCCAGATAGACCTCTCTTCTCCTCAGGTAGACCTCTCCTCTCCCCAGATAGACCTCTCTTCTCCCCAGATAGACCTCTCCTCACCCCAGAGAAGGGAGTGTTGCTAGGCTGCAGTGTAATACTGCTCTTCTCACAGGGCTGAATTATCCATGTGTGTGTCTCAACTGTATTGGTAGTGACAGCTGACCTCACACAGCCAGCCAGCCAAGTCAGCCAGACATTCAGCCATCCAGCCAATCAGCCAGCCAATCAGCCAGCCAGACTTTCAGACAATCAGCCAGCTAATCAGCTAATTATAAAAGTACTGTTATGTTTTGTTGCTGTCTGCCTCAGTGTTCCAATTTTCTCTGAATGGGTGTGATGACAGTTTGTTTTTTAGTAAATGTTAATAGGATTAAGAAACTGTACTGAGATAACAATAGGACTGTTGTCTGGTTGCTACTGGTCAACTTGTTGTCAAGGACTTAATAGATCTATGCATTTACCTGTTATATGTATATAACTGTGAATCAAAACTGTAATAAATGTGTATTAACTGTGTTGCAGGTGACTAGAGAACCAGACATGGATGTAGACATGACAAACATGTTTGTCCTGGCTGGAGGGACTCTGGCAATCCCAATCCTGGCCTTCTTTGCCTCATTTTACATGTGGCCTGCAGCTATTATCCATGTTTACAACTGGTAAGAAGCACACAAATACAGGTTCTATAGGGAAAAAAACTCATGATCAAATCTTTCTTTTAAGATATTTTTTTTTCTTGTAAATGTAATAAAAAAGTGACACCTTCAATATTCTTGATACATTACAGTGAAATATTTCAAGCCTTTTTTGTTTCAATCTTGATGATTATAATAATTTATGCACTCAACATAATATTAATTAATAAATGAACATACTTAGGAATCCTTTGCACGTTTTGAGTTAATTAGCTGATTAGAGCTCTTCTCAGGTTGACATTTCTGTATTATAAATTTTTGGTTCTCATATTTTGAGATACTGGATTTTTGATTTCCATGAGCTGTAAGCTGTAATCATCAAGATTGAAACAAAAAAGGCTTGAAATATTTCACTTTTTGTGTAATGAATCACGAATATATGAAGGTGTCACCTTTTTATATGAATTATGGAAAACAAATATTTTCCACAATATTACATTTTTTTGTGATGCACCTGTACCACGATGCAGAGTTCCCATAGTGACAGAGTTCCCATAGTGATTGTGTTCCTATTTCCACCCTTGCTAGTGCTCAACCATTCCCTTTCATTCTTAGCAGTACTCGAACTTTCCCTTTAATTCCTGTTGCCAGCGTTTTGCTAATCTGGGGCTAAAGGGCACCCATTGTGAGGTGGTCCAACTCTGTACTGCAGCAGCACCTTACGCAACGTGACCTGTGGACTGGGTTGGGTCACACAGTGAGAGGCCCACTAGCGGTTCTCCTGTCCCGCTTCATCCTGTCACTAAGGCTGCTCTGGGGACCCAGCTGGATGCGTTGTGCTGAATCACCCTACCAAGGTCAATAATACGGTCCTGGATGTTCTTACACATGTACGCACACAAACAGTGTTTCCCCAGGGGACCAGATATGCTGAATCACCAGATATCTTTATATTGCAGTTGTGTACTGGGCACTGTTCTGAAGTGGAAGCGTCTTAACTGCTTGTGTACATTTTGAGAGAGAGAATAAAACACTAGACAGACTTCAATAAATACCGACATTGGAGTCATTTTTCAATTGTTAAGACAATTCGGTCAGAACAGTAACAGTAATTGTTTTTGAACAGTGTACGTGCATATAGCTTAATTTCCCTGCAAGAACGAATTGTTTAAAATATTGAAAATGACTTATCCCTCTTAGCCTGACTTATCTCTCTTAGCTTAACTTATCTCTCTTAGCCTAACTTATCTCTCTCAGCCTGACTTATCTCTCTCAGTGAAGCCTGACTTATCCGTTGGGCCTGACTAATCTCTCTCAGCGCAGCATGACTTATCCCTCTTAGCTGGACTTATCCCTCGTAGCCTGACTTATCTCTCTCAGCCTGACTTATCTCTCTCAGCGCAGCCTGACTTATCCCTGTCAGCCTGACTTATCCCTGTTGGTGTGACTTATCTCTCTCCTGAAATACTCCAGTGTGTCTTTTAACTACTGTGGATACATATTCAATTCAATACGGTATTAATCAGGAGTTCCCAAACTGTTTTCCTGGGGGCCATTTCATTTATTAATAATGTCTGCATTGTTTTTGCCAAATATTTTCCATGACAGGCACTTTAACTAACACTAGTTTCCAACTGTATTAGGTACTGGCGCCGGCGTCTGGGCCTGCAGGTGGACTACTTAGAAAATCGAGGTTACCGGTTCTGTTACTCCCACCGGGGAAAGCCCGGTCCAGGCCGGCCCTCCATCCTTCTGCTGCATGGCTTCTCTGCTAACAAGGATATGTGGCTGCCTATGGCTAAGGTATATTATACTAATATATACTAACATGGACATGTGGTGCCTATGGCTAAGGTATATTATACTAATATATACTAACATGGACATGTGGTGCCTATGGCTAAGGTATATTATACTAATATATACTAACATGGACATGTGGTGCCTATGGCTAAGGTATATTATACTAATATATACTAACATGGACATGTGGTGCCTGTGGCTAAGGGATATCATACTAATATATACTAACATGGACATGTGGTGCCTATGGCTAAGGTATATTATACTAATATATACTAACATGGACATGTGGTGCCTATGGCTAAGGTATTTTATACTAATATATACTAACATGGACATGTGGTGCCTATGGCTAAGGTATATTATACTAATATATACTAACATGGACATGTGTGTTTCCAATACAGTGTTTCTAATAGGATATTATGTGGCTGGAACAACTGTAGTTTTAACTGTGTGATTGGGTGTCCATATTTGTAGTTCCTGCCTAAGCACCAGCACCTGCTCTGTGTGGACATGCCAGGCCATGAAGGCACCTCACGGACCGACACCTCAGACTATACCATAGAGGGCCAGGTCAAGAGGATTCGCCAGGTATGGAGGGATTTCATTGTTGACTATTTGTATTGTCCTTCTGTAATTAGAAAACCATTGATTCTGCTGAACTGACATCAAATAAAAGTTCTAAGTTGAACTTTTAAAAGTGGTGGAGAACAGGCCTGAAGAGCGTGTTGTAGTCCTTCATGTAGTTGTTCCATCGTTTGATGGACAGGTGGGTGTAGGACTAATACTCTTCAGTTTCAAATGTTGTTTGAAGAAAAAAAGAGCTTTGCTTTTTCAGTGTTATCCACCAACCAGAAGCAGGTTAATCAACATGCACTTGAGAAACACTGACGCATGATTGGACGAGCTCACCCACCCTGCTGTCCAATGTCATCCGTCCCTGATCTCTTCTGTCCAGTTTGTGGAGAGTGTCCGTCTGACCAGGAGGCCGTTTCACCTGGTGGGGACGTCCATGGGAGGGAATGTGGCCGGGGTCTATGCTGCCCGCTATCCCAAGGACCTCTGCAGTGTCACGCTCATCTCCCCAGCAGGTAGGGCCGGATACATTGTCTAACATAGACGTGTGTATTCTGTCAGCTCACCTGGTTAGGAACAAAGTCCTGGGCCGACCCTGGTCAGTGTTCTCACATAGGATGACTTGAGGGTCATTGTGTTTCAGACTCTGTATCGTGTCACACAACAGTGAAATAATCCTGTAGCAACAGGACAGGTCAATTATTATAAATGGATTATAAACCATGGGTTTATTTTGAAGGGGTTGGTCACTTTTTTGTAAGGGAAAATATGTAAAATTACTTTTATTGAATTATTTTTAATTTTATTTAAAGCACAGATCAGTTGTGTGTAGTTCAACATTCAGAATTTACATAATTTCAGTGCCTCTCTTTTTTATTTATTTTTATGCTTACACACACACATATAATTACTGATTAGTTATTAGGATAAAAAACTGTTTTACTTATTTACAGGGTGAAATGGGAAACATTTTACTTTCCCGACATGGGGTCGTTTGGAGAATGTTTTAAAATGTATCTCCACCTAAAATCCTCTCTACATGTGGTTTGATGTTACTTAACTTGTTCAACTGTGACCCCTTCTGGTGGCATTTCCTAATTTCAAAAAATTCCTGCAGTCACAGGTCTTCCATGACCCCATTCCCATAGTCACAGGTCTTCCATGACCCCATTCCCATAGTCACAGGTCTTTCATGACCCAATTCCCATATTACCATAGTCACAGGCCTTCCATGACCCAATTCCCATATTCCCATAGTCACAGGTCTTCCATGACCCCATTCCCATAGTCACAGGTCTTTCATGACCCCATTCCCATAGTCACAGGTCTTCCATGACCCCATTCCCATAGTCACAGGTCTTTCATGACCCCATTCCCATAGTTGTCCTAACAAAAATGTTTTTGTGTTTCAGGTCTTCCTAACGAGAGTCGTTTTGCGAAGTGTCTGTTGGAGATGGAGAAAGAGCAGCAGTTGGGCAGTAGCCTCGAACCCCAGAGCATCCCTCTGATCCCCTCCACCCCTGAGGAGATGGAGGAGATGCTCAAACTCTGCTCCTTCGTACGCTTTAAGATCCCACAACAGGTAAGTCAGGCTAGATGGAGGAGATCACACTGATGAGGAGGAGACCACACTGATGGCACCTGCTACATGTCAGCTCATGGGATACAAGGAGAACAACAGTCACTCAGAAAAGTCCAACCTTGCAAGCAAATCATTGGTTTAGAAGACAAGATATGTGACAGTTGATTTTAGCCTATTAAAACTGCAGTGCACGCCCAAAATGAGGTCTACCTCATTTGGAATGAGATTGTTGGTGGTGTGTATAAGGCATGGTGAGGTCACTTTGAGACAAGGTGAGATGGCTTTTTCAGAACAGCAGCTGCAGTCCAATCTAATGCCTTTTAGCCCCTAGTCCCTTGTCTGTTTCCCTCTTGGGAATCCCCAATGACCAATTTTCAAAATCTCCCAAGTAGCAAGCAACAACAGTGTTGAAGCACAGTGGCAAGGAGAAACTCCCTAAAAAGCTCATGTGGTTTTGTTCCTGTTTAAACACACGCCTTAGTTGTATAGATGGCCAACATATTCTGTGCTTGTCAACTCATCATGCTGCTTCCTTATCTACCCTGCACTACAACCAGAAGTAGAGAAACGCCATTTGGTCTTGTTGATATTGATGTTAATGCAATGTTTCTCAACCCTGGTCCTGGATGGGGCGTCCTGCCCTGCCCTGCATGTTTCTGTGTTAATGAATCAAATTGACTGTATTGTTGCCCGGTGTCAATAAGTTATGTTTTATTTATTTTTACAGATTCTTCAGGGATTAGTTGATGTTCGAGTTCCAAACAATGACTTCTATAGAGAGTGTGAGTGAACTGAATGATCTATGAGCTGATTTTATGTAATGTTTTGTGTTTTGCATCCTTATTCAATCTATAATCAGTATACATTTATGCAAGCATATTTATGTATCAGGATGTCTGGCTTCTGGCTCTATTCAGTGTTCATGGAGGTTGTAGGAGAGAAGTCCAGATACTCCTTACAAGAGAACATGCATCTGATCACGGCCCCAACACAGGTCATCTGGGGGAAGCAAGACCAGGTAATGCAATGACTCTCCCCATCGTCACTGCACCTAAGTAGGGTAAAGATCTCGTAGGACTTTGAAGAGCACTCTTTCTACATATGAGAGGATTAGATGTACATGTAAGCAAGATGGATGCAATTCCACCTGGTCTATGAGAGAGACAGCTGGAACAATCACGGTAGTGACTGAGGTTAGGGGCTACGAAGTGATCTGGGATTCGGAGTATGTGTCTCAACTCCTCTCTTCATAGGTGGTGGATGTCCAGGGAGCGTCCCTGCTAGCGGAGGGGGTGTCGGACTGCCAGGTGGAGTTGCTGGACAACTGTGGTCACTCTGTGGCGATGGAGAGACCCCGCAAGGCCGCTCAGCTCATCATGGACTTCATCAACAACAAATACAACGCTAGCTCTGGGTCGAACAACCACAAGAAACTCTCCTGAGTCCTAAATTACTTACTTACCTGGTGGAGCTATGCTTTGTGTGAAATCGCCCTGCAGGCCCCAGGAAAAACAACAGTGCACTATATTGGAAATAAGGTGTCATCGTAGTGTACTATCTAATGAAAATGGTGTCTCTAGAAGCAGGAAACCTTCTGGAATGGGGCATCCTAGAGCTCTGATTATATAATGCCAGTCCACCAGAAATTGATTATGCCTACTCATGGATTAAAAAATTGTGAATCTTCACTGAACAAGCTTCATAGTACAGGACTAGGATTTCCAGAAGAAGTGATTGATGTTCACATGTGTAAATAGACTCTGGATAGTATTTTTCTAATGCAGCCAGGCACTCAGGGAATGAGCCCTCGCATCGGATGGCTGTT
Source organism: Esox lucius (assembly GCF_011004845.1). Taxonomy (NCBI): domain Eukaryota; kingdom Metazoa; phylum Chordata; class Actinopteri; order Esociformes; family Esocidae; genus Esox; species Esox lucius. The sequence continues at coordinate 38,199,058 of NC_047570.1, read as the reverse complement.
GTGTCATACTGGGGTTGGATGACAAGGCAAAGTCATATATTATGGTACCATTGCATTTATTTGGTGATATAAAGCTCTTTAATGTAAATTATATTTTACACACATTATATTATTTGTGAATTTGCTAATGTTTTAATAATTTAATTAGATGATTTTGCCTAACCTTGATTCTGTATATATCGTTTGAGCTTGTTATACCTCGTAAACAGAGGTATAGAGGAGTGGGTTGTTGGAGTCTTTAACGGTTCACGCACAAAAAATTTAACAACCGGCGTTTTCTCGTGTTTTTGGTTGGTATTTGTTTTCATATTAGTAACCAGAAGGGAGAGACAACATTGTAAATGTTTTATCTTGGAGGAGAACTTATGGAAATGTATTCATTATCTAACACATTGATTTAGTCATTTTGTTAGATGAGAAGGTTTACTTTCAACAAAAACTACACCATCACTTTGTATTATATACCTAGATTTCCTCAAGCCCTGTTCAATTATATATGACACTGTTATATACTGGTATGATATATGCTATGTATTATATGACACTGTTATATACTGGTATAATATATGCTATGTATTATATGACTCTGTTATATACTGGCATAATATATGCGATGTATTATATGACACTGCCATGTACTGTTATGTGGATAATGACGTGCCATTATTTGTGTGCAATAAGACTAGAGGTGCACTGGATCGCAACTACGAATTCACGGTAACGTCTGTATGTTTTTAAAGTTGCTTTTTTCCTATTTGCGGATGCCATGTTATTTAGTAAAACCAATGCAAAAACTGATGTGACACTTTCGATATCATTGGTCGTTTTATTGCGCTATCCAACTTCGTTCTTATTCTGATAAACCAATTTCCTCATGCTGGCCAGTCACTGGACAACCTATTGGGTGAGAATAGCTTGGTGAGATTTCTTAGGGAGACAATATCTCTGAAATGAGGATTTGTTTTAAGCAACAGTTCTACGAAGTCAGGGTTTGAATGAGATTAAAAAGTAATAAAATCATTTTCACCTGGTTACATGTTGTTAAAATGCAGATACTCGGGATCTCAAGAATTACCCGAAACATTCCATATGTTCAAAATGTGTTATATCGTCATTGTCTCGTTAGATGGCGATAGTTGGTTTTAGCAGTCGGTGTTTACAAAGTGACAATGTGCTGCGCCTGCGCGTGTTTCAGGTCAAGCACGTTGGATCATTCGCTACTTACCAGAAAAAAGGGTTTATAATTACAGCCGTTTAAAACTCTTTCAAGTGGACTCAAAACGACTTGACGAATTTGGTGAGTGTATGGAGCACTGCAAACAACTCATGTATATGGTATTTTTTTGCTTCACCAATCAGTCCACACGTTCACTAGCTAACTGGTTGGCTTAGCAGCTAACTTGTCCCCTCACCTTGTACAGACTGTTTTTGTTTTCAACAACTTGCTCTTACCTTGCTTCACTCGTGTAGTTACATTAAAACCGCGCTAGTGTCATATCTGGCAGACGTCCAGAAACTAACAACATACTCGTTAAACAATTTAGCTACCAAATGCATGAATCGTCCTTGTATATTATAATCCACTAGCTAGGTCCAAAGCATTGATCCAACGTTACTGTCAGATTGAAACAAACTGTACGGCTGATTGTTTTGAAGGACACGCCACGGTTGTAGCCAAATACAATGCGACGCGCAGACATAAAGGAGGAACCTGCCACATATGAACGACTTGTGTTCAAAAACGCATCAGTTTACCACTATATGAGGATCTCCCTGTAAGTGTCACCCATCTCCTGATCAAAGTGTTTATTTTCGATGCAAAATCTTTCTTTTTACGTAGTTATTGGCAATTCTTAAGGCTTAAATGTTTTTGTTTTTTTACCTGGTCACGTCCAAAAACTGTGTATTCATTCTAACGAAACGAAACGTTTAGTTGTGTAATTTCTTCAGTGTGAGGTAAAATTGATCGATTCCGTTTCATTTGGATGATGTAGTTCAGTTGACTTGTCAATATGAAGAAGTCCGCTAGTTGTTTACAACATTGATGCTATACATTGACAGCTTACATCTGTAGTGAAATCGACAAGGTTCCAATACAATTTCCATTTGAACCCGAAAAGTAGCTATAAAGTATTTGTCACAAGGTTGGGATAAACTTATTTTTATCGGTTTGAGAACGTTTTGCATTCGAAACGTTTCGTTTGTCAGAATGAATGCACCACTGTCCCTAAGTAATGTTCTCTAATCAAAAAACATGTTTTCACAACTTTTTGTCTGTATTTGAAACCCTTCGTGAATGATACATGCCTTTACAAAGAATAGAGTACACACTGGTTAATTCATGTTCTTTGGTTTTCTTCACCATTCTGTCCATAGAGAGTTGGAGAATGAGAGTACCAGTCTCACTGCAGCCCAACTGAAGCAGTTGATTGTCTGTGGCCTCAGAGACCTGTATGGAGAGGTAAAGATGACCTGGTTGGATACATACTGAAGTGAAGCAGAACATTTTCATATGTGTCCAGTCTGAAGTAAAGTGTTTGGTACATCGAGATATCTGTATTACCCAGGCTGTAGAAAGACTGAACCAGGCAACAAATCCCTCTAGGACTAGTGTGAAGCTTTGCCGATATATTGTATTTGATTGATTGATACTAAGAAGCTGATATGACTTAATTCTCAGATTTGTAATTTCAGACAAGTATGTGTAATTTGAAATCTGTGGCATGATATTTCATCATGAGGTTTGCCCTCCTGTCATTTCCGTTTTCCTAGCCTGTCTGGGCTACCCAACATTTGTGCTGGATGGGTCATGTTAGCAAGGTGAAGGACAAAGGAAGTCATTTTTCTTTTCCCCTGCTGGTCGAGCTAGATGTTGGCTGGCTACGTCCCCACTGTGAGGTTAACAGAACGTCAGGGAAGCGTTGCTCTGCAGGGCTGAAGGACGCTGTGTACCGGTTTCGTAACTGATTTTAGCTAGCTACTTCTTTGGTATTGGTGGTCCGCAAAGAACCGTTAGAGGTGCTTGTTGTCCGCTACTGTGCTGGCGTCTGTTTTCATTTATGGTTATTGTATTCATGCTCACCTCTTTTGATTTCTATAATGGTGGTCTGAGCTGAAAACCGCAATAAGGATTATATATATATATATTCCTATAACGTATGTCCTGCTTCAGGTTGGAGGGGCCTTCCCTTTTGATCTGCTGAAGTTTGAAGAACACACTCTGACGGGCCTTCTCCGTGTCTACAGCAGGTATCTGGCCACGTACACCGACAGACATCGTACCACGTTCCGGTTCTCCCCCCTTTACCCAGAGTGCACTGCTCAATTCTCCCTAATGGACTGGCCCCTTTCAGCCATCCTTATGTGAAGGTCGTCACACAGTTTTCTTAGCGAGTAAAATGTCCTCCTTGAACCCCAGACCTCAGCTTCACAAACACCCACGAGCATCCTCTCTTAAGCGTTTCTCATGGTGGCCCCACTAAAAAACTGACTTTTGAGCAGCTCAAACATGGTCACTTATGGCTTAAGAGTACTTTTCACAAATTGCGGCACTTGCCTCAGTCCAGTAAATTCACCACGGGGTGCTGAATGGCCGCACATTTTTGGAGAAGGATAGAGAATCATGATTGGGCAGTGTTGGTTCTGGTAGGATTGCTGCAGTCCATGTGTCTCTGTTTGTCTTCTAGTGGCCTCGTGAAGCTGTGGAGTGCCCTGACACTGTTGGGATCCTATCAGGATGAACTGTGTGCTGTCAGAATTAACCAGGTAAACTATCTACTGCTGTGGTTTTGAAACCTCTCCTCAGAGACCGTCAGCTGTTCCAACACTAGATTCATGTCATCTGATGGTTAGGTGTGTTAGTTCAGATACACACTGGATTCATGTCATATGATGGTCAGGTGTGTTAGTTCAGATACACACTGGATTCATGTCATATGATGGTCAGGTGTGTTAGTTCAGATACACACTGGATTCATGTCATATGATGGTCAGGTGTGTTAGTTCAGATACACGCTGGATTCATGTCATCTGATGGTCAGGTGTGTTAGTTCAGATACACACTAGATTTGTGTCATCTGATGGTCAGGTGTGTTAGTTCAGATACACACAGATATGGGGGTCCAAACTGAGGACCAGATGTTTGAGGACCACTGAGCTGCAATAATTGATTAATTATCTTTGATAAGATTGTTGACATGTTATTGTACTATCCTGTGCCTTATAATGTTTGTCTAATAGTTGGCTTTGTCTTGTTTGATATGGTTATTTTGAATTGATTTTGATGTAATATCTGTCATTTTGTTGTGATCTTTTCTGTCACACAATGGATTTTATCCTGTTTTTTTGTTGACATTTACAAAGTGAGGTGTTTGTTCAACTGTAGAGGGCAGTAATGAGACAAAAGCCTCTGCCTAAACACTGTGACTCAGCAGAATTCTCATCCTGACAAAATAACTTTAAGTCAGTATACTGAGGTGTTGTCAGTCAGTTCAGCAAATTACCTCAAATTATACTTCAGTTATTGAAATATGAAACAGATGTTCAATGATTAATCAATACACTCAAAAGGTAGCCATCTATTTACATTTCAGATCACTTTGGAAATTAAACCTTGACATTGCTGTTTAATGCCTAAAACGTTACCAAAACTGTTTCCCCTCTTTCAGGTGTCCCCGTTTCTGTTAGCGCTGTCGGGGAATAGTCGTGAGCTGGAGCTGGACTGACGCAGAACCGTTGGTTCAGTATTGAAGCAGTGGTCCACAGCGCTGTGTAGAACCTCCCCAAGAAAATCCCTAGAATGAACTTCATTTTCAGAAATGTCTTTAGTAAACCGTATTTGTACTCCACATTCAACTCTGCAGCCCTGACCCATGGACCAAAAACCAGGGGCCCCCTTCGACTGGCTACATTAACCCAGCCACGCCACCTCCATGTCGGGGAGCGAGCCTCCCTCACCAAGGCCTTCAGCGCTAGGGATGTGGAGGCCTTTGCCGAGCTCACTGGGGACGTGAACCCAATCCACCTGGACCCAAGCTACGCCAAAACCACGTCCTTTGAGACGCCCATTGTCCACGGCGTCCTGATCAACGGACTGATCTCAGCGGTCCTGGGAACCAAGATGCCAGGGACGGGATGCATCTTCCTGTACCAGGAAATCAGGTTCCCGGCCCCGCTGTACATCGGGGAAGAGGTGCTGGCTGAGGCGGAGGTGAAGAAGATCAAGATGTTGTTCGCTTTAATCGCCGTGAGCTGCTCGGTGAAGGATAAAGTGGTGATGGAAGGAGAGGTCATGGTCATGATGCCAGAGGATCAGCAGCCAAGGGCTCAGTGATATCAGTTGGAATGAACATTGCACAATACAGGACAACAGTCTGCAGGGATGTTGTGATAAACCTGCTGAAAATACATGTGATTGAACAGGCTCTGGGAGTTTTTTATTTTTGTATTTCTGTGTAATCTGTCTAACTGACATTGTATAGGAATATATCGTTTGCATACTCTGTCTTATCTCCTGAAACCCATTTCAGGAAAAGGGAGATTGATCATATCCAAAGGCTTTTGAGAAGATGAGGGGAATGAGGATCAGTGTGGCTTAGGTCCTGCCCGTTTTGCCAGAAACTGCTTAGAGGTGTCTTTATGTTTGTGTTTCGTGTGCTTCACTTCCTTTTCAAACCATGATGTTTGGGGATCATTTGTCAGACGCTCTTAGAGTCTGATCGACTTACACTATTGCGTTTTTGAGATTTATTTTCCTTTGTGACTAGTCCCTTGTGGAAATGTAAGCCCCAACCCTGGAGTAGCAAGCACTGTGCGTCACTGAACTCAGCATAACTGGGGCAGTATTGATTCTTGTTGTGTTTTTAGTGTAAATGCATTACTACTATGATATTCTAATGTTGTAATAAAGCCATGGGGTACAATTTCACTCACTTTTGGTTTGATGTGGATTCGTTTATGTTTCATCTAAGATCCTTAGCGCTTTGTTCTTTCTAAATGACATTGAAGACATATCAATGTAACAATGAATACATTTCATCATCTATAATTTGAAAGTCAGCCAATCTATGCGTTCTTTCGTCACAGATAAATATCCTTTATATATATATATATATATATATATATATATATATATATATATATATACACACATATATCTCAATCTATAAAAGTATTCTCTGTGTACTTTTTCAACAAACAAAAAATTCTAAACCAGATTACCTAATTTCGCCCAAACTGAAGACTTTCTCGAAATCTTGCGAAATAACAAAAACATCCCACCCTGGCTGTCTACATCCGGAAGGGGGCGGGTAATAGCAGGCTGCTAAGAACTCCGTTCTGATCACACAGACCGTCACTATTAACCCTGCGCTTCCTGTCCTCTTTTCCAACTACATATTCTCTTCTAGTAGACGTCTTGCTTGACTTGTCTGTGCTCTTTTTTGACGCTTACTTCGTTTTTATAGTGTTTCTTATTGATCTGACGCCAGAATGGCGTTTTTGGAGAAGCCGTCCCCGGGGAGGGTGCTACTGGATGATACGGTGGCCCTGACAGCACTGATCGAAGCCAGTCAAAATCTACATTCGCACACGGTGAGTCTTTTTCGGCCACAAGTAGACTGAAAAGCGGCGCAAGTAGCTAACGCCGTTAGCTAGCATTAGTTATCACGGTGAAGGCTACAAACAGATTTGTCTAGTCACCGTGATTTAAGTGTTCCCAAGTGTTGTTAGTCATTAACGTTACCGGTTAATTTCTTCTTGTGTGTGTGGTGTTGGATACGATTGATAAAACAGTTTACTGTGAAGCGGCTGCCACTGACTAGCTTGTTAAAATTTTGACAGCTGGACATCCACCTAGCTAACGTTAGCTTAGCTCGGGACAGACTCATGGCAACATCAAACTGTGATCAGTTGCAGTACCCTATTGCCTAACAACCCATTTGTTCCTGTCGGAGAGCATGAATAATGACCGTTATAAAAGACTACCGACTAAAACGATTTATTTACGCCTGCCTATGCTGCCTTTTACTAAACTGTGTGGTGTGTCTGTGTGTATTTACTTGTGAAATATTCATGTGTCATTCCCATTGGGCTTTTTAAGGACCTTTCACAATGATGTGCACTGTCAGACGTTGTCTCTGGCGTTATGCCAAAATGAAAGGAAGTCAAGCCGAGTGTCACATTGATGTCATTGTGTTGGTCCGGATTGCCTGGTAAATGACAATGTGGACTTCAGTGTCGTGGGTAGTTTATCAGACTTTTTTATGTTTCTTTATGGTTCATAATGACTCAGTGTTGCCTGCTGTGGATTACCCTGTTTAGGTTTAAGCCGGACCTTTGGACCTCTGGCTTGTTATTCCAGGCACTGTACCACCCTCTGACTGGGTCAACCCTCATGCCATCCTTTCCTGTATACTGTACTAGTATTGACTTAAGTGAATAGGGTTCTGTTTGGGTCGGTCCCCAGTACCACCCTACCTATCCTATAGTAAAGTGTTCTGTCTCCTTAAGTAGTCCAAATGATCTGAGAGACAACAGTCATCCTAGGCAAGCGTTCCAACTCTGAATGGTTTCATGAATACAGGCCCAGGTTAACTACATATGCAGTGAAACAAAGGTCTGTAATCATCGTAAACCTTGTGCCTGGAGTGAAATGTGTGCTATTGAGGAGTCTAACGCTGGTTCCAGCGGGCTGTGTCCCCTTCAGCAGAAATATAATAGTAGAACAGACAATACCATGGACTGTAGATTGCCTCTAGTAACTATATTTCTGGGTTTTCTGGTATGCCTGTCTGCTGTGTAGAAGTACAGCGTTGCCGAGGTATCACAGAGGAATCACATGATGCTGGCGTGAGGAGGAGAGTGCAGCACTACATTAGTCTGAGTTAGCCACGATTCGCAGCAGTTACAACAGGGTTGTGTTGCCTGGATCCCAACTGAATTTACCTGTTTCTTGACAACATTCGCTCAAGTGAAACAAAACAATTCTTCATGGAGCCTTAAGGGCTTGGAGAGAAGACCTTTTCTGTTCCCAGAAATAATTGATCAATAATCAGTATGTCTTCTTCGTGTCTAGGAAAGTAGGTCTTCAGTTCCTTATTTTCCCCTGGGAATTTTTGAATGAAGCACTCCTATGACTTCAAGGCTTTGCATATGGAACAATATGAGCTCTCAAAAGACAGTGCAGATTAAGGCCTTATGACAGATAATATCCCGTCTCATGTACCTGTTTCCTTTCTCATCCAGGAATACATCATCAGAGTTCAGAGAGGGGTGTCTGTGGAAAACAGTTGGCAGGTAATAATTGTAGTTTCTTTTCAAGGCCACTGCCACATCACCCGTCAACCTCAGCAAGCATTTGACGTTCTTCAACACAATGCTTCTCGTGTTGTACTGTCAATAAGAATCTATTTTTACCTTTTTAACAAGAACTCTCAACCTCAAGAAGGAAGCCTTTGGTGGTCATTTTCCCCCTCAATGCATCACCTTTTCACTGCGTTTCTTTGTTATTGCAGGTGATTAGAAGATACAGTGACTTTGACATGTTAAACACCAGTCTGTTGGTAAGTACTGGATCACTTTCACGAGTAGGTCTCAAGTACCTCTTCGCCCCTGATCCACATCTTTCTGTTAGTTCCCAACGGCACCCTAATCCCTGCCTAGTGCCCTGCTTTGGAAGGAATTTGGGAGTCAGAGCCCTGTTTTTGTGAACATTATATTTTGTGATATTTTTATAGTGACCATTCTTTGCTGGTCATCACAAAATCTTGACAAGGCATTGTTAAACGGAAACCGTGGTTTCTGCTGACGTTTTACAAGTACATTTCCTGACTGGTTGTCGCTATAAATCCTACAGTCCTACATGTGAACTTTATTTATTCTTCTCTACTGTGCTCTGTTCAATTTAATTCACAGGGATTTATTTACGTTAAAAGCAGATGTTTACATTGCTTAATCAAGTAAATAACAGAAAATATATTTAAACATTTCACAAAAAAAGGAACAAATGACATATAGAGGCATTAAAAAAAAATTTTTTATAAACTATGTATGATGCTGTATACATGAATATTCAGCGGATGTAATGAAAGGAAATGCATAAGCCAATGAGGTCCTATTTCATTTCATTGGTGCTCCACTGAAAGCCGCCGCCTTGTAGCAAACACATCACTAGTCGTTGTGCTGTGATGGAATCCTGATATTTAACCCAATATATATTGGAGTTAAACCTAACCTTGTTTTCATTTATTTATAAAGCAGCAGTTGTCACCAAGTGCTTTTACAGAGACACCCGGCCTTAAACCCCAAGGAGCAAACAACAGTAGTGTTGAATTCTTAGTTAGTCTGTGTTATTTGATGGAAATCTTTTTCTAATGTTAAGATTGGAAGGAGGTCAGGAAGTGTAGCTCATTTTCCTCCTAATTGTCTGGACAGTGGACGCATGGCCTCAACAGCAAGGCCTTGTTCACTGTACTGTACATGGTGAAATATTTGTCACATTTTTGTCACTATTGTGATTTAGATCTAAAACTTCAACATAACACTGACTTTAATCTCAATTACATAACATGAATACCTAAATGTAACCTAGACTTAATTCCTTGTGCTAAAACCTAACCAGCATTGCCTAACCCCACTAGTAAAGTTTGCCCAAAATTTTTTTTGTCCCTGTTATTTAGATAAGACACACACACTCTTGCTTTATGGAATTAACACATTCCTTTTCTCTCTCCTCCCCTCCTCCTCAGGTTTCTGGCATCAGCCTGCCTTTACCACCCAAAAAGTTACTGGGTAACATGGACAGGGAGTTCATAGCAGAGAGACAGAGGGGACTACAGGCCTACCTGGACTTCATTACCCAGCACCACATTCTTGCCACCTGTGAGCTCGTCAAAAAGTTCCTAGACACAAACAACTACTCTGCCAACTACACAGGTGTGTGCCGCCTGAATAGTTTTATAAAAAAAAGTATCACCTTGGTAGAAAAATTCTCGATTTAATTGGCCAGCACTTGGCCAGGTGCAAAAAGAGATTTAATCAGATGTTATTCTCTGCAGGAATGCTGTCTTGTCAGTTGTCTCTTTGTGTATTTTTGATGAACAGGGCCATTTAATATTATGGTTGTTCTGGACATATTCTGTTCTCTGTTTCACTAAAGCCCATCCCCCCCTCTACAGAAATCGCCTTACAGCAAGTGTCCATGTTCTTCAGGTCTGACCTCAAGTGGGAGGTGCTTGAGCCTTTAAAAGACATTGGTACGTAAGGCTCTAATGATCTGACATTACAGGTGTGATAACATTATAATAAGACGACAGTGTCCTGATACTGCTAGTGTAATATCATTATAATATGACTACAATGCCCTGATTATAGAGATGTAGTAACTTTGTAATAATGCTGTAATGAAATGCTGATAAAAACTATGAAAACAAACTTATTTATAGTTTTTATTAAGTTATTGCAAAGAATATAAATGTATAATTATTGAATAGATTGTTGAGCCTACTATATCAAGTTTGATCTTCATGTCATTGTCAAGAGTTAAGTGATGCCCATGAATGCCTGCTTTTCCTGCTCATTCTTGGAACAGAGAAGGGAAACATTTAAGATGTCACATCACTGTATAAGGAAATAACCCCCTGGATGCTTAGGATTGGCTTGTTTTTGTAAATGAAGCGCTTTTGTAAATGAAGCGCTTTTGTAAATGAAGCGCTTTTGTAAATGAAGCGCTTTCTAGAGTAAAGTGAGGTATATTGATTTGATGGTTATGGTGGGTAAATTGACCCTTCTCTACAAGACCATGGCAACTAGCATTAACTAGCAAACTTTATCACGTACCATCGTGATAAAGTTTGTCTGTTTTGTAAACCTTTGTTCACATTGATTTGAGCATTATAGCCTGCACAGTTTTATTTCCTCATCTGAAAACTGACTGTCCAAACAGCAATTTACAAGTGACCAAACCTGATTTATGTCTGTTTATGACAGCAGTCATTTCCTGACATGGTAATGCTAGTTGCCATGGTAACAGCTGGTGTGTGCAGTGTCATTGGATTTGTTGTAGTGCTGAGTGTCTCTTACTGAGATGTTATGTAGACACTATGTTCTGTTAGTATATTAGCTGATTTAATTGTTCAAAATCATAGTGTAGGTGTAGAACACTTAAAACCTCATGATATGATGCAACTTTCAAAACAAGCCATTTTTGGCTTGCCAGGATGATTAACAAGCTAACTAACAAGCCCTGTTTAGCTTGCCATGATGATTAACAAGCTAACTAACAAGCCCTGTTTGGCTTGCCATGATGATTAACAAGCTAACTAACAAGCCCTGTTTGGCTTGCCATGATGATTAACAAGCTAGCTAGTGTTCTTGAGGCGAGTTACCACATATTTGGGTCAAAGAGTAGCTAACAAACAACAGAAAATTGTGAGAATGTTACACATTTTCAGTTGTTTGGCCAGGAATTAATTAGTGAACTAGTCTTAAATGAACTGTTAATCAGGGAAGTGTTATTAAAAAAAGCAACTGTTTGACTTTCCAGGCTGGAGGATACGAAAGAAGTATTTCTTAATCAAAAACAAAGAGCAACCTAAAGAACGACAGGTGTTGAGTTGGGTAAGTCTTCTGGTTTCTCTTGGTATGTCATGACTTATTTTCCAGCCTTGAATCAAAATCCTAGATGTTATTAACTACAGTTTGCATACAAAGGAAGAAATTGTGCAATTTTGGCATTGATTTTGAAAATGACTTATCATGCATCTTTTATTGAAGGATAGCGATCATATGAAGCCATCCATTATCACATAGTTGTTTGGCTCCATTTTAAATCATAATGATAACAGAAATCACCCAAATGGCCCTGATAAAAATGTTACATACCCTTGAATGTTTGGCCTTATTATAGACACCCCCAGGTGACAAGGTGGGTGACACCCAGGTGAAAATGGCAATTAAAGGTGGATTTTCCACACCTGTGGCTCGGTAAATTGCAATTAGTGTGTATAAATAGTCAATGAGTTTTAAAAATACTGTCAAAAGACCTGCGTAACAAGGTAATGGAACTTTATAAAGATGGAAAAGGATATAAAAAGATATCCAAAGCCTTGTAAATGCCAGTCAGTATTGTTCAATCACCTAAGAAGTGGACATTTCGGGTATCTCTTGATACCAAGCCAAGGTCGGGTAGACCAAGAAAGATTTCAATCAAAACTGCCAGAAGAATTGTTCAGGATACAAAGAAAAGCCCACATGTAACCTCAGGAGAAATACAGGCTGCCAGAAAGAAGCCTTTACAGCACCAGTGCCACAAAAAAGCCTGGTTACAATATGCCCGACAACACCTTGACTCGCCTCACAGCCTCTGGTACACTGTAATTTGGAGTGACCGTTCACAACCATAAGCGCTATGTTTGGAGAGGGGTCAACAAGGCCTATAGTGAACAGAATACCATCCCCACTGTGAAGCATGGTGGTGGCTCACTGATGTTTTGGGGGTTTTTGAACTCTAAAGGCACAGGGAATCTTGTTAAAATTGATGGTAAGATAACAATTTGCATTATTCTCCATGAAAGTTGCGCATGGGATGCTCCAGCATGACAATGACCCTAAACACCAGGCTAAGTTGACCCTCTAGTGGTTACAGCAGAAAAAGGTGAAGGTTCTGGAGTGGCCATCACAGTCTCCTGACTTTAATATCATCGAGCCACTCTGGGGAGATCTCAAAGTGCGTTTCATGCAAGACGACCAAAGACTTTGCATGACCTGGAGACATTTTGGCAAGACAAATGGGCAGCTACACCACCTGCAAGAATTTACAAAAGACTGAACGCTGTCATTGATGCAAAAGGGGGCAATACACAGTATTAAAAACTAAGGGTATGCAGACTTTTGAACAGGGATCAGTTAATTTTTTTCTTTGTTGCCGTATTTTGTTTTATGATTGTGCCATTCTGTTATGACCTACACTTGAATGTGAATCCCATAAGAAATAAAAGACGTGTTTTGCCAAGTCACTCACATTTTCTTTACAGATGGAACATATATGACCAATTCTCCAAGGCAAACATTTGAGCACAACTGTACATTATGTGGAACTACAGTGATGTAGATTCATATGTATGTCTAATAGGTGCTGCTGTGCCGTCTTCTTGTTCATTGTTATTTCTTGTTCAATACAAACTAATAACATTTTAAAGTGTCTTTGAAACCCTTAAGAGACTATTTTCTTGTCATTATGTCATTCTACTACTATGGTTTGAGTGGTTTTGTCTCTCGCTCCACAGGTTGACTTGGGTCCAGATAAATTCCTGTCAGACAAAGATCTTCAGTCGACCATGAAGCTGCTAACCTCTCTGTCTGTATGTATACTTTTACCTGCTGGGTAGGGTGTTGAAAGGGGCAGTCTGTGTCTCTGAGACATTCTCTTAACTCTAAAGGCTGCTGTGAATTGCTCTTGGATAATTGTTTGATAAACGACATTGTGGCATATTTTCCCTCTTCTTTCTGCTAGTTTGTCTCTATGATGGTCTGTCTCTTACCACAGTTCTCTGTAGGTGTATGTTGATAATATCTTACACAGTAGCGTTTCTGAAATCATTAAATTCGGGTTAATATGGGCTAGACAGTTTATCATTCAGGACAGCGTGTGAGTGCATGCGTGCGTGCGTGGGTATGTATGTGGGTGCCTCTGCCTGTCTCCTGACAGTGGCAATCAGCTGATGTATCACATTCCTAATTTAGATTAAATCCCGTGCAGATCTAATTTGTTGCACTACAGGAATGTCACCAACTGACTTCTACTGTGTCCCAGATGGCACCATATTCCCTCTGTAGTGTATACTATGTTCCAGTAGCACAGTGTCAATGCAGAATTCATATCTACTGATTAGTTTGTTACTTCACATGTAGTGTTGAAAAAGAGCAACATCCATTTTCCTGTTTCCTTCCCATCCTGCACACGTGATGAATAAACTTTCTGGATCTTCACATGTTAAATAGAGCATACACCAAAATTTAATTGGGCTGGTTTCTTTAAACCATAGTAGGCTGGTATCACAAAAATTTGCCACCAAGGTTCAGAAAGTGATCAAAGTCAGATTCCCAAGACATATCAGTATAAAACAATAAAAATGGGCGGGGCAAACCACACTGCTAAAGCTGGAGTGATGTTGTCCTATTGACTCCAAAAGGAGAGAAACTGGCATTTCCCTCTAAGGCTCTTTTCAAAAGTAGTGTACTTCATAAGTTCCATTTGGGACTCCAATGCAGGAAAACACTGTAGCGTTATCTAGTCCTAAGTTTCTGTTTAGTCCTCTCAACATCTCTCCCTCTGATTTCTAAAGCCCCATTGTAGTCTTCTTTTTAACTAATTTGCTGGAGAAAGTGCACATCTCAGTTTGTTGAAGTCAGGACACCAGAGGTTCTCTATTGCTCCTCAAACCATCATGGATTCCCATCAGACCATATCCTTGATATTTGCAATTGGATGTTTACTGGAATGTTATTTGGGATATTGTATTTGTCAGTAATAGCTTTAAAAAAGGGGGGGGGGGGGTTCTTTTGGAACACGTGCAACATGAATCATTGCCAATTTATAAGCGAGCATAACTGGGCCTCTGTTTCATGTCGGTCTGTTTCACAAATCAAGGGCAAACTATGTTATGGCAGAACAAATGGCTGCAGATATAATTGAGATTGATGTGGTTGTTTTTTCCTCTTCAGAATCCATACATCCACCCAGTGACGTTTGCCAGCACCGGTGAGTCCTCGGCTCTTGTCATCAGGATGTTCAATGAGAAGGGGTCTCTGAGGGATCAGATCAGTAAGGTAAACTGACCACTGCATTTCGGGGTCCGTCAGGACCTACGGTGCCTTGAGAAAGTATTCAGCCCCCTTCTTTCTTCTTTCTCTACATCATGCAGTGTTATAAACAGTGTTGGGGTACTGTGTTAAAGTAAAGCATTATATCATTTTAGTAATCACGTACTAGTTAATTTTTCTAATAAATAACGTGTTACTCAATTTGTCTGTGAAACCTACGTAGCTTATGTAGCAATTATTTTCTCCAGTAGCAAGTGGCAACAAAGGACGCAAAGACAGCAGCACCAGCTCTTCTAGATACAGGTCATGATACACCTACCAAAGCCACTCGTACAGCTCCCATTCATTTAAAATCAATATTTTGCACCGACAAGCGATTCGTGCAGCAGAAGACTGAGCTGTGCGATTCTGGCTTGGGAAGCATTTTGCTATTTTGAGTATGTTGTTATTATTACGCTCTCATATTACCAATCGTGAGGTTGCTGTTATGTTTTGCTGGAATCTCTTCCCTGTTGGACAGCCAAAGTTGATCACACATGAACATCTAAATACATGTTCTGTTTCTAAACATTTGATGTTTATTATTATTATTATTATTATTAATCATTTCAAAACTGATTTTGGAATTATTCACCTCTGAATAAAGTCATGAAACATTATTGGATTACGCACATTATTGCAAAGAGATTTCAAAGAGATTTCAAATAGCAATGTGTCAAATGTTTTCTTTTTGAGAAGGTATATTTATCAGTGTACCAGGCTACAGATGTTGTTTTTGTTCCTCATCATTCACCAGAATGGATCTATCCAGTATTGAAGTCTGCACATATAGGCTGTTAAATCAGCCTGGCCTGAAAATTTGGAGGCACTTGCAATACAAAGTGATTTATTGATTAAAGAGATTCTTGATTAAAGAACTAAATGTAAATATTGTAAGTAATGTAAATAGTTACTTTATGGGAACTGTAACTACTAACTGTATGTAGTTACTTTTAATGTTCCCCAACACTGTTTATATTCTGAGCATTTAAACATCACTGCAATTGAGCCAGAGTGTTTATTTGTTTTGTCTATAGAAAATAAATAACCTGCCTTCCCAAAGTATTCAGACCCTTTCACATTCTTCACGTTTTGTTGTGTTGTAAACTTAAATTTATTTTTTTCCATCACACACAATTTCAATTGATGCAGGTGAAGCCCAAAGAAGCGTTTATGAAGAAGTACAGCAACCCCAAGAAGACCCACGGTCTGGAACTGCAGCACATCCGGATGTATGGAAGACAGATTCTGGAGGTAATTTCCTGGCTCTAACACTAGAGAACGGCTAGTTGTTGAATATTACTGTCAACCAACATGTCATTTTGGGGTTGTCATGTAAGTGCTGTCGTCTAAACTATGAGTCACTGTCGGGTCGGCATGTAAACGTTGTCATGTAAACTACGTGTCACTGTCGGGTCGTCATGTAAACGTTGTCATGTAAACTACGTGTCACTGTCGGGTCGTCATGTAAGCGTTGTCGTCTAAACTACGTGTCACTGTCGGGTCGGCATGTAAGCGTTGTCGTCTAAACTACGTGTCACTGTCGGGTCGTCATGTAAGCGTTGTCGTCTAAACTACGTGTCACTGTCGGGTCGTCATGTAAACGTTGTCGTCTAAACTACGTGTCACTGTCGGGTCGTCATGTAAACGTTGTCGTCTAAACTACGTGTCACTGTCGGGTCGTCATGTAAACGTTGTCGTCTTAACTATGTGTCACTGTCGGGTCGTCATGTAAGCGTTGTCGTCTAAACTACGTGTCACTGTCGGGTCGTCATGTAAGCGTTGTCGTCTAAACTACGTGTCACTGTCGGGTCGTCATGTAAGCGTTGTCGTCTAAACTACGTGTCACTGTCGGGTCGTCATGTAAGCGTTGTCGTCTAAACTACGTGTCACTGTCGGGTCGTCATGTAAGCGTTGTCGTCTAAACTACGTGTCACTGTCGGGTCGTCATGTAAGCGTTGTCATCTAAACCACAACCTGTTTCCAAAAAAGGTGGGATGCTGCGTAAAAAGAAGAGGTGATTCAATACAGTTGGAAATGGGGTTGTATATAGTGATGTTCCCCATGTTGTGTTGTGGAAAGGTGTAACATGCACATCCAACTCATCAGGTGCAGGAAGATCCGTTTGGGATCGAAATGTTGTCAGTCGTTGTGCATTTTATCATATTAAAATGTTTTTGTTGGAGCATTATCAGAGTTGTGCACTCCCTGTTCAGTGTTGCCGTCTGAATGTTTGTTCATTCCATCAGGTTCTTAAGTTCCTGCATGACAAGGGCTTCCCTTATGGACACCTTCATGCATCTAACGTAGTGATAGAGGACAGCACATGCAAACTGCTGGACATTGAAAACAGTCTGCTGGGCCTGCCCTCCTACTACCGACCCTACATCACACAGTTCAGGAAAATCAACGTAAGGTCAAACTCATCTAAAATCACTAACTGCAGTTTATTTGTATATTTGTATGACTGTTTAGTCTCAGGCAATGCCAGTGTAATAGCATTGTAATATTATTAATTCTAACTTTATGTAATTAATCGGTTTGTTCAAAACCTGAATGCAGATTGGCTACTAGGTGTGGTATCTGAGATCGAATACCAAAAGTATGACATCACCCCATTTTGTACTGATCAAATTGTTTTGGTGACCGGTTTAAAATAGCAATAAGGTATCTCAGGGTTGTCTGTATTTTGCCAATATACCAAGGCTAAGCACTGTATGAGAACTGCTCTTAGTCGTTGTATATTGGTCATATACTACAACCCCTTTGATAGACCACACCACCTTGAGTCTTATGCTTAAAGGGCTTCCTTATTATTATTATTATTATTATTATTCCTTACTGTCTGTGTCAAACCTTGTCTATTTGCAGACTACAGAGAGCATAGATGTTTACTCGTTTGGTCACTTACTGTATGAAATGACGTACGGGAGACCACCTGATGCTGTGCCTGTTGACCAGTATCCCCCTATACCTTACACCTCAGTGGGTATGTATTACACCAGTACCCTGTACCTACCTATACCTTACACCTCAGTGGGTATGTGTTACACCAGTACCCTGTACCTACCTATACCTTACACCTCAGTGGGTATGTGTTACACCAGTACCCTGTACCTACCTATACCTTACACCTCAGTGGGTATGTGTTACACCAGTACCCTGTACCTACCTATACCTTACACCTCAGTGGGTATGTGTTACACCAGTACCCTGTACCTACCTATACCTTACACCTCAGTGGGTATGTGTTACACCAGTACCCTGTACCTACCTATACCTTACACCTCAGTGGGTATGTGTTACACCAGTACCCTGTACCTACCTATACCTTACACCTCAGTGGGTATGTGTTACACCAGTACCCTGTACCTACCTATACCTTACACCTCAGTGGGTATGTGTTACACCAGTACCCTGTACCTACCTATACCTTACACCTCAGTGGGTATGTGTTACACCAGTACCCTGTACCTACCTATACCTTACACCTCAGTGGGTATGTGTTACACCAGTACCCATTACTCTAGATTAAATGGAATAGCCAATTTCAAAACATGGACAGGGATTAGGGGGTGCTGCACAACACCTGGACTAAAATATACAAAACTAATGATCTGGTTCACATACTCTACTGAGGGTGACTTGGCAAACTTTTTTAGAAATATTTAATATTTTAAAGAATCTTACCCAATTCTGCATTTGTGCTAGAAAGTTTCCAAATGGGGGGCTTTAAATGTTTTGAAGATTTGCAGTGAAATATTGTTGTTGTTTGTACTGGTGCTGAAAAATTAAATTAAACCAAAGCCGTGAGGACAATACACGCAGATGTGGTTCTGAAATGGTTCTGGCTTTAAACCCTCTCCCTCTGAATTACCTTCTTGTGGTTCTGCTGTCTTCTGTCCTCAGTCTCTGTGCTGCAGTCCATCCTGTCCACAGAGGCCTGTAAGACCGGAATGCCCACTGTTGCACAGTTGATGCAGACATCGTAAGTGCATCCATCCATTAAACGTATTTATAAAGCCCTTTTCCCATCTGCAGTTGGTCACTAAGTGTTATTCAGACACCAGCCGGGACCCCTGAAGATGCACCGTGGCCTGCAAATACAAAAACAAACCAGAGGTGCCAAACTCAGAGGGGTGGTTGAATTCAACACACACACACACACACACACACTGCAGATACTGTGAGTTGGTTTCTTCACCCTTGTGTGCGTTGGTTGTTGGGGAACGTAACAGCCACAACACTACAGTGAATATCACATTATTACTCCTGATGAGGTCACCACTCTGAGGGATGGATGATACATATGGTTAAAACTGTTCCTTTGTCTCCCCGTCTCCCTCCCTCCCTCCCTCGCTCCCTGTCTCTGCTGACAGACTGTTCAGTGATGTGCTGCTCTCCCACTCAGAGAAACTCCAGTTTAAGATCCCTGCCAAATTGAGAGATGCCTTGAAAACCGCCAAAGAGAGCTTGGAAAAGCGCCTCCAAGAAGAGCAGAAAATGGTTGGAACATTTCTCCTTATGGACAGTTTCCAATGGGTGGGTGGATCTATTTGATAATTGATTAGTTATTGATCCTCTCCTCAGAATCACCAGTACAGGAGGCTGACCAGAGCTCAATCCCACCACGGCTCAGAAGAAGAAAAGAAGAAGAGGAAGATACTGGCTAGAAAGGTAGAGAACTCACCCTTAATGTGCAATTTTTCAGCTCTTTAATATTGACAGTAACTGTTGTGGTTAATTATCAGCACAAGAGACAATTAAACAATTAAATGAATCAATTAAATCCTAAATAAATAAAACCTACACTTATTTGTGTACACCTAGTTTTTCCAACTTGCCTGCACATGTACTCCTCGTAAAAAATTATAAAATAAATGTAAGAAAATGCCTGCATATTGGAATCCTCTCGATTGGATCCATCCTCTCGAGCTTACAGTCTGTCTGGCTAACGTTTGTCTAGATCTGGAAGCTACTGCAAGGTTAATATTGCAAATGTAAAATGTATATTTTTATTAATACAGAGAAATCACAGATGAGCCCTGGATTACAACATCAAAAACACATACAACATGAAAATTTGACATACATTAGAAAAAACTATTTACACACAATTTACAATAAAAAGCTCCTTTGTTTGTTGTTGTAGAAGTCCAGACAGTCAGCCTATGAGAACGAGGAGGATCTCCCTGTTAAATACAACAACAACTCTGGTAAGTCATTAACCCCAGTGTGATAATAAACCCTCATTTTGGACTAGGGTGCTATCAGGGACCTACAGGACCACAATTTCACTCGCCTATACAGCAAAAAAAGTGTGCAAACTTACAAATGTTTCCCAATGAGCTGCGCATGTGCTCCTTTAGAAAAATAAATAGAAAAAGCCATTGTAGAGCCCTAAAAGTATAATATTGTAATTAATTTATGTATGTTTTCTCATAATGTTCCAAAAGCTTGGAACAGAAAGCTATTTCTTTCTTGTGTTGGTTCGCATGTTGACTTTGTCTTCTTGGCGTGTCTGTGCTGAGGGCACCTGCCCATTCCTCTGCACGTCACATCACTTCCTATCTGACTATAAGCCTTTTTACCCTGACGTGCATTGGTGGTTTGGTCCAACAGAATTGGTCATGTTCACTCAAATGTCTAACATCTATATTTTACTGTAACTGAGGTTCAAGCCTGGTACTCCTCAGGTGTGGGCCAAGACCTCATGTCCTCCTAAGTTTAAAACGGCAGGAGACAGGGAAAATGTAGAAAATGCATTCCTTATATCTACAGAGATTTATAGTGGAGAAGGAGAACTGACCCTACTCCCCCAGCAATAATATAGCAGAGTAAAACCTTTGGGCTGAGACAGGGGTCCAGTGACACTGTGGCCCTATCTGGGGGAGGCCCCAGGCAGGAAATCAATCCACCCACATTGCCAAGCATCAACCAAAGGGACGTTTGATAAGACCTTCTATGACAGGTTGGTCCTTATTGATGTTCATAATGCATCACTCTGCTTGAATGTCAAACAAAAAGGGGATTTTCCTTGACAGCCTAGAAAATCACACCTGTGATTACTACAAATAAGTTGTTTAAACTCTTTTTAAAGTGGTGTTATTGTTTTGGAATGCTCTGTCCTAAAGCACCCTCATGTAGATATCGATCAGCCATAACATTATGAGCACTGACCGGTGAAGTGAATAACCAACTTGTGCCAAATTGTGATGACTAGACGACTGGGTCAGAGCATCTCCAAAACTGCAGCCCTTGTGGGGTGTTCCCAATCTACAGTGGTCAGTACCTATCAAAAGTGGTCCAAGGAAGGAAAAGCGGTGAACCGGCGACAGGGTCATGGGCCAAGGCTCATTGATGCATGTAGGGAGTGAAGGCTGGCCCGTGTTGTCCGATCCAACAGACGAGCTACTGTAGCTCAGATTGCTAAAAAGGTTAATGCTGGTACAGATGGGAAGGTGTCAGCACACACAGTGCAACACACAGGTTGTTGCGTTTGGGGGCACAGACCAGTCAGGGTGACCATGCTGACCCTTGTGACCACTAGCGAAGGCGCCTACACTGGGCACGTGAGCATCAGAACTGGAGCAATGGAAGAAGGTGGCCTGGTCTGATGAATCACGTTTCCTTTTACATCACGTGGATGGCCAGGTGTGTGAGCGTCGCTTACCTGGAGAACACATGGTACCAGGATGCACTATGGGAAGAAGGCAGGCCGACAGAGGCAGTGTGAGGCTTTGGGCCGTGTTCTTCTGGGAAACCTTGGGTCCTGACATTCATGTGGATGTTACTTTGACACGTACCACCTACCTGAGCATTGTTGCAGACCATGTGCACCCTTTCATGGCAACGGTATTCCCTGAAGGCATTGGCCTCCCAACAATGAATTCAAGGTGTTGACTTGGCCTCCAGATTCCCCACATCTCAATCCAATCGAACATCTGTGGGATGTGCTGGACAAACAAGTCCGATCCATGGAGGTCCCACCTCACAACTTAAAGGACTTTAAAGGACTTGCTGCTAACGTCTTGGTGCCAGATACCACTGCACACCTTCAGAGGTCTAGTGGAGTTCATGCCTTGACGGGTCAGGACTGATTTGGCGGCAAAAGGGGGACCTACACAATATTAGGCAGGTGGTCATAATGTTATGGCTGATCGGTGTATGTGTGTGTGTGTGTATACACACATACACACATACACACACATACATACATCGTTTTATTTTCTAACTGAAATGTGAACCTTTTTTCTTCAATGTTGTTAAAGCATGCTCTAATGGAGACCGCAAGGTAATAATAATATATAGCTGAACTAGGCATAGGTCAGAGCTTTCCAACCCAGTCACTTTTAGCTCCAACCCTAATTTAGTAGAGCACGTTCTAATAATTCATTGGACATCAGTGACGTGATGAATAGAAAGTCTTGATTGCTAATGCTATGCGTTGGAGGCTATATACATAATTGGTTATATATAGTTTTAATATACATAATTGGTCATTTATGGGTTTATATACATCATTGGTTATATATAGTTTTATATACATAATTGGTCATTTATGGGTTTATATACATAACTGGTTACATTCAGAGAGGATTTTATCTCTGATGGGAGTCGTCCCAAATGTGAAAAAGGCAGTGTGTTTATTGCATTGACAATTGATATTCTCAGACAGATTTTGTCATTTTGTCCATGTTGAGGTTGGAGCTAAATCAGGGTTGTAAGCCTTTGGCTAGTTTCTGTCTAGTATTTTGGTTCTGGGTCAGAACACTGACTTCAAAAGGACTGGATCCATGGTTTCTTGGACCTATTTTTTTCATCATAGCTAAAGTTTTTTTGGCGCTACCTGAAGCTTCTGTTTATGTTAGGATCATTATTTGTGTGCATAATTTTGACTGGTACAGTATGTTTACTCGTTAGTTTGGCAAATGGTGCTTGTTTCATTTAAGATTAAAGTTGAATCAGTGTCTTCAAGATCTTGATCATCACTGTGTTCTAGATAAAGCAGGGCATGCTGCTAGGCAAAATACACAGCTACCGGTTGATTCATCTGGTCTGGAATTAGTTCACTATACTTCATTCTATGCTACTTCCGCAACATCGTATAACCAGAATGTGTACATGCGGGTTGAGATGAAATGGTTACTATGCAGAATGACGCTGCCTGGATGTTTTCCTTATAAAACCAGAATGATCATAAACAGCAACATTATTATAGAAGCACCATTTGTTAGATTAGCCTGTTATATGAACTGTAGAGCACAAGCACATACATTTTTCCTACATGTGAAGAAGCGTCATGAACATCTGGATCACTTAAATCAATGGTCTTTAGAGCCTGAAAAGGTCAAACTGACTGACTTTACTGTCTCACTGACTTAACTGTCTCACTGACTTTACTGTCTCACTGACTCTGAATAATGTCCACCTTCCTTCAGCAGGTTCCGGGGCCAGCTCCCCCCCCACCTCGCCCTCATCCCCCACCCCTCCACCCACAACAGGTAAGTTCCAGTGATGAAACGGAACTGAGCTAAATGTAAGATAACGTAGGATGCGCCACACGTTTCTATAGTCAACACTTCAGGTTCACATCTGTTTTTCACTGGTCTCTGAGGGCCAGTGTGATTTGCCTATTGGTGGGAGTGGGTTGGATGGCAATGCGACAAGTTCCCCATGAGAGTTTTTGTGTTTCGTAAGCATGCCACAGAGGGAAACATGCTAGTGTAGGTTACAGACACAGTCATTCACCGTCTTTAGTTGTTTTTCCATCAATGATGTGGAACAGATCAGTTTGTTTTGCGTTTTAATTCTGCTGACTCTGTTTGCTTAATCGAAATAGAATAAAATACAGACACATTTTTGTCACCAAGTTTTGTTTTCATTTATATTGGCCGAGTGAAACAGCCCATGTCTGGTCAAGGCAGGCTAGCAGACGGAACAGGTGGACCTGGTTTGGGAGATTCTGTGTGGCAGGCTAGATTTAGATGGTTTGAGACCTAATTCAGCCTTCCAGGGTCTGAAGCACAGCCAATGAATAATGTACTGTACTGGTTAGTAACATCAAACAAAATGGATTACACTGTAAAAAAGTTGAATAACTAGGAAATCTCTGTTGAAAACAGCAACCACTTTTGGCCTTTAAGTTATTTTTATCAATTTTTTTAAGGGGAGACCAGAAAATCCCTGCTAACGATGCTTCCTCCTTTCCGGGTCATGCTGGCCCGGTCTCAGATCGTTTGGGTCATGCTGGCCCGGTCTCAGATCGTTTGGGTCATGCTGGCCCAGTCTCAGATCTTATGGGGTTTTTAACCAATCGTTAGCTGGTATCAAGGCTCAAACCATGGCAGGTGGTTAGCTTAGTTCCATGGAAAGCGTCTTAGGATGAAGTGCCATCTGGCAGATGAGACGATACCCTGAATTCATATCGCAGTTCTGGAGTACATCTTATATCCAAGACCTTAGTGTTATTTTCTGTAATTAAAAACTAAGAATATTGTTGTATACATGCAAGTCTGTCCACTGGATTATGAACCAGCATATACATTAGACTACGGTAAGGATTATGAACTAGCATATACATTAGACTACGGTAAGTATTATGAACCAGAATGTACATTAGACTACGGTAAGGATTATGAACTAGCATGTACATTAGACTATGGTAAGGATTATGAACCAGCATGTACATTAGACTACGGTAATTATTATGAACCAGCATGTACATTAGACTACAGTAAGGATTATGAACCAGCATGTACATTTGACTACGGTAAGAATTATGAACCAGCATGTACATTTGACTACGGTAAGGATTATGGTTTAGCTGGTGCTTTGATGTTTTCAATGATGTTGTCCTCATGTCATAACTACATGTAGCATCAGAATAGTTGTTCTTGTGGTCATTTTCCATTCATCTAATTAATAATCACCTTAAATTATTTAAATATCTTGATTGTGCTCCAGTGATCAATAACTTTTAATTCATTTGCCTTTCTCTTCCTCCCTTTGCTGTCTGTCTGCCAAGTAGAGCATGCACCATTTTGAACATGTGTGGGGTAAAGTAAATCAATAATGATTCCTATATGTTTTAAAGCTGTAGACAACCCTGGATCAGCAGGTACATAACAATATACTACTGAATGTATATTGTTATATGTTAGAATGCTCTGAAAAGGTGAGATGAGAGTGAAAGAGTAGGAAGTATTGTTTACTAAATAAACACAATGTCTAGTGTTTGATTTGAGATATTTTGCATTATATTGTATTACCTACAATCTAAATTAGATTATGAAATCCACATACATAGATTGAGTTGAATTAGTGAGTTCAGTAGCTCAAGTCTTTCAGCTGTCTTTAAACATCTCAATTAAGATTTCGGCTCACAAAGATGCAGTCTGGGACTTAAACGATAAACAATATACACTACTCAAAAAATGAAGGGAACATGTAATCATCAGAGTATAACACCAATTCAATAAAACTTCAGGGATGTCAATCTGTCCAGTTAGGAAGCATAAGCGATTGTGAATCAATGTCACCTGTTTTGGTGCAAATGAAAGTGACAACCGGTGCACTGGAGAGGCAACTGCAAGACAACCCCCTAAAAGGGAATGGTTTTGCTGGTGGTGGCCACAGACAACTGCTCTCTCCTTATCCTTCCTCACAAATTATTTTCTAGTTTAGCATTTTGCTAGTGTCCTAGTCACTACTGGTAGCATGAGGTGGTACCTGCAGCCCATTCAGGTTGCACAGGTAGTCCAGCCCCTACAGAATGGCACATCTATATGTGCTGTCGCAAGAAGGTTTGCTGTGTCTCCCAGTACAGTCTCGAGAGCATGGAGGAGATACCAGGAGGTATCTGCTCCTTTGTGTGAGGAGGAACAGGAGGAGCACTGCCAGAGTCCTACAAAATTGTACACCAGAGTCCTACTGGTGTACATGTTTCTGACCCAACTGTCAGAAACCAACTCCATGAGGGTGGCATGAGGGCCCAACGTCCTCTAGTGGGACCAGTGCTCACAGCCCAGCACTGTGCAGCGTGATTGGCATTTGTCAGTGAACACCAGAGTTGTCAGGACCTCTATTGCCAACTCTCACAGATGAGAGCAGGTTCACACTGAGTACATGTGAGAGACTGGAGACACCGTGGTGAATGTTATGCTGCCTGCAACATCATCCAACATGACCGGTTTGGCGGTGGGTCAGTGATGGTCTGGGGAGACATATCCTTGGAGGGTCACCCAGACCTCCATGTGCTAGCCAATGGTACCCTGACTGCTGTTAGGTACCAGGATGAAATCCTCAGACCCATCGTCAGACCTTATGCTGGTGCAGTGGGCCCTGGGTTCCTCCTGGTGCAGGACAATGCCCAGCCTCATGTTGCCAGAGTGTGAAGTCAGTTCCTGGATGACGAAGGCATTGATGCCATTGACTGCCCCTCATGTTCCTCAGACCTGAATCCAATTGAGAACCTCTGGGATGTTATGTATCTGATGCCGCCAAATAGCGCCATAGACTGTCCAGGTGCTCACTGATGCCCTGATCCAGGTCTGGGAGGAGATCCCCCAGGACACCATCCACCGTCTCATCAGGAGCATTTCAATTGTTTACTTAGATTTTCAGTGAAATTCTATATTTGAAAGCAGTGGTTTAGGTGATGTGGGGAACAAATTGCCACATGACATACGTGAAGCATTTTTGGGACCCTTTTTGGCTCTACAGCACCACTTTTACAACTATTGGCAAAAATCACAGACTGCATCTTTAAATATAGTAACAATGTAATTAAAGGTGTATTTTTTCATCTACTGCATTGTTTTTCCGTTGCTTGCTTGGAAAAAGGGTGTCTGCAACTTTAAAACGTCACAATCTGCAACAGTCCACACATTAACGGTTATTTAAATTTCTGGATGATTATTTTCACAATTGATATTTTAGACCCAAACTTTTCTTGAGGTTCAAGTGTACATTGTAGATTGTGATCTTTATGGTGTTGTTTTTGTCCGTAGACTTGATTCACACAGAATAAATATAATATTTTTATTGATGACTTGGATTAACGTTCTAACAGTTGATTTCTGGTTAATGCAGGAGTTACACCTCCTTCACCTGGCCAGTCCCTGGCCCCTCCACCTCCTCCACCACCTCCTCCTGGATCAGGCCCTCCTCTCCCTCCTCCTCATGTTAATGGTGTGGCCCGTGGTGCTCTGCTCAGCTCTATCACGTCCTTCAGTAAAGGCAAACTGAAGAAAACAGAGACTGTTGACCGCAGTATCCCACACATCTGAAGAGTCCCTCATCCTACCACCCCTGATGGAGACCCACACATCTGAAGAGTCCCTCATCCTACCACCCCTGATGGAGACCCACACATCTGAAGAGTCCCTGATCCTACCACCCCTGATGGAGACCCACACATCTGAGGAGTCCCTCATCCTACCACCCCTGATGGAGACCCACACATCTGAGGAGTCCCTCATCCTACCACCCCTGATGGAGACCCACACATCTGAGGAGTCCCTCATCCTACCACCCCTGACGGAGACCCACACATCTGAGGAGTCCCTCATCCTACCACCCCTGACGGAGACCCACACATCTGAAGAGTCCCTCATCCTACCACCCCTGATGGAGACCCACACATCTGAAGAGTCCCTCATCCTACCACCCCTGATGGAGACCCACACATCTGAGGAGTCCCTCATCCTACCACCCCTGATGGAGACTTGTCAACCTCTTCAATCACCTTTGGGCTTGTTCTGTTTTTTCCTACATTTCACCTGTTTGATTGGTTAGGGCCTGGGGCTTGAGGCAGGGCACTGGGCCTCAATCTTCAGTACAACATGGCCCCTTGGCTGGTTCTCAATTCAGCAGGGAAGTGGCTGGTCAGTCGGACTCTGCAGGTTCAGGTTCCTTAGGTTTCTGTCTGAAGATGGCAGTAAATGAATCAGCACTTCTCTCAACTTTTTTTTCCTTTTTTTATTCCACTTATTTCTCATACAGCAAATTGACTTGAATGGAACGTACAAGCAGCTGTGAGGGAAGTAATGCTTCATAAAGAAACTACATGAAGTACACGTTGACTAAAGACTAAAGGGCCTGACCTCTGACCTGACTGAAGTGTCATCCAGCTAGAGAGAGTTTTGCCACAGTGAGACCCTGTGAGAGGACTATCATTTTATATATGATATGTTTATTTTATTTGAACAGTATTACTTCTTAAAGGTGTTTATTGTATCCGTGTTGTGTTTTTAACTTTTGCGGTCTTTGAATGTATGGCAGAGGTGTGATGCTTTTGAATGGTCTGTGTTGCTTGGTCTGTGTCTCTCATCTCTGTGCCTGAGTCCATACATGGCACTGTGCGTTCCAAATTGCACCATATTTGTCCTTATTCAGGAAACTGAAGAAGTGCACTTTATAAGGGTTAGGGTGCTATTTGGAACGCACTAACCAAAACGAGCATGGAGGCTGCGAGGATTAATCCCTTTTCCCATGGCCACTGCTGGAGAAAACAAGGACAACCGGAGATGTCAGTCATCACTCGGTATGCAAAATATACCCAAATTATAATATTATGACGTTAATCAGTAACAGTAGAATATAGGAGGATAAACATCAAAGTAACACATTTTATGAAATACCTTTTAAACTTTTTTTTTTTTTTTGCTTTCACATGTTATTGCCTCAAACATTTAACATTTTCAGTAGTGCAGTTATCACCCACGGTATATTTCTCTTCCAAAATAGCAAGAGCAAGTTGACGAAGGATCTTTTATTTTTTATCTACTGCACTTTACCCAACCCAAGGGGATCTGTCTCTTGTCAATGACCCAGGTTCAGCCACCGAACTGGGAGCAGTTTACTGGGAGAATGTATTGTAATGGATTGTGGTTAATGAGTTAACTATCCCATCTGATTAAATTGGTTATTGATCGTAATGATTACACTGACGGTCATGCCTGAACACTGCTGCAGCAGTCCCTCTCAGAGACACTGAAGGTACTTCGTAATGCCCCTGGAAAGCAAAGTTAATGTCTCCATTAAGGTATTGAATGTCGATACATCGGTACATTCAGGACAATCGTATGCTGTGTTTGCCCAGGTAGCTCAATGCAGGTTCATCTTTACTCCACTAATTGGGCTTTTTGTTTGAGATTGGCTAAAGCGCATTTAGGAGTAATTTTCTTCATTGGACTTTTGACCAGTCAGATCGGGTTTTATTGAGAAATGCTCTAAATATTAGAACTGGACGGCCTGAGTAGACACAGCTATAGAAATTGATAATATCTCTGCTTATTGCTGTAAGGTATTTAACTTGACCTTGAACTGCTGTCTGTAATAATATCCTAAACAATCTCCATATAATTTGTGCCAATTACACTTATTTCTTTTTCTGTTTCTCTCCAGTTCTGGGTCTGAGTGAGGCTTTATTTACTATAACATTAAATTAGCATTTATACGGCAACCATTCAAGGTGAAAACTGAGTAGTTTATATGTAAGTAATAAGGCTTTTTATGTCCGTCATCACAGCCCTGCCAACCTTCTGATTTGCACTGCTGAATATGGACTTTTCAACTGTATAATATAGCGCCTTTTGGCAGTTATAACAACAAATTGACAGGAAAACAAAGGTATTTTATTATGTAAATTGACTGCACTTTAAGATGAAATTACTAATATTTTACAAAACCCTTTTTCAGATTGGGGTTGGTATGACGCCATCTATTGTCTGTCTGCTGCATTAAAACATTAAAATTTCTAAGTGTTTGGTTGTCTTTTGTTGTTGTTTTACAATGTACAGCTGTGCTTAAAACTGCTACCCTGGTCATAAGTGACTAAAGCTACAACAATGTTGTAGATCTTTGTTTAGAACAGGTTTAGCGCCCCATTGTCCCAGCACCGACTAGCGCTGTGACGGCAGTTTTGAGTTTGCGGTTTAACTACAGACTCGGATAGTAGCTGTCTGTCTTTCTAGTTAGTGCTGCTAAGCTATGTATAAACGGGCTACTTCAGACGAACTCCATTATAGTTAACGCCGAAAAATTTAAATATTATGTATGCAAAATAATATTCCCGAATTTAGCTCCTGCATCCGGCTACGGCTCTGTTTTTCTCTTGCCCTTGGATTTTTAGAGTAGGTTCCGCTTCCTTGGTATGAAAATGCTTATGATTGGTTCTCTACATATATAGCCCTCTAGTGATTCACAAACGAACGCTCTGATTGGGCCTCAGTCTCTCGTCCCACTCAGAGTCAGAGGACAGGTCAAAAATGGCGTCGCTGAGGTCTTTTCTTCGCTCCGGGAAGGCATGTATTAACTTTAATTCTGAGTCCATACAATTAGATTGGTCAGATCAAGATATTAACGAGGAGGTCTTTTCTATATTATCTTTGTAGAATGCCGTCTCGGTGGTTCTGCGAAGAGAGTTTAGCAAGACCTCTCCGGCTGCTGTGCAGGTGAGAGCTACAGTAGCATGTTTGCTAATGTCTTGATTTAGCTAACAACCTTCAACTCAGCTGTCAACTGTGAATGCTATGCCTTACTAACAAGTGGTATGTTTTGTGGCGTTAAGATTTGCTTTTACCTGAACAGAGAAAAAAGGTATCCTTAATGTTTAGCCATTTCACAGCCTATAATAAACGTTGACTATATGTTTGATATCAAGGCCAGGCTCATTGACTTCCTAGTCCAAAAGGACAATATAGAAGTCAGTCAGAATTTCTGTGATCGAATTAAGTTAAAGACGATCCGCATCGAGTAGGGCATGGCAACCTTTCTGATACCGCATCTTATGGTTCGATGTACTCGTAATGATTTAAGAACTCGTTTGCAAATTGAGTGGTCAATGTACAAGGGATTTGCTAGAAACAACATTGAGTACAAATGCATTTTTAATAAAAACAAATGTATAGTTTTAACGTTTACTGAATTCCACCACTTTTTCCTTCTGTTGCACAACTTAGCTCATCCATATGATGGCCTGTGACCCTGTGCAATTTGACAGGTCAAAACGACCTTGTCTGGCTTTTCTGTGATTTTGATTTGCAAATTAGTATTTGGAGAGAGTGCAACTTTGACATTCTTCGTAAGACGTTTGTCATTTTGTTTGTAGTCACATCATGTGCGTCTGTATTTCAGGTGAATGTCAGAGATGCCCTCAACCAGGCAATGGATGAGGAGCTGGAGCGGGATGAGCGTGTCTTTCTCCTGGGGGAGGAGGTGGCCCAATATGATGGTGCTTACAAGGTGAGAACATACAGAACATGTGGAGTGGAGCCCCAAAACGGAGCTGGTTCAGTTTTCCAGGGCTTCTGATAGAAATTGCTCTTCATGACTCTGGCTCGGATTCCGACATATTACAATAACTTCAATAAGAAACATAATGGTACTTAGCTT
The DNA here is from genome assembly GCF_011004845.1 of Esox lucius. Lineage (NCBI taxonomy): Eukaryota > Metazoa > Chordata > Actinopteri > Esociformes > Esocidae > Esox > Esox lucius. The sequence continues at coordinate 38,167,801 of NC_047570.1, read as the reverse complement.
TACATTATTTTTGTCAAGACCAAACTTACACATTGGTAAATACAGGAAGTAAAGGCTAAATCAAGTTGCTAACAGCCAGTTGCACACAGTGCCACAGACCTGCCCCAGCGTACTGTGGAACTGTGAAGGAATGCTACTTCATTAACATGCGCCTGTGTTTTTGTAGGTGAGCAGGGGACTGTGGAAAAAATATGGAGACAAACGCATCATCGACACGCCAATCACAGAGGTAAACAAGACAAAGCTGTTATTTTGGCATGTTGTTTTTGGACTGTCATTTTGTCTTGAGCTTATGGGCGGATCCATCTTCTCCCCTCTCAGATGGGCTTTGCTGGCATTGCTGTTGGTGCTGCATTCGTAAGTATTATAGTGTGCATGTAAATGTCCTGTTGTAGCGCAATACGACCTCATCGCCACAGATGCTTTTAAAAGTAGTGCACCATGAAGAAACACCGTGTTCCCCCTGTGTTGCAGGCAGGGCTGAGGCCCATCTGTGAGTTCATGACCTGGAACTTCTCCATGCAAGCCATCGACCAGGTGATCAACTCCGCTGCTAAGACCTACTACATGTCTGCAGGATTTCAGACCGTACCCATCGTGTTCCGAGGCCCCAACGGCTCCTCCGCAGGTAAACACACAGGAACCCAGCGTCTCCCAGTCCTGGTCCCGGAGACAGAAGTGGCAAACACTGGGCAGATGCTTTATACAGTTGAAGTCAGAGGTTTACCTACACTTAGGTTGAAGTCATTAAAACACATTTTTCTACCACTCCACAGATTTCATGTTAACAAACTATAGTTTTGGCAAGTCGGTTAGGACATCTACTTTGTACATGACACAAGACATTTTTCCAACAATTGTTTTTACAGACAGATTATTTCACTTATAATTCACTATATCACAATTCCAGTGGGTCAGAGGTTTACATACACTAAATTGACTGTGCTGTTAAACATGCAAAATTCAAGAAAAGTACATTACTTTTGAAGCTTGTGATAGGCTAATTTACAATGAATCATTTGGAGGTGTACCTGTGGATGTATTTCAAGGTCTAACTTCAAATTCAGTGCCCCTTTGGTTGACATCATGGGAAAATCAAAAGCAATCAGCCAGGACCTAATGAAAAAAAAAATGTAGACCTCCACAAGTCTGGTTCATTCTTGGGAGCAATTTCCACAGTATCTATATCCCCAGTAAAACAAGTCCTATATCAACATAACCTAAAATTATTCTCAGCAAGGAAGAACCTGATGGCAGCATCAGGTTGTGGGGATGTTTTGCTGCAGGAGGGACTGGTGCACATCACAAAATAGATGGCATCATGAGGAAAAACCTATGTGGATATATTGAAGCAACATCTGAAGACATCAGTCAGGAAGACAAAGCTTGGTCGCAAATGGATCTTCCAAATGGACAATGACTCAAAGCATACTTCCAAAGTTCTGGTAAAATGGCTTAAGGACAACAAAATAAAGGCATTAGTTTGGCCATCACTAAGCCCTGACCTCAATCCTATAGAACATTTGTGGGCAGAACTGAAAAAGCATGTGTGAGCAAGGGGGCCTAAAAACCTGCATCAGTAACACCACTTTTGTCAGGAGGAATGGCCAAAATTCACCCATTCTTACTGTGGAAGGCCATCTGAAATGTTTGACCCAAGTTCAACAATTTAAAGGGAATGCTACCAAATACTGATTGTGTGTGAACCTCTGACCCACTGGGAATGTGATGAATGAAATAAAAGCTGAAATCAACCATTCTCTATTTTCTTACATTTCACATTCTTAAAATAAAGAGGTGATCCTAGCTGAAATAAGACAAGGAATTGTTACTAGGATAAAATGCCAGGAATTGGGAACTGAGTTTAAATGTATTTGACTAAGGTGTATGTAAACTTCAACTGTATATACAGTATTAGAGTAACCGGGCCAGGCCCATGTGTTAGTGGTTATACGGTAACTGGGCCAGGCCCATGTGTTAGTGGTTATAGTAGCTATGGTTTCCTGTGTGCAGGTGTGGCAGCCCAACACTCCCAGTGCTTTGCCGCTTGGTATGGTCACTGTCCTGGGCTCAAGGTGGTCAGCCCCTGGAACTCAGAGGACGCCCGCGGACTTCTAAAAGCAGCTATAAGGGACGACAACCCCGGTGAGCAATGAACCGCTTCCCAGTTGGCACCTTGTTCTCTTGGTAGTGCATGACATTTGACCTGGGTCCAGTTGGCGCTTGGGTCCCAAGGATCGTACTTAATTAGGCCTTTCAGTGATTCCTCTGCAGTTAAGGGGACGCCCATGGGTTCCAAGTCTGGAGACCCAAGGAACCAGATCAGAGGCTCTTTCTCAGTTTATTTTTCTATGATTATTTCTGTCCTGTTTCTTCACTGCCATTTCGGAAGGTGTTGATAAATAAGGCTTTATTTCTCAATAATATAAAAGGGTGCTGGCATTTAACATTTTCCCCTAATAAATTGTGTAGGAAGCAAGCGCAAACACAACGATAATCGGTGTGGATGTGATTTCCTGCAGTGTTGCCCTCAGAGTTCCTGTGCTGACATCATTACGACTCAGGGTTGTGTTTTTTCCTGCTTAGTGGTGTTCCTGGAGAATGAAATGATGTATGGCGTTCCCTTTGAGTTGTCGGAGGAGATGATGCATAAAGACTTTGTGATTCCGATTGGAAAGGCCAAGGTGGAAAGGCAAGGTGAGTTGCAAGAGCTGGGAAATCAGCAATGTTTCCAGTATTTAATGTTTTTGTAAATGTTCATTAGCGTCAGATGATGCAGCCGGTTGCGTCACCTTTAAACAGATTGGTATTATTTAGTATCACCTTTAAACAGATTGGTATTATTTAGTATCACCTTTAAACAGATTGGTATTATTTAGTATCACCTTTAAACAGATTGGTATTATTTAGTATCACCTTTAAACAGATTGGTATTATTTAGTATCACCTTTAAACAGATTGGTATTATTTAGTATCACCTTTAAACAGATTGGTATTATTTAGTATCACCTTTAAACAGATTGGTATTATTTAGTATCACCTTTAAACAGATTGGTATTATTTAGTATCACCTTTAAACAGATTGGTATTATTTAGTATCACCTTTAAACAGATAGAAGGTGGTAATGATGGTTTACTGGGATGTTAGTGGTGTTGGAAAGGCTGTTCCACATGTTTAGAGTTTCCCTGTCCCGAACCGCACTGTTTCCTCCAGGCACCCACATCACTTTGGTGTCCCATTCGCGCTGTGTGGGCTTCTGTCTGGACGCAGCAGCTGTCCTGGCCAAGGAGGGCGTTGAATGTGAGGTGCGTGTCAAAAAACGATGCTCTGTCTGGGAACTCCCACTGCAGTAGAAGTCTGTCACTTTCAGTGCTGACGGTCTCACGGTTGTGCCAGGTCTACGGGGCACCTTCCCCCTAGATTTAAATAGGAATTAACAGGTTTATGAAACGTTCAACATGTTGGCCTGATCTGGGGTCATCTTAGCTGCTGGTTCGGGACCTTAGCCAATGCTCTTTTAGCAAACTCTACCCCTGCCTTTCTCTTCTGCGTTTGTCCAGTAAACGTGCATGTTGAAATGGCTGTTCTACACCGCTCCTCTGCCAGGTGGTGAACCTGCGGACCATCAGGCCCTTGGATGTGGATACCATTGAGGCCAGTGTGATGAAGACAGGCAACCTGGTGACTGTGGAGGGTGGCTGGCCCCAGTATGGAGTAGGAGCTGAGATCTGTGCCAGAATCATGGAGGGTATGTTCAGGTTCTCTTTTATACAGTATCTCACAAAAGTGAGTACAACCCTCACATTTTTGCAAATGTTTGAGTATGTCTTTTCATGTGACAACACTGAGGAAATGACACTTTGCTACAATGTAAAGTAGTGAGTGTACAGCTTGTATAACAGTGTCAATATGCTGTCCCCTCAAAATAACTCAAAACACAGCCGTTAATGTCTAAACCGCTGGCAACAAAAGTGAATACACCCCTAAGTGAAAATGTCCGATATAATCAAATATTTACAAAAATGTGAGGGGTGTACTCACTTTTGTGAGATTCTGTACATGACAGGCTGCAGTTTTTCCAGGGCACAGATTAAGGCTAATCCTTCACTAAAAAGTATTTCCAATTGTGACTGAACTTGCTTTCTCATCCAGGACATGGATTAGTACATTTGTATCTGTCATGCTAGTGGCTCAGTGGTTCGGGAGTCAGGCTTGTGATTGTTCCAAGGTCAAATCTCGACTGTGCCAATTGTCATTGTGTCCCTGGGCATGGCACTATCATATGTTGCTCTGGGGAAAAATGTCCCTTTATAAACTTCCTTTCATCCAAAGTGACTTACAAGTATCTGCTAAAATGTTGTGATAAGCCCATTTTGGCTTTCCTCAGAGTTTGTTTAGGCTGACTTAAACAAGTCTGGGTCAGCTCGATTGAATTGGATGTTCGGGTTGACACTGAAATTATTTATCTTTTATCAGGCATGTTTCTACTTTACTACAGTATTGGGTAGCAGGACAGTAAATATCTCCAATCCTCTTTAATGATTTAGTGTTTCCATAAGAGGATTAATTTGTCTCATTTTCCTGTGTGGTAAATCCTCAATCCTTCCCAACTTCCTCTGTGTAAGTTAGCTGAAATTTATTATTTTTAACTGTGGTGTAATAAAACTTTCAGGCCTGAACACTGAGAATATAAAACGCTCAAGGCAGATGTTTCCAGTTAACATTGGTCCATCTCTCTACCGTTTCCAGGCCCAGCGTTCAACTACCTGGATGCTCCTGCAGTGAGAGTGACTGGTGTAGACATCCCCATGCCCTACGCTAAAATCCTGGAGGACCACAGTGTACCTCAGATCAAAGACATCATCTTTTCTGTCAAGAAAGTCTTGAATATGTAAACAAGCCAATCACTCCCTCTGTATCCCGCTACTTCTCTGGGAAAACAACCCATATTTACTATTAAACTACTTGTAAGTACCTATTTATTTATACAATAATAAGTACTTATACAGTATGTTACTGTAGTAAGTACTTATTTACTCCCATGTCAACCAGTGAATATACGCACATGACTAAAGGAAAATGTTCCTTATTCAGATATGGTAATATACTTCTGTTTCCTCATTGGTTTGTGCACGTTCAAGACAGTGATGTGGGCCAATGTAAACCGTCTAACTCATTGACTGTGAATAGTAGATCTGGGCAGTAATGAAAACGAAGAATGACTCGAAGAAGAATGAATTGTAGATTGTAATGAAGTGCATCCCTGGCTGATATTACTGTAAAAACTCCCAACTGTATTATTTTGTTGCTGTATATGGGCTGTTACAGAAATAAAACTCTTTATCACCGTCTTCTTATAAATGTTATTTGGGATTTACAAGTTGAAAACCAGATGGAATCTATATATGACAAACATTTAACTGAATAACTTGAATGTGCCATTTGTGAACACTCCAGGCCACCTTTCAATCTCTTGTTTGGTACATCTTTTTATAAGGCTTGTTTCTCCAGATGAAATCAAAGAACAATTGTTTTGCTGTCAATAATTGATAGATCCCTTTGGAGACAATAAAAATGCCATATTAAAATTTGGGAGCTGATATTGTTACCTAACAATTCAAATATTATTTTGAGGTGGATCTCAAAATATGCAACTTCTTTTACTGGAATATTCTTGATGTTTTTGACATTTTCATATTTTTTGTTAAAACCCAGAGGCAAGATGAAATATTAATACCTAGTGAAATGACAACTTGGTTTCTGAAAAGCATAATGGAATTGTATCAGTTGATTTAAAATGGCTTTCTCTTCCCAAAAAAAAAGTGATTCCCTTCAGGTTTGTGTTATTTAAAATGTCATGGGAAAGAAACCATAATTAGAATAAATAAAAAAGGGCTGATGCTAGAAATTTGTCTGACCTCCACAACAGGTGCTAGGTCTGTTCGATGTGTTTATGCTTCAAAATAACTGAACTGTTTCTTTGTAAACCATTTGGACAACATTAATAAAGCCATTTCCAAAACCAAATGCCTTGAGAGTGGAGAAGTGTAATTATTTAAAAAGCTTCACAGAAATAAAAAAAAAAAGAAAATAGCACCCCATTCAGGGAAATCAAAGTAGTTCAACAGATCTAGTATCAGATGTTTATATGACAGCCTTTCATGAGCTTTGCCTGTTTCATTAATAATTTTGTTTAGTTCTTAAGTCTTTTTGCATTTATAAATGCAATCAATGTATGATCTATGTTTAGTAAAGTCACAGGTTTCCAATATTATATAGATTGTGTTTATCAGGCTCTGGGATAATTGAAATCAAGCCTTGTTTCATAGTGAAACAATTTCTCCCCTTCCAAGCATTTTTGAAACATCAGAATTGGTCATAACATTTCTTCAGAATGCAGGTTAAACCACCTCATTGGTATGCAATAATGTGAATGGAGATTCACTCTGTTATGAATCCCTCTCCATCATTTGTAGGGATATAGCTATGCATCTTTTGTAAATATGATTGACATCATTCTCACTGAAATATAAGTCAGATTAATTTACAGTAACTGGTCAAAAATAATTAAGAAAATAGTTTCTTTCACGATTTTGACCAATATTTATAAAATCTAATAGCCGGAGTTACAGATGCTGGTCATAAAATTTGAATATCATCAAAAAGTTGATTTATTTCAGTAATTCCATTCAAAAAGTGAAACATATCTAATGTATACATTCATTCCACACAGACTGATATATTTCAAGTGTTTATTTCTTTTCATTTTGATGATTATTACTGACAACTAATGAAAATCCCAAATTCAATATCACAGAAAATTTGAATATTACTTAAGAACAATACAAAAAAGGATTTTTAGAAATGTTGGCCAACTGAAAAGTATGAACATGAAAAGTATGAGCATGTACAGCACTCAATACTTAGTTGGGGCTCCTTTTGCCTGAATTACTGCAGCAATGCAGCGTGGCATGGAGTCGATCAATCTGTGGCACACCTCAGGTGTTATGAGAGCCCAGGTTGCTTTGATAGTGGCCTTCAGCTCTTCTGCATTGTTGGGTCTGGCGTATCGCATCTTCCTCTTCACAATACCCCATAGATTTTCTATAGGGTTAAGGTCAGGCGAGTTTGCTGGCCAATTAAGAACAGGGATACCATGGTCCTTAAACCAGCTACTGGTAGCTTTGGCACTGTGTGCAGGTGCCAAGTCCTGTTGGAAAATGAAATCTGCATCTCCATAAAGTTGGTCAGCAGCAGGAAGCATGAAGTGCTCTAAAACTTCTTGGTAGACCTTGGACCTCAGAAAACACAGTGGGCCAACACCACCAGATGACATGGCACCCCAAACCATCACTGACTGCTGATACTTTACACTGGACTTCAAGCAATGTGGATTATGTGCCTCTCCTCTCTTCCTCCAGACTCTGGGACCTTGATTTCCAAATGAAATGCAAAATTTACTTTGAGCAGAGAACATAACTTTGGACCAGCAGCAGTCCAGTCCTTTTTGTCTTTAGCCCACATCTTTTCCTTCCCTTTGCCTCTATATTAATGTGCTTGGACACAGAGCTCTGTGAACAGCCAGCGTCTTTAGCAATGACCTTTTGTGTCTTGCCCTCCTTGTGCAAGATGTTAATGGTCGTCTTTTGGACAGCTGTCAAGTCAGCAGTCTTCCCCATGATTGTGTTGCCTACAGAACTAGACTGAGAGACCATTTAAAGGACTTTGCAGGTGTTTTGGGTTAATTAGCTGATTAGAGTGTGGTATCAGGTGTCTTCAATATTGAACCTTTTCACAATATTCTAATTTTCTGAGATACTGAATTTGGGGTTTTCATAAGTTGTCAGTTATAATCATCAAAATAAAAGAATTAAACACTCGAAATATATCAGTCTGTGTGGAATTAATGTATAGATTATTCAAGTTTCACTTTTTGAATGGAAACACTGAAATAAATCAACCTTCTAATTTTATTAGAGTCCATTTGGCCCTTGACCAATCAAATGTGTGTGTGAACCAACAACAAAACCAGTGACCACATGAATCACCACCCATTTTCTGTCCTGGTCATGATGTTGGATGAAACAACCTGCGATTAATTTAGCCGAATGATTTAAACGAGAATTAGCTTCTATGGAACCAAAAACTCAGCGACTTACTCTTCTGGTTAAGATTAGCCGAATATGTTTAGGTAACCTTGATTTTGTTGAACCAGTTTTTTGGATTACCACTCAGGGGTTGGCAAATTGTTAGGCTTGAGGGACAATAAGTAGGATTTACAAATTTAAGGAGGGCCACACATTTGTATGTTTGTCAAAATCCCTTTGCGTGCTAGAAAACTGCAGTTATAAAAAAAGATGATATACCGCCCTACAAAAAAAAAAACGAAACTAAGAAAGAGGAGGAGCTTGTGAACTATAAAACCGACTTTAGTCTGAATAACTAACTCAGGTATAGGGCGTTACATTTGTGTCAGTACCCAATGATAAGATGGCAAAGCTGCACGTAACGCCATGGATAAAAGCTGCCAACATACCAAAACAATAACTGACGACGTGCATGATGGCAATGACTCCCAGCCAGGCCAACAGACGATGCAGGAGATCATGATCTGAGTTGGCTACAATGTTACTGTTGGTTGGTTGGTTTGTTGGTTGTCTAGTCACGATTTTTGTGGCGCAGACAACCGAACATATTTGATTTGGCTGTTGAAATTGCCATGCTATGGTCAATTTCCAACAGACTGCTGCAGCATATGCCGGATCCGTCCTTCATCTAACTGCTACCGGTAAAACACGCTGAAATAGATTATTCAAATAATTATCTATAGTTGGAAATGAAACTGTAGCTATTGCGTGGCGTAGTTGGTGTAGTAACATCTCAAAATGAGATCCTCCTGTAGGCCATTGCTCGTCATAGCTATGTCTTAACGAACATTAGCTATCTTCCGCGACTTGAAATTAAGATTTACAACTGCAGGAATGGTTGCTGAAAACAAATCAAGTTACAATATCGTTATGGATATCGTTCATTTTCCAGGATAGCGGCATTATTTCAAGCCTTCAGTTAACTGATTTAATTAGCCCATAATTAAATTGCATTTGGTGCATGGACTAGATTTGGAGTTTTGATATGGGTCACATCAGACACATCTACTGTCGTGTTAGTTAACAGTGGGTTGTGCACATATCATCCCTGCATGATTTCATTGGCATCCCCCCCCCCCCCCCCCCTCTGACATCTTCTGGGTCCTCTACGGACACGCTTCCTGTTGTGTGCCTACCTGGTCCAGCTGAGGCGCTCGAAGTGTAGAAGGTGGAATAGCGGAAGGAACCAGCCATTCGTCTCACCTTGCCTCAGTCCACTTGGGGAGGACTACATTGCGATGGTGGCCGCACTGTAGTGAATAAGAATATTCACTACAGTATAGTGGTGCAGATGGAGAATGGAGCCTGGGGATACATGGTGAGTGATTTATGGGATGTATGATATGACTGACCCAGTAACCCAGAGTGGGTGTGACTGTGTGTATACCTTGTGAAAATGTATTGATTTAAATGACTGTGTATGTGATTTACATTACTCTATAAATTACTCCCAGCACAAGTCTGCTGACTAAATGATAGTGGGTGGCCTTATAACTGATGTTGACAAGACATCACAACAACAAGGTACCACAACAACAAGCTCAGCATGATAAAGGAGCCCATCATGGATGAGAGTGAATGGAAGGGCAAATACTTCCTCATCATCAGGGCTCCTTTGTGTGAAGAAAACACGTCAGTAGCTCTTACCTCCCAGCAGGCAGACAAAAATTGGAATGCGCCCTCAGATCCTGGAAAAGCCCCAGAGCATCTTGACCAGCTGCATACACAGATGTTGTGGAAACTGCACATCCCTGGAGTTGATGACCAGGAGTGTGTCCTTCCCTGGAGTTGATGACCGGGAGTGTGTCCTTCCCTGGGGTTGATGACCGGGAGTGTGTCCTTCCCTGGAGTTGATGACCGGGAGTGTGTCCTTCCCTGGAGTTGATGACCGGGAGTGTGTCCTTCCCTGGAGTTGATGACCGGGAGTGTGTCCTTCCCTGGAGTTGATGACCGGGAGTGTGTCCTTCCCTGGAGTTGATGACCGGGAGTGTGTCCTTCCCTGGAGTTGATGACCGGGAGTGTGTCCTTCGCCATCCAGAATATCCTGTGTCAGTAGGAGGCCTAAAATACTCCAGACACCCCCTCATAGACCGGTATCTGTTCTACGGCATGGGTTCTACTGCATGGCAGAACCAGTGCTTCATGTCAATGACTGACAGAACCCTGTACAGGAATTCTACTCAAACCTGTCCAATCAGTGATTTAGCCTTCTGTTCTACCTCATCATTAATTGCACCTAACTGGTGTCCCCGGTCTAAATACGTCCCTGATGGGAAAAAATATACTGTACAGTGACAATCCCCAGTTACAGTTGTGCTCAAAAGTTTCCATACCCTTGGCGAATTGGTAATATACAGTATCTCACAAAAGTGAGTACAACCCTCACATTTTTGCAAATATTAGATTATATCTTTTCATGTGACAACACTGAGGAAATGACACTTTGCTACAATGTAAAGTAGTGAGTGTACAGCTTGTAAAACAGTGTCAATATGCTGTCCCCTCAAAATAACTCAACACACAGCCATCAATGTCTGAATCACTGGCAACAAAAGTGAGTACACCCCTAAGTGAAAATTTCCAAATTGGGCCCAATTAGCCATTTTCCCTCCCCAGTGTCATGTGACTCGTTAGTGTTACAATGTCTCAGGTGTAAATGGGGAGCAGGTGTGTTAAATTTGGTGTTATTGCTCTCACACTCCCTCATACTGGTCACTTGACGCTCAACATGGCACCTCATTGCAAAGAACTCTCTGAGGATCTGAAAAAAAGAATTGTTGCTCTACATAAAGATGGCCTAGGCTATAAGAAGATTGCCAAGACCCTGAAACTGAGCTGAAGCACGGGGGCCAAGACCATACAGCGGTTTAACAGGACAGTTCCACTGCCATGGTCGACCAAAAAAGTTGAGTGCACGTGCTCAGCATCATATCCAGAGGTTGTCTTTGAGAAATAGACGTATGAGTGCTGCCAGCATTGCTGCAGAGGTTGAAGGGGTGGGGGGTCAGCCTATCAGTGCTCAGACCATACGCCGGACACTTCATCAAATTGGTCTACATGGCTGCTGTCCCAGAAGGAAGCCTCTTCTAAAGATGATGCATAAGAAAACCCGCAAACAGTTTGCTGAAGACAAGCAGACTAAGGACATGGTTTACTGGAACCATGTCCTGTGGTCTGATGAGACCAAGATAAACGTATTTGGTTCAGATGGTGTCAAGCTTGTGTGACGGCAACCAGGTGAGGAGTACAAAGACAAGTGTGTCTTGCCTACAGTCAAGCATGGTGGTGGGAGTGTCATGGTCTGGGGCTGCATGAGTGCTGCCGGCACTGGGGAGCTACAGTTCATTGAGGGAACCATGAATGCCAACATGTACTGTGACATACTGAAGCAGAGCATGATCCCCTCCCTTTGGAGACTGGGCCGCAGGGCAGTATTCCAACATGATAACGACACCAAACACACCTCCAAGACGACCACTGCCTTGCTAAAGAAGCTGAGGGTAAAGGTGATGGACTGGCCAAGCATGTCCCCAGACCTAAACCCCATTGAGCATTTGTGGGGCATCCTCAAACGGAAGGTGGAGGAGCGCAAGGTCTCTAACATCCACCAGCTCTGTGATGTCGTCATGGAAGAGTGTAAGAGGACTCCAGTGGCAACCTGTGAAGCTCTGGTGAACTCCATGCCCAAGAGGGTGAAGGTAGTGCTGGAAAATGATGGTGGCCACACAAAATATTGACACTGGGCCCAACATTTTCACTTAGGGGTGTACTCGCTTTTGTTGACAGCAGTTTATACATTAATGGCTGTGTGTTGAGTTTTTTTGAGGGGACAGCATATTTACACAGTTATACAAGCTGTACATTCTCTATTTTATCTTGTAGCAAAGTGTCTTTTCTTCAGTGTTGTCACATGAAAATACACTCACCTAAAGGATAATTAGGAACACCTTTTCAATTTCTCATTAATGCAATTATCTAATCAACCAATCACATGGCAGTTGCTTCAATGCAACTCCAAACTGAATGTCAGAATGGGAAAGAAATGTGATTTAAGCAATTTTGAGCGTGGCATGGTTGTTGGTGCCAGACGGGCCGGTTTGAGTATTTCACAATCTGCTCAGTTACTGGGATTTCCACGCACAACCATTTCTAGGGTTTACAAAGAATGGTGTGAAAAGGGAAAAACATCCAGTATGCGGCAGTCCTGTGGGAGAAAATGCCTTGTTGATGCTAGAGGTCAGAGGAGAATGGGCCGACTGATTCAAGCTGATAGAGGAGCAACTTTGAATGAAATAACCACTCGTTACAACCGAGGTATGCAGCAAAGCATTTGTGAAGCCTGGAAGAATGTTGCCTGGTCTGATGAGTCTCGATTTCTGTTGACATTCAGATGGTAGAGTCAGAATTTGGCGTAAACAGAATGAGAACATGGATCCATCATGCCTTGTTACCACTGTGCAGGCTGGTGGTGGTGGTGTAATGGTGTGGGGGATGTTTTCTTGGCACACTTTAGGCTCCATGTCACCATGTCACAAAGCTCGAATCATTTCAAATTGGTATCTTGAACGTGACAATGAGTTCACTGTACTGAAATGGCCCCCACAGTCACCAGAACACCTTTTTCTGCTGTAACCACTGGAGGGTCATTGTCATGTGCTTAGGGTCATTGTCATGCTGGTCCAAGAGCGTCCATGTACAGCTTTCGGTGCAGAATAATGCTAATTGTCTACCAGTATCTTCTGATAACACACAAGATTCCCTGTGCCTTTAGAGCTCCCCCCCAAAGAAAAACATCAGTGAGCCACCACCATGCTTCACAGTGGGGATGTTATTCTGTTCACTATAAGCCTTGTTTACCCCTCTCCGAACATAGCGCTTATGGTTGTGACTTCAAATTACAGTGTACCAGAAGCTGTGGGGCGTGTCAAGGTGTTGTTGTGCATATTGTAACTTGGCGTTTTTGTGGCATTGGCGCAGTAAAGGTTTCTTTCTGGCAACTCAATCATGCAGCTATTTTTTGTTCAAGTATCGTCATATTGTGCTCCTTGAAACAACCTTAACGTGTTTTTTCAGAGCAGCTGGTATTTCTCCTGAGGTTACCTGTGGGTTTTTCTTTGTATCCTGAACAATTCTTCTGGCAGTTTTGGCTGAAATCTTTCCTGGTCTACCTGACCTTGGCTTGGTATCATGAGATCCCTAAATTTCCTACTTCTTAATAAGTGATTGAACAGTACTGACTGGCATTTGCAAGGCTTTGGATATCTTTTTATATCCTTTTCCATCTTTATGAAGTTCCATTACCTTGTTACGCAGGTCTTTTGACAGTTCTTTTCTGCTTCCCATGGCTCAGCATCTAGCCTGCTCAGTGCATCCATGTGAGAGCTAACAAACTCATTAACTATTTATACACAGACACTAATTGCAATTTAAAAAGCCACAGGAAGTTCACCTTTAGTTGCCTCTTTCACCTGTGTGTGTCACCTTGTGTGTCTGTAACAAGGCGAAACATTCAAGGTTATGTAAATATTTCGATCAATGCCATTTGGGTGATTCCTGTTATCATTATGATTTAAAAAAGAGGCAAACAACTATGATAATAAATGGCTTCATATGATCACTATCCCTAAATAAGACAGTTTCCAATTAAATATTGATATAAAAGACAGCATTGAATATTAAATTGGATATATTTAAAAAGATGCCTATAGATGACTGACTATAGGGCTTGAAGTATTTTTCTGTCTGTCTCCCGTCTCTGTAGATGACCGACCCGGTGACCCTGAATGTGGGCGGTTGTCTCTACACCACCTCTCTGTGCACACTGCAGCGCTACCCCGACTCCATGCTGGGGGCCATGTTCCGTGGGGACTTCCCAACCACGCGGGACACTCAGGTACCTCATAGTGTGTGTGTGTGTGTGTGTGTGTGTGTGTGTGTGTGTGTGTGTGTGTGTGTGTGTGTGTGTGTGTGTGTGTGTATCTCTCACGACAACCATGATTATTAGAACAGATCCATTGAGAGGTGCCAGAAGGGGTTTATTAACACAAAAACATGTACGAGAAGAAACAAAATGGCTGCCGGCAGGTGTAGCTAAACTCCGTGCAGATGTTTTCCTCCGGTACGCCGACTGGGCATGGTGGCCCCGGGCTGTTCTGCACGCTGGCATGCCCCTGCCACCAATACATGTAAAACATCCTCTATTACATGTTATATCACCCAGGAAACTACTTTGAGTTTGAATGTATACATTTCTGTCAGCACTCAGACATACATATGACTTCCTATATCTGTGGTGCAGATGACCTGTTGTGTTTTAGGTCAAATGTATCTGTTTATTAGTAGAATGTCTGTTCGCCACAGCATTTGTTTACCCTTGTCTGTGTGATGGGGCTTAAGACAAACTTTGGTTTTAATCAACAGGGTCACTACTTCATCGATCGCGACGGCCCCCTGTTCCGCTACGTCCTCAACTTCCTCCGCACCTCTGAGCTGACACTACCCTACAACTTCACGGAGATGGAGCTGCTGAGGAAGGTAGACTAGACGTTAGAGAGGTCAGGCCAGCAACCAAAGGGTTGCCAGTTTGAATCCCAGAACTAACTTGGGACAGATATGGTTCGGAGTAGAGGATTGCCAGCGTCAATACTGTGGATATGATTCATTTGCCTCATGGTTGCGCTGTTACTCAAAGCTTTTATAGTAAATCAATGTTGTTCTGGTGCTGCATCAGTTTCTAGGGCAAACAGTTTGGTTGCAAAGTAGCTATGATTCCTGTTGGCCCAATATAGGCTGTACTTCTACCAGTGATGCTAATTTAGCGCCCTGGTTTGGGCAACCCTCTGCACACCTTTGTGTGAGGGTGACGTCAGTGTGTTTTTTGGGGGAGGTTGGCCACTCCAATGAGGTGATATTTTGACTTGTTGCCCCATGAGGTCCTAGACCATCTTAGACCCGTAAACGGCTCCAGCTTAAACGTATTGGTGTGTAGGATGGAGGAAAATGACCGTAGTTAGTCACCCTGCGAAAGCTGACCGTAATGTAATGTTCTTCTCTAAAGGAGGCAGACTTTTACCAGATTGAGCCGCTGATCCAGTCTCTCACCAGCACCAAACCCCTCTACCCACTGGACACTTTCGAGGAGGTGGTGGAGCTCTCCTCCACCAGGAAGCTGTCCAAGTATTCCAACCCTGTGGCTGTCATCATCACCCAGCTCACGCTCACCACCAAGGTCCAGTCGCTGCTGGAGGGCGTCTCCAACCACTTCACCAAGTGGATCAAGCACATGATGGACACCAGGGACTTCCAGGTTTCCTTCACCTTTGGGCCGTGCGACTACCACCAGGAGGTGTCCCTGAGGGTGCACCTGGTGGACTACATTTCCAAACAGGGCTTCACCATCAGGAACACCAGGGTCCACCACATGAGCGAGAGGGCCAACGAGAACACCGTAGAGCACCACTGGACGTTCTGCCGGCTGGCTCGCAAGGTCGACGACTGAGGAGGATGATGATGATGAGGATGTTAAAGGACCTATAAACGGAACTGAATTTTCGGCCTCTGGGAATTTCAGCTGATGGTACAGGAGTGTGCAGAATCCTTGTTGTTATGAATAACACTATGATTTCCCAGAAACAATCCCAGCAGTGAATCGACATGCAGTGCAAAAGATTCAGTTGCCTTTTACCCGACCAGAGCTTTACGAGAGAACACAATGTCAGTAGTTAATCAGCAATGAAAAAAGACGAAGAAATATACTGGACTAGCTTTTTAAGGTTTTCACAAACAAATGTACAATTAGGCTCTGCTGATCCGCGGATCTTGTCGCTGACAACTTGGATCATTCTGGCTGTTAATGGCTAAACCTGATGGAAAATAGTAGAACTGTCCGGAAAAGGGGCACTAATAATGGCTGTCAAACGTAATCCATTTCTACCTGACTCCTGGGGTTTTTGGGAAACTGAATAAAGGTACATCGCAATAGGCTGTGTGCCAGACATGACAACAACGGCTGTCAACGGAATTTGCGGCACAATGGCATCATTAGCATCGGGCGAACTCCCTGAGCATCTAGGGAGCTAAACCGTCTGTGTTCAGGTGCATGTTTTTATCCCAGAAGCTGAGTTGCTAAATAAGTTGCAAATGTGCCCCAAGGCATCTTGTACAAATGAAAACGTCATTACTGCAATTACTGTAAAAACCATGTAATTAAAGCTACAGAATAGTGTCAGTTTTGTTAGGTGGACCAAACCGGCTTGATTTGGAGCTATGCTGTTCCTTCTGATTTGTCTTTCTAAAAAAACATTCCAAATGGTACCCTATTCCAGATTCTGACGGCAACAATCCAAGAGGGAATACCTGCCAGTCTGTGACTCATCACTCTTAAAGTCCCACTGATTGCCATGTATTTGTCTCAATCCACTGAATGCGTTGCTTTGTTCGTTTAACCGAGTAACCTCAGATGTCTTCTATTCATTGGCTTCCACATAAAGAGCTTGCTTTATTTCTTCCCTTCAACTCTGGTTTTGGATTTTGAAGAAAAAGAAGACTCCGACATCTACATGAAATCTGTTTCCGTTCACAGTGGTCACAATACAACATCCACATGGCCCTTCAAAGGGGACTTCTGAAGCTGCACTTACCAGCAATACACATCTTCCCCTTTAGATGCTGTTATCTTTCCTGATGTTTATTCACTTTCTCATAAATTCATATGTTAAGGAGTATATAAAAAAAAAAGAATGAAAAATGTGTTGTCTATAAAATAAATCCCAGAATACTCTGCACTTTGGCTGTTGCTGGCACTAAATACGATTAGATCTGGCTGCTGTGTATGCAGGGTAATAGAGGGTACTATAGGGCATAGGGCAGGTCCAGGAGATGACTGATGGACAGCATGTGGTACATATTGATATCAGGACTATTAAGAGTATTTATGAGATTTCAAGTGCTGCAGTCATCGCTATTTGTCACTGCTTTCAAAATGTGTAATTAATGAAAGTGTTGCTCTATATTCCCAGACTGGTTTCAATGTGTTGGTTACAATTCAAACTGAGTTACAATGTGGGTCAGTAAAACTGACAATGTAATTTATAAGATTTTCTTCAGGCATTTTCTATTAAGACACAAAAGTGGGGAATTATAGAGGAGAGTTTTTGCTGAGAGGGAATGGTATTCCAATCCATACTGCAGCCACAGGCTGCTGCTCAGAGCACTGGAACACTGTGGAGCCTTCACATTGACTATTGGCTGTAGTGCGGATGGGGCCTTCACATTGACTATTGGCTGTAGTGCGGATGGGGCCTTCACATTGACTATTGGCTGTAGTGCGGATGGGGCCTTCACATTGACTATTGGCTGTAGTGCGGATGGGGCCTTCACATTGACTATTGGCTGTAGTGCGGATGGGGCCTTCACATTGACTATTGGCTGTAGTGCGGATGGGGCCTTCACATTGACTATTGGCTGTAGTGCGGATGGGGCCTTCACATTGACTATTGGCTGTAGTGCGGATGGGGCCTTCACATTGATTATTGGCTGAAGTGTTGATACTAAATACTATACTTGAAGTTGGCCCCCAGGAAGGCATCAGTGATGGGACTGGGGTGGTCCCTTCACTATGTCTCTATCGCCCCTTTAATGCAAAGATCCATTCAATTGTATAAGTCACCATTCGCCCTGTTTTTGCATATCTGTTGTCATGATGATGATGATGATGTCATAAAGTATTGTCTACATTTGTTCATGCATTCCAAGCTTCACCCTGTATAGCTTCTAACCCCAAGCCATAAGACTGAAACATTACTGCCAAATAATTACTCAATGCATACCCAGACTACATGGTCCTCTTTTTCCATACACCCTATAGTAGGGCTTAATACGCACACTTATTCACACACAACAAGCACACACATGCATACTGATGCAACCTTTACAAACAGTTCCTGTTTCTATTGTGTTCCAGCGTTCCTCCCACTGACAGTCTGCACCTGTGGTTTACAAAGCATGTTTAAAGTAACATTTCATTTCAAGGTAACATTTTATTAGGCGTGATACACAAAACAACATGTTCATGTACCCAAGCTGTGATAAATCTGCCTGTCACAGGACCCAGGGCATACACTGCTATACAGAGGTATTCAGAACCTAGACCAACCCAGACCGTATACTACTAAATTACAAATGATACATTGACATTTTGCTGTGTTAGATATTTATTGTAAAACGCTGAAACTCACAATATGACATTTTAAATATGTAGTTTGAATAAGTATTCAACCCCTGTGATGTGGACGTTCCTAGTTCACACAGACATCACCTTAATGAGAACTTTACCTTACCACAGGCCCCCACCTGGGAATCATTAAAGTTGCTGTCACATTTTCTGGATGAAAACCCCGCGGCTGAAGGATAACTGGTCTGGCTATGCATCTGAAGGAAGATGTAGACCAAGGGAAGGAAAGATAGACAAAGGGAAATACTGTTGGAGAACCTGCTTTGCTAAGAGAAAAATCACCATTCAGCAGGACAATAATGCCAAGCATGAGGCCAAAGCAACATCGGGGGTGTCTCATGAAGCTGATATTCATCCTGTGAACATGAAGCTGATATACAGAGATACAGTCAAAGTCCTGATCTCAGTCCCATTGAGAATAGGTGGAACTAGTTGAATAATTGTTGTCCACAAGTGTCCACCTACCAAGTTTATATTATAAGTCCATAGAAAGCGTGACACAAGTTGTTACACACTTACCAAAATACTTTGCCGTTATTGCAGAGAAAATGTGGCATTCAAAAATATTACTGTGTGGGGGTTGAATATTTACGTAAGCAAGATGTACCAGTTTTGTTGATTTTTCTTACAAATATTTCCTAACATTGATTTTGAGTGTCAGAGTTTTAAATAAAATATTTACCATTTGTAATTCAGGCATTTGAGAGAATTGGCCAGGAGTCTAACTACCTGACTAATTGCAAGGCACTATGTCACCTGAATGTCATCTGCATGGCACTTGAATGGCATATGATTGGCACCTGCATTGTTTATCAGCTTGATTTTACACTCACAAAATCATATGAATCAGACCATTAAGAGTGACACCATTTTAATAGAATGACCCAGTCATAGCAAGTAAGACTACTGCTGACCAATAGAAATGAGCATATTTAATGAGTAAATATGGATGGATGTACAGTGATGCTCAAATGTATTCACTCCCTTTTGACTTTTTCACATTTTGTATGACAACATGAAATCAAAATGGATTTAACTAATAATATTAATTAAAGGTACATTGTGTATCAGTATAAAACAAAAAAATATTGAAAGTATTCAGCCCGTTTGATGTGACACACCTGAATGAGCTGTGGTATGACCAAAGTCAACATTAGTTGAATGGATCCACCTGTGTGCAATTAAGGTGTTTCACATGATTTCAGGTTAAATACACCTGTTTCTGTGGGATCCCACAGTTGGTTAGTGAAATTAACAAAAAATGCATCATGAATATGAATGAACATTCAAAGCGAATACGAAATTGGCTCTTCAAAAGCATATAAGAACATTTCCAAGTCATAGCAAGAAAACCTAGTGAGGTCTGAAAGGGACTTGGGAGAAGATCCATCTTCCAGAAGGACATGACCCCAAACATAGAGCCAAAGCCACACTGGAGTGGCTTAAAAACAACAAGGTTAATGACCTGGAGTGGCCCAGTCAAAGCTCAGACCTAAATCGAATTGAGAATATGTGGAAAGAGTTACATTTCAATCAATCAAATGTATTTATAAAGCCCTTTTTACAACAGCAGTTGTCACAAAGTGCTTTACAGAGACACCTAGCCTTAAACCCCAAGGAGCAAACAACAGTAGTGTTGGATTTCAGTGGCTAGGAAAAACTCTCTAAGAAGGCCGAATTTTAGGAAGAAACCTAGAGAGGACCCAGGCTCAGAGGGGTGACCAGTCCTCTTCTGGCTGTGCTGGGTGAGATATTAAGAGTCCAATTAGAATAATAAATACATTTCACTGGGCTAAATCCAGAGTCTATTTGATTCTGGACTAGGTCAAAAGTATGACCAGGTGGACAAGGACAGGGACAGCAACGGGCCCCCCAAACCAGGTACTCCGCAGGTGTGGACCAGGACCTCATCTCCTCCTAAAATTTAAAACTGGAGGAGACTGAGAAAAGTTAGTAGTGCATTCCTCATATCCCCCAGCACAATAATATAGCAGCATAACACCTTGGAACTGAGACGGGGGGTCCGGCGACAATGTGGCCCTGAGGCCCCGGACAGGGCCCAACAGGCAGGAAATCAATCCACCCACATTGCCAGGCATCAACCAAAGGGACACCCACCGACCGCAACCCCCCTGAATGAGTGCTGAGTATTGCCAGCAGCGTACAGCCCAATTGCACAAGTGTGCACCAGAGAGACAACAACAAGCCAATGACTCTTCCCCGAAAGGCATTGGAGGGAGGGCATCCCAGTGGCAACGAGAGCCCACCTGGCAAGACAGCAAGGGTGGACAGTATCAAGCCTACTGGTCACCTTCACGCCCCCGGGCCAGGCTACACCTAATTATAAACCGTGCTGTAGAGATTAGTTTTTAGTAGACACTTGAAAGTTTGCACTGAGTTTGCATTTCTAACCTTAATTGGCAGATCATTCCACAGTTGTGGAGCTCTATGAGAAAAGGCCCTGCCTCCGGCTATTTGTTTAGAAATTCTAGATACAATTAAAAGGCCTGCATCTTGCAATCGTAGGTTACGTGTAGGTATGTATGGCTGGATCATTTCAGTAAGGTAAGTAGGAGCAAGTCCATGTATTGATTTATAGGTTAACAATAGCTCTAACCCTAACAGGCAGCCAGTGTAAGGACGCTAGTACAGGAGTAATGTGTTATAATGTTGTTGTTCTAGTTAGGATTCTAGCAGCCGTGTGCAGCACTAATTGAAGTTTATTTATTAATTTGTCTGGATAACCAGAGAGAAGAGCATTGCAGTAATCTAGTCTAGAAGTAACGAAAGCATGGATACATTTTTCTGCATCTGTTTTTGATAGAAAGTTTCACATTTTTGCAATGTTTCGAAGATGAAAATAAGCAACTATTGAGACATATTTTATATGTTCTTCAAAGGAGAGGTCAGGGTCAAGGGTAACGCCAAGGTTTTTTACAGTTTATTGGGATACGACCATGCAGCCGTCGAGGTTCACAGTGAGATCTGCTAACAACGCTCTTTGTTTCTTGGGTCCTAAAACGAGCATTTTGAGTTTAAGAGCAAGACATTCTCTGTCATCCACTTCCTAATATCTGAAACGCATGCTTCCAAAGTAGTTAATTTAGGGGCTTCTCCATGCTTCATTGAAATATACAACTGTGTGTCATCAGCGTAACAGTGAAAGTTTATATTGTGATTTCGGATTACATCGCCCAGAGGGAGCGTATATAGTGAGAACAATAATGGGCCCAGAATCGAGCCTTGAGGAACACCAAAGCATACCTTTGACTTGAGGATATGCCATCCACACTAACAAATTGATATCTTTCGGATAAATACGATTTAAACCAGGCTAGAACATGTACACATAGCCGAATATGGGTTTCCAGTCTCTCTAAGAGAAGGGAGTGATCAAAAGTATCAAAAGCAGCACTAAGATCAAGAAGCAACAGGACGGATGCGGAACCTTTGTCTGAGGCCATTAGAAGGTCATTTGTTACCTTCACGAGTGCAGTCTCAGTGCTATGATGGGATCTGAAACCGGACTGGAGTATTTCATAAATGTTATTTGTCTTTAGGAAGGCATTCAGTTGTTGGGAAACACATTTTTCTAAGATTTTAGAGAGGAACGGGAGGTTCGATATTGGCCTATATTTCTGTTCACCAAACGTCCCCATCCAACTCAACAGAACTTGAGCCATTTTGAAAAGAAAAATCTAATATTTTCTATTTATATTTCTTTTTATATTGAAACAATTTGCAGATTTTATGTTCAATCTCGACATTATGGACTTTGTTTTGATATGTGGCAAAAAGTATTTTGATTTCACAATCAAAAGGTGGTGAATTCTGTTAAGCAACACTGTAATTAACAATTTTTAAACCTCCCCATCCTTACTGTGAAAAACACTTAAATCAAGTGGGTAGGACAATTACAGCATTACAGACAAAGTTGTTATGAGACAAAATGTATTGAAATGGACAAACTCATTTCAGGAGCATGGTCATTGTCCACTTCAGGGAAATAACCGCTTCTCTACACCAAATCTAATGTATTTTAATTTCAATGAAATTAATGGTCAACAAACTTTTGACCAGATGGATGCATCTATGTCTGGTAGAAACAACCAAAACCTTAAAGTAGCAAAGATCCCCCAGTCACAATGGTTTCCTCTGTGAATACATTGTAAAGAAATCTGTAATGAAAAGCCATACTCAAAATAATCAATCAATCAAATGTATTTATTAAGCCCTTTTTACATCAGTAGTTGTCACAAAGTATTTTTAGAAAACACCCAATAATTACAAGCCCATTTCCAAAAAAGTTGGGACACTGCGTAAAATGCTAATAAAAACAGAATGCAATGATGAGCAAATAATTTATCCTTAAATTAAATAGAAAATAGTACAAAGAAAATATATCAAATGCTGAGCTGAGAAATGTTAGTTTTTGGAAAAACACATTCATAATGCGCCAAATGTTTTCAGTGGCTGACAGGTCTGGACTGCAGGCAGGCCAGTTTAGCACCAAGACTCTTTTGCTTC
Organism: Esox lucius; assembly: GCF_011004845.1. Taxonomy (NCBI): domain Eukaryota; kingdom Metazoa; phylum Chordata; class Actinopteri; order Esociformes; family Esocidae; genus Esox; species Esox lucius. Next base: position 38,144,895 of record NC_047570.1, on the reverse strand, counting down.
GGAGCCATGCTGTTGTAATACATGCAGAATGTGGTTTGGCATTGTCTTGCTGAAATAAGCAAGGATTTCCCTGAAAGAGACATTACCTAGATGGCAGCATATGTTGCTCCAAAACCTCTGTATATTGTTCAGCATTAATGGTGCTTTCACAGATGTGCAAGTCACCCATGCCATTTGCACTAAAAGCACCCCCATAGCATTAAGGATGTTGTCTTTTAAACTGTGCACTGGTAAGAAGCCGGATGGTCCCTCTCTTCTTTAGGATGCAATGTTCATTAATCCCAAAAATTATTTCAATGATTCGTCAGATCAAAGGACAGTTTTCCAATTTGCCTCAGTCCATTTTAAATGACCGTGGGCCCAGAGAAGACGGCAGCGGTTCTGGAATCTTGTTTTTATATGGTTTCTTCTTTGCATGGAGAGTTTTAACTTGCATTTGTAGATGCAGCAACGTACAGACAATGGTTTTCAGACATGTTCCTGAGCCCATGTAGTGATTTCCACTACAGAATTGTCTGTTTTTAATGCAGTGCTGCCTGAGGGTCCTTAAATCATGGCCATCCAATTCGGCCTTGTCCCTTGCATACAGAGATTTCTCCAGATTCTCTGAATCTTTTAATGATATTATGACAACCAAAACTTTATGTACTGTAGATGATGAGATCCACAAACTCTTTGCAAACTCTTTGCAATTTTATGTTGAGAAACGTTATTCTTAAATCGTTGCACTATTTGCTCATGCAGTCTTTCTCAGAGTGGTGAACCCCTCCCCATCCTCACTTCTGACCAACCCATCCTCTCTAATTAACTTTTAATACCCAATCATGTTACTGACCTGTTACCAATTGACCTAATTAGTTGTGTGATATTCCACCAGATAATTTTTTTTAGCATTACACAATTTTTCCTGTCTTTTATTGTCTCTGTCCCAACTTGTTGGAAAACATGTTGCTGGCATCCAATTCAAAGTGGGCATATATTTTTCAACAAATAAAATGTCCCTGTTTCAATATTTTATATGTTGTCTTTGTACTATTTTCTATTGAATATATGGTTTAAATGATTTGCATATCATTGCATTCGGTTTTTATTTACATATTACACAGCATCCCAACTTTATACAAAACAGGGTTGTAGGTTATTATCATAATTGATAAAAGGGCTGGAACATGAAAGATGATGGGTCATACAGGCAGATTACCAACAGACTAAGAACATGAAAGATGATGGGTCATACAGGCAGATTACCAACAGACTAAGAACATGAAAGATGATGGGTCATACAGGCAGATTACCAACAGACTAAGAACATGAAAGATGATTGGTCATACAGGCAGACTAAGGTCTCTGGCGCCCAACTAGTCTACTTGGGAAATAACTTTTTTTTACTGAAAATAAAAGGCATGGATGGTGGCATGGATCCTCTATGTCATTGTTTTTCAACCCTGCTCCTGGAGGCACACCGCCCTGAATGTTTTAGATCTCTCCCTGCTCAATCACACCTGATTCAGGGCATATAGGGATCTAAAACATGCTGGGCAGGGTGCCTCTAGGAGCAGGGTTGAGAAACACTGCTCTATGTAACTGAATCCTAGTCTTTTATCCTGATCATACTTGACACAGTCAATGTATTTGGTACCTAGAAACAGATTGGAATAAGAGCGATCTTACGCACATATAGATGCAAAACATCTTCCATTTTTAATCTACTCAGACAATTTTGCAGACATGGGTGTTGAAATTACCCATACAATAAATGCACGGACCTGGTGATTGAAATTACCCAGATAAATGCACAGACCTGGTGATTGAAATTACCAATAATTATTCTTCTCTATTTAGAGTTAAAAATGGCTCTCCTACACCGATTGCTTTAGTTTTTCATATTCATACCATAATACTTTCACAAACCACTGATCTCAATCATCTACCTATTCATCTGGGATTATAAAACACACATGATCAGAAAGAAGACCCTCTGTACATTCATAAAGTATTTAATATATTCACATTCATACCATAAAAGGTTTAATATATTGATGGAGCCTTTGACCTGCCTAGAAATAACGTTTTATTTCTAGAAATTAACTTTCTCTACTTTCTCACAGGACAAATAACAACAGGTCCTGTCAGACCCATAAAATGTCAAACCATGTTTCAGAAATGACATGAATTGCATTTAAAAAGTACACCAGAATAGGAAATTGACTGAGTTAAGTTGTGCACATTAGTTAGTTTTGCATAGCATAACTAGTTTTCACTGTGTATGTTTTAAATAAAAAACTATCACATTTACACTTAAAAACACAAAATCCCAATAATGAGTATGTTAACCATCCTTTGTTTTGAGCCCGTTGGCCAGAATGGTGGTTCAATAAAAAAAATCTCACCTGCGGACAAAACGCCTACAGCGGGCATCCAGAGAATCCTGGGACGGATTTCATTTTCAACTTCAAGGAAAAAATTGTAAATTCCTGCCTCTAGTGTCTACAATGAGAACAGCAGAAACAATGTATTTACAACGCCAGACAGCCTTAACATCTAACTAAATAACAACTATCTGGCTACAACGTTTGAATTACAGCTTTTATAGACTGAGTGAACAAACTTGTAGCCTAACGCGGTGTCCTATGCTAGTGGCACGGGGCTAAGTTACTTGGATATCTGACTACCAGTGCTGGCTAGTTACTTCGCTACTTATGGAGCGCTAATTACTATGGAAGAACTATGGCGAACTGCTCGCTTTTTAGGTCTATATCAGCCATATATCTATCTGAGTTCTCTCTAGAGCTTTATCCCAATTTATTTGAGACTGGACCAGCAAAAAGACCTGATGAAAATAAACAAGATAAAACCATTGGACTCCGTGACAGGGAGTACGCCAACGACAAAACGATCAATGAATTACTCCATTTCAAATAACACATCAGCAATTATAATTAGCATTTAATAATTAAAATGAGCATTGTGTTCGCTTACATTTTACATTTACTTGATTTGTTAAACAGTAGAGTGGAAACACCCCACCCCGCATTTTTTTTTCTTGTCGTCATGACCTTCTTATGGGGGATCTAGGTTCATTTGGGTTTCTTTAAGACCAATGCGAGTGATAAAAAACACTTAACTCCTCCCATTGACGGCACCTAATCATGCAAAACGAACACGTCCATTGCCAGGTTTTTCTGGTGTGTATATACGTGCCTATCAAAGCATAACGCAGTGAACGGTGGTTTAGGAAGGAAACAGATGGAAAATGGGTATAGAATTACAAAGCAAACCATCGCAAGTCAACCCCTAAGTGCGGGATTTTTACTGTTCACAAACCGCCCCTTCTTCCTTATATGGGTATTCATTCCAGCCCGTTTCCATTTTTTCTATCAGTAAATCCCCGCCTCTTTCACTGCCTGTCAATTCGCACCACTGTTGTTGCAGCCATTTTAATCTAGACTTCAGTTACCGCTGGGCGAATGATGCTTGATTAGGACCGTAGGAAGGTAAGGTTTCATTTGGATTTTGCTGTTTTTGTTTCTCGGTCGATGTTGTGCGTAATCTAATGACAACTCGCTACAATTTTGGGGGCAAAGTTCGCGTCGAACGCAGAGAAAGCGCAATAAAACACCATAAATAGCTTAGCAAACTGTGGCTGGCTAACTGGGAGGGAAGTGTGGTATTACTGTAGTGACCCGGCTGAAGACGCTAGCTAGCTTTGTCTGAAGTCGTATTTACGTCGTATTTCTGGGGTTTTATTTAAAAATACGTTCGCCTTTCATTGTAACTCAGTGTAGAACTGTTTTCTTTTCTTAATACAAACATTTCCTAATGTTTTAATTTAAAATAATAGCACACTAGTTAACTACCAATGTAATGTATGAAAAAAGGGGGGTGAAGAGTTTTTTTTGTGTTTGTTTTGTTTTTACAACTGGTCCAAATTATTTCTCTAAATGTGTTCCTCCCTACCACAAGGGGCACTACCAGTGACAGATCTTCGAAAAGTAAATAATAAATAATAATAAACATGTAAGTACAGTTGTTATTTTTGAGATTGTTTCAAGTCGAAACTATACCAGAGACCAGGACAAATGACATGCAAGTAATTCAGTTAGTTAAACTAAGTGGCCTACTTTCAATTAAAGTATTTTGTTTCTGAGTGGTAAGGATTACTTTACATTCAATAAAGTAACTTGTTATTGCTCTGAAAAAATACAAATATTTTGCTTTCCTGTACTACAAGTGAACATCCAGGGAAGAAATACCAATGGAAAACACTAGGAATGCACAGATTAAAAAATTCCTGGCTAATATCGATAGCCGATATCAATTTGCCACAATAGCCCAATACCAAAGTTTTTGTAATTTCTGTGCCTGTTTACCCTGGCATAAATTAAATACAAATTGTTGCTTCTGATGACACCTTTCTATTTTTAATCATATATCTCACAAAGCCGATCAGCCATAACATTATGACCACCTGCCTAATATTGTGTAGGACCCTTTTTTGCGGCCAAAACAGTCCTGACCCATCGAGGCGTGGACTCCACTAGACCTCTGAAGGTGTGCTGTGGTATCAGGCACCAAGATGTTAGCCGCAGATCCTTTCAGTCCTGTAAGTTGCGAGGTAGGGTCTCCATGGATTGGACTTGTTTGTCCAGCAAATCCCACAGTTGATCAATTGGATTGAGATCTGGGGAACACCTTGAACTCGTTGTGTTCCTCAAACAATTCCTGACCCATTTTTGCTTTGTGGCAGGGCGCATTATCCTGCTGATAGAGGCCAATGCCATCAGGGACTATCGTTGCCATGACAGGGTGCACATGATCTGCAACAATGCTTAGGTGGGTGGTACGTGTCAAAGTAACAACCACATGAAAGGCAGGACCCAAAGTTTCCAAGCAGAATATTGCCCAAAGGGTCACACTGCCTCTGCTGGCTTGCCTTCTTCCCATAGTGCATCCTGGTGCCATGTGTTCTCCAAGTAAGCGACGCTCACGCACCCGGCCATCCATTTGATGTAAAAGGAAATGTGATTAATCAGACCAGGCCACCTTCTTCCATTGCTCCGTGGTCCAGTTCTGATGCTCACATGCCCATTGTAGGCACTTTCCACAGTGAAAAGGGCACCCTGACTGGTCTGTGTCTATGCAGCCCCATACACAACAAACTGTGATGCACTGTGTGTTCTGACATTTTTCCATCAGTACCAGCATTAACTTTTTTAGCAATGTAAGCTACAGAAGCTTATCTGTTGGATTGGACCACACGGGCCAGCCTTCACTCCCCACGTGCATCAATGAGCCTTGGCCCATGACCCTTTCGCCAGTTCACCGCTTTTCCTTCCTTGGACAACTTTTGATAGGTACTGACCACTGCAGACTGTGAACACCCCACAAGGGCTGCAGTTTTGGAGATGCTCTGACCCAGTCGTCTAGCCATCACAATTTGGCCCTTGTCGAAGTCGCTCAAATCCTTATGCTTGCCCAGTTTTCCTGCTTCTGACACATCAACTTTGAGGACAGAATGTTCACTTGCTGCCTAATATATCCCACCCACTGACAGGTGCCATGATAACGAGATTATCAGTGTTATTCACTTAACCTGTCAGTGGTCATAATGTTATGGCTGGGGTGTGTGTGTGTGTGTATTTATTTCTGTAGTTGTACAGTATACATTGCCTGTATATGAATGTAGTGAATACATTTCTCAAAACGGCTTTAACAAACAAATGCCATTGTTTCTCAATTTACAAAAACATCTTGTCACCTCACCTATCTTAAGCCAAAATATCACAGATGGGAAATATTCAGCTACGACTGAAATGAGGTTACCGTGGCAACAGAGACAACAGTCAACAGCACTTGCAGGCGTCTGTTTGCCGCCGCTCGCTAGCTGACTAGAATCTGACTGTCCTGAAGTCACTTGACATCGTTGCAGTTTAAACTCAAACTAACATTGAAAACCACCATGTGTGACCACACACACAAAAACAAATGTACGCTGGCTTCTGGAGATTTTCAGATGAAAAGTGTCTTGCATTGGAAACGAATCCTTCAACGTTCCACTCCGATAGACTACGATAATGCACACGTTGTTGCTGAGCGCACTCCCTCTCCTACGTGGATCGGTGTACGTAGATCGGTGTACGTAGATCGGTGTACGTAGATCGGTGTACGTAGATTGTGCTGAATTCATTGTCTGGATGAATACAATAGCACACATGAATACAATAGCACACATGAATACAATAGCACACATGAATACAATAGCACCAGGCTCTCCGTCACCTTAACAATAGTGTTGTAACGCTACAGATTCTTCATACCGATAAAATGCTCTGCATGTGTCTAACAAAAAGTTATTGTCAAGATGTTTTTCTAGCTATGGTTTGGCCATTCCGGAGTGCCACGGTAAAATGAACGCAGCAGAAACGTTCTCACCTAAGTGCCATGCAGTTGTTGAAAGCCATTCAAAAAAGGCTTCCCACCCAGCTACTTGCTGAGGGAAGCTGCACTGGCCATGGTGGAATGACAGACGGGGAAAAAGCAGTGTGGAATCTGAGCATTAACAATTACAATATGAATGTACGTTTCATTGATAGTGCATGTGTCTAAATAATGAGAACAACAGAAACCTCTCTGTTTAGATTATCTCTCTGTAACAGAAACCTCTCTGTTTATCTCTCTGTAGGAATGTTTACGATGGTCATATGGCATGGGGGGTTGACTTCAAAAAACATGGTCTTTGTAAGTTAGAAACACCCTTAATGTATAGGCTAGCTGGTAACCAACATTACAGTGAGAAGATAATGGAACGTTGACTGAATGACATCTAACAGCAGTGTGGGTTTCTATTGTTTTCCCTCTCTGTCGCAGAAACCCATTCACTATAACGAAAAGCTTGTAGGAGGTACGACAATACTGAGTAGTCCATCCCTTTACCCTAAACCAACACATGTTGGATGAAGAGCCATTTTTACTAGTACAAGAACACGAGGAATGCTGTGCTAATCACCCTCAAGGTATGTCAAGGCAATATAAGAAAATAGTGTGGTTAAGGATTGCACAGTTTGGACTAAACGGTGCCCTCTATCTGATAATATGTAATACGTATTTAATAGTGCTAGCTTTTGCTGTCAACCAAAACTAAATACTACCTACTTGCTTGCTGGATTTAATGTTTCATTTTAATGTTTCATGTTTCTGCGGGGGCTGTCACAGTTCTCTTGAACTGCCAGTAGGCTATAGCTATAGAGAAATCTGTTCAAATCCCCTGTCTTTTAGAAGTTTAATTTTAGCAATGAATTGAGATTGTTTATGTTGGGCCTGCCTTTTTTTGTGGAGTGCAACATGGTACTTTTCCGAGCTGTGGGTTGTGGTTTAAATGGTGCATTTGTAGTGATAGACCGCGATATTTGAGGTTGCACGTTTTAAGTAAGTAGCCAATTGGTCAAAACCGCTATGGCGGGACAATTTTAACTGCCTCGCGTTGTCACTAGCGGAAAGGTAAGCGATTTCACAGCTTATGTGTGAACGGGCATTAAATATTGGACGCTTTTAAGCAGTCGGCTTATACCGATTACTTATTTGCCTGTAATCAGCCATTGTCAATTGCTGGCTGATTTATCGGTGCATCACTAGAAAACGCTAGTCCCCTCCACCTGGCTGCGTGCTGGTTCTGTGGCTTGCCTTAGCCGACATTTATCCTACAAAGCCTAGCTACAGCATTGAAGCCACTCCACTTGTTAAAAACTGGCTGCTGGCTACATTCTTGTCATAAGCTAAAAGTATTTTACTTCAATTGTCATTTGACGTACAAACATTCTATAACCGAGTTTTGTCACTTGACATTAATTAAAATACATTTGTTGACGTCAAATATGTTTTAAATGTTAATTTCCAGGCAAAGACCCAAATAGAATTAAATATGGTTTTCCAAGCTGATGGGGACGAGTACATGAAGGCATGTTTCCCAAAATGTGTTCTGACCGTAGGCACAGTAAGTAAAACAACATCCTGTGAGCGGAGACAGTATTCACCACATTTTCTATGGATAAATGAACATGAATATAAGGGCAATAAACCCAATATGGCTTTGTAAACAAAGGTATACCAGTGGTTAAGACTGAGATGCTAGGGAAGACCATCCAACTCCAACTAAAGTGCAATGGTGTGTAAGTGCCTGACAGTTTAAGATAAATCTCAATGCTCCATGATAAAGGCTGTCAATAGATCTCAAACACTGAGCAGAGGCATTCATATATAAAATATTACCATAGTCCAGCATAGGCATAAAGGTTCCTAAAATGTTTTTTTCTGGCTTTAAAAAAGAAACAAGCCTTGTTCCTAAAATAAAATCCCAACTTTAACTTGTGTTTTTTTGCAAGTTAAAGTGTATGCAGAAAGACAAGTCATCAATTAAAATTCCAAGATATTTCTATGAAGTTACTGTCTCAATCACATTACCCTGGTAGGTTGTAATACATGGAAGATTTAGGTTTCTTTTTTGTTTTAGAGAACAACATTTGGTTGGTTTTGTCCACATTGAGAACAAGTTCAAATTGACACACGGTATGTTTAACAACATTAAAAGCAGTTTGTAAATGTTGAAAAGCTTTCTCTAAGGTCAAAGCACAACAGTAAATAAGTGTAATCTGCATAAAAGTGGTTTTCACATTTTGTACATTTTTATCTAGATCATTTATATAAATAGTGAACAAGAGTGGACCCAGTACAGAGCCCTGGGGTACACCATTTAGAATAAACAATGAATCAGATGCAAGCCCATTAAATTGCGTGCACTGAGTTTGATTTGATAAGTAGTTGGCGAACCATGCTGAGAAAGACCTATTCTTGATAGCCTTTGCTTCAGTATAGTGTGATCTACTGTACCAAAAGCCTTTGAGAGATCGATTAAAAAGTGAGACACAATGTTGTTTCTTATCCAGAGCAATAGTGATGTCATTTAAGACCTTCATGGCTGCTGTTACTGTCCTCGGGTTAGCAAACGGTAAGGAAAAATGGCTATGACTAGTTAGCACAAGGTCCATAATGTAAAAATGTGTTATGGTTGTTGTAACAGTCTGTTGACAATATTAGATGGTAGAGATGGGGACAAAAAATCCCTACAAAAATATATCGCAGTATTATTTTTGACATGAATACACAGACTCTCTCAGCATATCTTCAAGTGTATTGATGATGTCGTCCCAACGGTCAATGTCAGGACCAGAGTTTACGTTATACTTTTTTTCTGACAGCCAATATGTGACAGAATTGGTGTTTTATCTGTTTTTCTTTTTTTTTTCTATTACAAAATTTGAGTTTGGCTTTTAAAAAAAGTATTCATAAAAGTACAGGTTCAGAGCTTAGTAATTGTGTATATAATACAATACTGTTTGATTAAGTTATGGGAAAAATATGCTGCATTAATCTGCTCTACATAGTTCTGAGAATAAAGTCTACGTTTAAGGCTATTCAGCATAGTTCACACCCTCTTAGGCCTTAACCCCACCCAGCTATTTTAGTAATCAAATGGTTTGGTCATAATCAAATGAATTACTGGTAAATCAGGTAGCTAATTATCAAACTAAGGGACTTGCTCACTTTTGTGAAGACAATATAAACATAATAGCTAGGCATAATCACTCCCTAGCATATCATCAGGCAAAGCTAGCTACCCAACGAACAAGCAGGATACCAGGAAATGTTAACTAGCTGGTAAGTTAACGTTGTTCCCTAGCTAGGTAACATTAACAGTAAAGTCAGTAGCTATAGCTAGATAACTAGCAATGCAAACAACTTTGACAACGTTCAAAAAATTATCTGTAGCTATTTAATAAACGTTAGACTCACCCGTATACATGTAGGAATGTTTTATGGCATACAGAATCTTTTGATTACATACAAAATCCTTTGTCTTTGCATTTGGTCTGTTGACTTTGTTTACAACCCTGTTTTCGCAAATGTTCACACTCAAGGTGTTCAAAACTCCAAGAATCTGTGCATCTTTAATTGTCTCTTTCATGGATGCCATGGCTGACCTTTGTAAATGTAATCCGTGGACAGTTCTTTTATACAAGACAAGCCAGAGTTTCTTTTCAGCCTTCTCTGCATTTGCAATGAAATGCCAGCATTTTCAGGAGAATGTGCAATTATCTTGTTTTCTGACAATGTTTTGAACAGTATCCATTTCTGGGATTTCTTAATCATTGTCCAATTCATCTTCCAAGTCAGAGAGGACCATGGCATCATTGTCTTTCAGAAGGTGTTCTCTAACAACTTGATACAAACAGAATTTGCCATGACCAGCTAAATTCAGGGCAGTGATGTGGTTGACAGCTCTAGCAAAGCTTTATCCATGTCTGAAAATCCCGGGGTCAACCAAGTAGTTGTTATGATAGAAGCCGGTGACTTGGCAGACCAATCAGAACACAGTATGTCAGCATGGCCATCCTCTTCATTATCTCAGCCAATCATGTCTAGCAAGAAAAGCCCTGTATTTTCCACTGGTTAAACCAGGGTTTGTTTTACATTTTATTTGTATTTACACTTCGCATACTAGTTTAAGTCACATGAAAGTTCACATCTTCAAGAAGACATTTCTGCAACAATTTTTTTTTTCTTCCCAGAACATGTTTTCATTCTTACAAATGGCTCTCCTGTAAATTTGTGATATCCGTCATACGTCATTCACGAATTCTGTCACATATGGCCGTTAAAATTCAAATTATTTTTGCACAATATTTTATTCCAAAATCAAACAGTTAGGTCCAGATATATTTGGCCACTGACACAATTTGTATAATTTTGTCAGTATACACCACCGCATTGGATTTGAAATGAAACAACGGAGATGTAATTGAAGTGCAGACTTTCCGCTTAAATTCAAGGGGTTGAACAAAAATATCGTACAAAACGTTTAGGAATTGCAACCATTTTCATACACGGTCCCCTTATTGCATGGGCCCAAATGTAATTGGACAAATTAACGCAATCATAAATAACATTTTAATTTTTAATACTATGTCGAGAATCCTTTGCAGGCAATGACTGCTTGAAGTCTGGAATGCATGGACATCACCAAATGCTGGGTTTCCTCCTTTGTGACGCTTTGCCAGACCTTTACTGCAGCCGTCTTCAGTTGTTGTTTTTTCATGGGTCTTTCTGCCTTAAGTTTTGCCTTGAGCAAGTGAAATGTATGCTCAGTCGGGTTGAGATCAGGTGATTGACTTGACCATTGTAGAATAGTCCACTTCTTTGGCTTAAACTCCTGGGTTGCTTTCGCAGTAGGTTTTGAGTCATTGTCCATCTGTAAAGTGAAGTGCCGTTCACCTAATATCTTCAGCAGTTTCAATTTCATCTGCAGTAGAAAGCATTTTCCTCAAGTCATCCAGTGCAGCCATGTCAACGCCTAAGCGCCACAAAATGAAATCGATGCACCAATCAAAAAACAGTATTCAGTAGAGCCCGCCCTTCCAACTGTGATGGGTGAAAGTGACAGATTCAATGATGGATTCAATAATTACAGTTTTCACAACCATAAAATCGTGAAATGGATAATTAAATGTAGAATTACACCATTAAATGTTATGTTTTTGTTCGTTATTTTATTTATATAAATGAGATTTCCTTTATTTCATGGTGTATATATTTGTTTAATAAAGTCTCTAAAATTCCTCCATATTCTCCTAGTCACTGCATAGGATTCTGAACTAGGGTACGACGCCATCATTGTGATCAAAACGCCCCATCGGTGAAGCCAGATGGCTCCCTCAAAATTCAATGCCAGTGTTTCTCCTAAACCAACAGTCATAAGCAGCCATTGTTGAATTCATATTGGTACTGAAGTAGCCTATCGTGAGTTCAGTGACTGAGAAAAGCTGATTTGGACGGGAGCAAGAAAAAGCGATTTGATTGTAATATTTTGCTCTCTTCTCGTCTCTTACACAGTCTGTCTGTACTCAGCATATGCAGACATCTTAAATTTAAAAGCCTACAATATGCTCCAGTACTTTATTCTTGCTCAATTCATGTGACCTATTGTTATTTATGTTTCTCTGTTGCAGGTTTGTTGATGTCTAATACCTTATTTACCACATGTATATCAGACTTTTACAGACTTATTTTGTTACATAAATATACAGAAAGGCTTATGTTATTTAAATATATAAGATTTATTTTAATGATTGAATTTGCATTGGTTGAAATTCAAAGCCTCCTCAGAAGCTCCATTTATTTAATTTATGCTGGATTACACCGGTACAGAAATGATTTGTTATATAAATATTCAGTATTGGTATCGGGCTGTCATTTTCTTATAGTTGCATCACTACTTACTAAGTAGCCAACAAGCTTCTAGTAATCCACCCATTCATCTCTGTCCGGGTCACTTTTTTTTAGTTCGCTTGGCAGGGAAGGCAATTCATTACTTTACGTCTTGGATGACAAACTTGAGCCTAGACCAGTTGGTGTTAAAATATAGGTAAAGGTCTACCACTCAGATAAAAGGTGCATGAAAAGATAAAACAATTATACATAAGCATGCACCATTATAAACAGTTCCAGCAATGAAGCTGGAAGGGAGACAGCCAAACAATCCCCTCAAACGTTTGTGCCTTCCGTGATACTGACAAAAATAAGGACCCTTTCGAGAAACTTGCATTGCATCGCATTATTACTGTATCTTGCACAAATTACTGTTACTGCAGAAACCACAGAAACTCAAATATTAGTTGTTTTCACAGTATCAGCTTTGCCATGAGCACGAGGAAGCAGAAGCACAGGATGATATGTGCGGGTCGCGTAGCTCTTGATAGATTTAGCATCTTCATATACATGAATGCGAACACTTTGGTTACAGGTGCAGGGCAGTAGTGTCCTATTTCCAATTCAGGGTGTTTCGCGATCAACTAGGATTTTATTTTGCGATTCAATTGAATGTGTTTTCAATGTTGAACTTCAGCAGAAATGTTTAACTGAGAATGTAATGAGAAGGTTACTGGCCTGGTTTTTCCAGTGACTGACAAGATCCCCTTGACCGAGAAGTGTTGTTTCATCATGTTGGACCTGTAGAGTCATAAAAACATTTTTCATGCTTTTCCCCTTATAGACGCTAATGTACTGAACTATCTCTTTTAGGGCTGCAATAACTAATCTCTAATTAAAAAAATATATATTGCAACTTATTTTTAATTTCTTTAGTAATTGGGTCTATGTGATACACAGCTAAAAATACATTTAAAGAATGAGGAGAGTTTTTCATCAAGCTCCATATTGGTTTGACATTGTGCTGTATGTTGCATGTCGACGTGAAGAATCGTCTCACATGTGTGGAGTTCTTTAACGTTTCCATCGTCGGTAAATTGATGGGCTTCCATAAATTCCATTACTGATCAAAATATTTGTTTATCATGGCCGTCTCTCGTCCCTCTACAGCAGGCATGAGCACTGTTCTATAACACTAATTCATTATTGTACGAGCCGGATCATAGAAGTTGCAATTCACATTGTATCGACACATCAGTATAGTGATGATATTAATGTGTTTTGAAATCCATATTATGCACAGAGGGGCATACAGGCTGAGACCCATGGCCAACAAGACCCCATATCCTTATAATTACATTAGTGTGTTCGACATGTGGAACATAAATAATGCGAAAGTATGAATTCTAATTAGTTCTATAGATTTGTTTCTTAACCCAGACCTTGGTGTCGACTGTAAGGTTAACGACCGTGACGTCCAGATGGTTCCATATTACAAGATTTTCCTCCCCCATTCAGAGTAGACACAACTTTATTTTATCATTGGCTGTCATTGCCAGCAGGACCATGATAGTCTGTTTACCTTCCGAGAAAAGCCAACTCCCCGCCCTCTGTGATCCATAGCCCAGACGCCACCCACTCGACTCCCCGCCCTCTGTGATCCATAGCCCAGACGCCACCCACTCGAATCTCCGCCCTCTGTGATCCATAGCCCAGACGCCACCCACTTGAATCCCCGCCCTCTGTGATCCATAGCCCAGGCGCCACCCACTCGACTCCCAGCCCTCTGTGATCCATAGCCCAGATGCCACCCACTCGACTCCCAGCCCTGGGTGATTCATAGCCCAGACGCCACCCACTCGACTCCCAGCCCTGGGTGATTCATAGCCCAGACGCCACCCACTCGACTGACGTGCATTCCCCACTGGACGCATCAGCTATTTTTCCCAATCTCTACCAGATGTGATCAATTTTAATATCAAAACAAACTCTGAACCAATCATTATATTTTGTGGACAGGATTGTTAAATAAATTGTGACTTTGACTGTGTCTTACCTAGGGCTGAGCAATAAACCCACTTTATCACAATGGGAAAAAAAATCAATTTCAATGATAAACCTGTAACCAGTTATCGATAAAATCCTATTTTCGTGGACAAAAAATGTGGAATGGTGGAAGATTAATGAAAGAAACTTCCCCAGAGTAAGTCATCTGACAAAGCGGTATCTTTGCATTCCTGCCACCAGTTAGCCTTCAGAGCGAATCTTTAGCACAGCTGGCAACATTGATACCCGCCCCAGCGTTAAGGACTTCACCAAGTATAAAATGCCTGTTTTGAATCATACAAGCTGATTGGCTGAAAGCTATGGTATTTAAAACCATATTTGCCAAAAAGTTGTTCAAATGGTGTTGGAAAACCAGTTTATAATGGCAATAAGGCACATACGTTTTATTTCTTTTGGGGTTACTCAGTTAATAATGTATTATAGAGGCCTATTGATATATGATGCATGGATTAGTTTGGAGTTTTATATTTCATATATTTGGTTTGTTTAAAGTAATATTGATGAAAGTTAATGAATTGTGAGTTTTTACCGTCAGTAGGAGGCTTGCTTGCTCCTATGATTTGAAAACCCAAATATTTATGCCATTAGTCTTGGCTGTGAGGCCTTGTGTGAAAAGACTGTTAACTAACCAAACATTGGAACAGCATACCTTTGAGTGGAGGTGAACAACAGTGGGGAAAATGGACATGAATTTGCGCCAACGTTGAGCTAGCGAGGTCCTGTTGATGATTAATTGAGATTGAATGTTTCATTGTTGATAAATTAAAGAGGATGTCAGACAAGTTTGTACTTGCTCCATCTTCAACTTTCTCCACTGTGGTTCATTGCATCACCATGTTTGGCGGTGAGTGGAATTTTCCACCAGGTGATTCAGATACTATACTATTATAGTACATTCAGTGTCTGCTAAATGACTAAACTGAAAACTGTTGTGACGTGTCTGGCTCTTCCCCATTTCTCTAAGGTATCAAACCATCATAGGAATGTAAACGCTGCCCTCTTCATGCAGTAGTAGGAATGGCACTTTAAGCTACAATGCATAATATCCATGGTCGGAGAAAATAATTTGTTGTTTTATTATTATGATTAGTCTATTATCCTTTTGACAAATTATGACTGATGTGGCCCAGGGTGGTCTAGTGGTCACTGATGGATGTTATAGAACTTACAACAAACAGTACATTGCCATTTTTGCGTCTGTTTGAATTCACTATTGAAAAGTGACTTTAGTGCTCCATGCTGTAGACCTGAAAATAAGTGAACATTTTAATAAAACAGCTCATCTTTAATATAAAGCCTAGTAGTAATATGCTGGTTGACTCATCCCGACATCCTGGAAGTTATATCCATGTTGCAGACGGGCTCCAAAAATATTTGGAAGACCACTGGGTTGCAGTCAGGTTGAATCTTTAATGAGATCTCTAGGCCTAACAATGCTTTCGTAATCATGTCAGTTCTGTGGAAACTAGGCGGGTCAGGTTGAATCTTTAATGAGATCTCTAGGCCTAACAATGCTTTAGTAATCATGTCAGTTCTGTGGGAACTAGGCTGGTCAGGTTGAATCTTTAATGAGATCTCTAGGCCTAAAAATGCTTTCGTAATCATGTCAGTTCTGTGGAAACTAGGCTGGTCAGGTTGAATCTTTAATGAGATCTCTAGGCCTAACAATGCTTTCGTAATCATGTCAGTTCTTCGGGAACTAGGCTGGTCAGGTTGAATCTTTAATGAGATCTCTAGGCCTAACCATGCTTTTGTAATCATGTCAGTTCTGTGGGAACTAGGCCGTAGTGTTCCTCTCGAGGTAAACCACATATCACCTGCCAAGACGTACCTCCACCTCATCACGCAGTGTGAAGCGCTTGATCAGAACAAGTATTTCCCAACCAGGGGACTGGGACCACTGGTGTTTTGTCCAAAGGGGTTTTAAAGTCTCATGACACCATTGGCTTACTTATGACCTACCCTTTGATACCTGACCCATGCACCCGCTACAGCCTGGGGTGTTTATATAGAGGTCAGACACTAAAACAGAATCACAAATGTATTTTGTTGCATACAAAAGCAGTATCGCTTTTATGGCTACATTGCTACTAATAGGCACAAGCGTATGGACGAAGTTCCGCTTTAGCCAGATGTCGGCATATCAGTTTCCGGTTTACTTAAGGCAAACACCCGCGTCGCCCAAAATTTCAGTTTTTAGTAGATGTCTCCAAGACCTGCCTAAAATAAGCATTAGTGATGTCCATCGAATTGTTGATGCCTGGTCCCCTGCTCCAACAAGCAAGCGGAACAAGGGATTCAAACTCTACGTATCGAGTTATCTGCACAACTACGAGGGTAAGTAGTTTACTGTGGTGTGCCGGCCGGCTATCGACTAAGCTAGTTAGCGACATGTTCGTTTTTAGTGTAGTATTAGGCAGGACAATAGAACGCATAAAAATTCACCCTAGCCTCAAAAACGGCAAAAGAACTCTGGCTGAGCTGGAACGCTAGCGCGTCCCCATAGCAAGTGAATTGAAATGAACCTTCATTTAGCCTCTTCTAACCTGTATTAAGCTTAAAATTCCATAGCCTCAAAAAAGCACCAAAACAGGTTTCCTCTTTTATTTTACTACTGTACCTCATTTCACAACGAAACTGAAAAATAACAACTGGCATAGTAAGTAAACATCTGGTCCTATATGATATTAATTGCGCTTAAACCTGCGTTATGTGTAAGTATATAAAAAATCGCCTTATCTGACTATTTCTAGTCTAGCATTTGAAGTCAATGAATGGCGTGAGACATATTTTATTAAAAAGAGGACATTCACCTGATTAAAATGATGCCCCACTTGTACCTTGAAACCTAAATGAGTCACGTACATTATATATATATATATATATATATATATATATATATATATATATATAAATAAATATATATATATATAAATATATATATATATATATATATATAAATAAATTTTTTTTTTTTTTTTTATTTTTTTATTTTCTTCGTACAACAGCATCAATCGACTTGTTGTGAGTTTAGGTGTTTACTAATGCGGATGAGTATTAGTAAGTAAACCGGAAACTGCAATAACGACTTCTAGACAAAAGCGGGAGTTCGTTACTACGCTGGTGCACAGAGCCTATTCATATGAAATTCTATAAATGAAATGCACCATTTGCTTGGTTGTTGAGCTCGCTTGTTTATACATGTTAGCTCTACAGCCATCTTTCTGCTGTCTAGGTGGGTTAGCCTGTAGCTATAGAAGAAACATTTCATTGGTTTTCTATGGCAGGAAATACACTGACTGTCTCCCTCAATAGCTCCAATCAGATTTAATGTTACTGGTTCTATCAGTACCCTTTGGTTACCGTGCCAGCTTGATCTTTGTTCTGCCTCCATGTGAGTGCATTGCTTCCTCAAAGCTGTGTTTGCTTACACAGAAAAAGGTCTATTGGGTCTATATAAAACATCTCTCATTTTCCCTTAGCTGTTGGCTTCAATCAGAGGTATCAAATTACAAAGTAAAAGTGCTTGGCTGTGTTACCCAGATGAGGGAAGTTCCTATTTGAGACTTAAGTTAACAGGTAAAGGGAGTTATTTTAGGTCTTAGCAACTTCCCTCACCTGGTGAACACAGCGAAGTACTGGGGAAGTACTTCTGTTTTGTACATCACATTTTTACATTAGTGTCCATTCTTTCTAGATCAGATCGTCTGCAAAACGACTAGAATAGAATGTATCCCCAAAAAATATGTATTTCAAAGATGGACAAAATGTTGGGTACATGTTCAGTCCCGCTCCCCATTTGTTTACATCATTAAACATACAATCGTCATTTATCTCTTGGAAACTGCTACTCTCTACATTTTCTCAACAGGGTGAAAAGACTGACTTCAGGAGCATTCAAGCATTTCGCCACCAGGTCGATGTCATGAATTACACAGATCCGGTTGGGGAGAAGGCCGTCAACTCGTGGTCCAGAATTGCCTCGGCCGGGCAGGCAGTCCTTCTGGAGACCTTACAGATCCTAAATCCAATGTCAAGGGATCTCTCTGACACGGAGGAACTAGTGTCCTTTCTACAAGGACTAAAAGAAGAAGGCCATAAGCCCACAGTGCTGCGAAGCAAGGATGTTTACGGATATAGATCTTGTACAGCGAAACTCTTCTCGGCAGAGACATACTCAACGGACATGGCCAGCAAAGGTCCAAAGCCGGGCAAGAAGAGGGGTAGGAAGAAGAAGAAGGAGTCTAACAAATATGCATCGTGGAGTGCAAGTGCATCAGAATCTCACAAGGGATCCCCCTTTTCCAGACCTCCAGTTTTGACCATTAAACCTCCACAAGTACAGCAATGTCTGAAACTGACAAACATTACAGGTTTGACCAGAGGTCACACAGCGCGAATGCAGATTAATTCTCAACCTCCAACACTTTCAGGGATACCGTTGCTGCCTTCGCAGAATGCTGGCAGAACACCTAAAGCGGTTGCTTTGGTCGGTCAAAGGTATCATCCGTCCTGTCCGGAATGGAATGGGGCCCTTATTGGAGACTCTGCTCCGGTCCTGTACCAAAACGGGCGAGGAGTTTACGACTACGAGACTGACATGACGAACCACAGACGATCCTGGAGAGACGACCGCTCTCTGTGGATGATGAACCGTCAGGAGGAGTGTCGTCTGGACAAGAATAGTCTTCGGTGGAAGGTGGTCAAAGTGGACGACTGCGTCACAGTGGAGGACCTGAGGAGGAAGGCCCAGAAGGTCCTACAGGTCAACCTGTCCCCTGTGATTCAGATACGTCCGCTCTATGAGACGCTGGCCGAGTACCATTGTGATGATATCTCTAGTGACTTCTTGGATTAGTCCACCCAGCATCTGTGTTGCAAAAGAACAACCTTGGCTGACCCTACCGAGGTCATTTTTACCATCGGGTAGGAACATTGTGTCTGTGTCATCTGACTGACTACAGTGAAGTAAGTTTCTTGCTTTGAGCAGCACTGGGATGATGGCATGAGTCTACTGTGTCATCGAGCTTAAGGGACATGTTTTGCAGAAAGTGGTGTTTGAAAGACACTCCATAGACATTGAAGTGCAGAATTGTGCGTTTCTTTTAAATTTTTTCCACTTTCTGTTTTGTATGCTGAGGATAGACTGAGAGGTAAGCAGTGTCCTGACGCACTGTGAAATAACTTTGCAAGAACAGAAACCTTTTTTGTACCCTTTTTGTTTTAGTCTACACAACATTTTGCAGATTCGGTCCCCTGAAATGAATGTGTAAATGGTGCAACCTTGTTTTGGGGGCATTCTTTCATATCTTAATTTAGAGCTTCCTGTGGTCACTGAGTCATTGCCATTTTGTGTAGCTATTTCATTGAGTGCAAAGCCTCAAACTATTGTGTTTTCTGAATGTAGGCACTTAAAACATAAGAACTCCATTGCAGGACAAAGTTAATGGCCTTATTCTTTTTAGTATTCCTATAATTATTTATTTAATATTTTTTGTTACTAGTAGTTGATGTACTTTCTCTGGGTAGAGCATTTGAAAGCATTATCAAACATCCTATTTTTGTGAAACTTCATTAATGCCTGAAGCTTCAAAACAGAAATCTAAACTGATATTAATTTAGATTCTTAGATTGGGTGCTAACTTTGTGTCGGTGCTAACTGGGGAAAATACCTGAACACTGGTTAAATCTGGCTATTTGTGAGAATGATTATTAAAGAACAAGACATGGCTGCATTTAACCATTTCTGAAGTAGTTGCTACCGTGTGTTGCGGTCTTTCATCATTAGTTCAGCTGACTGGTTTAGGAAGCACTTTTTCCAACAGTTATTTTAAGTTAGACATTAAACGTATTGGAGTGGCACAGTCCATCAAAGGTACTTCAAATGAACTGTTGTCAACTTGTACCATATGGCAATCTATTTCTTTTTAGTGCACTATTGACCAGAACCCAATAGAACCTAGTAAGGAAGCAGTGTACCATGTGGGGAATAGGGTGTCATTTTGGAGGCCACTGCCATATTGGTTTAGCCTTTTTCTTTTTTTTTTTTTTGCAAAACATGCCATTGGTGCTCCCTTGCTGTCTTTTTACAGTTCTAGCACAAGCTGTGATTTAAGGCCACAACATGATACAATTAAGCATTTTAATTGGCTCACGGTATTGATCACTCCTTTCTGAATTTCATTGGTGCATTGTTTTGTCACCATTTTCTCCATTGGGGAAGTTGTTTAAATGTTGGGGCAAAACTATAGTCAGATTTAGGATTTTTTATTTTTTTGTCAAGTTTAACGTTTGTGGAATTCATGCTTAAATTGTCATGTTGTGGCCCAAGATCAGGACCTTAAATGGATCATTTATGTTGCCATATGTTGAAAATACTGTAAATATTACTGAATGGGTGTGTTCAAACCAGGGACCAAACAGTCATTGCGATTGCCGAAGTCATTCCTAGACTAAGAAAATGTGGTATGACTGAATGACTGTAATATAGGTGTTTCTCGCCTGAAATTATTAATCTTGACTACAATGTACCAGATTGTTTAAATATTATTACTAAAAAAGACAAGTTAAATTGCCATTTTATTTTGGGGAATGATGAGGCACACTAGGTCAAGATTTTTACACAGCATTCAGTTGTCTGGCAATGCATCCAAGCCTTTACTCATGGCGTCTTTAAAAAGACTAGGCCTGATTTGTAACTTGCAACTATGCAATTCAAGATAACAATTGGCTACACAAAATCGTGACCCTGAGTGATTCCAGGTTTGCAAATTTTTTACAGAATTGCAATTCGGCAGAGCTCATAGTGTTCTTGCATTAAGTACTTGCCTAAGTTACATTCGGCTAGGGTCTTGAGTCCTCTTGTCACATGATTCAGTGCATATTATGTGCAGGTTTTCAACCAATAATTTGTTTTGTCTCAAAGGTGTCTGATTCATGCAGTTCATTGTTGAAATTTGTTGAACAAAACTGTAGTCTGTATTGGATTACATTTTCAGAAATTGCTAAATAAAATTGATTAAAAAAAATTACTTTTTTAATGTTCCAGAAGATGTTTGAATGAGGTGTTTGAAAGGCTGTTGGGTAGTCTGAACCACTTCGTGACCTGTATTTAACCTGACCTAGTCACCTTTTGCCTTGATGACAGCTT
The DNA here is from genome assembly GCF_011004845.1 of Esox lucius. Lineage (NCBI taxonomy): Eukaryota > Metazoa > Chordata > Actinopteri > Esociformes > Esocidae > Esox > Esox lucius. Next base: position 38,123,420 of record NC_047570.1, on the reverse strand, counting down.
TGCACACTTGGCATTTCTCTCCATACCACTTTCATGTCCCCTGGAATGCTTTTCCTACAGTTTCGTTGGAGTTTCAATGTATGCTGAACACATGTTGGCTGCTTTTCCTTTACTTTGTGGTCCAGCTTATTGTTGCAGAAGGCTGTGGTGTGCCTTAAGTTTTAAATAATTCACAGACCGTCACCAGCAAAGCACCATCATACCTCCATGTTTCATGGTGGGAACTACACATGCAAAGATCACCTGTTCACCTACTGTGCATCTCACAGTAGGTGAACTCTCTATTTAAATTTCATGAAGCATTTACAGTGGCAAGAAATGGTCTGTGAACCCTTTGGTTTTCTGTATAAATGTGTCAAAATATGATATGATCTAAGTCACAACAAAAGAGAAACACTGTCTGCTTCAACTAATATCACACAATTCTGTGTTTTCTGTAGACTGTAATATCTTTACTGAACACCATGTAAACAGTCACAGTGCTGGGTGGGTGAAGTTAAGGAACCCTTGGATTTAACTGGTTGACGCTCCTTTGGCAGTAATAACCTCAAACATTTCCTGTAGTTGCGGATCAGACAAACACAACAGGACTTTTTGACCGTTTCTCTTCAGAAAAGTGTTTCAGTTCTGCAATATTCATAGGATGCCTGGTTTGAATCACTCTTTAGGTTATGCCACATCTCTATTGGGTTGAGGCGAGGTCAGGACTCTGACTGGGCTACTCCAGGAGGCGTGCCTACTTTTGTTGATTCTATTGAAGGCATTCTGTTGTAGATTTACTTCTCTATTTTGGGTTATTATCCTGTCTTTAGCTGACACTCTAGGATTCTTGTCAAACTCATTGAGCATTCTGCACTGTGCTCTTGTCATCGTTTCAGGACTGCCACTTTCAGGGAGAGTAGTAACCGTGCTGAACTTTCCATTTATGGACAAGTTGTCTTGCCATGTACTGATGAACATCAAGTCTTTGAGAGACACTTCTGGAACCCTTTACAGCTTCATGGAAGTCAACCATTCTTTGTCTTGGGTCTTGTGAGATCTCTTAGGTTTGAGGGATAGTTGGCATCAGGCAATTCTTGTACTCTAACCCACACCTCCAATCTCGTCTCATTGATTGGACTCCAGGTTGGTTGACTCCTGACTCCAGTTAGCTTTTGGAGAGCTTATTAGCTTTGGGGTTAACTCACGTTTTCCACCCTGCACTGTGAATGTTTAAAGACATGAAAACTTGGTATTGTTTGTGTGTAATTAGTTTAAACCAGACAGTGTTTGTGTTTTGTTCTGACTTAGATGCTCAGATCAAATCTTATGACCAATTCATGCAGAAATCCAGGTAATTAAAAAGAGTTTAAACGTTTTCTTGACACTGATTTTGGGCTGCAATCTGAGGTGTCGTTAACTACTGATTTCTGAGGCTGGCAACTGTAATTCACTTTATCCTGTGCATAACCATGCGATTTCCTTTCTTGTGGCGTTCCTCATGAGAACCACTTTCATCGTAGCAGTTTTTGCAACTGCACTTGAAGAAACTTCTTCAAGACAAGCTGCCGAAGTCGTATTTGAGCCCTGTACGTCAGCACCATGTTTTGCAATTAATTTAATATATTTTTGTAGATGGCAGTAAGTTGCTTTTCATTCTTTTTCTATATAGTTTGCTGTTGTTTTTTAAGTTCTGGAAATTTCCCGGATTAACTGTCCTTCATTTCTTAGTTATGATAGAGTGCCATTTCGCTTATTTGAGGTTTTCTTTGCCATAATATAGATTACAGAAGTACAGAATAATGGGTTTCTGTATATCCCCTCAAATCAACGGGATTTTAAAATGAATAAAAAATGTTTCCTAAAGCACACCTGTATATTGAAATGCATTCCAGCTGGTTGAGAGAATGTGAAGAGTGTGCAAAACTGTCATCAAGGCAGAAGGGTGGCAACTTTTTGAAGAAGCTACAATATGAAATGTATTTTTAGCTTTTTGGTTGCTTGATGATTCCTTATGTTATTTCATAGTTTTTAAGTCTTAACTATTCTACAGTGTGAAAAATAGTTAAACCAAAGAAATGCCCTTGAATGAGTTGGTGGATGTGTTCAAACATTTGACTGGGACTGTGTATTAAATGAGCAGCAGCTACATTCTTTGGTTAGAGATGATGAAGATCACTGCTTTCTGCTGCGGCTATGGAAAACTGGCAGATTGACTTGCCTGTTACTGGCTTCTCTAGCAAACCATGCTTAATCAGCAGAGAATGTGTTCCCAGATATCCGCTTAGTGCTAGTTTGAATAGTAATTACGCTAGCTAGTTTCCCACTTTGCAATCATGTCTATGTCTGACTGGCACTGGTGACTGGTTAAACGTAACACTTGGCCAACACGACAACATTTGCACCCGTTTTTGTTAGCTGGTGTGAAACTTGGTGCACAGATCATGAAGAACAGCAACTGTCTTGAAGTGTTTGTCAGCATTGTAAATGTAGGTTTGCGTTGCGGTAATATCTAGTTTTCTATTCATAGATATTGCTTAGAGAAGTGGCTGAGCTACTGATCTAATTTAATTTTGAATTTCATTATGATTTTACCACAACCATACTCCCTATGTTTCAAATATTTATTGAAGGAGTGTGAATTTTACCAGTCAGTTAAGTTGCGGTCTGAAGTGAGACCATGGTACTTAGCTTTATTTCCTAGCATTTTGAATTTGCTAATGGCAGACTAGGCCTCAATTTGAAAATGTGGGCTCACACCAAGAAATGTTTGGACCACAGTGAATACAACATTTGTGTGATTTTTAAGGCAATAATCCTAATCTCCCTGTAAATTGAAATGACAGGTTTGTCAGCAAAACGTGTTTGTGCATATGCAAGTAAAATGGGTGTTGTGTGGAGTCCAGGACTGGCCAACTAGGGGATCTAGAGGGTGATAGCTGCCTGTGAGCAACTGGCTGATACCATGGGGTCAAGGGTAGAAACTGGCTCTTACTGCAGTGATACTGCCAAAGATACCAAAGTATTGGACCAAATGGCACCCTATTTCCTACATATTGTACTAAAGGTTATTGGTTAAATGTATCTATTTGTTTAGGGAAGGGGGTATCATTTGGGCACAAGTGTTCATGGGCCATCTGCCATGTTTTTACTGAATTCTGGTTTAATCTTGTCACCATGGCTTTGTGTTTTAAATTAAATAATCTAAATGAAGTCTAAATCCTTATATCAGTGTTATTCTGTGTACAATTACTTCTTGTTGTTTCTTTGCTGACCTCAGTGGAAGGTTTGCCTCCTGGATGTCCTGTGGAAAAGGCTTTAGCTCAGACATTGACAGGAAATAACCTTCTAATGTTGTCCCAGGGCCAGAAACATCGTTAGCGGAAACCCTGTATCACACTTGCACATGTCACAGTGATGTTTACTGGCAGAGTTTGTGTGCAGAAGCATGTCATCTGTTCTGATGGTCATGTTGTGCCGAAGTGTGCATGCATGTCAAATGAAAACATCAGTTACTCTGTTATGTTTCTGTTGACATTAAGGTACTCTAGACATGCTCATCCAGGTTTTGCATTTGGATTTAGACAAAATGTAAAAAACCCTGTCAATGTCTCAAAATGTTTCACCTCTAGGAATAAATACTGCTACTACTGTGATAATTGCATATTGAATGGACAGGCTACACAAAGATATGGTACAAACAGTACCCTAGAAAGCAAACAGTACCCTAGAAAGCAAACAGTACCCTAGAAAGCAAATAGTACCCTAGAAAGCAAATAGTACCCTAGAAAGCAAATAGTACCCTAGAAAGCAAATAGTACCCTAGAAAGCAAACAGTACCCTAGAAAGCAAACAGTACCCTAGAAAGCAAATAGTACCCTAGAAAGCAAACAGTACCCTAGAAAGCAAACAGTACCCTAGAAAGCAAATAGTACCCTAGAAAGCAAACAGTACCCTAGAAAGCAAACAGTACCCTAGAAAGCAAACAGTACCCTAGAAAGCAAACAGTACCCTAGAAAGCAAACAGTACCCTAGAAAGCAAATAGTACCCTAGAAAGCAAATAGTACCCTAGGTCTGTCACGACAACAGGATGGAAACAATTTAGTCAGTTCTGGGGTTTTGGAAATCATGATTTTACAGCTGGTACCTTCTTTCTTGAAAATGGAGGGATGTAAGATCTCTGTTCCTTTTCTGATCTCTGCTTGAAAACATTGGTTCAGAACGTAACTATGAATGTGACCAGTTACACAAGACTTCGGTTCTGGATTAAAGCCACATGCTGTCTAACATTGCCAATGTTTGTATTACATACAATAATGGAATCTGTATTGAATAATAAATGTTGTGCAATTTTCATTAGGAAACAAATCTGATGATACTGTTTACATACACCTGCTTTTCTGATGGCATGGTCTAGAAGCTGCCCATAGATGACCCACTTAGATTACAAAATAGGCCCAAAGTTCCATCCCACTTAAACTGCCTGAAATCTCTGGAATTTGTAAGAGCAGCTCTTTAACTGAGGCTGCAATTCATACCAAGGTGGCAAATTTTATGGGTCTCGTGATTTTCTGTCACATCTCGGTGTAGCCAGTTTTCTACGCCGCCTGAAGGGGAAAGACTGTTACTAGGTTATTCTGCTTGTCCAAATCTATAAACCAGATTACTGGGGGGGGGGGGGTTCATTCTGAAATGAATTTTCAATTGCATTTCTTTGTTCTTTTGCTAGAGACTGTTCTGTCAGTATTTGTTTTAAACTGGTCTTTCAAAATGTTTTCTGCTATAACCTCCATTGTTTTCTGTCTTAAAAAATATCTGGATTTTGACGTATCTGTTTTATGTCCAAAATACATTTATTTTGACCTGTTAATCAACTCTGAAGCCGTCTGACAAAGGTGATTCTTCATCAGTCGTGTTGAATCATTTTCATGCTGCTCCCGCCAACACTGCAGCTCTGCTCCGCTCCCCCGTTCCCCTCCTGTGGGGGATGGGTGTGCTGCTTTGTGGAAGCGAAGCAGAGCGCCTGGGGGTGGGGGTTGGGGGCTCCCTCTGAGAAGGTTGGAGGCCATAAAGGGAAGCTAAGGTGACGTTCTAAAAGTGAAAATGGTTTATCTGTTTGCGCTTTCGCTTCTATTGTTAAGCAAAAAATTACTGATGACCTCAACCAGATGGTAAGATGAAAATGCTAATTTCAGTATTTTGGTCAGCAGGAGTGGGTTATGGATGTTGCTCTGAGGTTGAAGGCTGAAATGGACAACAGTGTACGAAGAGTAAATGTTTTTCAGTTTGGGTCAAGTCAGAGTAAACAAAAAATTCACACCTTCGCCACACATACTCTAGGGGATATTACTAAGCTGACTGTACAAAATATTTAAACAGTCTTTTAGTGGTGTCTTCAATGTTTGTGTATTTTATGTTGTATAACTGCTTGTGTCAATTATGCTCTACACCATAGGGCATAGTGCCAAAGGCCAGATTGGTAGGCCAGCAGGTTGGTCGGGGCCAGCGTAATGGGTGTGACTGGCAGGTGGGTGGGGCAGAGATGTTGGGCGGGGCTGGCAGGTGGGTGGTGCCAGCAGGTAGGATGTCCAGTAACTGCCAATTTTGGTACAGTCAAATGTTTTAGTTGGGGACATTTACAGGGACACAGTTATTGACTCTGATGTGTGCTACCTAATAGAGAGAGCAACCTTGCTAATACATGCTAGCAAATATGGGCATATTTTTTGTCTATTAGCATGTATTGGCTGATTCGCTGTAGTGGGGGTTGGGCCTTAACTATCTAACTGATGGAAGACTAAAAAAAATGTACTTAAACCGATAAAAAAGAAAAAAATACATTAAGCCTGTATGCTTATTTTTCCCCAGCACCAAGGGTTTAAACCGTTTTCCTGTTTCAAAACAAATCTTTCCACAAAAAGAACTGACATTGTGGAAAGGATTTGCTATCTAAATGCTTTGTCCCTTTGGGGACATCTTATGTGAGAAATATCCAATTTCTGCATGGTTCTGGTAATGCATCCAGTTAGCCTAAATGAATAGTCCTTTATTACACACAGTAGTTATGTTGGGGGCTTCAGAAAACAAAGGTTTCATCTGTTCGACTCTGCCTTTTCATCCCATGTTGGTTGTCATCACTGGAGGTAATCCTACTTACATTACAGGGCCATAGAATAAACACTCTGCATACTGGTACAACAGTTAGCATACATACCTGCTATGTTTACACGTCTTTCACGTTCCAGCTGAATGACTGGTTTCAGATTCAACTCCAGCAATCATACGTTGAAAGGAAGCAACCTGTATTTATACCCCCTTCGCTAAACTGATTGAAAAATGTCTAAATGACATGCATAATGATAACTTTAAGAAACAAAATATAAAATCACAATGATAAAATAGTCGTAAAGCCATCTCATAAAAATTTGTTTCAGAGTCTAGGGGCCCGTATAGCAAAGGCCAGGTTTCTGAGAGGCCTAACAGTGCAGTGTGGGTTGAGCATTTCAGTAATGACCAGACCATGTAGTGCCTTAAAAGTGATAAGTAGAATTTTAAAATCTTCTCTGAACTTCACCGGTAACCAATGTAGAGCTGCCAGCACTGGGGTTTTACAGTAGGGAGAACAAGTATTTGATACACTGCCGATTTTGCAGGTTTTCCCACTTACAAAGCATGTAGAGTGCTTTGTACATTTTTATCATAGGTACTCTTCAACTGTGAGTGACGGAATCCAGAAAATCACATTGTATGATTTTTAAGTAATTAATTTGCATTTTATTGCATGACATAAGTATTTGATACATCAGAAAAGCAGAACTTAATATTTGCTACAGAAACCTTTGTTTGCAATTACAGAAATCATACGTTTCCTGTAGTTCTTGACCAGGTTTGCACACACTGCAGCAGGGATTGGCCCACTCCTCCATACAGACCTTCTCCAGATCCTTCAGGTTTCAGGGCTGTCGCTGTACAATATGGACTTTCAGCTCCCTCCAAAGATTTTCTATTTGGTTCAGGTCTGGAGACTGGCTAGGCCACTCCAGGACCTTGAGATGTTTCTTACGGAGCCACTCCTCAGTTGCCCTGGCTGTGTGTTTCGGGTCATTGTCATGCTGGAAGACCCAGCCACGACCCATCTTCAATGCTCTTACTGAGGGAAGGAGGTTGTTGGCCAAGATCTCGCGATACATGGCCCCATCCATACTCCCCTCAATACGATGCAGTCATCCTGTCCCCTTTGCAGAAAAGCATCCCCAAAGAATGATGTTTCCACCTCCATGGTTCACGGTTGGGATGGTGTTCTTGGGGTTGTACTCATCCTTTTTCTTCCTCCAAACACGGCGAGTGGAGTTTAGACCAAAAAGCTCTATTTCTGTCTCATCAAACCACATGACCTTCTCCCATTCCTCCTCTGGATCATCCAGATGGTCATTGGCAAACTACAGACAGGCCTGGACATGCACTGGCTTGAGCAGGGGGACCTTGCGTGCGCTGTAGGATTTTAATCCATGACGGCATAGTGTGTTACTAATGATTTTCTTTGAGACTGTGGTCCCAGCTCTCTTCAGGTCATTGACCAGGTCCTGCCGTGTAATCCCAGCATCATTGATGCCCCACGAGGTGAGATCTTGCATGAAGCCCCAGACCGAGGGAGATTGACCGTCATCTTGAACTTCTTCCATTTTTTTATAATTGCGCCAACAGTTGTTGCCTTCTCACCAAGTTGCTTTCCTATTGTCCTGTAGCCCATCCCAGCCTTGTGCAGGTCTACAATTATATCCCTGATGTCCTTACACAGCTCTCTGGTCTTGGCCATTGTGGAGAGGTTGGAGTCTGTTTGAGTGTTTAGACAGGTGTCTTTTATACAGGTAATGAATGGAGAACAGGAGGGCTTCTTAAAGAAGGTCTGTGAGAGCCGGAATTCTTACTGGTTGGTAGGTGATCAAATACTTATCATGCAATAAAATGCAAATTAATAATTTAAAAATAATGTGATTTTCTGGATTTTTGTTTTAGATTCCGTCTCTCACAGTTGAAGTGTACCTATGATAAAAATGACAGACCTCTACATGCTTTGTAAGTAGAAAAACCTGCAAAATCGGCAGTGTATCAAATACTCATGTTCAATAGAAGTCATTACACACCTGCCATCATTTAAAGTGACTATGATTAATCACAAATAAAGTTCAGCTGTTCTAGTAGGATTTTCCTGTCATTTACTCAGAGAAAAAGCCATGGTCCGCAGAGAGCTTCCAAAGCATCAGAGTGATGTCATTATTGAAAGATATCAGTCAGGAAAAGGGTACAAAAGAATTTCCAAAGCATTAGATATACCATGGAACAGTGAATACAGTCATCATCAAAGAGGTAAACATGTATTCAAGATGGCGCCAGTGTTTACGGCGAATCATCTGCTCATTACTGTGTTTGCTGTTGCTTTTGTTTTTATGTATTTGTCATTGTAATGTCTCTGCGTCATTCACTCTTTTTAGCATCCGAGAGATAGTTGAATTGCTGCTGCTAAAGCACGACTTGGGAGAGCAGATTACAGATCTCCCTCCCTTCTCATTGAATTTACCTGTAGACCTGCGTCGCCTACCCTGTGCCTACTCAGAAAAATCGTTTAAGAAACGCCTGAAGAGATTTCCTCATATGCGACTGATCCTGGCGGTGGATGGTACCGTGTTCCTGCAGTCAGGTGTCTACCGGATTCCAGAGGCTGTTGGATCCGACCTGTCATTCTGTGTCTACTGGCCGAGGCTCCCCCAATCTGGTGAACACGGGCCAGCAGAGGCGGCGTGGATCACAGGAACCTTCGTCCTCTGAACCGTGCCCCTTCACTGATCATTGGGGAGTGTGTGCTGTGCATGGCTCTGATTAATGCTAGATCGCTAGCAAATAAGACGTTCCTTCTCAATGACTTTTTTACTTCTAGTGAGTTGGACTTCTTGTTTTTGACAAAGACCTGGCTACATGCTGGTGTGTTTACTCCTCTCTCAGAACTTCTTCCTCCAGAGTTTAATTTCCTCAGCTCCCCTAGGACTACTGGCAGGGGTGGAGGGCTAGCATCTATATTCAATTCCACTTTAAAATGCCAGGAGATTCCTGCTGACAATTTAGTTAGTTTTGAACTGCATCTGTTTGAGTTCAACCATCCTTTTCTCGTACTGTGTGCGGTGGTGCATCGTCCACCTAAAGTCAATAAGGATTTTTTGATGGACTTCGCTGACTTTTTGGCGGTGATTATGTTGGATTACTATAGTTTTTTAAAATTTTGGTGATTTTAATATACTTGTTTGCTGTGAAAATAGGCCTTTGGTCAAGGATTTTATGAGTCTTACAGACTCCTTCAATCTCGTTCAGTCAGTGACTGGTCCGACACATGATAAAGGGCACACCCTGGACCTTGTGTTGTCTTACGGTTTATGTGTCCATGTCACTGAAATGTGTGATATTTGTATATCAGATCACCTGCCTGTTTTGTTCACGGTCACAGTTCCCTGCTCTAAGGCTGAATATTGTGTTCCTGTTCGTAATTTGCATCCGATTAACACCTTAACTTCGTTGCTTTCTTCTAATGCTTTTAATGAGTCTATGTTGTGTAATCTAGATGACAGCTGTGCTCTTAGCGCTGATGATTTTACTACTCTCATGCATTCGACTTGCACTGATATCTTAGACTCTGTTGCGTCGTTCAAATCTAAACACGGAAAGCCATCTTTAGAGCCTTGGCTAAACGACAGTACCCGCACTCTCAGACGAGCTGAAAGAAAATGGAAGGATAAACTCCAGGTTTCCCTAGGAATGTTACGTGACTGCTGTACTAACTATCAGAGAGCTGTTAAAGGTGTAAAAGCACAATTTATATCAAAAGTTGTTTCCAACAATAATCATAGGCCTCAGGTTCTCTTCAACTCTCTTAACTCTCTGATTAACCCCCGTAGCGCGGCTTGTATTGTTCCATCAGCCGAACTGTGTGAGGATTTTAGATTTTAGCCCTAGACCCTTCTGCTCCCTCTACTTTTTCAGCTGTCTTCGATCAGTTTGAGCCTGTATCACTCATTATTAACAAAGGTAGTTCGTACCATGCATTCCCCCTGGATTCCATTCCCTCTCGTCTTTTAAAAGATGTTTTTGATACGGTTGGGCCCAGTATTCTTATTCTGATTAATACTTGCCTTATTTCTGTGTGTGTTCCAGCTGCTTTTAAACATTAAAAAAATTAACCTGGATCCTAATGTTCTTTCAAATGTTAGGCCCAACTCTAAGCTACCTTTTCTCTCTAAAATACTAGAGAGAGTAGTTCTTAAGCATTTGACAATTTTTTTAGAAAATCATGATATCCAGGAAACGTTTCAGACTGGCCATGTCATAGTACTGAGACGGCACTCTTAAGAGAGTTTTAATGATCTCCTTGAAACTGTTGACTCAGGGAGCACCGCTATTCTGGTGCTTCTGCTGCCTTGGACAAGGTGGATCATAGGATTCTCTTGAAACATCAAAGGAACTGTCCTGAAATAGTTTGAGTCATACCTGACTGATAGGACTTTTTCGGTCCACCTAGCCGAATTTTCATCAACCATGGCACCTCTCACTTGTGGAGTCCCCCAAGGCTCCATGTTAGACCCAATCCTTTTTTCACTATATATGTTGCCCTTGGGGTCCATTTTTAAGAAACACATATCTACTTTCATTGCTTTGCCAACGATGTACAAATTTACATGCTGATAAAAACAACATCTAAAGACTCTGTACAGCCTATCTTAGACTGCGTAAAGACATAAAAATCTGGTTGGTGATAAACTTTCTTAGTTAAAGTAAGACAGATATACTTGTGTGGGCGAAGTAACTTACTGAGTGATCCTCTTGGTACCCTAGGCCCTTTAGCCTCTTATAGTAGACCGTTTGTTAAGAATCTCGGTTCCTTCAAACTCCATCCATCCACCTTCTTCCGCTTATCCGGGGCCGGGTCGCGGGGGCAGCAGTCTAAGCAGAGATGCCCAGACTTCCCTCTCCCTAGACACTTCCTCCAGCTCTTCTGGGGGGACACCGAGGCTTTCCCAGGCCAGCCGGGAGACATAGTCCCTCCAGTGTGTCCTAGGTCTTCCCCGGGGTCTCCTCTCGGTGGGACGGGCCCGGAACACCTTCCCGGGAAGGCGTTCAGGAGGCATCCAGAACAGATGCCCAAGCCACCTCAGCTGACCCCTCTCAATGTGGAGGAGCAGGGGCTCTACTCTGAGCTCCTCCCGGGTGACCGAGCTTTTCACCCTATCTCTAAGGGATCGCCCAGCCACCCTGCGGAGAAAGCTCATTTCGGCCGCCTGTATCCGGGATCTTGTCCTTTCGGTCATGACCCAAAGCTCATGACCATAGGTGAGAGTAGGAACGTAGATTGACCGGTAAATCGAGAGCTTTCGCCTTGCGGCTCAGCTCTTTCTTCACCACGACAGACCGATACATCGACCGCATTACTGCAGAAGCTGCACCGATCCGTCTGTCAATCTCCTGTTCCATCCTTCCCTCACTCGTGAACAAGACCCCTAGATACTTAAACTCCTCCACTTGAGGCAGGCACTCTCCACTAACCTGAAGTGGGCAAGCCACCCTTTTCCGACTGAGGACCATGGCCTCGGATTTGGAGGTACTGATTTTCATCCCCACCCCTTCACACTCGGCTGCAAACCGTCCCAGTGCATGCTGAAGGTCCTGGTTTGAAGGGGCCAACACAACAACATCATCCGCAGAGAGCAGAGACGAAATCGTGTGGTCCCCAAACCTGACACCCTCCGGCCCCTGGCTGCGCCTAGAAATTCTGTCCATAAAAATTACGAACAGAACCGGCGACAAAGGGCAGCCCTGCTGGAGTCCAACATGCACTGGGAACAAGTCTGACTTACTGGCGGCAATGCGGACCAAGCTCCTGCTTCGGTCATACAGGGACCTGACAGCCCTTAGCAAAGGACCCAGGACCCCATATTCCCGAAGCACCCTCCACAGGATGCCACGAGGGACACATTCGAATGCCTTCTCCAAATCCACAAAACACATGTGGATTGGTTGGGCAAACTCCCATGAACCCTCCAGCAACCCGTAGAGGGTATAGAGCTGGTCCAGTGTTCCACGGCCCAGACGAAAACCAAACTGTTCCTCCTGAATCCGAGGTTCTACTATCGGCCGTATTCTCCTCTCCAGTACCCTGGCATAGACATTCCCGGGGAGGCTGAGAAGTGTGATCCCCCTGTAGTTGGAACACACCCTCCGGTCCCCCTTCTTAAAAAGAGGGACCACCACCCCGGTCTGCCATCCCAGAGGCACTGTCCCCGACCGCCACGCGATGTTGCACAGGCGTGTCAACCAAGACAGCCCCACAACATCCAGAGACTTGAGGTACTCAGGGCGGATCTCATCCAACCCCGGTGCCTTGCCACCGAGGAGTTTCTTGACTACCTCTGTGACTTCAGCCCGGGTGATGGACGAGTCCACCTCTGAGCCCTCCTCTTCCTCTATGGAAGACGTGGCGGCGGGATTGAGGAGATCCGTGAAGTACTCCTTCCACCGCCCGACGACATCCCCAGTTGAGGTCAACAGCTGCCCACCTCTACTGTAAACAGCGTTGGTAGGGCACTGTTTCCCTCTCCTGAGACGCCGGACGGTTTGCCAGAATCTCTTCGAGGCCAGTCCTTCTCCATGCCCTCACCGAACTCCTCCCAGGCCCGAGTTTTTGCCTCCACAACCACCCGGGCTGCAGTCCGCTTGGCCTGCCGGTACCCGTCAGCTGCCTCAGGAGTCCCACAAGCCAACCAGGCCTGATAGGACTCCTTCAGCTTGACGGCATCCCTTACTTCCGGTGTCCACCACCGGGTTCGGGGATTGCCGCCTCGACAGGCACCGGAGACATTACGGCCACAGCTCCGAGCGGCCGCTTCGACAGTGGCAGTGGAGAACATGGTCCACTCGGACTCAATATCTCCAGCCTCCCTCGGGATCCAGTCGAAGCTCTGCCGGAGGTGGGAGTTAAACATCTCTCTGACAGGAGACTCGGCCAGACGTTCCCAGCAGACCCTTACAGTACGCTTGGGTCTGCCAAGTCTGTCCAGCTTCCTCCCCCGCCATCGGATCCAACTCACCACCAGGTGAGATCAGAAAACTGGTCAGGGTGGCTTCCAAGAAGCCTATAGCAACATTAAAGGAACTGCAAGAATTTCTGGCAAGTAATCTCCCGTATTCTTCATATGAATGGGCTATGGGGAGGGTGGCAAGACGGAAGCCTTTTCTTACAAAGAAAAACATCCAAGTCCAGCTGAAATTTGCAAAACAAACATCAAGTCTCCCAAAAGCATGTGGTAAAATGTGTTATGGTCTGATGAAACCAAGGTTGAACATTTTGGCCATAATTCCAAAAGGTATGTTTGGCCCAAAAACAACACTGCACATCACCCAAAGAACACTACAAAAGCATGGCTTCATCAGAAGAAGATGTTTTGGAATGGCCCAGCCAGAATGGCAAACCCAGACCTGAATCCAATTGAACATCTTTGGGGTGATCTGAAGAGGGCTGTACACAGGAGATATCCTTGCAATCTGACAGATTTGGAGCGCTTTGCAAAGAAGTGTGCAAAGAAATGTCAAGATGTGCCATGCTAATAGATTCCTACTCAAAAAGACTGAGCGCTGTAATCAAATCAAAAGCTGCTTCAACAAAGTATTAGTTTATGCAACCAGGTTATTTATTTTATTTTTTTGTTTTTTTTCCCAAAATGTTTTAGTTTGTTTTTCATTTTAATTGTTCATGTTATAGGTCACATTAAAGGTGGAAAAAGTTATGACATGATTTTTTTTGGTCTTATTATTTTACATCACAAGAACCTGGCATTTTAGCAGAGTTGTGTAGACTTTTTATATCCACTGTATGTTATGGGTCTCTTAGAGATTTCCTTGTTTTACATGAAATTAGTTTGAATAGGAAATATAGCAATATAAATAGGAAATATATTTATTGACAACATTAAAAATTATTTTAATTGAAATAATAATTGTGTTTTTTTTCACATTTTTCTTTCGTCAAAGAATCCTCCATTTGCAGTTACAGCATTGCAGACCTTTCGCATTAGTGGTCAGTTTCTTGAGGTAATCTGAAGAGATTTCACCCCATCCTTCCACATTCTACAAGTTGGATTGGCTTGATGGGCACTTCTTACATATCATAGGGTCAAGCTGCTCCCACAACCCACTGAATAGGATTGAGATGTGGGGACTGTGCTGGCCATTCCATTATAGACAGAATACCAACTAACTTCGTCTTCCCTAAATAGTTATTGCATAGTTTGGAGCTGTGCTTTGGGTCATTGTCCTGTTTGGGGAAATTGGCTCTAATCATGCGCTGCTCACAGTGTATGGCATGCCATTGCAAAATGGAGTGATAGCCTTCCTTCAAGATCCCTTTTAGCCAGTACAAACCCCCCACTTAACCACCAGCAAAGCACCCAGAGACCATCAAATTGCCTCCCCCGTGCTTGACAGATGGCGTCAAGTACTCCTCCAGCATCTGTTCATTTGGTCTGGGTGTCACAAATGTTCTACTTTGTGATCCGAACACCTCAAACTTAAATGTCTGTCCATAACACTTTTCCAGTCTTCCTCTGTTCAGTGTCTCTGTCCTTTTCCCTGTTTTCTTTTTTTTTTTGGCCAGTCAGAGATATGACTTTTGCAACTCCCGGAGTTGCCTCTTCTCTGTTGACATTGAGATTGGTGTTTTGTGGGTACTATTTAATGAAGCTGCCAGTTGAGGATCTGTGAGTCATTTTTCTCATCTAGACACTCTGCATTGTCTCCAATGTAGAGATTCCAAATGAAAATGAGCTGTTTTCAGCTACAATAGTAATTTCTAACATTAAAAGTGTCTATACTGTATTTCTGATCAATAGGCCTCCTTCACCAATATCTTTTTTTCTGAAAGTTTTTCTTGAGAAAGGTCTTAAGAAAAGTCTACATCAGATTCATGACATGTTCTTAAACTGGAGAAATGTTTGCACCAATGTTCTTGTAATGATGAATCCCATTGTCCTTGTAAATTGAAAGCATGTGCCAGTTGTTCCTAATTAGCATAGGTAAACACCCCACCAATCCCCATACAAGGGCATGAGACTGCCGGGCTGTGCACACAGAAATTCAAAAGAAAAGCTGAGAGAGAACTCAAGAATGCCCAAACCAAAATCTAAAGACGGTGGAGCATGGAACAAAAAAAAAGGTACTGCTGCAGGAAGTGTAAAGCAAGCAAGCTGTCATATGGAGTAGCGTCAGTAGTTCTGTAGTGGAGGTACTGCTGCAGGAAGAGTAAAGCAAGCAAGCGGTCATATTCAGTAGCATCAGTTATGGATATAAAATAACAAAAAAGATGCTTGGGATGCTATTACTCATTCAGTGAATGCTGTATCTGGAGATGGATGCACAACTGAGGATGTAATAAAAAAATAAGGATCCTAAACAAATATTGACAAACCCAGAAGAAAAATGTAAATTATTATTAAAAAATATTGTAAATGATTAATATTATTGTAATTTCGATCCAATATATTATAAAACTTTACAACTGAAGAAAGCGCAATAACAAATGATTTGCCACAAATATGTCAAGACTCAGAAGTATGCTCTTAAGTGTGTGTAGATTCTGTTCTTACCTAAGAACAAATCGCAAGTAAGAAAACATTGGTGAATGTCAGACTTTTTGTGGAAATGTGTGTACTGTAAGTGGATTTTATGAAGGAACTTCTTAAGAACAGTTGGTAAATGAGGCCCAATTTGATTGGTAATGGACATATTTTTTTTTTCTTTCAAAAACAGAGAAATTTCTAAGTGACCCCAAACTTTTGAATGGTAGTGTATATGTTTATTTAATTTTTTTATGTTTTATTCACTTGTCGTTGTACATTACTTCTTTGTCAGGAGCATGGCACTGGCTATGCCAGGGTTGTCAAGGTGTTTCCCGGAGGGGGCCTCTGTGAAAAGTATTGATCTGGATGTACATCACCTAACAGAGAGTGATGTAAATGTTATGTTTCTGCAGTTTTTAGACACAGCCTAAATTCCCCTAAACATATTGTGGATTCTTTAAAGAAAATCATAAAGATGATTATTGTGGATTGATGATTGAGTGTATACAGGTAAACTGGAATAGAATGCTAATTGTATTGAGTTAGTTTGGGGCATTTTATAACAACCAATTTTCATTTACAAAACAAAATGTCTAAATGTTCTTAGGGGGACGACCTACAAGCAAAATATTTGTAAAATTATATTATGTAAACATGGATGAACAGGTGTTGTGGCTTTATTAGGGAATTAAAGTCCCAGTGCGGTCTTTGTAATTGTATGTATAGGACTACAGTGGCTTTCAAAAGTACTTTCCAGTCCAAGAGGGTTAAATACTTTATTGAGCCACAGTAAATAAGAAGCCTGTAGCAGTCTACTCACCAGTGATGGCTGATTAGCTGGTTGGGGGAAAACAGCTCAACATATGTTACTTTGAAAAACATTGCTGCAGTTTGCTCATTTGCCATTCAGATTTTTCTATTAACATGATATTATTTATTCAGTCAGACATATCCTTTCCATACTGTATCCGATGTTTTTCCTGCCATTGTATTTTGAAATTCTGAAAACACACAGCCTCAACCAACCGTTTATATATAATCCCCAAATGGCTGTTTCCATTTTAGTCAGGACTGGCAGCCATTGATTGTGCACTCATGAGTTTAATAGTCAAATTGGTTCCACAAGTCTTCTAGAGTCAATCCCTTCTGTTAATTATACTGTATTTATGGTCAAAACAACAAGCGTGCTTATCTATGTGTGTGAGCTGCTCATATTTCTAACTTGGTTCAAGTAAAAAATATAATACAGGGTGGCCTAGATGAGGTACAGCAAACCTTTTAGAAACTACTGAATGATCCATTTCACCACTGTGGTTTTGAGGTCATGGTGAAGTGGACTGGCTTTCACTAATGTAAAGTTGTGCTCAAAAGTTTGCATACCCTTAGAGAATTGGTAATATATGTACCATTTGTAAAGAAAACATGAGTGAGCAGGCAAAACACATGTCTATTATTTCTTATGGGATTCACATTCAACTGTAGGTCATAACAGAATGGCACAATCATAAAACTAAACAAGGCAACAAAGAAAAAAGTCTGCATAACCTTAGTTCTTAATACTGTGTATTACCCCCTTTAGTATCAATTACTGCATGCAGTATTTTGTAATAGTTGTCCATGAGGCCCTAAATTATTGCAGGTGGTATAGCTTGCCATTGGTCTTGGCAAAATGCCTCCAGGTCATGCAAGGTCTTTGGTTGTCTTGAATGAACCGCACGTTTGTGATCTCCCCTGAGTGGCTCGATGATATTAAGGTCAGGAGACTGATGGCCACTCCAGAACCTTCACCTTTTTCCGCTGTAACCACTGGAGGGTCAACTTGGCCTTAGGGTCATTGTCATGCTGGAATGTCCAAGAGCGTCCCATGCGCCCATTTCGTGCATAAGAATGCAAATTGTATGCAAGTATTATTTGATAACATGCTGCATTCATTTTGCCATACATTTTTACAAGTCTCCCTGTGCCTTTAGAGCTCACCCCCCCAAAAAACATCAGTGAGCCACCACCATGCTTCACTGTGGGGATGGTATTCTGTTCACTATAGGCTTGTTGACCCCTCTCCAAACATAGTGCTTGATACTGTCCATCCTTGCTGTCTTGCCAGGTGGGCTCTCGTCGCCACTGGGATGCCCTCCCTCCAATGCCTCTCGGGGGCGGAGTCACTGGCTTGTTGTTGTCTCTCTGTTGCGCACTTGTGCAATTGGGCTGTATGCTGCTGGTAATACTCGGCCCTCTTTCAGGGGGGTTGCGGTCGGTGGGTGTCCCTTTGGTTGATGCCTGGCAATGTGGGTGGATTGATTTCCTGCCTGTTGGGCCCTGTCTGGGGCCTCCTTTTTATATCCTTTTCCATCTTTATGAAGTTCTATTACCTTGTTATGCAGGTCTTATGACAGCTCTTTTCTGCTCCCCATTTCTCAGTATTTAGTGTGCTTGGTGCATTTACATGGGATCTAACAAACTCATTGACTATTTATACACAGACACTAATTGCAATTTAAAAAGTGTGGGAAATTCAACTTGAATTGCCATTTTCACCTGTGTGTCACCTTGTGTGTCTGTAACAAGGCCAAACATTCAAGGGTATGTGAACTTTTGATGTGATAATAAATGGCTTCATATGATAACTATCCTTAAATAAAATACTTTTTTTGCATGATTAGTCATATTTTCTAAATCAATGCCAACATTTCACAATATCTTCCAGGGTATGCAAACTTTTGAGCACAACTAGTTTGTCTGGGTCTTTTATAACACGTGTTCGCACATTGTGATCCAGAAACCTCAGCTGGTTTTTCAAGTGTCTCTTGAGGGTCAAGCGAGTCTAGGGTAAAAGAGCATTCAATCAGCCCCCAAGTCAGATGTTAATCTCGGGGAATTCCAGAGAAAAAGCTCAACAAATAAAGGGTTCCTGAAACATTTCTGGCTTCTCAAGGGATTTTGGTTCCACAGTGGCTGGTTCTTGATTAAATCATTAGATTTAAGCAGATTTGGTTGATAAAACTGGCGCGTGCACGCAACGTTTTAAAATGTCCTCGTGACGACGACAGAATCACAAGAAGGCAGTGCACAAGATTTTATTACTTATGGAACAAGAAAATATTGTTATACCGCCTACAACTATAACGTAGATGTATTTTCCAAAACAATGTGAGGAAAAATAAATCAGTTGATAGAAACATTTTGCTACCATAGGGTTTAAACTATAGAAATTGCGTATTTTAATGAAATGCTCTTTGTGCTAGCTGTGGAGTGAGCTTATGGTACGGTCTTAACTGTTACAAATAACAATATCTTCGAAATAGAAATGTCTTAAGTCACCGAATGAAAGGTGGACCGGCTGTATATTATCCCCAAACCACGTTGATTTAACGTCCTGGCTGTAGTGACTAAACTGATAGACATATGATGATCGATGATTTGGTTTGTTTTGCTAGTTTGCCAAATTCAAGTTTTTGTAGCCTATTCCTCTCGTGGTGTAACTACAACCGAGCTGACCAACTTTTTAAAAAACGAACCCCCCATCAGCCACAGGAGCAGCTCAATCGAATTGGGAATTTTCAAGGGCATCATCCTTGATAATTTTATTCACTTTAATAAAGTCATTGTTATCTTGTAGACCAGGGGTGTATAATAAGACTGGGACATAGAAATCCAGTCGTACTATTGTCGGAAATTAACTGGTGACCAATGCGTTTTTACATCTGGCAGGTCAGAACATTCTTTTTCTTTTTTTTATATGCAATTTTCTGTATTAGGATGTATGCACACTCTGTGTAAAGGACACTGGCATTTCCTGGCTTCCACAAGCACCACCGGTAAGTAAAGATTATTTTCCTATCCTTGGTATGCACCAGATTAGCCTCTGGAGGTGCTTGAGAGGAGTCTGTATTGTTTTAGATTTTTTCTTTCCTCATTATTAACTTGGTTCACTTCAATTTTACTTTGAGGATGAATTATTCTTTTGCACCAACATTCAGTTAGTGCCCTGTGGTTGTAACTGTATTTCTGAGGCAGACTGACACACATGGGTTACATCTAACCAGTTGGGCTTCTGTGATATCAGCCTCCCACTTAAGAATGAGAGCCTGGAAATCATGACCAACATTTTGATGAACAAGATTGGCTATATTGCAACGTGGAATTTTATTTTCTACCTTCATGTCGATTGAATTCAGTTCAGTTTAACAACTCAGCTCTGCACATTAAAATAATGTAAGAAAGCCAACAGTAGGTGATTAAAAAAACAAAAGGATGGATAGAATTTGGACACGGCCATTTGACCATCCACGGCCATCAGGGAAATAATCATGTACGGAAACAACAGTATTGCACGGAAAATAACGCATGGATAGTGCGATTCAGATTTCTCATAGATTTGGAACTGGTGCCACTGAGGTTCACCTGGTTTTCTCTTTCATGTAACCCATTGCAAACACACCTTTCTACATCTGGTCACTTTTATGGTTGCAGAATAAATGTATAAAGGAGCAATTTCTAAGATTCACACTCACAAAAGCCAAAATAAAGCTAATTATATTAGAAACGGTATTTAGGAGAGATGTTATTTGAAATGTAGTATTTCCCAAATAGTTTGATTTCGTCGGTTTAGGGGATTGGGGAAATTCCCAATGATTATCTCTTGTTAATTTCGCTCCAGTCGTGTAGCCAGTCCAAAGAAATTGGGGTGAAGCTCTGGAGAACACTCTAATATATGCATTGCTTTTAAGGGATGGAGAAATACATTCTGTTTTGGACCTCTCCTTTCTTTATTGTGGCTAACTCTGCTGGCTTTTGCCACTAGTCTAGAAACAAATCGTTGCTTGGTTACATGCTTGGGCATGGTTGGCTATACTTTTTATTTTATTTTTATCTTTAGCGTCTAAGGGGAAATTGCAGAAGCAATGTATTAATTAACTACAAACCCGATTCCAAAAAAGTTGGGACACTGTACAAATTGTGAGGAATAATTTACAAATCTCAAACTTGTATTTAATTCACAATCGAATATAGATAACATATCAAATGTTGAAAGTGAGACATTTTGTAATGTCATGCCAAATACAGGTGTTGGTCATAAAATTAGAATATCATCAAAAGTTGATTTATTTCAGTAATTCCATTCAAAAAGTGAAACTTGTATTAAGTATACATTCATTCCACACAGACTGATATATTTCAAGTGTTTATTTCTTTTAATTTTGATGATTATAACTGACAGCTAATGAAATTAAGTATCTCAGAAAATTAGAATATTGTGAAAAGGTTCAATATTGAAGACACCTGGTGCCACACTCTAATCAGCTAATTAACCCAAAACACCTGCACAGGCCTTTAAATGGTCTCTCAGTCTAATTCTGTAGGCTACACAATCATGGGGAATACTGCTGACTTGACAGCAGTCCAAAAGACGACCATTAACATCTTGCACAAGGAGGGCAAGACAGAAAAGGTCATAGCTAAAGAGGGTAGCTGTTCACAGAGCTCTGTGTCCAAGCACATTAATAGAGAGGCTAAGGGAAGGAAAAGATGTGGTAGAAAAAAGTGTAGAAGCAATAGGGATAACCGCACCCTGGAGAGGATTGTGAAACAAAACCCATTCAAAAATGTGGGGGAGATTCACAGAGTGGACTGCAGCTGGAATCAGTGCTTCAAGAACCACCACGCACAGACGTATGCAAGACATGGGTTTCAGCTGTCGCATTCCTTGTGTCAAGCCACTCTTGAACAAGACACAGCGTCAGAAGCGTCTCGCCTGGGCTGAAGACAAAATGGACTGGACTGCTGCTGAGTTATGTTCTCTGATGAAAGTCAATTTTGCATTTCATTTGGAAATCAAGGTCCCAGAGTCTGGAGGAAGAGAGGAGAGGCACATAATCCACATTGCTTGAAGTCCAGTGTAAAGTTTCCACAGTCAGTGATGGTTTGGGGTGCCATGTCATCTGCTGGTGTTGGTCCACTGTGTTTTCTGAGGTCCAAGGTCAACGCAGCCGTCTACCAGGAAGTTTTAGAGCACTTCATGCTTCCTGCTGCTGACCAACTTTAAGGAGATGCAGATTTCATTTTCCAACAGGACTTGGCACCTGCACACAGTGCCAAAGCTACCAGTACCTGGTTTAAGGACCATGGTATCCCTGTTCTTAATTGGCCAGCAAACTCGCCTGACCTTAACCCTATAGAAAATCTATGGGGCATTGTGAAGAGGAAGATGCTATACACCAGACCCAACAATGCAGAAGAGCTGAAGGCCACTATCAGAGCAACCTGGGCTCTCATAACACCTGAGCAGTGCCACAGACTGATCGACTCCATGCCACGCCGCATTGCTGCAGTAATTCAGGCAAAAGGAGCCCCAACTAAGTATTGAGTGCTGTACATGCTCATACTTTTCATGTTCATACTTTTCAGTTGGCCAACATTTCTAAAAATCATTTTTTTGTATTGGTCTTAAGTAATATTCTAATTTTCGGAGATACTGAATTTGGGATTTTCATTAGTTGTCAGTTATCATCACAATTAAAAGAAATAAACTTTTGAAATATATCAGTCTGTGTGTAATGAATGAATATAATATACAAGTTTCACTTTTTGAATGGAATTACTGAATTCTAATTCAAATTTTATGACCAGTACCTGTATTGGCTCATTTTGTATTTCATGAGAGCTACACATTCCAAAAAAGTTGGGACAGGTAGCAATAAGAGGCTGGAAAAGTTAAATGTACAGATAAGGAACAGCTGGAGGACCAATTTGCTAATTATTATGTCAGTTGGCAACATGAATGGGTATAAAAAGAGCCTCTCAGAGTGGCAGTGTCTCTCTGAAGTCAAGATGGGCAGAGGATCACCAATTCCCCCAATGCTGCGGCGTAAAATATTGGAGCAATATCAGAAAAGAGTTTCTCAGAGAAAAATTGCAAATAGTTTGAAGTTATCATCATCTACAGTGCATAATATCATCCAAAGATTCAGAGAATCTGGAACAATCTCTGTGCGTTAGGGTCAAGGCCGGAAAACCATACTGGATGCCCGTGATCTTCGGGCCCTCAGACGGCACTGTATCACATACAGGAATGATACTGTAAAGGAAATCACAACATGGGCTCAGGAATACTTCCAGAAAACATTGTCCGTGAACACAATCCACCGTGCCATTTGCCGTTGGCGGCTAAAACTCTATAGGTCAAAAAAGAAGCCGTATCTAAACAGGATCCAGAAGCGCAGGCGTTTTCTCTAGGCCAAGGATCATTTAAAATGTGGCAAAGTGGAAAAGTGTTCTGTGGTCAGACTAATCAAAATTTGGAGTTCATTTTGGGAAACTGGGACGCCATGTCATCCGGACTAAAGAGGTCAAGGACAACCCAAGTTTTTTATCAGCGCTCAGTTCAGAAGCCTGCATCTCTGATGGTATGGGGTTGCATGAGTGCATGTGGCATGGGCAGCCTACACATCTGGAAAGGCACCATCAATGCAGACAGTTATATCCAAGTTCTAGAACAACATATGCTCCCATCCAGACGTCGTCTCATTCAGGGCCCTCATTTATCAATGTTGCGTACAAACAAAAATTTTGATAAACCATGCGTGAGATCATTTCTAAACAAAGTGTGGGATTTATCCATTTGTACATACATTTAAGCACACCTCTGATCATGCATACACACAGCACCTTGAAGAAAAGTCAAACTGCACTTAACACTTAAAGTACTAATAGTTTTCTCAGGGTGCCATCAAATTCATAAACATGAAACCATTTAAGCCCAACTGAATAATTAAGTAAATTAGAAAGAGAATGGAATGTAAGGATGGAGGCGATTTAGCTAAACCAGTTAAATAATATAAAAGGCAACACAGGAAATTTGACTTGTCCAAAATGGCAAATCTTGAGGATTGCTGGAGGATCTGGCAAAAGCTGCATTACGCAAGGAGCACGTTTTCAATGAGCGTGCAGATTTTTTTTTGTTGAGAGCGGGGCTTATTTCTATTTTGTTTTCCATTTACTTTGTCATGTATATATTTGTTATATTTATTGTCAATCATGAATATTTAGACGTGGTCCATGTCTGAATATGGTTGTGAAAATAAAGCTTGACTAGTCATCAGTAGGTGTGTCTGGTATTCCTTCAGGATCTGGGAGAGGCTCCTCAGTATCACCATCACAAATGATGATGGGCACTAAGGTCTCCAGTTATGGTGCCAATGTTCCACTTATATCCCTTTTGTGGATCATATTATTTTGCACGTTTTCAAATCAAACCAGTTCTTATTAATTTCATTATTTGTTCTGCACTCAGATGTGGCAGAATTTTCCACAGCTCTAACCTGCTTCCATGCAATATTTCTTCTCTATTTGTCAAGTTATTGCTGAGGGCTCAAAAAAGTATGGCTTGTTTTGCTTCCACTTCGGTGATCAAAAGTTCTATTTCTGCATCCAAATCTTATTTTCTTTGTCTACTTTGATTTCCATGTTGGCGGTCAGAAATTGGTGACATTTATTGCTTTTAGGGCGGTTCTTTATGTAAATGAGACATCACCTGCACAAGCACAGTGTTTTAGAATGTGTCTGATTTATCAAGGCGAAGTAGTTACAGGTGTGTGCAAATCAATTGGACGAGCAATTGGTAAATAGCAAAATTTTTGTACTTGCGAACATTCTGAATTTTATTGTACAAGTAAATTTAGAAGCTTTTCTACACAAAACTGATAAATGAGGGCCCTGGTCCCAAGTCGAACTAAAGCACACAACAACGTCATGACTTCTATGGACATCCTATTAAAATTTTTATTTATTTTATTAAGTAAATCAGGTGTTGACTGAGCTGAAAAGGAGACTAGAGTGCTACTCAACATTCCCAGTGTAGTATGCTCAAACGCAGAAACTAAAACAACTTTTGAAAAATATTTTTTGCATTGTATTGTTCTTATATATCCAGAAGTTGAGGTTCCGGAGGTGCTGCTGCTGATTCAGCATCTTCTGCTGTTGATTCCTAGGAAGAAAAATCATGGTGAATGCCATTGTCTTCCCCCTTTTAAAATGTCTCACTACATCAAAATAATGTAGAAATGATAATGATCCTAGATTCACACAGTTTTGCTGACTGTCCAGCTTACCGGTAATCACAGAAAATGCATCAAGTAATTTAATGAGGGTTGCTTCCACAACATTTTAAATGTCAATTTTCATTGCAGCCCTCTAAGATTGTTAAAGGCATTTAATGTAGACAAAAAAAGATCTACATTTGAATGACATCTAGTGATACGAAGATCATTCAACTAGAGGAAACGTTGCTAGTATCTTTAGGCTTAAGCACTTCTACAGAAAAACTTTCAGTATGGACTCTTTACCAAAGCATTGGTGACTTAATCACTTCCTGTAGATCTAATTAAAGTAAAATAAGTAAAAGTAGTCAGTGTGTTAACATAAATATAGCTGAGGACTCACACACTGTTCAACGAAGGGTTCATTGAAGGCCCTGTACCCACTATAGAGAGGGTTTGGGATGGACACCAGAGCTGGTTGGTCTCCCTGCCTGGAGGCACCATCATCTTCATTCTGTCACAATTAGAGATACCCGTCAACACATCCAATCCATTTCATCAAACATTTCTCTACGGCAGTAGTGGTTGACACAGTAACCCAACCTAAACCCCCAAAGAGCAAGCTGAAGCAAAACCAATTGAATTGGGAACAATCCAGGTCAAGAGGCATAGTCAAATGTCAGTGCTTCATTGTGGCCTGATGGGAAGTCCATCTTTGAAATTCCCCCTTTGACTAGAATAATACCTGCATTTGTTTTGTTCAAACATCCAGACATTGCTGCCAGTACCTGTCTGAGGTCCTCTTTCTCAAACAGACGCTGGTGGAATGACTTCTGCTCAATTGTTCTTTTATGCAATTCTTTTGCATCGTGACTAAATATTGTTTAAATCAGCGTGTCTCAACTAACGAGTTGAGACCCAAATTGAGGGCATGGGATGTTTTTCATAGGAAGTTTGAAAATGTCACAAAAGTTTATTGCTAAGGTTAGCTAAGCCATCAGTGGCAGGCATAAACTACCCTTCATTTTTTATTTTGCAGTGAACACTTAAATCAAACATCGAGTCTCGATTAACTAAATATATTTGAGAACAATGAGGTAACAATGGTCAATGGAAACCAAAATCACCAACTGATTAAGTAGTTGACCAAAATGCTAACTTAAAATTTTCTTGCATGTTTTTATTGGTCCAAATTAATAAATAATGCAAAAGGTGATTTATACGATCTCAAATTAGAATTAGTCCCTGCAGATAGGCTGGCAGTTGAGTTACAAAACAATGGTTCTGGCGCTGATCCCTAACTCAGTCTGGCAGTTGCACGTGCACTGCTGCCTCAAGCACTCTCTTTATAAGCACACGTTTTACACTGTCTGACAGGAAAAAAATTGTGCCATTATGGGTGAGACCAGAATTGTGATGCTTTGTGTAATATTTATATTTATTTATTCATTTATTATTTTAGTTAAAAAAATTAATAGTTAACAATAACCCTCTGTCCTGCCACACCCACTCTGTGCAGCCACACCCACTCAGATAAAAATGATCTGTCCACTGGTTTTGTTAATTTGAGTCATTGCGCTCATGACAACCAGAAGAATTACAACACAAGACATTTTGCAAAGGTGACGGGACCCTTATAAATGTGTACTTTAAACCTGACACATTGTGACAGATAGACAAACAAAAAAGGATTTCTTCAAACATTGTAAACCAGGTCACGTTACAGATGCAGCCAGATTCGTTTTCCTGTTGTAGAACTCATTTGCTGCCAGTCGCTCGCATAAACAATTACATCGAAAGAATCACACAATCTATCAAGTTTTTATTTAACCAGATGCTGTGATGAGAGCAGGTTCACACTGAGTACATGTGACAGATGTGAAAGAGACTGGAGACGGCGTGGTGAACGTTATGCTGCCTGCAACATCATCCAGCATGACCGGTTTGGTGGTGGGTCGATATGGACTGGGGAGGCATATCCTTGGAAGGTCACAATGACCTCCACGTGCTAGCCAACAGTATCCTGACCGCAGTTAGGTACCGGGATGAAATCTTCAGACCCATCGTAAGACCTTACGCCGGTACAGTGGGCCCTGGGTTCCTCCTGGTGCAGGACAATGCCCGGCTTCATTTGGCCAGAGGGTGTAGGCAGTTCCT
The DNA here is from genome assembly GCF_011004845.1 of Esox lucius. NCBI lineage: Eukaryota > Metazoa > Chordata > Actinopteri > Esociformes > Esocidae > Esox > Esox lucius. The sequence goes on along the minus strand of NC_047570.1, from coordinate 38,096,598 downwards.
GGACGACAAAAGCATTGGTGCCATTGATTGGCCCTCACATTCCCCAGACCTGAATCCAATTGAGAACCTCTGGGACGTTATGTATCGGTGCATCTGATGCCACCAAGTAGCGCCACAGACTGTCCAGGAGCTCACTGATGCCCTGATCCAGGTCTGTGAGGAGATCCCCCAGGACACCATCCACTGTCTCATTAGGAGCATGCCCAGACGTTGTCAGGAGTGCATGTGGGGCCATACTGAATTCTCATTGAGCATTCTCATTAATTTTCGGTGTGAGTTTGAATCCAGGCCTCAATCGGTTGGTGATTTTGGTTTCCATTGACCGTTGTTACATCATTTTGTTCTCAACCCATTACACAATGTACAGTAAAGATTTTGATCTTTAATATACTTCCTTCATCGAGACCTGATGTGTGATTTAAGTGTTCCCTTCATTTTTTTGAGTGGTTTATATGTTTTTCTCCACAGAATTGAAAGTAACAGTGATTGGTTTGCAGATGGAGCTTGAGGGCTCATGTAAGACAGCTGATGATGTTGAAAAACTCTGCTGCCCAGTTGTCCCTTATTGATCCCTTTACTGTTGTTACAAACATGTAGAATTCTCATAGAGCACCAGCAAATAATTATAATAATTGTGACAACATTTTGGGAAATAATTAGATATATAAATGTTTTGTCTAGTATGAATGTTCTGCTATACCTGCATTTCAGTTGCACATGCTACCTTGCCCATGCAATTTGCCTTCATTGCACATTTAGAATTTATTTGTACTTGCATTTGCCTTCATTGCACATCTATACATTCCACTTGTACATATATTATACTTGTAAATTTCCTGCCCTCTTCTATTTGCACTTTTGGTTAGATGCTAACTGCATTTCGTTGTACTGTACTTGTTCAATGACAATAAAGTTGAATCTAATCTAATCTTAAAATTATTTTTGTTTCATTTATTCCAAATCAGATTGGTTGATGAGAAACTATGTTCAACAATTTTTGTATCCATTAGGTATTTAATCAAATGACAACAATGAAATATATATATTCTTATGCAGTAATGACCAAAGCCCTTTGGTAAAGTAGGAAATATGGTGCCAGGCATAATAAAACCCTGCATTACCTTGAAGTAGTGGAAGCGGAAGGCATCGTTCTTGTGTTTGAAGACATAATAGGAGAGTCCAGCAATGATGCAAAGGATCAGAAAGGTCACCAGTATGGAGGTTGCCACGGTTTTACCCCCATGGTGTTGGCCTGACGACGAGCCGGGGTGCACCTGCAATATTACAACTGACTCAGTCAATTCAAAAGCAACCAGGTACAGCACATCCGGTCATCAGGGATACAGTAGCATGAACCTAGCTTCCTGTACCCTAGAGAACTGCATGTCAACTGCGTTTCTTTTAGGCCAACTATGTTAGGTCACCTTTTGTTACCAGTCACAAGATTCACTCACTAGAAGGGGCGGGGCCCTGAAAGGACCCTCAATGACGTGAATGATTCCGTTGAATGCTGGGATATTCCACGCCAACACAAGCCTTTTGTTCACTAGCTTGTAGGTCTGGGGGTCCTGTGGAAAAACAGTATGACAGTTTAATGAGTGATCCCAGTTTTGCAATGTGAAAAGGGGTTTAAAGCAATGGAAAAACTGTTTAAATATGATAGCAATAGGACACACTGCCGACAAAATGGTTAAAAGCAGCAGGTGTTTGAGCTATCATCAGCTGGTTGTTAACATATGGTGAATATTCAAATGTACAAATTACAGGGGTGACCTTCCTTTCATTACAGGGGACCTTTATTAAACGAAGTGTCTATTAAAGGGAAAGTCCACTATGTATTTTAACATTTAACATTATAGTGAATGAGATTTTAATTTCAACAGTATTACAAATTAAGGTTACTTTATTTAACAAATAATAAAAAAAAAAATATCTACAATTTACTGTATTTCCCCAAAATCTACATATGTGGTTTATTGTGTAGAAAAGAGTGAGCAGATCCCTAGCTTCAATAGCTACCAACTGATGTATTTCCTCAGGACAGGGTCTATTAAAGGGGAGGTTCACTCACCTGGTTCTGCTGTTTACTCCTAAAAGGGAGGTCTACTGTATTCAGGTGTAGCTCAACTACATTAAAAGGGAGGTTCATTTTAATAAATAAGAGGTCCACTGACCTCGTTCTGCTGAGAAGTGTTCCTGGAGGAGATGGCCACTGAGAGATTATATCCCAGTCTGGATGGGATGACTTTATTATGTTCCAAATCCTCGTAGTATATCATGCTATTGGTAGTAGTGATGTGGTATTCCACGTCCCGGGCTGATAAGGTCTACATAAAGAATAGGAAATATTTACAAAGCAAAATTGATGGCAACTTTGTTAAAGGATAGAACCTTGACATCCCTTGTCTTTGCCCGTGAACTGCCCTCTTCTATTCAAATCACAGGCATCACTTGAGCTCAAGTCTGACGACTAAGATGGTCAATGTTGATGCGTGGGATTAATATCGTCCACTTTGTACGTTTCAGCCTCCCTGCAGAGGAGGCTTTTTTTTGGTCTGTATTTATTTTCCTCAGCTCAGGTTCCGTTTAACAAACTCCAGGCATTTACATTTCCCAGTATTGAGCACATCGGAATCCACAAAGAAATGGTTAATTGATGGCAAAATAAACCCAATAGCCGACACAGTCTCCTGGCTTAAACCCAATAGCCGACACAGTCTCCTGGCTTAAACCCAATAGCCGACACAGTCTCCTGGCTTAAACCCAATAGCCGACACACTCTCCTGGATTAACCCAATAGCCGACACAGTCTCCTGGCTTAAACCCAATAGCCGACATAGTCTCCTGGCTTAAACCCAATAGCCAACACAGTCTCCTGGCTCAAGCCCAAGTGAAAACCTGCAGTTTGAATTGAAGAGGGCAGTCAATTAGAATTGACAAATGGATTCAGTATTAAAGAATGGTCTAAGATTCCTTCCAGTGGAGTCTCAGAAAACCCAGTAAACCCAATAAACCTATTACCTTTGCATGGTCAGGTACTGGAAAGGACAGAATTTCCCAGAGCATCACAATTCAAACAATTTGATTAAATTACAGATGGGAAAAACATAGATGAATTTAGGAAAAAATACAATACTTATATATTCCTCATTTCTAAATAAATGTACCTATAAAAATACGTCTACAGAAAATAAACATATTAAACATTTATTTTAAATAATTGTTAAAATTTTAAAATCACCTCATTGACTGCGAAGCCAGTGTTGTGTGGCACAAATAGAGTAGCATTGGATGAACTGGTGGTGAGAAAGTGCAATAGATTTTCTCCCTCTGCTGAGGAACCTGCATAATTCAATAATATCTACAAGGATAGAAAGGATACATAAATACAAATATAGATTAAAAGGACTGTTAGCACTGTTCTATGATCATAACTAGACAGCCCTACTTAGATTCTGCATGACAATCATGCCTTGCTTTTCTACTGCGTTTTCTTTCACACTGCTTGCTCAACTAGAAAGTCGTCTGAATCGCAAATTGTGATTCATGATTCGCCACAACCAGTAACCTTAGTTTAGCTTGGAGCAATTCGTAGTCATTCTTTCAGCTGATCCTGACTGTTAAAGTCAAACACAAATAGAAAAGATTAGCATTTCCACGATTTGAATAGAATCCAAATGCTGTGTTATTCGGTGCATTTGATCAATAAACTTTTGAACTTGAACAAACTGTCTTTTGATTAGATCAGCCATGGGTGTGCAGACATTATCTATCTGTAAAACATCTATAGGGTTGTTTTAAATGTGTACACGCCTACACCCCCACACACAATAAAACACACAACTATCACAGACAGTGTCGACCACAGCACCGCGGTCAGCAGTAGACCCCAGGACGGGGAAAATAAATTAGGCTACGACTCAGTGGCAGGTCAGACTGAATGGGGATTACAGAACCCAAACTTACGTTGTAGAACGTGGAGAAGTTGGAATTCATTGCCAAAACGCTGGTCAGGTCTCCATTGCAGAACACACCATTGCCGACGTACCGGTCTCCACAAACACACGACACATCTACGGGAGACAGAGTTCATCATGCTGGGAAGGCACTGTATTTGTTCATTGTGGATGCTAAATCGTGCCGCAATCCAAAATTAACATTAACCAAAATATGACGGTTGTAGTTGACTTGAGGAAATGCTCCCAAATTCTCCATCTCAAGGTTTCAACTGTGATTTCAGCTGAATCGTTCTCATTGCCATGGACCATCATCTCCCTCAGGCGAAAGGATAACATCAGTGATCCCTGGGAAGGGCCTCCTGCGTGCACCTTGTAGCAGTTTAAAGAACAAAACATCTCCCACTCCATCCTGATCTACCTTTACATATAAGATGTAGAGTGCATCACATCTTCCTGCCTGAGAGTTGTGGGATTGTTTTGTGTTTTATTTTCATTGACAGCAGTTATGGTGTCTTGTTCAACGAAAGATCAACTTGTCCACTTGGGGATTCAAACCAGCAGCCTTTTGGTTACTGGGCAAAGGCCTTAACCACTAGGCTAACCAACAGTTGGGCGGCACTGTAGATGGTAGCTGCATTTAAAAAAGTAAATAAAATAATTTTATACAAAACATCTATTTAATAAGGCTTTATTTATATGGCCCAGTTTTATCCTAATAAAGTGTTTCCAGGCCTGCAAATCACACTATGAGGCATTTTGTGTAATTCCTATTGGAATCTAGCCAGACTGGGGATGTCCTGGATATGGAATTTATATTGACCCACAACCTGCATTCAGAATAACTGCCTGTCAGGGAATATTTTAGATATATTAGAATGTTACAATATGACATCACCTAAATGACATTACCTAAATCACCTTAATTACTTAAACTGGAACATAAATGTCAGGAATGACTGCAAAAAATAACAGATTGCATTAGCCTGGTACAAACAAAAAGTTTATCAAATTATAGGGGCTAGACAGGCAGCCTGAGTGAGATATACTGGGCACAGTAATTTGACACCAGTAATTGTTCATTAAATGTATTTAACAAGTGTTGATTTAACACTTGCATAGTTAACCTCAATCAACCCAAGACATTTTACACTGAAAATCCACCATAGGAAACACTGGGCCATTTGGTCTTTGTCTTATCAGCATTTTCCAAATTGAGATACCTGGTTCCTACCCAGCTGTTTCACTCATCTATTGTTGATCTTTGCGGAACTGGGTCAACATGTCTGTTTTCATTCAGGTTCATTAGATGTACTTGATTTTAGTGGTGAAGGACTACAGAATGTTTTACTTTAATTAGAAAAACTGACCAACCTTTGCTATAAAATAGCTACAGCTGCAATATCAAACAACCAAAACATTCTAGGCAAATCAGCAGCCTTCTCTCGTGGCCATGCAATCCAGGAATCTATTTATTTGTAGCTGACTTTTCACAAGTCCTTGATTCGGCTGAAGGTGAATTTGAATGCAATACATTAATAAATCAAGTAGCAGATAAACTAAATATAGCACCCCAGGTCTGGGCCCCTATTTCAATAGACCAAGTTTCTAATCCTTATAGAAGGCTGGACTCCCAAATAGTAGTCTTAATATTATGCGATGGTAACTTTAGGGGGGTACTACATTTTACCAGATAGGGGGGATTTGTTAAATTGTGTTACCTTTTCACACGACTGACTAATATGGCCGGGCCTTTTCACACGACTGACTAATATGGCCGGGCCTTTTCACACGACTGACTAATATGGCCGGGCCTTTTCACACGACTGACTAATATGGCCGGGCCTTTTCCCACGACTGACTAATATGGCCGGGCCTTTTCACACGACTGACTAATATGGACAAATTGTAAACTATTGTAGCTGGTTAGCATGTTCACCTCACCTTCCACCTCAAATCTCTTTGCTAGTGAAAGTCCCCAAAACAGTTCTATGAATTTCCCACTTTCAAAGTATGAAGTGCAATGTCTTGTAATGTTGAGGTGATATTTTACCTGATAGTCTGTAACAGTAAGCGTCATATTTGCTGCTTAGGTCCACTGGGTCTTTGTACAGCACTATACCAACATGCTTGTCACCACACTTTTCAGATGGAAATGTGGTTGGATACCCCACTTTCTTCTCCTCCATCCAGCCAGCCACACATCGGTGCAACCCCAACTACAGAAAACAAAGAGGAGGAACTTCAGCAAGTAGCTCAGTGGGGGGTGATGCTCTGTGGCTTAGCTGGGAGAACATGGCACTTACAACTTCAGGGCAGTGGGTTCAATTCCCATGAGGGACTTGAACACACATAATAATTGTATTAAACATTTACTGATTGACTCACTGATTGCTTTTTGATAAAGAACTGAAATAGTCCCGTCACCAACCCTTCTCTTAAAGACAGCAGGGCTTTAAAAGCACTACACTGATGTGGACTGACTGAGGGGGGGGGGGTTTGGCTGGTCGACTGAATCTGTCATTGGATCCCTGAGCCAATCACAGAATCTGTAATTGAATCCCTGAGCCACTAACAAAATGTCACTGAATCCCTGAGACAATCACAGAATCCGTCATTGAATCCCTGGGCAGATGACCCTAATGGCTTCCAGGTTGTTGCCGTAAAAGAGAATGTGTTCTCAGTCATAATTTTCTAGTAGAATAAGGGCACAACTGAACAACATGTGTAAGCATTGATTGGGTGGAGCATTGGGTGGAGCCTGGGAGTTTCCAGTGAACAGTTCACACCAGTAGAAGGGTGGAGAACTTGGGTGAAGCCACTATCTGGATGATTTGTTTAATCTGTTTTATTTAAGAGTTTAATCAATGTCCTCTGATCCGTTTCTTGTCTATTTAGTTCAGGTCACATACACATTTCATATGCTCTGGTCTCTTTCTATGTACATTCATGTACCTTACCAAATTGAATGTACCCATCCATCCATCCATCTTTTTCGGCTTATCCGGGGCCGGGTCGCGGGGGCAGCAGTCTAAGCAGAGATGCACAGACTTCCCTCTACCTATACACTTCCTCTAGCTCTTCCGGGGGGGGACACCGATGCGTTCCCAGGCCAGCCGGGAGACATAGTCCCTCTAGCGTGTCCTAGGTCTTCCCCGGGGTCTCCTCCCGGTGGGACGGGCCCGGAACACCTTCCTGGGAAGGCGCTCCGGAGGCATCCGGAACAGATGCCCAAGCCACTTCACCTGACCCCTCTCGATGTGGAGGAGCTAATTTCGGCCGCCTGTATCCGGGATCTTGTCCTTTCGGTCATGACCCAAAGCTCATGACCATAGGTGAGAGTAGGAAAGTAGATTGACCGGTAAATCGAGAGCTTCGCCTTGCGGGTCAGCTCTTTCTTCACCACGACAGACCGATACATCAACCGCATTACTGCAGAAGCTGCACCGATCCGTCTGTCAATCTCCCGTTCCATCCTTCCCTCACTCGTGAACAAGACCCCTAGATACTTAAACTCCTCCACTTGCCCACTTCAGGTTGAATGTACCTGTATTTTCTGTATTTAATTCCTAATTACTAAGTAGATGTTGCGTGCCATGTCACAATCATTTTATTGTTTAGAATGACACACGTTATTCAGTGCACTTGAAAAATAATAGATTTTAATTTGACTTAACTTCGAATTGCTTGCCAAGTTATCTAACTCGGTGAAGATGACTCAGGTAAAAACTTACCTGTTGTGCGTCAGACACCTGGGCGAAGGTGGCCAGCTTGGCTCCATCAGCCTCACATGCTTCCTTCGATTCGGTGTAGTTCAGCTGGTACCTCCCCGCAGCCGAGCGCAGGAGGTACACCCCGGCGGAGTTAACTGGCAACACAAACAAACAGTTTCTTGGCCGGAATTCCATTCCAATACACTTTGTAATGGTGTGGTGGGGTCTATAGAGGGGTCTATCTCTGATGGTGTGGTGTTGCAGGTCAAAAAAGGGGTTTATGTCGATGTTCTTACTTTGATAGTGCAGGTCATTGCAGGTGGCCTCGGGGTGACATCCTCCGTTGTCCTCCAAGCAGCGGTCGACCGGAGGAACCACCTTCTCCAGACATTGGAGGCCGTTCCCAACATAACCATCCAGACACTCGCACTGACGCTCGTCCTGACCAAAGGATAAAACACATCAGCATAGTCAATATTACAGCAGACGCCCCCTCTAAGGTCCGTGTCGGGCCGACGCCCCCTCTATGATCCGTGTCAGGCCAACGCCCCCCTCTAAGGTCCGTGTCGGGCCGACGCCCCCTCTATGATCCATGTCGGGCCGACGCCCCCTCTAAGGTCCGTGTCGGGCCGACGCCCCCTCTATGATCCGTGTCAGGCCAACGCCCCTTCTATGATCCGTGTCAGGCCAACGCCCCCTCTATGATCCGTGTCAGGCCGACGCCCCTTCTATGATCCGTGTCAGTAATGCACCTCCATACCATCACAGATGCTGGCTTTTGGACTGTGCGCTGATGACAAGCTGAATGGTTCCTCTCCTCTTTAGTCCAGAGGATGCGGTGTCCACGATTCCCAAAATAATTTCACATTTTTATTTGTCAGACCACAGGACAGTTTTCCATTTCGCCTCAGTCCATCTTAAATGAGCTTGGGCCCAGAGAACACGGGAGAAGTTCTGGATCTTGTTTATATATGGTTTCTTCTTTGCATGGTAGAGTATTAACTTCGGAAGTGTTCCTGAGCCCATGCAGTGATTTCCACAACAGAATCCTGTCTGTTTTTAATGCAGTGATGCCTGAGGGCCCAAAGATCATGGCCATCCAATATTGGTTTTCGACTTTGTCCCTTGCATTCAGAGATTTCTTAGGATTTTCTGAATCTTTCAATAATATTATGTACCGTAGATGATGAGATCCCCAAAATCTTTGCAATTATACGTTGAGAGACGTTATTCTTAAATTGTTGCACTCTTCACCTGCACAGTCTTTCATAGAGTGGTAAACCCCTCCCCATCTTTACTTCTGAAAGACTCATCCTCGCTGGGATGCTCTTTATACCCAATCATATTATTGACCTGTTGCCAATTAACCTTATTAGTTGTGAGATGTTCCACCAGCATTACACAACTTTTCCAGTCTTTTGTTGCCCCTGTCCCAGCTTTTTGTAAATGTGTTGCTGGCATCAAATTCAAAGTGGGCGTTTATTTTTTCAATAAACAACATTTCCAAGTTTCAACATTTGATAGGTTGTCTTTGTAATATTTTCTATTAAATATAGGGTTTTTAAATTATTTGTACATCACTGCATTCTGTTTTTATTTCCATTTTACACAGTGTCCCAACTTTTGAGAAATGGGGTTGTAGATCAAAACAAGATGAAAAGGAAGCATCCACTCACAGGTCCTGTGAACAGACAGGTGGCGAAGTCACTGCAGCCTCCATTGGTCTCGGCGACACACCTGTTGATTGGTGAGCAGGAGTTCCCGTCTCCCTCGTAGCCCGACAGACAGGTACAGTTGACCTTCAGGTCCGTTTGGAGACAGGTCGCGTGCTGGTGGCAGCCGCCATTGTACTCTGCACACAGGTCAGGAGCTGGACGAGACACATGGGGAAGAAGAACATGACATTGGTCCCTATATCCCACCAAGCTAATATGTTTGCCATATTATTAAACAATGAATACATTTAGTTAGGCTCACTACGTCACCTCTACGTTTAGTTAGGCCCGCTACGTCTTTCAGTTTGTTTACTTAGGCCCGCTACGTCTTTTAGTTAGTTTACTTAGGACCACTACGTCTTTCAGTTTGTTTACTTAGGACCGCTACGTCTTTCAGTTTGTTTACTGAGGCCCGCTACGTCTTTTAGTTAGTTTACTTAGGACCGCTACGTCTTTCTGTTCGTTTACTTAGGACCGCTACGTCTTTCTGTTCGTTTACTTAGGCCCGCTACATCTTTCAGTTTGTTTATTTAGGCCCGCTACGTCTTTTAGTTAGTTTACTTAGGACCGCTACGTCTTTTAGTTAGTTTACTTAGGACCGCTACGTCTTTCAGTTCGTTTACTTAGGACCGCTACGTCTTTCTGTTTGTTTACTTAGGCCTGCTACATCTTTCAGTTTGTTTATTTAGGCCCGCTACGTCTTTCAGTTCGTTTACTTAGGACCGCTACGTCTTTCTGTTCGTTTACTTAGGCCTGCTACATCTTTGAGTTCGTTTACTTAGGACCGCTACATCTTTCAGTTTGTTTATTTAGGCCTTCTACGTCTTTCAGTTCGTTTACTTAGGACCGCTACGTCTTTCTGTTCGTTTACTTAGGCCTGCTACGTCTTTCAGTTTGTTTATTTAGGCCCGCTACGTCTTTCAGTTCGTTTACTTAGGACCGCTACGTCTTTCTGTTCGTTTACTTAGGCCTGCTACATCTTTCAGTTCGTTTACTTAGGCCTGCTACATCTTTCAGTTCGTTTACTTAGGACCGCTACATCTTTCAGTTTGTTTATTTAGGCCTGCTACGTCTTTCAGTTCGTTTACTTAGGACCGCTACATCTTTCAGTTTGTTTATTTAGGCCTGCTACGTCTTTCAGTTTGTTTACTTAGGACCGCTACGTCTTTCAGTTTGTTTACTGAGGCCCGCTACGTCTTTTAGTTAGTTTACTTAGGACCGCTACGTCTTTCAGTTCGTTTACTTAGGACCGCTACGTCTTTCTGTTCGTTTACTTAGGCCCGCTACATCTTTCAGTTTGTTTATTTAGGCCCGCTACGTCTTTTAGTTAGTTTACTTAGGACCGCTACGTCTTTTAGTTAGTTTACTTAGGACCGCTACGTCTTTCAGTTCGTTTACTTAGGACCGCTATGTCTTTCTGTTCGTTTACTTAGGCCCGCTACATCTTTCAGTTTGTTTATTTAGGCCCGCTACGTCTTTTAGTTAGTTTACTTAGGACCGCTACGTCTTTTAGTTAGTTTACTTAGGACCGCTACGTCTTTCAGTTCGTTTACTTAGGACCGCTACGTCTTTCTGTTTGTTTACTTAGGCCTGCTACATCTTTCAGTTTGTTTATTTAGGCCCGCTACGTCTTTCAGTTCGTTTACTTAGGACCGCTACGTCTTTCTGTTCGTTTACTTAGGCCTGCTACATCTTTGAGTTCGTTTACTTAGGACCGCTACATCTTTCAGTTTGTTTATTTAGGCCTTCTACGTCTTTCAGTTCGTTTACTTAGGACCGCTACGTCTTTCTGTTCGTTTACTTAGGCCTGCTACGTCTTTCAGTTTGTTTATTTAGGACCGCTACGTCTTTCAGTTCGTTTACTTAGGACCGCTACGTCTTTCTGTTCGTTTACTTAGGCCTGCTACATCTTTCAGTTCGTTTACTTAGGCCTGCTACATCTTTCAGTTCGTTTACTTAGGACCGCTACATCTTTCAGTTTGTTTATTTAGGCCTGCTACGTCTTTCAGTTCGTTTACTTAGGACCGCTACATCTTTCAGTTTGTTTATTTAGGCCTGCTACGTCTTTCAGTTTGTTTACTTAGGACCGCTACGTCTTTCAGTTTGTTTACTGAGGCCCGCTACGTCTTTTAGTTAGTTTACTTAGGACCGCTACGTCTTTCAGTTCGTTTACTTAGGACCGCTACGTCTTTCTGTTCGTTTACTTAGGCCCGCTACATCTTTCAGTTTGTTTATTTAGGGCCGCTACGTCTTTTAGTTAGTTTACTTAGGACCGCTACGTCTTTTAGTTAGTTTACTTAGGACCGCTACGTCTTTCAGTTCGTTTACTTAGGACCGCTACGTCTTTCTGTTCGTTTACTTAGGCCCGCTACATCTTTCAGTTTGTTTATTTAGGCCCGCTACGTCTTTTAGTTAGTTTACTTAGGACCGCTACGTCTTTTAGTTAGTTTACTTAGGACCGCTACGTCTTTCAGTTCGTTTACTTAGGACCGCTACGTCTTTCAGTTCGTTTACTTAGGACCGCTACGTCTTTCTGTTTGTTTACTTAGGCCTGCTACATCTTTCAGTTTGTTTATTTAGGCCCGCTACGTCTTTCAGTTCGTTTACTTAGGACCGCTACGTCTTTCTGTTCGTTTACTTAGGCCTGCTACATCTTTCAGTTCGTTTACTTAGGACCGCTACATCTTTCAGTTTGTTTATTTAGGACCGCTACGTCTTTCAGTTCGTTTACTTAGGACCGCTACGTCTTTCTGTTCGTTTACTTAGGCCTGCTACGTCTTTCAGTTTGTTTATTTAGGCCCGCTACGTCTTTCAGTTCGTTTACTTAGGACCGCTACGTCTTTCTGTTCGTTTACTTAGGCCTGCTACATCTTTCAGTTCGTTTACTTAGGCCTGCTACATCTTTCAGTTCGTTTACTTAGGACCGCTACATCTTTCAGTTTGTTTATTTAGGCCTGCTACGTCTTTCAGTTCGTTTACTTAGGACTGCTACGTCTTTCTGTTCGTTTACTTAGGCCTGCTACATCTTTCAGTTTGTTTATTTAGGCCCGCTACGTCTTTCAGTTTGTTTACTTAGGACCGCTACGTCTTTCTGTTCGTTTACTTAGGCCTGCTACATCTTTCAGTTCGTTTACTTAGGACCGCTACATCTTTCAGTTTGTTTATTTAGGCCTGCTACGTCTTTCAGTTCGTTTACTTAGGTCCGATACATCAGAGTAATGGTTTACAACCCACCTGAGCAGTTCCTGCCGCCCCCCACGTACTGAGACTGACAGACACACACATTGTCTGCCTGGCACACAGCCTTGCCATGGCATTCTGGAGAACACACTGGCTTCTTCTCTGAGACACAACAGTAGACAAAGCTGTCACACACAATCAAACAAACACACAGTGGTTTTTCTAACCTTCTGGTGCCAACCCAGAGACCCATGTTTGCTATACCCTAGCTGTACACCTCTAACCCTAAAGAGCTTCTTCATACCTGCACTTAAAAATAAGCCAATTTAAGACACTATACCCAAATGTTTGCCTAAATTTAACAACTAAACTGGAAAACACATTTTTCCTAGAGGAGATATGCCAAATAAACCTTCTGGTGCCCGATTTGTCAGGTTTTACTGTCTTTGTGGGGATTCCATTTCCCCACAATACTAATGGTAATAATACGGGCAGATTACTGTTTGCGTCTTTGTCTAAAAGGTGTGTATGACCATTAAAAACTATACAATAGTGTTTAATTACAGGCAAATGAATGTTCCCCATTCCCTCATTAATGAACTAAAATGGCTTCCATATCCTCTTCTAGGGTGGGTCATTTAAATTCATTCAGATGACTGTGTTCACCTATCTGGAGTTGACAGCTGTCTCCAGTCCATCCTTCATCACATGTGCAGCTCCCATCTCTGTCCATCCCGTCCTCACACTGTCCATGAGGCGTGCATTTGCACTCTACAAACACAACATTGAAACACATTGAAAGCACGACAAGCACAGCTTGAATAAGAGATTGAATGAAATAATGCTTCTGTGAGCATTAGGCTGCATGCTGGTTCAATCCTGTCAGGAGCAGCAGACTTCCACCAGCCTCTGTTTACCGGTGCAGTTGTCGCCGTAGTGACCGGGTTCACACAGTTCACAGGCTGTTCCTCTGAAGCCTTTATGACACTTGCACAGTCCCGATCCCAGCCGGCCATCATTGCAGTCCCCATGAAGCCCACAAGGAGACTCTAAACCCCCCGAACACACTGAAACACATTGGAGGGAGAACAAAGCATATGGAATCAAACAGGAAAACGATTTCAAATGTTTATTAACAAACGTACTATTCACGTATAAATGGCTCAAATGGCGCCCTATTCCTTGCGTTATATATATATATATAGTACACCACCACATGACTACATGACCAACCTTGGCAGTCTCTTCCATAGTGGTTCTTACAGCATTTTGTGACCCAGACTGTGGTGTTACACAACCTCCTCCTGCCCAGGTTTTGTGAGCGATAACGCAACGGTAAGTAACTGTAAAGGAACAACAAAGGGAAGAACAACAAGACACTGAAGAACAGGTAGACACGTTTTTCATTACCAACCAGTAAGAATTCCGTCTCTCACAGACCTGTTAGTTTTTCTTTAAGAAGCCCTCCTGTTCTCCACTCATTACCTGTATTAACTGCACCTGTTTGAACTTGTTACCTGTATAAAAGACACCTGTCCACACACTCAATCAAACAGACTCCAACCTCTCCACAATGGCCAAGACCAGAGAGCTGTGTAAGGACATCAGGGATAGAATTGTAGACCTGCACAAGGCTGGGATGGGCTACAGGACAATAGGAAAGCAACTTGGTGAGAAGGCAACAACTGTTGGCGCAATTATTCGAAAAATGGAAGAAGTTCAAGATGACGGTCAATCTCCCTCGGTCTGGGGCTCCATGCAAGATCTCAACTCGTGGGGCATCAATGAACATGTGGAAGGTGAGGGATCAGCCCAGAACTACACGGCGGGACCTGATCAATGACCTGAAGAGAGATGGGACCACAGTCTCAAAGAAAACCATTAGTAACACATTACGCCGTCATGGATTAAAATCCTGCAGCGCATGCAAGGTCCCCCTGCTCAAGCCAGCGCATGTCCAGGCTCGTCTGAAGTTTACAATGACCATCTGGATGATCCAGAGGAGGAATGGGAGAAGGTCATGTGGTCTGATGAGACAAAAATAGAGCTTTTTGGTCGAAACTCCGTATTTGGAGGAAGAAGAAGGATGAGTACAACCCCAAGTACACCATCCCAACCGTGAACCATGGAGGTGGAAACATCATTCTTTGGGGATGCTTTTCTGCAAAGGGGACAGGACGACTGCACTGTATTGAGGGTAGGATGGATGGGGCCATGTATCGCGAGATCTTGGCCAACAACCTCCTTCCCTCAGTAAGAGCATTGAAGATGGGTCGTGGCTGGGTCTTCCAGCATGACAACGACCCGAAACACACAGCCAGGGCAACTAAGGGGTGGCTCCGTAAGAAGCATCTCAAGGTCCTGGAGTGGCCTAGTCTCCAGACCTGAACCCAATAGAAAATCTTTGGAGGGAGCTGAAAGTCCGTATTGCCCAGCGACAGCCCCAAAACCTGAAGGATCTGGAGAAGGTCTGTATGGAGGAGTGGGACAAAATCCCTGCTGCAGTGTGTTCAAACCTGGTCAAGAACTACAGGAAACGTATGATCTCTGTAATTGCAAACAAAGGTTTCTGTAGCAAATATTAAGTTCTGCTTTCTGATGTATCAAATACTTATGTCATGCAATAAGATGCTATTAATTTCTTAATCATACAATGTGATTTTCTGGATTTTTGTTTTAAATTCCGTCACTCACATTTGAAAAGTACCTATGATAAAAATTACAGACTTCTACATGCTTTTGTAAGTGGAAAAATCTGCAAAATTGACAGTATATCAAATTCTTGTTCTCCCCACTATATAGATGACCTGACTGAATATATAGATGACCTGACTGAATATATAAATGACCTGACTGAATATATAGATGACCTGACTGACTGACTTGCAGGGGTCATATGGAACGGCCTTGGGTCCATCTCACACACAACAGGGGTACAGGGTATGCCACAGTGAAGGGCCCTTAAGCACTTAAATGCCAAATAAAATCCTTGCTCAAGGGCCCAACGGTACACGGTACCGGATGTAGATGTAGGATGATCCCAGCCATCCTTGTACCTACCCATAGTCATGGCTGAATAGGTCAAAGGGTCGTCTGGGGTAGAGGCGATGGTTGTAGTGACGGAACCTGCAGCTTTCAGTGTTGCCCTGGAGACAGTGGGTTATATATTGTTTCAAGTTTTATTCATATGCACAGAATACACTATACAAAAATGTTTGGACAATTTAGTGATAAGATATTTTTGCACAAAGTGCAGTTATGTAAATATACATGCATATCAAAAGTGCAGACACTTGAGAATCCAGCTGACGGCAGCTGCTCTAGCCGACTAATGGAAGCCCTGGTCCTTGTGAACCAAGAGGAACTTTAAACTGTTGACTACTGCCACCCTGTTGATCTTGTTCCTCTGCTTCCTAAAGTTGCCAGTCATCTCTGTGGTTTTGCTGACAATGAAGTAGAGGGTGTTACCCTGACACCACAAAGGTTTCTCCCACCCCAGACTTTCTCCCACCCCAGACTAAATCCTTGTTGTTGGTTATCAATCCTACTGCCATGGAGTCACCCGGAAACCTGCTGGAGGTGTTGATGTTGTGCAGAGACACACTTGTGGGTGAACAGGAATTAAAACAGAAGGCTGAGGACACACCCCTGGGGTACCCCAGTGTTAGGAATTTATGGATTGTATGTGTGTGTGTGTGCGTGCGTGCGTGTGATTACCATATCTGTGGATCCTGCAGGACAGGTGGGGGGGCTCAAGCTGAATCCACACATTCCCTAGAAAAAACACATGTGCCACTTTCATTTTACCTAATGTCACTGTAAAGTATGAACATCATATGTGCTAAAGGCGTACCAGAAGCTTCCAGATACACTATAATAAATTAATAAATAACATTATAAAGATTCTCACATATGTTGTCTTGTTCTCCATTCCATCGCAGTGAGCCCCCAGACCAGGAGGTTCCAGTAACTGATCAATGCCGTACGCCACTCCCCCGTTAAAAAACAGAAAACGATCAAGGACCTTGGCCATGTTGTCATTCACCATGATGTCACCCTGACACAAACAAACTAGATTTAAATATAAGGAAGAAGAAAGCAATCACGGTGCAAGAACTAGCGAGTTGCCCAGTTCTTTTTTGTGTACTGTATTATGTCTAGCTAGTTATGGGGTTTAACTAGCTGGTTGATGCTGTATGCTCTGAAACCTGGAAGTACTTGTTTCCATTGCTACCCAGCATCAACAGGTTTGGTGATAACTATTATTTGAGGATGACCATTTCAGTAGTGAATGGCTGGGTGAAGTCCAGGGTGGGGTGAGGATGGAAATGACCACAAGGAGGTCTTGCCTACTTATCCGGTCTTTATAACACAAATCAATCTGGAACCAGACTACCTGAGAAAAAAAAACAAAAAACTTTCCAATGGTTGTGAGCAGGGGGTGGGTCTTTAAGTGTCTTCCTTTCGACCACATCCTGTGGCAGTCATGTTTGAGTCTTTGGGATTTAAAAAAGTGTCCCAAAGGGCACCCTATTCCCAGATAGTGCACTACTTTTGACCTGGAATCTGGTCAACAGGACCACACTCCTCAATATAGGCAATAGGTTAACAGTGGTGTTGAAGTTGATGCTCACCACAACGGTCTTGTCACAGCTTAAGGATATGGTTGATCCATGCATTGTCCGGAAATTAGTGAGAGAAGTCATGGTCACTTTCTACAACACAACAAGACATAAAAATCATCATTATACATACAAAAAAGATTAGATTGAACTTTATTATCATTGAACAGTACAAGTACAGTACAGCGAAATGCATTTAGCAACCAACCAGAAGTGCAAATAGAAGAGGGCAGGAGATTTACAAGTATTAAGTAAAATGCAAGTGGATTGTTTAAATGTGCAATGAAGGAAAATACAGTGCAAAATGCCAATTCTAAATGAGCAATGAAGGCAAATAGGGGATGACAGAAAATGTACACATTTATACGTATAAAGTATATGTATGTGCAAGTGGGAATTAATATTTGTGCGATGAGGCAAATGCAAGTACAAATGACAATTCTGACTGTGCAATCGAGCAGGTTGGATGTGTAAGGTAGTCTGTTGGATGTGTAAGGTAGTCTGTTGGATGTGTAAGGTAGTCTGTTGGATGTGTAAGGTAGTATGTTGGATGAGTAAGGTAGTCTGTTGGATGTGTAAGGTAGTCTGTTGGATGTGTAAGGTAGTCTGTTGGATGTGTAAGGTAGTCTGTTGGATGAGTAAGGTAGTCTGTACTACTGAAATGCAGGGGCAACAGCAATGAGTTTCCTGAGGTAGACAAGTAGTACAAGGGAGTAGTGCAACAAGGTCCCAGAGAGGCAGTACTAAGCAGAGGGTGGGTGTGGTTAGTGATGGGTCAGAGTTCAGCAGGGTTACAGTAGATGGGAAGAAGCTGTTCCTGATGTTCCTTAGAAAACCATATTAAATGTTATATCCCATGATTCATTAACAACAAGTTCAGATTAACAGTGAAGTGCTTACTTACAAGCCGGATGCAGATTTAAAGAAAATGAAAGATCAAAATTATTAAGAATATAGAAAGCATTAAAACAGAGATGTACAGTAACCACCTACATCTTGTTAATTCCTTTTTGTGCTCATGTTTGTCAAGGATGCTAACCATTTGAGATTACTTCAAACTATCCTTGCAGTCTTTGCCAGACAGACTCTCCTCTTCACTGGGATGTCCTCTCTCCAGTGCCATTTGAGGGCGGAGTCACTGGTTTACTTGTATTCCCCCATGCCATTCATATCGCTCATGCGATGAGTGTGAACTCTGTTGGCTCTCCTCGGCCCTGTCTCAGGGTGGTTTGTGGATGTCCCCAGTCCCCACCCTCTCACCTCACGTCTCATTCCCTAGTTTTTAAGGTTCAGCAGTGACAAGGGATTAGGGTCAGTCGGAATTCTATGCTGAGGTTTCCATTTGGATTTAGGAAACACTCCCTATCATTTCGCTGGTGTCCTATTGAATTTTAGGAGGACCTGCGTCCTTGGACCACACCTTAGGACTAGAAGACGTCTAGCCGTCCCTGTTCCAGGTCTTCCAGGATGTGTTGCATGTCGAGTTGCTGCCAGATGATTCTTGCTGTCACTACCCACAACCCACCTGGTCATCCCTGTCCTTGTCCACCTGATTGTGCAGCTGATCAGGATTCAGCCCTGGTCACAGCCCACCTGGTTGTCCCTGGTCACAGCCCACCTGCATTCATTGACCCACTGCTCATCTGAACATGCAACAACGTTGATGTGGCCCAGAAAGGTCACGTACTCTTACCACTTTCAGAAGCCCTGACGCGTTTCTTCACAACTGTCTTTGTGTGGACCATGTTTGTTTATTGATGACGTGGACATTCTCTGCCCACGTCACTTCAACACCAGAAACATATACGAGGGTGTTCCCGGCCATCCCTTTCCACTAAATCCATGATCAGGTCGTTCCCCTTGCTGATGTTTAGGAAGAGACTGTTGTCATGGCACCATAATGCCAGGTCTGTGACTTGCTCCCTAGGCTGTCATCATTAACAATCAGGCACCACTGTTGGCCAATCAGCAAGCAAGATGGTGTGGGACTCATATAGGTAGTATTTTTGTGGGTGAATATTTCATTGCTAATTTAACTGATTAACTAATCAAAACAAGATCAATGCATAATAAAATAATCAAAATAAATCCAACATATAATTATTGACTCAAAGATCAGCACATAATTAGGAACTAGATGAACACATTCAGGATGTGCCTGTCACCTCACCTTGATGTTGCGTATGATGTGAGCTTTGATGTAGCGGACAAGGACGTCTCTGTGGTCGGCACTGTAAAGCCACCGCTTCCTCTCCTCAGTCAGAGAGCGGAGGGCAGCGTCAGACGGCCAAAACATGGTCAGAGGCTGGTGAACCTTGCTCTCTACCAGGCTCAGCATGTTGGCATCCTCCAGATCACATCAGAAAACATCATTCACATAGGCATCACTTCAAATCAGTACATCTGATTAGATGTGTTGGGTTACTGCGAGAGCTGAAAACTGACTTGTCTCCTCCTAAGCCTGGCTTTGTCCAAGTCAGATGTCACAGAGGAGGCAGGAAGGAAAGGGCCTGGTATCATGCCTCTAAACACAACATGTCTAGTACCAGCTAGTCCAGGGTGTTTTAGGGGGGGTAAGGATAGTACTGACTGGTATAGTACCAGCTAGTCCAGGGTGTTTTAGGGGGGGGGTAGAACTGACTGGTATAGTACTAGCTAGTCCAGGGTGTTTTAGGGGGGGTAAGGATAGTACTGACTGGTATAGTACCAGCTAGTCCAGGGTGTTTTAGGGGGGGTAAGGATAGTACTGACTGGTATAGTACTAGCTAGTCCAGGGTGTTTTAGGGGGGGGGGGGGTAGAACTGACTGGTATAGTACTAGCTAGTCCAGGGTGTTTTAGGGGGGGTAAGGATAGTACTGACTGGTATAGTACTAGTTAGTCCAGGGTGTTTTAGGGGGGGTAAGGATAGTACTGACTGGTATAGTACTAGCTAGTCCAGGGTGTTTTAGTGGGGGTAAGGATAGTACTGACTGGTATTGTACCAGCTAGTCCAGGGTGTTTTAGGGGGGTAAGGATAGTACTGACTGGTATAGTACTAGTTAGTCCAGGGTGTTTTAGGGGGGGTAAGGATAGTACTTACTGGTATAGTACCAGCTAGTCCAGGGTGTTTTAGGGGGGGTAAGGATAGTACTGACTGGTATAGTACTAGTTAGTCCAGGGTGTTTTAGGGGGGGTAAGGATAGTACTGACTGGTATAGTACCAGCTAGTCCAGGGTGTTTTAGGGGGGGTAAGGATAGTACTGCAAGTGTCTACAGTGAGTATGAGGAGATTATAAGTCACTCCAAACAGACAGACGGATGTGCAAGAACGTTTTTTATGGGGAATATCGCAGGCACTGAAACGATTCTTTGAAACACTAACTTCAAACATTTACTGCAGATGTGTGCTCGCCATTTTGGCTTGTTTTTAGGCTAGTAGTATAGTAAAAACCAGAAAAGGAACCAGGCCAGCCTATTTCAGCCGGCTCGCAATTAAAAGTGATAAATGTTGTTGCCTTCCCTGGATTCAAACCCAGGTCTCCCACGTGAGTGGCAGTGTTTTTAACCACTAAACTTCTGTACTGGATGTGTCCAGGGTCAGTATTGCATCTCAACATTAGATCATTTTGTCACGCATTCACGTCACGCCAAGTTTGAATATTTCGCTAGACACCATTAAGCATTGTGACTAAAGTTTCTTCTTAACTTCCACCAGAAATAGCATCTATGAACTGTATGGCTTTTGCCCCTGGCCATTTTAACAGCTTATTAGCCAGTAATAGGCTTACTAGTATCTAACTTACTACTTAACACAGCCAAAGCTATTTCATGGCACAAAAACGTTAGTTTTTCTTTCATTCGTGAATGACATTGATACAATAACTATCAGTATAGGAGAAGATAACTGACTTTTTTGTCAAGTGAAAAGACGAGAGAATCGTGAAAATCCCTACTCTTTTACTGCCCAATGGATTTTTATCTAGCCTGTATTACCACAAATATCTGGCACGGATGCGTACTTCGAAAATCCACCAGAAATAGTCACAAAATAACTGTTTTATTTCAGGCTTACTATAACGCAGCTACTGAAGGTTGTAGCCAGCGACGTTTTTATCTATCCGGAGCAAGCCTCATCCCCTCTCCTCCCCTTTTACCAATTCATCAGGCCGTATAGGAGAACACACTGACTGTTAACATACCTGGTACAATGTGGATTAAACAAGTCAATTTAAATGAAGGATAATTTCCTACCTGCACCAGCTTGAGGAATTCTCTGTATCCATATTGTTCAGCTGCTTCAGTAAAGTTAAGCTGAAATAAAAATGAAATCATGAGTGCCAATGCCGTGGCTTTTTTGTTACATACCACACCCCCATGTGCCTGATTGCATAGGTATAAACTAGTGTGCAACACACTACTTTGCTTTGAATACCTGTTAGGTATAACATCTCACATACTATGGATTCCAGTTGGTATTAGAGAATAGACTGTGATTCTGGGGGTAAACATTGCCCACCTTTCGTGATATTGGCGTTTTATCAGTCAGGTCGTATGGTGTCAGGACCTTGTCAATATAGTGAAGCACTCCATTCGATGTAATGTAATCACCAGAGATGATCTTAGTGTCATTATTAATGTACACAGAACCCTGGGAAGAGAAGGTCAGAAAGAGACAGAAAAACCTTATGTCACCCTCAGATCCTCTCCCACTCTAATTGACAATTGATGCCAGATTATTTTAGTCCGATGAAACGTAGTGCATTTAGGTCTCAACTTGGACTTGAGGCAAGTTGACTTAACATAGACCTAATAACTTAAGTCCATGTTAAGCTTATATTTTAAAATGTACATTTCACACATTTTAGCAGACACTCTTATCCACAGCGACTCACAGTGTGCATTCTATAGTGTGAATCAGGTCCTAAGGGGTATACAGTCTTGTGGTGGACTCACATTGTTAAGGCTGAAGATAAGCTGGTACCCAGATTCGGTCACAACCCTGGAGGTGCTCCTCAGGTCAGAGAGCTTCAGAGTTTCACAGGATACTATGTGGTAATTGGCCAGATCAAGGGCGCGACCCTGCAATTCCCATGCCTGAAGCTGGAGAGGAGTCACAGAGCGGAGTGGGAGAGGAGTCACAGAGCGGAGTGGGAGAGGAGTCACAGAGCGGAGTGGGAGAGAAGTCACAGAGCGGAGTGGGAGAGAAGTCACAGAGCGGAGTGGGAGAGGAGTCACAGAATTGAGTGGGAGAGGCATAAGTGGCTAACACACACGCAACCACAAATACACACGCACACAGGAATGCCATTCACACACATAAGTGCTTCCACACCGTTCACCTATGCCCCCCCCCCCACACACACACAGGAGTGAATATATAACATGCATAAACACACACATCAATACACCCAATGTCCACATATGCCTCCTGAAAATAAAGGCTTTGCCTTGACCTACTGAGAAAATAAAGGCTTTCGACATACTGAAAAATGAAGGCTATTGAAAAAATAAAGGGTTTTTGATATACTGAGAAAATAAAGGGTTTTTGATATACTGAGAAAAATAAAAATAGTTACTTCTAAATTACTTGTCTCAGGACCTCATTGCTGCTATTCCTGCATTTCAGTTGTACAGACTACCTTACACATCCAACAGACTAACTTACACATCCAACAGACTACCTTACACATCCAACAGACTAACTTACACATCCAACCTGCTCGATTGCACAGTCAGAATTGCCATTCGTACTTTGCATTTACCTCATCGCACAACTTTTCATTCCCAGCTGCACAAACATATACTTAATATTTGTAAATGTGTACATTTTCTGCCCTCCTCGATTTGCCTTGATCGCTCATTTAGAATTGGCATTTTGCACAGTTTTTGCCTTCATTGCACATCTACTGTATACATTCCACTTGTAACATATATACTTAATACTTGAACATTTGCACTTCTGGTTAGATGCCAACTGCATTTTGTTGTACTTTACTTGTACTGTTCAATGACGAATTTGAATCTAATCTAAATAAAGGCTTTTGACATACAGATAAAATAGAGACTATTAACATACTGAGAAGTTGCTCCCTGCAGGAGGGATGAAGATAGTAAAGGGTCCATCACTATAGAGGTTCTGGCCATTAGACACCTGGGAACCACAAGCAGAACAACATTAAATAAAGGTACCTAAAACATTTTTACTGTAAACTTTAAAATACATACATTAATACAACAATACATCACTACAACAATACATCACTACAACAATACAACACTACATCAATACATCAATACAACAATACAACACTACAACACTACCATCAATACAACAATACATCACTACAACAATACATCACTACAACAATACATCACTACAACAATACAACACTACATCAATACATCAATACAACAATACAACACTACAACACTACATCAATACAACAATACATCAATACAACAATACATCACTACAACAATACATCAATACAACAATACATCACTACAACACTACATCAATACATCAATACAACAATACAACAATACATCACTACAACAATACAACACTACAACACTACAACACTACAACACTACATCAATACAACAATGCATCACTACAACAATACATCACTACAACAATACAACACTACAACAATACAACACTACAACAATACAACACTACATCAATACAACAATACATCACTACATCAATACAACAATACAACACTACATCAATACAACACTACAACACTACATCAATACAACAATACATCACTACAACAATACAACACTACAACACTACATCAATACAACAATACATCACTACAACAATACATCACTACAACAATACAACACTACAACACTACATCAATACAACAATACATCACTACAACAATACAACACTACATCACTACAACAATACATCACTACAACAATACATCACTACAACAATACAACACTACAACAATACAACAATACATCAGTACAACAATACAACACTACATCAATACAACACTACAACACTACATCAATACATCAATACAACAATACATCACTACAACAATACAACACTACAACACTACAACACTACATCACTACAACAATACATCACTACAACAATACATCACTACAACAATACAACACTACAACAATACAACACTACAACAATACAACACTACATCAATACAACAATACATCACTACAACAATACAACACTACATCACTACAACAATACAACACTACATCACTACAACAATACATCACTACAACAATACAACACTACAACAATACAACACTACAACAATACAACACTACATCAATACAACAATACATCACTACAACAATACAACACTACATCAATACAACACTACATCAATACATCACTACAACAATACAACACTACAACAATACAACAATACATCAATACAACACTACATCACTACAACAATACATCACTACAACAATACATCACTACATCACTACATCAATACAACAATACATCACTACAACAATACATCACTACATCACTACATCAATACAACAATACATCACTACAACAATACAACAATACATCAATACAACACTACATCACTACAACAATACATCACTACATCACTACATCTATACAACAATACATCACTACAACAATACATCACTACATCACTACATCAATACAACAATACATCACTACAACAATACAACAATACAACATTACAACACTACATCACTACATCAATACAACAATACATCACTACAACAATACAACAATACAACAATACAACAATACAACAATACAACAATACAACACTACATCAATACAACACTACATCAATACAACAATACAACACTACAACACAACATCAATACAACAATACAACACTACAACAATACATCACTACAACAATACATCACTACAACAATAGGAGACAAATCTCACAACAACAAAACTCACCGATAGTAACTGATTGAAAAACACAGCTTCAGGCTGGCGAGAAACCTCCTGTAAACATCACAAAGTGAATTCAGAAAGTCTGGTCCATGTATGGCAGCATCAAAATCTGTGTTTTTTTGTGCTTCCATCACAGGCAAGGAGGCACATTTTACAGATCCACGCACACACCCACATGCACGCACACGCACACACACACACCTGACACAGGCGCCCTCACACACACACATCACTAACTCACCATGCGGGTGGAGCCACGACAGGTGAATCCGTCCCCTATGAACCCTCCCATGCAGGAACAGTTCCTTTCCCCGTTGCCCAAGTAACGACACCTGGCGTATTTACCACAGCCCCCGTTTTCCTGGAAACAAAAGAAGATGATGCACAGCACCATGGTTGTGTCCTAAAAAGGTTGTTTTTAAAGGGGCATCTCACCCAGGTTGTTGTTAAAGGGGCATCTCACCCAGGTTGTTGTTAAAGGGGCATCTCACCCAGGTTGTTATTAAAGGGGCATCTCACCCAGGTTGTTATTAAAGGGGCATCTCACCCAGGTTGTTGTTAAAGGGGCATCTCACCCAGGTTGTTGTTAAAGGGGCATCTCACCCAGGTTGTTATTAAAGGGGCATCTCACCCAGGTTGTTATTAAAGGGGCATCTCACCCAGGTTGTTATTAAAGGGGCATCTCACCCAGGTTGTTATTAAAAGGGCATCTCACCCAGGTTGTTGTTAAAGGGGCATCTCACCCAGGTTGTTGTTAAAGGGGCATCTCACCCAGGTTGTTGTTAAAGGGGCATCTCACCCAGGTTGTTATTAAAGGGGCATCTCACCCAGGTTGTTATTAAAGGGGCATCTCACCCAGGTTGTTGTTAAAGGGGCATCTCACCCAGGTTGTTATTAAAGGGGCATCTCACCCAGGTTGTTGTTAAAGGGGCATCTCACCCAGGTTGTTGTTAAAGGGGCATCTCACCCAGGTTGTTGTTAAAGGGGCATCTCACCCAGGTTGTTATTAAAGGGGCCAGGGGACACTTGGGTGGTTTGCAGGATGTTTGAGAGATTTCAGTGAGATTTGTTGTCACATATAATTGACAGAAAGAGCATGGGAATGGGATTTGCATGTTAAATTGTACTGTTACATCAGAACGTGCATTGAATGACCAACGAGATCTCCATGTTTTACCGATCACTCTGATGGGAGATGTGTTTCAGCAAGGTTCCTATCCGCTCACATCATGACACGTTTACAAGGTGTCAACATTCTAAAAGACTACAACTCTTACGAGACCATACAAGAATCTCTTACGAGACCATACAAGAATTTCTTACGAGACCATACAAGAATCTCTTACGAGACTTGCTTTGGCTCAGTCTCTGCACCCAATAGTTACTTCTAAACTTGAGTTCAGTGGGTTTAGAAGCTACAGTAACTGTTGAGAACAATCATTATGTAAAAAACAAATACTCTTTTTAGATATTAAGTTATCCTGGCTAGTTAGTGAACATGTAGTTGAAAAAACAGCGATGTTGTTCACAGAACTAATGACTACAGTTACTATATAGTTGAGAAAGCATGAATTTGCTTGTCAAAATGAAATTGCAATTGGAAAAAAGTTATTTCCACTGGTAAATGCGTGTTACTGCTGGTGCCGAATAAAGTGGGATGACCTCGAAGGTAAAGTTTACTCGTCATGTAGTATCGTTCAGTGTTCACAGTACAGTTGCCTTTATGTAATCCTCTAGGCAAATGATGAAACAGAAGAACGTGTTAATGTTAGCGTTCCTTGTCAGGGTAAGTGGGATGAACATGAAATGTGCTGTTTGCCCGTGAGATCTGTCATTGTAGTTACCTCTTATGGATACAGTTGGCACCAGGCAAACAAAACACAGGAGCACTTTTCTGCATTGGTTTGTAAATACTAGAGGCAGTCACAGAATAACACATGGGCATTTGAAACTGTGGTGTTGCAAAACTAACTATCGTTTCTTCTTATAAAGTATTCCTATTGTATTCTCTGATTGTCATTTTCTTTGGGAGGTATCTATGTTTGCAATAAATTCTGGAAATGTCTCATTTTATGATCAGACAAATACAGAGGACCCTGATTATTCTAAGAAATTCAAACTGACCAGATTAATAAGTAGTAATGGGCTATGGTGGAATTCCCCTTTAAGGAAATGGAGTCATTATTAAACCGGGTGTCCTTATTAAACAGGGTGTCCTTATTAAACAGGGTGTCCTTATTAAACAGGGTGTCATCATTTAACAGTAGCATCATTAAACAGGGTGACAGAAAAATGGGTTTCACTAGACTGTAGAACTATACTATAGCACTCACCACTCTGCAGGGGTTCGTAGGCAAGCATGACTTTCCACTCACAGTGAAGCCTGATGGGCAGAGACATCTAACCTGGAAGAGGGAGTGGTTTGTTATTGGGATACTGTATAGCTGGTCTGGAAGGGGGAGTGTTTTTTTATTGGAATACAGTATAGCTGGTCTGGAGAGGGGAGTGGTTTGTTATTGGAATACAGTATAGCTGATCTGGAAGGGGGAGTGGTTTGTTACTGGGATACAGTATAGCTGATCTGGAAGGGGGAGTGGTTTGTTACTGGGATACAGTATAGCTGATCTGGAAGGGGGAGTGGTTTGTTATTGGGACACAATATAGCAGCTCTGGAAGTGGGAGTGGTTTGTTACGGGGACACAATATAGCTGCTCTGGAAGTGGGAGTGGTTTGTTACGGGTCTGGAGGGGGGAGTAGTTTGTATATATATATATACACATTTCATATATTCAGTATATGTATATGAAACTTCTCTTGGCCGGGTCTCATGGCATTAGGGTCTCATGGCCTTTGGGTCTCATGGTCTCATGGTCTCATGGCCTCTTGGTCTTACCACCTTCAGTGCTATCTGTAGGCACAACGCATCACTGGCACATCCACCGTTGTTGGTTAAACACAGGTTTATTTCTGTAAAAACACAATGTGACATTGTAATCTTTTACATATTTTTCCTTTATTTAACCATGGTAGTCTTGTTACAATTTGACTATTTTCAGACCTTTGGGAGTTTGTTCTAGCCTGTTCGGAGTGCCAGATAGAAAAATATTTATAATTTGGATCAATTATATTGGCCCATTAACTTGGGTAACCAGTTTTAGAACCCAGGTCTGTTAATATTGTTGTACGTTTTTTTAAATGTTGAATTGGTGCTTTGAGTTTCAACTTCAATTTAGCATTTTAAAAAGGTATGACAATATTAACAGTCTTGGGTTAACAAACTGTTGTGCTTAATTCTGTTCTCATCCTCAATAATCGTGTACGTAATGTAGCATTTTACTTTCAATGATCTAATAAATGAAATCAATCACAGGTCATACCGGTACACCACACCCCATCTCCAGTGTAATCAGCCTGGCAGGTACAGGTCCTCTCCCCAGGTTGCGTCTTGATGCAGTTGGCAAACTTATGGCAGCCTCCGTTATTAGTGTCACATGGATTGACCTCTGGAGCCATGGATAAACATTTTGTTAATTTAGGTAACCGTTTATTTTACCATTTGGTAAACCATTTAGTTCATCACTCAACATACTGCATTTTCATGTTGTCTTATTTTTACATTATATATACACAGAAAATGACTGATTCATATCCCGAACATAGTATTCAACATATATAGCTGCCTTAAATGTAATTCTTCCACCAAGTCCAACAACAATGTTATAGACCTGTGCAGACGGTTCCATTGCCCCTGAAGCCTGCAACACACTCGCATTTAGGGCCCTCCGTCTCCGTTGATCGACAGCTGGAAACACATAAAGCTCAAGATCAGTCACGCTTAATCAGTCCTTGGACAAGAAAAGTTTGAAGACCCCAGGTCCTGAGAGAATTTACTGGTAATTTGCTATGGAATTGGTAGCCATTTTGGAACTCACTTAGCATTTTCATCACAAATTCCACCACAGGCATCTGACACAATCTCTACAGAGAGAAAGAGATGGACATTAGGAGAGAGATTTTACTGGTAACCTCCAATTCAAGGTTTTTACTGGTAGCCAAAATTCTTAGATTTTGGTCTCATCGATAGGGAATGTTTTAATGAAAGCTCTCCTTTAAGTATTTCCTAGCAACACAATTCTCCTGAAATTTCAGAGATTTCCTTTGTCTTCATGGACGGTTCTCTGAACTTTACAGTGAATTGTTGGAGCTTTTATAGACAGATGTTTGCTGTCCAATCAGATGCATGCCTTTCTAAATCAAGTCCAATCAAATTAATTTGCCACAAACAGATTCAAATCATGTTCTAGAGACATCTTAAGGATCATGTGTTTGAGCTCAAATTGGAGTGTCATGGCAACGGGCCTGTATGATACCAATGCGTCTCAGTTGGAAGAGCATAACGCATGCAGATGCAGTTGCAACACTGGACAAAGGTTGACACCCTTGCAAAAGTGCATTCCAATCTAACCTTATGGGCTGAAGAGTGCTACGTAGAAGACAGGATGACCATCAGACTCCAATAAAACCTTTTCATCATCAGACTCTGATTTAATTAATGGGATAATCAGAATCTGATTTAAAAAAGCGATCATCAGAATCTGATTTAAAAATGCGATCATCAGAATCTGATTTAAAAATGCGATCATCAGAATCTGATTTAAAAATGCGATCATCAGAATCTGATTTAAAAATGCGATCATCAGAATCTGATTTAAAAATGTGATCATCAGAATCTGTTTTAAAAATGTGATCATCAGAATCTGATTAAAAAAGCGATCATCAGAATCTGTTTTAAAAATGTGATCATCAGAATCTGATTTAAAAATGTGACCATCAGAATCTGTTTTAAAAATGTGATCATCAGAATCTGATTTAAAAATGTGACCATCAGAATCTGTTTTAAAAATGTGATCATCAGAATCTGATTTAGAAGTTTGGTCATCAACCACTGATCCCCAAAACATACCTGATCATTAGGTGCATTTTTCTATAAACTGTATTTGGATAATGTAACAAAGGGAGGGTAAACAGGCTTAACTTGCGTTGACACTCCTTTACGCCATGACTTTAGGATACAGGCATGATAGAGAAGTGGACTCCAGCACTGTGGGATCTTGTCAAAAGTAGTGAGCCGCATAGGAACTACGGTGCCATTTTGGACACAAAGCTACAGTACATACCCTTGGAACAGTTGACTCCTTTCCAACCCTTGAAGCAGTCACACCTCCCATTTCCTGTCACTCCGTCCAGACACTTCCCCTGGACACAGCTGCACACTGTCCAGTCAAACCCACTCACCTATTAGTGATATATACTGTCTGACATACAATTAGAGCATTCATTATAGGATAATGATGGTGATAATGTTTTTCAATAAAGCTGCTATCAGAAAAGTTAATGTTTGTAGGACAATGAAAATGTGAGTGTAACATAGGCTAGTAATTGTACGACATTAGATTCTTCCAGAAAACTGCTGATTTTATTAACAAGTGGACGCTGACCTGGCCAAAGAGAAGGTATTTTATTGCAAGTTTGTCTTTATGTTGTACTTGCTGTGTCCAGAACTGTGTATCACCTGCTGTTTCGTTAGGCAACAGATTCAGAAATCCAACCCAGCCACCAATCAGAGCTTAATCAAGATTCTTTACTAGATGTTACTGCACCTGACTTGATCAGAATCAGGAGTAGACAGTACTGTACATGACGACGATAATATAGCATATTTGATTAGGACTAGACGCTAATGTACCATACTTGATCAGGACTAGACAGTAATGTACATACTTGATCAGGTCTAGATGGTAATGTAACCTACTTGATCAGGACTAGACGGTAATGTACATACTTGATCTGGTCTAGATGGTAATGTTCCTAAACTGATCAGGACTGGATGGTAATATACCAGATTTTTACCAGACCCAGAGTAGTCAGTACTGTACCTGAACTGATCAGGACTGGATGGTAATATACCAGACTTATACCAGACCCAGAGTAGTCAGTACTGTACCTGACTTGCAGTCCTTTCCGTAGCGTCCTGGTTCACAGGACTCACAAGCGGTCCCATGGAAACCCTCATTGCACAGACACTCCCCAGTCCCCTGGTTCCCATCCTTACATCTACACAGGGAAACACAAAGGACAGAATTAGCCTCTGACCTTGGCAATCTGACTAGTAAACCCGTGGGTAATACTACAGACAGTCTACCCATTATGGCATGGTTGACTTGATAAGAACAGCCCTTCTACCCGTTCTGTACCTTCCATTGCCTGAGCACCAGTTGTCCATCTCACCAGGGCATTTAAAGCAGTCATGACCAAAGTAGCCCGGGCAGCACGAATGGTCCTGCAACACAAATGATAGCAATAGTTAGGAGGTTGTCTCCCTGGTACGGCACCCCATTCCCTAAATACGGCACAGGGTTTTATAGGGCACCATTTGGGACAGATTCAGATTCCAGCATGAGAACATGTTTGATAACACGTTTGGCTGATTTTGGACTGTTTGTTTATGCATAGTACCAGTCAAAAGTAGTTTGGACACACTTACCCACCCACATGAGTGTATGTACTGTATATATACAGTGGATATAAAAAGTTTACAAAGTTTTTTTGCCAAGTTTTTGTAAATCATGTCAGAATCTTTTCCACTTTTAATGTGACCTATAATATGAACAATTCAATTGAAAAACAAACTGAAATCTTCGAGGGGGAACAATGAAAAATAAAAGCCTTACAATAACCTGGTTGCATAAGTGTGCACAACCTCTTATAACTGGGGATGTGGCTGTGTTCAGAATTAAGCAAACACATTCAAACTCATGTTAAATAGAAGTCATTACAAACCTGCCATCATTTAAAGTGACTTGGATTAATCACAAATAATTGTTCAGCTGTTCTAGTAGGATTTTCCTGACATTTTCTGAGTTGCATCTCAGAGCAAAAGCCATGGTCCGCACAGAGCTTCCAAAGCATCAGCAGGATCTCATTGTTGAAAGATATCAGTCAGGAAAAGTGTACAAAATTATTTCCAAACTCTCCCAAAAGCACGTAGGAAAATGTGTTATGGTCTGATGAAACCAAGGGTGAAAATTTTGGCCATAATTCCAAAAGGTATGTTTGGCGCAAAAACAACACTGCACATCACCCAAAGAACACCATACGTGCATTGAAGCATCGTGGTGGCAGCATCATACCCCTCTAAGCCTGGTCTAGGTTTCTTCCTAAATTTCGGCCTTCTTAGGGAGTTTTTCCTAGCCACTGAAATTCAACACCTTGGGGTTTAAGGCCGGGTGTTCTGTAAAAGCACTTTGTGACAACTGCTGATGTAAAAGGACTTTATAAATACATTTGATTGATTGATCATGCTTTGGGGCTGTTCTTCTTCAGCTGGAACTGGGGCCTTAGTCAGGGTGGAGGGAATTATGAACAGTTCCAAATACCAGGCTATTTTGGCACAAAACCTTCAGGCGTCCGTTAGAAAGCTGAAGATGAAAAGGAAGTTCACCTTTCGGCACGACAACAACCCAAAACATACATCCAAATCCACATAAGCATGGCTTCACCAGAAGAAGATTAATGTTTTGGAATGGCCCAGTCATAGCCCAGACCTGAATCCAATTGAACATCTGTGGGGTGATCTGAAGAGGGCTGTGCACAGGCGATGTCCTCGCAATCTGACAGATTTGGAGCACTTTTGCCAAGATGAGTGGGCAAATATTGCCACATCAAGATATGCCATGCTAATAAGACTCAAAATGACTGAGTGCTGTAATAAAATCAAAAGGTGCTTTAACAAAGTATTCATTTTAGGGTGTGTACACTTATGCAACCAGGTTATGGTGAGTTTAAAAAAAAGATTTTTTTTCCTCAAAGATTTCAGTTTGTTACATGATTTATCTTTGTCTCATTGTTTTACATCACAATAACCTGGCATTATAAGAGGGGGTGTAGACTTTTTATATCTACTGTAGTTCATTTTTGTGGGTTTAAAAATTTTACCAAGCACTATTTCAACCACAGAGAATCCTTGTGCGATAGCTCACCTGTGTTACTTTCAGACAGTCATTCATACAGCCAGATGTAGTTCTCCTTCTTGTTCCAATTCTCTTCCTGTACTTGCAGTTAGATTTCATGTTTGGTGGATGAGCTTTGTAAATCTAAAACACAGGAGAACCAAGTTCAGTTAGGATTGGAAGATTCTTGAAAATGCCAGGCAAATACAAAAGGGAAATAGGGAATCCTTAAAATGTGATTTGCATATGGTATTTAAATAAATAGAGATGTGCTTAGTACTTAAATAGAGGTTATGGCATGAAAATAAATAGACGTGTATGATTTTGTACAAAACTGAGATGATAATTAAGTAAAGAGAAATGTGTACAATGTTAAAGAGAGATGGTTTTGATTGTCTTACTGGTTTGTAGTTGAAGAGGCACTGAGGGGGTTCATCACAGGCTGAGCACTTCCCCTTGGAGAACCAAAAAAGGCTGTTTATATACACTATCATTATATACACTACAATTACTTACACTACCAATATATATACACTACCAATATATAAACTACCATACACTACCATTATATACACTACCATTCCAAATTTGGGGTCACTAAGAAATGTCCTTGTTGTTGAAAGAAAAGTAAATTTGTCCATTAAAATAACATCAAAGTGATCAGAAATACCTTGTAGAGATTTTTAATGTTGTAAATGACTATAGTAGCTTGAAATGTCTGATTTCAATGGAATATCTACATAGGCGTACAGAGGCCCATTACTCCTGTGTCCAAATGACACGCTGTGTTTGCTAATCCAAGTTTACCATTTTAAAAGGCTAATTGATCATTAGAAAACTATTTTGCTGATTCAAGAAGTAATAAAACTAACCTTCTTTTGATTAGTTCAATATTTTCAGAAGGTTTTTATAACAGGCTCAAAATGGCCAGAAACAAAGAACGTTCTTCTGGAACTCATCAGTCTATTCTTATTTAGAGAAATGAAGGCTGTTCCATGCGAGAAACGGCCAAGAAACTGAAGATACAATGCTCTAGACTAGACGATAATGAACGCTCTGTAGTACTCCCCTCACAGAGAAGCGCAAACTGGTTCTAACCAGAATAGAAAGAGGAGTGGGAGGCCCCGGGGCACAACTGAACAGGAGGACAAATACATTAGAGTGTCTAGTTGTAGAAACAGACGCCTCACAGGTCCTCAACTGGGAGCTTCATTAAATAGTACCCACAAAACACCAGTCTCAACGTCAACAGTGAAGAAGCAACTCCAGGATGCTGGCCTTCAAGGCAGAGTTGCAAAGAAAAATAAATTTTAGACTGGCCAATAAAAAGAAAATATTAAAATGGGGAGAAAAACACAGACACTGGACATAAGAAGAACTCCAAGAAGGCCACCATCTCGGAGTCACCTTTTCACTGTTGACATTAAGACAATCATTTAATGAAGCTGTTCCATCAGTTAGTATGTTTACATTCATATTGCAACGCATATTCACACATAGTTTCTTGTCAAGTCAGAGTGTAAACCTCATTCTAAAAATTAACCCCAAAAACCTACCCTTTACCCTAAACTTGAGTCTAATTCCTAACCTTAACCCCTAATTCTAAACCTAATCCCATTTATAACTTTTACCCTAATCCTAAAATCTAAGCCCAAAAAGCCAAACGCACACTTACTCTGACCCGTAGTACCACATCCTGGCTGCAGCGGTTCTTACGGAGCTGTAGGACTTGGGGAAGGCTCATGACGACCCCATGTCTCGTCTCGTTGTATCTCCCATCCAGCGTAACGTCATTGGCCAACGTCTGTAACACATTCAGGTTACAACCAAATTTAGAGTCGCATAAATGTCAGCAACTTGGCAAGAATTCCCTGTTTTCCCTCAAATTCTTAAAGGGGTATTCCACACTTATTCCATGTATAATTAAGAGACACCACTGCCAAGTAAAATAAAAAAAACTCTGGTCAACTGGGGGGTTAAAGACTACCATTTGGGATGTACTCAATTGTTACTAAAAAAGTTAACTCTCAAGAAAAGCTTTCCTCATGATTTCTCTATTCAAGAAAAGCTTTCCTCATGATTTCTCTATTCAAGAAAAGCTTACCTCCTAATTATGATTTAAGCTCTATTTAAGTTTGCCTCAGACTGGAGAAGACAAAATAATAAATTTCTTCACAGCCCTGTAATTGGTATTTATGTATTTACTATGTAATTACAAGTTAGTAAGTTAGTAACTACAGACCCCCCTGATCCAGCCAGACCTACAATTTATGTATTTATCTTAAGATAGTTTGGCAGAGCGACCATTTAAAGTATCTCTCAGCAATGACAGTGCTAGAAGGAAGAAGTAAAAGCATTAGGCAACAGGTTGGAGTAGAAGAGTGAGGCACAAGGACAGAGAAGAGCTTCCACTGGGCTGACTTTGAGAGGTTCTCCAGTGAGGTTATATGATCATCTACCACTTCTTAAGTACCATCTTAATACCATATTAGTTTGACCATTAATGATCATAAAAAGTTAATACACTGAATAATAATCACGACTAGTTGTCCTTTTAGTTTTCAATACTTGTTATTACAAACCATAGACACTCATCTATATTACATTTCGATTAGTATATATTCAAGCAAGACTCTTGAATATATATTCTAAATCAGCTATAGTTTATTTACGATTGTTTTTACGAAGGGATGAGGAAAACAAAATGAGTGGAATGTATTTGTGTCAGTTGTACACAGCGAGTGTACAATGGAAACAATGTCCTCACTGCAAGAGTTACCTGTGAC
Source organism: Esox lucius (assembly GCF_011004845.1). Lineage (NCBI taxonomy): Eukaryota > Metazoa > Chordata > Actinopteri > Esociformes > Esocidae > Esox > Esox lucius. The sequence goes on along the minus strand of NC_047570.1, from coordinate 38,060,689 downwards.
CCAATTCTAGCTCCTGAGTCCTAGCAAGCCTCTTTAGAAAAAAGGCAATCCCTCCCTAGGAACATTATTTAAAATATATCTAAACATCCCCTGTGGAATAAATTATTGTTGAAATATCGCAATGAGCAGCACTCATTTAGGTGCTTGGTTTTTGGGGAATCATATGATGCAACAACTATTTTAGTTCAAAAGGTGGCAACAAATCTTATGTCCAACAAACAACACAGTAGATGTTATCAAGGCGTGCCTCTTACAACTAGCATAAAGTAACAGACTGGCAGTTATAAACATCAAACAGGTAACAGACTGGCAGTTATAAACATCCAACAGGTAACAGACTGGCAGTTATAAACAACAAACATGTAACAAACTGGCAGTTATGAACATCAAACAGGTAACAGACTGGCAGTTATAAACATCAAACAGGTAACAGACTGACAGTTATAAACATCAAACAGGTAACAGACTGTCAGTTATAAACATCAAACAGGGTAACAGACTGGCAGTTACAAACATCACTCAAGCTAAATTTATACTTCTCCAAAGATAAACGTTCACGGCTTGGTGAAGCAATGCAGAGGGGCTTTTGAATAACCGTAACTTGTAGAGGTGTTTTCGTGCACACCTCCAACATTTTGTTTTACTTTTGTTAAGTGTATACACTGGCAAAATAAATACAACACTGCCCTCTGGTGCAAGCATAATTGTTAGGTGTAAGTATGTTGGCTTGCTGCTATGTGAATGTCTGCAGACGAGGCACGCTCACACTGGCACAAGCTTTGTCAATGAACTATATAGAGGGCAGGGCCTTTTCCCACAGACCTCCACTACTGTGGAATGATCTGCCATTTCAATTGAGAGAAGCAGACTCAGTTTCAACTTTTAAGTGTCTACTAATAACTAATCTCTTCAGCCAAGTCCATGGTTAAGTGTAGTCTGGCCTAAGAGTGTATCAGTGCCTAGTTTTAACACTGCAATTATCTATTAAGTTTAGCCTTGGGGCAGCATGTCCCTCTGGGAGGACTGACCTCTATGCCAAAACCCTGTCCAGAACCCACCTGACTGTCCCCGTCCTGCACCAATCCACACCCCACCTGACTGTCCCCATCCTGTCCCAGTCCACATCCCACCTGATTGTCCCCATCCTGTCCCAGTCCACATCCCACCTGATTGTCCCCATCCTGCACCAATCCACACCCCACATGACTGTCCCCATCCTGTCCCAGTCCACATCCCACCTGATTGTCCCCATCCTGCACCAATCCACACCCCACCTGACTGTCCCCATCCTGTCCCAGTCCACATCCCACCTGACTGTCCTGTCCACCAGGTTATACTGTGGACTTGGATTCTGTTTAAGGACTCGGATCAAAGCACATTTGCATTTATTGACCTGGTAGTCTTCTGATCATGCAAAAAAATTGACTTGGCCCATAAGGTCATGTACTCTTATAATCATCATCCAGCACAGCCAGAAGGGGATTGGCCACACCTCAGAGTCTGGTTCCTCTCTAGGTTTCTTCCTAATTTTGGACCCTAAAAGGGAGTTTTTCGTAGCCACTGTTGATTAACTGTTGTTGCTTGCTCATTTAGGCTGGGTGTCTTTGAAAGCACTTTGTGACAACTGCTGATGTAAAAAGGGCTTTATAAAATACATTTAATTGATTAATATAAAGGCCATCAGAGTAACAGCTTTGCAGTTGTGAAGATCAAGAGTAAAAGACTGAGACTACCTTCTAGTACTAAATCAAGGTATTTAGCTGAGAAATAAATTGCTGAGAGTCAACAAACGTGAAAGAGAAAAAAGTAAAAGAAGTTCCTTTATTTCCAGCATTGTAAAATCAGAAGAGCTGTCTGTTTCTGTATTTGAGTTACAAGACTTATTGTAATTTGAGAGATGAAATTCCAAATCGAAAAAAGGTAATGATATTATTTTGTCTGGCATTAAGAATCTAGTAGTTTCTCCATCAGTTCCAAGTTATTCAACATTAGACTTTTATTAATATAAACTTTTTGTTAGTATGTAATTACATCCTAGATAGCTTGTAATTAATATGCAGAAAAAACAAAAGGGGGATAATCTTTCATGAAATAAAGTCAGTAGTGAATAGCAAACCTCATTGTTCTCGCCCAGGTGGAACATGATTTGGTAGGACGTCCCCAGTAAAGTGGCCTTCACCATTCCATTAGTCAGGTGATCGGGGAACAGTTCCTCTTTCAGAATGACGTGGTATTTTAACACCTCTTGACTCTGTAGTTGACAAGGAACAACTCAGTCATATTGTTGTACTGCTTAACCTAATTCCAAAAGATTTCAGACGCCAGTCATTCTTTTGTTGGCCTGCCTCAGGTTATCGCTACATACCAGTTGTGTAGAGTTGGTCTTCTTCAAGTAATCTCGGATGGCATCGTCGTTTGGAAGCAGAATCGTGTAGTCATAGACTCCAATGTCATCTGTCAGGTTGTAGAGCTGGAGGGACGATAAATACAGTCAAATAATTATAAGTACATGCTAGGGTCATGGCTAGGGTCAGGGTTACATACCAGTGCTGCCTGCCTGAAGAGGCTGACATCGGGGGTGTTGTTGAGGTACTGCATCAGGCCTGGGGGTTCTGGTGGGATGTCTGACAACGGAGGGAACAGAACCTAAAAACATCAAACCATCAACAAAGGATTCATTGCACCTCTTAAAACAACTCCCTTCATTTGTAGGGAAAACTCTTAGGATATGTCTCTTAGTTGAAACTAGTTTGGTAAGTTGATTGAAGTCCCGAGACTGAAGGAGCGATTCCCTACCTTATCAATGATGTGGATGTACCCGTTGATAGCAGGAAGGTTGCGGGTGAGGATGGTTGCATTTTCTATCTTAATATTCTGAAGCAAAAAAAGACCTGTCAGATCGTCTTGGCCTGATATATTGCTGGACATTGCTAATACTGCTGTGCCGTTACGACAACGAAGACGACGACAAAGACTCTCACATTGCCCTGACGGAGGGGAATTGTCCCGCAGTGACATCCCTACATGCGTGGCAGTTGCTTTGATAAGACATGCTGAGGCATTAAACTCACCCCATCCACAGCTCTGATCATCCATGCTGTGGGATGGTGTAGAGTGGCTAGTCTCTTGTTGACCTGCCTGTCCAGATCCTCTATGGAGAATATTCCCTGGAGAAAGTGGGCTCTGGGGAGAACAGCAGCGTCGCTGAGCATATGTCCTTTTAACAAACTCTCATTCGTTTTTTGGGGACATTGCAAAACAAGACACTTTAATTCAAAACACAAATAATATATTATTTCAAAAGATAAGGCATTTTGTTGGGTTCCTTTCTCCTCAATTTATTTCTGTAACTTTGCAGCCAGCCAACAATCCAGGCTGATAACATCCAGTTATGTTGACAGACTGGCTGCACTAAAACGATGAACAGTTCAAAAAGTGTAAAAGTAAATGGCGTCCGTGTTACAACAGAGACTGAACACTGCCAGGGGCTTTCATGGAAATGAACGACACCCAACGTATGCTAATTAGTGCTCAGCCTATATTTATTTTACATGGGGCCTTAGGATCTGGGATTTTAAAAGTGTTTGCATGTTAATGCTTTTCATTCTTGTTGAGACAATAACTGTAGTGCATTTAGACACTGAGATCAAATTATCAGTAGATTGCTTAGTAGGGAAGGGTAATGGGAGGGGCTTCAAGGGAAAGGGAGGTCAATGCAGGTAAGAGAGGCTAATCGTTATGTAAATTACTTTATAAGATGTTGCCTCCGGTAGCGACTCAACCAGAACTCATCTTGGGACTGGGTCATGTTGCGGATGGCGTCCCTAGAAGGAACGAGGGCCGTTATGTTGCCACTCAGGTCAAATTCTGTTGACCGCTGGTCAGAGAAAAAAACAAACAATGTTTAATAACTGACATTCATATATCAACCCCAGTGCAACCTGTCAAAATGGACAATCTACAGACCAGTATCAAGCGGTTGAAGCTGTACAAGTCACGATTCATTTCCAGTTCCTGAAAAAAAGATTTAAAATACGTTAACTCAGTAACATCAGTGAAGCAGTAGGCCATCTAAAATGCAGCCACTTTGATGTATAGGGTTGCAATGCTCTGGAACAAAAAAAAAATCAGAAATCAATTTTTTGGGATTTAAATGCTATTTTCCTATTCTGATTTAGGTATGTCTGCATGTCTGCATAAAGATGAACTAAGTTGAGTCCTCAGAAACTCAATTTACATGTGTTCACCCCCAACAATAAGTTAATCAAGCAAGTAGTGTAGCACATTATACCTCCACCATCATTCCATAGCATGTGACTCCGTCTCCAGAGTAGCCTTGGGGACAGATGCAGGTGTGGTTTCCTCCATGCACCACTATACATTTAGCCTGAGGACGCCAGATCGCAACATCAGCAAACATTATTTATACAGCACATCCTACAAATACAAAAGATTTCACAGTGGTCTTCGGCACATTCATCTGCCTTCTAGGTGGCCTCTGACTGTTGGCCTGGCAGAGAAACACATGGGCATTGGTAATATTTCTTATGTGATAAAAAGCAAATTCAGGCCCTCAACCTGTTATTCAGAGACTATAATAACACAGAGGTTCTTGAATTTAATGATATATGCAGTGTTGGGGAGTAATGGATTACAAAAAACAATACCTGTAATTCGTTACATTACCAACATACTGTAATCGGATTACAAATACTTCTGAGAAAATTTATGATTACTTCCTGGATTACTTCAACTGAAAATAATAGGTGCGAGAAATTATTATGACTCGTTGCATGTTTGATTGCTACCTAATTCTAGCAGGCTGGTTTGCTAGCTAGCGTGGGCTAAGCCCCGAATGTGTTGTGATCTCTTTTTCATAAACAAGAGACAGACTTCCTCGTCGGTTCATTGTTGTACTGCAACCGCACATGTGAAATATCTTTACTCAATGTGAAAAGATCTGCTACCAACTGGAAGAAAAGCTAATTATAGCGGTGGATGTGCTGTGTTCATTTAGCATCGAGTTGTTTGTTTTATATGGCAGCACCACAGAAATACATTGCCTGATGGCATAGTGCTCCTTATAATGTGTGTTTTTATTTTGCCCAAATTATTTTGGTTGGTTTCAAGTTAAATGAAAAAAAGTTAAAGAAGGGGTGTCAACACAGCACCCCACTGCCGAAAAACCAACACATAGCAGTTACGCCCAGGAGCAGCCGTCTGAGGGGTTTCAACGATTCTCTCGATTTTTCATGGACGAAAAAGTCAGTTATCGCCACCTATTGATAGTTATTGTATCAATGTCATTCACGAATGAAAGAAAAACGTTTAGAAGATTGGGCTATTTGTCACATAGATGCCTTCAACATAAAACATTATATGGAATTTATCATGATATTTGAGGAAAGGTGTGTCAGGGGGCACTACCAAAGGATGATTATTTGCCTTTGATGCAGCCTAGACTCTTAAACCAGGACTAGAATGTCACCTGGGGAATACCTAGAGGGTCTTTGTTGCAATGGGTGGGATTTTTTTTTGTCAGTAACGTTTCGAAGCATGTTAACCCAATCAAATGTCTTTGAAAAACAAACGTAACCCTTTCCTAGGTAAATCGTTGTTATGGAGACCGGACTACACATTCATGTTAAAATATATGCGTTTTCTAAAGCGTTTTGTGGCTCCTGTCGCATTCTTCTGCTATAATATAAAAGAAGTGGAGGGTGTTGCGGATTATTCGAGGGTTGAGTCCACTTAATTCTGATTTCTCAAAGTACTCCAGGAAACCAATACTTTAATTCTAATAGCTTATTACAAGCTTGTAGGTGACACACAGACTAAGTACACTCATGATCACATTCCTAGATATGACAGACACACACTTTTGATGGGCCCCTTATATTTTCTTCTAACATCTGGTTCTCATCTTAATGCTCCAATCCTAGGACTGTAGGACACCTAAGCTAAAGAATGCCCATATTTGGGCCTGGGCCAAAAGGAGAACAAGGATTTGCTGGCCAGAGTTCTGACGGAGAGGGGGACCAGCTTGAGCTGAAGTCCCCACATTTTTAACCACATGTGACCACAACTCCTAGACAGAGCAAAGAATCCAAGCCTGTATATCATGTACACAAAACCTACATATTTAACACATTTAATAAACCTAATTTATGCAAATAGAATATATTTATGGATCCTTAATATATATAATATATATGCATAATTAATTCATCTTCCAATATGAGGTAGAAAGAATTGACACTTTTGTGAGGGGAAAAGGCTAATTCTAAACTGAACGAAAAGAGGTGGCGCGGCAGTCACAAACCCCAGATGTACCAACTAATTTTCTCGTCCTCCGTCTCGTTTTGACATTCGTATGCTGCTGTGATTCCTTTTGTATTCAGAACATGAACCTGATCTGTGACTATTGAAATCAGAGGAGCAACCACAAGTATCATTGACCTGTCGGTTTTCAATTTCAATAAATCACAGACTGTCGGGCATGCTTGATAAATTAAACTTTTACCATAGCCTGTAGAAAGGCACGCCAAACATATATTTTTCCAGAACAGCAGAGAAGCAGAGAACAATTTCCCTCGAGATTAGTAAATTATTCAACATCTGAGAGTTGTAATGGCTCTGTTGACTCAATCTTATGAATAGAGCACAGTTCTTCCAAAACAGAATACATTTCCTCCATCTTTGCTTCTTTTCTGATATGTTGCAACCTAGGTAGGAACTAAAAACGTTTTTAATAGGCAAGATTCCAGACCTCCAAAGGGGCCAGACAAGATTGGAGGTGAGGCATTGCTAGACTAGACGCAGCCACATCAACTCACTACAGATAGGCCATGCGATTCTGCTTTCTTTGCAGCTCAGAAAAGTGCGATCATTGGTTTTCATTGGCTGCTGACAACACTGACTTTAAGCTAAGAGTGCAGGCGTACATCACAGTTTATTTCTGTAACTTCAATCGCTGGTGGCCCTAATAATCACAGATTATGTTCACGTGGGTTAAAGTGTTGACGATTGCGAACGTCCATTCGGGTGTCTGGGTTTCTGTAGCCTCTTAAACTCGGTCTGGCTTGTGGCTAGTATTAGCTCCAAGGACGCAAGATGAGACTGTTGGTGTGGCCTTGCAAGACAAGGGTTTCTGCAATGTTTTGACAATGTTCGTGGTTGTGGAGCAAAACAGACTGCATTTTTAGTAAATGTGTGAAAATATCAAATAACTTGATATGAACAGATAAGGTCACAGGCAAATCAAAGATGTATACAAACCATAGAATGGCAGCCTCCATTATTTTTCCCACATGGGTTGATGAGGTCACAGACTTTCCCGTCCCCCATGTAACCTCTTTTACAGTTACATTCGCTCTGAGGACAGACAGACAGAAAATAATGACTGTAAATTACACGACTAAAATAAAGTGCAATATGTGTGAAATCACTATGTAAACATTGTATAAACCCACACTAAAACTATGCAAAGTTTAGATAACAGTCAGTTCAAAATGTTTCCAAACTGGAGATTTAAATTAGGGAAAATCCTCTACTTCTGCTGTATTGGCCCCACCAAATGGTTAAGGTTCGGTAACACTCCAGCTTGGTGACGGCAGATTAGAAAGATATTGTGTGTCTCGTGATTCAAAGTTGCACGATGGAAGCAATGGGTCAGTATAAACACCTGTCCCGGACCCAGCGACCGGCAGTCTGCGTCCTTGTGACAGCCTCCTCTGCTCTGCAGAAGACAGTTGTCCACCTCGATACAGATGAATCCGTCTCCGGTCCAACCTTCATTACACGCACACGATACCAGCCCCGAGCCTAAATACACACACTGGGCCTGAGGGGAGAGACGGATGCAAAACACCTGAGACATCAAACAGGTACAGACTGTTGTGGTATTTCCATAACTGTTGTGACAGAAGTGCAGCTGTCACAGTTATTAAAGCAAGGTAATAAAATGAAGATCAAAGGATCTGCTCTCCTAATGCTCATTAAGGAAATCAACAACATATTTATGAAGCCTGAGGGAAGGCCATTAGAGGCATACTGGCCATCAGGATATGAATAAGCAAAGCCTTTTGGGCCCTGATCAATGGTTCTGCACTAAACAGAAAGCAGTATTTCATTTGGGTTATCCAGCATCTTACGTTAGAGTCACAGCCTCCTCTGTCTGCCTTCAGGCAGGGGTTGACTAGAGTACAGGAGTGTCCATCTCCTTCATACCCCGGCAGGCACAAACACCTGTTACAACCAGACACAGCATAGACGCGTTACAACCAGACACAATATACAGACGCGTTACAGCCAGACACAATATACAGACGTGTTACAGCCAGACACAATATACAGACGTGTTACAGCCAGACACAATATACAGACGTGTTACAGCCAGACACAATATACAGACACGTTACAACCAGACACAATATACAGACACGTTACAACCAGACACAATATACAGACACGTTACAACCAGACACAATATACAGACACGTTACAACCAGACACAATATACAGACACGTTACAGTCAGACACAATATACAGACGCGTTACAGCCAGACACAACATGCAGACGCGTTACAGCCAGACACAACATGCAGACATGTTACAGCCAGACACAACATGCAGACACGTTACAGCCAGACACAACATGCAGACGCGTTACAGCCAGACACAACATGCAGACATGTTACAGCCAGACACAACATGCAGACACGTTACAGCCAGACACAACATGCAGACGCGTTACAGCCAGACACAACATACAGACGCGTTACAGCCAGACACAACATGCAGACACGTTACAGCCAGACACAACATGCAGACGCGTTACAGCCAGACACAACATGCAGACACGTTACAGCCAGACACAACATGCAGACACGTTACAGCCAGACACAACATGCAGACGCGTTACAGCCAGACACAGACACACACATCTGTTACAGAGACCCACACACGCACGCACCTGTTACAACCCGAGACCCCCCCCCACACACACAAACATTTGTTACATTTGCAACATACCCACACATCCAACAACCACCAGTAAACATTACTACATTGACTGTCTGATTAGTCAGCGGATCAACAGTGTTGTTGAGGAGCTTTGTAAAGTGTCTCATTGGCCACCCCGATGTTCTTTAACAAGTCGCTCGCTGAGGAAAATGTAATGCCAGTGTTCGATTCCAACAGTGGGTCGCGATCAACAAATATGAAAAGTGTATGAATTCACTAATGCCAGTCGCTCTAGATCAGAGCATCTGCTAAATTACTTAAATGTAAAAGTGTCCCTGAACCAGCTGGTGTGGTTGACCAGAGAGAACGGGCGCATCAAGACTGACGTGGGGAGGCCGTTGGTGTAGCTGCAGAAGGCATGGACGTGGCAGTGGGTCGAGGCGCCGTCCGAGTTACAGGCTTTCACCTCCTTATCGCAGTACTCTCCAGAGTAGCCCTCCAGACAGGAGTCCATCCTACAAACACCATTACTGCCGGGACGGTTATCACACTCCCCATGGAGGCAACGGCAGTCTGGAGGAGAGAAGGAGGGGACGGGGCCAGGCAGGAGAGAGTGGGGGAGGGAGGAGCGGGAGGGACATAAGGGGGGAGGAGGGTGACAAGCAACACATGGATCCAGGAAGTCAGATCTGATCAATATTTACTTTCCGTTTTTGTCAGAGGGATCAATCTAAACTGGCCCATTCGATGGATCACCAGCTGAGCAGTTCTGGCCAAGATGAGTGCAAATACCCGAGGAACTGGGTGCCACTCAGTACACAGAGGTATTAGACACTAGGAACAGTAGGGAACGTGCCAACCAAATGGCACCATATACCTTTTATAGAGCACTACTTTTCACCAGTGTGAAATCAGCTGCGATACAGGTAGAGTATGATCGAGGGAATAGGGTGGCATTTGGGAGTAATTACTAGCTGACAAAGTATTGGAAGTGATCTTTGAGACCCACCCTGGTCACAGTGCTCTCCGTGTTTCTTGGGGTCGGAACAGATGTGACAGGCGATGCCCTTAAACGCTTCCTTGCAGCTACACGACCCGTTACCATGGATACCATCAAAACACTACACAAGAGCACACACAAACACACACAAACACACACAAACACACGCAATATGAATGTGGCCCGATTATTTTTTTTGTCCAATGTAGTCTTTTTGCAACACATACAGCCCTACCTGCAGCTGTCTCTGAGAATGTTTGGTTCTCAATGTATTTTCTTACATCATCACAGTTTTTATTTAAAGGCTGAGCGCTAGCCGTGGTGAGTTAGCGATGGGATGGAAAGACAAATGCCAAGTAATTGCAAAGCCCAAAATCGTTGTAGTGTAGCCCCAACTTAACGTAGTCCCCATAAGCGGAGTTTGACATTCGAGCCGGGTTGTTTTGTGTTATTTAAAATAAAATAATGTAAACAATGCAATTAATTATTCCACTTCTTTTGTTTAAAAAATGCAATTACTCATTTCAGCCACCAGGGGGGGCAGTGCTCCCCCTGCCCCCCCCCCCCGCAAACTCCGCCCATGGTACCCCTTAATATCTCAGAATGGTACCCACATCCCTTGACATCCAGCTTAGAGACGCCCCATGTCACAGAGCTGAGAGACGCCCAATGATATGAAGCTGAGAGACGCCCCGTGTGACGGAGGGGTGACGCCCCGTGTGACGGAGGGGTGACGCCCCGTGTGACGGAGCGGTGAGGTGACGCCCTGTGTGACGGAGGGGTGACGCCCCGTGTGACGGAGGGGTGACGCCCCGTGTGACGGAGCGGTGACGCCCCGTGTGACGGAGGGGTGACGCCCCGTGTGACGGAGGGGTGAGGTGACGCCCCGTGTGAGTGAGCGGTGACGCCCCGTGTGACGGAGGGGTGACGCCCCGTGTGACGGAGTGGTGTGCTGTGCAGAGACATTGTTTACTTACTGTGCCTTTTCCATAGCAGGGTATCTGGAAGCCTCCTATACAGGGTTTACACTCAGGTCCATAGAAGCCACTGCAGCACTCCGCTCTCTGAAACAGAGACAATACTCACTGATATTACATACTGTATATACTTCACTATTTCAGTTGACATTATATCTTTATTTACTTCACTATTTCATTTGACATAATATCTTCATATACTTTCTATTTCAGTTGACATAATCTTTATGTACTTTCTATTTCAGCTGACATAATATCTTTATGTACTTTCTATTTCAGTTGACGTAATATCTTTATGTACTTCACTATTTCAGTTGACGTAATATCTTTATGTACTTTACTATTTCAGTTGACATAACATCTTTATACAATTTCTAGCCACTGAAAGTCAACACTTGATGTTTGCTCCTTGGGATTTCAGGCTGTGTGTTTTGTAAAAGCACTTTGTGACAACTGCTGTTGTAAAAAGGGCTTTACAAATACATGTGTTTGACTGATTTCAGTTAACATAATATCTTTATTTCCTTTCTACTTCAGGAAGAATATATTTCCACATATCACTCTTGTTAAATGATGCATAGAAATAAATACAGGAAATTAATCAGTGACTGAACCAGGAACTAAACTATCAATTAAACCAGGAGCTCCTACCTCAGAGGTGACGTTGCAGTACTTAGCACAGCCTTTACTGGGCATGGTGTTGAGGGCTTGTTGGTACTCACAGTCCTTCATGTAACGTTGCTATCATAGAGACAGAAACACAACAGACTCATTCCCTCATCAACTTCACCCTGACACAAATCATTTCAAGTGTCTGAAATCGTTTTTGAAAAATAGTTATTAGTTCTGGCCATGATATGAAAACTGTAAGAATCTAGATGAAAACCTAGTCCAGTCCGTACTCAAAAATAGGCCACACAAATTATACTTAATTATTATTATTTTTCCAACATCATTGCATCGCAGACAGCGTGGGGTTGAGCTGCCAACCTCCTTCATGAGAGGACTCCAAAAATGAGCCTGATTATTTTACCAGTTCCGTGGTTCCTTCGGGGCAATTGGTCTCATGGAGATAACTGCATCTGACACACGGCCCCTGGAGACCAGACACACCACAAAGTCACACTCATCTACTGAACACAAAGATGAAAAAACTTTTGAAATTTTACAACATATTTCTGTAGCAAATATTAATGGCATTGAAATCACACTAGAAACAGGTCAGATATATGTGATCTAGAAAGCTAATTTACAATGCCATGTAAAAACAGGTTGACACAACAGTAAAATAAAGAGTTATTTTTTGTTTTATGTATTGCTAACCATCACTTCAGACAAAACCAAGAACAAGTACAGTTTGCTTCGAACAAATTCCACTTTTGCAAATAATGCAACAATTGCAATAAATCACAGAAATCCAACATGAACAGGCAGAATATAGATGTGTAACTGCATAGAACGGTGAAGAACTAATAGGATAGAATGTCTCCTACCAGAATGATTTTGCTCTCAGTGACATCACACCTCTTCGGCAGAATGGGGACGATGGAGGGCGGGACTAGAACCCCTTCAATCATATGGATAACACCATTGGTTGCTATAATATTAGTGGTCTGAACATGTTTCCCGCCCAGCAAAACCTGGCCCTGTCAGAGACATGAAACATTTCCCAAATCTTAATCTGACAGCCTTAAAAACAATTCCATTTTGGTTGCAGCTTCGGATAACCAAGCTGATTGTACTTATTGTGAGGTCCAGTGATCAGGTGACATGTTAAATCAGGTGTATTTGTCGAGAGCTACAAAATCAAGGTTCTTGGTTGGGCCTACTGAAGAACTGCAGATGTCCAACACAAACGTACACATACATACAGTATCTCACAAAAGTGAGTATACCCCTCACATTTTTGCAAATATTTAATTATATCTTTTCATGTGACAACACTGAAGAAATGACACTTTGCTACAATGTAAACTGAGTGTACAGCTTGTATAACAGTGTAAATTTGCTGTCCCCTCAAAATAACTCAACATACAGCCACTAATGTCTAAACCGCTGGCAACAAAAGTGAATACAGCCCTAAGTGAGACACTGTACATACAGTACTCATATATTAGCAAAAATGTGAGGGGTTTACTCACTTTTGTGAGACACTGTACATACAAACACATACTTGGACTGAATTCAGCCTTCAACAGAGTTCCACCAATGAGAACTTACGTCACTGGTGACATTGATTAGTAGGATCTGATTGGCCATGGTCTGGATCTGATTCATGCTTGCCAGCTGGTTTACGTCCAACTGCACAGAGATAGAATTCAGAATTAATTGTCGTGTAGCCCGACATAGTAACTCTTGGTTCCAAAGGCAGGTTATGAAACCAGAATATGGAAACCAGCACTCACTGAAATAGTCTTTTTGTTTCATTGCTGTTTAGCACTAACAGTTTAGGACAAACAGAGATCACATAAACAGACACACGTTTCAGCCTCAACAAGTCAACAACAACAGAAAAACATGATTATCTCTAGTACGTTTTCCTAGAGAGGACTTGGATTCAGACCTAAAAGATGTAACATAAGCCTTTGTGTCTTACTGCAGCCTGGTTGTAGATGTGATGCTTCAGGAGCTCCTGGAGTTTGTTCTGGGCCTTCAGGAGCAGGGAGGGGAGACATCTTTACTTAATAGCTTTGCAAGGATAATTTGATCTATGAATGTGGTGGTGTCAGGGATTACCACCATGTGCCTGGGTTACATCGTATTCAGTCCTAAATCACCACTCTGGCAAGCATCGGTCCTTACGTAGTGCAGCATGTAAATCAACCGGCCGTCTCTGAAGCTGTCCACTGCATCGTTGGTTGGGACAAAGACTGTGAGAGAACCCGGACCTCTTAAGGGCAGAGGAGCCCCACAGTTCTGACGGACGTGGAGGCAGATGAGGAGAGGAGGAGGGGCAGAGGGGGAGGCAGATGAGGAGAGGAGGAGGGGCAGAGGGGGAGGCAGATGAGGAGAAGAGGAGGGGCAGAGGGGGAGGCAGATGAGGAGATGAGGGGGGTAGAGAGGGAGGCAGGTTGCCGTTCGAGAGCGATTAGATATACTACTCTGAAATGATTTAGTGAAAATGAACGCTGACCTGCAGTTCTAAAAACACATTGCAGCGTCATTGAAGGCCACTTACGTCCACCAGGGAGAGGAAGCGGTTGAATTTCTCATCCAATGTAAGGATGTGACCGATGGTCTTGCCGGCAAACTTTGAATGAGAGAATGAATGGTAACTGTCATCTGTAGCGTCTTTATAAAAGATACAGATTTTCATACTTCCTTAATGGCTTCGGTGATGGAATGGACAAAAACATTGAGGGCTATTTGAAATGTTTAATGAGTTTATTGCTTCTGTTACTTTTGTGACTTTGTTGAGTGTGTAGATTGCCATCTGGAGTGTTTAAGGCAAGGTTGGTAAATCTGTACTGGCATTAATCCAAGATTGTAAATCTGCACTGAACAAAATTATAAACTCAACACTTTTGTTTTTGCCCCCATTTATCCTGAGCTGAACTCAAACATCTAAGACTTTCTCTATGTACACAAAAGACCTATTTCTCTCAAATATTGTTCACAAATCTGTCTAAATATTTACTACTCATCCTCATTCCATGGTATCACAGTCATGCTGTTAGCCAGAAGGTCTTCATAGCCTAGCTCCTCTATAGGTATCTTCGTAGCTCCTTTATAGGTATCTTCCTAGCTCCTCTATAGGTATCTTCCTAGCTCCTCTATAGGTATCTTCCTAGCTCCTCTATAGGTATCTTCCTAGCTCCTCTATAGGTATCTTCCTAGCTCCTCTATAGGTATCTTCCTAGCTCCTCTATAGGTATCTTCCTAGCTCCTCTGCTTCTGCATTATTTTGATGGTTTTAAATTTTAAAACCTTATTATCCTTAGGGATGTCGATTTGGACGTCGATGTTCCTGGGCCTGATTGGCTGGTCAATGATGTGAATGATCCCGTTAGACGCTGGGATGTCCTGATCGACGATTGAGTACAGAGTGTCAGGAGACTTCATCACAATGAATTTCTGTGAAACAACAAGATTGATCAATGAAATTTATTTGATAAAGCCCTTTATGCCCGGGCAGTCGTCGCAAGGTTCTTTTATAGACACACAACAAATACATTGGGTAAGGACTCATACAAACTGCTTAACAAACTTCAGTTATAGTCAACTTATTGGACTAAAACCTGAGTTGTAGTCAACTTATTGGACTAAAACCTGAGTTGTAGTCAACTTATTGGACTAAAACCTGAGTTGTAGTCAACTTATTGGACTAAAACCTGAGTTGTAGTCAACTTATTGGACTAAAACCTGAGTTGTAGTCAACTTATTGGACTAAAACCTGAGTTGTAGTCAACTTATTGGACTAAAACCTGAGTTGTAGTCAACTTATTGGACTAAAACCTGAGTTGTAGTCAACTTATTGGACTAAAACCTGAGTTGTAGTCAACTTATTGGACTAAAACCTGAGTTGTAGTCAACTTATTGGACTAAAACCTGAGTTGTAGTCAACTTATTGGACTAAAACCTGAGTTGTAGTCAACTTATTGGACTAAAACCTGAGTTGTAGTCAACTTATTGGGTTTAAACCTGAGTTGTAGTCAACTTATTGGACTAAAACCTGAGTTGTAGTCAACTTATTGGGTTTAAACCTGAGTCATATTCACTTTTTGGGTTTAAACCTGAGTTATAGTTACCTTATTTGGTTTAAACCTGAGTTGCAATCCACTTGAGGTGTAGGGGTCTTTTCCATCCAGGCTTTTATACATGTGCTCGCCCCTCAACACGTGAGTTTGACACACGACTTCCTTGGACCAGTCCTGACAAGGACAAACCACAGAGCCAGGGACAGGGGTTCAGTTTTTTGGGTTGAGTTGCCATGGCACTACTGTGGTAAAATGTGTTTTTGTAATGTTACTGGGATGTTACACTACACATTTGTCTTTGCCATTACTTAAACATAAGGGAACATATGGTCTGGAAAGGGTTGAGCCAAATGGGACATCTGGTTTCCCTAGTCAAGGTCACCCAGTCCCCCTAGTCAAGGTCACCCGGTCCCCCTAGTCAAGGTCCCCCGGTCCCCCTAGTCAAGGTCCCCCGGTCCCCCTAGTCAAGGTCACCCAGTCCCCCTAGTCAAGGTCCCCCGGTCCCCCTAGTCAAGGTCCCCCGGTCCCCCTAGTCAAGGTCCCCCGGTCCCCCTAGTCAAGGTCACCCGGTCCCCCTAGTCAAGGTCCCCCGGTCCCCCTAGTCAAGGTCCCCCGGTCCCCCTAGTCAAGGTCACCCAGTCCCCCTAGTCAAGGTCACCCAGTCCCCCTAGTCAAGGTCCCCCGGTCCCCCTAGTCAAGGTCCCCCGGTCCCCCTAGTCAAGGTCCCCCGGTCCCCCTAGTCAAGGTCACCCGGTCCCCCTAGTCAAGGTCACCCAGTCCCCCTAGTCAAGGTCCCCCGGTCCCCCTAGTCAAGGTCCCCCGGTCCCCCTAGTCAAGGTCACCCAGTCCCCCTAGTCAAGGTCCCCCGGTCCCCCTAGTCAAGGTCCCCCGGTCCCCCTAGTCAAGGTCCCCCGGTCCCCCTAGTCAAGGTCCCCCGGTCCCCCTAGTCAAGGTCACCCAGTCCCCCTAGTCAAGGTCACCCGGTCCCCCTAGTCAAGGTCACCCGGTCCCCCTAGTCAAGGTCCCCCGGTCCCCCTAGTCAAGGTCCCCCAGTCCCCCAGTTGGGGATCCCTGACAAAAGGTTTGAAGCGCCTTGGTATGACTGGCAACTCATGAGTTGGGATGTTTTAGTTAGAGTTTGTTTTGGGGTCGTTATGTGGACTTACTGGCTGAGGTGTTTTGATGTAGGGGACCAGAACGGTCAAAGGTCCCTGTTGGCTCAGAGTCAGCATACAGCTGCCCGCTGGAGACCGACAGAAGACATTAGAAAGATGCCATTTAACAACAGCAACATTTCCATTTCTCAGTTAATGCCTGACATGATGACAACCATGGACATAGACCCATGCATGGACATACCCACACACACACACACACACACACACACCCACGCACGCACGCACGCACACACACACACGCATACGCACGCACACACACACACGCATACGCACGCACACACACACACCCACGCAAGCACACATACCCCCACACACACACACACACACACACACACACCCACACACACACACACACATACCCACGCACGCACACACACATACCCACGCACGCATACGCACGCACACACACGCATACGCACGCACACACACACACACATGCAGGTACCGAACAGATTCAAGGCCCAAGACAGCTTCCCCATGTGTGTTTCTTCCAAGTTAAGATCAAATATTCGCTCCAGCAAATTGCCATAACAACGGTGGCCATCACTGATCTCGCGGTCATTACAAACGCACCTGATCGGGGAGAAAGAGGGAAAGAGAGGAGACAGACAGAGAGATACAGAAAGAAGTGTGAGAGCCTTCAATTCAGAGTTAAATCAGAGTTGTTCAACTTCCTCCTGGAACCAAACTCGTTGTGCAGGCTTTTGTTCCAAGATGCGTAATTCATATAATATTTCTTTTTCAGGTTTTACAACGATCCTAATCAGAGGATAATCAGAGCTCCATATTTCCTTTGATTCAGATATTTGAAAATCTGTGGAATTTTTCCTCATTGTTTTAGCTGGACATTGGATATACTGTAAGGTGCCAGTTAGATGTATCTTAAGCATTTTGGTTTGAACCGGTCATGTAGAAAAAAGGATTTTAAACAGCATTGATTGATTGGTTGTCCTACCGTGGAAACCCGCCCTCATCCGTCTCACAGCGGGCAGAGGGGTGACATGTAGTCGCGTTACACAAAGACACAAGTTCACAGCCAGAAGAGGGAGTGGAACCTCTCCAACCGTCCATGCAGCTACACCTGGACTACAGGGCAAACCGACGCATACGGCTGATTCACATTCACCAGAGATGGACTAATACACTACAGAGGGCTTATCTTGGTTTGCATTATCTTTTCCATAGTGGAAGATTGTGGCTGTCAATTGCTGGAAAATCGAGCAACACGCACAGAGACCTGAGGCAGCTCCCCTCTGAAACCTCCCAGCGGGTGCAACCTGGGAGACTAACTCACCCTCCCGGGGCCAGTGTAGACACAGACAGTGGAGGCACGAGGACAGCCTCCGTTCTCCGTGTCACAGGGGTTGATGGGAACACACACCCGGCCGTCTCCCTCGTAACCGGGCTTACATCGGCACTGGAACAGCCTCCCCCCCAGCCAGGAACACTCTGCATTCACGTCACACTGCTTATCTGAACACGCGCCTGGGAGACAGACAGGAGACCACTGAGAAGAAACAGGATTTCGTGGAATTATTTGGTCTCAAATTGTATGGCGTATAAGGCAAATGGATTACAGTAACCTCTAACCAGCATTGCAAAATACTATTAGGAGTTCCCAGGTTTTCCAAGAAATTCTAGTTTTATCTGGTATTTAAGATGTCATGCATATTCGTTTTCTTCATCTAGGAACCTTGTTACAGGCTCTTCTGCAGAAACCTGGGAATTTTAAGAAGGAACTTGGCAACCCCAGTACGACTTGCGTTGTTACCAGAGCATTGGTCTCCTGTCTTCTGAAACCCAGGGAGACATTCACACACTGCCCTCTGCACATCTCCTTTACAGTGGGAGTAGGCAGTGCAGTTCTTACAGGCTGGAGACACTGGAAGGAACCAAACAGATTGATATCAACACCATCACATCTTTTCCTTCCATTACCTACAATTCCTGTCTAGTTTGGGGACAAGCTAGTCACAGGTGGGTCAAACTTCTGTATTTAATTATTATTATAATTAGTAATACCTTTTAATTTGATAGGGAGTCATTTGAGACCTAAGTCATGAGTACTGCGTAACAATACATATTTGAAGACCAGGTGTCTTCAAACCTCTCCCCTAGAACCACTCCTGAGCCAGCACACCTGATTTAACTGGTCTACTAATCCTCAAGCTCGATTGGTGAATCTCCTGAGCTAGTTCAGGGCTAAAGCTGAGATGTGGAACATCTGGGGCTCCCAAGGAGAGGTTTGGAAACCACTGCCCAATACTAGAAGTGGGGACTGACCTTGGTCACACCTGGGCCCGGTGTACGGAGGCTGACAGTAGCATTCTCCATTTCCTTCAGGCCCTTCACTACACTCTCCATTTACACAGGCACACACTGAAAAACACACCAGAACAACAGGCAGAACATTAACCGACCAATTCCCTGGACAACACACCAGAACAACAGGCAGAACATTAACCGACCAATTCCCTGGACAACACACCAGAACAACAGGCAGCACATTAACCGACCAATTCCCTGGACAACACACCAGAACTGTGAATAAGGAAGAGATGGAGGGGAAGAGAAGAGGCGGTGAAAGAAACAGTGGGAATTATGGAGAGAAGGCAGGATTTGAAGAAGGACAGAGTGGGGAGGAGGGACAAAGAGAGTGAAAGAGAATGAAAGCGAAAGAGTGAGAGAAAGAGAAGAAGGTGGAGCCACCTGATTTGCAGTCATCTCCATATGCATTCTTCTTGGTACATTGCTGGCAGGCGAAGCCTGTGAATCCGTCCTGACAACACAGTGAAGAACAGCCCCATTACACGCTTCAACCACAAACCCTCATCCATGGATTTAACAAGAGAATTGGAAAATGGCCTTTCTAAACTTAAGATTACACTGAACAACACATGCAAAGTCTGAGATCAACATTCTGAGAACGACAATTTGAGATAAACGACCTGAGATTAACATCCTAAGATTAACAACCTCCTGGACGTTACTCATCTGCAGTTACGTAGGATGTGAAATCCATCCAAACACAGGACCTGTGTTCCAAATGGCTCTCTACTCTGACTGGTCATGGTGAAAGGAAGTGCACCACTTTTCTAGGTTGCCACTTGGGATGGACCCAGCAGTAGTTTTTACAGAGGTTAACATGGTACAGTCCTCACGTTACAGACACACGTCCCATTGCCAGACATTCCATCCATGCAGGTTCCGTGCCAGTTACACGTCTTCCCGTTCCAGCTGGGACAGGCTGTAGCAAAACACAGCAACACATTGCAGGAAACATACAGATTTAGATTGCTGATACAGCCATCTGCTCTTCAGGGGCTGGCACCCAAAACTGGGTGGCCACCAATAATGACGGGAAAATAAACTGTAAAATAAATCTGTATTCCAGTTAATAATGTGATCAAGTAATCAATTAAGTAAGCATCATTGCTACATCATACATCTTTCTGAGTGTGGACCTAACATTTTTTTTTGCTCTTTACATAACATAGCATAGTATAAAAGAACAACATGGCATAACATAAGAGAATAACAGCACACAGAAAAACATAGCATTATTTGAGATAACATAGCAAAACACAACAGAATATACATTTAGGATTCTAGTTCTGTCTCCACCTGCATTTTACCTTGCATGTAAAACATGAGCACAGAGCCCTGATAAGATAACATGGATAATTGCCTTGTTAACTATGTATAAACTGGGCTTTGTACAGGGTTAGCATCTCGCATGAGGAATCTGATGACTGGGTCTTGTGTTCTGACTACCACCCCAGCCTCAGTACCAACCCCATCTCAGTACTGACCCCCTGTCCGATCTCAGAACTGACCCCCGGTCCCTTCTCAGTACTGACCTCCGGTCCCATCTCAGTACTGACCTCCGGTCCCATCTCAGTACTGACCCCCGGTCCCATCTCAGCACTGACCCCCGGTCCCATCTCAGCACTGACCCCCGGTCCCACCTCAGCACTGACCCCAGGTCCCATCTCAGCACTGACCCCCGGTCCCATCTCAGCACTGACCACCGGTCCCATCTCAGTACTGACCCCCGGTCCCATCTCAGTACTGACCCCCGGTCCCATCTCAGCACTGACCCCCGGTCCCATCTCAGCACTGACCCCCGGTCCCTTCTCAGTACTGACCTCCGGTCCCATCTCAGTACTGACCTCCGGTCCCATCTCAGCACTGACCCCCGGTCCCATCTCAGCACTGACCCCCGGTCCCATCTCAGCACTGACCCCCGGTCCCACCTCAGCACTGACCCCCGGTCCCATCTCAGCACTGACCCCCGGTCCCATCTCAGCACTGACCCCCGGTCCCATCTCAGCACTGACCCCCGGTCCCATCTCAGTACTGACCCCCGGTCCCATCTCAGCACTGACCCCCGGTCCCATCTCAGTATTGACCCCCGGTCCCATCTCAGTACTGACCCCCGGTCCCATCTCAGCACTGACCCCCGGTCCCATCTCAGTATTGACCCCCGGTCCCATCTCAGTACTGACCCCCGGTCCCATCTCAGCACTGACCCCCGGTCCCATCTCAGTCCTCCCTCTCAGTCTCCCCTGGCTCTGCTCCACACGGCAACTTGTGTTCTGTAACGTAAAGGACCTTTATAAGATCTATAAGGGTTGTAATGTACTCACGCAGACAAAGGGGACCCCAGAACTCTGCACAGCATTTTGGCAAACTGCGGGGTTTGTCACAGCTGTGGTAGCACCCTGAAAACATCTTCTTTTGATTAGCAATGGTCACTGAGTACTGGCAACTGCTTTGGCCTATGTCAGGGCCCAGTGGGGCGACGGGGAGCTTCCTGTAGCCCAAGGGACACAGCTGAGTCCTGGAGGCAGCACACGACGTACATGGGGTGGATATCTGGTGGTTCACCGTCTGATCACAGCGGCCTGAAGGACTCAGCTGCAACACAGGAGATCCATTTCATGAAGACAGAAAGACGGGTGGAAGTATAGACAGAGTTCTGGTCTAAAGTAGTGTACTATATAAGGAATAGAGTTCTGGTCTAAAGTAGTGTACTATATAAGGAATAGAGTTCTGGTCTAAAGTAGTGTACTACATAAGGAATAGAGTTCTGGTCTAAAGTAGTGTACTACATAAGGAATAGAGTTCTGGTCTAAAGTAGTGTACTATATAAGGAATAGAGTTCTGGTCTAAAGTAGTGTACTATATAAGGAATAGAGTTCTGGTCTAAAGTAGTGTACTACATAAGGAATAGAGTTCTGGTCTAAAGTAGTGTACTACATAAGGAATAGAGTTCTGGTCTAAAGTAGTGTACTATATAAGGAATAGAGTTCTGGTCTAAAGTAGTGTACTATAAAGGGAATAGGCCTCTGGTCTAAAGTAGTGTACTATATAGAGAATAGAGTTCTGGTCTAAAGTAGTGTACTATAAAAGGAATAGGCCTCTGGTCTAAAGTAGTGTACTATAAAGGGAATAGGGTTCCATTTGGAATGACTTTTACCTGAACTAAAACATCCAGAGATGATACCCTTTACTGTTCAGAATAACACTTAAGAAGGTAAAGAGTCTATAATGGCACATATTGGTTATTAAAGCCTTTGGAAATGCATTATATAACAGTTATAACATGTTAGTCAAAATAGTGTGATAACATATCAGTGCCAAATGGTGAGCCGATATTTACCTTGTTATAAAACATGTATTAGTGTTAATTTAAAACAAGTTAAGCATTTAGCAGTTGTGTTATAAATGTTTGTTACTTGTTTTTAAAGGTCATTGAAGTTAAGCCCTGATTTTAGAGTAAAGATGTACTGCAGCAGTTGGGTATTCATCACACCATATAAATAATAGGACAGAACACCAGTTCTCTGGTGTCAATGACTTAAACAAATGACAAAAGACATCCAAACCTGAGGGTTTAATCCCTTTCAATTCCATCCCAAAGAAACTGTCATCATGTACAGCTCTGGAAAAAATGAAGAGACCACTGCAACTTTTTCTTTCCTTTCCAAAAAAGTTGAAAAGGAAAGTTTTGAGTGAGGAACAGAAGCGTTCAATTTGCAATGGTCTCTTAATTTTAACCCTTCTGTTCTTCACTCAAAACCTTCCTTTCCAACGTTTTTGGAAAGGAAAGAAAAAGTTGCAGTGGTCTCTTCATTTTTTCCAGAGCTGTACATGATCACTGCACCTGCTAAGCACCTCCATAACATTGAAACTGTATATATCACCTTATACTGTGAGCAACTAGGCATCTTATCTATCGACTGCCAAACAATTCGATTTTAATAAAATAAATATGAATATGATCATTTGTAATTCAGATTAATAGTGTTATTACAAACCCTTTACAAAGGGTGCCTTCATCTAAACAGTGCCAACTGCTAAAATCTAAAGGTCCCCTGTCAAATTATTAAATGTGCCCCCTTGGATCTGTCATGGCCTGTGTACTGCTCAGTCAGAAGCCATGTCTCACCGGCTGCTGTAGGCTGCATGTAACCAAGGAGCCCAGTAACCAGAGCAACGTCCGCCCCCCTGCCGGCTGCATTGTGTCGTCCAGTGACAGTGTCTCCGCGGTAACCGACGTCCCAAACGGTGTGTCAGCGCTGAGCCCGTTTACGTGGTGTACCCCTTTGCTACTCCAAACACACGCACGCGTCTTCCCGACAGAGGCCCAAGTTCAATCCCGCTGTTTTGACCACCAGCCTCCCGGGTCCTCCTCTCGTCCCACGCCGGTCTCGATGAAGTGCAACAAGGTTGGTAGTGGTGGGAATAAAAAAAACAACCAAATAAAAAAGAAAGTCAGGCTCCTCCTCGGACCTCTTATCTTGGAGCCCCCTTGAGAAGTCAAAGATCAGAAACTCCCCAAATACCTTCCTCAGTCCTGTATCCTGAGCGCCTGCATGCACGCCTTGTCAGACAGACTGCACTAGTCAAGTTCAAAGTGGTGTCTGCAACAAGGCAGAATGAGGTAGTTGAACCCACTCAGACTCCAGACTCACAGTTTCAGCTGGGAAGGTACGGGTTTGGGTATATAATATGTGAAGATTAAGGTTCCGCGTACACGCATGTCGGTCAGAAACATGTTTTCTGTTTTACTCCAACCCCTCCTCAACGAGGAGGCGATTCCGTGGAGTAGTTTGAGTAGCGAGAGTATCTTCAGTAGAGCAGACAGGGTGAGAAACAAATCTGTTCCTGAAAGGAAGGTCTGAGGATTTCCCCTCCATGACCAAACGGATATCCTCCCTCTATGTCAGCTGACTTAGATGGCACTAACTGCACCATTTACCAGCAAAATAACAAACTGACTATTTGTGTAATCCTCAGATCGTGTGTGTGTGTTTATGTATGCGTGTGTGTGTGTTTATGTATGCGTGTGTGTGTGTTTATGTATGCGTGTGTGTGTGTTTATGTATGCGTGTGTGTGTGTTTATGTATGCGTGTGTGTGTGTTTATGTATGCGTGTGTGTGTGTTTATGTATGCGTGTGTGTGTGTTTATGTATGCGTGTGTGTGTGTTTATGTATGCGTGTGTGTGTGCTATGGCCATGAGGACCCTCACAATCCTTTAAGAGATTCAGACAGTTTTCTCCAGCTGCATCCTGCCTGCTGCAGCCACAGCACTGCCCCCATCATGTTGATCCATCAATCAAGTGGAGTTCTTAAAGCCAACAAGGGCATTAGACTGGTTAACTAACTACCCATCTATCCCCAGCCCATCAGACTGGTTAACTAACTTTCCATCTATCCCCAGGCCATCAGACTGGTAAACTAACTACCCATCTATCCCCAGGCCATCAGACTGGTAAACTTACTACCCATCTATCCCCAGGCCATCAGACTGGTAAACTAAATACATATGTTCCAATCTAGGTAATTCACACTGAACATACAGGCCTATTTGTTTTTCCGTCTTTGTTATGAGTTTCTGAGCTCAAACCCTAACCCGTACCCATACCATAACATTTATTCCCAAACTTAACTTAGCCCGAAGTTGTCCAGCATACGCAATAAACAATGATGCTCATGCTGATGGCAGGAGCATTTATTTCCTGTTTCCTGAGCACTGCTAATCAGAAGACATCCCACTAATTATCATTATCTCATGTATATCCTGTTACTCAATTACTGCAGTAAGACATTGCAGGCTGTCATTGGACTGCAGATCAGTGGCAGTGTTTGATTAGAATTTTTACATCTGTCACGATAACATCTGTCACCATAACATCTGTAACCATAACATCTGTCACCATAACATCTGTAACCATAACATCTGCCACAAGATCATCTGTCACAGCAACATGATAGAATCTGTCATGACAACATCTGTCACAACAACCCTTCCTCACCTAACGGACCAGAGACACACAAACACACACACACACACACAACCCGTCCTCACCTAACTGACCAGAGACACACACACACACAACCCTTCCTCACCTAACGGACCAGAGACACACACACACACAACCCTTCCTCACCTAACGGTCCAGAGACACACACACACACACACACACACACACACAACCCGTCCTCACCTAACGGACCAGAGACACACACACACACACACACACACACACAACCCGTCCTCACCTAACGGACCAGAGACACACACACACACACACACACACACAACCCGTCCTCACCTAACGGTCCAGAGACACACACACACACACACACACACAACCCGTCCTCACCTAACGGTCCAGAGACACACACACACACACACACACACAACCCGTCCTCACCTAACGGTCCAGAGACACACACACACACAACCCATCCTCACCTAACGGTCCAGAGACACACACACACACACACACAACCCGTCCTCACCTAACGGTCCAGAGACACACACACACACACACACACACACAACCCGTCCTCACCTAACGGTCCAGAGACACACACACACACACACACAACCCGTCCTCACCTTACGGTCCTGAGACACACACACACACACACACACAACCCGTCCTCACCTAACGGTCCAGAGACACACACACACACACACAACCCGTCCTCACCTTACGGTCCTGAGAGAACCCCAGTCTGCCTTGTCATCATTGTCTGTTCCACTGTGGTTTCCTGTCATTGTCATCCTCTTACCGCTCGGCTCAGAACTGTCTGTCCAGGGAAGGGATTGTATATGCAAGGTCAGATGGTTAAAACTGTCAGCATTCTAAATTCACAGAGTTCCCATCACAGTGAATTACATTGCCTACAGATCTACAACAACATAAAGTAACTTGGGTTGGCGAATCAAAGCTTTAAGCATTTAATAAAATACAAATATTTTCCCCACTTATCAATACACCATTCTCTTAAATCGATTTTTTTAAAGCATAAAATATACACTACTGTGCAAATGTTTGGGGTAACTTAGAAATGTTCTTGTTCTCGATAGAAAAACACATTTATGTGATTATGTTGCAATTATGTTAGCACAGCGGAAACTCGTCAGTCTATTGTTGTACTGAGAAATTAAGACTATTGCATACAAGAAATTGCCAAGATGCTGAAGATCAGTGAAGAGGCGACTCCAGGATACTGGCCTTCTAGATAAGAGTTGCAAAGAAAAAGCCATATCTTAGACTGGCCAATAAAAAGAACAGATTATGACAGGCAAAAAAAACAGATTAAGACAGGCAAAAGAACAGATTAAGACGGGCAAAAGAACACAAACAATGGACAGACACTGAACAGAAACAGACACTGGACAGAGGAAGATTGGAAAAAGGACAGCATTGTTTTTCCCTTAGCCACTTCACTGTACTTCTGTCAGTGTGTTTCATGCTGAATGGGGGTCTGTTTTAGGTTTCTTGTGGAGGGCAAAAGGTTTTCCTTGGTACATTGTTTCATTAATTTCAGCCCCTGATAATGAAAAACATCCCCATAACATGATGTTGCCCCCACCACACTTCACAGGAGAAATGGTGTTCTTTGGATGATGAGACGTGTTGTGCTTGTACCAAACTTAACGCTTTAACAGTTCTGGTTCTATTAGATCTCAGTGCAGCATTTGACACTGTAGATCACAGAACAGGCTGGAAAACTGGGTAGGACTCTCCGGGACAGTCCTTGATTGGTTACTTTGTCACCATTGGTAATCATGAATCTGATAGTGTAGCTATGACATGCGGAGTTCCCCAGGGATCAGTTCTCGGACCGCTTCTGTTCAATCTCTATATGCTACCTCTGGGCCAAATTCTACAGAACAACAACATTAACTACCATAGCTATGCCGATGATCCTCAAATATATATGGCAGCTTAATAGAGACTCTGTGTCACTGTATAGAGCACATTAATACCTGGATGAACCAATAGTCTTGAATTAAATCAAGATAAAACAGAGATGATTGTATTTGGCAACAAAAATAAGAGAACTAGTATTAGTAAAGAGCTAGATTCTCGGGCCCTAAAAACCAGGGATCAAGTGCGTAACTTTGGTGTTCTGATAAACTCAGACCTCACATGTAATAGTAATATCAAAGCAGTCACTAAAACAGCATTCTATCATCTTAAAAATATAGCCAGAATCAAGGGCTTGGTGTCCTAAAAAGACCAAGAGAAGCTCTTCCATGCTTTTATATGTAGTATGATTG
Source organism: Esox lucius (assembly GCF_011004845.1). NCBI lineage: Eukaryota > Metazoa > Chordata > Actinopteri > Esociformes > Esocidae > Esox > Esox lucius. The sequence goes on along the minus strand of NC_047570.1, from coordinate 38,033,282 downwards.
ACTACTGTAATGGCCTCTTAACTGGACTCCCCAAAAGACTAAAACAGCTGCAGCTCATTCAGAATGCTGCTGCTAGAATATTAACCAGGACTAAGAGAACAGAGCACATCACTCCGGTTCTTAAATCTTTGCACTGGCTTCCAGTCAGTTAAAGAATAGATTTTAAAGTGGTGCTTTTAGTTTATAAATCACTGAATGGTTTAGGACCCGAATACATTTCTGATCCATGAACACAGGTCAGCTAGTAGAGCCCAGAGTCCAAACTAAACATGGAGAAGCTGCATTTAGCAGTTATGCTGCACACAACTGGAATAAACTACCAGAAGACCTTAGACGTGCCCCAAATGTATACATTATTAAATCCAGATTAGAAACACTTCTCACGCACCTATGAGTGAACAGTTACACTTGACCGCACTGTTTAGCCTTTTATAGCTTTGTATGTTTTTATCATGTTTTTATTCTATTTCCATTTTCTTATTCTATGTTTTATTATTATGATGTTGTTTTGATGTTTTCATTTGTGTATTTTTTTTAATGTTATTGTATTTGTATACTCTTTATTTTTCTTTGTAAAGCACATTGAGTGTATGAATGGTGCCAAAAAAGCAGCATTTTGGTTTCACTAGACCACAAAACATTTTGCCACATGGCTTCAGAATCTCCTGATTCAAGGTATGTTTAACTATCCTACCATCATGCAGGCCATTTTTGTGGAGTACTTGGGTTATTGTTGTCACATTCACCCTTGGACCTGATTGTAAAAAAAGCCTAGTTTGCAGTTTCAGTTCTATGAACCAGCTAAGTAAACCAGAGTAACTCACCCCAGAGAACGGATGTGTCTGGATAGGTGGAGAGCTACATTTAAGCAATTACATTCAAAACATTCCCAAAGACAAACCAACACTGAATGATTTACCAGTGTTGAGACACAGCAGACTTGTGTCAGAGATGCTGACAGGGACAAGAAGAAGGGAAAAGGAGAATGTGAAGGAGGGCATAATAAGGAGGGAGATATTTAAAAACCATATGGAGATAATTTAATATCTAATAATCTTTCACAAAGGCTAAATTCTCCTGCACTAATTATCCTGGCTGTCCCCCTCAGCAACACTTTCACCCATTTAATGTGGGAATTCAACCCAGTCAGCTTCCTCTGCCCAAGCCCTCTCCACCCGCCCAGTGTCAGCCCCCCCCTGTCAGCCCCCCGCTACTCCATCAGTCTCCACTGTCTTTGTCAGTCCCCTCCCTTCACGCCATTTGTTTCCTTTCCTCTAACTTCTCCTAGCCCACGGAATGCCCACGGAATGCCTTCAGAATTCAGATCCAAATAAGCGCCTCCATCGAGTTACTAGCACAGAACAGTGACAGGAAGTGATAAGGTCTGTTCCAACAGTACGTCCCCCTGCTCCCCCAGTCCTCAACCAAGGACCTCAGACCTTGACACTTCCTGTTTTCACCAGTCAAAACATGTTCCAGGAACTTTTAAAACATACATGAAAAAAATTGTGGTAAAGAACTTTGTTTCCAAAACATTTATGAATGCATTTCATTTAATATATATATATTCATATAAATCAGAAGCAGCAAACATTTTATAATGTGCAAGGAGAATACAATGACAATCCCTTATCAGAGAATCCATTCATACAGTACAGACAGGGCAGTTACAATAGATACAATAAACAAGTCAGTGGAACTTGACCAAAACAATGAAAATGCCATGGAAACTCATCAGGAAAGAACACAAATCTACTCTTGTTTGGGAAAAAATCTAGGTATGGACCTCAACCCCAATTTAAGTTCAGGCCATTCTCACAAAACGACAACGATAAATAAAATAAAAAAACCTGAATGACACCACTTCTAGCTGGTATCCGTCTGCTAGCTGATATGAGTATGCTAGCTGATATGAGTATGCTAGCTGATATGAGTATGCTAGCTGATATGAGTATGCTAGCTGGACTACCAGCAAATGGAAAGTATAAAGAAGCGGTTGCTTCTTCTAAACCTGTAAAACTTCTAAATGTTATGCAGTGAAAACAGCCAAATACACTAGCATAGTCGGTATAGTTTGTAGCCTGATGCTAAATTAAATCACAATTCAAGGCGAACAATCTGTCGTTCTGTCCTTGAGCAAGACAATCCCATTGTCCCTCAGGATAAGAGCATCTGGTAGCTGGCCAGAATGTCATATTTTTGGGAGTGCACCAATGATCGTATTTCAGTCTCATTCGGACTGTGTTCCATTGACCTCTGCACTGCACCTATATAGCATCAACATGCAGGAAGATGTCAACTATGTGGCACTTCCTAAGAGTTAAGATCCCATCTGTCAGTTGGCCACCCACACCAGGGGGCAGCAGGGAACCTTTAGTTGGTTAAACAGCTGTACATGAAAGTGACAGAAGAGGAGGATTACGTTAAATGGAGACAAGGCCCATACTAACACAGAAGCCAATCCAATCAAGATAAAAAGCAAGAAACAAAACAATGAAGAGACGCGTCCTCGATCCAATTGCATGACAAGAAACCAGACATGGCCAGCATTGGAGGGGTTGGAATGAACCACCAAGTTTCTCAACAGTCGGTCAAAGAAACAGGATCCGGTAATGCTGACAACCACTCTGGCCAGGGCTGGGGTTAGGGCTGGGGTTAGGGGCTAGGCACATTGAGGATAGAGGGTGCGTCCCAATTGGCACCCTCCCCCCATGCACAGTGTGACTTCAGACCCCAGCCCCAAGCAACCTGGTTAGATGTAGTGCCCTAAAGGGAATAGAGTGGAGTTTGGGATGCAGACGGTCACATTCTGCTGACCATGAAGCCTTCGGTTTGTTTGTGTGTTCCAGTGACCATCCTTCTTGTTCCTGACACAATAAAGTGCATGATCAATTCCTTCCAGCAATCTAAATGAGGAAACAGCATGATGAGTAAGCTGTGCATCCCAAACTACCATCCTACTCACCGTGTAGCTAGTGGACTACTTTTAACCAGCTCTGCCACTCGTCAGAGTCCTCTGGCCTGAAGTAGTGCCCCACAGAACACAATGGGTATTTAAATAAATTCAACTGTCAGAAAGGGGCCACTCGGGGTGTGGACCAGAACAGGATGACATGGACTGGTCTGGTTTCATATTGCTATTATCTCAACAAGAACAAAGTACTTCACCCAAACGCTGCTGTATTCCCATTATAGTTAACTTCTCTTGACATAGCAGACTGTCTTTACCTCAGCCACCGGCAGACAGTCTTTACCTCAGCCACCGGCAGAAAGTCTTTACCTCAGCCACCGGCAGACAGTCTTTACCTCAGCCACCGGCAGACAGTCTTTACCTCAGCCACCGGCAGACAGTCTTTACCACAGCCACCGGCAGACAGTCTTTACCACAGCCACCGGCAGACAGTCTTTACCACAGCCACCGGCAGACAGTCTTTACCACAGCCACCGGCAGACAGTCTCTACCACAGCCACCGGCAGACAGTCTCTACCACAGCCACCGGCAGACAGTCTTTACCTCAGCCACCGGCAGACAGTCTCTACCACAGCCACCGGCAGACAGTCTTTACCTCAGCCACCGGCAGACAGTCTTTACCACAGCCACCGGCAGACAGTCTTTACCACAGCCACCGGCAGACAGTCTCTACCACAGCCACCGGCAGACAGTCTTTACCACAGCCACCGGCAGACAGTCTCTATCACAGCCACCGGCAGACAGTCTTTACCTCAGCCACCGGCAGACAGTCTTTACCTCAGCCACCGGCAGACAGTCTTTACCACAGCCACCGGCAGACAGTCTTTACCACAGCCACCGGCAGACAGTCTCTACCACAGCCACCGGCAGACAGTCTCTACCACAGCCACCGGCAGACAGTCTTTACCTCAGCCACCGGCAGACAGTCTTTACCACAGCCACCGGCAGACAGTCTTTACCACAGCCACCGGCAGACAGTCTTTACCACAGCCACCGGCAGACAGTATTTACCTCAGCCACCGGGAGACAATCTTTACCACAGCCACCGGCAGACAGTCTTTACCTCAGCCACCGGCAGACAGTCTTTACCTCAGCCACCGGCAGACAGTCTTTACCTCAGCCACCGGCAGACAGTCTCTACCACAGCCACCGGCAGACAGTCTTTACCACAGCCACCGGCAGACAGTCTTTACCACAGCCACCGGCAGACAGTCTTTACCACAGCCACCGGCAGACAGTCTTTACCTCAGCCACCGGCAGACAGTCTTTACCACAGCCACCGGCAGACAGTCTTTACCACAGCCACCGGCAGACAGTCTCTACCACAGCCACCGGGAGAAGCAATGAGGCTTAAGTGAGCAGTCTGACCAAGTCTCATAGATCTGGGCAAAACAAGTTCACTAAACAGGGAATTACATAGTTCACTAAACCGGAAGTTAAGTGGCATGAGGGAAACAGAAAACAAATACTATATGAAGACCAGCAATAAAGAAATACCTTGCTAGAGCCTCATTTTAAAAACAGAATCTAACATTCTTCATCTGAATAAAATAATATTAAGGATCATCATCATTTATCCTTTGGTCGAAAACAACTCCCCATTTACTTCAGTCAAAAGACTACAATTAGTATAGTAATACTGTTGCCTTGAAAGAAAAGACGCATTATGATACAAACACATGTTCCCTGACGTGCAGCAGATAAAGCACAACGATGGTTCTTACATGGATTCAGACCTGGAACCGACATTCCAAATGACACCCTATTCTCTAATTGGGCACTACGCCTGCCTAGGAAAAGCCCTACAGAGGCTGGTAGTGGCTCACTGCATGGAGAATAGGTGTAATTTGGGATGAAGCCATATATTTTGTTTCAGCAGCTCAACTATGACTAAGGGGGGTGGAGGCTCCACCAACTGTACTTAGGGTTTCTGCGTTCGATTATATCAGGCCAGAATGAGAGAGATTAAACGAAGCGTAAAGACATTTGAAAGTGCATGCATTACGCTGTCTATACTAGAGTCAGGTATGGGTAAGGGGAGGAGCATGTGTAAGGGGAGGGGCGACAGTATGTACCAAGACAAATAACTAATATTGCACACCTGTGGATATTCTGTACAAATTACCAGGATGCACTGGGTCTGATTATAAATTACAAGAAATGTCACAAAAGTTCCTGTGAGGAGGAAAAGGAAGTGTAAGTAGAAGAAGTGGAGGAATATTAGGGGCTTTCATTCCTCGTCTGTCCGTGACTGGTGAAATGTGACTGGTGAAATGTGACTGGTGTCTTGTTTGCTGCCTGGCTCTTGACTTGAGTCAATTTACATCTGCCTCTAAAGGCGGTAAGTAACATAACATTCATTTTGGTTGGAAAACCACCACCTGTGAATCCATCTAAAAGAAGAACCAGTGATCCAACTGAAAAACCAGTCAGCCGGTCAGTTCAAGAGGCATAAGAACCAGTCAGTCAGCCGCTCAGTTCAACAGGCAGAAGAACCAGTCAGCCAGCCGCTCAGTTCAACAGGCAGAAGAACCAGTCAGCCAGCCGCTCAGTTCAACAGGAAGAAGAACCAGTCAGTCAGCCCGTCAGTTCAACAGGCAGTTCCCGGCTGCACAGCCCCTCCCACTGTCGTGCCAGCAGGCATATCAACCTCTCCCGGCTGTCTGCTCCAGGGACGTACACGCACCATTGCACCTCGCTTTCTGCACCCCCACTGACCCCTGCCCTCCCGCCTCGTCCTGCCACCTCCTGGTCTCCAAAGTGGTCCATGGTGAGGTGGCAGAGCAGGTCAGGGCCCGGCACATCATCAAACACCAGCGTCAGTGCCTGGGGGTAGGTCTGATAGCCCATCAGCACCCGGTCCAGATCTCTGATCCGCCGGGCGTCGGTCAGCTGGTACTTGTCCCGGGGAGGGGGTTCCTTAGCGAAGTCGGGCAGAGGGTAGCTGATGTAATCCTCGTCCAGAAGGAAAACATCCGTACTGGTGAGGACCAGCGTCTTGGGGTGGAGGAGAGGCCTGCTGGCAGGTGGGGCCAGGGGAGGGAGGCCCTTCAGCGTGGGCCTGGAGGGAGGCGGGGCCAGGGGAGGGAGGCCCTTCGGTGTGGGCTTAGAGGGCACGGGGGGGGCAGCGGGGAGGCTCTGGGGGTGGAGACGCGGCTGGCTAGCAGAGACTGGGCCCTGGGTCTTGGTGCCGCTGCAGTCTGCAGACTGGGTCTGGACCTGGAAGACCAACACATAGAGCAGAATGTTGCAGGACGACGACCCAGAAGGACCTTTCCTCTCAGCCACGATGAAGGTCAGGTCCCCAATCTCTTCCTCGCTGGGGTAGATGAACTTCACCCGGCTGGAGTGGACCATCTCGTAGTTCTTCATCTTACCTGCAGACACAAACATCGTCACAAATCAGGAAGACTGAAAAACTGAAACACATTCACATTTAACTTCCACCTAATGTTAAAACGATCAAACGCAAAACATTGTCCTATCAGAGGTTTAATAACACCACGACAACCTGATGATTTGTTTCCAAACTGTGTGTAGAAGTCCTGATCTGATGGTTCAGGAGAGGGCAGCTTCTCCTGGAGGGACAGCACGGTCATCAGCTGCTGTAGGAAGCGGTGAGTCCCGTAACTGTCTCGTGTCAGACAGCAGAGGATGTTTTCTGCTGACGGCCCTGGAAGCCAAAAGCACACACGTACAACCAGGTCAGAGGTCAGATACTACTCAGGACATATCTCATTAGGTCAGAGGTTACACATTATTCAGGACATAGTTCATCAGGTCAGAGGTTACACATTATTCAGGACATAGTTCGTCAGGTCAGAGGTTACACATTATTCAGGACGTAGTTCATCAGGTCAGAGTTCATACATTATTTTGGACGTAGTTCATTAGGTCAGAGGTTAAAGACTATTCAGGACGTAGTTCATTAGGTCAGAGGTTATACACATCTCGTCTATCCCTCCCTCTCTATCCTGAACTCTGTCCCTTCCTCCCTCACACACTCCTTCCCTCCATACTCACCCACCACCCGGAAGTACTGGTCAAACAGGCCCACGTTGATGGAGTGGAGGTGGTTGAGCTTCATGGTGAAACAGTAGGACATCAGGAGTTCTGGGTCGGGCTGGTACTGAGAGTCACAGCGGTTCCCGTTCCACAGCGCTGCAGGACGTTGGACACAAGAATAAATGAACAACCACTTATTATTGTTATGACTTTTAACTGAATTGACAGAACATAAATCGTTATTGATTGAGTGATTGAAAGATCTGATGGCGGAACGATTTGCTGGCTGGGTCGTAGGCCACCCGAGTGACTGGCTGGCTGGCTGGCTGAGTGACTGAGTTACTGACTGACTGGCTGAGTAATTGGCTGGCTGGCTGAGTGACTGAGTTACTGACTGGCTGAGTGAGTGATTGGCTGGCTGGCTGGCTGACTGAGTGACTGAGTTACTGACTGGCTGAGTGATTGGCTGGCTGGCTGGCTGAGTGAGTGGCTGGCTGGCTGACTGAGTGACTGAGTTACTGACTGGCTGAGTGAATGACTGTCTGGCTGACTGCCATAAACAAGCTGACTAGCCTGTTGGCCTAACTGGCCAAGTCAATTTAATTCACCTCCCTTTTTCAGATTTAATTAAGTCTCTAATCTCACCATTTTAAAACAGATGACAGTCAAAATTCTTGGCAAGAAACTCAAATGTACAGTAGATAAGGCCTTGTGTTGTTATTGTCCTAAATGTGAATTCCTTGGCCAGTGTCAGGTTGTACTGGTGATTTTGTCCATGCTTATCTGCATCCTGTTGTCTGAAACACCCCAGAGGTCAGACCGTGGCAGTAACACTCCTGGGTTAGACACATAACACCCCCCTCCACACAAAAGATTGGGCTTCAAGCATGTTTTTCCCATTTATCTGTATTTCCTATGTAATTTCATAACAGGCTTTTATTCTGTATCTGTTGATGCATGTTTAGAAATGCAGTATAATGGGGCGAGACAGAAAGGCTATTCATTTTGAATAAATGTAAATTCCTATTATTTAACATAGAGTCCATGTCATTTATTAAGGAATGCGCTCCCTAAATATCCCTTGTCTCCTGCCCTGTTTCAAACTTAGGAGGACATGAGGTCCTGGCCCACTCCTCCCAAGTACCAGGCTTGAAAGACTTGTTGCTGTCCCTGTCCAAAGCCCCCTGGTTGTGTTGCGGATCAAGGCGATACCTGAGGATTCCTGCCACTCTGCTGACCTCCAGCTGACCCCCAGCACTGCTGATGTAAAAAGGGCTTTATAAATACATTTGATTGATTAATTGATTAATCATTCTGCTTTTAGCATTGTTCTGTTTGTTTTTATCTTTATTGTGATTTGTGTCTTGTATGGTGACCTTGAGTGCTTAGAAAGGTGCCTAAAAATAAAATGTATTATTATTATTAAGATTTGTCTCCTGAAATAATTTAGACTTCGCTAAAATAAAGGGGGTGAACACTTAAGAACACAACTATATTCAGTCACCTTCACAATATTTGAAAACTATTATTTTGTGTCGATCAATAACAAACATTAATTCAATCCAAATTTGTAAGTCAACCGATGACACCCTTCCAATCCTCCTCAAACACACTCCCTCCTCCCAACCTCCCTCCTCCCATCCTCCCCCCCTCTGTATCTCCCCCTCCCTCCCTCCTCCCAACCTCCCTCCCCCCAACCTCCCCCCTCCCAACCTCCCAATCTCCCCCTCCCTCCCTCCTCCCAACCTCCCCCCTCCCAACCTCCCCCCCTCTGAATCTCCCCCTCCCTCCCTACTCCCAACCTCCCCCTCCCTACCTCCCCCTCCCTCCCTCCCCCTCCCTACCTCCCCCTCTCTGTATCTCCCCCTCCCTCCCTCCTCCCAACCTCCCTCCTCCCAACCTCCCCCCTCCCAATCTCCCCCTCCCTCCCTCCTCCCAACCTCCCCCCTCCCAACCTCCCCCCCTCTGAATCTCCCCCTCCCTACCTCCCCCTCTCTGTATCTCCCCCTCCCTCCCTCCTCCCAACCTCCCCCTCCCTACCTCCCCCTCTCTGTATCTCCCCCTCCCTCCCTCCTCCCAACCTCCCTCCTCCCAACCTCCCACCTCCCAACCTCCCCCTCCCTGTATCTCCCCATCCCTCCCTCCTCCCAACCTCCCCCCTACCTACCTCCTCCTCTCCCTCCCTCCACACCACCTCCCTCTCCATACCTCCCCCTCTCTGCACCTCCCCCTCCCCACCTCTCCCTCTCCGTACCTCCCCCTCCCCCTCCTCTGTACGTCCCCTTCCCCCTCTCCCCCTAACCGTACCTCCCCCTTCCTCCCTACCTCCCTCTCCATACCTCCCCTCCCTCCCTCAAACACTCCTTCACTACTTCTTTCTCCCTCACTCATTTCTTATGCTCTGACTGAACATTTAACTGACTTGAATGATGTCTTACGTGACTGGTCGATGAGTGTGGAGGCGGAGTTATCCAACAGGAAGTAGAGGGCTTTAGTGGAGAGCATTATACAGGAAGTGACCTCGATGTCAGGTGACTTATAGAAAACCACAGATGACCACAGAATATGCTGTAACTCCTCCTTCTCCACCTGTGGTAGACAGACACATAGTCCCCCATAAACATCCAATATGGACAAAGACCTTTGGAACCAGCCAGTGTTTCCTGTGAGTCTACCTCAGCTATGTTTGTGTGGAAGAACCCCAGGAGGTCCTGTCCCCTGAGCCCAGAAAGGAGGGACTGGGCTGGGGACAGACTTAGGGTCAGGTGGGGTGGGACCTGGTTGTCCTCGGTCAGCTTCTCCAGCAGACACTTCGTAGGGTAGGACAGGGAGAGGGAGGGGCGGGGCCGCCGTGTGCCTCCGGGACTGCAGAGAGAGACAGACAGGTGAGGAGGAGGATATATGGAGACAGACAGGTGAGGAGGCAGATATATGGAGACAGACAGACAGGTGAAGAGGCAGATATATGGAGACAGACAGACAGGTGAAGAGGCAGATATATGGAGACAGACAGACAGGTGAAGAGGCAGATATATGGAGACAGACAGGTGAAGAGGCAGATATATGGAGACAGACAGGTGAAGAGGCAGATATATGGAGACAGACAGGTGAAGAGGCAGATATATGGAGACAGACAGGTGAAGAGGCAGATATACGGAGACAGACAGACAGGTGAAGAGGCGGATATACGGAGACAGACAGACAGGTGAAGAGGCAGATATACGGAGACAGACAGACAGGTGAAGAGGCAGATATATGGAGACAGACAGACAGGTGAAGAGGCAGATATATGGAGACAGACAGGTGAAGAGGCAGATATATGGAGACAGACAGGTGAAGAGGCAGATATATGGAGACAGACAGGTGAAGAGGCAGATATACGGCGACAGACAGACAGGTGAAGAGGCGGATATATGGAGACAGACAGACAGGTGAAGAGGCGGATATATGGAGACAGACAGGTGAAGAGGCAGATATATGGAGACAGACAGGTGAAGAGGCAGATATACGGAGACAGACAGACAGGTGAAGAGGCGGATATATGGAGACAGACAGACAGGTGAAGAGGCGGATATATGGAGACAGACAGGGTGAAGAGGCGAATATATGGAGACACACAGACAGACAGACAGGTGAAGAGGCGGATATATGGAGACAGACAGACAGGTGAAGAGGCGGATATATGGAGACAGACAGACAGGTGAAGATGCGGATATATGGAGACAGACAGACAGGTGAAGAGGCAGATATATGGAGACAGACAGACAGACAGTTTTTCTCTAATCCAATTATTTTAATAAACAAAACAGTTTATATCACAAGATTTCAACATGGAAAGGAGAAAACGAATCTACCTGTTGACCTGTAGCCTGTCAGTTCTCTTGCTCCTACTGAGGGAGGAGGGGTAGATGTTGATCGCCTGGGGACTGTCGCTGTCACTGTGCTTGTATTCTTTCCCCCCCTGCAGGAAAGCCACTGTTTTGATGTCCCTGAGGCTGGAGCGCAGCGAGCTGAACTGCCTCTGGAAACGGAGTCTGTCATGAGGCAGGGGGAACAACACCGTGACTCGCTCCTGTCCCAGCAGAAGCTCCAGGACGTGAGCGTCTCTGGGAGGGGGGCGGTGCCCGGGCCGCGGGCAGCAGGGGGGGCTGGCCGTGTCAGACCCAGACAGGTCACTCAGCCGGGGGTGTAGCAGGACAGAGGCCAGTGGAAGACGACTGAGCCTTGCAAAGGAGCGGAGCCTCAGACTGGAGTTCTCTGTCTGGTCCCTGGCCAGGGCTGGGAAGTCCACCTTCAACACATAGACATGCAACTGGGTCAGGAACAGGACACAGGGGAGGCAGCAAGAGCCTCGGTCCGCTTCGCCTCCTGGGACAATGTGGGAGAGGACGTCTGAGACACGGGGGTTGGTTGGGTTGAGGGGTGAGGCGGTCGGTCCCAAAACAGTGGAGGCGATGGGGTTGGATGATGTCCTCAAAGGAGATGACAGTTGGTTGGTGGCGGTAGAGAGGGCGGAGGTTTGGTTGGTGGCGGTAGAGAGGGTGGAGGTTTGGTTGGTGGCGGTAGAGAGGGTGGAGGTTTGGTTGGTGGCGGTAGAGAGGGTGGAGGTTTGGTTGGTGGCGGTAGAGAGGGTGGAGGTTTGGTTGGTGGCGGTAGAGAGGGTGGAGGTTTGGTTGGGGGTGGTAGAGAGGGTGGAGGTTTGGTTGGTGGCGGTAGAGAGGGTGGAGGTTTGGTTGGTGGCGGTAGAGAGGGTGGAGGTTTGGTTGGGGGTGGTAGAGAGGGTGGAGGTTTGGTTGGGGGTGGTAGAGAGGGTGGAGGTTTGGTTGGTGGCAGTAGAGAGGGTGGAGGTTTGGTTGGTGGCAGTAGAGAGGGTGGAGGTTTGGTTGGTGGCAGTAGAGAGGGTGGAAGTTGGGGGTGCAAACAAGGCCGTCTCCACCAGGTGTGCCACATAGCCTCCCTTCACACAGTCCTGGTTCTCCTCAAACTCCCAGGAGGTGAGGAGCAGTTTGAGGAGCTGCTGAGAGGTGGAAGGCTCCCCTGACAGACAGGTGGAGGAGGGGAGCTGGGCCAGGGAGCAGAGGGAGGAGTGGGCCGCCATTAAACTCTCAGAGTCCGAGAAGAGGAACCAGACGACATTGGAGGACCTGACCCTCAGCGAGAGGCAGGCGTCTGGGATGTCCAAGATGACCGAGGCGATCTGGTCACGGGGAATGACAAAGTCTGCCTCCAGGACATCTACAAGGTGCGGTAGACCGTGAGGCTGGCCGCATGGGGCTGACAGGGGAGACGGGTTATGGAGTTGGGCTGCGGAGGAGGGATCGGGGGCGTGGAACAGCGCCAGTAGGCCTTCTGTTAGCACCAAACACACAGACCTCTGCTCCACCACGTCCCCCACCTTAAGACAGAGGCACCACACCACCCTGGTCACCACCACCTCCTCCTCCGGGGCTCCATGCTCTCCCTGCACCTCAAACTCTCCCTGATCACTGAGGGAGGCAGGGCAGCCCTCACCCTCCGTCTCCTCCTCCTCCTCCTCACCCTCTTCCTGCCCCAGACCCATCTCAAAGTAGCCATCTCCAGAGGAGATGCCGGGACTGCCCAGGTAGGTGCCCTGCTGGCTGGGTAGGTCTCCGAGTATGGATGGCTTCTTCTCATTTTGTTCTTTTTTCTCTCCCAAGGCTTTGGAGATGCGTTTAGACAGCAGGGAGGTGAAGGCCGAACAGGTGGAGGCGCAGGAGAGGAGGTGGAGGGGGAGTAGCGAGGTCCTCAGGTTGCTGTAGTTCAACATGCCTCCCTCCTCTCCGTCCTCTAAGCAGGAGCAGCTAGGACAGGAGACACCAGGTTAGAGGTTTCTTCAACAGCACCCACAAGTGACAATGTTCCTCTGGAACAAGAACAGCAGCAGAAGGGAACAGGGCTTTGGTCTGGGTCCCATAAAGCACTTCCAATATCAAACCTAATACAAATGTAATACAGTTGTGCTCATAAGTTAGCATACCCTGTACCCCTGTTAAATAAACTGTCTTTTATTTAAGCATAGTGATCATATGAAGTCATTTATTATCACATAGTTGTTTGGCTCCTTTTTAAATCATAATGGTAACAGAAAACCAAAAGGCCCTGATCAAACATTTACATACCCTAGAATGTCTGGCCTTGTTACCGACACACAAGGTGACACACAAGTGAACATGGCAGTTATAGGTCAATTTCTCACACCTGTGGCTTTTTAAATTGCAATTAGTGTCTGTGTATAAATAGTCAATGAGTTTGTTAGCTCTCATGTGGACGCATTGAGCAGGCTAGATACTGAGCCATGGGGAGCAGAAAAGAACTGTCAAAAGACCTGCGTAACAAGGTAATGAACACTTGGGGATCTCTAGATACCAAGCCAAGGTCAGGTAGACCAAGAAATATTTCAGCCTTAATTTTTTATTCTTGAAAAACTCACATGTAACGTCAGGAGAAATACAGGCTGCTCAGGAAAAAGACAGTGTGGTTGTTTCAAGGAGCACAATGCGAGAACACTTGTACAAAAATTTGCTAAATTGCCGGAAACTTTTACTGCGCCAATGCCACAAAAAGTCAGGTTACAACATGCTGGACAACACCTTGACACGCCTCACAGCCTCTGGCACACTGTCATTTGGAGTGACGAGACCAAATAGAGCTTTATGGTCACAACCACAAGCGCTATGTTTGGAGAGGGGTCAACAAAGCCTATAGTGAACAGAACACCATCCCCACGGTGAAGCATGGTGGTGGCTCACTGATGTTTTGGGAGGGTGCAAGCTCTAAAGGAACCGGGAATCTTGTCAAAATGTACCACCTCCAGTGGTTACAGCTGAAAAAGGTGAAGATTCTGGAGTGGCCATCACAGTCTCCTGACATTAATATCATCGAGCCACTCTGGGGAGATCTCAAATGTGCGTTTCATGCAAGACAACCAAAGACTGACATGGAGGTATTTTGCCAAGACGAATGAGCAGCTATACCGCCTGGAAAGAAACTATTACAAAAGACTGCACGCTGTCATTGATGCTAAAGGGGGCAATAAACAGTGTTAAGAACTAATGCAGACATTTGAACTGGGGTCAGTGTTGCAATGTTTTGTTTTATGATTGTGCCATTCAGTTATGACCTACAGTTGAGTGTGAATCCCATTAGAAATAAAAGACGTGTTTTGCCTGCTCACTCATGTTCTCTTTACAAATGGTACATATATTACCAATTCTTCAAGGGTATGCAAACTTACGTATGTTTGACAGGTTAGAAAGGGCCTTTAAAGTCAGAGACATCCGAACTGACCAGGGAGGCTGAATGTTGGAAGAGATCTGGCGCCTTCTACAGACATTTAAGTGGATCATTGACCTCCATTTTAGCTACAAGCCTCTATGGGGATGGGCATGAAATTAATTTCAACTGATTATGAATAGCCTCTGCTAAATGACTGATATGTAAAGGAAAAACTGTACTGTAGGTAAAATGGAAATGTGTGAGATGTTACCACATACCCAGGGCATATTTAATGAATTAAATAACTAAACAATTCATAACCAAAAACATTTGATTAATTGATTCATTATTTGTTCACAGGTAAACTGTTTAAATCTGCATGCTTCACAAAGTACCTAGTGTTTGGCTGGTATTGCCTGGGTTGGGGACCGGACAGTTGAAAAGAAAAACTGGTATCATTATCAAGCAGGTGACTGGTTAGCTGAAACACACAAAACACTAGAATCATTATAACGCTTTAATAATATAATAGACATATTATGAAATAAGTTGTGAAAACGTAATGGTGTTTGTTCTTTCTTGAGATATCAGATGACTCACCGTTAGCTGTTCCTCACAAGACACAGTGTTCACATCATCGTAGCATCCAGGGGTATCAAGTGCAAAATCCACAGGGGTCAATATTTGTGGGGGAACCAACTCATCATCTCTACAAATTACATCTGGAGAAAAACATGTTGAAATTGTTATCTGAAAGGTGTACTGCTTTATTTTTTTTCTTCGCTCCCAATTTCATGAATCAATTATGTATACACAGAAGTCACGGGAGAGTCAAAGGCCAAACCTCCCCCTTCTGATACACATCCCAATGAACCCCTCGACAAGCCCTTCGGCCCGTTATCCCACCACTCAGAGCCAACAGAAAGTCTTAGACGGCGGTGGAGGTCACACTCTTGGGGCACAGACTCAGTGTTGGAGCCGGGGGAACAGTCAGCATGCCACAAAGAGGATCTGAACATCCAGCCTTGATGACACAGGGGAACCCGGTTGACACAGGGGAACCCGCGTCAGACAGGGGAACCCGGATGACACAGGGGAACCCGGATGACACAGGGGAACCCAGGTCAGACAGGGGAACCCGGATGACACAGGGGAACCCGGGTCAGACAGGGGAACCCGGGTCAGACAGGGGAACCCGGGTCAGACAGGGGAACCCGGGTCAGACAGGGGAACCCAGAAGCAGAGACTAAGATCACAGCTTCACTTGGAGAGTCCGTCTCATCTTATTTTAAAAGCAAAATGTGCCGAGGAGCAAAATGACAACTACTACACTTTAAAAAGTGTGTTCAGCAAGCGGCACTGTTTTGACAGTGTGAATTTGAGGTCTGAGTCATTGTGTATCAGCAGGATTATTGGGAGCTTTGTCTAAGATGGCTACGGGGTTAGCAATGGTGAGCAATAATCCAGCAAAATGTGACAAGACATTTCCAGCACAAAATGAGTGGACCAAGGGCCATTTGAAAAACAGATGAACTTCACCTTTACCACAAACACAGCTACAGAGCTGCTAAAAGAAACTGGTGGTAAAAACAGATGAACTTCACCTTTACCACAAACACAGCTACAGAGCTGCTAAAAGAAACTGGTGGTAAAAACAGATGAACTTCACCTTTACCACAAACACAGCTACAGAGCTGCTAAAAGAAACTGGCGGTAAAAACAGATGAACTTCACCTTTACCACAAACACAGCTACAGAGCTGATAAAAGAAACTGGCGGTAAAAACAGATGAACTTCACCTTTACCACAAAAACAGCTACAGAGCTGCTAAAAGAAACTGGTGGTAAAAACAGATGAACTTCACCTTTACCACAAACACAGCTACAGAGCTGCTAAAAGAAACAGTAAAAACAGAGGCGGTGACAGGGAGATAGAGAGAGGAGCAGGCCCCACCCAGCAGGCTGGTACATACATGATTACCTTGGCTGGAGCAAGCTGAGGCGGAGGCTGAGGCAGAGGCGGAGGCAGTGGAGATGAAAGAGGAAGAGGCAGCAGTGACAGAGCCTGAAGAGGAGGACGGCCTGTGGGATCCACCAACGGACCCTCTGGGGGCCTCACTGATCTGACAAAAACATCAGCAGGCCTTACTTTAGTCAAGATATCATGTCTTACTAAGTGGTTAAAGAGCAAACGCAGCAAGAATCAACTCTTCACTTTTGTGGAAAATGTCAACATGTCCTATCTTGCCCATATATTGGATGGCAACACCTCTATATAGACATGGCTTCATATGAAATCGACTTGTGAGAACCTAGCCACGAAAAAAAGCTAGCCAAGATAACAGTCAGTCTTTTTTCAACTTTTGTGAAATAATCCAATAATGCTTAACAAGGTTATTGGCTGGAAATGTATAACTAAATGTGATTATTAATTATTATGTTGCATGGATCCAATGTTTATATTTGTTTACATATGCAATTGCAAAATCTATTTCAAGGATTTGACAGACGGGTGTCTACTTGCCATGAGACATATTAATCCACACCTCTAGGAAACATATCATTTGGGTATGTTGTCAAGGCCCCTAGATTTCTTAATGACCAAGCACTAATGAGCAGGGTCTAATTCATTTTAGGTCTCTGGTATATTGCCAATATGGCGTAGCTAACTGCTGTATCCAGGCACTCAACAAGGTGCCCTGCCTCATCCCTTAGTGGAGATATTTCAGCTAAAATACCACACCATCCTTGAGCCCTAGCAGTGAAATACCTTACATACCACAGAGAAATTCAGTATATGGCAAGATATTAAATGGAAATGGAAACATGGCTTGATGGAAATTATTCCATAGTTCTGGTTTGGAACATTTAAATGAATTTATTTTTGTCAGTAATGGGAGGTGGAAGAAGTGGCACTCAGGGTTCTTTAAAAATAAAAAGAACAACATTTCTAGTTTCAGATTATTTCTCAGAAATGGCCACAAGGGGGACTAGTTAGCTCAGAAATCTGTCAAGATGAACCAGCAGTGACATCACTGAGTGCTCTGGTGTGAGACATGGCACTAACAGAGACACCAAATATTCAAGACAGTGATCATTGTTTGCAAAAACATCAGAGTGACTGGAGCTCAAACCACGACACTGAGCGAACCCACCCAGTCTACAGCACAAGATACAGGGACTCAAACCACGACACTGAGCTAACCCACCCAGTCTACAGCACAAGATACAGGGACTCAAACCACGACACTGAGCTAACCCACCCAGTCTACAGCACAAGATACAGGGACTCAAACCATGACACTGAGCTAACCCACCCAGTCTACAGCACAAGATACAGGGACTCAAACCACGACACTGAGCTAACCCACCCAGTCTACAGCACAAGATACAGGGACTCAAACCACGACACTGAGCTAACCCACCCAGTCTACAGCACAAGATACAGGGACTCAAACCACGACACTGAGCTAACCCACCCAGTCTACAGCACAAGATACAGGGACTCAAACCACGACACTGAGCTAACCCACCCAGTCTACAGCACAAGATACAGGGACTCAAACCACGACACTGAGCTAACCCACCCAGTCTACAGCACAAGATACAGGGACTCAAACCACGACACAGAGCGAACCCACCCAGTCTACAGCACAATATACAGGGACTCAAACCATGACACTGAGCTAACCCACCCAGTCTACAGCACAAGATACAGGGACTCAAACCACGACACTGAGCTAACCCACCCAGTCTACAGCACAAGATACAGGGACTCAAACCACGACACAGAGCGAACCCACCCAGTCTACAGCACAATATACAGGGACTCAAACCATGACACTGAGCTAACCCACCCAGTCTACAGCACAATATACAGGGACTCAAACCACGACACTGAGCTAACCCACCCAGTCTACCGCACAAGATACAGGGACTCAAACCACGACACAGAGCGAACCCACCCAGTCTACAGCACAATATACAGGGACTCAAACCACGACACTGAGCTAACCCACCCAGTCTACAGCACAAGATACAGGGACTCAAACCACGACACTGAGCTAACCCACCCAGTCTACAGCACAAGATACAGGGACTCAAACCACGACACAGAGCGAACCCACCCAGTCTACAGCACAATATACAGGGACTCAAACCATGACACTGAGCTAACCCACCCAGTCTACAGCACAATATACAGGGACTCAAACCACGACACTGAGCTAACCCACCCAGTCTACAGCACAATATACAGGGACTCAAACCACGACACTGAGCTAACCCACCCAGTCTACAGCAGAAACTGTTTACAGCAGCACAGCTTATGTGTTACAGGGTCCTCAGAGAGGATAGAAGTCCCTTGACTTTTTTTTCACTGCAAATTGACAATATCTACAGCTCCGGAACAAATTGAGACCACTGCACTTTTTTCTTTCCTTTCCAAAAAAGTTTTGAGTGAGGGACAGAACCGTTCAATTTGCAGTGGTCTCTTAATTTTAACCCTTCTGTTCCTCACTCAAAACCTTCCTTTTCGACTTTTTGAAAAGGAAAGAAAAAGGAGCAGTGGTCTCTTAATTTTTTACGGAGCTGTAGATTGTGTCACTAATATAAGTCTATATTGTATAATATCCAACTGGAAGTAAAAAAAAATTAAACATTTACAAATGAATTAAAAATGAATAGTTGTAATGTCGTAGGTGAATACAAATTCACACCCTGTGTTATGAGGAGCTTAAACAGAGTCAGGGGTAAACATTTGTTTCACAAATCACGTAATAAGTTGCACGGAGTCACTGCGTCTGCAACAATAGTGCTTACTCTGACTTCTGAATGACTAACGCAACACTGTACTCAACATACAATTATCTGTACGGTTCCTCGGGCACAGATTCTGCCACAAAGGCCGGGGACATTTTCCAAAGCCTCACAAAGAAGGACACCGATATGTAGAAGAGTACATTCATACAGGCATGTCAAAGTAACTCATTAGGCGTTGGATGGTTTAACAGGACATCCAGTGAGTATACAGACAGCCCTCCTTCCTAAAGGAGCTGACGTGCAAGAAGGAAAACTCAGGGATTTCACAACAAAGGTTTAACAGCCATGACGACAATACTGAGAATCAAACAACATCACTGTAGTTACTCAACAATACTAGCGTAAGTGAAGAGCTGGAGGCGTGTACAGACAAGAAAAGATGGTTCAATATTCCAGGGTGGTCTAATTATAGTTTTGACTTGAATTGGCTGCATAATCTATGTCAAGACTTGACAAAGGCTGTCTAGGAATGATCAACAACTACTGCTACTAGACTGAGCCTGAAGTAAAAAAATATAATAAACATAGAAATTGGTGGGCAAATCTTGTACAATCCAGGTATACAAAACACAAAGAGACCAACTCAAGAACAACTGCATCTGTATTAACTTGGGTGTTTAAATACTTTGGCAATCAACATAAAAAAGCGTTTTGTTGTTCCTGAAGTTGAGAAGATGTTTAGAATCTCAACAGAGAAGGATCTCCCTCAGTGCCTGGAGACGAGTATGAACCAAATCTGGAACAACACTGGCTGCATTGTCATTGAGCAGACAACTTGTTCAGTGTAGATCCACTCTATTGTCCCTGTGGTGGAAATTAAGGAGGATCCTCAGTTGTTGATTATGAGGCTGGAAAGGCGGAGAAGCATGTAGCTACTGATGCTGTATCTTCATTTGAGCCATTTTCACACAGTGACAGGCAATGGAAAATAATAACTTTTTTATATGTTCTGAAAAAAATATTAACAGGACAAATCAAGTCTGACTTTAAATTGTAAATTACAATATTTAAAAACCCTTTCAAATACTCTTCAGTTTTGCATGTCCTACTGTGCAGAATAATTTCCACAATGAGAATTATCAAATTACGATGCAACATTCGTACTGTATGGCAGTCGTCATAGTGATGATGAGCAGGTAGGTGTTTGGATTTCAACCAGCTGGCTCAAGCTTTGTTTAATCACAACCATCTGAGTCTTCAGTCCATTTAAAAGGCTACACAGAATTTGATTACGGTTATTAAGTAGAGATATACAGCCCTGAATCACCAAACACCTAAAAAATAAACAAGCTGTAGTCAGATTGACAAATGATCCAAGCTGATATTTTCTATCAGTCACAGGGAAAAGCCCAGTAAATAATTAGCCATTCAAAAAGCAAACAAATGGTAAAACTAAAAGAGGTGTGTTAATAACCACTTTTAGGACAATGTTTGTCTACAGCACACTGACTCCACCCCCTGGAGGTCCCAGACACACGCCAGCAAAACACAACGGTTAACCAAATTTCTCCTACCCCTGATTTCAGTCCAATTTGTGCTTATGGCTTTGCCACGTCACTGCAACTTCTGGCAGGATTGACAGCATCAAAATCTACCACAAGGAGTCGCAAGAGCAAGGCGAGCAAAGGCAACCCCCCCCCCCCCCCCCCCATTGTTGGTACGCTGAGAACCAGGATCTGAATACCAGGTAACAATGATGTATTCTGAAGAAGCACAATTCAGATGTTTTCAGAAGTTCTGCTAGGGCTCAAGTTTTAAGAATGTTCTTCAGATACCAATGATCAATAAAAGGTGTATCCAGTTCAGTTACACTACCTTCTTGTCATTATTGTTGGACATTCGGCCTTTGGCTTCTTTGGCTTTCTGAATGGCTTTTAACACCTCCACCGTGTCCAGCTCCTTCTCCGTCGGGGCGGAGCTGTCCAAACACACCTTCCAGACACGCAGAACCACATCAACAGGCAGGAAATAAACCAAAACATATTGTCAGAACCACATCAACAGGCAGGAAATAAACCAAAACATATACATCAGAACCACATCAACAGGCAGGAAATAAACCAAAACATATTGTCAGAACCACATCAACAGGCAGGAAATAAACCAAAACATATACATCAGAACCACATCAACAGGCAGGAAATAAACCAAAACATATACATCAGAACTGGTGAGTGTTTGTTCATACCTCTGAGGCCCGGTCCCAGAACTGAGCCAGCACCTTGGTTCTGTAGTCCGGGACGATGCACAGGGGATTGTCAGCCAGACTCAGCCTCTCCAGGCAGGGCAGGGGTCCGATGTACCGGACCTCCTCCAGCTGATACCACCCAGACAACATCCATTCATTATTTTCAGTTTAGATGGACCAAAGATGAACGTTGCTTTTATATTTATAACACATCGCATGAATAATTAACATGTTAGATTTTTCTAGACGAATGCACATAAATATATGGCCAAAAGTACACTGACACTTTATTCACATAATGAGCTATTTCTAGAATACGGTTGAATTTTTTTTATCTTTTGGTATCCACATACATACTGTCAGAATAATTAACTAAAAATGAGCTTATTTCACAAAGAATCCAAAAATGACCCAACAATATAGTTAGCACCTTATAGTATTAATTATAATAATACGTTATAATAGAGTTAATAGATGATTCTTCTTTACTGTGGAACTAAACTCCCCTGGGGTGAATTGCAAGTGCCTGCAATTGGAAAGTACGTTACGTTATCAGGACGTTTAAGGTCCATGCCACGGTAGTCAATCTCCATGGATGTGACCACAAGAGAACCTGATGCCAAGGTAGTCAACCTCCCTGGACATGACCACAAAAGAACCTGTTGCTACAGTAGCCAACCTCCCTGGACGTGACCACAAGAGAACCTGATGCCAAGGTAGTCAACCTCCATGGACGTGATCACAAAAGAACCTGTTGCCACAGTAGCCAACCTCCCTGGACGTGACCACAAGAGAACCTGATGGAAGATCCTGGCAAAGCATTATTCGTATTGTCGAAAAATCGCCTCAGATCAACTGCCCAACAGATTTAAACTGATCTTCAGACACCAGGTACGACAGAGTCACACCATCCATCGCTAACTCATTGAAAAGGGATTGTATGGTAGAAGACCAACTGCTGAGACAAAGGCATAAGAATTCCTGATGGCAGTTTGTCAAAACACATCAACATGCCACAATTCTTTTGGGACAATCAAGACTAATTATAACTTAAAGCAGAACATTTATTTATAGAAAAAAAAGAATGAAGCCTTCAAAGAAAACAACACCTCCCTCGCAGTCAAACATGGAGGAGGTTCAGTAAAGAACACCTTCCCCACAGTCAAACATGGAGGAGGTTCCGTAAAGAACACCTTCCCCACAGTCAAACATGGAGGAGGTTCAGTAAAGAACACCTTCCCCACAGTCAAACATGGAGGAGGTTCAGTAAAGAACACCTTCCCCACAGTCAAACATGGAGGAGGTTCAGTAAAGAACACCTCCTGAGTCAAACATGGAGGAGGTTCAGTAAAGAACACCTTCCCCACAGTCAAACATGGAGGAGGTTCAGTAAAGAACACCTTCCCCACAGTCAAACATGGAGGAGGTTCCGTAAAGAACACCTTCCCCACAGTCAAACATGGAGGAGGTTCCGTAAAGAACACCTTCCCCACAGTCAAACATGGAGGAGGTTCAGTAAAGAACACCTTCCCTCTGTCAAATATGGAGGAGGTTCAGTAAAGAACACCTTCCCCACAGTCAAACATGGAGGAGGTTCAGTAAAGAACACCTTCCCCACAGTCAAACATGGAGGAGGTTCAGTAAAGAACACCTTCCCCACAGTCAAACATGGAGGAGGTTCAGTAAAGAACACCTTCCCCACAGTCAAACATGGAGGAGGTTCAGTAAAGAACACCTTCCCCACAGTCAAACATGGAGGAGGTTCCGTAAAGAACACCTTCCCCACAGTCAAACATGGAGGAGGTTCCGTAAAGAACACCTTCCCCACAGTCAAACATGGAGGAGGTTCAGTAAAGAACACCTTCCCCACAGTCAAACATGGAGGAGGTTCAGTAAAGAACACCTTCCCCACAGTCAAACATGGAGGAGGTTCAGTAAAGAACACCTTCCCCACAGTCAAACATGGAGGAGGTTCAGTAAAGAACACCTTCCCCACAGTCAAACATGGAGGAGGTTCAGTGATGTTTTGGGGTTGTTTTGCTGCCTGTGGCACTAGAAGTTTTAAAGTTCTCTGTCAAAACACACTTCAAAAAGCACCCAGGAATAGTTCAGGGTCAAACAATGGACTGGCCCTTGTTATGTCAGAATTCAAACAGGTTCAGAATGACCTGGCCTTGAGAAAACAAAAGCAGAAGTTCAGTGGCCAGGAAGAATTCCCTAAAGGAATAATCATCTGAGGAACATAACGATTCATCAGTCATACCAGGCTCAGAATAACCTGGCCTTGAGAAAACAAAAGCAGAAGTTCAGTGGCCAAGAAGAATTCCCTAAAGGAAGAATCATCTGAGGAACATAACGATTCATTAGTCATATCAGGTTCAGAATAACCTGGCCTTGAGAAAACAAAAGCAGAAGTTCAGTGGCCAGGAAGAATTCCCTAAAGGAAGAATCATCTGAGGAACATAATGATTCATTAGTCATATCAGGTGATGAAACCTCACCCTACATCCTTCCAGTCTAGATCAGAAAATCTAATGTGTCTACATTAAACTACAATGATAATTCAGCAAATTTAAATTATAATTCATAATATACAAAATGTACAATATAATTTAATTAAAGGGAAAGGTAGGCCAACTGATAGAGGTGTGTCTCATGCTTTAAAAGCCATGACTGTCTGTGCAGCCCTGAGACTGTTAGGAAGGGAGTTCCAGAAGTCCAATGAAAGAAAAGGCACAGTCTCCAATTTTTCAAAGCCGAGTTCCGGGTTCCTTGAGCAGATTGACGTTGCTAGACCGTAGATGGCGCAGAGGTTCATGGGGGAGAGCAGGTCAGATAAGTAATCATCAATAGCTTTATAGACTAAAAGGATTATTTTAAAGTTAGTTCTTTGAGGGACAGGAAGCCCATGAAGGTCAACAAGGAGAGGTGCGATGAAGGTCAGCTAGGAGAGCTGCGATGAAGGTCAGCTAGGAGAGCTGTGATGAAGGTCAGCTAGGAGAGAATGTTTTTATTGTCTGAGGATCCTTGCAGCGCAGTTTTGGATGAGCTGTATTTTATTAATAGAATTTGCTGGCAGGCCCCCTAGTACTGCATTCCCATAATCAATTCTGGGGAAAACAAATGAGTGGATTAGCTTTTCTGCTTTTCAGTGAAAGTGAGAGAAGGTCTTAGGAAGGTCTTGGACTCCGGCAGGGCTGCATTTCTGAATTTCTAGGTGCAGCCAGGGGCCGGAGGGTGTCAGGTTTGGGGACCACACGATTTTGTCTCTGCTCTTTGCGGATGATGTTGTCGTGTTGGCCCCTTCAAACCAGGACCTTCAGCATGCACTGGGACGGTGTCTGCACGTTTTTGGTTTTTCCTATAAATGGGTTCCCAGTTCACACCTACACAACCAGGTGAGGGTCGAAACTAACCAATTAGTAACCTAATTAGTCAATCAAGTACAAGGAGAAAGCGAAAACCTGCAGACACACGGCCCTCCGTGGAATAGTTTGGACACCCCTGCGCTGGAGGGACTATGTCTCCCGGCTGGCCAGGGAACGCCTCTGTGTCCCCCCGGAAGAGCTGGAGGAAGTGTCTGGGGAGAGGGAAGTCTGGGCATCTCTGCTTAGACTGCTGCCCCCGCGACCCGGCCCCGGATAAGCGGAAGATGATGAATGAACGAATGAATATATAGACATAAACACATATTCATTTGTATTTCAAGCTTGTATTATTATTTCTCAGGGCCACATTGAGAACTGATCTGCTCGCCACTCCAGCAGTCTGAAAGCACAGTCAGTAACTTGTGACAACAGAGTTGGTAGGTTTGGTTTTCAACACATCGTTATGTGGGGCAGACTGACTGATAAATTACCCTTCCCATTACAAGTCTATTGGAGCTGAGGTCCCGCTTGGTTTATTTTGTGTTTCTTAATCCTGGTCCTGGGGACCAAAAGGGGTGCACTTTTTGTTTTTACAAAAGCACTCACACACCTGATTCAAATGTTGCCCTACCATGTACACACTTAAATGACATAATAAACCTATCATCAAGCCTTTAATTTTGAATCAGGTGTGTGAGTGTTAGGGCAAAAACAGAAATGTGCACCACTTGGGGTCCCCAGGACCAGGATTGGGAAACACTGGGTTAATTGATTAGTTTTCCTACCTGTCCTAGTCGGTTGGAGCTGAGGTCCAGGTTGACTAGAGAGTAGAGTTTGGAGAGGCCGGCCAGGCTGTCCATTTGGTTGCCAGCCAGGTTGAGTGTCTTGATGTTGCCTAGTCTGGTGTGGACCCCCTCTAATCCTGTTAGTCTGTTGTAGGACAGGTCCAGGTGGACGAGGTTGTACAGGTGCTGAAATGAAACCAGATGTTGGCTTAACATCTTCTGCTCGTAGGGTTAACATCCATCAAATAGTGTTACTGTAATATTGTACGTGGCTCAGTAATTTACCGTAATTCATTAATTAAAAGCAACACACCAAAAACGTCAACAAGATAGAGACGTCTTCTATTGAGGGTAAAGCGAAGTGTATCTATGCAGCTCTGAACCGTGTACGGCTAAGGTCTCCACCCACCTGGAGGTGATCCACCACTGACAGCTGGTTGTAACTGAGATCTAAGAATTCAACTTCTGGTATCAGTTTCTGAAAATCAGCACAAAGAAATGTTTGCTGAACGCTTTTCCATAATCAGACAGACAGTATACTTTTCCTGACCTAGTGGCAGCCAGGTAGTATGTTCCACATTCACACACACACACACACACACACACACACACACAGTCGGTCACCACAAGCATTTATTTAACGTCCATTAATATACAAACTGTCTTATATTGTTTTTGACAGAGCTGTACATTTCTTGTAACACCATACAAGGTCAACAACTGAGAATGTGTATTTTTACATTGTACCTCTGCAACCTTGTTGTCTTGAGTTGAAATTCAACACTACTGTTGTTTGCTCCTTGGGGTTTAAGGCCAGGTGTTTTGTAAAAGCACTTTGTGACATCTGCTGATGTAAAAAGGGCTTTATAAATAAATTTGATTGATTGATTGAGAAATAGAAAATCATTATTGGCCCTTATGTGGTCGTGTGTCAGAGAGGTTAGGTTATATAAGTCTATTTACAACCCTGCTTCTAAAAATGTTGGGACACTGCGTAAAATGCAGATAAAACAAAATGCATTCATCTTCTTCCGCATATCCGGGGCCGGGTCGCGGGGGCAGCAGTCTAAGCAGAGATGCCCAGACTTCCCTCTCCCCAGACACTTCCTCCAGCTCTTCCGGGGGGACACCGAGGCGTTCCCAGGCCAGCCGGGAGACAAAGTCCCTCCAGCGTGTCCTAGGTCTTCCCCGGGGTCTCCTCCCAGTGGGACGGGCCCGGAAACACCTTCCGGAACAGATGCCCAAACCACCTCAGCTGACCCCTCTCGATGTGGAGGAGCAGCGGCTCTACTATGAGCTCCTCCCGGGTGACCGAGCTTCTCACCCTATCTCTAAGGGATCGCCCAGCCACCCAGCGGAGAAAGCTCATTTCGGCTGCCTGTATCCGGGAACTTGTCCTTTCGGTCATGACCCAAAGCTCATGACCATAGGTGAGAGTAGGAATGTAGATTGACCGGTAAATTGAGAGCTTCGCCTTGCGGCTCAGCTCTTTCTTCACCACGACAGACCGATACATCGACCTCATTACTGCAGAAGCTGCACCGATCCGTCTGTCAATCTCCCGTTCCATCCTTCCCTCACTCGTGAACAAGACCCCTAGATACTTAAACTCCTCCACTTGAGGCAAGAATGCATTCATGTTGAAATAATTTCATCCCTATATTTAATTGAAAATAGTACAAAGACAACACAAGAAATATTGAAATGTTATAGGTTTTGGAAAAATATATGCCCATTTTCAATTTGGGTTGCATCACCTCTTCTTTTAACAACACTCTGTAAGTGTTTGGGAACTGAGGAGACCAGTTGTTGTAGTTTTGAACGTGAATCTTTTTCCTATTCTTGTTTGATATAGGA
The DNA here is from genome assembly GCF_011004845.1 of Esox lucius. NCBI lineage: Eukaryota > Metazoa > Chordata > Actinopteri > Esociformes > Esocidae > Esox > Esox lucius. Next base: position 38,006,052 of record NC_047570.1, on the reverse strand, counting down.
TTTCAGCTGCTCAACAGTTCAGGGTCTCCTTTGTCGTATTTTACGTTTCATAATGTGCCAGATGATTTCAAAGGGCACTAGAACAGTGCGCTGATAACAAGCCGGATGGTCCCTTTCCTTTTTAGTCCAGAGGACGCGGCGTCCATGATTCGCAAAAATTATTTACAGTTTGGATTTGTCAGACCACAGGACAATCTGTCCATCTTAAATGAGCTCAGGCCCAGAGAAGGCAGCAGTGTTTCTGGATCTTGTTCATAACTGGTTTCTTCTTTGCATGGCAGAGTTTTAACTTGCAATTGTAGATGCAGCGACATACTGTGTTCACAGACTGTGGATGTTACTGAACCCATGCAGTGATGTCCACTACAGAATCATGTCTGTTTTTAATACAGTGCTGCCTGAGGGCACGAAGATCACAGCCATCCAATATTGGTTTTTAGCCTTGTCCGTTGTGTAGAGATTTCTCCAGATTCTGGGAATCTTTTAATTACATTATGTACTGTACATTCTCAGTGGTTGAGATCTCCAAACTCTTTGCAATTTCACATTAAGAAACATTATTCTTAAATTGTAGCATTATTTGCCAGCGTAGTCTTTCAGAGTAGTGAATCCCTCCCCATCTTTAGTTCTGACAGACTCATCCTCTCTGGGATGTTCTTTTTATACCCAGTCATTTTACGGACTTGTTGCCAATGAACCTAATTAGTTGTGTGATATTACACCAGGTTCTTTTTTTGTATTCATCAACTTTTCCAGTCTTTTGTTGCCCCTTTCCCAGCTTTTTTGAAACATGTTGCTGGCATCAAATTCAAAGTGGACATATATTTTTCAAGGAACAATAACCTTCGTCAGTTTCAACATTTTGTACTATATTCTACTGAATATAGGTTATAAATGATTTGTACATCATTGCATTCTGCTTTTAATTTCATTTTACACAGCTAACCAACTTTTTGGGAAACAAGGTTTATTGTATATTAGAGGCTAGGTTATAGTAGTATAGTAGGGACCAACTTATAGTAGTCTAGGTTATAGTAGACTATTAGGGACTAGGTTACAGTAGTGTTGGGACTAGGTTACAGTAGTGTTGGGACTAGGTTACAGTAGTGAATTAGGGACTAGGTTACAGTAGTGAATTAGGGACTAGGTTACAGTAGTGATTTAGCGACTAGGTTATAGTAGCGTGTTAGGGACTAGGTTACTGTAGTATATTAGGGACTAGGTTATAGTAGTGTGTTAGGGACTAGGTTATAGTAGTGTGTTAGGGACTAAGTTACAGAGGTTTATTAGGGGCTAGGTTAGAGTAGTGTGTTAGGGACTAGGTTACAGTAGTGTAGTTGGGACTAGGTTACAGTAGTGTTGGAACTAGGTTATAGTAGTGAATTAGAGACTAGGTTACAGTTGTGAATTAGAGACTAGGTTACAGTAGTGAATTAGGGAATAGGTTAGAGTATTGAATTAGGGACTAGGTTAGAGTATTGAATTAGGGACTAGGTTATAGTAGTGAATTAGGGACTAGGTTACATTAGTGAATTAGGGACTAGGTTACAGTAGTGAATTAGGGACTAGGTTATAGTAGTGAATTAGGGACTAGGTTACAGTAGTGAATTAGGGACTAGGTTATAGTAGTGAATTAGGGACTAGGTTACAGTAGTGAATTAGGGACTAGGTTACAGTAGTGAATTAGGGACTAGGTTACAGTAGTGAATTAGGGACTAGGTTACAGTAGTGAATTAGGGAGTAGGTTACAGTAGTAAATTAGGGACTAGGTTACACTATAGTGTCTCACCACCGAATGGTCTATGCAACGTATGTGATTGTGGCTCATGTCCAGGGTGGTGAGGGTCTTCCAGGTAGGAATGACGGTGGTGACAGGACAGTCTGTAGACACACCCTCCGCTACCCAGAGGGGAAACTCACTGGCCTCTGGGACCAGCAGGTCCTACAACACACAACAGAGAGGGGTCTGTAGAGATTTAACAACACTCAACAGAGAGGGGTCTGTAGAGATTTAACAACACTCAACAGAGAGGGGTCTGTAGAGATTTAACAACACTCAACAGAGAGGGGTCTGTAGAGATTTAACAACACTCAACAGAGAGGGGTCTGTAGAGATTTAACAACACTCAACAGACACAGACACAGATACACACAAACTTTAACTCTAACTCACAGACAGACACTTTGGTCTGTCCCTGCAGTCTGTCCTTTCAGTCTGTCCCTGCGGTCTGTATGTCTGCTCATTAAACCAAATAGGTGGTTTATGGTGATAATGGATGTTTGGACGGCATTAATACACAGTAAAAAAGAGAACAACCTGTATAGACAGGGATGTCCTGGTCTGTCATAAAACAGTACATTTCTAGTTGGTTGATGCCAACTTAATGTTAGTTTTTTTTTGCTTTTGTTCTCTTTTTTTACTGTGTATTAATGCCGTCCAAACATCCATTATCACCATAAACCACCTATTTGGTTTAATGAGCAGACATACAGACCGCAGGGACAGACTGCAGGAACATATTGTGTATGGGTTACCATCATGGAAGACACAGAACGGTGGACATTCAGTGTGGCCAGACAGGGTTTCAGAGTAGGCAGTCCAATGATCTGGGAGGAATTGCAGTCATTTATCTGGAAAACAAAGAGCATGAGACAATTACCAATGGGTGCTGCTATGCTAACAAAACTACTAACCAACCAAACAAAATATGGGTCATCTTCCTAACCTCTATCTGTAGAAGAGCTTTGAAGATAGAAAGGTCAAATGTTAGGCCGTCCTCTTGGATGTTACTGGTTCCCACCACTCCTCTAGTTCCTGAGATCTGAAAGGGGAAGTCAAGACACAATCCTTGTAGTTTAGAAAGGTACAGTTGCACTGACACACACATTTTAGCAACAGTTAAACACAGAAAGAGAAAGGCAGATGCATCTTGAATGAAATGCTTGAACCAAAAACTTAGTCCTGAAAATGTTCAATAGTTCATTAATAAATTATTAAACCAAAGAGCACTGAAAATCACATTATTTTAGAGCGGTGATAAATTTGAGCTAAAATATTACAGAGGCATCAGGGTGCACAGTAACCTGGGGAAATAACTTTGCAGTATTTTATATTGATGATTTCAAGACTTACTGAAAACTATGGGCCTCATTCACCAATAACTTCCTACGTTTTTTAATTAACTTGTTATTGAAAAAAGGGCTAATAAAAGTCTCAAACCGCAGAACTGTTCGTGCCTATGTTCTTCTAATGACGAATCCTGTTGTCCTCCTAAATTATAAGCGTGTGCCAGTTGTTCCTAATCAGCATAGGTAAACGGCCCACCAGTCCCCATAAAAGGGCATGAAACTACATTACCGTGTGAACACACAGAGGCTGAGTCACAAATCGCATACTTGCATACTAGATAGTACTCCAAATAAGTATGCGAGAAGATTATTATGGCCGCAACCATAGTACTCTGAAAATAGTAAGCCAAAAGTTCCTGGACAGTCTTCTATTTACCACAATCTGAAGGACAGGCAATGATACAATGTTTTTATCTTTTTAAAAGTCTACATAAAATTGCAAAGTTGTAATTTTTTTTGTTTTCACTTATATAAACTTATTAAAGCTTTTCATTATTATTCTCCACATAAATTTGGCAACGTACAAAAATTAGACAGACAATTATTCAGACAGTCAGTCAATCAGACAGGCAGTTCACCTTGAGGTATTTGAGTCTGCAGGTAAAGTCCAGGATGTGACCCATGTCTGCCTTGGCATCTCCACTAGAGCATGTGGGCTTCGCCAGCTTAAGCTGCTGGGTGATGGCGTACAGCTGGAGGGGGCGCAGCGTGAACACCTCTCCTGCCAGCAGCAACACCTCTCCTGGGAGGGACAGCATTATTTAGACTAGACATGCAGTCAGCATGTTTAGACATGCAGTCAGCTACTGACTGTATGTTACTGTACAGCATTAGTTAGACAGCTACTGACTTTATGTTACTGTACAAAATTATATAGACTGCCAGCTACTGACTGTATGTTGCTGTACATAATTATTTAGACATCCAGCTACTGACTGTATGTTACTGTACAACATTATATAGACTGCCAGCTACTGACTGTATGTTACTATACCACATTATATAGACTATCAGCTACTGACTGTATGTTACTGTACAGCATTATATAGACTACCAACTACTGACTGTATGTTAATGTACAGCATTTAGACCGCCAGCTACTGACTGCATGTTACTGTACAACATTATATAGACTGCCAGCTACTGACTGTATGTTACTGTACACAATTACGTAGACTGCCAGCTACTGACTGTATGTTACTATACCACATTATATAGACTTACAGCTACTGACTGAATGTTACTGTACAGCATTATTTAGACAGCTACTGTCTGTATGTTATTGTACAGTATTATTTAGACCGCCAGCTAAAGAATGTATGTTACTGTACAGTATTAAACAGCCAGCTACTGACTCTATGTTACTGTACAGAGTCTAGTCTAAATGTTACATAATGACTTGTTTATTTTTAAATACATCCAAATACCAGAAAAATATATTCCTTCATATTTTTGTATTTTCTTAATTATTTTCAATTCTGTCCTTGTATATTGCATCTACATACTCAAATTACTATAATTATATTTTAGTGTAATGGCCTGATTAGATTGTAATTTCTGAAAAATGCAAGCAACCTTTATGGAACAGCTCTTCTGCTAAAGCAGCTGTGATTCCACTGATTTCCTGAAGACACAGAAAGAAGAAAATGACATCAACCAAGACTTTGGTAAGGACATTCCTTTACATAGAAAGGCTAGAAGATGAAAGACTAAGAGAGTATTCTCTTCTGATCTCATTAATTCTGGTCATGTGTCTATCATTCAATGTCTTTCAAATTGACTAGCAGTAGAGTTCTGAAATAACACATCATAGTTCAAAATACAGCAGTAACATATTAAAGTGCAAAATACAGCAATAATGTATTAAAGTTTAAAATACAGAAACAACATACTAATGTTTAAAATATAGCAGTAACATATTAAAACATAAAAACACAGCAACAACATATTAAAGCAGTGTATCCCTTGGTTGCCATTATGTGATCTCAAATGATATGTTGCTTTTGGTTTGTTATTTGAACAATTACTGTTTTATCTTTATCTGATTTCCTAAAACTAAAACGATGTGATGTGAAAATTATGTTCGGAACAACCGGAGAACTAATTATCAATAAAAAGAAATATTACGACAAGTCAAAACATGCCTTGATAATATTTGATAACTGTACCTGCTATGAACAGACCATGAAATTGCACATGCCTGATCTGACCAATGTGCACACACAAGTAAAAAACTAATCTGATTATTGATTAACAAGACAGATGTATGTATGCATGCATGTGTGTGTGTGTGTGTTTATACTTACATATTGGTGGAAATGCAAAAAGCAAGACAATACTTTGGGGGCAGCCACAGGAAACGTGACCAGCAGTGTTTGCAGGTATACTTCAAGTTCCTTCTGACGTTTCTCTACAATACTTTTAGAATTTTTACCAATTATCTTCTTAGGTGGTAGTAAGGGTTTATCTATCTTCTTTTCAGCTGTGAGCTTAAGGGAAGCAAAATATTTGTATAATCAAGAAACGGTCAAAATTAATACATAGTTCCAGCTTGCATAAACAGAACAGAAAATACACTGTGTGGTGCAAGTCCATAACAACATTATTTTATGCCTAATTCAAGTCCATAACAACATTATGTTATGCCTAATTCAAGTCCATAACAACATTATGTTATACCTAATTCAAGTCCATAACAACATTATGTTATGCCTAATTCAAGTCCATAACAACATTATGTTATACCTAATTCAAGTCCATATAACAACATTATGTTATGCCTAATTCAAGTTCATATAACAACATTATGTTATGCCTAATTCAAGTCCATATAACAACATTATGTTATGCCTAATTCAAGTCCATATAACAACATTATGTTATGCCTAATTCAAGTCCATATAACAACATTATGTTATGCCTAATTCAAGTCACTTACTCTTTCGTGCAAGTCATGGAAATCACTGTACCGGTGTTTAATGGTCCATTTGTGATTCCCAACAGTCACCTCAATGATGTACACCTGGAAAACACATTAATCAAATCACATTTTGAATATGAATTCGGTCCAGTTTTATTACTGAACTAACCCAGTCAAAAACAGCGGTATTGTTACTCACTGTTTCTCTCATGGGTTAATATTACCCCACAAATTACTAAAAGAGTTCAAAATGATAACAACTGAGTTATTAGTAAACTTGTGATATGGATCGTATCAATATGTCCTCTAAATATTAGGAGAAAATTCTTATCGTTATTTTCTTACACAGTAAATATATTAGTATTTACCAATACTAATATATGATCATAACATAGGCCCCAGTAACAAATCTGTATCAGTGGCAGTCATCCGGTAGTACCATGACAGACAATTGTCCAGATACTAGCAGAGGTAGTGAGCTAACTACCTCTGTAGTAGCTAGTATTTGGCTTTGTGTACTGTACAACTACTAGCAATCTAAATAACTATGATGAACATCAGGACCAACAAGACAGCGTGAGTTAGCTAATTAGTTTTGAACATCATAAAACATGTAATAGTAAACTACCGGACAACATGAAAATGGTGATGTGCTTCACAATATCAGCTACTAGTTTACTGGATACTGGTTAGCTAGCTACCTAATTTAGTTAGCTAACTAACGTTGACTCTCACAGAGTACAACCACGAAGCTAGCAAGTGATGATCATGCAATTTAATGTAATGATAACAGCACAATTAAATTGTAGATCACGTGCAGTTCTAAAGCAGTTATATTTAGCTAGACTATAGTACGTTTAGGTAATTTGCTACCTAGCTACATTCACCTACAGTGTAATTTTCCACGAGCTCTGATCCAACGATGAAAACCTTTTTGTCTACATCCTCGGAAAATGCAGCCGTATCCATCTTGAAATCGCGTTGTCACATACACAATCAGATGAACTGGTCCGTTTCGTTTTAGCTAGGGTCCTCGGGGATATATAACGGTACAGTTCTGTCTTCAGGTGCTAGCGCGTTTTCTCCCCGACATTGTTGTGACAGATACCAGCTGCCGTCTGTTTCAATCCCGGAAAACTTTATTCAAAGCATCTGATTTGTGTGAACAGGATGCCATCTTGCCAATATCTGCACTTTCCCTGTTAGTAGCTTAATTAATCAATATACTAACTATTGTAACTACTGCACCTTTTAATAAAGATTGTATTACACGACCCATTATCAATACGTTTAGCATTATAGAAATTACAGTCTGTGCATAGTCGAGGCTGTCAACAGTGCAGCCCAACGCGAATGTGTTGTGGGTTCAACCACAAACTACCCTACATGAACGCTGACATTGTTTTATTAGTTTCAAAGCAACTTGCATTACTTTTGATTAGTCGTTTAATTTAGCTAGCCAGGCAATGATAATTTGTCTATTTAACTAAGTAAATTCGGCTAAAGTAAAAAAATGTACGAGCCATGTGACTATCATTAATTAATGCAATGTTAAAAGCCCCATGTAAAAATGATAACGCAATGAATCCAGAAGTATGGGTAGATAGCATTGATAATGGCCCAAATTACAAATATTGTATTTGTTTTATATAATTAGTAGGCCTGAATTTTAATTTCTCTAATAAACATCACTGGCCAGGAACACTTTTCTTTATCGACAATCTTATGTACCACATGCAAGTTTGCATTTGCACGGTAGAAGACACAGGCCAAACACAGTTGTCCAAACGTCACCCCCAACAATTCTCTCTCACGTAGACTATTGTTTACTGCTAAGTAGCCATCTTCAATGAGACCAAACATATGTTATGAAACATTTTGTTGTAAGACTAATACAACTGAGTATTAGCAGATTCTCATACCACTTTTAATTAGAAAGGAACATGATTAAAAACTCCGATTCATATAATCATATAGGTACCGTGTGTGTCGTTCGTGCGTGAGTAGTGGTGAGGGGATCAATATTTTTCGAGTACGTGCAGATGAGTACGTGACTCCGGTCGGTGAGAGGGCAACCTATATATTGATGTTAATGTTTTAATTATAATGTAAATGTTTTTATACTCGTTCTGTTACAAACCTGCTTGGAATATGACAAAAAATAAACTATACTAAACTAACTTTTACTGCAACTATAAACGTAATACTCAATTTGGGTCATTTTCCCAAGTCACGACTTAGTTGTTATTGCAAACTAAATGTTTGTTCAAATATTGTTTCAAGTGAATGTTCAATTTAGCTATGTGTTTACAATCTTTTGTTTTGGTGGGGTGGGGGGGGGTGGTCCAGAACTACTCTAATACTAGGTTGTATCTGTGACCAATCACGTAACAGTCTAACAGCTTCTTCTTTAAACCTGGATACAATGGTGTCAATACACTTTCATGTAGTATCTTCACACTTAAAAAGTAACTGAACACGGCGAATAAAAACAATGTAAAAATGCCCCACTTAATGTCATAAAAGAACTGGACTAGTCTATCAGGATTTTATTATTTCTCTTTAAATTCGTATACATTAGTAGTTTTGAAATATGTCAAGTATGTTTTGCTATTTTCATATTAAATTAATTAATTCACACAAATCACTCGTGTTCAGATTATGTATATTTTTTTGATAATTGTAAAGTTTTCTACTTCGTGAAACATCAAACACCCCCACGATTGTAGCGCAACAATGGAACGTTCCAGTTTTATATAAACCCCTCAGAGGCTGATCCAACGAGCATAGCAACTGTCATTTCAGGTCGGTAAAGTATATGGAAATAGGGTTACTAGATCGCTACCTAGATTAAGCAAAAACACACTTGCATCTGTAAGCTTTATCATTTTGTCTGCAGTCGTATTTCTAAAATAAAAAAACTATTTAACGAAAATAGAAAAATATAAAAGGGGTGTGACAGGTTAGCGTAGCTGTAGACGCGAGCAGGTCAAGCTGCCTGTACTAGAGGCACGCCACCAGGCTATGTACTCTTTAAAGCCAGTGGTCAAGAAAAAAACGAAGGAGATTGTAAAAAGGTAGACTTTTAGGGGTTTCCGAGTGGTGATCCACGAAAGTATACGAAACCCCATACAGAGGAATTACCATTTATTTGTTGGCAAGCCGCTGACAGCAGCGGAGAAGAGAATGTGAAGACCAGGGAAGCACGTAGCTGCGTTTCTAATGGTTTTCGAAGAGGAGATGTGTGGGAAGGACACGGTGATGTGCCAATGGCGGGTCTACAGTGACAGACCTGCCTGCAAAGACCAACAGAAGGATAGGCAGCAGTCGAGGAGAGGGGATAACAGCAAGCTTAGTTGGGCAAAGAATGGGAGAAGGCAGCAGGGGTATCGAGGAAAGAGAGGAAGGGTGCATGGGCATCTTCACCATCATCATCATCACACTCAACACCCTAGCCAGTTCTACAGACAGAACCGACCACCCCAGAGACCGCCTCATTTGATGACGTCACTGCGCCCTGTCAACATCAAGGGCAATAGGGCGCCAGGTATGAGGGCACCGAGGAACACCAACCAGTTCCTGATGCACGAGAAATACCAGATGATGCATATGCGTTCGGATTCCATCGGCACAGATAGTGGGTCTGACTGCGAAACCGACTTTACGGACATGGACTCGTATCTAGGTGTGCTGGAGAACGCCAGGGGCGCTCTCCTCGACAGTCCAGATATCGGTCCGACACCAGCAGCGCGGTTTGTCCCCCGACAACTGCCCAAGTGCCAACAGTTCCCATTCTTCAGTTTGGGGGACTTGTACCAAGAGGCGCAGGAGAGTAACAGTATGCAGTATTTCCCGTCAGAAAACGACGTGATGCAGAGTGAAGACTTCATGCGGAGAGACTTTAATGACTTTTGTGACACATTCAGTGGGACCGAACCACCCATAGACTTGTAAAGGGACCTGGTATGTAGTGTATATTGTGTCTATGTTTACATTAAGTGTATATCAGGAGAGAAAACATACCTCAGTTCAACAGGTATTTACTAATGTTACAATATATGATTGTTTTCCGATACTGTTTATGGTGTTATTGACAATGCCTTATTGAGGGAGTGGTTTACTGGGTAGGAGTGAGAGCCACGAACCAATGATATTCGTGCTCGTTAGATTATTCTAATCTAAGCACTATTGCTTGGGACTGTCATTGTCATGATCCAAAAATATTCAAACAATAAAGAACTGGTTATTTTATGTATGTCTGTTTCATTTTATTGTATTTTACACTGTTGTGCAGTCAAATAAGCAACAGTGGATGTATAATTCAGAAATTTGATTTCTTACATTTCTTTTAGTAGCAGAATGTATAAAATGCATGATGTTCACATTTTGTTAGAACAGAACATTTTTGTAGGATTATCTTTTGACTGATGTAAATGTAGTGTGGATTTGTGTTCTTGAATGTGTTCTAGAGTCTAAATGCAGCAACAAAGGAGAGGTGGGCGTAGCCATGGAAACATATTATTAAAACAGAATCAGAACACAATATATTACTAGGATAACTCAACTAAATCACATGATTATAACTAAATACTAGATTTTGTTATTGTTCTATGGTTCTATTGAGTACGTGGGACTCTGTGTACTACTGTGCTGAAATCCCCTTTGGGGGGATGCCATCTCTCGCTGATGGGATATTTTTAAACTCTGTCTAATAAGATATAGCTCAAGAGAGACCGAAGTATTGTCATAGAGCTAGTTAGAATTAAAAAAGTATCAGAGAGACCTTAGCAAGTCATTAGTTGAAGCAAAGCTAGACATGACATAGAACATTATTCTCCCCCCTGGCATATTCTCAATCAAAGGATACTTGAGTTCTGTGACAAGTGGAATCGGAGAGAGTTTGGTAGTCAGAACCACACGGTAATGAAAGACCAAACTCCCTTCTGGCATGTTGCAGAAATGAACACATCTATCATATGTCCATTAATTATCGTCCAATCTGTGTTTAGAGCGAGGTGTGCCAGGAATGCAACCTACGCCAGTCCCAGAGGTTAGAGGTATTGTCGACCTCCTGATGAATGACTGCAGGAGCACACATGGACAGACACAGTGTATCTTTACTACTGTAGGTTTTATAAATGCATTCCATATAAGGCCCAGTGACCCTAAGAGGGCCAGCCTCAGTAAACAGACAGCTGAAAGGAGCATTGTCTGTCTGCCTGGAGCGTTAGGATAGTGGGGAGGGTGAGGAGGGAGGGAGGGAGGAGAGAAGGAAATTAAATGGGAGGACAGAAGAGGAGTGAGAGTAGAGGACAGCCTAGGAGACGAGTTGTAGGGACAGAGTAGGAGGGAGAAGAGTTGCAAGGACAGAGTAGGAGGGAGTAGAGTTGTAAGGACAGAGTAGGAGGGAGTAGAGTTGTAAGGACAGAGTAGGAGGGAGTAGAGTTGTAGGGACAGAGTAGGAGGGAGTAGAGTTGTAAGGACAGAGTAGGAGGGAGTAGAGTTGTAAGGACAGAGTAGGAGGGAGAAGAGTTGTAGGGACAGAGTAGGAGGGAGTAGAGTTGTAGGGACAGAGTAGGAGGGAGAAGAGTTGTAGGGACAGAGTAGGAGGGAGTAGAGTTGTAAGGACAGAGTAGGAGGGAGAAGAGTTGTAGGGACAGAGTAGGAGGGAGTAGAGTTGTAAGGACAGAGTAGGAAGGAGTAGAGTTGACAGCCTCGGATACATGGTACAAGGGGAGGTAAAGAGGAGAGGAGGAAGAAGGACGGGGAGACGGTGGAGGTGAAAGGACAGAGGAGGTGGAAAGACGGGGAGACTGGGAGGAGGTGGAAGGATGGGGAGACTGAGTGGAGGTGAAAGGACGGAGGAGGTGGAAGGACGGGGGGACTGAGTGGAGGTGAAAGGACGGAGGAGGTGGAAGGACGGGGAGACTGAGTGGAGGTGAAAGGACGGAGGAGGTGGAAGGACGGGGGGACTGGGAGGAGGTGAAAGGACGGAGGAGGTGGAAGGACGGGGAGACTGGGAGGAGGTGGAAGGATGGGGAGGAGGTAGAAGGAGGGGGAGAGGGCCCATGATGTTTTCGTTACACACGTGACGGGCCGACTTTAAAGGTTTAGCCAAGTGAACTGAAAGATTCATTGTGATCATACCTTCAGTACAAAATGGCACCCTATTCTCTTTGCAGTGCACTATATCAGGCTGGTCCCACTGCATGACCAACCAAGCTGAAAGCTGGAGCACATGAGCAGAGTAGGCTTGTTACTCTACTCTGTGGCCAGATCAAAATCCCAGTAAGACACACACACAGCATCCCAAATACAATGCATGTTGTCACAAGGACAGTTCTTCATTGTTGGCCATAAGCGTATTTCATTTCTACATCACTATCTGATATAAAAGGCGATTTACTCATTCATTTATGTTCTAGGATCAGTGGATTCTCCTGAATTCAAATGTTTTACATACCTAATTGATTGTCTTGAAAGATGAAGCTAAAATATATTCAGCACAGTGACAAAACTTTCCTGGCTGTACCTGTAGTTCATTCTTCACAGACCAATTTAATGAACGTACTTTCTACATTGCAAGCCACAGCAAATGGTGTATTTGGTGTGCCAAATTCCAGCATAATTGAAAACAGGTTTCTTCATGGCAGAGAGAGAGGGAGGCAGCCATCTTGAATTGCCTATCCATAATAAAAACACCAGAGCTGAATTTCCCTCTCCCTTGTTCAATGGCTCAATCGTTTTCTTAATGTTTTATTCATTTGAACAGATTTAGTTTTCTCATTCAACATAAGTTGCTCAAAATCAATTTCCCCAAGGTGGCCTACTGTATAGTAATTTGCACCTAAAATTACTGACATCATGCACTGCCAGTAGCTTGTAAACAGAACATGGAATCTTTATGTAGTATAAGCCATGAGTGAAATGTTTAGTTATTTGGTTTCTGATGATCCACTTCACAGCATTGTTGTAAGTACAGCACACCAACTATTATGATAGAAACTAACAACTTATTTTAGCTGGCTAACTCAACACAAAACCCTTGGCTCACTTGCATCAACTTCAGTGTGTGGCGATAAAACATTTACCTGTAATACAACTACCTTGTCCAACTTTACCTAAAATGTGACTGACTAGCTAACTTTACCTTTAATATGACTGTCTTGCTTACTTCACATTTACTGTGACTGGCTGGCTAACTTTACCTACAACACAACTGGCAAGCTAAATTTACCTTTAATGTGACTGGCTGGCTAACTTTACCTTTACTATGACTCGCTGGCAAACTTTACCTTTACTATGACTCGCTGGCAAACTTTACCTTTACTATGACTGGCTGGCTAACTTTACCTTTACTATGACTGGCTGGCTAACTTTACCTTTACTATGACTGGCTGGCTAACTTTACCTTTACTATGACTGGCTGGCGAACTTTACCTTTACTATGACTGGCCGGCTAACTTTACCTTTACTATGACTGGCTGGCGAACTTTACCTTTACTATGACTGGCTGGCTAACTTTACCTTTACTATGACTGGCTGGCTAACTTCTCCTTGTAATTACATTGACATTAGGCCAGCAGCAAGGTGGGAGGGAGGGGCATCTGGACAGGGAAGAGACATTGGTCTACAGCCTAAGGACATCGGGGGTTGGGTCAACAAAGCTGACTACTTCAGCCAGTAAAGAGCTACCACAGGAAGAGCTGCAGTACCATCGTAACACAGAGGGTCAATCAAAGTGAACACAGAAAACCTGATAATGATTTACGATCTTGTTCATGGACCATATCCACAGTTCAGGAGCAGGACAAAGCCACAGTCCAGCACTTGAGACACCACGTAATGTTAGTTTATTAGACACCAAAATACAGACTTTGAAAAAGGAGTTGATAGTAGTAATGAGTTGTGAACACAGACAGCAGTGTGGGAACGTGTAGCTGTCTGTTTAGGTTTAAAGACTGCTAGCAGTAACCCATTGAGACTACAAAGGCCACTGGGCCTGCTCCCTCCCTCCCTCCTCCTGCTCTCTCCCTCCTCCTGCTCCCCCCCTCCTCCTGCTCCCTCCCTCCTCCTGCTCCTTTCTGCTCTCTCTCAAACTCCTTCTCTTAGTTAGTCCCTTAGGCTACTACAATAGATGCAGTAGCCTTCAGGATTGTAGATCACCATGTCCCAAATGGCCCCCTATTCCCTATGTAATGCACCAGATCCCTTTGAGACCAGGTCAGAAGTAGTGCCCTACAGAAGACTAGGGTGCCATTTGAGATTACAGACAACACCACAGTAACAATATAAACAGAGGTTTTAGAATCCCACTAGTCCATCTCCCGTCTCACGTTCTCTCTGTTCCTGGTCTCTCTCTATCCACCCCTGGTCTCTCTCTGTTCCTGGTCTCTCTCTATCCACCCCTGGTCTCTCTCTGTTCCTGGTCTCTCTCTATCCACCCCTGGTCTCTCTCTGTTCCTGGTCTCTCTCTATCCACCCATGGTCTCTCTCTGTTCCTGGTCTCTCTCTATCCACCCCTGGTCTCTCTCTGTTCCTGGTCTCTCTCTATCCACCCATGGTCTCTCTCTGTTCCTGGTCTCTATCCACCCTCTGGTCTCTCTCTGTTCCTGGTCTCTATCCACCCCCTGGTCTCTCTCTGTTCTTGGTCTCTATCCACCCCTGGTCTCTCTCTGTTCCTGGTCTCTCTCTATCCACACCTGGTCTCTCTCTGTTCCTGGTCTCTATCCACCCCCTGGTCTCTCTCTGTTCTTGGTCTCTCTCTGTTCTTGGTCTCTATCCACCCCCTGGTCTCTCTCTGTTCTTGGTCTCTATCCACCCCCTGGTCTCTCTCTGTTCTTGGTCTCTATCCACCCCCTGGTCTCTCTCTGTTCTTGGTCTCTCTCTGTTCTTGGTCTCTATCCACCCCTGCTCTCTCTCTGTTCCTGGTCTCCCTATCCACCCCTGGTCTCTCTCTATTCCTGGTCTCTCTCTGTTCCTGGTCTCCCTATCCACCCCTGGTCTCTCTCTATTCCTGGTCTCTCTACCTGCCCCTGGTCTCTATCCTCTCTATGTTCTTTTTATCTGTTTGAATGCATGAAGCATGTAAATGGTGATTCTGATGCGCACACAGGCAGTAAGTATTATTGCAGTATTTTGGAGTAGAGCTGGGAGAGAAGGAACGGTTGTTTGTGAGGAAAGACTGAGCAGACTGTAAATTTGCATGTGTGGAAAAGTACAGTGATCAGCAGAAGGCGTTGACGTTTTCAAAAGTTGGGGAGAGGAAGTGGGACCGCTGGCAGGGGATATGTAGAGCTGACTAGAAAACACAAAGACTAACTGGACTATAGGAGAGGCTGTCTCTGCCAGCGACAGGCTGGACTGGCCAGTGACAGACACATCTTAGTAGGAACGTTTATATTTTATTAATTCATCAGACGCTCTTATCCAGGGCAACTAACAGTGACTGCTATCATCTTAAGATAACTAGGTGGGTTAAATGTTCCTCAGCTCCTATGCCCCTAATTTGGCACCAATGAATAGAATTGAAGAAAGAATAGTCTTTCTTCCATTCATAAGATACCATTCTGAATTGATTTTTTAGTCAAGTATACTAGGATACTGTGCTATAAAGTATAACAAGTATAGTCCTGACAGTAACAAGTAAGGTATTGATGCTTGAACATGTTTCAATCATGGTATTTATTTACCACACCAAGAATCTGCAGCTGTCAGGCTACCAACTGAAGACAGGAATGCACAGGTTTTCCCTGAGCTGGACCTTTAAACTCGGAGGTGTCTGTGTGTTTGTATGCAGACAGACAGGCAGGCAGGCAGACAGACAGTCCATTTGACAGGCAGCTCTGTCTGTCAGCCGGAGGGGGAGGGTTGCTTTTAAGCAGCAGCCCAGCCCCTCCCCCTTAACCCACAGATGGGTCACATGATCTCTGAATGCATCCAAATGGATGTCTATTGGTCATAGTAAAATGTGTCATTAGAACCTGAAAGGGGTCTTTGGCTTTCCATACAGGAAATCTCCTTTTGTTTCCAGATATAATCCTTTCCACATATGGTTCTTCTTGAAACCTTAAAGGGTTCTCCTGTGGGGACAACTAAAGAACCCCTTTGAAGTAGTACATTTGCAAATAGTGGAATAGGGTTGTATTTTAACTGGGATACTACACAGACACTAGGGTTCCATTTTAACTAGGGTACTACACATACACTAGGGTTCCATTTTAACTAGGGTACTACACATGAACTAGGGTTCCATTTTAACTAGAGTACTACACATACACTAGGGTTCCATTTTAACTAGGGTACTATACATACACTAGGGTTCCATTTTAACTAGGGTACTACACATACACTAGGGTTCCATTTTAACTAGGGAACTACACAGACACTAGGGTTCCATTTTAACTTGGGTTCTACACAGTGACTATAGCCAGCTGTGCCTGGGATCTGATTGGTTATAACCTCAACGCAGACCTCTTGTCTTCTTAACAGCAGACAGACAGACACACAGTAGAAATTCTCAGCTTCTTGGAGAATTTTTCATGCAAGTGCAGATCTGTTGTCAAGCCCCACCCCACTCCACACTGCATTCCATAGTTCTGTTTGATTAAGAAACGTGACTGACAGTGTTTTCTAAAGAAAAAAAAGCCTCTTCTCATCTGAGTGATAGTCGCAAAGCCTTTTTAGAAACACTAAATTAAACCTTAGCAGGTCTGATTATTAGTTAAAATCCAGTAGAAAGTTGTCATCCCTTAACTAAACTGTTAGTTGAAGAAACATCAACAAAGGATTCACATACAGTACACACAGTAGTTCAAATGAGGAATCAAAACAGAGAAACTACATTATAATCCATTGACTACCACTGAACTAGTTTCCTAATGTCCAGTAAGTGTCAGCAACAGTTGGGTTGGTGTTCAACCCCACTCCCCACACACCTCCCCCTTCACATTCGACCAGCTCTTAAAGGACCGTAGGCCTTTTACTAAACATGTTTATACATTTACTGAGGCTGTTTAGGTTGTCAGAACCACATTTTGGAAACAGGAAATACTCACCAAAGAGCCAAAACAAAGGCACAAAGCATTTCTGTCCTAAAGTCAGTTGTTCTTACAGACACACTGCCTCCAAACTGAAAAGTTTATAAATGTTTAAAAGGGGGTAATTATAAGGTTTGAACCATTACTAATGTTGTTATAACCTGTTTTCACCATGACATTCAGCTGTCACAGTGACAGACACAACAGCGCTTGTGGAACTGCCATATATTGTTGATTAACACATTTGAATTGATCGGCACTGAATAGTTGTTAGTCAAACTACTGGCAAGGCGTCAGATAAAACAGGTCCTGTAGATGTAATATAAAGTCTGCTCAGGTCAGAACACTCCACAAGCTGTGCAACAGGCGTGACAGCTGCGGCCACAGTGTCATGTACTTACTCTGTTCTGCACTCCTCTCAGAGCCTCCCAAACAACACACTATTGCCCTAATTGTTCACACTACCTTCCATTATGGTGATACAACTGGGTATTACAAATGAAATGGATTCAATGTTACATATTGTCCATTGCTGGACTTCTGAAACTTCAAAGTTTCAAGTGTAAATAAAACTGTACTGGACACATTTCACACCAGCATGCCTTGACCGCAGTTTTTTTTTTTAATAAAAACTGAATTCTGTTCATTTCGTCATGTCTGGTCAGAAGTTGAGCACTGTCTATTTTCGAGTCAACCTCGGCCTTTTACATAGGTAATGTAAAATGGCAGCTGGCTCTTTTTGCAGCATATGCATGTGTGTGGGCATTGTGTCATGGCTGGTGTGGGCGGTGCTCTCTGCTGCTCTTTCCCCTCCCTTCTTCACTTCCCTGCTGGCATCTGACTGGCCAATGCACAACCGTGATGTCACAATGGGGGCCGGGCTGCAATAGGAAACCACAGCATCCTGTTGATGAGACCCATGAAAGGGAAAGGCTGTGGAGGCCGGGCCTCAGGCCCAAAAGGCACCCTATTCACTACACACTATCCCTATTTTCACAGGAGCACAAAGTCTGTGCACTGTGTAGGGAATATGAGGCTGTTTGGGAGGCTACAGGAACATTATGACAGACACCTCAGTAAACTGCCTCTGTGAACTAATGCCACGCTAAACTGGAATGACTGAGACCTGTAGTCTTTTTTTTTGAGTAATGCCAAATAGCTTCTTTATACTTTAGTTTAGGACACTTTCTGGTTATATAGACTAAATTATTCTGTCACAGGATGTCAGTAGTGACAATGAATACAAAACTGGTAATTTCACATTTCAGATGTTTTTAAATACTCTGGAAAAAATGGATTCCATAAACGTTATCTGGCTCGTTAGAACCGAGGTATGCAGCAAAGCATTTGTGAAGCCACAACACGCAAAACCTTGAGGCGGATGGGCTACAACAGCAGAAGACCCCACCGGGTATCACTCATCTCCACTACAAATAGGAAAAATAGGCTACAATTTGCACGAGCTCACCAAAATTGGACAGTTGAAGACTGGAAAAATTTTGCCTGGTCTGATGAGTCTCGATTTCTGTTGAGACATTCAGATGATAGAGTCAGAATTTGGCGTAAACAGAATGAGAACATGGATCCATCATGCCTTGTTACCACTGTGCAGGCTGGTGGTGGTGGTGTAATGGTGTGGGGGATGTTGTTCCATGTTGTGTGGGGGATGTTGTGCTTAGTGCCAATTGGGCATGGTTTAAATGCCACGGCCTACCTGAGCATTGTTTCTGACCATGTCCATCCCTTTATGACCACCATGTACCCATCCTCTGATGGCTACTTCCAGCAGGATACTGCACCATGTCACAAAGCTTGAATCATTTCAAATTGGTTTCTTGAACATGACAATGAGTTCACTGTACTGAAATGGCCCCCACAGTCACCAGATCTCAACCCAATAGAGCATCTTTGGGATGTGGTGGAATGGGAGCTTCGTGCCCTGGATGTGCATCCCACAAATCTTCATCAACTGCAAGATGCTATCCTATCAATATGGGCCAACATTTCTAAGGAATGCTTTCAGAACCTTGTTGAATCAATGCCACGTAGAATTAAGGCAGTTCTGAAGGCGAAAGGGGGTTAAACACAGTATTAGTATGGTGTTCCTAATAATCTTTTAGGTGAGTGTATATATATAAATATATATAAATATATACACAGTATCTCACAAAGGTGAGTACTCCCCTCACATTTCTGTTAATATTTGAGTATATCTGTTCATGTGACAACACTGAAGAAATGACACTTTGCTACAATGTAAAGTAGTGAGTGCAAATTTGCTGTCCCCTCAAAATAACTCAACACAAAGCCATTCATTTCTAAACCGCTGGCAACAAAAGTGAGTACACCCCTAAATGAAAATGTCCAAATTGGGCCCAATTAGCCATTTTCCCTCCCTGGTGTCATGTGATTCGTTAGTGTTACAAGGTCTCAGGTGTGAATGAGGAGCAGGTGTGTTAATTTTGGCTCACACTCGCTCATATCGCTCTGAAACTGGTCACTGGAAGTTCAACATGGCACCTCATGGAAAAGAACTCTCTGAGGATCTAAAAAAAATATGTTTCTCTTCAAAAAGATGGTCTAGGCTATAAGAAGATTGCCAAGACCCTGAAACTGGTGGCCAAGACCATACAGCGGTTTAACAGGACAGGTTCCACTCAGAACAGGCCTCGCCATGGTTGATCAAAGAAGTTGAGTGCATGTGCTCAGCGTCATATCCAGAGGTTGTCTTTGGGAAATAGACGTATGTGTGCTGCCCGCATTGCTGCAGAGGTTGAAGGGGTGGGGGGTCAGCCTGTCAGTGCTCAGACCATACGCCGCACACTGCATCAAATTTGTCTGCATGGTTGTTGTCCCAGAAGGAAGCCTCTTCTAAAGATGATGCACAAGAAAGCCCGCAAACAGTTTACTGAAGACAAGCAGACTAAGGACATGGATTACTGGAACCATGTCTTGTGGTCTGATGAGACCAGGATAAACTTATTTGGTTCAGATGGTGTCAAGCTTGTGTGGCGGTAACCAGGTGAGGAGTACAAAGACAAGTGTGTCAAGCATGGTGGTGGGAGTGTCATGTTCTGGGGCTGCATGAGTGCTGCCGGCACTGGGGAGCTACAGTTCATTGAGGAAACCATGAATGCCAACATGTACTGTGACATACTGAAGCAGAGACTGGGCCGCAGGGCAGTATTCCAACATGATAATGACCCCAAACACACCTCCAAGACGACCACTGCCTTGCTAAAGAAGCTGAGGGTAAAGGTGATGGACTGGCCAAGCATGTCTCCAGACCTAAACACTGTTCAGCATCTGTGGGGTATCCTCAAACAGAAGGTGGAGGAGCGCAAGGTCTCTAACATCCACCAGCTCTGTGATGTCGTCATGGAGGAGTGGAAGAGGACTCCAGTGGCAACCTGTGAAGCTCTGGTGAACTCCATGCCCAAGAGGGTTAAGGCAGTGCTGGAAAATAATGGTGGCCACCAGAGGTGTGGACTCGAGTCATGTGACGAGTCAGACTCAATTTGATGACTTCAGACTCGGCTCACAAAATGTACAAAGACTTGCAACTCGACTTGGACTTTAACATCAATGACTCGTGACTTCACTTGGACTTGCGCCTTTTGACTCGAGAAGACTTGCTACTTCCCATGAAAACTGGGGAATTGTTTTTTTACACGGCCGCGCCGCTCTCAGTTTATCTGCCACTGTGAAAAAAATGTGCACCACCTGTATGCATGCAGAGAGCGCGCGCGCTGCCTGCACGTCATCCAATCACTGTAGTCCCACGTTGTTCTGATTCGACAGAATCTAAGCAGGCACATTGCAAGACAACCAATAAAGCCCAACAAGCAACAAAGCGCCATTTGCCAAAATGATACCGAAGATAATTTCGTTTGGCTATACAAATTACGAGGTAATCGACAAAAAACGAGTTGCAATTTGCAAAACATGCGGGTCGAAGATTACAGACGGAGCTGCCACAACGTCCAACTTTGTTCGACACATGAAGTTGCACAAAGAAAGGTAAGTTTCGAACGAATGCTAAGCACCTTATCGGATGCACCGTAACTTACTAGCTGCTGCATATTTACTGTATCAACGTCTGTATCAAAGGGATTTTTGAACCCGGATTATATGAGGTACATGAGTGTAGCATACTCAGATGGAAAACCTCGCCAACATCATGTCAACGTCCGTTTTAAAGTACCATAACACAGTCACAGTAGATCTACCATTAGCCTTTTCATATCATGCCCAAACAGCAGGCAGCGCATGGACATGGAGTGCTACGTAGTCTTGGTCTGAGAGGCAGCGCACCACTGGGATATATACAGTATATAATAAAATAATAACGATTATAGTAGTAATGTTCAGAGCTGCAATAGATTATTATAGTGCAGTTCTTAACTAATGGGAATATTGTTTAGCTTATTTTTGGTTTATTGGGTTCACTTTAGTTATTTAATTTATTCAATTATTTTGTTTTGCTATACTTTCCATGCCAACTTGCCATGGCAAAGTGGGGTCCCCGTCCCCACTTTGAAAACCACTGCTATAAAGCATATGACTTCAGTTTCTTGAGGGAAAGGGCTTTCTTATGACTTTTGAAGCAGTGAAAATATTCTCAATATTGCATACACTGAAACTGAAATTTATTATCGTATACCGTAGTGTACAATAGACAATGAATATTAACACAACATTGATATGAGTAAAGAGTAGTTTCAAATACAACATGTGTGGCTATAAGAGATTTTCTGACCTCTGTTTCATATTCTTCTCTGTTATAGGTATGAAGAATACCAGATGAACAAAAGCATCAAAGAAGAATCACAACAGCCTTCAATCTCACAATTCCTGGACACTTGTGGAGGGCGTTACAGCATGAGCCACCCACAGCAGAAGGCCATCTCCAATTCGATACTTTCTGACTTGATTATTGATTGCAATTTTCCTCTGTCCATTGTGGAAAATAAGAGCTTTCGTCACTTTCTGGCTGTGCTGGACAGCAAGTATACCCCAGTCTGTTGCCGAACGCTGACCACAAAAACAGAGAGCCTTGCTGAGGAGAGACGTTCAAAGTTAAAAACTCAATTGAGCAACACTGACCATGTTTCAGTCACTGTGGACATTTGGTCTGATCGAAAGATGAGGGGATTCCTTGGTGTCACTGTGCACTGGATGGAGAGAGATGCAGAGTGGGTACAGCTAAAGACTAATCTCTTGGCCTGCAATCGATTCAAAGGCTCTCACACAGCCGAACGCATCTGTGACCAATTTGAGGCAATATGTGATGAATACAACATCAAAGCTAAATTGGACTATATCATTAGTGACCATGCTTCTAACATGCGCAAGGCATTTACGGTCTGCTTCCCCAGCGAACAGGAGGAAGATGATGATGCTGGAGATAATCTTGATGATCCTGAGCTATGGCATGACTTAACCATAGAAGACCAGCAAACCGTCGATGCTGTTATGGCAAAGAAACCGCGCCTGCAGTGTTTTGCACACACATTGCAGCTGGTTGTGGGAGACGGTTTGAAAGAAACAAAAGCGGCATGTCCTTCTCTCTCCAAGTTATCAAAACTTAGCTCCCTGCTCCAGACAAGCACAACGTTTAAAGACCTCTTCGATGGTGAATTTGGGGAGCACAGAGGCATCCCTGCTGCAGTGAGCACGAGGTGGAATTCCACACTGCGGCAGGTGAAAGCAGTCCTTCATTGTGATCAGCAAAAGCTCTGCGCAGTTCTGGAGAAGGCCGGGCATAAAGAACTGTCATTCACACCACGAGAGTGGAATCTGCTGAAGGAGTTGGTGGACATCTTGAAAACGTTCGGAGAAGCAACTGATTTGACACAGGGAGAGAAAGTCATTACAATCAGTGCAGTTGTTCCATCCGTCTTGTCCCTCAATCACCATCTTGAGAAGCTGAAGCCTCAAGTTCGTTTCCTGAGTGGCCTGGTCAGAGGTCTGCAGGCATCCCTGAAAAAAAGATTTCTTGGGATCTTCATTAATGTGAAAATGGCCCAGTCTGAAGAAGGGATCACTGCTCCCTTTTCAGACACAGTCTACCTGAAAGCAGCTGCCTTGGATCCAGCCTTTTGTCTGCTGTGGATTGAGCCCCATGTGCTGGTCAACCGTGACATCAAGGCAGAGGTGGCACAACGAGTTAAAGGTAAATATTATTGACTTGCAATGCAACTTAAAATAATTTGATCTTAATCTGATCTAGGATCTAATGTGATATTAATCTGACTTTAACAATAATAACAATGTTCAGTCTTGCACAGTATCATCAACATCAGTAATGGTAATAAGAGCTCTTTTGTTTCTGCTGTTGTGACACGTTTTTTTTTTAGAATTGATCCTGCAAGATGCTGCAGAGATGGAGCAACTTGTGCCGGTGCCTGTTAAAGAAGAATATGAGGACATGGAAGGAGAAGGGCTGTTTGCTGCATACCACAAGAGGCAGAAAAGGGATGTTGGGACCCCACCAGCACTACAGCTAAGTCACTACATTGACATGGCAGAAGGACAGAATGCCCTTTTGTTCTGGGCACTGAACAGTAAGACTCTTCCGTCACTCTTTCAAGTAGCCATCCGAGTCTTGGCAGTGCCTGCTTCTAGTGCTCCAGTGGAGCGGGTTTTCAGCCATGGTGGCATCATTCTGCGTCCCCATCGTGCACAAATGACTGACAGACTTTTGGCCAATTTGATCTTTTGCAAATGCAATGCAGTATAGGGGCCTCCCTCCACCTGTCCACAGCACGCATGCGCACCCTCACTCACTCACTCACTCACTCACTCACTCACTCACTCACTCACTCACTCACTCACTCACTCACTCACTCACTCACTCACTCACTCACTCACTCACTCACTCACTCACTCACTCACTCACTCACTCACTCACTCACTCACTCACTCACTCACTCACTCACTCACTCACTCACTCACACACACATACATACATACACACCAGTCTCTATGGAGTCATTCCAATTATATTATCAGGTTGGTCCAGTTTTTCAGAAGTGATAATTTTGGGGAGTGAGGATTTTATTGATGACATGTTTAAAAAAAAGTTTATGCTAAAAGGACCCATGTCTATGTGAAAGTTAAACTGTTTTGCAATATGAGGTCAATACAATACAGGACTGAAGCTGCTGGGCATTGTTCTAGTGCAATATGCTGTTGAAATACAAGCATTATTTGTGACAATAACATTTTCAGTTTTTTCCTGTATTTGGTTAATGTCATTGTATAAAAAGAGGTTTAAATAAATACAAATCTTACAGACACATGATTTGTATACATTTTTTCTGTGGTAAGAGGACTTGAAATGACTCAACTAAAATGGTAAGACTTTGGACTCGACTTGAGGCTTGTTGGCATTGACTTTTGACTCGACTCGGGACTTGCCTCATCTTTGACTCGGACTCGAGGGCAAAGACTTGAGACTTACTTGTGACTTGCATAACAATGACTTTGTCCAACCTCTGGTGGCCAAACAAAATATTGACACTTTGGGCATTTGGACATTTTCACTTAGGGGTGTACTCACTTGTGTTGCCAGCGGTTTAGACATGAATGGCTGTGTGTTGAGTTATTTTGAGGGGACAACAAATGTACACTGTTATACAAGCTGTACACTCACTACTTTACATTGTAGCAAAGTGTCATTTCTTCAGTGTTGTCACATGAAAAGATATACTCAAATATTTTTAAAAAATGTGAGGGGTGTACTCACTTTTGTGAGATACTGTGTATATATAGTCTTTATGTACCCCACATTTCTGTCTAGTACTGGAACCTGGGATGAAAACATAAAATAAAAGTTGACATAAACCCTTATTTACCCAAGTTAATTACTTTATATCAGAAATGTGTTAAGTCCGTAATCAACAGTAGTTCAGAGCTGTAGGATGTGGGTTGTTTCCTGTTGTGCGTGCGTGGGTGTGTGTGTAATTTTCTCTCTCTGTGTAGTCAGATAACTGTCCCTAAAGGCTGTCTGATGGAAAGACCAACAAAACACTGATAAGGCCCTAAGAAATAGTGTCAGCAAACAGTAAATCTAGAATACTATGGCATATTCATGTACTACAGTAAAATAGATTACTATTTACAGAACATGTATAAATGTACTACAGTAACAGAATACTTCATGCATATACTACAGTAATATGGAATACTATATGTATACTACAGTAATAGGGAATGCTATATATGTGTACTACAGTAATATGGAATACTATATACGCTTACAACACAAATTTGGAATACTATATATGTGTACTACAGTAATATGGAATACTATGTGTACTACATTAACATGGAATACTATATTACTACATATTATATGGTTATTGAGTGAGTCAACAATGGTATAATTTAGTCATTGAGACAATCGTAATATGGAATACTATATGAATACTGCAGCCATCATAGTATAGGTGTAATATGGAATACTATATGAATACTGCAGCCATCATGGTATAGGTGTAATATGGAATACTATATGAATACTACAGCCATCATGGTATAGGTGTAATATGGAATACTATATGAATACTACAGCCATCATGGTATAGGTGTAATATGGAATACTATATGAATACTACAGCCATCATGGTATAGGTGTAATATGGAATACTATATGAATACTACAGCCATCATGGTATAGGTGTAATATGGAATACTATATGAATACTACAGCCATCATGGTATAGGTGTAATATGGAAACCTATATGAATACTACAGCCATCATGGTATAGGTGTAATATGGAAACCTATATGAATACTACAGCCATCATGGTATAGGTGTAATATGGAATACTATATGAATACTACAGCCATCATGGTATAGGTGTAATATGGAATACTATATGAATACTACAGCCATCATGGTATAGGTGTAATATGGAATACTATATGAATACTACAGCCATCATGGTATAGGTGTAATATGGAAACCTATATGAATACTACAGCCATCATGGTATAGGTGTAATATGGAAACCTATATGAATACTACAGCCATCATGGTATAGGTGTAATATGGAATACTATATGAATACTACAGCCATCATGGTATAGGTGTAATATGGAATACTATATGAATACTACAGCCATCATGGTATAGGTGTAATATGGAAACCTATATGAATACTACAGCCATCATGGTATAGGTGTAATATGGACATTTTGCATGAGGCAGGCAAATAAAAGGTTTAATAGAGGCCATCGTTGAGCCAGCCATCAAGATACAGGTGTAATATATGTTTATTTCATCAGAGAGCGACACGTGGTGTAATTTAAATATAGCCATGGCGCATTGGACAGCAGCAGGGGTCAGGACACACAACACCACTAAAGCATGTCACAGCGCAGGGTAGGAGTGTCATGGACTGAGCCAGAGATTATTAAAAATAACCCCACTGTCTTCACACTTCACTACTCAGTTCGTAATAAAGACGAAAAGACACAACCCGCCAAAATGGTTTTTGGAAATCTCAAAATAGCCCACAGAAAAAAGATTGATTTATCCACCCACATCTACAGACAATTTCCAGTAAACACCTTAAAAAAATCCCAGTCAATATTTTTGAAGACACTGTAGTTTTAATTCACCATAGAAAAGGATGTCAATGCAGCCAGTTATACATAAATCATTACAACTAGTCATAATATAGTTGTGTAGTTACAGACCATATTTACACTGTGTGATTAAATGGAATTCGGACAGACGTCTCAACTGGTGAAACTTTCACCTAAATACAGATCTAGGATCAGTTTCCCCTAAAGCATCATCCTAACTTTAATAATGAGTTGGAGAAATGCCTAACTAACCCTGGATCAGCATCTAGAACCACATCTAGGGGCACCTCAGTCCCCATTCTACCCCCGACACAAGGAAGTTCAACCCTGTGAGCTGCACAACCATGCCTAACTCCTGCCCTCTGGTGGCAGAGAATGACATTTGCTTTTGTAAGCAAGTGGCCATAATTCTTTATATACAACTATAATGATAAACGCATTCCTTCTGAGCTCATGTACTACACAGAATGTAATACAAATTAAATAATACCAGCTCATTCATAATGTCAATAAAGGATATGAAACTAGGACACATCTCTCTCCGTCTCTCTGTCTCTCCATCTCTCTCAGTTTCTTTTTGATGTTTTCAGCTTCCTTCTGGCATCCTTGTGTTTTTTACGGTACTCCTTGGAAGACAAAAATAGAAAAAAGACAGTGGTTAATTATTATATAAAGGGATCAATATCATTATTAAACACAAAGTAACATGGATAAATATAATTTTCTTAAAATACACCAGTTATGTGGTACATTTTATTTAATGTAATTTTAGATTATTATCCTACCATAAGCAGTAGTTCATGTAATAGTCCATTCAACTGGCTGACACAGACACCAAGACAGGCAGAGAGACAAAGACAGACACACCAAGACAGACAGACAGACAAAGACAGACACACCAAGACAGGCAGACAGACAGACAAAGACAGACACACCGAGACAGGTAGACAGACAGACACACCGAGACAGGCAGACAGACAGACAGACCGAGACAGGCAGACAGACAGACAGACTACCTCTACAAGTCCTGTCCTCTTCTCCTTCCACATTTCTCTCTGGTCCTCCAGCTTGGCTGACCTGTAGAAGGCTTTAGGCCCTTCTGATTGGTCAAAAAAAAAAAAACAGTCTAACAGTCAATATGTTAGATTTTTGATTAGATTTTTTAAAGCCCCTTTTCTCAGTGAAGTGTGTATGTCTAAAAAACTGAATGAACTTAAGATATGGAACCACAGAAATATATGTAATACCTTTCAACCTCACATCTTCCAACTGGAAGAAGAAAAAGGCTTTCTTTGATGCTGCAGGTTCTCTATGGAATACAAAAAACAAATGCAACAGAATGAATAAAAAATGGTATTACTCAAAACAATTATATCAACAAACACAGTGATATCAGTCAAAACAGTAGAGACATTCAGGCCATGTGATGGCATCATAATCAACATCCACAAAGAGCCAGATGAGAAAATAAAGGCTTAGTTTTCTACCCTATAATCACAGGCCATGACGCATTACTGCAAAGCTGACAGGGCCGGACTCCTGTATCAGGCCATATGATAGAAAACAGGGGACTCTGATAGCTGTAGCAGTGCACAACAAGAACACTGAAGTCCATACAGATAAACAACAACACTGACGTATGTACAGGTAAACAACAACAACGATGATGTATTACCCTGCAGGTGTAGCGATGCTGGTCTGTGGCTTGCTCTTCTCCTCTTCCTCCTCCTCCTCCTCATCATCACTGCTGTCTCGAAAACGAGGGTCTGCCTGCCAGGACAACTTGGGCCCCTTCAGCATCTGGACTTGGTACTCCTCTGGAGGAAGAAGCAGAGACACACATGGGGTTAAAGGTAGTTTAGTCAGCAACGCTCAGCATTAACATGGCCAAATGGGTCCCATGACCACAATACAACTGGAGGCCAGTAGTGATAAAGACGGCAGGCAGGCTGGTTGTCATGAAGACAAATGGTCCAACCCATGCAAGTTCACTACATTACCTTTCTCGGTTGTGGTTTCTGCTTGTGTGTCATCACCAAAGAAGGAGAACTTGAAACTGGACGATGCCTCTCCCTCATTTGTTGACAGGAGTGATGATTCTTTGACTGGATCTACTTCCATAGCATGACTCAGCTCTTCCTCCTTCTGCTCCTCCTCTTCATCCCAGGCCAAGTTCTTCACCTCCTCGGTCTTCTCATCCCTGGTAGCTCCAAACACCTCCTTCAGGTCCACAGTCACATCGTAGTAGATTTCCTTGGAGACCTCAGGCAACTTCTCAGCCTCCTCTCTCTTCTTCTTCCTCGCCAACTTACTGTGATGAAGAGTTTAAAGCTCAGTAATGACAAAATACAACAGAGCCAATTAATCATTGATAACTTACTGTAACGTTTGTACATCTGCTACAATGACTATAAGAACTGTCTAAATTCGGTGTAATTTTTTTCCATTACTATTTAGTGTGAACAAGGTTGCAGTGTTTTCTATGGAGGCGGAGTTTCGTTGTGTGACGCATGTGAACAAGTATGCTATAAGCATTATCATATGTTGCCCAGCCGATGCAACAGTGAGGTGAGGTAGGGCTAATCATGAGCTGCTTATCGTGAGGTAAGGGCTAATCTTGAGGTAAGGGCTAATCGTGAGGTAGGGCTAATCATGAGCTGCTTATCGTGAGGTAAGTGCTAATTGTAAGGTAGGGCGAATCGTGAGGTAAGGGCTAATAGTGAAGTAAGGTCTAGTTGTGAGGTAGGGCTAATAGTAAGGTAAGGGCTAGTTGTAAGGTAAGGGCTAATAGTGAGGTAAGGGCTAATAAAGAGGAAAGTGCTAGTTGTGAGGTAGGGTTAATCATGAGGTAGGCCACCTGCGGTTGCCCCACAATAGCAATATGAATAGTTGTGTTTTGACTGCTTGTCAGAATGTACGGTTCCTCCCTGGAGAACTTGCAAATTAAATGCACACCTGAACCAGAAGAATATTTCAACAATCCGACTTTGGAAACAGATGAAAATATTATGCTATTCATTACTCACGCAGTTCAAAGAAAAATGTCATCTTAAATTTCTTTTTATAGTTATGGCAATGATTTGGCCATGGGGTCACCCCACATAAAAATGTAATACAGTGGAATCACATTGAATGACTACATGAGACTTGGCCCCTTGCTTACAAACCTTTCCTTCTTCGGCTGGTCGTTCTTAGTTTCAAAGGAAGCGTGCTCCTGTTTGGTCGGGTCGTACTGCAGCGCTGAAATATCTCTGCAGCAGAAGAGAACTACAATTACAACTTCAGACAAACAGGAAGTTATAGATGACTTAAAAAACCACATCAGCACAAGTGAGAAGGACCAAGAGTATTTTTTTTCCCTTAATCAGAGGAAATCTCACTTTGGCAACAGGAAAGTGACAATGACATCAGATTCAAGGCTATTTAACTCAACTCAACAACATTCACTCCAAAATGGCCTCCTGCGTGTCTCTTTTGGGACACTACTGCAGCCCAGGGTTCTACTGATCACGGTTAAATGTAGTGCCACATCAAGACAACAGGGCTGCCAGGTCTCATAGTCCATCAACACACATCAACACGGCGATGTGTTGGCCTGACCTGAAAGTCTTGACCTTCGCAGTGGGTTTATTAGGATCAGACGGCTGGATGTTGATGTGAAGGAGGTCACTTAAGATGCCCAGACTCCTCCTCTTCTCCTCGGAGAGTTCACACTCTGGCTCCGGCTGAACTGCCTCTTTCTCTGTGAAGGAAATTAAACGAACCAATCAAATACTGACCGACTACTTAAGCGCAGTGACTAGCAGCTCTGAAAGGAAGGACGACCCTTCCATGCCGGCCGCCCTTCCATACCTGGGACGTCATCCTCATCAGCGCTGTCAATAAACCGGGAATCCAGCTGGAAACGCTCGTCGGTTCCAAACCTTGATTGTAGTTGCATGAGCTACATAAAAAAAGAGTTCATAAGAAAGCAAGGAAAGGTATTAAGGTACAAGAAAAACTATTTTTGACTGAATATTCTGGATGAAGCGGTATTTTAAAAAGTCCACAGGACCATGGTCATGACATTAGCTGTAACAGTCAGACAATGGTTGTAATACCAGCTAACCTTTGCTCCAGCTTTGCCCTCAAACTGAGGTTTAATATGAAACCTTTTTCCTTCCTCTTCGGCCTCCTCATCTTCGCCATCATCACTGTCAAACAGTTTGCTCCCCGCCAGCTTCTCAGATCTCTAAAAAAATCAAGACACAAAAACAGTCAAAAGGTGAAACACCGACCTACTGTCACTGAATGCCAAACAAAGTACAGATACTATCTTGAAACAAGATGCCCTTTGTGCTAAAATACCACTCCTCTGCGTTATACACCAAAACATGTTTAATATTGACTGCTCCCCAGGCTACACTGATATGGGACCAGGCTACCAGTCATGTGTTTATTCTGATAAAGACGTATCCTGTTAGGTCATCTCAAGCATTTTTTTCCTTGAAGGGACAGCATTTGGCACTGAAGACGTTAGACAGCTGAGAGATCAGATCTGACCTGTAAAGGAAAGGTTGTTAGATTGAAGCCCAGAGCGGACTGTCTTTAAGCAATAACCTCAATTACCTTGTCTTTAATAATGATGTTGATCCTTGTTACATTGCCTTTAATAATGATATTGATCCTTGTTACATTGTCTTTAATAATGATGTTGATCCTTGTTACATTGCCTTTAATAATGATATTGATCCTTGTTACATTGCCTTTAATAATGATATTGATCCTTGTTACATTGTCTTTAATAATGATTTTGATCCTTGTTACATTGTCTTTAATAATGATATTGATCCTTGTTACATTGTCTTTAATAATGATGTTGATCCTTGTTACATTGCCTTTAATAATGATATTGATCCTTGTTACATTGTCTTTAATAATGATATTGATCCTTGTTACATTGTCTTTAATAATGATATTGATCCTTGTTACCTTGTCATTGATGCCATCTTGCTGGGTGGCTGGTAAATCTTCCTCGTCAGACTGGCTGTCCTGGAAGAGAGTCTTCTTGGGGGTCAAGGGTATGGGGGAGCTTGGTTCATCATCATCATCATCATCACTCCCCTCTTCATCAGAGCTGAACTTGATGTGCTGTTTGCCTTTACCAGCTGTCAGAGCATCCTTCACCAAACAAAAAAATTAGGAGAGAATAGAAAAAATACCAATACAATTAGAGATGCTATATTGTCTTTGACGTTACATTGTATCTTTTAGATAATGCAGCAAATTATTTTGTGGTAGTTTGCAGAATCCATCTATTTTAAAGACGAAAATTAAGGAACATTTGTTTTCAGTCGTTTTCCCAACCCTGACTGATCACAACTAGTTTACTTGTGGCTCACTCACCGACCACAGCAGACAATTGGTGAACAATGTGGTTGGAATATCTAATCGCCCCAAAATCACTGTATGGACAAACAATTCACACAGATCCATGAAAACCTACTGTATCGAATAACAATACACACAGAACCATGGAAACCTACTGTATCGAATAACAATACAAACAGAACCATGAAAACCTACTGTATCGAATAACAATACAAACAGAACCATGAAAACCTACTGTATCGAATAACAATACAAACAGAACCATGAAAACCTACTGTATCGAATAACAATACACACAGAACCATGAAAACCTACTGTATCGAATAACAATACAAACAGAACCATGGAAACCTACTGTATCGAATAACAATACACACAGAACCATGGAAACCTACTGTATCGAATAACAATACACACAGAACCATGAAAACCTACTGTATCGAATAACAATACACACAGAACCATGGAAACCTACTGTATCGAATAACAATACACACAGAACCATGGAAACCTACTGTATCGAATAACAATACACACAGAACCATGGAAACCTACTGTATCGAATAACAATACACACAGAACCATGAAAACCTACTGTATCGAATAACAATACACACAGAACCATGAAAACCTACTGTATCGAATAACAATACAAACAGAACCATGAAAACCTACTGTATCGAATAACAATACAAACAGAACCATGAAAACCTACTGTATCGAATAACAATACAAACAGAACCATGAAAACCTACTGTATCGAATAACAATACAAACAGAACCATGAAAACCTACTGTATCGAATAACAATACAAACAGAACCATGAAAACCTACTGTATCGAATAACAATACACACAGAACCATGAAAACCTACTGTATCGAATAACAATACAAACAGAACCATGAAAACCTACTGTATCGAATAACAATACAAACAGAACCATGGAAACCTACTGTATCGAATAACAATACACACAGAACCATGGAAACCTACTGTATCGAATAACAATACAAACAGAACCATGGAAACCTACTGTATCGAATAACAATACAAACAGAACCATGGAAACCTACTGTATCGAATAACAATACACACAGAACCATGAAAACCTACTGTATCGAATAACAATACACACAGAACCATGAAAACCTACTGTATCGAATAACAATACAAACAGAACCATGGAAACCTACTGTATCGAATAACAATACACACAGAACCATGGAAACCTACTGTATCGAATAACAATACACACAGAACCATGGAAACCTACTGTATCGAATAACAATACACACAGAACCATGAAAACCTACTGTATCGAATAACAATACACACAGAACCATGGAAACCTACTGTATCGAATAACAATACACACAGA
The DNA here is from genome assembly GCF_011004845.1 of Esox lucius. Classification (NCBI taxonomy): domain Eukaryota; kingdom Metazoa; phylum Chordata; class Actinopteri; order Esociformes; family Esocidae; genus Esox; species Esox lucius. The sequence continues at coordinate 37,972,616 of NC_047570.1, read as the reverse complement.
ACCATGGAAACCTACTGTATCGAATAACAATACACACAGAACCATGGAAACCTACTGTATCGAATAACAATACACACAGAACCATGAAAACCTACTGTATCGAATAACAATACACACAGAACCATGAAAACCTACTGTATCGAATAACAATACAAACAGAACCATGAAAACCTACTGTATCGAATAACAATACAAACAGAACCATGAAAACCTACTGTATCGAATAACAATACAAACAGAACCATGAAAACCTACTGTATCGAATAACAATACAAACAGAACCATGAAAACCTACTGTATCGAATAACAATACAAACAGAACCATGAAAACCTACTGTATCGAATAACAATACACACAGAACCATGAAAACCTACTGTATCGAATAACAATACAAACAGAACCATGAAAACCTACTGTATCGAATAACAATACACACAGAACCATGGAAACCTACTGTATCGAATAACAATACACACAGAACCATGGAAACCTACTGTATCGAATAACAATACAAACAGAACCATGGAAACCTACTGTATCGAATAACAATACAAACAGAACCATGGAAACCTACTGTATCGAATAACAATACACACAGAACCATGAAAACCTACTGTATCGAATAACAATACACACAGAACCATGAAAACCTACTGTATCGAATAACAATACAAACAGAACCATGAAAACCTACTGTATCGAATAACAATACAAACAGAACCATGAAAACCTACTGTATCGAATAACAATACAAACAGAACCATGAAAACCTACTGTATCGAATAACAATACACACAGAACCATGAAAACCTACTGTATCGAATAACAATACAAACAGAACCATGGAAACCTACTGTATCGAATAACAATACACACAGAACCATGGAAACCTACTGTATCGAATAACAATACACACAGAACCATGAAAACCTACTGTATCGAATAACAATACACACAGAACCATGGAAACCTACTGTATCGAATAACAATACACACAGAACCATGGAAACCTACTGTATCGAATAACAATACACACAGAACCATGAAAACCTACTGTATCGAATAACAATACAAACAGAACCATGGAAACCTACTGTATCGAATAACAATACAAACAGAACCATGAAAACCTACTGTATCGAATAACAATACACACAGAACCATGGAAACCTACTGTATCGAATAACAATACACACAGAACCATGGAAACCTACTGTATCGAATAACAATACAAACAGAACCATGAAAACCTACTGTATCGAATAACAATACAAACAGAACCATGAAAACCTACTGTATCGAATAACAATACAAACAGAACCATGAAAACCTACTGTATCGAATAACAATACACACAGAACCATGGAAACCTACTGTATCGAATAACAATACACACAGAACCATGGAAACCTACTGTATCGAATAACAATACAAACAGAACCATGGAAACCTACTGTATCGAATAACAATACACACAGAACCATGAAAACCTACTGTATCGAATAACAATACACACAGAACCATGGAAACCTACTGTATCGAATAACAATACACACAGAACCATGGAAACCTACTGTATCGAATAACAATACACACAGAACCATGGAAACCTACTGTATCGAATAACAATACACACAGAACCATGAAAACCTACTGTATCGAATAACAATACACACAGAACCATGGAAACCTACTGTATCGAATAACAATACAAACAGAACCATGAAAACCTACTGTATCGAATAACAATACACACAGAACCATGAAAACCTACTGTATCGAATAACAATACACACAGAACCATGAAAACCTACTGTATCGAATAACAATACAAACAGAACCATGGAAACCTACTGTATCGAATAACAATACACACAGAACCATGGAAACCTACTGTATCGAATAACAATACACACAGAACCATGAAAACCTACTGTATCGAATAACAATACACACAGAACCATGGAAACCTACTGTATCGAATAACAATACACACAGAACCATGAAAACCTACTGTATCGAATAACAATACACACAGAACCATGGAAACCTACTGTATCGAATAACAATACACACAGAACCATGAAAACCTACTGTATCGAATAACAATACACACAGAACCATGGAAACCTACTGTATCGAATAACAATACACACAGAACCATGGAAACCTACTGTATCGAATAACAATACACACAGAACCATGAAAACCTACTGTATCGAATAACAATACACACAGAACCATGGAAACCTACTGTATCGAATAACAATACACACAGAACCATGGAAACCTACTGTATCGAATAACAATACACACAGAACCATGGAAACCTACTGTATCGAATAACAATACACACAGAACCATGGAAACCTACCTTTATCGGCACCCAAGTATCGCTTAGCCTCATGGGAACACCTCTGAGAATCCAACAAATAAATACGCAATGAGCAATCGGCTTTCAGTGACATACCACTTTAGCCAATGCGTCTTGGATGAGTTTGTTCTGCAGTTCAGCCTCTCTCTGCCTCTGTTCCAGGGCTGACAGGCGCCGCTGGTTGTCCTGAAGCTGCTGCTTAGCATCTACAGGCCCGACAGCACTTATGGGCTTTTTAGGCACCTAAATGAAAACAAACTTCATTAATTACCTACCGAACCAACAGAACTCTCCCCCATTAAAGTGCATTTGTTTATTCAACCACGTAGGTCATTGAGGAAACAGATATTTCAGTTAATGATTTGCGGCATACTTTATAGTAACGCACAAAGGAAAACCCAGACTGTAGGAGAGATAAATAAAAGGACATACGTCAGTCTTCCCCTGGGCAGGTATGCTCTGGGAGGCTCCAGGTACAGCCATCTCACTGCCATCTTCCTCCTCCTCCACACTGCTGTCTGACTCCTCACTGGAGAAACCATTACTGCTGGAAGTCGAGTTTTCCGCTGCCACGGACCATTTCGTGTTGGTTGTCGTTGAGGGCGCTGGTGGGTCCACCCTTTTCTCCTCCTTGGATGTATTTTTCTGTTTGCGTGCAGGCGACTCAGTTGTTTCTTCACTACCTAAGCTGCTAGAAGGAGGATTTAAGTCTTCTGATCTTGAAGGCTTTGGAACCGTCTCGGCGACGTCCCGTGAGGTACTGGGACCGGACAAAATTACTGAGGCACTGGATTTAGACAATATTTTTGTGTCACATATCAGTTTTTTCGTGGACGCGTTTATTTTATCCTCTGCCTCAATTGGTTGTTTCAGACCAACATCCTGTCCAGCATTTTGTGACGATGTTGATGTGGCTCCAAGAGCCTTGGTCCCCTGGAACGCAGGAAGAGCTGTGGATGTGTTCATTGCCTTCTTTTTTCCTTTCTTTTTCTTTCTCTTCTTCTCCTCGTCACTGCTGTCCTCTTCCAAGATGGCCGCCAGGATCTCCTCTGGTGTGATTCCCATCCCTGTCTTAACTAGCGGTAAAGGTGCCTTGGCGGAGGTAATCAGTGGTTCTATTGATGACTCCTCAGACCCCTGACTGGCTCCAGGTGGTTTTGAATCAGAATCACGATCCTCATCGTCACTGTCCTGGTCCAGACCTTTTAAAAACGATTCTTTAACAAGCTGCTGTAAATCATCCAGTGAAAACTCTAAGCGCTGACAATTGGTGAACATGGCTTTGTATTCAGAATCAGCACTAGCCTCAGAGTCATTTTCATCTGATTCATTTTCATCATCCGATGACGATGGGGGAGAAGAGGACTTTTCAGAGAGGGCGTATTTGACAGGCTCTTTGGCTTTTGAATAAACAACATTCTCCGAAGCATCATCGTCGGATTCTGAAGGAGTAGCGAATTTCTTTTTAGCGAGACCTTTCTCAACAGACTTCATCTTAGGGATTACTTTACCAATCTTTTTTGCTTTTGAAAAATCTTTTGAGTTATCATTATCAGACTCAGAGGGAGGGGAATTATTTTCAGTGAACACTTTCTTAACCAACTTTTTATTGACCACTCTGTCTGCCTTCGCTTTAACAGTATCTGTTTCTTTGATGTTGTTGGTTTGCGCGGGACAACTTTGCACATCCGCCTCAGGCAGTTTGTCCTGCTTGGAGGTGCTACCTGTTTTTCTGGAGCTGAGGATCTCATCAGTATCGGCCGAGTCATAATCCTCCTCATCTTTTTTAGACAAACTAAGGGGAAGATGGCAAACATTTTTAGTCGGCTGCCGTGTTACAAGGAAGGTTTTGGGTATGTAGTCATCGCCCACCACCTCTAGGTTATCGTCATCATCCTCCACTTCTAGGGTGTCCGCAGGTGTCGTGAAAACCTTCAACCCAGTTTCCGACGGTCGGTTTATCACTGCACTGGCAGGAGTGTCTTTTCTCTTTTTAGCGGGACGCGCTTTCTGTGGTGGGAACTCTCCTCTTCTTTTCTTGCTGATCTCATCGTCCCCGCCTGATATCTCCCAGGTTAGTTGGGACACGGGTGTGAGGTCTGTGCCTTCAGCAGCAGTTTCCAGCTTCTTGATGTTGTGGCTGTGTTTCGATGGGTCATACTTGATCAAGTGATTCTGAAGTTAAGGGAAAATGGAAAGACATCCTGCTGGGGACAAACTGTGTTATTTCACAGTAAGTTAATTATTAAAAAATGAGTCACAAGAAATGTCCACAATTATGTTCAGGCAACAGCACAATCTTTACATCGGTTAGTTATTTACATTATAAAAACAAAAAGGCACTAGTGATTTACATTAACAGCTAAAAGAAAATAAACATTGTTGGGTATAATGGGGACATTTGACAAGGATATCTTGTTCCTTCCTTGGCACTTGAGATTGAGAATTGGAAGGACACGTCCAAATTTACTCACAACCCAATCCTGGAAAAGAAGAACACGGATGCTAGTTCCCAAACAGAACCGATATGGCCATGGCTCATGCATTATCATTCTGCCTTATAGCCTGGTCCCACATGTGTTCGTGCTGTCTTCGTAACACCATATGCCATAATAACCAACGGACTTTTCAAGACCGCCCAAGCTGATCCGGGGCCAGGAGAGATAAAAAATAAAGTAAAAGCATGTAAAAAAACCCACCTTATGGCCAGGTACCTCCGTCCCAGGAACAGCTGCCTTCATGTGAAAGTTCTCCACCCCAGCCCTCTCCAAGGATTCCACTAGTTTGTCTTTGTGGTGGGAACTGGGTGACTGGCTGTTCTCTGCTGCCTCATGACGCTCTTGAGCTAACCTGTAAAACATTTGTATTTGGCTTTATTTGCAGACAGCACACATCCAGTAGCCCATAGTTAGTGAGGTATTGGTACAAATAACAGACATTTGAGGAAACCCAGATCACCAGTCGAGGTGAAATAAGTAACACCAGGTTTATGTTGAGTGATTTTTCCGCAAAAGGTAGACTGTTCACCCGCCAACAAAACACTGCACAGAGCAGAATTACATTTAACTATATTTAGAATATCAGTTTTATTATACAGTGTAGCACTGACTATAAACAACCCAAGAGAATAAAATATATACTGAAGATTTAAATTGGATTATTTTTTTTTGTATATTACCCCCATAACTCTCTAAATGTTGGCCTGGCCATATCTTACGTGTCTTCACTATGACAAATGTACATAAACACAAATGGTAATATCCTTACTTCTGCAAGAAGCTTTCTTTTGCCTGCTCGATTTGTATTGTCCCCCCCTTCCATTTGGACTTGTTCAGCACAGTCATACCTGACAAGGGTCAAAAATATAAGTTATGATTGGGCATTTAAAATTGTGTACATCAGATTTGGTTTGGTAAGAGCAATGAAAGACACTTACATTTCTTGAAACCATCATCTGTAATTTCTAAGTTAATATATCCGAAGGTTTTATAAGGAACTCCTGGAGAAGAGCAGATAACTTTATGGTCAAACAGAACAAGAGTTACGACACTGAATACTAACAAATTGACTGATCTGTGTGTGTACCCTTTAGCTCACATTATAAGCGCTGCTGGCGCCAGGGTTACGGGTTTAATTCCTTCGGGGGGCCATACACAAAAAGTATGAAAATGTACGCACTCCGTACTGTGAGGGGTTCTCAGTATAAGAGGTTCTACTAAAGGGCGTTATGTAAACATTTAAATGTGTGTGAATGTTTACCTTCGTCATCTCTCCTGGTCCTGAGTTCCACATCCTGTACATCACCGAATTTACCAAACCTGTCCCTCAGATCCTTCTGAGTGATGGTGTGACTTAGTCCCCCGATATACAGACGCTTCATGGTGATCACTCTGGTTATATGCTGACAGATCTTGTGCTGAGATTGCGGAACATAAGAAGATAGCTAATTCAAAGTTCTAAATAAATTTAAATAAATTGACAACAGCTTCTAAATCCAGTTTTTAGCCTAAGCAGCAAATTTAAAAACATCACGATTTCTGGATGTGTGGTTTGACATCTGTTTTATGAACTTAGAGAACGCGTTAGCTAGTTAAATGTTCTGAACAGCTGAAGGCAGATCCTGGATTAGCTGATTGCTGTATCAATACCCGGCCGTTTTGCCACAAGTTGCATATTGAACAACTTGAGTAAATTAGTGGAAATATATCTATGAGAATGTAACGTAATGTATTCAACGAATTAATTCATCAGAAACAAACCCAACTCAACTCATCTCATCTCATCTCATCTCATCGTGCTGGAAATTCACATGTATTGAGACCGGTGTTACCCCAGAAAACATCGGCCAAACATAGCGAACAATTAAATTTGGTTCCGTAGTTTGGTGTCTCTCATGTTGTGCTGGCTGGACATTGGATGGTCAGGACTCCGGTGTTGTATTTAGGTTACGTTATCCTGCATAATTAATATTGGTAATAAATATTTTATCATTAACTTTTTTTTTGTATATTGTGGTATTAAGAATGACACAATCCTGTTGTATTTCAGTTTCCCCCCGGTATCCAGTATACGGCGCACACATACACTTACAAACGTGTGGTCCAAAAGTTCAAAGGAAACTTTAGTTTTAAATGTAAAACATTCTTCCCATTACAAGCCATGAAACAGTAGCTCACGAACTGCTCAACAAAATATAGTCTCAACAAATAGTATTACAGGCATGGAAACGTTGAAATATTTTACAATTTACAATCCATAATCCCCCCAAAAGTCTAGCTGTTGGTATAGTCCACTGCGCGCAAAAAGTCTGTTTTGAAATCAGTTACTCCATGTGAAAACGCGAGAAGTGAAGTCTTGCAGGTAAGTAATTTAGGTAATGTAGCTACTATTTTATCTAAAATCTGAAAAGTTACTCTGAAAAATATTAGATCTAGCTACGTAGCTGTGCTAAAGTAGACGGTTCATCATTATACACGTTTATTCATATTGATTAAACGTGTTTCTGTTCGTTTTAGATATATTACCGAACGTTCTTTCAGTTGATAACTTTGAAGTTGTCATATAAGTCTATTTCTTAGTTTTCAGAATGAATAACCATCTGGGAGTTTACGAAACGCACATTAAAGTCCTCCAAGAAGAAATTGCAGCACTGCAATGCCAAAAGGAGAAGAATGACCGAGAGCTTACAATCCACATCGGAGGATCCATGAAAGATGCTTTGTGAGTTGTAACTTCGTCTCCGTCATAGCAATCATTCACTCCAACGTTTAGGCAACTTGGCAACGGCTAGCTAGTTACTCTATTAACTTCTAAACATGACTGTTACCTCAAACAGGATGAGTTTTCATCCCTTGGTCCTTGCATGAGCTATACGCTATACTGTTGTTTTGTGGTGGTTGCAGACAGTTCGATCTTATGATCCTGGCCCTGCAATACTGATGCATTCGCAAACAAGTGTGATGATGATGGTGTTTCACCCGATTCACAGGTTGTCCATGGCAGGACGTGAGACCGGGGCGAAGACAGGGAATAGTCTGAGAGACATCAGAGCTCACCTGACGGCTGAGATAAAGGAGCTGGAGGAAGACCTTGTCAGACAGACTAAAATGAACGGTATCGTTCTCACTAACTGCAGTGTGAAGACTCTGGAGAAAAGTAAGGTTCCTTATTTCATACGAAAAGTACAGCTAATGTTTGAAATTGTTTATAGCAATTGATATATAGCCTGCTGTTAACACCCAACTCTGCTTAGTTAACAAAGATTGATGTGCATTTTCATCACTAAAAATATACAGGTATGAGTGAAACATTTGGAGTTGAGGGAATCACACCAAATCTTGATGGAACACTGACAGTGATTGTGTGTATACAAACCAGGTTGTGATCATGGTCATCTCAGGCTGTTCTCTGTCCCTAGACAGCCGCAAGATGGTTCAGCAGTACAGGCTGGCTGGTCACTGCTCCCTCCTGGGCTTCCAGGTGGAGATTGAGGTTACTGATGTTCAGGTAAACATTTTTTTTTTTTTTTTTAAAGTTTATTTAATCTTTAAAACTTTACAATAACAGTCTTCAAAATAAACATGATGATCATGTGATAATAAATGTAAATCGGCAACCCCCCCCCCAAAAAACCCCCAGATATTCTAAAATTATAATAGACACACATTTCTCCTCAGGTGAAACTCTAGGAAGGCTTTAAATTCATTAATGGGTACAAGCCATTCAAGGCTGAGTTCATTTTACAGCTTATTCTACTTCTGTAGAGCAAGAAAAGCATCAACAGTTTTACCTAATTCAGAGGCCGTCCTTGGCCTTTTAAGGACTAACCAATCTTGTGCTCTGGTGCTGTAACCAATTGGCTTAACCTTAATAAGAGCTGTGTTCTGCTGCAAGGCGTTCCTTGTGAATACACAGTGCTTCTCTCGTCTTACGTAAGGAGAGTCCTGTCCTATCATTAAAATTGCACTGATGGGTCAGAGCATCTCCAAAACTCCAGCCCTTGTGGGGTGTTCCCGGTCTGCAGTGGTCAGTACCTATCAAAAGTGGTCCAAGGAAGAACCGGCGACAGGGTCATGGGCGGCCAAGGCTCATTGGAGCATGCGGGGAGCGAAGGCTGGCCCGTGTGGTGCGATCCAAATGCTGAGCTACTGTAGTAGTTAATGCTAGTGCCGATAGAAAGGTGTCAAAACACACAGTGCATTGCAGTTTGTTGCGTATGGGGCTGCATACCACAGACCAGTCAGGGTGCCCATGCTGACCCCTGTCCACTGCCGAAAGCACCTACAATGGGCACGTGAGCATCAGAACTGGACCACAGAGCAATGGAAGAAGGTGGCCTGGTCTGATTAATCACATTTCCTTATACATCACGTGGATGGCCGGGTGCGTGTGCGTCGCTTACCTGGAGAACACATGGCCCCAGGATGCACTATGGGAAGGAGGCAAGCCAGCGGTTCTGTTGGTAAACCCTGGGTTCTGCCATTCATGTGGATGTTACTTTGACACGTACCACCTACCTAAGCATTGTTGCTGACCATGTGCACCCTTTCATGGCAACATTTAATAATGGTCGCTATACAGTAATATTTGGAGACTGTCAAGACTTAAATGCAATATTGTGCATTTGAATATTACATCTTGCTAAAAATCTAATAAATAAATAGTAGCCAGATGATGTGAAATGCTAGTGATCATGGCTTCTAACAATGTAGTGGAATAGCGATCTAGTCCAGCCTAAAGTTGTGGTGCTACAGGCCACACCCTCTAGACCTGCCTAAAGGTGTGGTACTACAGGCCACACCCTCTAGACCATACTAAAGATGTGGTACTATGGGTCACACCCTCTAGACCAGCCTCAAGTGTGGTACTACAGGCTACACCATCTAGACCAGACTAAATGTGTGGTACTACAGACCACACCTGCTAGAGCTTAGTGCTGAGTTTTGACTGGTACGGAGTCTTTGTTACTGTTTTTATGACCTGCTGAATGGTTATGTAGATGCTAAGGATATTTTATACAGTTTTAGAAAAGAGTTCAAGACATTTTCTCAGACTGTCATGTGTGGTCTCTAACACAAGGGGGCAGTGAAGAACTATATTCATGAATAACACAGAATGTTATTGCATATTTCACCCAGAGATGTGCATGTACCTGTACATATTTAATTTAAGCATTATTGCACCTCAGTTTGGAAGTTACTAATCTCCTGTCACCACGTTCTGTGGCAGACCAAATTAGGCTAGATTTGACTTGTTTCAGATATTGGGAAGTTATATAAATCCTTACGGGTTGACCTGCTACTTGGTACTTTTACCTGGAGGACTTGTGATATTAAGCACAGTTCAGATTTCGTCTTCATCAAAAGAAATCAAAGTAATTGAACAGACTCTGTTATGCCGAGTGACATCCAATTAGGCCTTGGTCTCAGTCTGTGTTCCTTGTTGAAATAAAGCTTTAATAATAATAATAAATATAGGAATATTAATAATAATAATAACAACATCCTATGACTTGATATCTTTTGGTCAGTCAGTACTATTCATGTATCCTTTTCCCTGTTACCATTTTACGTTGCAGGAGGATGCCGCAGTAGTTACTACGATCACAGTCCTCAACATCATCATGGACACCACAGAGTGCAAGGAATTTGGCAAATTTGTGTCAGGGTAAGGCTTGTGTTAAAAAAAATGCAATCCAACACATGTTAAAAGCTTGGTTCTGTTTGATTATTGTTGTAATTCTGGTATTCTGTCATGATACGTTATGATCTGTCATGATACGTTATGATCTGTCATGATACGTTATGATACATGATTCCATTTTTAAAGATGTGGCCTGTCTGTCCGGACATTTCTTTTTCTTTACATTTTGGGCTTGTTGTGTGATAGGATGTTTCTATGAGTAGAACCACTACCATACCTCAACCAGCCATGAAATTCCTAATTTGGAAGTGAGGGGTTTTGGTGCCATGGGGGGGACATTTTGAGAGGCCAGTTTAGGCTTGACAGTTTGATTCTTACAACTAGTTGCCAAAAATGCATCTCTCACTTGAGTTAAGAGGTGGATAGAATCCCAAAAATATGATAACATCAAATATGATATCAAGATATTTTCCTATTTTTTAATGGAAAACATGAGGCAACCAAATAATCATCTGTTGACATTTGTTTAGATTGGTTTGTTCTCCCCTACACAGTTTATTCAACTCTAACTCCTCTAATATTGTGGAAGGAGCAGATGGCCTGGTTGGCGGTTCCACCCAATAGGCTAACCGCCCAGGTTAGAGACGGTTACAGACTGTTGCTTGAAGAGAAACAGTTTGTTGTCCCTAGTTTGAAGAAAGACAGTCTTACCCTGTTGTCAATACTGTCTTGTCCGTTATCTCCAGTATCTGCCAGTTGCCTTTTGTCCCTGTCTGTTGTTCCTAGCCCCTGTCTGTTGTTCCTAGCCCCTGTCTGTTGTTCCTAGCCCCTGTCTGTTGTCCCTAGCCCCTGTCTGTTGTCCTTAATTCCTGTAAGAACCTAGGGGAGAAGAGATGAATGTGTCTGATTAAACTAACGTAGGTCTCATGTAGGAAAAGTTGGAGAGTCCTAATGTAGGGAATCTGATTCCATTGGGGACTGGTCTTATTGTTTGGCTTGACCACAGCTGTGGCATCCTCCTCCTGGCTGTATTTGCCCAGTAGTGGAAAAGTAGCCGTAGTCTGAAGCCATTTTACGGCTGTATCGATTCTCCTGAGTGAGTATTAAGTTTCTGGACAGATGTTTGGTCTGGGTTTTTAAAACCTTTCACTCCAGTGAATATATCAACGTCTATCTGCAGATTTCAACAGATAAACTCCTTCCAAGGCAAAGAAAGCAAAGGTTTTCTGTGCTTCAACAACGGTCCGTTCTCACTGCTCCCCAGGGGGTGTTCCAAATGCACACTAGGCCCTGTGTAGTTCACTCCTTTTGACCAGCACCCTGAGAGGAGTTCAGCTGTTCTTTACACATAAATCACAAGCAAGTAAGGTTAAACACTTTCACATTTTATTGAGCCAATATTTAGCTAGTTTGAGAGTTTTTTTTTTGTTTTTTGTTAAAGGCTATTGACAGTGTCTGTGTGTGTGTGTGCGAGTGCGCGCGTGTGCGAGTGCGCGCGTGTGCGAGTGCGCGCGTGTGCGAGTGCGCGCGTGTGCGAGTGCGCGCGTGTGCGAGTGCGCGCGTGTGCGAGTGCGCGTGTGTGTGTGAGAAGCCTCCCATTGAGGCTGTCTGCTGGTCGGTAAGACTCACTGTGAAGTCGGCCGTCTGTGTTACGAGGAAAGATCCCTGAGGACTATGGGATATATAATGGAAAGCATCTAGCCAGTATAACAGCAGCTAGAGAATTTTCCAAGCCGTGTGGGCTTTTATTCCTTGCCTTGGTGGAGATACGACAGTGATGCTAAAGAGAATCTCTCATTCTAGTTCTGTACATCTACATTTTCTTTAAGTTATTCTTGTACAGAGAATCATTGATTTTCGTTTGGCCTAGATTTTCTAATGAAACGTCAACTGCATTATTTTACTGTGGAAGTGCCCAATAGTGAGGTGTCCACCATCACATCTCCAGGATGTCTTTAATTGCATGTGCTCATTTAAAGGCCGTCTCCTGCCCCATCATGTGCTAATTAAAAGGCCGTCTCCTGCCCCATCATGTGCTAATTAAAAGGCCGTCTCCTGCCCCATCAGGTGCTCATTTAAAGGCTGTCTCCTGCCCCATCATGTGCTCATTTAAAGGCCGTCTCCTGCCCCATCATGTGCTCATTTAAAGGCTGTCTCCTGCCCCATCATGTGCTCATTTAAAGGCCGTCTTCTGCCCCATCATGTGCTCATGTAAAGGCCGTCTTCTGCCCCATCATGTGCTCATTTAAAGGCTGTCTCCTGCCCCATCATGTGCTCATTTAAAGGCTGTCTCCTGCCCCATCATGTGCTCATTTAAAGGCCGTCTCCTGCCCCATCATGTGCTCATTTAAAGACTGTCTCCTGCCCCATCATGTGCTCATTTAAAGGCCGTCTCCTGCCCCATCATGTGCTCATTTAAAGGCCGTCTCCTGCCCCATCATGTGCTCATTTAAAGGCCGTCTCCTGCCCCATCATGTGCTCATTTAAAGGCTGTCTCCTGCCCCATCATGTGCTCATTTAAAGGCTGTCTCCTGCCCCATCATGTGCTCATTTAAAGACTGTCTCCTGCCCCATCATGTGCTCATTTAAAGGCCGTCTCCTGCCCCATCATGTGCTCATTTAAAGGCCGTCTCCTGCCCCATCATGTGCTCATTTAAAGGCTGTCTCCTGCCCCATCATGTGCTCATTTAAAGGCTGTCTCCTGCCCCATCATGTGCTCATTTAAAGGCTGTCTCCTGCCCCATCATGTGCTCATTTAAAGGCTGTCTCCTGCCCCATCATGTGCTCATTTAAAGGCTGTCTCCTGCCCCATCATGTGCTCATTTAAAGGCTGTCTCCTGCCCCATCATGTGCTCATTTAAAGGCCGTCTCCTGCCCCATCATGTGCTCATTTAAAGGCTGTCTCCTGCCCCATCATGTGCTCATTTAAAGGCTGTCTCCTGCCCCATCATGTGCTCATTTAAAGGCCGTCTCCTGCCCCATCATGTGCTCATTTAAAGGCTGTCTCCTGCCCCATCATGTGCACATTTAAAGACTGTCTCCTGCCCCATCATGTGCACATTTAAAGGCTGTCTCCTGCCCCATCATGTGCACATTTAAAGACTGTCTCCTGCCCCATCATGTGCACATTTAAAGGCTGTCTCCTGCTCCATCAGGTGCTAATTTAACGTCTGTCTCCTGCTCCATCAGGTGCTAATTTAACGTCTGTCTCCTGCTCCATCAGGTGCTAATTTAACGGCTGTCTCCTGCTCCATCAGGTGCTAATTTAACGGCTGTCTCCTGCCCAATAAGGTGCTAATTTAAAGGCCGTCTCCTGCTCCATCAGGTGCTTATTTAAAGGCCGTCTTCTGCCCCATCAGGTGCTAATTTAAAGGCCGTCTTCTGCCCCTTCAGGTGCTAATTTAAAGGCCGTCTTCTGCCCCATCAGGTGCTACTTTAAAGGCTGTCTCCTGCCCCACTCTGTGCATCACATGGATGTGCCCCTGAGTTTTAGGCTTTATCAGTTTAATGGCTCAGTAGGATGAGCTGCAGTGCAGCAATTATAGGAACAGCTGAGTTTTCCAGATTTCTTTGAGGTTGATGTGTAATAATTTTTTTAATGAAGTATATTCAAAGCAGCTTTTCTGTGTTGGAATGATGTGGACTATTAGTTTGATGACCTCATCCTGCTGAGTATTTTGGAAACGTTGCACGTTGAATATGATTTTCACTTGCCGTTGACTTTAAAGTAATGCAAATCAGATGTAGAGTAGGATGGATGATATGAACTTAATTGTATTTTTTAATAAAACAAGAATATATCTTGTACCGCTAAATAATTTTTTGCTTTTCCCCTTCTGACCATTTTGCTTCATGTGCTCAAATATCTGTCTCGAGTCTTTTGTCTTTGACTGGAGGCACAAGGAAGGACGTTGCATAACCAACTGATTTCTCTCCTAAATCTCTGGATTGATTAGTGGGGACTTGTGCTCTCTGTGCAGCAGACCAAGCGTTCCGCTGGTTAGACTACATCTGGATCGTATTGTCTGGTCTGAGATTCTGTCCTGGCAACCCGGGATGCGGAAAAACCCTGGAGATAATGATTCTCACACAAGTCTGAGTGGTCTGTGTATCGTCTCATTCTATGGCTTATCGTTACACTCCCAGAAGTCCTGCTGCCGACAAGTCTGAGTATTTTTCTAGCGAAGGGAGATATGACGGATTTATCACCTGATTGTTTGATAAACACATAAGAATTATGTATAACTTGCATAATAATGCGTTTAAAGGCCTACGTCTTGGTTCTTAAATATTAGGAGTTCCCAAACTAATTGTGTGCTTCCAATATGCAGTGGCAACCTCTTTTCATGGGGAACGGTCTTGGATTTAAGGGGTAATTAATTAGATTTTTTTCCAGTTAAAAAATTTGGCAATTTATAATGATCATAACAACACGTGATGATTTAGGTTAGAAAAATGCTGTGAAATGCCAGGGAAAGCCTGATTTCAAATGCAAATGGAGGGGGCCCTGGAGGAAAAAGGTTGGGAACCCCTGAGTTGAGACTTAAATGATTTTGCTCAAACAGCATGGGTCCTGGGGAGCGTCATTACAAACTGTTATGGCAGGAAGCCTGAGAACGTCTGTAGCCGTGTGATGAAATGCCCATCTGCAGTTAGGTAGATACTAATGAGATGTAGGCGATGGTTAAATTAAGATGTGGTGGGTGGTTACTTCAGTGGGTACAGTAAATCATCGCATGCATCTCTCATTGTGTGGTACAGTTGTTTTTTCTAGGATTTAAACATATGATAAACATTTACAGTACAGGAAAGAATAATCTATTGTAAATGCATTTATATAAAACTATGCCTTGTTAGAGGAAGACTTTGGCCAAATAGCGTATTTTATTTGGTCAAGGCACCAAATAGTCTGTCATAATTGTCCCACCCATTAAGACACAAATTAAAAATTTTGGCAAAGACAGTAGACATTGTAGGCGAGTTGAAGTAAACTTTCCAGTTACTCCAACTTTCCTTCTGATGATGGTTATGAATAGAGGTGACGGTCCATGAGCTGGTGCCAATAGCTTAATCTCACAGTAAATATAACTGAGACGGTGTTCAATCACGTCCAAAGGCTCTGTCCTTTGCCTGTTTACAAAAACTTCTGAAGCGTCCAACTCTCAAATCAAGATCTGAACGTAGAACCAGGTTCCAATCAACGTTCCAGTGTTATTTAGCACCCACCAGGCGCTGACATTTATGTTTTGATGAGAGCAAAGGCTTCATTCCGGCAAGACATCCAAATTGCTTGTTGGCATTAAGGTCTTTAATTGTAGTTTTGGAAACTTAGTGACTTGTGCAATTGAATCTTCCTTTTTACAGTGCGTTGGGCCATGTTCATCATAGCTCTAGTTGAATTAAATTCATAATTATTTCCCCAATGGTGGAGGCAGGTTTTTCCAGGCTTGCCGCAGTTATTTTTAGTGTTGTATCATTTATGAAGTTCAACCACCTTTTGTCTTTTTTCATTTTTTTATGTCACTTTAATTTACAAATGATTAAATTACTTCTCTGTTTTTGCCACCAATCTACACACAGTGCTCCGTGCTGACAAAGCAAAAACCATATTCTTATTAATTTGGGCAAATTTATAGAAAATCAAAAACACTTCTCAAATATTCAGTCCGTTTATAGAGTACTTTGTAGAAATATCTTTGGCAACAATTACAGCTTTGGGTTTTCTTCGGTGGGTCTCTACTAGCTTTGCACATGGATTTTGGAAGTTTCTCACATTCTTGCTTGGATGAGCAAGCTCCCCATGTACATTCAAGTTTGGGCTTTGGCTAAGCCACTCAAGGACATTGACGGAGTTGTTCATCCCAGTGTAGTGTTGGCTGTGTGCTTTGGGTTGTTGTTGTGCTGAAAAATGAGCCTTTGTCCCAGTCTGAAATCCTGAGCGCTCTTGGATCAAGTTTTCTTCCTCTCTGTCTTTTGCTCCATTCATCCTTCCTTCAACACTGATCAGTCTTCCAGTTCCTGCCATTGAGAAGCATCCCCACAGCATGATGCTCCCACCACCATGCTTACTGTAGGGATGGTATCAGCCAGACGATGACTAGTACCTTGTTTTCAGCAGACGCAGCACTTTGCAGGTCCTAATTTGAAGATAATTTTTTTCCTCATGCTTGCAGTTCTCCAGGCAGCATGTCATATGCCTTTTACTCAGGACTGGCTTCCATCAGGTCTCGCTACCATATAGGTGTGAGTGCTGCAGAGAGAGTTTTCCATCTGGTAAATTCTCCCATCTTTGCAGAGAAACTCTGGGTTGTCCGGCCATTGGGTTCTTATACTTGACCAAGTCCCTTCTTGCCCTGTTACTATGTTAGGCCAGATGGCCAGCTCTTGGAAGAGTCTTGATGGTTCTAAACTTCTTACATTTCACAATTTTGTCGCACACCGTGTTCTTGGGAACTTTGAATACTTTAACAATAGTTTTCATAATTCTCCCCAGTCCGTTCCCCTACACAACTTTGTGGGAACTTAAATACCCAGGTGTGCCTTTCTAAATCATCTTCATTGAATTTGGACACCAATCAAGTTCTAGAAACCAAGTACACAGGATGCATCTGAGCTTAATTTGGAGTGTCATCGCAAAGGGTCAAAATACTTATGTACATGAGATATTTCAGTTTTAGATTTTCAATAATTTGACACAGATTTCTAAAAACCTGCTTTTATTTTGGTGTCTGATTTCTTTCCCAAACCACTGTGCAACTACACAGACCAAATAATGTGATTAAAAATAACTAGAAAGTTCTATTACTCTCATGATGCTAAGAACATTAATTAGGTTTTGTACCCCAACATTTGGTATTAGTAAATGGAATTTGAGTTTTTATGTGTAATTGGTAAAACATATGTATGAACATTTCAGTGAAAACAGGTTATATCTTTACTGTTACCTCATTGGAAACTTTTGATCTCTAAATGCTGAGTTTCGTATAGAGCCAAATGAACCGTTCTAGATCTGATAATACTGTAGTCATCCCGCAGTCCTCCCATGGATAATTGCTGTTGGAGTGGATCCATTATTTTCAGGACCTTGCCATGTTCCCATCAACCCTTTAGGGAGTCTCCTCCCCATACTAGGGCAGAGCAAGCTGGGCTGAGGGGAGCGGGACTGGGGCTCCATAACAATGGAAACTTCTTCTCGATGCCTCTCAGCCCCGGGGCCTCGGCTGACAACATCTGTGGAAAGTTTCTAGAAATGCCGGAGCCTCATCCAACTAGGGGCTGATGGGCCGGGTGTACGTGAATTTGGGGGGGGATGTTACTGTATTATTATTTAGTTTTTTTAGTTTTTTTGTTATTGGGTGAATTAATTGGCCAACTGGAAGCTGGTGATCAGGTGGGCATGATAATGATATGAGAGCCATATTGGACATTTAACCTGGACACCGATGATAAACAGCTCTTAACTCTTACAATGAGTGCCATGGGGCCTTTGGAGAATTCAGAAAGTCACACCTGTTTTTATTTTACCAGGCACTTATGACTATGAACAAATTTTTATTTTAAGCAATGACCTGGAAGCAATTTGGGTTAACTGCCTTGCTCAAGGACAGAACAACACATTTTTCTCTTTGCCTGCTTGGGGATTAGACCCAGAAACCTTTTGTTTTGTGGACCAATGTCCTTGACCACTACTCCTGACTATTCTGTCTGGAAGACGGTGCTACAAAGGGCGGTGTTCCCTTCATTTCCCTGGTGTCTTGATGTTTAAACTAAAAGAAAGAGTGGCCACTACTGACTCACAACACAACTTCCAGCGGCATCTGGAACCCCATCAACGACCTGCCTTGGGCCTGCTGCACTTTAGAGGCCAGACAGCAGTTTGATGTCGGGACTATGCTGCAGAAATGTATCTCAATACTTGCTTTTGTGATCTGTTGAAGATCCAGAAGAAATATTCAAGGAAGAAAAAAAAAAAACTTTCTGCAGATTTTGGGAACACCGGTATAAAATATATAGACTATAAAATATAACAAACAGCCACATGTACAAAACCAACATGGCAAATACAAAAATGAATGTGAAATAACAATTAATAAACTTTTTACAAATGTGACCATACCATTTTTGCAATGGCTTTTTTATTCTGACAAAGTTTGTGTGGGAAAGCGTCTAAGCAACACATTTTAGTTTTTCTAACTATACTTCACTACACCTACTCTACTGTTCCAAAGTTTGGGGTCACTTACAAATCGCCTTGTTTTTGAAAGAAAGGCAAAAAAAATTGTCCATCTGTATATCTACATAGGTGTACAGAGACCCATTATCAGCAACCATCATTCCTGTGTTCAAATGGCACGTTGTGTTTGCTAATCCAAGTTAATCATTTTAAAAGTCTAATTGATCATTACAAAACCATTTTGCAATTATGTTATCACAGCTGAAAACTGTTAAGCTGATTAAAGAAGCAATAAAAGTGTCCTTCTTTAGACTAGTTGAATATCTGGAGCATCAGTAATTGTGGGTTCGATAACCGGCTCAATGTCCAGAAACAAATAATTTTCTTCTGAAACCCGTCAGTCTATTCTTGTTCTGAGAAATGAAGGCTATTCCATGTGAGAAATTGCCAAGAAAGTGAAGATCTTGTACAACGATATGTACTACTCCCTTCAAAGAATAGCACCAACTGTCTCCAAACTGAGTAAGACTAACTAGTTTGAGAAACAGACGCCTCACAGGTCCTCAACTGCCAGCTTCATTAAAAATTACCAATAAAAGACCAGTCTTAATGTGGACAGTGAAGAGGCGACTCCGCGATGATGCTGGCCTTCTAGGCAGACTTGCAAAGAAAAAGCCATGTCTCAGACTGGCCAATAAAAACAAAAGATTAAGATTGTCAAAGGAACACTGGACAAAGGGAGATTGGGGGAAAAAAGTGTTATAGACAGACCGATCTAAGTTTGAGGTGATAGGATCACAAAGAAGAACATTTGTGAGACAAAGAGCAAATGAAAAGATGCTGAAAAAGTGCTTCATGCCAACTGTCAAGCATGATGGAGGCAATGTGATGGTCTGGGGGTGCTTTGGTGGTGGTGAAGTGGGGGGTTTGTACTGGGTAAAAGGGATCTTGGCGATTAAAGACTATCACTCCATTTTGTAACGCCCTATGGACAGCATTTGATTGGAACCAATTCCCTCCTACAACAGGACAGTGACACAAATCACAGCTCCAAACTATGCAAGAACTATTTAGGGAAGAGGCAGTCAGCTGGTATTCTGTCTATAATGGAGTGACCAGCACAGTCACCGGATCTAAACCCTATTGAGCTGTTGTAGGAACAGCTTGACCAAATGATATGTAAGAAGTGACATTTCTTCAAATGACCTCAACAAAATTGACTGCAAGGCAGTAATTGTTGAAAATGGAGGATTCTTGGTCAGAAGCGAAGTTTGAAGGACACAATTATTTCAATTACAAATAATTATTTCTAACCTTATCAATGACCATATTTCTCTTCATTTTGCTGTATTTCCTATTCAAACTTTTGAACTGTAGTGTATGCTGAAGAGAGAGGCTCCCTTGGCTAGAACATCTGTGGTATGGAACCTCTGTGGTGTGGAACCCCCTGTGTAGTGGAACCTCTTAGCTATTGATCCTCTGGAGTTTGGGAACCTGTTGAGTTATGGACCCTCCGGGGTGTGGAACTTCCTGAAGTGTGGAACATCTTGGGTGTGGCACCTCTAAGACATTGAATCTCCAGGGTTTGGGACCTCTTGAAATATGGAATGTCTTAACTCATGGAACCTCTAGGGTATGAAACATCTAAGGAGTGAAAGCTCTTAGCTATGAAAGCTGTAGGATGTTGAATCTCCTGAAGTATGGAACCTCTGGGGTGTGGAACGTCTGCAATATTGAAATTCTGCAGTGTGGAACCCCTAAGATATTGAACTTCTGGGTGTGGAACCTTGGAAATATAGAACTTCTGGGGTGTGGAACCTTTGTGATATTTAACTTCTTGTGGACATTATCTGCTACAGAATGACTACATTAGGTAAGACTGAGGGAAGGAGGGAGATTATTTGAGAGTTGTGTGTTGTGAACATATTTGGGAATGACCATCGAAAAATGCATTGACATGGTTCAGTAAGACATGAAAGAGACTGGGCATATTGGAAGGTTATTAATGTTGAAGATGGGTATGATGTTACTTTTCCTAAACAGAAGGGCAGATGGAGCCATGTAGTTAGAGGTGACCAGTCCGGCACATGTCTTTAGGACAATGGTTCCCATCTCCAGTCCTCAAGTACCCCCAACAGCACACATTTTTGTTGTAGCCCTGGACAAGCACACCCAGTTCAACTCAATGAGAGCCTGATAATTAGTTGACAAGTTGAATCAGCTGTCTTCAGTTATAATGTGCTGCATACATTTGAGAAAATGACAGTAATGTGATGATTTGTGATAATAACAGTATGTGCTGTGTTTTAATGACATCGGTAATGTGCTGTGTTGAGTGATAATAACAGTATGTGCTGTGTTTTAATGACATCGGTAATGTGCTGTTTTGAGTGATAATGACAGTGGTATTGTGCTTTGTTTATGTAGGGAATAGTAGCGATAATATCCTACATCATTACGGCACATTATCACAGTCATTAAAACACAGCACATTGACAGTGATAATGTGCTGTGTGATTTAATGACAGCAATAATGTGTTGTAATAATGTAAGATATTATTGCTACATAACTTTTTATCGCTACAGTGACAATTTATCCACTAACAGTGTTTTATCTTTTCTTGCAGAGTGGAAGAAAATCGGGACCTGTTACTGTTTTTCAGGACCCTCAGGAGGTTCTCTGATAGATGTGATGACCGACACAGAACATTCCAGCACTTCCAGGTAGGTCTGCTTAGTCGTTTTACTATTCCTGAATTACAGCAAGTCATCTCCCGGTACGTGGGCCATCGGGGTAACGTTTCCTGCTGTTACTTGGTCCACCATCCAGATAAGAGTGACTGACAGAGCAGTTAAACACGACGAAGCCCGCCCGACGTGACCCGCACAGCCATGTCCAAGCTGCAGACATTTCCCTGAGGCCGAAGCCTAGAAACACATTTCCCTGAGGCCGAAGCCTAGAAACACATTTCCCTGAGGCCGAAGCCTAGAAACACATTTCCCTGAGGCCGAAGCCTAGAAACACATTTCCCTGAGGCCGAAGCCTAGAAACACATTTCCCTGAGGCCGAAGCCTAGAAACACATTTCCCTGAGGCCGAAGCCTAGAAACACATTTCCCTGAGGCCGAAGCCTAGAAACACATTTCCCTGAGGCCGAAGCCTAGAAACACATTTCCCTGAGGCCGAAGCCTAGAAAACACATTTCCCTGAGGCCGAAGCCTAGAAAACACATTTCCCTGAGGCCGAAGCCTAGAAAACACATTTCCCTGAGGCCGAAGCCTAGAAAACACATTTCCCTGAGGCCGAAGCCTAGAAAACACATTTCCCTGAGGCCGAAGCCTAGAAAACACATTTCCCTGAGGCCGAAGCCTAGAAAACACATTTCCCTGAGGCCGAAGCCTAGAAACACATTTCCCTGAGGCCGAAGCCTAGAAACACATTTCCCTGAGGCCGAAGCCTAGAAACACATTTCCCTGAGGCCGAAGCCTAGAAACACATTTCCCTGAGGCCGAAGCCTAGAAACACATTTCCCTGAGGCCGAAGCCTAGAAACACATTTCCCTGAGGCCGAAGCCTAGAAACACATTTCCCTGAGGCCGAAGCCTAGAAACACATTTCCCTGAGGCCGAAGCCTAGAAACACATTTCCCTGAGGCCGAAGCCTAGAAACACATTTCCCTGAGGCCGAAGCCTAGAAACACATTTCCCTGAGGCCGAAGCCTAGAAACACATTTCCCTGAGGCCGAAGCCTAGAAACACATTTCCCTGAGGCCGAAGCCTAGAAACACATTTCCCTGAGGCCGAAGCCTAGAAACACATTTCCCTGAGGCCGAAGCCTAGAAACACATTTCCCTGAGGCCGAAGCCTAGAAACACATTTCCCTGAGGCCGAAGCCTAGAAACACATTTCCCTGAGGCCGAAGCCTAGAAACACATTTCCCTGAGGCCGAAGCCTAGAAACACATTTCCCTGAGGCCGAAGCCTAGAAACACATTTCCCTGAGGCCGAAGCCTAGAAACACATTTCCCTGAGGCCGAAGCCTAGAAACACATTTCCCTGAGGCCGAAGCCTAGAAACACATTTCCCTGAGGCCGAAGCCTAGAAACACATTTCCCTGAGGCCGAAGCCTAGAAACACATTTCCCTGAGGCCGAAGCCTAGAAACACATTTCCCTGAGGCCGAAGCCTAGAAACACATTTCCCTGAGGCCGAAGCCTAGAAACACATTTCCCTGAGGCCGAAGCCTCGAAACACATTTCCCTGAGGCCGAAGCCTCGAAACACATTTCCCTGAGGCCGAAGCCTCGAAACACATTTCCCTGAGGCCGAAGCCTCGAAACACATTTCCCTGAGGCCGAAGCCTCGAAACACATTTTTCTGAGGCCGAAGCCTAGAAACACATTTTTCTGAGGCCGAAGCCTAGAAACACATTTTTCTGAGGCCGAAGCCTCGAAACACATTTTTCTGAGGCCGAAGCTTGCTGTGCAGATGATACAGTGTGGTCTGAATGCATCTCTCTCCTTGGGGACAGTATTAAAGGTTCTAGCAATGTAGGAGAGTTTGGAAGTGCGGCTTCTCCTGATCTGGCCCGGGAGGACCAAGGCTTCTTAGGGCCTACATGGGTCTGGACCGTCAGACTTCTACGTGTCCGTTTTTGTGTTTGTCAACGCTGAATAATTGTTGGCCAATAACAGCGTAGTGAGCAGTTTCCACCCTCATCTTTCCAACAGAGGACTTCAACATAGAAGCAATAGACTAGACAAATTTCTGCATGTTTGTCTGAACACTTCTTGGGTGGCAGAGTCATTGTTTTTCCCAAAATGTATCTGGTCAATGATTTATTGTGGGAGTCTGTTCAAAATGGTTCACAGTTGGATTGTTATACCCTTGCCAGCCTCCGATAGCTTAGCCAACCTGTCAAGCTGACAGATTAGCAATATGCTCGCTGTGCCAGACACTATATTCACATTTGAAAATCAGGCCTGACTGGAGGAATCTAAAACATCTGGAGTTGTGAGCGTATCTGCTGTGTAAGAAGGAAGACATCCTACATGAGATTAGAGCAGATATGACAAGTGTGACAACATAACGATACATTTATAAACCTGTTTACATCAGTTGGGTAAATGGTAGTTTGCCTTCAGTTGGGTGTGTGCATGTTTGAGGAGGGAGACCTGAAGACAGGTTTTATCTCAAGACGGGGAAGGACTCTAATGAAAGATTGGAAATCAAACCGCAGGGCAGTATGGAAACCATTCTCCTATTTCCTCAGAGTACAAAGCAGTTGAGGCCAAGTTGGCCAGGCTAAAGGAATAACATTAACCCAGATTTTCCACATTTGCATGTGTGCTAAACGGCTGAACCGTAGATATTTGCTTCTCTTGCACTTTCTTAGTGTGAAGTGATTCTGGTTTGCTCCTAATCACTTCTCTGTCCTGTATTTATGTTTGAGGTTGTTTTGTTGCCACTGCAAAGCATCATTGCAGGAATTACGTATATTTTATAAACCGTGATTACCTTCATACTGAAAATAACGCATAGCAGTGCTATTACGTTCAATATCAACATATTAAAGTTCTCCTAGTCCTGAATGACTGGATCATGTTCAGTGTGAACATATGAAGTGCTGTTTACCTAGCATTGCAACCAACACTGTTATTGTTGTTTAAAAATGACTCTGGTTGTCTTTCATGAATGTGACACATTAATGCAGCATTTAATTAAAAAAAAGTTTATTTTCTTGGTATTAAAATGTAGAAACACAACCAGTTACATACTTTTTGTACTGTACATATTTTATTTATTCACATAGGTAATACTAAATTATTTTTAGTAATTATGAATGAAAGAAAAAAAAACTTTAGAGAAAGTTTTCACCTCCAGCAATTTCATTATCAAAGATTATGATGTAGGAAGAACAGACATTATGTTCACATTACTCTAGGCTATGTATGTTAAAGATACATTTGTCATCAACTGCTAATGGAGTTAAGTTAAAAAAAACGGTTTAAACTAAGATAATTCACAGAATTCGGAGGAAAGCCAAAAGCTTGACTCAACCCTTTGTAGTTATGATTTATACAGTATGCAAAAGCAAACATTCAAGGAAATGTTTATTTACAAAATCTAAACTCTATCTAGCTGATTTGTTTTGTTCAAGTTCTGTTCAAGACCAGTCTATATATAAAGGAAATGTTCCTCAGAAACAACACAGAGTTAAAATTCAACAATGTTGCTTGCTTAAGGGAGATTTAAAAAATTGTGAATCCTAGTCTTCTGAGATTGAGAGAGAACAATCATAATACTGTGTAAAGACCAATCATACAAGATTGTCTTGTCTTTGTCAAGTAAGGAATTCAGTTGTATTTATTAATTCCTACATGTAAGTCTGTTACACTGTTTCACCTGACTGAAAACACCCCTGACGAACTTGTATGTATTTCTAATAAACAGTATCTGTCAGACTTGTATAACTTTAAAAAAAGTATCCCAAATTCCCTGGTTTTGCAGATTTTCTCGGAGGGCATTAGATTTCCTGCTTATTCCCCTCTGATTCGGGACTCTTCCTAAGGAAATATTTGCAAAACCTGAGAATTTTGGGAAGGTTACCGTAATTGGTCCACCTTTTCGAAGACTTATTTCCACAGGGGGAGTTTGGCCTTAGCGATATTTCCCAATAGGCAGAGACTTGAGGCAAGTGAAGATGTTAGGATGCTTGGACAACAACACCGGGTTCCCATCCATCCTGACCTCGATTAAGTTTGGTCTGACGTAGTAGGTGTTATTGCTCTTACAGAACGTGTCGGCGCTGACGTCGGTGATGTTGTTGTTCTGGAGGATAGAAGTTGGTAAAATATTGAATACCACGTTAGAGTCGTGAGAGGAAATTGTGGACGGTCATGGGTAGATCTGAACCATGTTTTGCTTGTTCTAAAAGCCTGTAGCACCCTCTGATTTGGCTAAACAAGTCACTTGAAAGAAAGAAACGTTGATCCCCTAGTTATGGCATACGTCAGTGTTTACTGCAGCGGTGGTACCCCACCACTGCAAAACAATCTTTTTATCTGAAGTGAGAGCATGCAGTCATCCGCATTCACGTGGTAGACTTGTGAGGTTGCCAGGCAACCTAGAATCGAAGTGCAGTGCCAGACAGCGCTAGCTACTACTACCATGAAAAACACGACTATAGTTTGGCTCTGCAGCAACGACATTCGCTGTTATTGAACCTCACAAGTAGCCTACTGTAGCATGACAAAATTAGTGGTTAAAGCAACACCCAATCTCATGTAGCTAGCTAGCGCCATCTACGAGCTCCCAACAGATGACGTTAGTTTAAAAACAATTGGAGGCTGAGGGACAGACTAGCTATTACAACCATGCACTGTTGCAGCAAAGAAATATGTGCATGGTAGCCTACCAGGGTGTACAATCGAAAGATGGATTCCCTGTTGAAGTACTTTGTTTTCCTCGTTTGTTAATTATGTTTAATGCGGTGTAATTATGTGGAAACATATATTTGGCTGGTATGAATTAAATCTGAGTGGCTAGAGCTTTTTAATCTCTGCCAGATTGGCCGATGAATGGAAAGATTGTTGTATTCACTAACAATAACAGTTTTTTCGGCCAAACGTGTATTACTTGTAATACAATGACAACAATAGCATTCCGTTAACACGCGTCACTCGCTCTGACTGGCACTACTAGGGCCAAAATCCACGGAGGACCATTTTTCAGATTTGACACATACCCCCCAAATTCACTATGCACTGTCATGAATCTACGATTCACGTTTTATGTTTTGCCTGGTTAAGCAGTGGAGATATACTCAAATGAAATAATCCAAACAGTATTTTGGAAAAACCTGGGAACTTTGGGAAATTCTCCTGAGATTGGCCACCCAAATGTAGATCCATTCACGCCAGCGTGTGGTACTGACCTGCAGGTGAAGAATACGGACACTCTCAGGGATCAATGGGATGGCCTGCAGCATATTGTCTCCCAAAAAGAGGGTAACCAGCTTGTCCATTTTCTGCATTGAGAGAATCAGATCAGCATTCAGCCATGGCCACATAGTTTATGGTACTATGTCTTTAATCCTAGTTGGGTATCTTGTCAAAACAAGTCTTTGTTTAAATGAGCAGGGACTGGTTATTTACTCCACATTTTTAATCCATTATCTTATCTGTTCAGTATCTTAATAAAGCAATTTGGAGATAATGAGTTATGGATATGGCTATGTCAGACATCAGGCTATGTCTTTGTGCTTTAGACTGAACCATACCTTAAAAGCATTGACTTTGACCCCTTTGGTTTTCAGTAGATTGTGGTTGGCTTTGAAGATGGTAAGTTTGCTGGGCAGCATGGGCAGCCTGACCAGCCGGTTCTCAGCCAGGTTGAGCTCCTCCAGCAGGGTGAGCTTGGAGAAGGCTCCGTCCTCAATCTCAGAGATTAGGTTCCCCGTCAGGTCAATCCTCTTCAAAGTCACTGGAAACAAGGAACTTCCTTTAGTGCTAGCATCGCTGCTGAAGTGACTGTTCGAGCCACTGCTATAGTGTTCTAGGTCAGTGGAGCTCTATAACCAAAGTTGTGTCATATTTTGATTTGATCTGCCCCACATGTACACACAGAGTGAAGATTTACAGCCGTCCTTCTGTAAAGTGGGACTTTGAAATATATACATCTGAAATTGAAACCAAGATGAAGACCAGAACAGGTCTTGTCAGCTTTTAAGTCCAACTGTACTTATATCAGTGCTGAGACAGAAGGGGCCCCACAAAACGTCCACAAACACAAACTTATGTCAAACGTTGATCTTTCTCTTTCCTGAAAGCGTTTTACTCCACATACGTTGGCAGTCTTTCAGCTGGTTTATTAAAGAGTCTGTCTAAAGAATGCTTGAGAAGGTGGAAAGCCAAGATTAATCTGGCCTGGTCCTCTCAGAGGGCTTTCCAAGGTTCCAAGCTTGTCCAGGAATCAAGATTGAATTTATAGCTGGCCTCAGTGAGGAATAAGCTGGGAGGGAGTTCTCTGAATCCCTCCTGTATCCCTTACTCACCGATGTCCGCAAAGTCTTTGTTGGTGATCTTCTTGATCTTGTTGTAGCGGGCATATAGGTATGCCGTCTCCTTGGGCAGGGTGGGCACAGCCGTCATCTCTGGGTCCACCTCCTCACAGTAGACCGAACCCGTCAGGCACACACACAGAAGACACGTGGGCAGGTCTGGAACCAGACAGAGCATTTGATTGATTGACTTGTAGGGTCTTGCATGCTCCAAAGTGTCTTAGTTATGGGCTCAAAATACCCTGGATGGGGTTCCTCTTTTACGTAGCTGCTAGTCACTAAGGTGATTGATGAATACAATTTGGATTTGGTTTGGCTAATCGAAAATGTTGGGTTAGTTTGTTTGGCTTTAGCAGAATCTTGGCCATTTTGTTCAGTCCTGGCCTTAGCCTTTTTGTTCAGTAATGCTTTTATTCAACTCAGCTGCAGTAAACAACATGGCTGACAGCAAATCACCAACACCTCCAAGCCTGTCCCTATCTGACCGGGAACGCACACAGCCACATAAGACAGACAGACAGGGAATGGGAGGGAGAAGCAGACAGGGTTCATGATGTGGTCATTTAGCAGTAGTGTTCCTCTAGTTGTCCCACACTACTAGACTGTAAAACAGGAGAGACTGAGAGAGGGAGAGTAAAAAAAAATTGTAAGAAAGTCCAGAAGGAGGTTGAGGACAGGAGAAGCAGGTAGACAGATGGAGGTAGAGAGGCTGGAGAGTCAGATGAAGAGAGAAGCAGGTAAAGATGTGAAGTGGCAGACAGACAGGGAGATGTAGCGAGACAGACAGACAGACTGACGGGGAAACAGACTGACGGGGAGATGTGGAGAGACAGACTGACGGGGAGATGTGGAGAGACAGACTGACGGGGAGATGTGGAGAGACAGACTGACGGAGAGACAGACTGACGGGGAGATGTGGAGAGACAGACTGACGGAGAGACAGACTGACGGGGAGATGTGGAGAGACAGACTGACGGAGAGACAGACTGACAGGGAGATGTGGAGAGACAGACTGACGGAGAGATGTGGAGAGACAAACTGACGGAGAGATGTGGAGAGACAGACTGACGGAGAGATGTGGAGAGAGAGACTGACGTTGAGACAGACTGACGGGGAGATGTGGAGAGACAGACTGACGGGGAGATGTGGAGAGAAGGAGCAGGAGAACATGAAGAAGGGAGAACTGAAGTTGTCCTACCAGTGACATCGGCCCCCCCAGCCGGGATGTCTTCTGGTTCATCTGCAGGCAGGAAGACCATGCTGGAGTCATAGTCCTCCCCCAGCCACCTGGCTGCTGCCTCTCTCTGGTGGGTGAATAGATAGAATAACACACTGTAGACCAGGACTCTGACCCTGAATAACACACTGTAGACCAGGACTCTGACCCTGAATAACACACTGAAGACCAGGACTCTGACCCTGAATAACACACTGAAGACAAGGACTCTGACCCTGAATAACACACTGAAGACCAGTACTCTGACCCTGAATAACACACTGAAGACCAGGACTCTGACCCTGAATAACACACTGAAGACCAGGACTCTGACCCTGAATAACACACTGAAGACCAGTACTCTGACCCTGAATAACACACTGAAGACCAGGACTCTGACCCTGAATAACACACTGAAGACCAGGACTCTGACCCTGAATAACACACTGAAGACCAGGACTCTGACCCTGAATAACACACTGAAGACCAGGACTCTGACCCTGAATAACACACTGAAGACCAGGACTCTGACCCTGAATAACACACTGAAGACCAGGACTCTGACCCTGAATAACATACTGAAGACCAGGACTCTGACCCTGAATAACACACTGAAGACCAGGACTCTCTGACCCTGAATAACACACTGAAGACCAGGACTCTCTGACCCTGAATAACTTACTGAAGACCAGGACTCTCTGACCCTGAATAACATACTGAAGACCAGGACTCTCTGACCCTGAATAACATACTGAAGACCAGGACTCTCTGACCCTGAATAACATACTGAAGACCAGGACTCTGACCCTGAATAACATACTGAAGACCAGGACTCTGACCCTGAATAACACACTGAAGACCAGTACTCTGACCCTGAATAACACACTGAAGACCAGGACTCTCTGACCCTGAATAACACACTGAAGACCAGGACTCTGACCCTGAATAACACACTGAAGACCAGGACTCTGACCCTGAATAACACACTGAAGACCAGGACTCTCTGACCCTGAATAACACACTGAAGACCAGGACTCTCTGACCCTGAATAACACACTGAAGACCAGGACTCTGACCCTGAATAACACACTGAAGACCAGGACTCTGACCCTGAATAACACACTGAAGACCAGGACTCTCTGACCCTGAATAACTTACTGAAGACCAGGATTCTGACCCTGAATAACATACTGAAGACCAGGACTCTGACCCTGAATAACACACTGAAGACCAGGACTCTCTGACCCTGAATAACACACTGAAAACCAGGACTCTCTGACCCTGAATAACTTACTGAAGACCAGGACTCTCTGACCCTGAATAACATACTGAAGACCAGGACTCTCTGACCCTGAATAACATACTGAAGACCAGGATTCTGACCCTGAATAACACACTGAAGACCAGGACTCTCTGACCCTGAATAACTTACTGAAGACCAGGATTCTGACCCTGAATAACATACTGAAGACCAGGACTCTGACCCTGAATAACACACTGAAGACCAGGACTCTCTGACCCTGAATAACACACTGAAGACCAGGACTCTGACCCTGAATAACACACTGAAGACCAGGACTCTGACCCTGAATAACACACTGAAGACCAGGACTCTCTGACCCTGAATAACACACTGAAGACCAGGACTCTCTGACCCTGAATAACACACTGAAGACCAGGACTCTGACCCTGAATAACACACTGAAGACCAGGACTCTGACCCTGAATAACACACTGAAGACCAGGATTCTGACCCTGAATAACATACTGAAGACCAGGACTCTGACCCTGAATAACACACTGAAGACCAGGACTCTCTGACCCTGAATAACACACTGAAGACCAGGACTCTCTGACCCTGAATAACATACTGAAGACCAGGACTCTCTGACCCTGAATAACATACTGAAGACCAGGATTCTGACCCTGAATAACATACTGAAGACCAGGACTCTGACCCTGAATAACACACTGAAGACCAGTACTCTGACCCTGAATAACACACTGAAGACCAGGACTCTCTGACCCTGAATAACACTGAAGACCAGGACTCTCTGACCCTGAATAACACTGAAGACCAGGACTCTCTGACCCTGAATAACACACTGAAGACCAGGACTCTCTGACCCTGAATAACTTACTGAAGACCAGGATTCTGACCCTGAATAACATACTGAAGACCAGGACTCTGACCCTGAATAACATACTGAAGACCAGCCTTGTACCTGGACAGTTCCCCTCCTTTGGTATTAACTTACAACCAAACTCTCAGTTGATATAGTCACCTTAAACGTCTAGATGTTGTTTAAAAGTACAGTTATTCTGATTCCAGAAATCAGTCAATCACGTTTTATGAAGCTCTTTTAATATTTGTTGTGAAGAGCAAACGCTGAAACACTGTTTAAAACCCAGACGATCAAGCCTTGAGGAATCCTTAGTATCCATTTGCTGAACATTTTACTTGTGGCGTTAAAGCATTCCTATGTTTCCTGACTGTTTTCTGCCAAACATTGTATCTACCAGTAGTAATTATAATCTGGTGGTATGTGGAGCTTGTCCAGGTGTTAGACTTTCAAAATTGTTTCAAATTACAGGGGAACTAGGGGAATGAGGCACCCCATAAGAATGTAAAAAGGATTTCTTTTTGACGATAGGCACCCCAAAGAGAAGTTTATTGTGACACCTGCACGCCAGGTGTTTGTACGCTGTCTGGTAAAATAACGACTTCTCAGTCCTTGAGCTCTATTCCACCCTAAAGTGTTCAGTCACTGGTTGTCAACTGTGTGAAGCCCAAACTAGCAGGGCATAGTGGTTACCATGTCCAGGTTTTTTTCTGAGGAAAGAGTTTCTCTTCTGGTTTCCGATCCTGGGCTGCTGATTGGATGAGAGCTGTGTAGACTGGAGCTGTCTTCTCTTCTAGTTATACCTCTAGTTCTGGAAGTTAGCAGACATTCCGTTCTTGTATTGGAAGAGCAGGAGCACCAGGTTCGCTGTTAGACAGAAGCGCCCCGGCTATGTCCCAATCAAATAGATTCTCTAAACGTTCTAGGAATGTTTATGTTTTTGCTGCGTGAACTCTGACCTTTTGCCCCTTAGCTTGTGTATGAGCAGTCAGGGAGCCGACTGCTCATTCACAAGAAAAGGGAAAGAAAGTGGGCCCCCTTGTTAGAGGTGCAAGCAAGTGGAGCCCCAGGAAGAAGGTGGGGCCTTTTGGGAGAAACAAGTTCCCCTTGGCAAACGGGGCAGAGGTGGCCCCCCCTGCAGATGGGGAGGGAGGTGGCCCCCCCTGCAGATGGGGAGAGAGGTGGCTCCCCCTGCTGAAGGGCATGGAGATGGGCCCCTTGGCAGAAGGGCATGGAGATGGGCCCCTTGGCAGAAGGGCATGGAGATGGGCCCCTTGGCAGAAGGGCATGGAGATGGGCCCCTTGGCAGAAGGGCATGGAGATGGGCCCCTTGGCAGAAGGGCATGGAGATGGGCCCCTTGGCAGAAGGGCATGGAGATGGGCCCCTTGGCAGAAGGGCATGGAGATGGGCCCCATGGCAGTAGGGCATGGAGATGGGCCCCTTGGCAGAAGGGCATGGAGATGGGCCCCTTGGCAGAAGGGGCAGAGGTGGGCCTGTAGCAGAAATGGGCGGAGTGGGGCCCCTTGGCAGAGGGGAAGGGAGGCGGGCCCCTTGGCAGAGGGAGAGGCGGGCCCCTTTGGCCGAGGGGTAGGTGGGCCCCTTGACAGAGGGGAAGGGAGGAGGGCCCCTTGGCAGTTGCAGACTGCTGTTTGGACGGGTTCTCCAGACATTCTACTGGAATGTCCTGCTGTGCTGACTAATCATACTCACAGTGAGTCTGGAGCTCTGGACTGACAGACAGACAGACTGACTGACAGATGAACAAGCAGACAGACCCCGACAGCCACAGCCAGCTGCCCTCAATCCCTCCCTGATGGGACGCATTTCAGTTATTACAGTTGAGGAGAGAGAGAGACATATTATGCAGACTACATCCGCATGGACTGCTTTCATTTAAGTAAGACTGAGACCAGTGGCTTTCTATAGATTTTTCAAATATGGGGAGAAACAAATTATTACCATCTTTAAGATCCAGAAGTATTATAGTCTAGGAATGTTTCATAAAAAACATGAAACCATACATTTCTACTAACATAAAATGCTCTTTGACGTGTAACTGTGGTTGTTGCTGAGACATAGTTTACTAATGCATGAAGGTTTGTGTTGCTGAGACAGTTTACTAATGCATGAAGGTTTGTGTTGCTGAGACATAGTTTACTAATGCATGAAGGTTTGTGTTGCTGAGACAGTTTACTAATGCATGAAGGTTTGTGTTGCTGAGACATAGTTTACTAATGCATGAAGGTTTGTGTTGCTGAGACAGTTTACTATTGCATGAAGGTTTGTGTTGCTGAGACAGTTTACTAATGCATGAAGGTTTGTGTTGCTGAGACAGTTTACTAATGCATGAAGGTTTGTGTTGCTGAGACATAGTTTACTAATGCATGAAGGTTTGTGTTGCTGAGACAGTTTACTAATGCATGAAGGTTTGTGTTGCTGAGACATAGTTTACTAATGCATGAAGGTTTGTGTTGCTGAGACAGTTTACTATTGCATGAAGGTTTGTGTTGCTGAGACAGTTTACTAATGCATGAAGGTTTGTGTTGCTGAGACAGTTTACTAATGCATGAAGGTTTGTGTTGCTGAGACAGTTTACTAATGCATGAAGGTTTGTGTTGCTGAGACATAGTTTACTAATGCATGAAGGTTTGTGTTGCTGAGACAGTTTACTAATGCATGAAGGTTTGTGTTGCTGAGACATAGTTTACTAATGCATGAAGGTTTGTGTTGCTGAGACATAGTTTACTAATGCATGAAGGTTTGTGTTGCTGAGACATAGTTTACTAATGCATGAAGGTTTGTGTTGCTGAGACAGTTTACTATTGCATGAAGGTTTGTGTTGCTGTTGCATAAAACCAAAATATTTTTTGTTTTCAAAATCTCGCAGTCACACATTTAAAGGAAATTGTTTTTTAAATAATGTTCCTCTAGTTATGATTACATTGTAATTATTATTGAATAATATATTTCTTTCATAAATTAATCCAAGCTACAATCTTTAAAGACATTTAAATGAACTTGGTTTAATCAAAAACAATGAGGAATCATGTCTAAGTACATTAGAATTATAGTTTACTATTAGTATCTTCAAGTTACTGACATGAATAATTATTCAATACTAGAAAAATCATTTAGGATAGTCACTTGGTAGCCTACCTTAGACCTCCTTTCTTCCAGATAGGCTTCCCTTTTGAGCAGGATCTCTTGCTGTCCTGGCTGAAGCTGTGGTTCCTGATTAAATTGTCTCCCAGAGGAACAGGGCATCCAGGGGGACAGTATGAAGGGAAACAGCAACAATATTACAGTCCCCATGCCTGTACTGTGTCCACCAGCTGCTGTGATGTAGTTTGGTGAGTCAGCGCAAGTTGTGGGTTAGGAGTAGTAGTATTAGTAGTAGTAGTATTAGTATTATTAGTAGTAGTAGTGGTATTAGTGGGCTGTTTTCTCAGTGGCAGGCTGTGTGTAAAATGTGGTCAGGCAAAGTCAGTATTTAAAGCCTGCACAAGTAGTTTCCAGGGGATTCATGAAGCAAGGCAGAGTTTATAGTGCAGATTTTAACCCTTTGTTTGTGAAAGGGAGAAACCGCCTCTCTATCCTGCAGCTGCTGCCAGCTTGCGGGGGCTTCTGTTGGTGCTCGTTTTTGGCAACTGGGGGGAAACTGTAGGAAAATATAAACAGTATATTTTCTGGAGTGAGACTGTAGGAAATATATACAAAATGTAAAAAGTATTTGCCACTTTAACAGTGGAAGTCGGAACCTTCTGCTTACATTTGTCTGTGAGGAACATCATTGTCTTACTGTATAAAGAACATTATTTTCCTAATAAGATTATGGTTTGAACTCACAAGATTGTAGTTGGACAGAGTCCCACTCTTAGATATTTGATTATTTGATTTTCAAATAATTTGTTTGTTGGTTGATATTTGCGGGGATAATGTAAATATTTGGTTGGGATATTGTAATTATTTGGATGAGAATGTAATTATTGTGGATAGGATAATGTAATCATTGTGGCCATAATTTTCTTGATATTGACCACCAGTTGACTGTCCTTTGACATCTGAAACTGCATACAGCAGAAGGAAATAGGTGGATATGGGTGCATTTGAAAAACACAGGCAAACACAGTCCTTGTTTATGATTGTGTCTGTCAGGATGGGAGGAACTCAGCCCATAGGACATGCAGTCCAGACAACATTACCCCATACCGGTCTCTCCACTCCACTCCAGTCCTGGCAACCTAAAACACTTCAGGTTTTTGTTTCTACCTAGTAGTTAATTGCCCTCAGCTGGTGTCCCCGGTCAGAATCAGTCCCTGATTAGAAGGAGAGGATGAAACCTGGAAGTGTTTGAGCCCTCCAGGACTGGAGTGGAACAGCCTGGTTTTCTGCACCAAGTTCTTTCCAAAAGTTCTTCCCATTACTTGTCTAGTGCATAATCTCAAAGCCTATTGAGGTAACTGACTGTCATTGCATTTTTCTTTAAATATTTTTATAACAACCTCGGCAGTAAACGAACTTCCACTTGACATTTTTGCAACAGTTAATATTAGTTTATTTAATTGTACAGATACAAAAATCATTGGCATGTGCAAAATTATTTTTCACTGCTAAGAAAAACTAAGCGAAGACATTTTAACCCATTCAGCAGCTGTGCTGCATCCCGGAGGCTGTGGCTTAGCTGTCCGTGTCATTTACATTTTTACATTTTAGTCATTTAGTAGAAACTCTCATCAAGAGCAGGTTTCAGTAACTGCATACATTTCAAGAACTTTAGGTGAAACAACCACACAGATTAGTAGAGGCCTTCCTGGCCTCCCAGGGAAGCTGGTTCCTCCATTGAGGTTCCAGGACAGAGAAGAGTTTTGACTGCGTGGATCGGGAACTGCCCCGAAGTGCCGAGACAGCCAAGAGTCCCGATGTGGCTGAGCGAAGAACCCAGGTAGCGATGTAGGGTTTGAGCTTTGCCTGAAGGTAGGTAGGAGAAGCTCCTGTAGACAAAACAACTGCTTTGAAGTGGATTTGAGCTCCAACTTGAAGCCAGCATAGAGTGCGAAGAAGTGGGCTGACATGGGAGAGATTGTGAAGGTTGAACACCAGACTGGCTGCTGCATTCTAAATGAGCTGGAGCCCCACACTTGGAGCCCCCACAAAAGTGAGTTGTAGTGACATGTAGTGAGATGACAAGTGCAGGTACAAGTGCCTCTGCAAAGAGGTCTTCCCCCGAAAGGATATCAGTGTTTTTAGTCCCCAGGCAGAAAAGGCTGAGATTATCAGGCGGGTCTGGTCTGGAACAGGAAGAAAAGGCTGAGATTATCAGGCTGGTCTGGTCTGGAACAGGAAGAAAAGGCTGAGATTATCAGGCTGGTCAGGTCTCTTGTGTGCTGTGTGGGAATGGGGTGCCCCTCATGTCTCATGCTGGCCAGGCACTAATACGCCACCCTGACCGAGTAAAGGTCCAGCAGTAAAACTGGCATTTTCCACTTTATTGGCTTCCCAGCATAGTGCATTTTTACAGGTCCTTCCTAATTGCTACCATGCCTGTAACAGTACGTAGTCAGTTTCATTCCACTTGTTTCCACTCCTTGAATGTTTATTTCTGAGGCCACTCCCCTTTCCTTCTTGTCTCGAGGTGCAAAGAGGACCAAGGTTGTGTGTGTTTCATTCTGTGTTTCTTTGTGTGGTTTTTGCATCGCTCTGTGTCCCCATGTGTGTGCGTGTGCGTGTGCGTGTGCGTGTGCGTGTGCGTGTGTGTGTGTGTGTGTGTGCGCTTGTCTTTCTGTCCTCCATGTGTCCGTCTGTGTTTTCCTACCAAAGAGGAGGCTTGAGACAGGGACGTGAAACTGAGAGTCAGATGTTTTCTATTTAAAATGTTTGGCTTTTATACTGTAAACTTTTGTTTATAGGGGATGTTCTGTCTTTTGTCCTTCTCTTCTATTGGACGGTGTCTGATCTGGTGACTATAAAAATGCCCAGGATTCTTCGCTCACAGAGCGGATACAAACCAGACCCTGAATTCTTTACCTGGACACTTTACAACACAGGAGTTGCACCAGACTCTGGGGACATTCCTAGATACAGAATCAATATTACCTTTATTTGCAGGTACAATTGACCAAACCCAGGGATTGTACTGTGTGTAATCACACCGCATTGGTGAAGAAAACATGCAGGGATGTTATACACAATGGCAGTAGAAGCCCTGTGCAAGATGATCCCTTAAGTGAGATTTACCCCTTACATTTTTGGTCTCTTTACATACAGTTTGCAACATACATTCACAAAATATTCAGACCCCTTCACTTTTTCCAAATGTTGTTGCGTTTCCATCAATGATCTGTGTGTACTTTGCTCTGTTTCTTTCCCCTTGATCCTGACCAGTCTCAGTCCCTTTTGCTGAAAAACATCCCCACAGCATTATGCTGCCACCACCACCATGCTTCACAGTAGGGAGAGTATCGACCAGGTGATGAGTGGTGCCTGGTTTCCTCCAGATGTGATGCTTGGCATTCTGGCCAAAGAGTTCAAACTTTAATCAGACTAGAGAATCATATTTCTCATGGTCTAACTTCACTTGCTCTTCTTCCAACTCCAATCGGGTTGTCATGTGCCTTTTACTGAGGTGTTGCTCCTGTCAAGCCACTCTACCATAAAGGTCTAATTGGTGGAGTGTTGCAGAGATGGTTGTTCTTCTGGAAAGTTTTTTTGTCAACTCTGACCAAAGCCCTTATACCCCGATTGCTCAGTTTGGCCTGGCGGCCAGCTCTAGGAAGAGTTATTATTTCCAAACTACTTCTATTTACAAATGATGGAGGCAGATATTTTGATCCTCTCTTTTTACTAGCCTGCCATGGGAATCCAACCAATAATGGTGTTAGTCCCTCGCTTTGACCTTGTGAGCTTTACAGGACAGGATTAAGGACAAAAGGAATCGCCTTCAATAGTCACATTTATTTATAAAGCCCATTTATTTACATCAGTAGTTGTCACCAAGTGCTTGTACAAAACACCCAGCCTGAATGTGAGTATTCATAACACTACAGGTACTCAACGCACACACCCACCCACACACACACACACTTATATGTTACTACTCTTGTGGAGACCGCAAATATAATACCCATTCAATGATGTTCCCTATCACTTACCCATAAACATAACCTTAACTGTCACTCCAAAAAGATAACCATAAAACCTGACCCTAAACCTAACCCCCCATTTTAACCCTAAAATTATTTTTACATTTTACCTTAAACCTAAGTCATATTTCAACAAGAAACCAGGCAAGCCTAGTTCAGCTATAGAAAGTATTGCCCTCATGAGATTTAAACCCGGGTTGCCTACGCGAAAGGCTGTGTCGCTAACTACTACACAAAAGAGCTCTACGTTTGAGGGGTGTCAGTATAGCCTCTTGTGTCTATCTTGAACAAATCCTCTTTTGCCACTGGCCATTTTAACAGCTAATTGGCCATTTGTGAATGATAATTGCTAGCAAGACTGAAGATGAACGTTTCCATGCCAGAAACAATCGCAATATAACTGTATACAGTTTTAGGCTCACTATAACGTAACTACTGCATGTTGTAGCCAGCAAATGTGTTTGTCTATCCTGGCCCAATGCATACTTTGAAAGTCCACCAGAAACAGTCGCAAAATAACTGTAAACTGTCTTATTTCAGGCTTACTATAATGTAGTCACTGGAGGTTTTAGCCAGCGAAGTTATCATCTATACGAATAATTCATAATGCGTACTTCGCTTCGCCTGCGAGGAGTTACGAACTCGGAACCTATAGTTTGCATGTCCACTTCGCCTGCGAGGAGTTACGAACTCGGAACCTATAGTTTGCATGTCCGCTTCTCTAACCACTACGCTATTTAACAAGGTGTACTCACTCATTCAGTCACTCAGTAAGAGAAATTCGCTCTTCTTGGCCGGCTCCGCTTACGCGGTCCGGCAAAAATAGTCAAGGTCACTTTTTTCGTTGTTTTACAGTCCTTGAAGGAATTTACCGTCCCCACCAGGAGTGTATAATATGTTCACAGACACACACCTACACACACACACACACACATTTGTAGACATGTCCAAAGTAAGCGTTGGATAAAAATATGATTTTCCAAAATCCCTCGCTGCCAAAACGGTCAGTAAAACATTAATTCAGCAGTCCTTGATGATTCTGTGTCCTCATCCTTTTTCACTGAATAATAGTCCTCATTGACACATGACCTTAACTTACATGCAAAAGATTAAAGCTCATGTACTTTAAGGGCCCAGGACACTGTGTATATCTGTCTGCCTTCTTTGTCTGTGGTTTTCTAGTCTGCCTGAGTCACAGACCTGTTGGACCGTGGCCTGGTTATAGTGAGACAGACAGGGTTTTTCCTGGCTCAAAATTTGGCAAAAGTGGTACCGCAACCCACCGCTCCACCAGACCCCCCTCTGCGATATACTTTATGTAATATATGACTACACACTTGAAAAAGACAACAATTTTAGTGTTAAATCTGCCCTTTTGTCCATGTCCAATTGAGAAGCTAATGCACGCTACAATGTACTCCCTAACAAAGTTTCTAGCATACAGAGCATATCGTTCCCTCTTCATTATGCCTGGGCCACTCCAAAACATTTAGCCATTGAGCATCAAACCTATGTCTATTAGATCTAGGAATCACAAAAAAATCTGAAATCACTCATCAAGCTTTATAATTAATTACAGTCAAAAATATTGTTGTGGATTTTCGTTGTTATACTTTGTTCTGATTCATTTGACTTGCATTAAAATTGCACCAGAGCTGTATATATTACAGCCTTGTTGCATAGTTTTTTTTCTCCATCCTTGCCTGGACGCCACATCCTTTATCCTCCTCTCTCAACTTCCTTCAGCTGTAGGCTAATTGGCTCTGCTGCTGTCGCTGATCCAGTGTCTTCACGTTCAAATGTTTATATTGTTAGTTACTTAATGTTATGCAGATTGGATGTAGTTTAGGTGCTATTAAGTTTGACTGAAATATTTAGACATGCTTGGGTGTTAAAGAAAACAAGGTTCCACTTGTTGTTCCGACATTACTAATCTTTGCAATTTCTGGATCGGTCAGATCCTGTATGCAGGGTTGCCAGATCATTGACAGTAAACTGTGAAATCTGCTTACTCCATAAAAAACTGGTCAAAGGCAATTTTTTCTATACTACTATCTGTAAGTTCACCCGCCCAAGCCCATTAAAAATAGCCCCATTGTGAGGAAAACCTACCCCACCTGGTAACACTGCTAATATGAATAATGTTTCCTCTTACGGTCACATTCATTGCAGTATTTCGCTGGTAGGCTGTTTAGTGTATGAGTGCAAAATAATGTTTTACTATGCTGATACACAGAAGCAGTGCCTTTGATTTTTATATGCAGGGAAATCCCTGCAGACATGCCTCTTCTTCTTCCATATCAGCATCTTATCTAATCAGCATCGTGATATGCCACATCTGTGAGGTGGGTGGTGAACAATACTGGAGAGAAATAGGCCATTTGTGTACATAGAGAAAGTCTTAGATCTTTGAGTTCAGCTCAGGATAAATGGAGGCAAAAACAAAACTGTTGCGTTTATAATTTTGTTCAGTGTACATTATACAAAATACTTGTAACTCTTATGCCCTCTTCTATTTGCACTTCTGGTTAGATTCTAACTGCATTTCATTGTTCTGTACTTGTACTGTTCAATGACAATAAAGCTGAATCTAATCCTCCCCCCCCCCCCCCCCCCCCCCAAAAGTGGAAAAAATAATGACATGCCAGGTGTTTTAGTGTTAGTTATAAACACTTGTTTTGCTTTTTTACTCTGCATTACAAACTGTCTCCAACTCCTCTTTCCAACTGGTTTGATGCCAGATAGCACCATGAAGATGTGTAGGAGTGTCTGGCCAGAGTAACAAGAGTGATTGAAGCAGGTCAAATGAGTTTGAGGAACTCATTGCTTGCTTGCTCTTAAATAGGCCTAAATAAATACTGTAGGTATTTTAAAAGTAGTTTTGTCTCTGCTACCCTGCCTGTGTTGTGTTGCCTCCAATGACAGGGATGAGGAAATGGAGGAATGGTGAAGGGCCTC
This sequence comes from Esox lucius, assembly GCF_011004845.1. NCBI lineage: Eukaryota > Metazoa > Chordata > Actinopteri > Esociformes > Esocidae > Esox > Esox lucius. Next base: position 37,931,433 of record NC_047570.1, on the reverse strand, counting down.
TAGAGATGACCTGGACAAGTGATGAGGTTGACAGGGTCTGTTGGGCTGGTTATCGGGCAACTGAACAGTACTAGCTGCTTGATTTCATCTGGAGTGGGACAGAATACCCAGATGGTTGACAAAGCCACAGAAGTACCAAATTGGATCTCAATAAAGTGTCTAAATATCGGACATATGTGCTGAGACGCTGTACATCATGAATAGATGGGGCGTGTGGTGTTGACACTAGATTAATCACTGAGCCTGGTCCTTCAGACATCTGTAAACCGATGTAGCAATACGTTCCGGCAGGTCTTCAGAGATCGTAAAACACATTGTAGCAATTCTAGGTGAAGCAGCAGATTGAACCGTCATGAAACGTCTTTAGGGATGCAGCCTCACGTCACCCACTTAAGGAGGGAACAGGAAGGCAGCACAGAGAGATGTGAGAGGGACCAGGAGAACATACGAAGGCCAAGGAGCCTGTGGAAGATAACCTCCAGAACCTTAGGCTTTCTAACATTCTAGAAATGCTCATGTTTAAGGCCATAGAAAATGCATTAGAATGTATTTTCCCTAATGTGATCCCCATGTTTGCACTTCTATTTTAGCTATTGTTATTTAACTGTTATTCATATACGTAATTTCAATGAGAACCAGTTGCCATCTTCAATGATAACCTGGCCAGAGGCATTTGATATCAAGACAAAGCAATTGAATGCCCCACCCCCATTTTCAATAAGAAAATAAAACTGAATTGACAAATGAACATTAAATTGCACTCAATGCAGAAGGACGCATACAGATGTCTGGTGGATTTTCCTTCAGCAGTTGGCTTCCATATCTTCAGATGACAGGACATATCTTTATAGGCAGTATTTGGGGAAAGAAGATGGTATGTCCAGGGAGACCGGCAGCCAGTAGCTCTTCATCAAGATCTCTGATGACTACAACGTGCAGCTGCTCTCTCTAGGTGGGCTGGGAGCCTGACAGGGTGGCGGAGGCCAGAAAGTGACAGAAATGATGTTGGGGCTGGTGGAGGATTATGGGTTTTTAAACGGTGAAATAGACATATGGCGTGAGCCAATCGGAGCAAATCTGGAGTTGGTTTAGCCACTTCAGTTGGTGTAGCCACATGCAATTGGAGTTTACTTTCTCCTGTTGTCGTAGGACTTGATTTCATATGCTAACAGGAATGAAGGGAGAGAACCTGTGAATCTTACCCTTTCCCACTTGTTCTATTTATCTTGAACATGGAATCCTGAGTTACAGTGAGGGAAAAAATTATCTCCCTCCACAGATTGTCTGAGATTAAGGTCTGGAGACTGGCTAGGCCACTCCAGGACCTTTATCTGCTTCTTCTTGAGCCACTCCTTTGTTGCATTGGCCGTGTGTTTTGGGCCATTGTCATGCTGGAATACCCATCCACGACCCATTTTCACGGAACAACCGACCAGCTCTTTACTCTTGCAAGGATCCTGGAGGGGGCCTGGGAATATGCCCATCCAGTCTACATGTGTTTTGTGGATCTGGAGAAGGCGTATGACCGGGTCCCCCGGGAGATACTGTGGGAGGTGCTGCGGGAGTATGGGGTGAGGAGGTCCCTTCTGAGGGCTATCCAATCCCTGTATGTCCAAAGTGAGAGCTGTGTTCGGGTTCTCGGTAGTAAGTCGGACTCGTTCCAGGTGGGGGTTGGCCTCCACTAGGGCTACGCTTTGTCACCAATCCTGTTTGTAACTTTTATGGACAGGATATCGAGGCGTAGTCCGAGTGGGGAGGGGTTGCAGTTCGGTGCCCTGGGGATCTCATCGCTGCTTTTTGCGGATTATGTGGTCCTGATGGCATCAACGGTCTGTGACCTTCAGCATTCACTGGACCGGTTCGCAGCCGAGTGTGAAGCGGTTGGGATGAGGATTAGCACCTCTAAATCTGAGGCCATGGTTCTCAGCAGGAAACCGATGGAGTGCCTCCTCCGGGTAGGGAATGAGGTGTTACCCCAAGTAAAGGAGTTCAAGTATCTCAGGGTCTGGTTCGCGAGTGAGGGGACAATGGAGCGGGAGATTGGCCGGAGAATCGGAGCAGCGGGGGCGGTATTGCATTCGCTTTACCGCACCATTGTGACAAAAAAATGTCATTGGCAAACGTCAGACGGGCTTGTACATGTGCTTTCATGAGCGGCATAGTGTGTTACCATTGTTTTCTTGGTGACTATGGTCCGAACTGCCTTGAGGTCATTGACAAGATCCTCCCATGTAGTTCTGGGATGATTCCTCACCGTTCTCATGATCATTGCAACTCCACAAGGTGAGATCTTGCATGGATCCCCAGACCGAGGGAGATTGACATTTCTTTTGTGTTTCTTCCATTTGCGAATAATCGCACCAACTGTTGCCACCTTCTCACCAAGCTGCTTGGCAATGGTCTTGTAGCCCATTCCAGCCTTGTGTAGTTCCACATTCTTGTCCCTGACATCCTTGGACAACTCTTTGGTCTTGGCCATGGTGGCGAGTTTGGAATCTGATTGATTGATTGCTTCTGTGGACAGGTGTCTTTTATACAAGTAACAAGCTGAGATTAGGAGGACATTCTTAAAGGGAGTGCTCCTAATCTCAGCTTGTTACCTGTATAAAAGACACCTGGGAGCCAGAAATCTTTCTGATTGAGAGGGTATCAAATACTTATTTCACTCATAACAATGCAAATCAATTTACAAAAAGTTATTATTCTGTCTCTCACTGTTCAAATAAACCATTAAAATTATAGACTGATAATTTCTTTGTCAGTGGGCAAACGTACAAAATCATCAGGGGATCAAATAATTTCCCCCCTGACTGTATGTGGAGTTTTTCCCAGTTCAGGCTCTCAGCTCAGCAGTTGTCAGGGTTTCTGAGGCTAAAACCTGAACTTAATAGTGGCGGTGTCTTTATTTCCCCCACATACAACAACATGATCTTTCCCATGTCTGTTCTGACCCAGTGAGGACAATATAGATTATAAATTCCCCATAACATGCTGAGATCTACAGAAGGTTGTAATTAACTTTGATTGTTCCTTCATTATGTAACATAATGCTGAATTGGTTGGAGTTATTTTTGTTTTTTGATTACCAGTACAAAACTAATGTCTATGGCTTTCCACCTTTATATTCTAGGGTTTCAAAATTCTTCCTTGACATTGTTCTCTGTACTTTATATTCTGTAGCTCAGGAGTTTCAAACCTTTTTCCACCAGGCCCCCCTATTTTACATGTGTAGGCCTTATATATGGTATAGTCCTTGTAAAGTATGTATGAATGTCCTGGAAAGGGTTTGTAAATGGTTTATTACAGACCTTTCAAGTAATAGCGTCTTTGTCTTAGCAGGAGAACAGAACACCTTGTCCCTCTCCAAAATGCGGTGCCTCAATCCAAAACAGACTTGACATCTCTGGTTATACTAACAGCAGAAAATACTGAGTCTGATATCCTGATCATTACATCTGCTTGGACAAAGCACAATAAACGCTAGTCAAAACTAGCATTGCGTCACATTGCAAAGGGTTGTTTTACTCTGGCTCAAACTTAAGTAAAACACAAATTGATGTTTTATTTATACAGCTCTTCTCCCATGTCCTATGATATATTTGGTTGTGCACATAGTTTTCTTTTTGCTGTGTGTCGACTCGGGTGGACGCTGGCTCTCTTCTGTTTTACCCATCAGACCCTGCAGTCTTCTGGGACTAGATTCCAGGGCCATGCATATGGAAAACAGCTCAGTCATGCCATTTAATACGCAAAACATTGAGATAATACCTCTCCTGCATTTCTGTTGTCTGAATGTAAGACCAGCTGGGGCCAGAAAACCACTAAAGGTAATCAGGGGGAAAAGCTATAAAACTGTGACTCATTATATAAAAAAAATAACATTTTAGGCAGGATCAGTAGCCACATTTTTCTGTCGGTAAATATGAAGTGATATGTGGTGAATATTTTTAAACTTGTAAATCCACCTACAGTATCACATCAACGCTGTCAAGACCACTTAGTTTAAAACTTAATTCCATGGCTGACTGAGGGATGACCGTGAATCCATTTATAGATAATGCACATATAAACAACATATTATTCATCCAGACCCAAATAGGTGGTTTAAACGCGCAGTTATATGAAGAAAGAAAATCTCAGAATCCATCTTTTGCACTTGTGTGATGTTTGGTCCAGGAGAGACACCAGAGGTCCTCTCTGTAGCACAAAGCAGGCTTGTCTGAAGAAGCCAAACCATTTCCCTTTTCATAGGAACTCTGGTCAGAAGTAGTGCCATGTAAAAGGTAGCATGGTGGGGAATTTGTAGCAAAATGTTTTGCAGTGGAAAGAAAACTGTTTCTCATTGGAGTTGTTCAAGTAGTCCGTCTTATTACAGTCTGTTTTAGTTCTGTTTGGAACCTATTCAGTGTGAAGAGTTAATGTTGTCACCAGCACAACACAAAGACACACCTGTCTGCACTCCCCTGGATGTCCTCAGTACCTGTTACCATCTGTAGCATTTACTACCTCATCAAAATAAACACTTACTACCCCTAGAATAATGTTGACGTTCTCTTGACTGGGAAGGTTATATTCACAACTTTGGACTCTAGACTGTTTATATAATTTTCAGGGCCATCAGCACACACCAAACACACACACACACACACACACGTCTTACCAGGAGAAACAACAGATTCTGGTAACTGGATTCAACTGTGCTTAGCAGAATACAAATGGAAAATTATTTATTTTTGAAGAATGCACTGTTAGTAAACGCTATTACGTATGCCTGTTTGCTATAATGCACCTCCTGTGGCCTTCGTGTAGAGGGCCCCAGGGCCTTGTCAAAAGACGTGCAGCATGTGAGTAGTCCTGTGTTAACACTCCCTAGACCTCTGGAGCATTTTCTGGATCAGTGGCTAGCATCGGTGCTTTGGTCTTGTTTCTGTTCATCCTCGGGTCTTTGGTTTAATCAAAACGACGTCCATTCCAAAGGTCATTTTGATAACTGGATGTTATTGTTTGAAATGAGAGTTTTGGTGTTGAGCTCCATGTGGTTGAAATAGAGCTGTTTGAGAATGTAAAGAATGTTTTTTCCCCTTAAACCCAAACAACTGATGACTGGAACCACACACACTCAACACACTGTCAACACACAACACACACTCAACACACACACTCAACACACACACACACTCAACACACACACTTAACACACACATACTCAACACACACACTCAACACACAACACACAATCAACACAGACACACACACATTCAGTACACAACTCTCTCACACACACACTGTCAACATACTACAATATGTAATACACTATATATTATATAATATGTAATACACTGAATATTATATAATATGTAATACACTGAATATTATATAATATGTAATACACTGTAATTTAATATAAGGTGGAAAATAAGGTGCCATTTCTGGGTCATGCCTAGACGGCCGCGGAGACCGTAGTCCGCCGCTGACTGAAACCACATAGGAGAACCAGTCGGAACATGACAGTAGAGCTCTACTTCACCCAGAACCAGTCGGAACATGACAGTAGAGCTCTACTTCACCCAGAACCAGTCGGAACATGACAGTAGAGCTCTACTTCACCCAGAACCAGTCGGAACATGACAGTAGAGCTCTACTTCACCTGGACTGTTAAAGACCTGCGGGTAGTTTTATCACATTGTTTTACCAGGAGATCGGTGGCTTTGAAGTGTGCCGAAGACCACGTCGGCTCCTGACTCTGGGCTAGGCTGGCGGGGTTGGGATGCTTGGCTGTGGGGCTTGACTGGGTAAGACTGGGCGCCCTCCCCATGTACATAGCTGGGGTCAAACCTGGTGGTCCGGCGCTGGGTTTAAAACATGTTGTTTTCATAGGGGTCCATCAGTACTCTCCACTCCGCTGTGGAGTGTCTGAGCGGTATGTGAGACGTGGCAGCGCTCCGGAGGCCCGGCCAAACACCAGATCTTTTCCATATGTTTCCTACAGAGCTCTGAGCAGACAGGACATGTGTCCCAAGTGGAACCCCATTCTCAATCTAGTGCACTACCTTTGACTAGATCCCAATGGACCCTGGGCAAAAGAAGTGCACTAGACCAGGAATAGGGTGCTATTTGTGACTAAGCTGTATTGCCTCTATGCTGCTTGGCTTCACACAGCCGAGACCGTCCAAGACCCTGTGATTAACACGAGAAAACCGCCGGGTTGCTTGTTTCTTTTGGAGGTAGAAAAAAAGAAACTAAATATTTTCATGATTTGGGTCGTGATTTTGAACTTAGCTCCTTTTAATTAATATTCACTTGCAGTTTGCTATTTCAGGCATTTTCCATATTCTAACTTAAATAGGTGGAGCAAAGAATAATAACATTTCATAGCCGTTTGAATGGTGCAGTCTCTGCCTTGATGCGACTATGGTTCCCTGGTCTCGTCACACTCTGGCGACTCCTTGTGGCTGGCTGGGGCACCTGTGAGACCCAATCAAGGTTGAAGACCAGATGATGCGTGTCCTCTGGTTCTAAAGACTTGGTCTAGTCTTCCTGTTCGAGCAAATAAGGTGATAAGATCCTAAACGACGGGTGGATATGATTTGGAGAACACGTCTCGACATTGACTGTCCCAGGTCCTCTGGTAGTTGCTCCAATAAATCAGGGCGTTCATCACAAATGGGATATCATGAAATGTGTAAAATATGTAAAACGTTTGTTATAATACAGCGCTTATCTAGACACACAAACATAGGTTGGATGACTTTTAACCTTTTTAGTGACTATGAAATTAGAATTTCAGTTCACTTTTTGAATTGACTGCCTGAATTGATGGCTGCCATTTGAGGGAGGAGCTGTCTGTGTGATCAGTGTTGTATTCTAGAACAGCTACAGATGGGGGTGGTTTGACCAGCTAACTCCAGACAGACATGTCTCACAGGGTGGGGGTGGTTTGACCAGCTAACTCCAGACAGACATGTCTCACAGGGTGGGGGTGGTTTGACCAGCTAACTCCAGACAGACATGTCTCACAGGGTGGTGGTGGTTTGACCAGCTAACTCCAGACAGACATGTCTCACAGGGTGGTGGTGGTTTGACCAGCTAACTCCAGACAGACATGTCTCACAGGGTGGTGGTGGTTTGACCAGCTAACTCCAGACAGACATGTCTCACAGGGTGGTGGTGGTTTGACCAGCTAACTCCAGACAGACAGGTCTCACAGGGTGGTGGTGGTTTGACCAGCTAACTCCAGACAGACATGTCTCACAGGGTGGGGGTGGTTTGACCAGCTAACTCCAGACAGACATGTCTCACAGGGTGGTGGTGAGTGTAAATACCAGAGAAGACAGAGAATGGGCGACGGACTTTGAATTTCAAGTGGTTCACTGTAAACTCTGCACCTGTAGGTCAGTGCAGGGTCTTGAGTGCACATGGTTTTGTTTGAAGTAACTGTAGCATGACTACAGCAGGTTCGCTGCAGGACTTATGCCAATATGGAGACAAAACACAGCAGTTCTGTCCCCTTGTCTAAATCCTCCACCCTAGTCATTTATATGTTGTGTTCAACTGAACATGTAATGAGCAGTAGTGATGGAGAAGATTTGAAACTACAGGTACAAGGTTGTAACTCCAGATCGGGTGTTACAATGATACCCACCCTTGCCACTAAATACTGGGCCAAACATACGCCACAAAGTGGGGAATTTTAGCACAGATGTCCAGTCTTCACAGAACAACCTCTCACAAACCCTCCAGTGGTATGTCAGAGCAGTCTGAGTTGGAGCAATAGCTCAAACCTACTTTATCAAAGAAGTCTGAGCAGTATCTCAAACTTAATTCATTTAATTTTTATTAAGTTATTCTCATGCATACTATATGTTTACTGAGCTTTGTCATGTTGTACATTCTGATACAGCTGATTGTATTGACATGTCCGGTTTAATGGCTCCACCTGGTGGTCATGTCTGGAGAGTGCTTTGGCTATTCCATTTTTCTGTCATACTTTATATTTGAATGAGAGTTGCCTTCCTTTTGACCTCAGTGTAACAGTGTAACAATTGGCTGTCACTCATTTGACTCTTGGCAGACTTCACTGCTGAAAATATCACGTGAAACCCACGGAATATGCAGCTTGCAAGGAAAACAAATGGTGCCTATAAATGACAGGAAAAGGAGACGTTCAAGTTTATTTAGTCTTAATAAATATACAGTAACATTACAACAATAAGGTATGCTACAATAGATACTTGTGTTCAAACGATGAAGGTTACGTTGACTAGTACTGTAATTCTGTATGTTTAGCACCAATGTGACTAGTCTTATTTAGGCAGATATGTAGCAGATATAATAGTGGCATGCGGTGTGTTAGGGAAAGAAAATATACAAGAGAACAAATCCCACAGTTACGAGGGCTAATCCTATAATACATTGAGAAGAAACAGCTAAGAAATAGAATAAACAATGAATAACCAACTGGTTTGGAATATGATCTGTACAAAGATCCATTTTTAATTAAAAAATGATTTATTGCCGATGTTTACCACCAGGAGGCTCTATAGGTTGGCTTGTGATCGCGATAGTCACCTAATTCTAGTCGTCTCCCCTCACTGGTGTAGATCTGACTGGGACATAGCGGACATTTTGTTTCCACCTATCCAGGGCTGTCAGATCTACACCAGAGCCTGGATAAACAGACCTGCTAACACAGAATTTCTATGGTTCAGAAATACCAGTGATTCCGTGAGGACAACGAAGATGATGGAGTACTGACATTGTGTGTGTGTGTGACTGACTGTTACTTCCTTCTGTTGTTCCCCAGCTGTAGGCCCCTGTGTCCAGACACACAGCGGAATGTGGCTGGCTGTATAGTCCAGTATTTCACAGGGTTGGAGAAAAGACTGATGCCTGTAAACGGGGTCTTTTTCAGGCTAGAGCGCACAGGGCAGAAGTCATTGACCCCCACACTGCTGATGCTGTTAGCATGCAGGTACACCACCTGGAGGAATGGAGACCAAACAATTAATTATCTGCTCTTGCTGGAGTGGGACCAATCATCACCAATGTGTTCAGTAGGGCCTAGCAACAATTCAATTACTCCAAACTTGTTGGTGTTGTATCAAGTTGAGCAATTAATTAGTTCAAAAGCCCTTAAAAAGGTGAATTTGGTACCTGGAGATACTTGAGTGAATTGAGGCCAGGTGGAACCTTCTTCAGCTTGTTGTTGTCTAAGTGGATCTCACGGACGTTGGGTATACTGGCCAGGCTTCCGTTCTCAACAGACTTGATTTGGTTGAAACCAAGGCCCAGTCTGTGAACACATTCAGGAGCAACACAGCGTCAGTCTTTCTGGTTCATAATACCAAGATTCATCTAAATCCCTCATGGCAGGGTTTGCTCATGTGTTGTGTTTTACCTCTTTAGTTTTTTATATCTAAAAAAGTCCTCAATTTCCACCTTTGCTATCTTGTTGTAATCCAAGTGAAGCTCAGTGATGGTTGATGGGAGGTCTGAAAAGCAGTCACAACGTTATAGTGGTTTATTTAAGGGATTTCCCAGTAAAATCTCACTTTCATAAGATAACAACCACACCTACAGCTTGTATCTTCATTGGACCATTTGAAAAATGCCATTGTGTGTAATTGTAAACTCTTGAAGAAGAGCTGGCCAAACGGTGGCCTACTTGTATGTCATAGTTTTATTAATGATCAGACAGACCCCTAGAGGTATCCAGTGGACATCTGGAAACACTTGGCAGATACTTCCAACAGATCAGTTTCTGCTAAGCGCTCATATGAGAAGTACAATGAAATGGTCCTGGATAAACATTTGGAATGAAATACAGTTGTGCTCATATGTTTGCATACCCTAGCAGACTTTTATTCAAGGATAGTGATCATATGAATCACATAGTTCTTTGGCTCATTTTTAAATCATAATGAAAACAGAAATCACCTAAATGGCCCTGATCAAAAGTTTACATACCCTTGAATGTTTGGCCTTGTTACAGACACACAAGGTGACACACACAGGTGAAAAAGGCAATTAAAGTTGAATTTCCCACACCTGTGGCTTTTTAAATTGCAATTAGTGTCTGTGTATAAATAGTCAATGAGTTTGTTAGCTCTCACATGGATGCACTGAGCAGGCAATATACTGAGCCATGGGGAGCAGAAAAGAATTGTCAAAAGAACGGCATAACAAGATAATGGAACTTTATAAAGATGGAAAAGGATATACAAATATATCCAAAGCCTTGCAAATGCCATTCAGTACTGTTCAATCACATACTAAGAACAGGAAAATTCGGGAATCTATTGATACCAAGCCAAGGTCAGGTAGACCAAGAAAGATTTCAGCCAAAACTGCCATAAGAATTGTTCAGGATACAAAGAAAAACCCACAGGTAACCTCGGGCTACTCTGGTAAAAGACGATGTGGTTGTTTCAAGGAGCACAATACGACAATACTTGAACAAAAATTAGCTGCATGGTCGAGTTGCCAGTGAGAAGCCTTTACTGCGGCAGTGCCACAAAAGATGGGAGCTGGTGGGATCTCTAAAGGCACCGGGAATCTTGTGGAAATTGATGGCAAGATGAATGCAGCAAGATGAATGCAGCAAGATGAATGCAGCTTGCCATCAGTGAATGTTATCTGAATATAGTGGCAGACAATTTGCATTATTCTTTGCGAAAGCTGTGCATGGGACGCTCTTGGACTTTCCAACATGACAATGACCTTAAGCACAAGGCCAAGATGACCCTCCAGTGGTTATCGCAGAAAAGGGCAAAGGTTCTGGAGTGGCCATCACAGTCTCCTGACCTTAATATCATCGAGCCACTCAGGGGCTCAAAACGTGCAGTTCTTGCAAGACGACCAAAGACTTTGTATGATTAAGAACTAAGGGTATGCAGACTTTGTTGCCATGTTTTGTTTTATGATTGCCATTCTGTTATGACCTACAGTTGAATGTGAATCCAATAAGAAATAAAACATGTGTTTTGCCTGCTCACTCACTTTTTCTTTCCAAATGGTACATAAATTACCAATTTTCTAAGGGTGTGCAAACTTTTGAGCACAACTGTAATTCCTCCGAAGGTGTGTACAGTATTGAGGAAGTTGTTTGAGAAATACAATATTGATCTGGCAGCGTTTGTTTACCTTTGGGTATGGCTGTGAGCCGAGCTTCGGCGATCCTAATGTAGAGGGCTTCCATGTCATCGAATGCTCCCAGCTCGATACCGTTGTTCGTTAACGGGTTAGCACTCATCTCTGATCAGTCGGTACATATAGGAGATGGTTAGCCAGTTACAGATTCATTAATAACCCTACAGTCTAGAAACATTTGTTTTCAAAGGAGATCATATTCTTATTATGGTACTCTGCTCCAGACAGACATGCCTCACAGGGTGGTGAAGTATATGTATTTGTTAAGGATTTGGTTTTTTTTATGTTATTTGATAGTCACTAGGTGGCGATTCTGGTTTGGCGCACAATAACCAGAACCGGACTTTTGGCCAGAACTGGGATTAAAATGGCTCTAGAGTATTCCTTCAGACCAGATCGTTTCTATGGGGGGAGTAGTATCTTGGGGGCTGTAGAAGCGGCTCCGTACCCAGGACATGCAGTGATTTGAGTCCTTTGAAGGCCTCCTTCTGGACCTTGCTGATCATGTTGTCGTGGATACGTAGCTCCAGAATGTTCTTGGGCAGGTTGGCAGGTATCTGGGTGATGTGGTTGTAGGATAGGTACAACAGCTTCAGCCGTTCCAAGTCACGGAAGGCCTTGGGATGGATCTTCGAGATCTTGTTGTTAACCAGGAACAGGGCCTGGGAATATGGAAGACATACAAGATATACAGCAACACCTGGAGTTTTCACAATGGACTTGATGGGGTCTAGATACACCAGACCCCAGGTAGACCAGCTCTTGTGATTGTGCTGTAACTGTACTTCAATCGACAGATACTGAACAAGCTAGTGCAGGGATGGAGGTGGGGCTTGAAGTGCAGGAATGGAGGTGGGGCTTGAAGTGCAGGAATGGAGGTGGGGCTTGAAGTGCAGGAATGGAGGTGGGGCTTGAAGTGCAGGGATGGAGGTGGGGCTTGAAGTGCAGGGATGGAGGTGGGGCTTTAAGTGCAGGGATGGAAATAAGGCTTGCTCAAACTCCATTTGTACTTAACCTTACTCAGCTAAATCAACTTGTTGATTAGTAGAATCAGGGGTGCTAGATTGGAGTGTGATAAAATGTACAGGAGAATAGCTCAACAGGGACAGGGTTGGAAAGCCCTGTATTAGTATTTTTTCGCTGTGTTCAACATAATCAGTCTCTACCTCTGCTGGTACAGTGTAAGACTAGGTCAGGTTTTACAGTGTAAGACTAGGTCAGGTTTTACAGTGTAAGGCTAGGTCAGGTTTTACAGTGTAAGACTAGGTCAGGTTTTACAGTGTAAGGCTAGGTCAGGTTTTACAGTGTAAGGCTAGGTCAGGTTTTACAGTGTAAGGCTAGGTCAGGTTTCACAGTGTAAGGCTAGGTCAGGTTTCACAGTGTAAGGCTAGGTCAGGTTTCACAGTGTAAGGCTAGGTCAGGTTTTACAGTGTAAGGCTAGGTCAGGTTTCACAGTGTAAGGCTAGGTCAGGTTTCACAGTGTAAGGCTAGGTCAGGTTTTACAGTGTAAGGCTAGGTCAGGTTTTACAGTGTAAGGCTAGGTCAGGTTTTACAGTGTAAGGCTAGGTCAGGTTTTGCAGTGTAAGGCTAGGTCAGGTTTTGCAGTGTAAGGCTAAGTCATTGTTTCCTCAAGGCCATTATGTTTCATGGAGGCCATTATGTGTCTGAATTTTCACATTCAAGTGATAAGTTAACCGGTTCAAACTCACATAAAGCTTGTTCATGCCTTTGAAGTCATCTTCCTTGATCTCCGTGATGTCATTGTTCTGTAGGTCAATCATCAACGTCTCACTGGGGATCTGCTCGGGCACAGACAGCCACCCTGTGGAGACCAGGAAATACCATCAGCTGATTGGCATTGAAAATGTGCTCTGTTTTTTATGTGTGAATAACGTCACAGATAGGTAGCGAATTGTCAAAATTAGTTCATAAAAGAATGCTACGAATAGTGAGTTTAAGATAGAAGGTTAGGGCTAATATGTATGTAATAAGATGTTAAGTCTGATCTGTAGTGAGATGTAATAGGACTGTAGAGTGAGGTATAGAACAGTAAAGATGTGTAATAGGACAGTAGTGTGTAATAGGACAGTAGTGATCTGTAATATGACATTAGTAATGTGAAATAGGGCGGTAGTAATGTGTATTAGAACAGTTGTGTGTAATAGTGTAAAATATTGTTACCAAAATCAGAACATTGCACCACCCTCAGTAAGCAGTGGCAAGCCACGGGGCAGTCTGGGATGAAGTTATCATCATCATTCTCATCTTCATCGTCGTCATCATCTGTGTCCTGCATCATGATGTCATGGTCCCTCATGATGTCCAGGACGTTGATTGGCTTGTAGGGCCTGGCGTGGCACAAAGCCAGCAGACACAGCAGCAGGAAGAGCAGGAATCTTCTCATGGTTGTTGGCAACCAGACCTGAAAAACAATCTGTCAATCACCATGCTGTAGACTACCAGACCTGAAAAACCAGCTGTCCGACATCATGAAGTATCTACCAGTCCTCAAAAACAAGCTGTCAGACACCATGATGTAGACTACCAGACCTGAAAAACAAGATGTTAGACACCCTGATGTAAACTACCAGACCTGGAAAACCAGCTGTCAGACACCTTGATGTAAACTACCAGACCTGGAAAACAAGATGTTAGACACCCTGATGTAGATTAGCAGACCAGAAAAACAAGATGTTAGACACCTTGATGAAAACTAGCAGACCTGAAAAACAAGATGTAGACTACCAGACCTGAAAAACAAGATGTAGACTACCAGACCTGAAAAACAAGATGTAGACTACCAGATCTGGAAAACAAGATGTAGACTACCAGACCTGAAAAACAAGATGTCCGACTCTGTGACGTAGACCCTGGAAGTAGGGGCTCTACTGTATTGGGCTCTACTGTATTGGGCACTACTGTATTGGGCTCTACTGTATTGGGCTCTACTGTATTGGGCACTACCGAATAACAATTTAATTAAATATATTTGTGACAGCTAGAATTTTATTTAGTAGCACCAGTGCGACCAGAAAACGGTATGATTATATCCTGATCTGGCAAGCTGGTAGCGAATGCTTGTAGCTTGTTAGCTTTCTGAATGGTTCTACAAAGCAAAGCTACTATAGGTCATATGAGGGTTTTCTGAGTTTGAGTTGTTAGAAGAGAGAGACACTGAACAGTCAGAGGTGGATTGTATTCAAGCCTTGCTAGACATGAAAGGTTGCTGCCAAGTGTCTGTGAAAGTGATGTCCTGGGCTGCACTGGAAGGCAGTTCAAATCCTCTGTTATGATCTCTTTGATTAATGATGATTCAGAACTGTACAGAAATAGGATTTGTATGATTCATAGGATTTCTAGCTCTAATATGGTAACTAGCCCTGCATATTGTTTATATTGTAGATGGCCCATTTGAATTTGTGCCAGTTTAAGGCTTCATGAAAGGAATACCAAGTAGATGGGAAATGCCACAAGCATTAGAAATATAATATATTTTTGTTAGGGGTTGATTTATTCTTTGTTAGGGCAAGTTACAGTTTCCATGGAAAGGAAACTGCAATTTCCCATGACCCATGACTACCAACATTTGAAGTTTATAGAAGCACAAGGATGTGTCAGATTAAAGCTAATATTTAGATTAAAGCACATTCCAGCTATATTTAGGGGAAACAATTTTTTAAATCACTTTCAACCGTATAATGTTTTTTAAAGGCTTTGATTTACAGCAGGCTGTCATGCCTAATTAAGTAACTGGGCCTCCTTGCTTTGGTCAGGTAGGTGACCAAGAACTCAATGGCCATTCTAACAGAGCTTCAGAGTTTCTCTGGAGAGATGGGAGAACCTTCCAGAAGGAGAACCACATCTGCAGCACTCTAACAATCAGGTCTTTATGGTAGAGTGGCAAAAATGAATCCTAGTAAAAAGCAATTCCTAGTAAAAAGCCAATTGATTGGCACCCATTTCTAAAAAAGTTTTTTTTGCTTTGTTGTAATTGGGTATTGTGTGTAGATTGATGGGGGAAAAAAAGATTCAGGACACCGCACATTTCTCCTAGAGTCTAATACTGGAGTCCCACAGTGGTGCCTTAACAGTCAGGCTTCAGAGCCTGGCCATGGGTGCATCTCAGCATCTTCAAAGGTCCTATACAACATATCAGCTTTAGACATAAAACAGTACTGTGCTGCTGCCTTTATTGATTTGGCAAAAGCCTTTGACTCTGTATTTCATTAAGCCTTTGACTCTGTATTTCATTAAGCCTTTGACTCTGTATTTCATTAAGCCTTTGACTCTGTAATTCATTAAGCCTTTGACTCTGTAATTCATTAAGCCTTTGACTCTGTAATTCATTAAGCCTTTGACTCTGTAATTCATTAAGCCTTTGACTCTGTAATTCATTAAGCCTTTGACTCTGTCAACCACTGCATCCCTGTTAATAGACTCCATAACCTGCATTGGGTTCCCAGAGAGCTGTTTAGCTTGGTCTATTTTCTGACTAATGTGTACAATGCGTTTTCAACAGGTGTTCCTCAAGGTCTGATACTTGGAACCAAACATTCTCGGTTTACATTAATCACTTTGTGATGCTGAACGCTCTTTTATAAGTTTAGATGTAAGTTAACACTCTGCCATCCACTTTGTAGCCTCTGCTCCCCTCAACGTTCATCACTGTGACCTTTACACCCAGGTTAATAGGTCGTCCCTTCACACCCAACCAGTTTCATTGGGACCAACTAATAAGTCACTAGGTTTATGACCCCACCTGTGTATGGGGCTTCTGCAAAGCTGAGTTTGTCAAAACCCATGTGAAAAACAACAGAATGGCTTTGAACGAATGCCTAGGTGGAAGGCCTGCTGCTATCTTTGACTCTCCTGGGATAGGACAGCTGGACCGTAGATACAGTAGAATAACCTCACAATTGGGAAAGAGTTGTACAAAAATGGAAAAACACAGAGTCAAGGAGTAATTCCGTTAATGTGGAATTGCCCAAGTTAAGACTGAATTTAAGTGGGAATAAAAAACGAACCGCTTTCAAAACATCAAGTGCAGTAAAAAATTACAATTCCTGTTATGAGGAAAGTTCTTGCAACAACAGGATGATTAAATAAATGTTTCATGCTTAGTGTCTGTATTTTAGTTTTCCAAAATATTTTAAGCACTTCCTTTTTACATTTGTTACCAAGGTTTCCTTGCAATTGCAACGGAATCGATACATTACAGTCAATGCAAAGGTTTTTCTGCTTGCATAATATTCCCCATCTGTGGGGTACTAAAGAACTAGCAACGTAGCTGCCCATTTCTCACACTTTCCCAAGGCTCTGTCTCTGAGAAAATCTTGCAGTGATGGGTTGGCTTGGTCAACACACAAATTCTCCATTGACATCGCTGTTTCTACCCACAACTATTTAGTGGCATTCTGTCATTAGAAGGTCATTTAAACACAGTGAAATCCACACAATCTGAAGGTTTTGCACAATACTAACAAAGTATACAATATTCTAGAATCAGAAAAAGCCTCTTTTCAAAACCCAATAACGCTTTTGTTTTTACATTTCACACGCCTTTAGGGCTAAATTATATTTAATGATCGTGGTGTTTATTTAGTTTTCCTTGCAGTTAACCATCAAGATAAATTTGCAACTTGAATTGACAGAAAGACAGTTATTTAATGAACTAGTGTGTCTACATTAGGATGAGACACTTGCCTATTGAATGGATCACGCAAAATGTGTTTGAAGACATCATTGGGCACCTTTTCTGCCAGAAGAAAACAATCTACTAAAACATTTCTGAGTTGAGGAGATATTCGGTCAAGCGAATACCATCTGATGACTAAATTCACCCCTTAACCCCTGGATAATCTGAGGTTCTGGGTGCCATCCTGTAAAGCGGTGGTAGTAGTACTAAAAGGAGCTCACCTCAGTAGCAGGCAGGCAGTTCTAGTGTGTCTTTAACTCCAGTAACACCGGCTCCAGGAACCCGAGACAGTCAGTGGTCCCCCCCAGGGCAGTCAGTAGTCTGGGAGTGTGGAAGCAGGAGTCCTGGTGAATGATGAAGGTGGTGAACGTCACAGAGGAACGCTGACCTAACTCCCTGAATGGAAATGAGCCGCTGCTCCTTCTGCTGCTCCTACCTCTGGCATGGACAGAGAGCTATGTTTGAATAACGACCTTTCTCTATCACACTCTCTCTCTCTTTCTCTCTCTCTCACACACACACACACACAGATCACCACTATATAGTTGTGCCGTATCCCCCAAAACACATTGATGCTGTCCGTCGATCACGTGGTTCTCATCAGCCCTTGAACCAGGGCCAATCAATCAATCTAATGGGTTTATCAAGCCCTTTTTACAACAGCAGTTGTCACAAAGTGCTTTTACAGAGACACCTGGCCTGAAACCCCAAGGAGCAAACAACAGTAGTGTTGGATTTCCAGAATGGTACGTTTTTCAAATTCTGAATGCTTTAGTCTTTCCGCAAGCTAACCACCATTATGTCCCAGTCCCCCCGCTTCCCAGTCCCCCCGCTTCCCAGTCCCCCCGCTTCCCAGTCCCCCCGCATCCCAGTCCCCCCGCATCCCAGTCCCCCCGCTTCCCAGTCCCCCCGCTTCCCAGTCCCCCCGCTTCCCAGTCCCCCCGCATCCCAGTCCCCCCGCTTCCCAGTCCCCCCGCATCCCAGTCCCCCCGCTTCCCAGTCCCCCCGCTTCCCAGTCCCCCCGCTTCCCAGTCCCCCCGCATCCCAGTCCCCCCGCTTCCCAGTCCCGCTTCCCAGTTTATATGGTCATTGGCCTGGCGCCATGCTAAATATTATGCAGGAGTTCTGCTAAAAAGCCGTCAGGATGAAGACCAGTGACGGTTGTTAACATGAAATATAATTCTCTTAATTCTAGAATATAGAGTGTCATTCTAGAATTAGAGAGGAAGTCTGTGCATTTTAAGGTTGTAACATCCTGAAGGGAATGATTAATCTCCACACACCTGTAACTGACTGGGCCGATTGATTGATGAGATTCTTACTTAGAGGAGCATTGTGTGTAGAGCCTGTGTATGAAGGATTAGTAGGCATAATGTATACATATTGTATGAATATTGATGAGGCCTGTATTTAATGTAAGTAAGGTCAATGATTTGGTACTTTTTATTGAAATAAAAATACATAATTTCCACCAGTAACTTGACCTTTGAGTATGTCACAGGGAGATTAATGGCTTATTTTCAATTTCCTCTGGATTTCGAAAGGCTATGACATCGCTTTGTTGTAATGACCTCTGATTGGTTGTTTGTGCTGGTTGACATTACTGTGATCCACACGTGCCTGCGTGCTCTGTGGTTACTGGAGTAACAGTAACCCTTGACGACTGGGCTGTGATAGGACACACCCTCTGGTTGCCGTTGGGATAAAAAGGTGTGTCTTTGAAAAGGTGTCTTATGTTGGGGGAGACTACTTTTAGTTTAACTCTGGTTGCTAAATGCCTTCCAGAATATATATTTAATATAATATTTATTTAATGTATTATACACAGGTACTATATAACACCTCTTGCCTTTGTATTAGTGTTAAATATGGATTTGCACTGTTAGTAGTTAACCATAGGATTTAATAAAAAAAAAAAAGTATAGCCATTAGTTCATCTGGCTTTGGGTAAGTGGGTTAAAGACCTAATTTGCAGACGTATTGAAATATTGCTTTATTTTTTACTGAGATTCGAAACAGGTGAAAAACCACCTCTCGGTGGGCAGTGCCAACATGAAGTCTGTCTCTGTGGTGCTTGAATGAATCCCGAGTCTTAGCTATTTGAAGTGTCTCTCAGCTCCTGTGTAGAATGAACCCTGTGTTTAAGCTAGTTAAAGTCTCTCAGTTCCTGTGTAGAATGAACCCTGTGTTTAAGCTAGTTAAAGTGTCTCTCAGTTCCAGTGTAGAATGAACCCTGTGTTTAAGCTAGTTAAAGTCTCTCAGTTCCTGTGTAGAATGAACCCTGTGTTTAAGCTAGTTAAAGTCTATCAGTTCCTGTGTAGAATGAACCCTGTGTTTAAGCTAGTTAAAGTGTCTCTCAGTTCCAGTGTAGAATGAACCCTGTGTTTAAGCTAGTTAAAGTGTCTCTCAGTTCCTGTGTAGAATGAACCCTGTGTTTAAGCTAGTTAAAGTGTCTCTCAGTTCCAGTGTAGAATGAACCCTGTGTTTAAGCTAGTTAAAGTGTCTCTCAGTTCCAGTGTAGAATGAACCCTGTGTTTAAGCTAGTTAAAGTGTCTCTCAGTTCCTGTGTAGAATGAACCCTGTGTTTAAGCTAGTTAAAGTGTCTCTCAGTTCCAGTGTAGAATGAACCCTGTGTTTAAGCTAGTTAAAGTGTCTCTCAGTTCCTGTGTAGAATGAACCCTGTGTTTAAGCTAGTTGAAGTGTCTCTCAGTTCCTGTGTAGAATGAACCCTGTGTTTAAGCTAGTTAAAGTGTCTCTCAGTTCCTGTGTAGAATGAACCCTGTGTTTATGCTAGTTAAAGTGTCTCTCAGTTCGTCTTGCAGCAGTCAGGGTTACATTCTCACTCCCCAGCATCTCTCACTTTGACTTCTGTTTTTGGACTGAATGGCCAAAATAACCATTGAATTAGGTTGGAATTACCAGAAATGTCACTAACCCTAACCCAGCCTGAGAATAGGCCTGCAGTTCAGATTGCCTCCTGTGCTCAGTATTACACCATTTTTTCCATCGTTCTTCCATGTGGCATTGATATCTGCTTGCCACAGCAGTAACTGCACACTGAAAGGGTTTATTATGGCGAACAAAGTGGGTCCAACTATGTTAGGGTTTGGCTGAGACGCATTTATATTATGGAAAGGGGTCTTTATTCATGTTTCAGGGCAGGATCGTCACGGGTAACATTTTCCTACAGAGGATCAAACAGGAGACTAGGATCTGATTCTAACATCAGGGCTTCAGCGTGTAATAGATACACTTCAGACGTTTTTAGATTAAAATATGTCTTCCACGCTTCACTCATATGTTCTGCATAAAGACATTTAGCAAGAGTCCAGTCTTTAATGAGGCAATGCTGTTCCGGCCTTAATCTGTAACTTCAGATGGTGGATTTAGGAATAAAATCAATGTATTTAACTCACAAGGTCATCTGAATCAACGTATGAATCTTTATTTTGTTAAATGTTTGAAATGTCAGACTCAGTCAGTTGTGGTTTCCATGGACACAAACAGTCAGACCCCACACTGGGCTTGGTTAATGTTCCAGTCGTGCCTGGGTTCAACTACTACTTAAAATAACTTGAAATACATCGTACTATACTATGCTTGATTGAGCTTGCTTGGTGTAATGGAACCAATAGAACGTAATGGAACATTGCACATTATTCAGGCTCAAGAAAACCCTCAACAGGATTTCGACCCAGGTGTGATGTCCCTATTGGAATAAGGGGAAAATACATTCACCTAAAGGATTATTAGGAACATCATACTAATACTGTGTTTGACCCCCTTTCGCCTTCAGAACTGCCTTAATTCTACGTGGCATTGATTCAACAAGGTGCTGAAACCATTCTTTAGAAATGTTGGCCCATATTTATAGGATAGCATCTTGATGGAGATTTGTGGGATGCACACCCAGGGCATGAAGCTCCCGTTCCACCACATCCCAAAGATGCTCTATTGGGTTGAGATCTGGTGACTGTGGGGGCCATTTCAGTACAGTGAACTCATTGTCATGTTCAAGAAACCAATTTGAAATGATTCGAGCTTTGTGACATGGTGCATTATCCTGCTGGAAGTAGCCATCAAAGGATGGGTACATGGTGGTCATAAATGGATGGACATGGTCAGAAACAACGCTCAGGTAGGCCGTGGCATTTAAACGATGCCCAATTGGCACTAAGGGGCCTAAAGTGTGCCAAGAAAACATCCCCCACACCATTACACCACCACCACCAGCCTGCACAGTGGTAACAAGGCATGATGGATCCATGTTCTCATTCTGTTTACGCCAAATTCTGACTCTACCATCTGAATGTCTCAACAGATTTCGAGACTCATCAGACTGGCAACATTCTTCCAGTCTTCAACTGTCCAATTTTGGTGAGCTTGTGCAAATTGTAGCCTCTTTTTCCTATTTGTAGTGAAGATGAGTGGTACCCGGTGGGGTCTTCTGCTGTTGTAGCCCATCCGCCTCAAGGTTGTGCGTGTTGTGGCTTCACAAATGCTTTGCTGCATACCTCGGTTGTAACGAGTGGTTATTTCAGTCAAAGTTGCTCTTCTATCAGCTTGAATCAGTCGGCCCATTCTCCTCTGACCTCTAGCATCAACAAGGCATTTTCGCCCACAGGACTGCCGCATACTGGATGTATTTCCCTTTTCACACCATTCTTTGTAAACCCTAGAAATGGTTGTGCGTGAAAATCCCTGCAACTGAGCAGATGTGAAATACTCAGACCGGCCCGTCTGGCACCAACAACCATGCCACGCTCAAAATTGCTTAAATCACCTTTCCCATTCTGACATTCAGTTTGGAGTTCAGGAGATTGTCTTGACCAGGACCACACCCCTAAATGCATTGAAGCAACTGCCATGTGATTGGTTGATTAGATAATTGCATTAATGAGAAATTGAACAGGTGTTCCTAATAATCCTTTAGGTGAGGGTCTGAATCCATTTGATCCCGGCAGCTCATGTGAATTGCCTTTTCATACCCCCTCTGCCTCATTGGAACAGATGACAGGGAGATGCTTGTGATCAGATTTGTTAGCGCTGTGTTTTCCCGTTGTGATCAGATTTGTTAGCGCTGTGTTTTCCCATTGTGATCAGATTTGTTAGCGCTGTGTTTTCCCGTTGTGATCAGATTTGTTAGCGCTGTGTTTTCCCGTTGTGATCAGATTTGTTACCGCTGTGTTTTCCCATTGTGATCAGATTTGTCAGCGCTGTGTTTTCCCGTTGTGATCAGATTTGTTAGCGCTGTGTTTTCCCGTTGTGATCAGATTTGTTAGCACTGTGTTTTCCCGTTGTGATCAGATTTGTTAGCACTGTGGGCAGTTCAACTTCCCAATATGTCGACTTTGAGAGCCCTACCCTTATGGGCTTCAACCTCACATCATTTACATTTATATTTTGTTTTGGCGCTGTGATTTTGCATGTGAAAGTATTAGGAACTCTAATAAATGAAGCTTGTTAGAATTCTTATGGATGACCCGGATCCTCCAGTCTGAAATTCTATATTTTCTGTTTCGCAGAACAAAGCCTACTTCACCCGTGCTGTAGTTTATCACATCCCATCTTTGTCACCAGTGCCCCCTACAATAGTCACCATTGTGACATTTACACTCTGACCCCTACAACACTCACCAATGTGACATTTACAATGCCAAACTCACTGGTACAAACTCATCTACAAGTCCCTTCTAGACAAATCCCCACTTCTCCTCTACTTACTACTCAATGTCTGCCTACGTAATAGAAATCTGCACCTCAACAGATACTTTACCCTGGGCACTCCTAGTCAATACCTCTTTTGGCCATCATTCTTTTCAGTTCTCTGTAGTCAATGACTGGAATGAACTGCAATCTCAAAAGCTTCACACTTCTCACTCCTCACTACATCGAAAAACAATTATCTGAGCTACTATCTGATCAAAAGTGAAAGAAGTAGAAAAAGCATTTTACCTGTAAAGTTGTCTTTTTTTGTTTGGACACAGATTTAAGCAAAATTCCAACCACATGCATTGACCAGGATGGCCCAATATAACAAATCACACACACAAATCACTCTTTCTCCAATATGAGTTAAATTGGAGGTGTGAATGCAAACTGTTTAACTAATACTAGCATCCGAACTGTACCCAGTCTTCCTGCTTGTCAACATAATAAGACCACAACAACCAAAGACTTGAGACTTGTGCTTGTTTATTTGAGTGGTACATCATCTTTTTGTACAGGTTCAGAAACAACAGTTACTTGCACTTTTTATAAACTTATAGATAATACATTTCTTACATAATTGTTTTCATATATTCCTATACCCACTTTCTTAGCCAGCCAAGTACAAGTGGTGTTGTAGACACCTATCAAACTCATAACTTTAGTCCAAGTTTCCATTCCACAGTATGATGTCCATGTATAGTTTAAAATGTATGGTTTTCTAAATAGAATGAATGATGACTGGTGAAATACATCTGTTGAAGAAAGTAACAACGTGAAAATACTGATGCAAGCTACTTATTACCCCAACATACATCAGTGGAATATTTTCCTATTTTGTGAAACCTGACCTGCTTCTTGACAAAAAAAGCAAATCTATTAAAAGGGCTTGGAGCCTCTGACCACGGCGATACTACTGGTCAAGGTACTTGGGTGTCATGGTCAAGGAGGCGGAGCATTTAAGGTTGTACCTTTTTTCCCCATCATCAGTCGAGTGGTGAAGACCAAAATATGAAGCAGCATCTGAATGGCAACTGTCAAAGAGGATGAAGGGCCTCCCCTGGACATCCCAGAGATGCATTCCACATGGACCCCTGTGTCCTTGGGCTCTGGTCAAAAGCAGTGAACTAGGGGCCCATTTGGGATACAGCCAGACATACCACAGATACCAAAACTGACTACTGTTTTCTTCTCTGAGGTCTGACTCCAATGCTTCAGTATTGAAATTGAGGTTTAAGACAGTCCAATCTAGGCCTCACTTCCCAAGAATGTTTCCATCCAGTAATAACTGTAATCTGTTTTTGAATAACGGAAACCGTGTACGAAATTGAA
Source organism: Esox lucius (assembly GCF_011004845.1). Lineage (NCBI taxonomy): Eukaryota > Metazoa > Chordata > Actinopteri > Esociformes > Esocidae > Esox > Esox lucius. Next base: position 37,907,549 of record NC_047570.1, on the reverse strand, counting down.
GGTACTTTAAAATTTTTATGGCAGTAATATTAACCCTCAGTAATTTACATCAACATGTGTAGAAGGTTATGCGTGTCCTGCATTAAGTGTCTCCTAGTTACAGATCTAGGATCAGTTTCCCCTACACCAATCCTAACCTTATTTAGTGGAAGAAATGCCATAACTGACCCGAGATAAGCAAGTCATTGAGTAAGCATCACTCATAATGAGGGAGTTTCTAATGGTGGCTGGTGATCGTGATCTAATGATGTCTTGTTGAAATAGTGTCTGTTTTTCATAGTTGACAGATTCTTTGGGTTTTGGACGTCTGCAATCATAACCAAGGCTGAATTCCACATTGACATCCCAGCTCTTCCATGTGCCCGTCATTGCCTCATTTCTCTATCTTCTCCTGCGCAGGACATCTGAAAGGCACATTTTTTTCAAGTTTTTTGGCATTCATCTTTTGCTGGAGGAAGCGCTACCCCGAAAAAATTATGATTTGATTGATTTTAAATCGGCAGTTGTTTTCTTAGGGCAACTCTAAACCCTACCCTAATGGTGAAGTTTTCCCAGATTAGAAGGATTTCAGCCCTCATCTCAGAATTAAGCAAGGCTTAATTTTCTTCCTTTGGGTCAAAAATGCAGAACATAAATAATGAACAAAATAAAATTCTATGCTGCATCTGATTGATTCTATAGAATCAATATCATTGTAAATATGTGTATGAATAGATTGTAGCATAGTGGTAATGGCATCTTTTCACCTGATTGGTTCAATGGAATTGGTGTCATACTCTTTCTACCTATCACCAAACTTTTCAGATTTATAGGAAAGCAGAGGGTTTTCTGGCTAAGAGGTCTATTTGGAATTCAGCCACATGTGACAAGGTCCAATGCTGTGCATCAACACAACTTGTGACTTGGGGTCATTGTCTTTATAACGGCGTCAGACGGAGCCTATTACTTTGCCCACTGAGGTTTCAGGACGACGCTGGAGTAGGAGCGTACACAGGAGAAGGCGTTGGGCACAATCTTCCTGGTGTCGATGTAGTTGTTTTCCAGCCGCAGTGTCACGATGTGGGAGTCCTCATTGTTATGGGGGTCGCAGATGGCGTCCTCTGCAAATGTCCTGTGGAGACATTTCTGATTATATGTTGTGAAGTGGTAACTTGTACTCAGGACTGTCCTGGTCACCAAGGAAACAAGCAGTCAAAACCTTTCAAGTGGACCAACTTGATCGGATGCGGTCATCAATAACAACCAGTACAGCCTGTCATGTTCCAACTGGTGGCCTACTCCCCTCACCCCTGGTCTAAAGTAGTGCTCGATGTAGGGGATAAGTAACTCAGACAGCATGTGCAGTACCTGATCCGGTTGTTGTTAAGGCGCAGGAAGTGCAGAGAGCTCATCTCGTTGATACCGGCCGGAACCGTAACCAGCTGATTGTTGTCCAAACACAGCTCCGTCATGGAAGTATAGGTGCCAAAGAAGGACTCCGGCTCGACTCCCTCCCCGTCTAGCCTGTTGAAGGACAGGTACAGGTACTCCAGGCCCGGCTCCATGTGGGCGAACACAAACCCGGGGATCCTCTCTATCTGGTTCCCGACCAAGACCAGGTGCACCAGGGCTCTGGGCAGGTAGGATGGGACCAGGTAAAGACGGTTGTATGATAAATCGATGGACTCAAGGTACCTGACAAGGGAGGAAGGAGAAGGACAGGAGAGAGAGTTGAAGAAAGACGGGAGAGATGGTTAGACAGATGATACAGAGACAAACACCACAGATGATAATGGCAAGTAAAGGGAATAAGAAATATATTCCTCGTAATAGGTAACCTTGCTAGGTACTTTCCATTAGATGAGCATTGGAAATCAGAGGAATCCTATTGGGTGGTCTTACTTGAGGTTAATCCATGCTAGGGGTGCAATCCTAGACTCATCCAGTCGGTTGTGCCTGAGTGAAATCATGTTCAGGTTTGTGGTTTGGTTGAAGACCGAGTCTGATATTTCCTCTATCAGGTTGTTCTCCAGATACACCTCCTAAAAAAAAAACGATATTTAAAGTAAAGATTTTTTTACAGTGCTAGAAGTAATTAAGTCAAATGATAAACAGCACAACGGCAGTTGAAGTCACTGGACTCGTTCTGTTGGATGAAGCAGGCGTCCGAATGTTGCGGTCAGCCATAATTGGTGTGTTTGCTTAAATGGTTTCCCACAGGTGGACCACAGTGGTAGTTTTAAGGACGTGTCTGCCAGAGTCACTCCTTCCTGGGCACAGACATGGCACTTTTGCCTTGGAGGGAGTTGTGTATAACACACTCAAGACAAACTCTGTAGTTGAGCTTCAGAATATCAGCGGTTAAAACTGCCACTCTGTTTTATGATTGACATCACCCTGAGAGATGTGAATATCAATGAACCAAAATGAAAACCCTGCGGAACTCAGAGATGTGCACTAGACATATGTCCGAGGATTTTCCATCTACAGAAACAAACTGATAGAATGAATCAAGCTCACCAGTAGAGATGGCGGCAAGCCCTGGGGAACCGTCCTGAAGTGGTTCCTGCCCAGACGGAGGTATGACAGCTGAGAGAGGGGGCTGAAAGCTCGAGGATCTAAGTTCCCTTCACTCAGGACATTCCCCTCCAACTCCAGGGTCAGCAGGTCACTCAGACCTGCCAGAAATTACATGGCAAATGTGTTTTCCTGCTGCATGAAAGTGCAATGGTCTTCCTTATCTCTGTATGGCTGTCAGCTACTTCCACTTTGTGGCATGGAAAAGTATTTTTGATTGAAGCATTTCAGTTTTACTCCTTTTAAGACCTTATTTGGCCCAGAAAGAAAGATGTTCAGATTTGTCATTTCAGACACCATTAACAAATACCATATTTACATTTAAAAAGTACATGGTCCAGTAACTAAGATGGTTATCATTTTATTACCTTCAAAGCTGTTTTCGTCTATGCCTCTCAGATGGTTCTCATTGATCTTGAGTTCCTGTAGTGTAGGGGGGAGGTCTGTCGGGACCAACTCCAGGAAGTTGTTATCCAGGTAGAGACGGCTCAGGAACTTTAGACCCTTACCAAAAAATATTAACAACATTACCGCTGTTCATTACCACAGAAACATCCTGACCAGTTAGCATTAACACCCTGATCAACCAACATCAACTACAGAAACGTCCTGACCAACCAACATCAACTACAGAAACGTCCTCACCAACCAACATTAACACCCTGACCAACCAACATGAACTACAGAAATGTCCTGACCAACCAATATTGACAACATTAACCACAGAAACGTCCCGGCCTACCAACATTAATGACAGAAACGTCCTGACCAAGCAACATTAACTACAGAAACTTCCTGACCAACCAACATTAACTACAGAAACATCCTGACCAACCAAAATTAACTACAGAAACATCCTGACCAACCAATATTGACAGCATTAACCACATAAACATCCCGGCCAACAAACATTAAATACAGAAATGTCCTGACCAACCACTTCTGACAACATTAACTACAGAAAGGTCCTGACCAACCAACATTATCTACAGAAACGTCCTGACCAACCAACATTATCTACAGAAATGTCCTGACCAACCAACATTATCTACAGAAATGTCCTGACCAACCACGACTGACAACATTAATTACAGAAAGGTCCTGTCCAACCAACATTAAATACAGAAACGTCCTGACAAACCAATACTGACAACATGAACTACAGGAACGTCCTGACCAACCAACATTAACTACAGAAACGTCCTGACCAACCAACATTAACTACAGAAACATCCTGACCAACCAATATTGACAGCATTAACCACATAAACATCCCGGCCAACAAACATTAAATACAGAAATGTCCTGACCAACCAACATTATCTACAGAAACGTCCTGACCAACCAACATTAACTACAGAAATGTCCTGACCAACCAGAACTGACAACATTAATTATAGAAAGGTCCTGACCAACCAACATTAACTACAGAAAATCCTGACCAACCAACATTAACTAAAGAAATGTCCTGACCAACCAGTACTGACAACATTAACTACCGAAACGTCCCAACCAACCAATACTCACGCCCTGACTGTCTCACCTCTTTGTTATTTCACAAACATCCAGACTGTCTGAGCTCTATGTTGCTACAGAAACGTCCAGAAAGTCTGACCTGTTCGTTATCTCACAAATGTCCAGGCTGTCTGACCTCTTTGTAAATACAGTATCATATTAGGTGGACTATTAGGAGATGGAAACAGAAAAGAGTAGCCCAGTGTATCCTGTTACTCCTGACTATAGGCCATGGAAGGTTGTTTTTGTTTGAAGTGCTGTGTAGGTTTGCATCAGAAACAGAGCAGAGTGGATGGGGTAGAACCAACACGTGGCTTTATGAGATTAGACTTCATGGTGTGTTAGACTTCATGGTGTGTTACGCACACATCTCACATCTCTGCGTTGGGCTACAGGTTACATTTCTTTAATGTGGATTTAAAACGGTATCTGTTGGGCCTCTTTCAAATGACTTCCATCACATACAACTGCCTATACAGGAACATGTGTGTTCTGGATATTGCTGCTGTATGATTCAGTTACTCCTATTTCCAGTTTAGAAACCATAACCTCTGGCTAATCCTCTGTTCTGCCCCTCTCTGCAGTACTGTCTAGTCAGGTCCCTAACGTGATAGACCAAAGTATGTTTTAATTAATGAATCAGATGTATTTCAACATTAACTTAGATGTTTTAACACATCATTTTGGCTAAGAGTGAGTGAAATGTATTTTTTTCACCATGTTGAAACGCTTCTTCTTGTTCACATATTTTAACTGATGTAGAGTTGCTCAGATGGTTCCCACGTTGGTAATGTTCAATTGACTGGAAAAGCTAATTGAAAACAGACTTATTCTGAGGCCAGCAGAGAAACATGAAGGGAAGAGGTTAACCCTGTGAAGGCTGAGGCAATGCCATAATAAAAATTTACTCTTACTTCGAAGGGGTGACTTACTTTGAAGACACAAGTTCTTACCGTGATTGAGGCACTCATATTTTGAAAGACAGAAATGCTTGTGGAGTGAGAATAAGACTTTTCTTTTTAAGAAGATATGCTTTCTTTAAGCTCTTTTTGGTACTGTGTTTTGATGGAGGACTTTGTATGTAGTGATGCTATCAGAAAAACCCAGCTCCCATTTCGAAGGAGACATTCTTACTCTGAAGGCTTGTGGGTCGAGGCCAGCCGTTGTCAGTTTATTCTTGCCCAGGTTGATCCACTCCAGGTTTGGGATCCCATTGAACGCCCCCATGGGGAGGGTTGTGATGTCATTACCTGGTGGTAAATCACAGATGTTAATGAATCAGAACATGAATATCTTCCTACTGGGAACGTTGCTAGATTTTAGTCATGATGTCGAGACTGTCTAGTCTTGTGCCAGATAGTGATTCTGCAGAACCCTGATTTAACTTAACATAGTGTTATTAAACTGATCTAAGACCAGGCTACAGACCCTGGCTCAACACTGGAATCCCTAGTGAAGGGATGTACATTACCTTTGAGATGTTTTTTCTCTATCCTTAAAGTGCTCTATCTTAAAACCTGACTGCTGAACTAAAGAACGAAACACTGAACTAAAGTTTTAGAAAAGCTCTGTTGTACTTCGAGTCCTGTAGTTGTGGCTGTGTGACTACGTGTCCCGTGTGTCAAGACCCAAGGCGCAAACGCCCGACTCATAGCTTGTCAGGGAAAGCCGCCATAATTGCAAGGTGTAACCCAACAAACATTGGAATCTGTTCTCATCAGGCTCCTTCCCCACCATTACAATGGCCAAACAAACAAATCACTACAGAAACATTGCTACCTTCTCAGTAAAAGTCTCTGAAATGTTGTTGTGGTTGAGGCTATAGTGGTTGTTTTTGTAATCTGGTTACAGAGATGAAAGGACCTGTAGCAACGAACAGCCTGAAAACCCTCAGACATGAACCGATAACACCCTCATATTCTTGCAGGATTTTTCAGTCCCTAACGGAATCGTAGCAAATCTATTCACACACAAACTGTCCTTACTTACCCTCCAGACTCAGAGATTTGAGCTCAGGGATGTTTAGAGGCGGGAAGTTGGTCAGCCTGGCGTTTTCACATGTCACAGTGACGTCAGACATGCCACAGCCTGGTGGGAGGCCCATCCCCGGTTGCTGTATCACCTCTGTCCGTCGCTCAGTGGGAGGTGCCAGGGGAGGAGCAGGAGGAAGGATGCCCTCCTCGGTGGGACCCTCTGGAAACATCTGGAAAACATCTCCTCTTAACAGCCATTCCACCTCCTCCTCCCTCTGCTCTTCTTCCAGCTCTGCTAGCTCCCTAATTTTCTCCTTCAGCTCCTCTTCGTGTCTCCTCCTCTCCTCTGCCTGCCTTCTCTCATGGTCCCTCATGGCCGCCTGCGCCTCCTCCCTCAGCCTGTTTGCCTCCGCCTGCCTCCTCCCTTCCTCCTCTTCCACACGCAGCCGTTCCTTCTCCGCCTCCTCCCTCAGCCTGTTTGCCTCCGCCTGCCTCCTCCCTTCCTCCTCTTCCACACGCAGCCGTTCCTCCTCACGCATCTTCTCTTCCTGTAGCCTCCTCTTTTTCTCTGCCTCCTCCTTCTTCTGCTTTCTCCTCCTCTTTTTTTCTTCGTCCTTCTTGAGAAGTCGCTCCTCCTCCTGCCGATGCAGCTGCTCCTCTCTCTTCAGGAGGTGCTCTATCTCGGTCTGGGTGCGGGGCACGACAGGGTCGAGAATGGGGTCAGGGTTCATAGGGTCTGGTGCGCTGGGGTCGTTGGGTACTGGGGAATCGCCAGAGAAGTCAGGGACATCACCACGGGCTACTGGCCCAGCCAATCAGACCCACAGAGTAAGGAGGAAGAGCGGGGAGGGGGAGGGGGAGGGGGTGGCCCAGTTAGTATTCATGTTATGCCTCCACCAATTAACAATTCATAGTTAAACCCCTCTATTACACTGAGTGATGGTGATGAATCATGCACTGAGTTCATGTAGCTCCAGAACAGTAGGTGGCGCCCTTTTCCCTGTTTGTTTGTTTTGGGAAATCTCCAAAATGTTGGCCCACTTCCATTTCGCTTATTTTACATTTTAGTCATTTAGCAGACGCTCTTATCCAGGGCGACTTACAGGAAGTGCAAAAGGTTTCCACTGTCCAGCCACTGGGCTTCCTCCCACCACAGGGAATGGAAAGGATACCGTAATGCTTAAGCCTAATTGCTTTGATACTAAACTTTCAATCAGCTAGATAATGTGAGCTAGCAGGTTTTTCATTTCACAGGAAAATGGCGGACATTTTGCTGGGAGAGCACTGGGTCAGATTTGAACCCACGCTGCAGCATAACGAGTCCACTGGAGACAGCATCTTGACCCTTGGGTGGCCACCCAGGAATTGTGGGTGTGAATCAAGCCAGTTAAAATAGGCCCATGACACTTAAGGATGCAGTCAGGGATTTTTGCGATTTTTTGGTCTGGGTGTGTAATATGTTGTTTGTAGGATAAGTAGAATACATTATCACTATCATACCTCAGTCTGCCATGAAAGAGAGTGGTTTTGGTGACACAGGGTACACATACATGACATGACATAGCACACCATTTTCAGGGACCCTTTTTTGGCAGGACACTGACACATTTACAGTGCCCAAAAATCACAGACTGCATCTTTAAGACCTGTTAAAATAGTCCCTCGATATTTAAGAGTGGTTATTATACACTCACCTAAAGGATTATTAGGAACACCATACTAATACTGTGTTTGACCCCCTTTCGCCTTCAGAACTGCCTTAATAAAGATGGTAGAGCCTTAATTCTACATGGTGGTCATAAAGGGATGGACATGGTCAGAAACAATGCTCAGGTAGGCCGTGGCATTTAAACAATGCCCAATTGGCACTAAGGGGCCTAAAGTGTGCCAAGAAAACATCCCCCACACCATTACACCACCACCACCAGCCTGCACAGTGGTAACAAGGCATGATGGATCCATGTTCCATTCTGTTTACGCCAAATTCTGACTCTACCATCTGAATGTCTCAACAGAAATCGAGACTCATCAGACTAGGCAACATTCTTCCAGTCTTCAACTGTCCAATTTTGGTGAGCTCATGCAAATTGTAGCCTCTTTTTCCTATTTGTAGTGGAGATGAGTGGTACCCGGTGGGGTCTTCTGCTGTTGTAGCCCATCTGCCTCAAGGTTGTGCGTGTTGTGGCTTCACAAATGCTTTGCTGCATACCTCGGTTGTAAAGAGGGGTTATTTCAGTCAAAGTTGCTCTTCTATTAGCTTGAATCAGTCGGCCCATTCTCCTCTGACCTCTAGCATCAACAAGGCATTTTCGCCCACAGGACTGCCGCATACTGGATGTTTTTCCCTTTTCACACTATTCTTTGTAAACCCTAGAAATGGTTGTGCGTGGAAATCCCAGTAACTGAGCAGATTGTGAAATACTCAGTCCGGCCCGTCTGGCACCAACAACCATGCCACGCTCAAAATTGCTTAATCACCTTTCTTTCCCATTCTGACATTCAGTTTGGAGTTCAGGAGATTGTCTTGACCAGGACCACACCCCTAAATGCATTGAAGCAACTGCCATGTGATTGGTTGATTAGATAATTGCATTAACGAGAAATTGAACAGGTGTTCCTAATAATCCTTTAGGTGAGTGTATATCCAGCAATAATTAAGTTCGAATAGTCCTGTGATCAGATCAATGAAGACCTTACTAGAATAGTTAAGATCAGTGGAGATACACAGTGACACGCCAAAACAGAAACCAGACCTACCTCTGTCCGTGCAGATGGGGCAGCACTGCCCAGGGGGGGTGTAAGGGAAGTGACATGGCAGTGCAGGGCACGTGACCTCATCACAGACCACCCTTCCCCTACTACACAGGCAGGTCACACAGGGCTTGGGGGACCACACCGCCTGCTCAAACATGGTGAGGCCCTGGTACACACACTGGCCCTTCTTATCTGGGAAAAACAACGCATGGCCTGGTTATCATCCACGGGAACACCAACACACAGCTGGGTTATCATCCCTGGGAACACCAACACACAGCTGGGTTATCATCCACGGGAACACCAACACACAAAACACAGCTGGGTTATCATCCACAGAAACACCAACACACAGCTGGGTTATCATCCAAAAGAACACCAACACACAAAACACAGCTGGGTTGCCATCCAATGAAACACCAACACACAGCTGGGTTATCATCCACAGGAATACCAACACACAGCTGGGTTATCATCCAAAAGAACACCAACACACAAAACACAGCTGGGTTGCCATCCAATGAAACACTAAAACAGCTGGGTTATCATCCACAGGAATACCAACACACAACTGGGTTATCATCCACAGGAACACTAAAACAGCTGGGTTATCATCCACATAAACAGTAACATGCAATGCATGGTTGGGTTATCATCTATAGAAACACTAACAATCTAATTGGACTCCCACCCTTAAAGGAACAGTGTAGTAACTTAAAGGAACAGTGTAGGAAATTTAAGGAACAGTGTAGTAACTTAAAAGAACAGTGTAGCAAGCAAAATCTGTAATTTTCTAGTAGCTGTGATGTTCTCCGATCAGCTATAACATTATGACCACTGACCGGTGAAGTGAATAACACTGATACACGATCAGCTATAACATTATGACCACTGACCGGTGAAGTGAATAACACTGATACACGATCAGCTATAACATTATGTCCACTGACCGGTGAAGTGAATAACACTGATACACCGATCAGCTATAACATTATGTCCACTGACCGGTGAAGAGAATAACACTGATACACCGATCAGCTATAACATTATGTCCACTGACCGGTGAAGTGAATAACACTGATACACGATCAGTTATAACATTATGTCCACTGACCGGTGAAGTGAATAACACTGACAATCTTGTTATAATGGCACCTGTTAGTGGGTGGGATATATGTGGTAGAAATTGTGTTATTCCATAGTACAATAAAATCATATTGCTTATTCTAAGTATAATCCAGTAATTGAGTAAGGCCATGGTATGTTTTTCGGTTCTTGTGCCTACAACAGATCGATAAGCTTTGGCTAAAATCCTCAAAGGTTGTAGACATTTTATCTTGGTAAGCCAAAGTTCATGGGTGAGACATGTAGACTAACCGTACATGGGAATGGGACAAAGTGGGCTGTATTGGATGTATATAGGCATAAGCTTAACCTTCAATGGGGAACTCTTGACCTGACTCGGCTGAGAGTGCTGTTAACTGCTCCAGGTTTATAAATCTTGAATAAAGCTTTACTTGTGAAAATAATCTACAGTCTCTGTGCCTTTCCCATTTAGTAATTTCCAAAACATATATTAGGCAGCAAGTGAACATTCTGTCCTCAAAGTTTATGTGTTAGAAGCAGGAAAAATGGGCCAGCGACTTTGACAAGGGCCAAATTGTGATGGCTTGACGACTGGGTCCGAGCATCTCTAAAACTGCAGCACTTATGGGTCAGTGGTGCAGTGGTCAGTACCGATCAAAAGTGGTCCAAGGAAGGAAAAGCTGTGAACTGGCGACAGGGTCATGGGAGGCCAAGACTCATTGATGCACGTGGGGAGCGAAGGTTGGCCCGTGTGGTCCGATCCAACAAATTGCTGAAAAGTTTAATGCTGGTACTGGTAGAAAGGTGTCAGAACACACAGTGCATCGCAGTTTGTTGCGTATTGGGCTGCGTAGCCGCAGACCAGTCAGGGTGCCCATGCTGACCCCTGTCTACTGCCAAAAGCACCTACAATGGGCATGTGAGCATCAGAACTGGACCACAGAGCAATGGAAGAAGGTGGCCTGGTCTGATTAATCACGTTTTCTTGTACATCACGTGGATGGCCAGGTGCGTGTGTGTCGCTTTCCTGGAGAACACATGGCACCAGGATGCACTATGGGAAGGAGGCAAGCCGGCGGAGGCAGTGTGATACTTCGGGCAATGTTCTGCTGGGAAACCTTGGGTCCTGCCATTCATGTGGATTTTACTTTCACACGTACCACCTACTTGCAGACCATGTGCATCCTTTCATGGCAACGGTATTCCCTGATGGCATTGGCCTCTTTCAGCAGGGTAATGCGCCCTGCCACAAAACAAAAAGGGTTCAGGAATGGTTTGAGGAACACAACAACGATTTCAAGGTGTTGACTTGGCCTCCAAATTCCCCTGATCTCAATCTAATCCAGCATCTCTGGGATGTGCTGGACAAACAAGTCCGATCCATGGAGGTCCCACCTCAGAACTTTCAGGGCTTAAAGGATCTGCTGCTAACGTCTTGGTGCCAGATACAACAGCACACCTTCAGAGGTCTAGTGGAGTCCATGCCTCAACGGGTCAGGGCTGTTTTGGTGGTAAAAGGGGAACCTACACAATATTAGGAAGGTGGTCATAATGTTATGGCTGATCGGTGTATCTTTAAAATGTCAAACTAATCAGGGCTTTTTAAAGTAAAGCACTGCAGCACCACTGAGAACTCTGGGAGAGTTGGTTTAAACTGTTCTTGCAGCATTTCACGAATCTTCCACTTAATTTCATTATTATTTGTTCATCATTTCATTTTATTATTTCAAGCTCCTGAAGCAGAATTTTTAGTGGATGCTACGCAGATGTCTCGGGCATTACTGCCATCAGCAGACAGTGGCTCTCCCCAAGCAGCTGTTACAATTGTCTGTTCCCAGCATCTATACTTACGTTGAGAAACAGACAGAGAAATGAGTTGTATAATTTCTGCCCTCCTCCTACATTAGTTTTCTGTCTGAGGATTAGTGGTCAGTCTGCCAACAGCCTAGTCCGCCAGGGGCTGGTGGTTAATGTGTTGCTGGTGGTTGTATTCCACCACATAATAAACACAGGATAACCCCCTCACAACCCCATATTACCTGCTCATGGTTCGTAGTGTCGACCACACCTTTAATGTCGCAGTGGATTAGAACCTGCCGGGCTACATTGAACTAAAACAGTCATGAAAACAAATCTTGGATTTCTGTTTTAACTACCACAGGGACATTATACAGAGCATGGCATCCCGTGTGAAGACTAACTCCAGGAATGGTCAATCCGCGGTCTTTGAGCCAGACAGACAGAACAGGTGGAGGACTGATGATTGGAAGCTTGTGATCCATCGCTCTCCTTCTCTACACATATGGCCTTGATAACCTCACCCATTGTTCTACGCCTGGATCGTGGGCCAAATGGCTCCCTACACCCTATTTAGTGTACTTCTTCTTCTTCATCAGTGCGTGTCTACCCTCTGTCTTCATCAGAGTTCACATTTCACCTCAATCCTTTCTCTTTTCTTTCTAGTTCAAATGGTTCATTGGCAGGTGGCTGTATATTATAATCAGGCCCACTGTCCTTCTTCTCTGTTTCCCTCGTTAATGGGAGGACTTAGACAAGTTAGAAAGACCATCAGTACCAGAACTGTAACATATAACAGCAGAGAAGGAGATGGAGTCAGGGATGTCGTGAGAGAGGGATAGAGATGGAGGAAGACAGAGAGGGGGAGGTTGGGAGATGAAGACAGAGAGGGGGAGCTTGGGAGATGAAGACAGAGGTGGAGAAAGAGAGATGGAGGGAGAGGGCTAGAGAAACCAAGGTGGAGGGCTAGAGAAACCAAGGTGGAGGGCTAGAGAAACCAAGGTGGAGGGCTAGAGAAACCAAGGTGGAGGGCTAGAGAAACCAAGGTGGAGGGCTAGAGAAACCAAGGTGGAGGGCTAGAGAAACCAAGGTGGAGGGCTAGAGAAACCAAGGTGGAGGGCTGACCTGGTAGTACGTTGTAGTTGGACTGCCTCTCGTCAACACCCCTGTAGGACTCTATGAAAACAGACATTCCATCGTTGCCTCCAGCGCTGGCTGGAATGCTGCCCAGTCTCGTCAGGGCAAGAGGAGGTTGAGACCGCTCTCTGTTCACCCTGGTTCTCCCCCTACCGGGCCCTGCTGCCTTCCTCCGCTTAACCCGGCCTGGCTGTCCTCCCTGGGGCTGGTTGAACTCCGGACCCGCTGGGCCCCTGGTCTTCCCCGGGGCGTGAGCAGCTAGCCCTCTGTGGTCCGGGGTCTCTGCTCCAGACGGCTCCAGGCAGAGGAGACTCAGAGCCAGTAACAGCCAGGGCTCCATATTAGCGGGAGGTAGTCTGCCTTGTCCGTCAGGAACTCTGGGAGTAATGAGACAAAGGTACGGGGAAAGCCCTTGTCCTTGATATAGAAAGCTGTCACACACGGCCTCACAAATACCACCCTATTCCCCACATAGTGCGCTACTCCTGAACGAGCCTGTAGGGTTTCCCCATAGGGGCCCTGGTAACAATGAAAGCACTATAGAGAATAGAATGTAATTTAGGATGCAGTTGTAATGTGTAGTTTCCTCATGGTCTACCTCAGTAATAACAAGTCCCAGTCAGACAGCAAACAACTACAATGCTGCCTCTCTGCACAACACCACAGCTGTAATTCCCCACTTCTCACCTATCAGGGGTTTAGAAAGACACACCTTTAAATATGTGATGCACATTTAGGATTTGGACTGAATGATGGTCAATTATGTCTGCTGATAAATGGTGTGAGGCCAGCTGACATTCAATGTGTGCTTGTTTGATTTTGTCAGCTCTTGTTTCAGTGAAGCTCACTGAAGTGGGCTCTGCCAAAAACGCAGCGTGTTGAGCACGCTGAAGTGGGCTCTGCCAAAAACGCAGCGTGTTGAGCTTTTGAGCCTAGACTTTAGGGGGAAAAGCTAAACACAAGTAACCCAATAACTTGAGAAATGAGAATTAGGCCCGCCCATGATCCATAGTTTACATTGGAAACACTAAGTATCTTACTGAAGTATCTTATTGCTTTTCTCAACTTTTCTAGAATGTGTGTGTGTGTGTGTGTAGCAGGGAAGTGTGTAGACATGCAGAAGGATGTTTTGTCTGTTATCACAGTGTGATTGAGTATGCCTGTACCCATTTAAATGACAGTCCTAAATAGCCTATTCCCTATGTAGTCCACTTCTGACCAAGTGCATTTAGAGAAGGGCACTGGGGAGGGGATAGGGGGACATTTTGTACCGCAGATCGACCGTCACATGTTGGCCCTGGAATTGAAGTGTTAAAACCCTCCCTTCATCCAGAGTGGGAGGACAGAACAGACCGATGGGAGGAGAAAGGAGAAGAGGAGGGGGAGAGAAGAAGAAGAGGAGTGGGGGGGGAGAAGAAAGAGTGGAAAACATTGTGACTAACATGACTCTCTGGATGTCTAGGCTTGCATGGAGGAACTAGAAGGAAAGAGAGAGACTGAGTGAGCATATAAAACCATTACTGTGACAAGAGGATGAAACCCAAAGTTAGGTCTTTTTTTAAAGTTTAAGAGTATGGTATTTCCTGTATAGTTACAAGAGATAAATAGAGGATGCAGGACTAAGATTTGTGACTATGAATGCCTTTGTTTAGAACGATCTGAAGAAGACAGGAAACTAAATTCTCCTCAGATTAACCCTTAAATTCTAATAAAATTCAAGTGAGCCCATTGAAAGACACCTCCACTAAGACAGCGGTGAACACATTCTCTGTTCTTCATGTACAGAAAACAGCATCAAGGTTGATAATGCATTCCTGTAATCAGACTGCCCTCTAAACACATCCCACTGACTGACACTGTATCAAACTGAAACACAGTCAATATAATGACTAGCTACCGTCAGTTGACACAACAAATAGAACGAGCAGTGAGACAACCCTGTTATACATTACCAGGGGTTTGCAGGCTGTCTGTCGGTCTGTATCCAAGGCCAAGTTCTTTCCTCTGAGCCAGCTGTAGGTGGCAGGACAGCAAACAGTCCTCTGCGAGCGCTGGGCTTCGGAGCAGATAAATGTTTTAAACAGACAGAGAGAGAGACCGACAGGCGAGCCTGCTTCACTCTACTCAGAAAAACACAGGGAAGCCGGAGCTTGCCTGACAAGGGACAACTTTTGAAGTTAGAATGAAACGCTGTGAGCTTTAGTGTCAGGGGTAGTAGTGTTCTGGGTTAGAGAAGGTGGTGGTGGGTCATTTTCTCAGTGCTAATTACTAGCCAGGTTAACACAATGGGGCTGTTGGTGCTTTGTGTTCCCCCCCACAACAGAGGATTCCCCCTCAGCTTGTCATTACGCAGCTTTCAGAAGGCCACCTGACGACATGATGCAGGGGAGACATTACTGGCAGTCTGTCCCCTACATGGAGCCCAAGTGCCCTTGTCTGATGCAGTGCAGTGAATAGCATGCCATTTGAGATGCAGTGCAGTGAATAGCATGCCATTTGAGATGCAGTGCAGTGAATAGCATGCCATTTGAGATGCAGTGCAGTGAATAGCATGCCATTTGAGATGCAGTGCGGTGAATAGCATGCCATTTGAGATGCAGTGCAGTGAATAGCATGCCATTTGAGATGCAGTGCAGTGAATAGCATGCCATTTGAGATGCAGTGCAGTGAATAGCATGCCATTTGAGATGCAGTGCAGTGAATAGCATGCCATTTGAGATGCAGTGCGGTGAATAGCATGCCATTTGAGATGCAGTGTGGAGGTTTGCGTTCCTCAGTGCCTGGAGTGTGTTGGATGGACGGGACAGACAGTCTACACTGTACTGTTCTGGAACAAGCCTGGTCCTGTAGCAACAGCTGGTAGTTGTAGTAGACAGTGGTTGGTAGACGTGGCCGTCCAATCAGAGCGTTGTCCAGCCCCCGTCCCTCCTCTCCTGTCATCATAGTGGGAGTAAACCGTGGCCTACTAGTGTACTTTAGGCTAATCTTTATAACAGGGGGAGATGTCATCTTCTGGCAGAGAAAACATCCAAATATCTGTGGCCTGAACCTGATCTTCCTCCACCCCACAAAATGGAAAACATAATACCATGTTTCTGTCAGACTGGTCTGAGACTGAGGGAGGTTCTGATTATAGTTTTAAACTTCATATCTGCTTCCTAAATGCCTCCTGGTCCCTCCAAAGTGCACTCCTTTCAAACAGCAATATGGGGTCCTGGTCATATACAAACTAGGCTGTTATAGTGGTGTGCTACATAGGGAATAGGGTGTCAGGGCTGTTATAAAGCATTGTACTACATAGGGAATAGGGTGTCTGGGCTGTTATAAAGTAGTGAACTACATAGGGAATAGGGTGTCTGGGCTGTTATAAAGTATTCGACTACATAGTGAATAGGGTGTCATGGGTGTTATAAAGCATTGGACTACATAGGGAATAGGTAGTCATGGGTGTTGTTTTAGTGAACTACATAATCATATCATGAAAAAGAGGGAATGTTAACCGAGAGAATTATGTTGTCTGTCATTTCCAAGATGAAAGGCTGAAGCTTCTCTCTCTCTCCCTCACACACACACTTTGTTTCGTGTCTGTCTGTCTCACTCTGTGTCTGTATATCTGTCTGTCTCACTCTCTGTGTCTGTATATCTGTCTGTCTCACACTGTGAATGTCTCTCTCTTTGTCCCACACTGTGTGTTTGTATCTCAGATCCTCAATCAAAATGACAGAAATCTACAGTTGAGCCCAATGCCTGGATCCATATGGGTTTTAAATGTTCTGACCCGGGCAAATACTGTAAATCTTAACTGTTTACAGCATGATGATGATGATGATGATAATGATGATGATGATTTCCCATGAGGTCATTTGAGATCTCTTCACCAGATTGTTGGAGTTTCTCCTCATACACGTTTTCATCTGTTTTATAGACAAGAATGGGGCAGATGTTATACCACTTAGAGATTTATCTCAAATGGCACCCTATTCTGTTTATAGTGTTCTATTCATAAACCCTACTCCCCTTGAAGTGTACTACTTATAAACCCTATTCTCTGTTAAGTACACTACTTGTGACCAGTGCTGTAGGGAAGTAGGGTTACATTGAGTCAGTTCACATGATCTGCTGTGTGAGATGGAGAAGTATGACTCTCCATTTCTGTCCGGTGCTTCACCACAGATGTTTTTTTAAGAAACTGACCAGTGTTTCCAGATTTATGACCTATGATCTACAAATACTTTCAGAATGAGTAAAACTGTTTTCCTTCCCAAAAATGCAAATTACTGTTAGCACTCAATTGGTTTGTTGGGCCTACACAAAAATAAAAATGTTTTAAAAATATATTAATTAGTGTAACCTGTGGATTGGAACACTCATCCTTCTGTAGACTGCTGATTGGACCGCTCATCCTTCTGTAGACTGCTGATTGGACCGCTCATCCTTCTGTAAACTGCTGATTGGACCGCTCATCCTTCTGTAAACTGCTGATTGGACCGCTCATCCTTCTGTAAACTGCTTATTGGACCGCTCATCCTTCTGTAAACTGCTGATTGGACTGCTCATCCTTCTGTAGACTGCTGATTGGACCGCTCATCATTGTAACAGCATTTGGCTGCACCTACTCTGATCTGTCGGCAGCTGTATTGTCAGGTAGCCTGACTACTGATCCTTTTTGCTCCAGCCAAACACCACGCCTAGTCTCTTAACCATTTGGCAGGTGGCCTGATCCAGAGCACATCGTCTGCCAATTGTGCTAAAGTATACAGGTCAACAGATTGTTCACCATGTCAGTTTGGGATTCGAACCAGCAACCTTTTGGTTTCTGCCCCACTGCTCAAACCAGTAGGCTGTCTGCTGCCGTGGGTTGGTCTTATTTTCCACTGTCTCTGGCAATACAAACAAATGTTTTCCCATGCAAAATAAAGACCCTTTGAATTTAGTTGAGAGAGAGGGACAGTGTGGGTGAAAGAAAAGGTGAAAGAGAGAGAGAGAGCGTGTGAGAGAGACCTTGGTGCTTCTGTAATGTTGTTATCAGGGGGAGCCTGTTAGCAGGTGATTCAGGCTGTAGGAATGTACAGCTGCTGTTTCTGCTGCTCCTCCGGCAAGACTCCCCGTAGCACCAAAACCACCACACCTGCGTCAACAACACAGCTGAACAAAGGCCTGTCTGAGCATGACCGGGACAGTACAGGACAGATGGGCGCTCTGACATCATATAAGTCTTCTTTTAAGCTCTTGTACTTCATGATGAGGAGGACAGCTTTTTCTTTTTCTGCCACGTCAATGAGACGAACTGGAACAAACTGGAACATCAAAAAGTGAGACATTAAGTGCCTTACAAGCTGAACATTATTTAGGTTTTTTCATGTTGTTCTCCATCCCTTTGGCTACGCCAGTGATGTTCCAGAATTGGATATGGGTCTCATTCCTCTGGCTACCCCAATGATGTTCCAAAACAGGACATGGGTCCCATTCCTCTGGCTACGCTAATGATTTTCCAGAACAGAACATGGGTCTCTTTCCTCTGGCTACGCCAATGATGTTCCAGAACAGGACATGGGTCCCATTCCTCTAGCTACGCCAGTGATGTTCCAGAATTGGACATGGGTCTCTTTCCTCTGGCTACGCCAGTGATGTTCCAGAATTGGACATGGGTCCCATCCCTCTAGCTACGCCAGTGATGTTCCAGAATTGGACATGGGTCTCTTTCCTCTGGCTACGCCAGTGATGTTCCAGAATTGGACATGGGTCTCTTTCCTCTGGCTACGCCAGTGATGTTCCAGAATTGGACATGGGTCCCATCCCTCTAGCTACGCCAGTGATGTTCCAGAATTGGACATGGGTCTCTTTCCTCTGGCTACGCCAGTGATGTTCCACAATTGGACATGGGTCCCATCCCTCTAGCTACGCTATTGATGTTCCAGAATTGGACATGGGTCTCTTTCCTCTGGCTACGCCAGTGATGTTCCAGAATTGGACATGGGTCCCATCCCTTCTAGCTACGCCAGTGATGTTCCAGAATTGGACATGGGTCTCTTTCCTCTGGCTACGCCAGTGATGTTCCTGAGCAGGACATGCCTCTGCCAAATTTCCTGCTAACTATTGCCTTGTAGATTTCAATGAAGGCTTTTATTTTGAAAAGGAAAATCTGAGTGCTGCCAGCATAATATCTTGCTGCTAAAATAACACTAATTAACCCTTGTTTGGCCATCACTACCTACAGAATCATATACATGTTGAATAAGTCTTCACACATGGCCTGATGATTCCCAGCTGTCCAAAGTTCGGTTCAAAGTTTATTGATCAAATGCACTGAACTACACAGCGTCATCCTGCACAATGAAATGCTTGTGACAGGACACACAACATCTATGTAGTAAGAATTAAGAGATATATAGAGCAAAAATAAAGCAATAATATACATAACAATGTAAACTTGCAGCAATTGGTTGAGGAGCCTTATGGGCTGTGGGAAAAAATTCTGTCTGGAAGTGCATGCAACAATGCTCCGGCAGCATCTACCAGACTGCAGCAGTATGAATAGACCATAGCCTGGGTGGCTGATGTTCAGTGCTTTCCATACCACAAAATTGCAACTCCCAAAAAGGTTAATGTCAGGAATTTTTTCGATGGTACAATAAATTCAGCGGAAACGCTGGAAAGCACATTCGCTCTGAAATATCGGGCAAATGTATAACCATCATCCAATACCGATTTTTACCAGTAATCGGACGATATATCGGTGCATCACTGTCTGATGAAGTACCGTATGTCTGATGAAGTACCGTATGTCTGATAAAGTACCATATGTCTGATGAAGTACCGTATGTCTGATGAAGTACCGTATGTCTGTGCTGATTTTGGCCATTAAGGTGTCAACTGAGTATTAAAAGGACATTGGTTTAGTGGTTCATTGGTTTAGTGGTCCATTGGTTTAATGGTGACTGTTTAAATGTAATGATTTGATCTCTTATGTGTTCATCTGTCCTTTCCCCAGAAACTGTATCCTGGTGTGGTCAGCCTCCCTGGAGGCTGCAGGTCTGAGATAATGCTGATCCAGTCACCTAAGCTACCTGGGTAATAATCTGTCACACATCACCCTGACCTACTACAGACTCCTAAAACACACCTACTACAGACTCCTAAAACACACCTACTACAGACTCCTAAAACACACCTACTACAGACTCCTAAAACACACCTACTACAGATTGGTGCAGGTGTTCTCTGACTGTCAGCTAACAGGGTTGTGATTGGTCCAGGTTAGGCTTGGGTGATATCAACAATCACTGTATCGTGATAAGTGGACCTAATAACCTCGATAACAATATACAGCTTCTTTCCAAAAAAGTTGAATGTTTTTGAGGAACAGAAGCGTCCAATTTGCAGTGGTCTCTTTATTTTAACCCTTCTGTTCCTCACTCAAAACCTTCCTTTTTGACTTTTTGGGAAAGGAAAGAAAAAGGTGCAGTGGTCTTAATTTTTTCCAGAGCTGTATATTGTTATCGAGGTTATTAGGTCTACTTATCACGATATTGTGACTGTTGATAACACCCAGGTGTTCTCTGACTGTCAGCTACTACATTGTGATTGGTCCAGGTGTTCTCTGACTGTCAACTACTACATTGTGATTGGTCCAGGTGTTCTCTGACTGTCAACTACTACATTGTGATTGGTCCAGGTGTTCTCTGACTGTCAGCTAACTGCTTGTGATTGGTCCAGGTGTTCTCTGACTGTCAGCTAACTGCTTGTGATTGGCCCAGGTGTTCTCTGACTGTCAGCTAACTGCTTGTGATTGGCCCAGGTGTTCTCTGACTGTCAGCTAACTGGTTGTTTTTGGTCCAGGTGTTCTCTGACTGTCAGCTAACTGGTTGTGATTGGCCCAGGTGTTCTCTGACTGTCAGCTAACTGGTTGTTTTTGGTCCAGGTGTTCTCTGACTCTCTCCTGGACCATTGAGGTGAGCAGTGGGGGGGAAGTAACTCCTAGACTTGACCTGGTTTCCAAGATGCCAGAGCAGGGTGAGATAACGTTTCAGTCCACCACAGATCTGTCATTCAGCATACTGACATCGTTTTCTGAAGCTTGTTTTTGAGCTTTTGGAAAAACTGAAAGACAAAGTTGTGTAAAGACACAGATTGGTAATAGTACTGTTCCCCGGTCTAAAAACACAGTTTATATATTCCACAGTTCTAAGTGCTAAATTAAACAACTGTGAACTTACGAAGACTGACAAATTATAGCTAGGCAGGCATGACAATTTAGAGAGAACGGTAGTTGTCAAGCTCACTAGTAACACACCCTTATGTAGTGGCAGAAAAAAAAGAACTGTATTCTAACCAGACAGATGTTGGTATGCATGATAATTCAGAAATCTAGTAGTAACTATTAACACCAGCATTATGTAGTGGCAGCACATGTTAAAATGAACTCCAGAAATAAGAGGAGCAGCACTAACCAGAAGACCTGGGTCAGGTTTGTTAGGCCCTGTGTCTTTCTTGGTGTTGATGGCTTACAAAGCATTTAGGATGTTTTACACAGTCACTGGAGTCAGTAAAAAACATGGTTATTAACTTGTGAGTGGCCCTTAAAATACATATACAAAGCTACTAAGTGAATGATAAATGTAAAAGATTGGACGCTGCTTTTGAAAACTGTGATTTATTGAAAACCTCAAGGGTAAAAGATGTAACCAGCAAGCTTGACATTAAGCATGTGGTGTTTGAGACCGGTATCATGAGTTCAGATTCATAAGTAGTCCCCTTCAGAATTATCAGCACCCTAGGTAAATAGGAACAAAAAAGCTGTGAAAAAAATTTCATTGTTTATGAGCTTGATCTTATACTTAACAAAAACATGAATCTAACTTTTAATTGAGTTTAATTTAAATAGAACACAACTCTTCAACAAATGTTATTAAAAAAAACATGCTTCCCACAATTATTTGCACCCCTAGAAATCTTATGAACAAAATCTAATGAATGTACATTAATATTAAGATTTTACTGTTTAAAGTTGTTCTAAGTCTTAGGAAAGTCTTAAGTGGCCATCCATGCCATTCTGTTCCAATGGGGTATAAATATGAGATGACACAAGCTGAACACTCCAACATCGGAAGGGCGAGAGATCACACAAATCAGCTGAGACCACTGGTTGTTGACCTTTACATATCAGCCAATGGCTATAACAAATAGATACACATCTGAAAACCAATAATAAAGACATGTAAAACAACTGAAGCTTGTGTTGAACTTCCTGGATAAGGACATGTGTATTATGCCCCAATCTACAATAAGGAGGATTTATGTGACCAAGTTATTTTCACTCAAAGGTTGGATTCATATGAGTTTGTGACTAGGATCAAGCTGATAAACAACAATGGCTTTTTCTCACAGCCTGTAGCTCATTTACCTAGTATGGCAATAACTGTGAAGGGCACTGTTTATATAAAGTGTAGAATTTGTTTAGGCACAGTGATTTTTGTTTTCCATGCCAAGACATAATGAGAATATAAATAAATGCATATCCCGAATAGAAACTGATGTTTGCGTTGTCCTGCAGCTCTTCAGTTTGACAGCAGAATGGCGATAGAGAACGCCCCCGACGCCTTTCAGTGCCTCCTGAGGGTCCTTGGAGTGGAGGCGTCCATACAGGCTCTCATACAGTCCGTGTCAGTATGACTCCGGGCTGGGCCCCGTTCAGCTGGCAATATGTGGAACGCTAATGAACACAATCCGACCGTAGAAGTCAAGAACCCACTTGCCCGTGTTCTGTGTCATTATTTTATTCAATATAAACACCTTTTTACAACTACCCACTTCGAAGTACCTGTTAATGCCACTTGCATGTACACATTCTATCATCACATTTATATATACACTTATGTCAATATAGCATTAGTTCAAGATCTAATAAAAATAAATAATTTAAATACAAAATGCTAGACAGCAATGTCTTTGTATTTTGAAATAGTTTTTTTTTTTAATATATCTATAATGTACACGAGTGTTATATCTCACAGTGGGAGTGATTTGGGGATCGATTCGACCTGTAGCCCAGACGTCTACAGCTGACAGACAAGATGATTCCAGCCAGGCGGACCAGCAGCATTTCACCGTGAATGTTCGGGAAATGCCACTGTAGCTCTGAACGTCCGAGGTGCAGATTGAATCGAAGCCCCTACTTTTCAAAGTGTGCATTCGCAATGACATCTTATTCCCTGCATCGTGCACAACGTCAGACCTTGTGGGCTCCCTGGTAGTACACTACATTGGGCATAGGATGCCATTTAGAACGGCTGAAGTGTTGTTGGTTAACCCTGTCATTCTGACAGATTTAAATCAGTGGTTCATTTCTCTTCCTTCTTTCTAATCCAATGTTACGGTCTCTGGTTCCTGAAGAGCACCCAAACTGGAGCACTCATTTTGTCCAAAGCTCTATAGGCTCTGAACAAAACTAGTTCCCGATAATGGGGTGTTATTTAGGACACAAGCCATTAGATGTATATGGACAGTCATTTCTCTGGTATTTCAAAGGATATCTTCATTTCTTCAGGCAAGTTTCAACATTGTCAGGTGAGGGACGTTTTAGGCTTAGGGTCCTGCTCTCTGGGGGAGGACGAGAGGCTTTGGATTTTCAGTCGCTCAACACAACATGCAGACACACATTTTTTAAAGGCTGATTTTTGTGCTGAAAAAGGCACTAACACAACACAAGCCACTTTTGGCACGTGAATGAAAAGCCCAGAGCTGGTTCTGTTAGCCAATTAGTGCTGTGTAGCAGTAGCCTGTTGTAGGTAGCAGTACTCCTCAATCCTGCAATCTCCCTCTAAATACTACATAGTGCCCTATTCACCATGTAGAACACTACATTTGGCCAGAGCCTTATTAACTCCAACAGTGGCTCACTACCTAGAGAATAGAGAGCGGTTGGGGACCAGCCCTGCATCCGCTTGTATTCAGCAGAGTGCTACAAGTCCAAACCTCTCTTGGCCTCAGATAGTGAGATTGCACTTCCTGGCTGTGCTTCAAGAGACCAGCCCACAGGGTCAAAGGTGACAAGGGTTGTGTCCCAAATGCCCCTCTATTCCCCAAATAGTGCACCACTTCTGAACAGAGCCTGTGGAGAAGGGCTAATTTGGATGCATCCACTGCAATCAAAGCCCCTCATCATTCCTGCCCGACACCCCCTACATTCAGGTTAAAAAATATGGCATGAGTCTTTTGTTGTTTTTAAAGAGTTAAAGAAGATACAAGAAAATAAAATGTCTTTCTCATTCAGTCTTTGCATTTTTCATCATTGCTCTAGGGGCCACAGCAGCGGTCGGTCATGGGGGAGTAGGAGGGGCTTGGGGCGGGGTTATGGTCCAGGGAGGGAGGGTGTGGGGATAGTAGGAGGGGCTTGGGGCGGGGTAAGGGTCCAGGGAGGGTGTGGGGGTAGTGGGAGGGGTTAGAGGCCACAGCAGCAGTCGGTCGTGGGGGTAGTAGGAGGGGTTAGGGTCCCAGCGAGGGAGGGTGTGGGGGTAGTACGAGGGGATAGGGTCCCAGCGAGGGAGGGTGTGGGGGTAGTACGAGGGGATAGGGTCCCAGCGAGGGAGGGTGTGGGGGTAGTACGAGGGGATAGGGTCCCAGCGAGGGAGGGTGTGGGGGTAGTACGAGGGGTTAGGGTCCCAGCGAGGGAGGGTGTGGGGGTAGTTGGAGGGGTTAGGGTCCCAGGGAGAGAGGGTGTGGGGGTAGTACGAGGGGATAGGGTCCCAGCGAGGGAGGGTGTGGGGGTAGTTGGAGGGGTTAGGGTCCCAGCGAGGGAGGGTGTGGGGGTAGTACGAGGGGATAGGGTCCCAGCGAGGGAGGGTGTGGGGGTAGTACGAGGGGATAGGGTCCCAGCGAGGGAGGGTGTGGGGGTAGTTGGAGGGGTTAGGGTCCCAGGGAGGGAGGGTGTGGGGGTAGTACGAGGGGATTGGGTTCCAGCGAGGGAGGGTGTGGGCTACGGGTAACAGCCACCTGAAGCTACCTTGGCAGAGGGAGTGGTTAAACAGGATGGAACACCAGAGTACAGTCTTCTCGGTCCCGGCCCAGGAAGAGGCCGGGATTGGTTAGTTCCAGGTTGTCTACTTCCTGGTGGTTGGGCTGAGTGCTTCTCAGGTAGTAGTTCAGTATCTTGGCGTCCAGCCTGCTCTGGTGAGGGATGCTGTCATAGGGTTTAGGGTCCAGGTCCAGGATGGACACGGAGTAGGAGAAGCGAGGCTTGGCAGGTTGGATCTCCAGGTTTTGGTCCAACCTGTTGAAGACCACACATAAGGTCCAGCTGAACCAGGTCTTTCCATAACAAGGACACAGCTGGCAGTTTACTACTTAAAAAAAAACTGGTGAAAACACACTTCAACTCTTATTTGTGCGTTACCATACTTGACAAGAGGTCCACAGCTACTGTACGCCACGGCAAATTAAGAGAAGTGTGGAAAGTATATTTAAGTCTGAGCTTAAGTGTAGGGTTATAAGTAAGGATTATGATGAGGTTATTTTTAGTGTGTGTTATACAGCCAACACGTTAGTTCTCACCCATCATCCTCTCCACAGGGTGCTATGGCGATCATGATGGAGCAGTCCTTGGCTGTCATGGCAACTCGGTACTGATGGACCTGAGGGCACCAACCATATAAGACATCTGATTTAGTTCACCTCATTATACTGCTTCTCAGAGAAACACCCCCTTGTCAAAGCGATCTGACATCTTAAGACATGACTAAGAATAACATTTACATAAATAATGTGGTGACAATGTAGGTTTATGTCGTTATAGGTCACAGTTCTAAGACAACTGACCTTTCCAACTGCATATTCGATGGAGCCATCGTCTTCGGCTGGACAGTTCTGGACCTTCTCCAGGAAGCTCTCGTCGTACGGGCCGTCTATCTGCAGTCGACTTCTGGGGGCAGGACAGAACAGCTGGAACACGACCACGGAAGACAATGCTGCACTCACGTAAATCATACTCAGTTTGCGGAGGCCTGTTTCATGCTCCGTTTATATCAGGTGGACATTACACAGCTCCCTGAACAGGGCAGTCACAGAATATAAGAGGGGCAGAACTCATCAACACAAAGTACCACCAGCTAACAATATCAAATGAACGATGTATGTTGTAAGCACAGGATCCTGTTCATTACGACGCATGTAGATGTATGTAGATGTTGAGTGGTCTGCGACAGTTCCAGGTCCACACATGCCACCTAGTGGTGTGCCGAAGGTGTTATAATGCCAAATGAGTTCCGTGTGTCACTGTCCTAAGTAAGATGCATCGATACCAGGCCGAGTACGGGGACTTATATTTGGGTACTTGCCGATACCGACACCAAGTACTCAAAGCTGCACTAGGTAGGATTTTGTCAGTAAAAAAAAAAAAAAAACGTTTTTTTCCCCCCTATAAACATGTTGTGGACCGGGTTCTGGTGTTTCCACGATTCTCGTCTTTTCACGTGATGGAAAAAAGTATTTTATCGCCACGTATGTTGATAGTTATTGTTTCAATGTCGTTCACAAATGAAAGAAAAGCTGTTGTTGAGCCATGAAATGAAACGGCTTTGTCAGTGTAAAGTTCATCTTCAGTCTGGCTAGCAATTGCTCAATTCATATGACTTTTCCAAGTAGTAAGATTCTAGGCCTATTTCAGGCCAATAAGCTACTAAAATGGCCAGAGGCAAAAGCCATAAAGTTCACTGATGCTATTTGTGTTGGAAGTAAACTTAATAAGAAATGTTAGTCATTTTAACACAATGCTTAACAGTGTCTAGCGAAATATTCACACAAGGCGTGATGTTAATGCGTGACAAAATGATCTAATGTCGAGACGCAATTTTATGACAAGTTAGTGTCCCCCAATCAGTCCCAATACTTGCATACAGTGTCTGAAATAAACCTTTTGGTTCACCTGACAAGGGGAAAAATCCACCAGCCAAAATGTTTTACTGGCCAAAATCATTTCCTTTTCGTGTCATTGTATACATTAATTTCAGTACATTTCATTGAGAGAATAAGGTATTTTGTTGAATACAACATTTTGATTTCCAATGACAAAGGAGTTGTTTCTGCTTTTATCTTCAGCATTCTGGCCACTCACAGAACGACTCGTCGCCTCAGCATCGTACTGTAACCAGCCTCTTGAAACTTCTTCATCTCCAAACCTCCAATTCTCAGAAAATGTGATGCTAGAAACATTTTATGTATTGCAATAATTTCATCCCTTTACATCAGTCTCTCTTCCTTGTCAATTTAAGATTATTTCACAATAATTATTTAACATAATTCCCTAATTATTCCCCCTAAATTAATCATTCTTTAAAACTGTTCATGAATCACCTCCAAGATTTATAACACTATCTCTCTCCAAACCTAACGAGCAAAAGTAAATTAACAACCATAACATCAAAAATCAGATTTTCTTTATATTAGAAAGGTTCTCTACACTAACTTACTCGAGCTCTAACCATTTTCAACGTGCTCCACCTTAATATTCTTATATAATGTATTATTTAAATAGTCATTACTTATTTTACTCCACATAGATTTTCCTATATAAACAATAAAACCCATCGCAGGCTTTTATTTTGAAAGTAAAATACGAAAACCGGAGGTTCTGCCCTGGTACCATTAGCATACTCTCTGACCTGTGTTGTGTCTAACGATGTTTGATCAAATTGCTTATGTTAAATTGATTGTTTTTCCACCTCTTGAGCTTGTATTCTACCTGTAATTGCTGACACCTCCGTCTTTCTGCTCTGCCAATCTGAGTTCTATATTTATATTATACTTATGCGTCCAGAGGCGACACAACCATCGAGTTTCACTTAACGTTTCCGTGACATGGTATCAGCACGGCACATTTAGTATGAGTACAAGTACATGAGCCCAGTATCAGCGCATCCCTAACTAGCAGTAACAAAGTACTTTAAAGGCAACGGTCCCCCTACCTCTCTTTGGGGAAGTCCTGCAGATGTTGCTCCACTCTTCTGAACAGGGGGTTCAACCCTTCAATGTCTAAATTGTCATGCATCTGAGTCCCCAGGATTTTTGCCAAGACACAATCTTTGGGTAAACAGTGGTTACCTGATATGAACAAAAAATAAGTTCAAACACTCAGCTTGCGTGTGTTGGCTTCTTCCTTTTTCAAAGTAATCTAATATCTTGGTAACATCATCCAATATGATGAGCCGATCAGCCTCCTTCTCTAGGACAGCCGTGTCTCACCATTCCATAGCAAGTCCCTGTGTAGGATGCTGGCTTCACAGGTCACCCTGCCCTCAGGTAAGTGCGTCTTCCTCGGCTCCACAGTTCGAGGACAGTCCCAGGAGCTGAGCAGAGCACTCATGAGCACCTGTATCAACTCATTCAGAACCACCTGGGGTCAAAAATGGAAATTATCAGAAGAAAATACTGAACGTTAGAAATCAGTCAAGTACAGAACTAATGCATTTAGGTGAGGGACCCACTTGAGCTTGTGGCTAACTAATCAGGACTGAGTTCCAAAAGCACCAAATAGAAATAAGCTGAAACCCAGATAGACCATGTGGACTTTTCAATTAAAGAGCCAATCCAGTCACCATCAAGATCTAGAATCTGCTGCCAGTCCCACCGTGAAATAAACTAATTTGTTCAGGAGACAGTGACAACCCCCTGAAATCACTGCATCCTCAGAAGTGTCTGAGGTCACATTCAGGTGTGGTCTCTGAGAGATTCAGGAGATGCTTGGTCATTTGAAGGGGGGGGGGGGCAACTAGCTCACCTGTGATGTTCTACAGAGAAGAAACAAAAAGAGAGCATACAAACCTTACTGGCCTGATGTCCGTTGATTAGGCTACCACTCGGCAGGAAGTACGGTCGTAGATGCTGGGCCAGCTCGTCCAGATCCTGCAGCACATCTGCGTCATCTTTACAGCTGTAAATGCACTCTCCGCCCTGGACGTGAGGCCAACACACAACAAATCACCTGTTACTCCAGTCAATCAATGCCCTCGAACTCAGCTCTGCTGCTTTAATACAGCTGAACTGAAATTAAAACTATGCCTGTAACCTAATCACCGACATGGGTCTTTCGTATCAGTTACACTCAAGTCATTCGGCCGACCTGAGTATTTAGACACACAGTAATGGGATAGAGACACTGGACACACCTTGAAGATTTTGAAGTTATTTTGTGGTTCCTCTATCAAGTGTTTGATGGCTAGGTACATTCTCTGCTTGTTCCTGGGCACAGAGACGTTAGCCATGGTTAACATCAATCTGCAGTCAAACTGTGGTCATCTCAACTGGCATTAAAGCAACTGCATCAGATCCGAGCAACTACCGAGTGTGAGTGAAATACTTTCCATTTTAAACCGCCGTTAAAATGAGACTCGGCAGTGATCAGGACCCAGAAGGGGTGTGTTGTTACATACCCGGAGAACAGGTCCAGCGGACAGTACCGACTCAGCCGTTTCCACTTCCCACTGGCTAACTGTTCAGACAGGAGAGAACCGCTCAGTCTCATGTCTCTACCATGAGCACTGTCACAACCCCACCACTAGGGGGCAGACTGATAACAATGAACCTTAACAACGACAAACAAACGCCTACTAGAATATTTCCTAAATCCCTGTAATCTTTTGTATGGTCAAAACAAGCAGACATGTGGGTTAACTTGATCCTTTTCATTTCTGAGTAAAAAAAAAGCCCTCAGGGTTGAGACCAATGTAGTGCTACTGGTCTGACCAGGTTCAGTAGTAAAACACTGACAACTCACCTTAAAATGTTGATGCATACAAAACCGGCACACCTTGCTTTTGATTTCTTTTGTAACATGCCTAGAGGATGGTAGAAATCCACATTTGGGCTGGAAAAACAACATGAAAATAACATAAGACTAGAATGACTGGGTCACAGTGGGCAGCCTGCTAAATGAACGGCGCTGATGAATCGATTACACCAAGCGATTCGTCGGAGCTCAACACACACATCTTTCTTTACCCACCATCACTGAATGGCCTCATGACTCTGACTCACCCTTCACTTGAGACCCTTTCAGTTACCAATTACCAAACCTTTTATAAAGCTTCAACTATTAGCAGTCATGACAGTGTATGTGGGGATATTTACAGTCAGGTTTATATAAACCATTTATTTATTTACCTTGGGTTTAAGGCCGGGTGTCTCTGTAAAGCACTTAGTGACAACTGCTGTTGTAAAAAGGGCTTTATAAATACATCTGATTGATTGATTGATTGATCATTGTCCAGTGATTTCAGAAACCGGTTCTGTTTTTTCTAACTCAATAAGCATATTTAGTTACATCCTAAGATTATAAAGTGGTGAACAGAAGAAGACAGCTGGCCAACCAGAACATAGGTGGGTCAGAGACTATGACTATGTAGAGTGGAGGTCTGTGTTGTCATGTACCTTAATCTCTATGCAGAGTGGAGGTCTGTGTTGTCATGTACCTTAATCTCTATGCAGAGTGGAGGTCGGTGTTGTCATGTACCTTAATCTCTATGCAGAGTGGAGGTCGGTGTTGTCATGTACCTTAATCTCTATGCAGAGTGGAGGTCGGTGTTGTCATGTACCTTAATCTCTATGCAGAGTGGAGGTCTGTGGTGTCATGTACCTTAATCTCTATGCAGAGTGGAGGTCTGTGTTGTCATGTACCTTAATCTCTATGCAGAGTGGAGGTCTGTGGTGTCATGTACCTTAATCTCTATGCAGAGTGGAGGTCGGTGTTGTCATGTACCTTAATCTCTATGCAGAGTGGAGGTCGGTGTTGTCATGTACCTTAATCTCTATGCAGAGTGGAGGTCTGTGTTGTCATGTACCTTAATCTCTATGCAGAGTGGAGGTCTGTGGTGTCATGTACCTTAATCTCTATGCAGAGTGGAGGTCTGTGTTGTCATGTACCTTAATCTCTATGCAGAGTGGAGGTCGGTGTTGTCATGTACCTTAATCTCTATGCAGAGTGGAGGTCGGTGTTGTCATGTACCTTAATCTCTATGTAGAGTGGAGGTCGGTGTTGTCATGTACCTTAATCTCTATGCAGAGTGGAGGTCGGTGTTGTCATGTACCTTAATCTCTATGCAGAGTGGAGGTCGGTGTTGTCATGTACCTTAATCTCTATGCAGAGTGGAGGTCGGTGTTGTCATGTACCTTAATCTCTATGCAGAGTGGAGGTCTGTGGTGTCATGTACCTTAATCTCTATGCAGAGTGGAGGTCTGTGTTGTCATGTACCTTAATCTCTATGCAGAGTGGAGGTCTGTGTTGTCATATACCTTAATCTCTATGCAGAGTGGAGGTCTGTGTTGTCATGTACCTTAATCTCTATGCAGAGTGGAGGTCTGTGTTGTCATGTACCTTAATCTCTATGCAGAGTGGAGGTCTGTGTTGTCATGTACCTTAATCTCTATGCAGAGTGGAGGTCTGTGTTGTCATGTACCTTAATCTCTATGCAGAGTGGAGGTCTGTGGTGTCATGTACCTTAATCTCTATGCAGAGTGGAGGTCTGTGTTGTCATGTACCTTAATCTCTATGCAGAGTGGAGGTCTGTGGTGTCATGTACCTTAATCTCTATGCAGAGTGGAGGTCTGTGTTGTCATGTACCTTAATCTCTATGCAGAGTGGAGGTCTGTGTTGTCATGTACCTTAATCTCTATGCAGAGTGGAGGTCTGTGTTGTCATGTACCTTAATCTCTATGCAGAGTGGAGGTCTGTGTTGTCATGTACCTTAATCTCTATGCAGAGTGGAGGTCTGTGGTGTCATGTACCTTAATCTCTATGTAGAGTGGAGGTCGGTGTTGTCATGTACCTTAATCTCTATGCAGAGTGGAGGTCTGTGTTGTCATGTACCTTAATCTCTATGCAGAGTGGAGGTCTGTGTTGTCATGTACCTTAATCTCTATGCAGAGTGGAGGTCGGTGTTGTCATGTACCTTAATCTCTATGCAGAGTGGAGGTCTGTGTTGTCATGTACCTTAATCTCTATGCAGAGTGGAGGTCTGTGTTGTCATATACCTTAATCTCTATGCAGAGTGGAGGTCTGTGTTGTCATGTACCTTAATCTCTATGCAGAGTGGAGGTCTGTGGTGTCATGTACCTTAATCTCTATGCAGAGTGGAGGTCTGTGTTGTCATGTACCTTAATCTCTATGCAGAGTGGAGGTCTGTGTTGTCATATACCTTAATCTCTATGCAGAGTGGAGGTCTGTGTTGTCATGTACCTTAATCTCTATGCAGAGTGGAGGTCGGTGTTGTCATGTACCTTAATCTCTATGCAGAGTGGAGGTCTGTGTTGTCATGTACCTTAATCTCTATGCAGAGTGGAGGTCTGTGTTGTCATATACCTTAATCTCTATGCAGAGTGGAGGTCTGTGTTGTCATGTACCTTAATCTCTATGCAGAGTGGAGGTCGGTGTTGTCATGTACCTTAATCTCTATGCAGAGTGGAGGTCGGTGTTGTCATGTACCTTAATCTCTATGCAGAGTGGAGGTCGGTGTTGTCATGTACCTTAATCTCTATGCAGAGTGGAGGTCTGTGGTGTCATGTACCTTAATCTCTATGCAGAGTGGAGGTCTGTGTTGTCATGTACCTTAATCTCTATGCAGAGTGGAGGTCGGTGTTGTCATGTACCTTAATCTCTATGCAGAGTGGAGGTCGGTGTTGTCATGTACCTTAATCTCTATGCAGAGTGGAGGTCTGTGTTGTCATGTACCTTAATCTCTATGCAGAGTGGAGGTCTGTGTTGTCATGTACCTTAATCTCTATGCAGAGTGGAGGTCTGTGGTGTCATGTACCTTAATCTCTATGCAGAGTGGAGGTCGGTGTTGTCATGTACCTTAATCTCTATGCAGAGTGGAGGTCGGTGTTGTCATGTACCTTAATCTCTATGCAGAGTGGAGGTCTGTGTTGTCATGTACCTTAATCTCTATGCAGAGTGGAGGTCTGTGGTGTCATGTACCTTAATCTCTATGCAGAGTGGAGGTCTGTGTTGTCATGTACCTTAATCTCTATGCAGAGTGGAGGTCGGTGTTGTCATGTACCTT
Source organism: Esox lucius (assembly GCF_011004845.1). NCBI lineage: Eukaryota > Metazoa > Chordata > Actinopteri > Esociformes > Esocidae > Esox > Esox lucius. Next base: position 37,874,686 of record NC_047570.1, on the reverse strand, counting down.
AATCTCTATGCAGAGTGGAGGTCGGTGTTGTCATGTACCTTAATCTCTATGTAGAGTGGAGGTCGGTGTTGTCATGTACCTTAATCTCTATGCAGAGTGGAGGTCGGTGTTGTCATGTACCTTAATCTCTATGCAGAGTGGAGGTCGGTGTTGTCATGTACCTTAATCTCTATGCAGAGTGGAGGTCTGTGGTGTCATGTACCTTAATCTCTATGCAGAGTGGAGGTCTGTGTTGTCATGTACCTTAATCTCTATGCAGAGTGGAGGTCTGTGTTGTCATATACCTTAATCTCTATGCAGAGTGGAGGTCTGTGTTGTCATGTACCTTAATCTCTATGCAGAGTGGAGGTCTGTGTTGTCATGTACCTTAATCTCTATGCAGAGTGGAGGTCTGTGTTGTCATGTACCTTAATCTCTATGCAGAGTGGAGGTCTGTGTTGTCATGTACCTTAATCTCTATGCAGAGTGGAGGTCTGTGGTGTCATGTACCTTAATCTCTATGCAGAGTGGAGGTCTGTGTTGTCATGTACCTTAATCTCTATGCAGAGTGGAGGTCTGTGTTGTCATGTACCTTAATCTCTATGCAGAGTGGAGGTCTGTGTTGTCATGTACCTTAATCTCTATGCAGAGTGGAGGTCTGTGTTGTCATGTACCTTAATCTCTATGCAGAGTGGAGGTCTGTGTTGTCATGTACCTTAATCTCTATGCAGAGTGGAGGTCTGTGTTGTCATGTACCTTAATCTCTATGCAGAGTGGAGGTCTGTGGTGTCATGTACCTTAATCTCTATGTAGAGTGGAGGTCGGTGTTGTCATGTACCTTAATCTCTATGCAGAGTGGAGGTCTGTGTTGTCATGTACCTTAATCTCTATGCAGAGTGGAGGTCTGTGTTGTCATGTACCTTAATCTCTATGCAGAGTGGAGGTCGGTGTTGTCATGTACCTTAATCTCTATGCAGAGTGGAGGTCTGTGTTGTCATGTACCTTAATCTCTATGCAGAGTGGAGGTCTGTGTTGTCATGTACCTTAATCTCTATGCAGAGTGGAGGTCTGTGTTGTCATGTACCTTAATCTCTATGCAGAGTGGAGGTCTGTGGTGTCATGTACCTTAATCTCTATGCAGAGTGGAGGTCGGTGTTGTCCAAAGCAGCAACAGGAGGACAGCTGGGTGAGGTTAGGAAGACACAAGGCACATCCACTGAACGTATCCATCACTTTGTCACAACGCGACTCTGCCATGACACAGAACACACAGACAGTGGTTATAACACACATTATAAGACACTCATTACCATGCCCAGGCATCCACGATAACACACTATTACACAATTCAGGACAACACGCCATGACACATTCAGGACAACATTCAACAGACTGGAATGTTCCCCCATTTTTTACTTTATTCCCAGTTTGAGCCGTCAAACCGCTATGATACTTTGTTAAGTCTGAAGGTGGAAAAAGTTCAAGTCATCACTTGCCGTTGGCAGGTTGTAAAAGACTGAAATCAACTCAAATCACATCTGAATCTTATTGTGGATAAAAGCTCTGCACTGAACTGTAGAGAGAGAGAAAACCCACTGTCCCATAAATCCATATTAGCATCTTGTTATTGTAAACAGCCACATTCAAACATTGATTTATGTCAGTGGAAAACAACAGTGTGCAGAGACATCATCCAGAAAAAGTTTCTGATGTAACAGGCACTGGGATTTTTTCATAACGTCGGTTAATCATCAATTACCAAGGCAACGCTAATCTGACAAACAGTTCTCTGTAACAAAACATCTCTGACCTTTAGAGAATATGCATCCTCTCGCTAAACACCCGGACACTTCATCCCATTTGTTTGGTGTACACTCTGAACTGCTGCTCATCGTCCTCCATATGGTCCTGAACCCTGACACTTTAAATCTCTACTTTAACAACAAACTATAGACTCTGCTTTAATTCAGGGGGCCTGCGTGTGCATTTTGGTTTCACTACTTTGAAATTACTGAAAATTACTACAATTACAGTAAATTGTATTACTAACTACTGAATTACTTTTTATGCAGTCCCCCTACTTTCAGATCAACAAAGGTTGTGAAAGAATAATATAATGATAAAATTAAGCAATTAATGTTTAGTATTTGGTTTTGTTTCTTTTCATGCAATGACGGCCTGGTTTCTGGCCTACTGGTTTCCCACCAGACATTGGCTATCGTCATGGTGATTCTCTGCCAGGGCTGAACTGCAGGAATCTTCAGTTGTTTGTTTTGGAGAAAAAAAAAGTATGAAAATGTATGTTCCCTCTACTCATTCACTCTCAATAAGACCGGGTGCGAAGAAACATCTTCAGCAAATGAAAACCTATGTTTGGGACTGTAAGGCTGCATGATAAAACACCATCCAATGAGTTGAGGCATTTGCTTGTACTTTAGCTGACACGTTTTTTTTGTTAGAGACAGGTGAGCTAGTTGGCAACTATATCTTCCCGAAACAGAACACCCACTAATTTCACAGATATGGTGTGGATCCTGGGCAGTTCCTTTTTACCTCCTCACTTTCCTCTTTCCATCTCATACATGCTAATCTATCTCATCTGTCCACCAAACCCATTTCCAGAATGCTGCAGGCACTTTTACAAACAGTAACCTGGCCATCCTGTTTTTTATGCTAACTAGTGGTTTTCCAACCTTGCAGTGTGACCTCTGTAGATTTCCTGGAAAAGGTTCTTTACTGGGGTTTGTTTTGTCCTTCATTATAGTGGGCATCATTCAATACGCCATCAGGCCTTTTGTGATGCCTGAGGTCAGCATTGTTTTGCTCCTTTTTAAAGATGCTCCAAACTGTTGTTTTTTTACAGTCCTAAGGGACTGGCTGTTACTGATCATTCAGCCTCCTAACGGGTTCTTGAAATTTAATTTAGGTCCTCATGTTGACAGACGGTGGACTCCAAAGGCAAATGCAAAGCTTAGAATCAAGACTAGAAATCAGCTGGTCTCTTATTAGATTCTACTTTGTCATTGAACAGTACGAGTACAGTACAACAAAAGGGTGATGTAACGGAACACATTTGACCCATCATTGTACACCAAGACCCTCAAATACAGTTGTGCTCAAAAGTTTGCATACCCCTTGGAGAATTGGCAATATATGTACCATTTGTAAAGAAAACATGAGTGAGCAGGCAAAACATATTTTATTTCTGATGGGATTCACATTCAACTGTAGGTCATAAAAGAATGGCACAATCATAAAACAAAACATGGCAACAAAGAAAGAAAATGTACTGACCCCTGTTCCCCCCCCCCCCGCAAAGAAACATCAGTGAGCCACTGCCATGCTTCAAAGAGGGGATGGTATTTTATTCACTATAGGCCTTGTTGACCCTTCTCCAAACATAGCGCTTATGGTTGTGACCATAAAGCTCTATTTTGGTCTCGTCACTCAAATTAGTGTGCCAGAATCTGTGAGGCATGTCTAGGTGTTGTCGGGCATATTGTAACCAAGCTTTTTTCTGATATTGGTGCAGTAAAGGCTTTCTGGGAACTCGATCATGCAGCTCATTTCTGTTCAAGTATCATCGTATTGTGCTCCTTGAAACAACCACACCGTCTTTTTCCAGAGCAGCCAGTGTTTCTCCTGAGGTTACCGGAGGGCTTTTCTTTGTATCCTGAACAATTCTTCTGGCAGTTTTGGCTGAAATCTTTCTTGGGTCTACCTGACCTTGGCTTGGTATCAAGAGATCCCAGAATTGAACAGTACTGACTGGCATTTACAAGGCTTTGGATATCTTTTTATATCCTTTTCCATCTTTATAAAGTTCCATTACCTTGTTACGCAAGTCTTTTGACAGTTCTTTTCTGCTCCCCATTGCTCAGTGTCTCTGTATAAACAGTCAATTTAAAAAGCCACAGGTGTGAAAAATTCACTTTTAATAGCCATTTTCATCTGTGTGTCTGTAACAAGGTCAAACATTCAAGGGTATGTAAACTTTTGATCAGGGCCATTTGGGTGATTTCTATTATCATTGCGATTTAAAAGGAGCCAAACAACTATGTGATAATAAATGGCTTCATATGATCACTATCCTTAAATAAGTTTTTTTTACATAAGTCATATATTCAAAAATCAATTCAAAAATTTAAAATTTCTACCAGGGTATGCAAACTTATGAGCACAATTGTAAATGCTGAGGATATATAATTTCTCCCCCATGAGGATAAGAAGCCTACTGGCCATGCAGGAGAAGCCTGTGGACCAGGATGGAACTAGGCCAACATTTTTCAAATTCTCAATACAGTTCACTTCAAGTGTAGACTGTTCATTTCACAGAGGCATTTCTTAATAGAAAAAAAGCATATATTGACCGATAAGATCTCAAAAGCTCCTGCATTGTTCAGCACCCATCATTTACTAGGTTCTGACCAATCAACTTCACCAGCCTCTCTGTGGACAATGAAAAAATATTTTCCGATATTGTGGGCTGGGTTGAAATTCTCCAGTGTAGAGTGGTAACACTCCTGGCTCCATAAACATGAGTTTCTGCACCAGAGACCGGGGTTCAATACCCATCACCACCCTCAATGTCTCTGCTTCACCTGTATCCCTCTAATTTTACAGTCAACAGAAGCCATCCACAAAGAAAGTACTAGATAGAAAGGGAAGAAATACATTTTGACTTAAATACAGTAACACGCATTTCAGAACAGCACTGGAGTTCCCCAAAGATGTGTGCTCTCACCAATTACTGTACCTCCAATGTGTTATTTAACTAATCAAATTTACAGGTGACACCACGTCAATCTCATCAGCGATGGTGATGTTTCATGTACCGTGGAGAGGTCAACCAACCGGTGGTCTGGTTTAAAATGATCTGAAACTAAACACAGAAAAAACTCCCTGGAGGTGGGGGCTGATCTCACCCTTGAGATTGCTCAGCTTTTGTTTGCCTGAATCATTCAAATTTCATTCAAACATCCATCATATCCCAAAACCTCAGGTGGGAGGACATCACAGCAGAATCCCAGCTGTGACAAGGGGGATCACGTACAAGCTTTAGAAGAGTTTAAAATGAGGCCATACATAAAAAATAGGTAACCATCCACTTTGAAGTAACACATCAGGCTTGGTATCCCAGACAGGTTGTGTGCATGTCTACAAAGCTCCTTCAATGTACAATCTCCATTGTGTTTTAATCCAAAACTAGGCTGAAAGTGTCGTTTTTATACATTCTACAGTTGTTCATTAGGCCAGCCTTTAATTAATAAAAAACTAAATAGTATTATTAGTTCTTACTGGATACATGGACACACACCTACATGTGCAATACCAGTCAAAACAGTTTGGACACACCTAGTCATAGTTTTGATGTCTTCACTATTACCCTACAATGTGGAAAATAGTCACACAAAAGAAATAGCGTTGAATGACTAGGTGTCCAAACTTGACAGGTGATGTAAATAGCCGTGCTGTCACCGTTAATGATAACAACACACACACCCCCACCCACCCACCCACCCAATGAATTCCACAAAATGTGTGTTGAGTCATATTCAAATGTTTAAAAGATTTACACCTACCTGGCCTCTCCCGCTGAACTTTTAATGACAGTTGGCGGACAAAGTCTATTGGGAGCTTCACTGCCTCCTGTACAAACAAAGTTGTACTGAATAAATTATCGACCAATTTATTAATCTATATCTTACAAAACCATACCAACAAACAAGAACTGGTCATAACTTTTGAAAAGTATTTTTCATGTTTTAGTCAAAACATATACATGATAGTGAAGAAGGTCCTATGTGTTACAAAGTATGGTTAGGACATAAGTACTGTATCTTACACCATTGTGGACAAATTTCTCCCCAAGCAGTGGCTTCATCACATTTTTACTATAGTCTACTATGTTCTGAATGTGGCGGAATGCTTGTTCAGTTGTCTGCAAGAAAAGGAAATAAAACAGACATTCATGCAAAAGTTATGTTGCTGTGACATTCCTGGAATGTTCACTGTTTGTTTTCATAGCAACAGAATGTGGCTTTAACTGGCTTGGTTGCTAAAAGTGGTCAATGAAAAAGCCACTAACCCGAAGCTGGACCTTTAAGGGCTTTTTTCCCACATGTAAATACACAGGCTCTGCTTTCCCTTCCACAATTGAAAAAAATGCTAAACTGATCTGTATCAAGAAACATCATCTTCCTTCTTTTCCTTGCCAGGGTCCCACAACTAGAGTAGATTTTTGTAACATTTATTTTCCAACTTTTTATTATAACAAAATGAAATCCAAAGCAATCAAAAGGAGTTGGAGTACTTCTTCAACCATGACACTAAACTGAACGCAGCGACCTGAATAAACCATTACTCGACAATTATTTATTATTGACATGTTAGCACTATTGTATATATAATGAACATGGTGGTACATTTTGATACTAAGCTAGGTCTGGCACGGTATGGTTGCAATCGTAATGAACATAGAAGTAAACTGACGGGACATATTTTAAAGGACAGGATTTTCTAACCTTGTGGGAGTTTTCGTCATCTTCTGTTGAGTACTTTAGGAGCCGAAGGACTCTGGCGTGCTGGACAGAAGAGGAGAATTGTTAAGAACAACAACATTAGGAATCCTTTTAAAGAAGAATGACAAGTTACATGGCGAATTAAAAATATGGTGTAGTTTTTGGCAAGGTTAAAGTTAGCTATCTAGATTACCAGTTTAATTACCAAAGCACCAGACAGGCAGATACGTTTAGCCAACGTTAACTACGACGCTAGCCTGATGATGTTTTTGCTAGCAACTGGTGTGGAAAAAGACCCCCAAGAATCAGACAGAGAGTACTCCCAGGCAAACAATCTTCTAACAAATAAAGCCAACAAGAATTCACTTTCCATATGTTTTCAATAACGACCCGAAAAACTAATCATTCGCAATCATCTCACTAATGTTAGTTAGGTACATAATTATGCTAGCTACCAAGATTGTAGCTACTGACCTAGCTAGTTAGCTAACGTTAGCTCACCTGAACATGAGAAACCACTAGGCTTTTGTTGCCCTCCCCGTGGTATTTCCAGTCGTTCTCGTCCATTTTATCCAGTTCCATAACACAACTGTACGCAGGCAAATTAATCTCTGTTGCTCCAAAATCCAGCAACTTTCCAAGGCCAACACAACACAAGTTTATAGGCTTAAACACTATTTTCAGCTACTGACATCAGACTGACACCAAATATACTTTATACACCGACAAACAGCTACTACCGCTTTCTGGAGGATGTCCCTCCCACTTTCATCATATTGGCCAGATGTTTTTAGATGTGATTTTCATTGGATAGTTTCAGCCAGGCGTCACGTGAGACTTCTGAAGATATTTTCAGCAGCCAATCCAGAGAGGATGGAAAACTTCCTTTCGGCCAATCATACTTCTTCCAGGACCCAGGGAGAACTTTCTTATTATGTAATATTTGACAGATGAATTGTGCCTCCTGTATTGTTAGTTTACATTCCAATCAGATTATTTTATTCAAATAATAATACAATAGTTCTACAGCATAACATTATAAGAAGAAATGCAAATATATATTCAGTAGGCTGTTAGAGAACCTTTGAGATGTATGAAATATTTATGGTTGTGCAATATAGCTATTTAAATAGTATTCTATCCCACACTGTTCCTCCCCCTTGAAAGTCACACTGTTGTTGTGACAACATTTTTAAAAAATTTGGGGATATTACAGATGTATACCTTGGAGTTTACCTAAAACAATGTATTTCCCTGAATATTGTACTGCTTTTGACCAGAAGCCTATGTACAGATTATAGCAGAAATCAACTCCCATTCAGCCCATCCAATGCCCTTGTCCAACAGCCATGAAAAGATGATGTGGACAGTAACGTGATACACCAGTCATTGTCTATATTGTTCACCGTTAAATATGTCATTGGTGTCAATACTGCTATCCCTTCAGGGAAAAACATGTCAACAAAAGTCTGTGTACGAAATGTTAATAACACTTACCTAGGGCTATGTCTCAAAACGCCTCCTACTCCCTATGCATTTCATTACTGTATCTGTGCTCTGGTTAAAAGTGGTGCACTGCGGCACTTAGGCAATAGTGTGCCATTTTGGACTAAAGCCGAAATGCATGAGAAGGTTGGTATCAGGCACTCCTGACTGCCTTGTGGGGTTTCGTGAATTCTCATGCATTTCCCAAAACATCTAGGCTTCCCAGTAATTTGTTGGTCTCTACTATTACTGCTTATTTCCCAGATTTTTTCAGACTAGGATTTCCTTTAAAAACACAAATTTAAGACCCAGATATTGAAAACACTCAGAGGGCATCAGACATTTTTGGAAAATGCGCCTGGACTGCGCTGGGTGAGAGGCTGGGGGGGGGGGGGGGTAAACCAAACATACCAAATGAAAGACACACCCCCCTTATCTAGTCTCAGATTCTAGAAATATTATGGTCAAAAGCTATTTATGTGTGTAGAGAAGGAAAAGGGGTCCCATTTGAAACGCAACTAGGGCTGCACGATATATCGTTTCAACATCAACATTGGCAATAGTCACATCACAGAACGTGCGATTTAGTAAGGTAAACATATATCAGTCTACAATATATTTTTTCAAATGGAAAACCAGCATTATATATGTCTGATGTAAGGTAATTTACTCTGATTTATGGCTTATTGGATACACAGTTTACTATTATTATTATTACATGGTTCGTTGCTGCACTTAGTTGACATGCAGGTTCTGCTTGCGCGACGAAATGATGAACGATGAATAGGCAAAAAATACCAAAATTGAGAATTTGGTTGCAAAAAAGAATGCGTCGTCAATTACATGGAAATATTTCGGCTACAGACAGGATGATGTTGACCAAAAACAGGTACTTTGTCGAGAGTGCTTTGCAATGTTTCCCACAACACGACCAATTTGTTCAATCATTTAAGGCGGCACCACAAATCTTCGTATGACCAGTGCATAGCATCTCAGTGCTAAAATCTATTTCGGATACATGTGCCAGTATTACACCATACAAGAAAGGTTCCAAACGGCACAGAGAAATGACAGATTCAATAAAGTACCAATTAACACGGTTACCAAAGATGGTTTTAAAAACATTATCTGGTCGCTTGATAAGCGGTATGTAATGCCATCACTCAACTATTTTTCTCAAGTTGCAATCCCAGAGCTGCACGAAAAATGCAAGGCACAAGTTGAAACAGAGTTGTCACAAGTGGAATATTATACAGCAACTACGGACTTGTGGTCATAAGTCTGACTTGTGGTCATAACGGAGCTCTACATAAGTCTGACCATACATGGTAACACTTTATTTGAAGGGGTCTGGATAAGAGTGTCATGATACTGTCATAGCCATGACATGACTCATTATGAATGTTGTCATTAGTGTCATTCGGTTGATTATGTCATTTTTTTATGCAAGGTTGACACTGTTTTGGGATGACAACTTGACATTAACTGAGTCAACACAACCTGTCAGTGTCGTTTTTTTATGACATCATGACAGTAACCAAGACAACACCATCTGTCATAAACATGGGCCTAATTATCAAACTTGAAGAAACTATTTAGCCAGTATTCTGCCATAAAATGAACTTTGCTGATCTTGAGACTGGTGCTCATACTCAGCATATTGAGCATGCATGGCAGAAATACAAATTGGAAATACGGAGTCATAAAGGTAATCGCACTCCTGAGTCCCTGAAGATTCAACTCAAAATGATAGTGGCACCGTTTAGCCGTAAGCCATTATAATGGTGTCTTGGGCAGACTTTTCCTTGATGTGAAAAAATGTTGATGCAGGACATCCATTCATGTAACTAGTGGTTTGCATGAACAATAGGCTAAGAAATATACATTATTCAAGAGATAATATACATAATCCAATTTGTTAATATTGTAGCGTCTGGCGGGACAGTGTCTCTAGAATGTGATTACAGTGTGGTAACCATTATTAACAGGTAGACTACTTTGGTCTTCAACTCGGTGTGACATACAAAATGTATGGTCGCATTTGGGGTTGATTTAGAATTTTAAAGGACACTTTTATATTGAAGGACATTTACTACGGGTGGCCTATAGGAGGTAGTTTGACGTGGTCGTGTTGTGTTGGGACTGTTAACGATCAAAACGCCTGCGCGGTCTCTTCAAGGAAACGCCATGTCTTTCTCATCATTTATCCTGTTTTCCTGGTTGGTGAAGTACAAAAGTACACTGGACCTTTCGATACAGTTTGATAACTTGCCTGTTAAAGTGTATGTAGGTGGTTGGAGCGTGGCAATTGTATTACTATGACAGAGACCCATGTCTATGTAAAATGCCATGACGGTGGTGCATTCCTTTGGAAAAAACTAATTTGTTACTATACTGTACTGAATCTTTTTTTTCTAAAACAACACTCCTGACTATATCCCTAGGATTAAAATAATGGAATTTTGTAAATGTATTGGTTAGGATTTTTTTTCACTGTAGGGGTTAGCGATTATCTAGTTCCTTTGTTCCTTGCTTCGGTTGGTTATTATCTGGCTCCAGTTAGCTGTATGCTAGTGTTTGTCAGTTGCGGGTAGCACTTACCTAACTTGCTCAGCCATGTTTTATCTGTGTTAACATGAAGGTAATTTATTAAACTATCACTATTTAGCCGACTTTATAAATCATGTTTTCAATGTGATTATATTCTGAATAGTTTATATTACTTAAGCTATTGTTCATGCAAAGAACTAAGGTATTGTACATGAATGGATGTCCTGTATCAACCTTAAAAATTACAGTACAACCTGTGTTCTTGCAAAAAACGACATGAGTTTGTCTTGTGTCCACATGAACAAATGACACTACACTCTGTTTGTTAATGCATTTGTAAACCATTAATAAAGTAAGGTTTATCATTGTTAACCGTTTGTTCATGTCTTGTTCATTATTCTTCATCAATGTTCGTTCAAGGTAACTACTGCATTTGTTAATGGTTGTTCATGTACCCTTATCGGAAAATTTTACCAAAGTAGGATTGTTGAAATATTCATGACACTATTATAAATACATTTGACAGTGTTACAACACGTCATGACATCTTTATGACAAATCCAAATTGTACCACTGTACTTGAGGTCAAGAAAAATATTCATGACACTGTTATGAATGCATTTGACTGTGTTATAACACGTCATGACATCGTTATGACAAGTCCGAACTGTGCCACTTTACTTGGGGTCCAGAAAAATATTCATGACACAATTATAATGGTCTCATGACAGCCAATGTCAAAACCAACCACATATGACAGTTGTATTTAATGCTAACACATAAAGCTAAATAGTTTCTTCAAGTTTGCTAATCAGGCCTGCTATGACATGTTTATGACAGGTAATGTTTCTGACTAACTGTGCCACAGCATGGTTTGGTGTGCTTCGTAGCCGACTGGAAGGTCCTGCAGAAACCGCCCAGCACATCACTGGTACCCAGCTCCTGGCCATCGTAGACCTCCAGCACAAGCGGTGTCTGCACAGGGTGTGTGGCATCATCAGGGACCCTTCAAATCCATGCCACAATCTGCCCTCCTTCCATCAGGCAGGTGGTACAGGTCTCTTCATTCCTGCACCAGCAGGCTCAGGAAAACTTTCTTTCCATCTGCTGTAACCCTGCTGAACTAGGTGACCCATCACTAACCATATCCACCCTTTGTACTACTGGACTCTGACACTGCCTTGTCTGAAGTTTTCAGTTGTTACAGGTACATGTCTACCTTGAGAACCTCATTGCTGCTATCCCTGCATTTTAATTGCACATGCTACCCTACTCCTTCAATTTCATTGTATTGTACTTGTTCAATTACAATAAAGTTGAATCTAATCTAATATTGTTAATGTCAAGTTGTCATAACAAAGACATTGACAGGTTGTGTTGACTCAGTTAATGTCAAGATGTCATAACAAAGACATTGACAGGTTGTGTTGACTCAGTTAATGTCAAGTTGTCATAACAAAGACATCCCAAACAATGTCAACCTTGCATAAAAAATGACATAATCAACTGAATGACACCTAATGACAACATTCATAAACATTCATAATGATTCTTACATATGTCATGGCTATGAAAGTATCATGACAATATCACTCTTATGCACACCCCTTCAAATAAAGTGTTAACCCGTACACTTTATTATGGAGGACTTCCAACTGAAAAGTCACTGTTTGCAAACTGCATTTTCCCAGAGGATCATACAAGTGAGAACATCGCAACACTGAGAAAGAAGCTTTAGCTGATTGGGGCCTTGATGAGAGTCGTCAAGTCTGTATTACAACAGATAATGCCGTGAACAAGTGGACCAGATTGCAGTGTTTTGGCCACAGACTGCATCTTGCAGTTGGTAAGTTATGTCCAATTGCGCATTCTATTTTACTACTGTTGCTATACTATTAGTGTTACCTATTATTACCTAGCAACCTGTTCTGAAAAATAAAATGTTTCATGAGTTTCATAAATGTTAATTGTAGAGGATGGGGCTGGGGAAGAATGAAGGAAACATACTGTCAGGTTGATAGCCAAAGCTTTTTCGGAAGACATCCTGTCTTTTTTCATATCGCAATATATATAGCAGAAAACCAAAACATTGCAATGTCAGTTATTTCCAATATCGTGCAACGCAACCCTACCCTAATTAATATGTGACAAAATCACAACAGCCCATTCAAATGTAGTGAGTGTTTAATATACTGTATATAAATTAGAAACATTAACAACATACATTAAAATCCATCTTCAGTCAATAATCTATCACAAAATAGACACATAGTTTCTATATCCATAAAGGGGAACAAGTTGATCTTCAGAGTACTAAAAATCTTTTATATTAAAAAACAGAAAGAAGGAAATAAACATGTATACTGTATGTATGTGTGATCTATGTCCAAGTGTCCAGGTCAATGGGTCCTGCTAAAAGCAGGAACTGTTTAGCTGCTAGAGATCCTTATCATTGTGAACGACTTGGGCTTTTTGGACCTCCCCATCCCCATTCTCAGTTCATCTTTGCAGCTGGCTGAACTGGTTCTGTTGCTGTCCCCTTTGCTCTGGTTAGACACTGTGTCAGGTTGTGCAGACGATGGCTCGGATTCATAGAGAACGCAGATGGAGCCGTCCTCCCCAATCCGGTAAGACACCTCGTATGGGTCTACCCACATGGTGAGCTCGCTGGGCAACAGGGAGAAGAGCTGTTCTCGGGTCAGTCCGATGGTGCCCGCGGCGTCCCCGACCACAGGGTCCATCTTGTGGTTCTCATTGATTCTGATGCATCTGTAGGCTGAGCCTCGGCACGGAGCGTTAGGGAACCAGTGGTGTTTGTAGTGCTCTGCAATAAATAATAAAAATATGTTACAATTATTAGATTATTACAAAATGATATTATACATTAGGCAAACAGTCATTTTAACAAATTGTCCTGCATGTTCTGTCAAGGCAAACTACATTGTTCGTGTGTGTGTGTGTGTGCGCGCAGTCGCTCAACAAAATTATCCACAGAAACAATGAATCGAAGCATCCCGCGTGTTTTGTTTGCATCTTATATTATTATGTTTTAGCTATGCTGGTGCCTGTGTTGGCTGTCCTACAGGTAGCTAATTGATAGCGTAATATTCATGCATAGCATGTAGCCCTAAACTCATATCTCATTTGACAGCAAGAAAAAAGACTGTTGCTGACCGTGTGATTGAATGCACATTTGATAATTTGAATAGATTACCTTATGTTTGAATAGATTGCTTTATGCAAAATACATATTCAGTTCCTCATCCATCTTACCTCCCAGAGATTTTTCGAGGGAATGGCTGAAATGCAGAAGTTGCTCCTCGGATAGCAGACCAGTTGTTTTCAGTAATCTCGATATGAAATTCGCTGCAGTGGATACTTCAGTTTTCATTTTATATCCGTTTCATCAACTAGAGGATGAAAACAAAGTGAAGGAAAATTGTACCATCAAATAGCTACTGGTTCAATTTAGACCAAGAATGTAACGGAAAGAACAAGCTAGCTACAGTAGCTAATAACAATGTTATAACGAACAGACACCATCTCTCTTTGTTACAAGTCTTACGATACATTACGAGCAAAAACAACAAACCTGGTCTACAATCAGGAAAAAGTTTCTTCTTCTCCTGGCAAATATAAATGCGAAATTTAAAAAATGTAATGTAGATTTACGCGGAATAAACGTTTTTTCAGTGTAGTCTCTTTCGCGCTCAACACACAGCTCTTTCTTTTTGTGCTCAGCTGGTAAACATTCTAGAGTACCACAAACCCAGGCAACCAATCCTGTCACACGTCCTTTACGACGTCATGATGAAAGATTTTAGGTAATGTTTGTGAAAGTGGAGAATCTATTAAACTTGCTTTATTAATTTACTTGATACAAAGAATATGCCATACTTTAGTTCTAACATTATACTTTATTAAGTTTGGTCAGTGCAGTGCTTTGTTATTCTTCATCACGAACAGCTCTGCTAGTGACAATATGATTACATATAATCGATTTGATGTATTCACCGACATAAATATGCATTACCGCAGGGAATCAAATATATGTCTGTATGTCTGGCTGATGGAGAGTGAGAGGGGAAGTGAGATAAATATTAAATTATTTAAAACATATTGTGTACTGTTGTATTGCTTTGGCAACACTTGAACATTTTCTTGTCATGCCAATAAAGCTTAGGAAAGGAAAATGAAATGACTGAAGGAGAAAGCACAAAGACGATGTGTCTCGCAATATCATTTTTGTCCCATTTGGCTATCCTTGTAGTCTTATCGCGAACGCTTCCTTGACCAATAGGATTGTAGGGTTGCTCGAGGTGGTTTAGAAGCTGCGTTTCGATTTGCCTAATCTGTGAAACCCTCTAAGTATGGTTCTATAGCATGCTTAGCGAACTAAAGTAGCCTGCAGGTAGTTGGATATTTTAGTACATTTATTTTGAAATTATTTCTAAACTGATACTTCTAATTGCCATACACGTAAAGTTTCGCTTTTATGGTTTAGTTCCTGACTCAGATTTAATGGAAGTACTGGTTATTTGTTAGCTAGCTGGTTTGTTGCTTACTAACAAAATTAAGCGAGCTAATTAGCTATACAATTTATTTACTGTCCAAACTAGTTATGGGGTAGGAGCGAAGATAGCAGAAGTTGTTGTCTGTGTGGTACTGTAAATCAGTGCAGACATAAAAAAAAAAGTTTATCTGACTTCGGTGTTAAACCTTTAGATGTAGGTTACTTTATATTTTGAAATGAAGGTAGTTTTGTTGCAGCGTTTGTGCGTTCTTTACATTTATTCTTAAGACTACATCTGTACAGTATTTCACATGAAAATGCCAAATAAAACAGAGATCCTGCCTTACAACACTTTTCTCACCGTCGTGCATCCTTAGCTCCCTGTCGGTATCCCAAACATACCAGGACCACTGGCCGGTCTTATGGAGTGCCCACCCAGCAAGCGCCTCAAGGGGATGAGCTCCACGGATCCTTGTAAAGACCCCTTTGGAGATGACGATGACTTCACCCAGGACGACCTTGAAGAGATTGATATTATAGCATCTCAGGCTATCACTGGGAACCAACCAGGGCCCAACTCCAGACGGACACTGGCGGAAATGGGGTCAGTTGGTCCTGGACAAGGGGAGCTGAGGGAGCCTAAATCAGGAGTCAGGCAACAGTCCTGTGGTCTGGCCAGGGATCACATGGTGAGAGACAGGGACATCCCTGAGCTTCCGTGTAGTAAAACATTTGGTAAGTTTTCGGACTGGTACTGTCTAATTGTTGATTAAAAGACTACTTCTATCCCTGAAAGAATATATATTTAATCTTTTGGTTTTTGCAGGGAACATTCACCATTCAAAGGCTGATCAAGAGCATTTCCAACTACTGGAATTCCAACAAGCAGATCTGAAGAAAAAGGTAGCAGTAGAAACGAATATTCAACAGAACAATTTATTTATCTGGTAGTTAAGTTATATATTATGGTTTATTTGTGACACTCATGGATGTTTCCCATATTTAAATTTCTGTATAATTCTGAAGAATTTCAATATCACATGGACCTCCCTGAAGTCAGAGACAATTGCTGAAGAATTTTGCCATGGCATGCTTTAATGAATGCACCCCTGTCTCTGCAGCTAAAGGAGGTAGAGGAGGAGATCCTGATGAAGAACGGGGAGATTCAAGTGCTACGTGACTCCCTCCGCTTGGCCCAACAGGATAAGGAGGTGCAGAGACGGGCCCAGTTGCTCCTTGAGAAGGAGAAGAGAGACGCTCAGAGTGAGAAGGAGAAGGAGCTCGTCAAGAAGGTAGACTTCCAAAATAATCATTTTTCAATGTGTCTGTAATGGGTCAAACTTCCTGAGTGGTTTACAACAGGCAGCCTGTTTCACTTGTCTATATCAAGGCTGGAAGATCTTTGCTAAATAACTTTATAAAGCAAGTCAAATTTTGCGGTGCTGATCCAGGGTCATATCCAGGGAGACAGATTGGGGAAGTGATCCTGGGTCAGTTTGATCAAATCTAGTAAGATGACACGGACGGGGGAAGTGATCCAGGGTCAGTTTGATCAAATCTAGTAAGGTGTATATATAGAGAAGGTATTTACGTGCTGGAAAGAGATGAACTGCTCTGACAGGTGGAGCGTTAGAGGTGATCTTGCTGTGAAAGGGAATCCTTAACAATTTGTCAGATAGCTGACAGTGGCTCAGGGTGAGAGGCCACAACTTCATGGCGTCCATGAAATCGTATTCATTCTGGCTGTTGCTGTGTGTTTCCAAGGACGACCTATAGACTGATAAGCCATGTTCAGAAGTGGCACTGCGTCTTCTTACAATCCAAGCACTGTCTAGCCCTATTGGTCTGTCGGTTTAATGTCTATTCACTGATGGTGTTTTCTAGGTGCAGTCCCTGCAGTCTGAGCTGCACTTCAAGGAGGCAGAAATGAATGAGATGAAGACTAAGTTACAGAATACAGAGAGAGGAAGCAAAGGCATATCTTTACATGGCACCAGAAACAGGTACAGACACACAAACACACCGAGCAAGAAACTAACTTTAAATCAGAGAGTCACAGGAAATTGAAAAGTTTTTCAGGTAGATGTTTACATGTTGTCTACTGTGGCTGGGTCTCGATCAATCAGTCAATCAAATGTATTTATAAAGCCCTTTTTACATCAGCAGTTGTCAGAAAGTGCTTTTACAAAACACCCGACCTTAAACCCCAAGGAGCAAACAACAGTAGTGTTGAATTTTAGTGGCTAGAAAAAACTTTAGGAAGAAACCTAGAGAGGAACCAGGCTCAGAGGGGTGACCAGTCCTCTTCTGGCTGTGCCGGGTGAACATATTAATAGTACAAATGGGTCTGCATCCTCAGGTATTTGCCGGATGTTTGTGTGACTATAATCGTAATTGCCTGAATTTTGCATGAAAGGTCCCTGGCAAGTTTCAGACCCCGTCCACTGTTCTGCTGTTTTAATGTTTCCAAATGGACATGTCCTCCAATAGGTCTGGTTAATTTAAGTTTAGACCAGAACGAGGGGGGGCAACACAGTGTATTCAAATGGACCAGAACGGGGAGGGCCCACATAGTGTATTCAAATTGACCAGAACGGGGAGGGCCCACACTGTGTATTCAAATGGACCAGAACGGGGAGGGCCCACACAGTGTAGTCAAATGGACCAGAACGGGGAGGGCCCACACTGTGTATTCAAATGGACCAGAACGGGGAGGGCAACACAGTGTAGTCAAATGGACCAGAACGGGGAGGGCCCACACTGTGGAGTCAAATGGACCAGAATGGGGAGGGCCCACACAGTGTAGTTAAATGGACCAGAATGGGGAGGGCAACACAGTGTAGTCAAATGGAGCAGAATGGGGAGGGCCCACACTGTAGTCAAATGGGAAACTTTACGTCCTGATTACCACCAGCCTGACCCCCCCCATGTCCCTTCTGCAGCCCCAGGGCGTCCGGGTCCAGTGCCCTGCCCCCAGGTTTGAGTCCCCGGCAGCCTGGTCCCTCCGCCCTGCTGCCGGCGGCCAATAGCAGCCCACAGCCCCGGACCCCCCCCGGGGGAACAGCCTTCATCTCCAAGGAGACATTTGGAGCCCAGTTACCCTCCAGGTCTACTCCAGGCAGGACGTCGGGCCCAGCACACCTCGGAGACGGTATGACCAACAGACTGACTGATGATATTGTCCTTCAGGCTATGGCCGTGCTGGATGTGTAGGCTCATTTTCCTGTATGTTCTCTTGGGTCCAGATGGTAAACAACAGTCTAGTGGAAGACAAGAAGTGACCCACTCGGACCCGTTCAGTACATTTCAACCCTCGCATCAGCAAGGTGAGGTAGACAGTTTGCCTGCTCTCTTTACCAGAAACGTTCTCCTATGTCCATGGAAATGTGTCAGAATTGGTTTGCATTGGCTTAGAGAGCTTGTCATACTAACCCATCTTATTTCACAGCATTATTCCCATGTGTCTTGGGTTTCTTATAGAATGACAGGGTCCCTCCTGTCATAAAGGCCTCTAAGCTGGGACCCAGGTTACTGTTTCCACTCTATCTTCCCAGCCCTCCTCCTGACCAGAGACATCTGCACTGGGAGCAGAGAACAATGTTTGTATTTCTAGCCTTAGGGACTGAGATTGATCTTGGTATCCTGTGTGTTTGTGTTTCTGTGTGTGTGAGTGTAGGGTCCGTGTTGTTGAGCCTGTTGTTGCAGCTGCCCCTTGACCCCAGCAGTCTGGGTCTGTGTCACCTGCTCTGCATCAGTCCTGATGCCCTCCCTGGTCTCCTGACCAACACCTGTCTCAGCTCGTAAGATGCCCCTCCCACTCTGTGTGCTAGCCCCGCCTACGAATCAGCCCTCGTTTAACTACTTTTGTCCAATAGTTCTGGGTATTTTTATGTTGATGCGACGATGTACATGATGGTTTTTGTTGTTTCCACCTTGCAGAGGTTCTTCAGCTGGTTCCAGCTGGTCTTCGGCGGAGCCCAGGGTTGGTTCCCACCACCAGAACAAACATTGTGGTCAGCAGACACGCTTCAGCCATTACCAGACCCTAGCCCTGTCTGGCCTCAACATGATGGCCCTGGCCAGCCCCACCCTCAACCCCAACACCGCTCCACCCAGCCCCTGTCTTCGGTCCCTGCCCAATGCTGAATGTCACCCGAGTCCAGACCAGGCTTCCCCGGCCCTGAACAACACAACCAAGTCCTGCCCCGGTGCTGTCCACCTCCTCCCTCTCCTGGACTACCACATTGGCCTGTTCTGCCAGAGCCTGGAGACTATAGCCATGGACGGGTCACGGAAGGGTACCCTGGCAGGGGCCGCCTTGTCAGGGTCGGGCTCCTCGGACGGCAGCCTGGCCTCCAGCGTGGAGGATTCCCTGGGGAGTCAGGAGGAGTTTGCCCTGGCAGCCCTGGCGGTCCTGAAACTCTGTGTGGGCCAGAGCTCTGAGGTGGTCGGTGCTCTGCTGGACTGGTCGGCTGGAGCGGAGGAACATGTTCCGCAGGGGAACAACAGACCCAGGTGTGTATATTTATGTTTACAATTTAGTCCCAATAATTGGCCCTGGGAAAGTCTACTCAAAGGTACTGGAAAGGAGGGTTCGGCAGATAGTCGAACCTCAGATTGAAGAGGAACAATGTGGATTCCGTCCTGGTCGCAGAACAACCGACCAGCTCTTTACTCTTGCAAGGATCCTGGAGGGGGCCTGGGAATATGCCCATCCTGTCTACATGTGTTTTGTGGATCTGGAGAAGGCGTATGACCGAGTCCCCCGGGAGATACTGTGGGAGGTGCTGCGGGAGTATGGGGTGAGGAGGTCCCTTCTGAGGGCTATCCAATCCCTGTATGTCCAAAGTGAGAGCTGTGTTCGGGTTCTCGGTAGTAAGTCGGACTCGTTCCAGGTGGGGGTTGGCCTCCGCCAGGGCTGCGCTTTGTCACCAATCCTGTGTGTAACTTTTATGGACAGGATATCGAGGCGTAGTCGAGGTGGGGAGGGGTTATAGTTCGGTGGGCTGGGGATCTCATCGCTGCTTTTTGCGGATTATGTGGTCCTGATGGCATCAACGGTCTGTGACCTTCAGCACTCAGTGCGTAGCGGTTGGGATGAGGATTAGCACCTCTAAATCTGAGGCCATGGTTCTCAGCAGGAAACCGATGGAGTGCCTCCTCCGGGTAGGGAATGAGGCGTTACCCCAAGTAAAGGAGTTCAAGTATCTCAGGGTGAAGTGAAGGGACAATGGAGCGGGAGATTGGCCGGAGAATCGGAGTAGCGGGGGCGGTATTGCATTCGCTTTACCGCACCGTTGTGACAAAAAGAGAGCTGAGCCGGAAGGCAAAGCTCTCGATATACTGGTCAATTTTCCTTCCTACCCTCACCTATGGTCATGAAGGCTGAGTCATGACCGAAAGAACAAGATCGCGAGTACAAGCGGCTGAAATGGGTTTTCTCAGAAGGGTGTCTGGCTTCTCCCTTAGGGATAGGGTGAGAAGCTAAGACATCCGTGAGGAACTCGGAGTAGAGCCGCTGCTCCTTTGCGTCGAAAGGAGCCAGTTGAGGTGGTTCGGGCATCTGGTAAGGTCTCCCTAGGGAGGTGTTCCAGGCATGTCCAGCTGGGAGGAGACCTCGGGGTAGGCCTAGGACTAGATAGAGAGATTATATTTCAACACTGGCCTGGGAACGCCTCGGGATCCCCCAGTCAGAGCTGGCAAATGTGGCTCGGGAAAGGGAAGTTGGGGTCCCCTGCTGAAGCTGCTGCCCCCGATACCGGATAAGCGGATGAAGATGAGATGAGATGATTGGCCTTCCCCCTGACACGTACACTGCTCTAGACAGTTGGCTAGATGGGTTTAGAGGAAGCTGGGTATCGAAGCGGGTCAGAGGGAGACGACGTGCTTTACAACGTGTGGTGGGAGGACCAGTTTGATGAAGTCGATTTGCACGCAAGGCTCTGCCTCGTCAGGACAACTCCCAGCAGGCTGGAGAACGTCAAAGATAGCACGTTTCGCCAAGACATTCAGCTTCTTATCAGCACTTTGGGCCAAAAAATCAGGATTGAGCATGCAGACACCAGATCTACAAAAAGGAGTAACTAGGGTGAGTAACTTGTAGCCTCTTTACACTGGCTGCCTGTTAGGGTTAGGGCTGATTTTAAGGTTTTATTGTTAACCTATAAATCAATACATGGACTTGCTCCAACTTACCTCGCTGAAATGATCCAGCCATACATACCTACACGTAACCTACGATCGCAAGATGCAGGCCTTTTAATTGTATCTAGAATTTCTAAACAAACAGCTGGAGGCAGGGCCTTTTCTCATAGAGCTCCACTACTGTGGAATGATTTGCCAATTAAGGTTAGAAATGCAAACTCAGTGTAAACTTTCCAGTGTCTACTAAGAACTCATCTCTACAGCACGGTTTATAATTAGGTGTAGCCTGGCCCGGGGGCGTGAAGGTGACCAGTAGGCTTGATACTGTCCACCCTTGCTGTCTTGCCAGGTGGGCTCTCGTCGCCACTGGGATGCCCTCCCTCCAATGCCTTTCGGGGAAGAGTCATTGGCTTGTTGTTGTCTCTCTGTTGTGCAGTTGTGCAATTGGGCTGTACTCTGCTGGCAATACTCGGCCCTCATTCAGGGGGGTTGCGGTTGGTGGGTGTCCCTTTATTTGATGCTTGGCAATGTGGGTGAATTGATTTCCTGCCTGTTGGGCCCTGTCCAGGTCCTCCCCCAGATAGGGCCACAGTGTCGCCGGACCCCCCTGTCTCAGTCCCAAGGTCTTACTCTGCTATATTATTGTGCTGGGGGAGTAGGGTCAGTTCTCCTTCTCCACTATAAATCCTTATTGATATGAGGAATGCATTTTCTGAATTTTCCCAGTCTTCTCCTGTTTTGAACTTTAGGAGGACATGAGGTCCTGGCCCATATCTGCGGAGTACCTGGCTTGGAGGACCTGTTGCTGTCCCTGTCCAGAGTCTCCCTGTTTGTGTTGCAGATCGAGACGATGCCTGACGATTTCAGCTGCCTCTGTGCTGACACCCCCCCCCCCCCGTGTTGTCCCTGTCCTTGTCCATCTGGTCATGCTTCCGACCTGGACTAAGTTTAAATAGACTCCAGACTCAGCCCACATGCATTTATTAATTATTACAATTATAATCTTAGTATGTTCACCTGGCACAGCCAGAAGAGGACTGGTCACCCCTCTGAGCCTGGGTCCTCTCTAGGTTTCTTCCTATATTTTGGCATTCTTAGGGAGTTTTTCCTAGCCACTGAAATTCAACTCTACTGTTGTTTGCTCCTTGGGGTTTAAGGCCGGGTGACATCTGCTGTTGTAAAAAGGGCTTTATGAACACATTTGATTGATTGACTGCATGGCCAGACATTAATGTATAACCACGTCCAGCAAAGCGCTGTTTGCATCACGGCTGTAGCATGATGTATCCATACTTCATGTTTTCCCTGCTCAGGCTGCCATTGTCATTGTCTTGCACCTTCCGCAAGGCTTCCTGGAAAAGCTTCAGCGAGATGTGAGATAGTCAGACCTCCTCCTGGAAGAACTCCTCCTCAGTCTGAAAGTCCTGTTGTGTGTCTCTGTTGGTTCTGGATCTGGGGTGGGGGGTACTGTGTGGCCAATCCTGACTGAATGAATGTAATCCAGTGACACTTACTGATCAACAGGTCCATCCTGGCCTCAGGCTTGGCCCCCCTGCTGCCGGACCCCCCAGTCCCACCCAGCACCTCCAGGCCTTCCTCCACCCTAGCAGATGGGACCAGAGAGGCGTTTCACGACCTCCACCCTCTACTCAGGAAGCTGCTGCACCTGTCTGACCCCTCCTTCTCCACCAGTGCCGTCCAGAGGGAGGTGGTGGTGGCCAGCAGTCTGTCCACGCTCAACATCCTGCTGGAGAGGGCGCCCAAGACCCAGCTGCCCAGGCAAGCCCCGGGGTGCTTCCCAAATGGCACCCTACCCCCAAAGTAGTGAGCTGCCTCCCCCATGCCGTTGGGAAGCGACAACATTTTCTTGTTATTGTTCACTCAGAAAAGGACAGGGAGTGCAAAACGCTTCAGCTGGGTCCTTGCTGGTTTAACTGAAATGCTTCCAGGTCTTGGGTTCTTCTGTACAGGAAGAGAAACGCGTTCTGTCGTTCTGTCCCCCACAGGTTCCGTTGTGTTCTCTCTGGTTCGGCTCTGTCTCGCTGTCTTTCGCTGGCCTCCCACTACCTGGTTCTGTCTCTGTCTGTCTCCTTGCTGGCTGAACTGGCCCACAGTGAGGAGCTGGCTGCTGCACTCTGCTCTCACACAGGTGCCTTCACACGTGGCTTTTTCTGGACATTACTCATTTGATTGTGTTAGTGATTGATCGATTTGATTGTTCTAGGACTAGCCACATATTCCATTAGGACTAGCCACATATTCCACTAAAACTTAATTAATGAAGAATGAGAGCCATTGTATTGATAAGGGATGACTTGTAATCAGGACCTTTGACCCACGTGTAATCATCCTTCTAGACTTGTGTGTATTCCTGCCGGTGTTCCAGTACGTCACCTCCCGGCCAGACAGGACCGTCAAGGACACACACTGGTCTCTTCTGGAGGTGAAGGTAAGACCGTCACGGACACACACTGGTCTCTTCTGGAGGTGAAGGTAAGACCGTCACGGACACACACTGGTCTCTTCTGGAGTTGAAGGTAAGACCGTCACGGACACACACTGGTCTCTTCTGGAGTTGAAGGTAAGACCGTCACGGACACACACTGGTCTCTTCTGGAGGTGAAGGTAAGACCGTCACGGACACACACTGGTCTCTTCTGGAGGTGAAGGTAAGACTTTCTTTCAAATATAACCGTCCTGATCCCTCAAGCATTGTTTTAGCAGACCTATTACTCAGATTTATATAAAAAAATGGTTTCCGAAGTGTCAAATATTTTTTTAATCTGTTTCTGTCTGTGATATCTTTGGACAGGTAGTGCGTTTCTTGGCCAGCCTGTTTATTAGGAAATCTTCCACGTGGAGTGTCTTCGTTGAGTCGTCCTGTCAGTGCCGTGGCGAGGTAAACAAAATTGGAGCTCTTTGTCAGCTACAGAAATAGAATGGGTGGAACAGTCTTGGAACCTTATCACCATTTAACTAATTAGGAATGCCTGTTCAATTTATTCAAGTTTTATCATCAGAGCGTTGGAAAGCAAGCAAGTTTATTTATATAGCACAATACTTACATAGAAGCAATTCAATGTGCTTTACAAAGAAAACAAAACAATATAAAAATGGAATAGCATAAAAACCAATACTCAAATGAAAACATCAAAACAACATAATAAAACAGGATAATAAAAACAGGATAAAAACATAGGAACCTATAAAAGCTATAAGGCTAAACAGTGTGGTTAAGTTTAAGAGCTCAGTCGTAGGCACGTGAGAAGAGAAGTGTTTTTAACCTGGATTTAAAGGTTGATACGTTAGGGGCATGTCTAAGAACTTCTGGTAGTTTATTCCAGTAGTGTGGGCTCTACTAGCTGATCTGTGTTCATGGATCTAAGAGCCCTGCTCGGTTTATATTCTTCAAACATATCAGAAATGTATTTGGGTCCTAAACCATTCAGAGATTTATAAACTAAAAGCACCACTTTAAAATCCATTCTGTAACTGACTGAAAGCCAGTGCAAAGATTTAAGAACCAGAGTGATTTCCTCTGTTCTCTTGGTCCTGGTTAACATTCTAGCATCAGCATTCTGAATGAGCTGCAGCTGTTTGTCTTTTGGGGAATCCAGTTAAAAGGCCATTACAGTAGTCAACCCTCCTAGAGATAAAAGCATGGATGAGCTTCTCTTGGTCTTTTTGGGTCTTTGATTCTGGCAAGTCCTTGATTCTGGCTATATTTTTAAGATGATAGAATGCTGTTTTGGGGACCGCTTGGATATGACTGTTGAACATGAGGTCTGAGTCTGTCAGAACACCAACATTACGCACTTGGTCCTGGGTTTTTAGGGCCCGAGAATCCTAGATAGACAGTGAATCAGCGTGCCTTTGTCTTGGAATTCTCATGGGAACGCGTGTATGTTGTCGTGGGAACGTGTGGATCCTGTCTTGTCTATTTGTGATAATACTTTGATGTCTGTCGGGCAGTTGGTCCAGACCCTGGTGGTGCTCCTCCACAGGCAGTGGCTGGAGCTCCGGGCTCGACTGGAGGCCAGCAACACGATGACACAAAACCCAGCCTGGTGCACCGTTCCTGGGGTGGACCTGCTGAGGGAGGCCCTAATGTTGCTGCACTGGCTCTTCGTCAACAACAGCTGCTTCTCCGACCACTGCCTGCCTGTGCTCCACATGTACGACCAGATGATTCCTGCCATTAGAGACACGTTCAGAAGGATCCCAGACCTCTCAGAGAGTGAAGGTAGACCAATCCATCAGTCGAAACCCACAAAATAAACTTCTTGCCAGAACAATCCTGAGCTCTCAGATAGCAGGTTGGCAGTAGTCAGTCAGCCAGACAGCAAACCACAGGTCTCGGTCCTGTGGTCCTTGCGTTCTCTCTTCAACTTAAAAACTATTTGAAAAAGTTAGGGGAGGGACCTTTGTCCTCCCCATCCTACGGCTTTTGAGAAGAGATTGTGTGAGGAGTGTAAAATGGTCTCTCACTGGAGTGTCTGCTTGTGTTTAGTTCATTGGTAATTTGCTGAATGGGTCCTCTGGCTCTGTGTTTTTGTCAGACCTGGCGTTGGATGAGATCTGTCGTCCTGACACTGAAGATACTGAAGACATGGACATCGACGCTGGATCCTGATATATTCACTCTCCGTTATGGACTGGAATAGTGCTACGTTGCCCCACGGTTATGGCGGTGGAACTGTTCCTCGGTCCATGTAATATGCATCAGGAAGAGTGCATTGAGGATAAAAAAAAAAAAACTAAACAGAATATTGTTGATGTTGAATGTTTTTTCTGAGAAGGGAATTTCTATAATGTGCCTTTTTTTATTTATGAGCGTCCACACATTAAATGAGGTAAAAGAATAAATTGACCTTTCTAGCTCAACAGATCATTCAGACTACCCAAAGAGATGGTCTGCAGTGTCTTCCCAATTTGTTGGCTGATCAATTCCAATTTACAATTCCACACCCAACTAGGCTTTTGAAAAATCAGGTCAGCTCAGGAAGATGTGATAGCGCATAAGACCTATTAGCAGACATTTCCATTTTTACAGGTTGTCTCTTTCCCAAGAGAGACCTGTTCCACGAATGACTTGTGATGGAGTGATCAAGAGCAGGAACCAGGCTATAGTTAAAAAACAAACACTTGAATAAAAGAAAAATCTTTATTTGTCTGAAAGAAATAAAGTTTGAAACAGATGAAAAAGCAGCTGCTCAATGCAGATTTAACATGGCTGACAAAGTGCTGAAAACCTGAAGTCTCAGGAAAAGACCAAGCTTGCGTTCTAAATATAACCCTAAACTCTAGATAGTACACTACATTTAATCTGAAAGTCTTTGTTATGTGTAGTGACTTCTGGAACGCAGGCAAAAAAACAAATACACTTGGGTTCAGAAGTGCAACATTGGATATAGAAATACAACCAGCAGAGCTCACATGAAGTACACAACGAATTTGTCATGTCCCTGATGTTTCAGCATTTAACACCATCTGCACCCCAAAAGGAACCTCTTGTCATTTAGTGCACTAATTTTGACGAGGGCTCATACTGGTCTAGGAGCGCCCTTTATGGCACACTACTGAGTAATGAGGCATGGAAGCAACAAGGAACAGGTCACTTAGAAAGAGATTAGAAGCCTTTATCCAGTAGAATGACTTTACAACATAAGCATTTTGTCATTTACAATTGCTCAACTTGTGTTCACCCACTTTTAAGTCCTTGTGTGCAGTGAACAGGGACAAGAAGCCAATTGTGGAGGTTGAACTGTATGATGCATTTCAAAGGTCAACCCTTCCTACATGGAATCTTTAAGGACAATTAATTGAATTTCAAAAGAGTTATGTAGCTATTTACCTGAAATGTGGTAGAAAAAGGAACTTGGATGTCGGATTAGGTTTTGGGTTGCCTACTTAAAACAGGCAGTAGGAGGCACAGCAACCACCATTCTCATCATGCTTTTAAAAGTTTTCCCAATGGCAGGTGTGGCAGAAACAACCATGCTGATGGGTTTGACTTAAACACTGAAATCTCAAAAGAGAAGACACTAAATGTATTGAAAATGTGTCAAAAAACAAATTCAAACTATAAAAATGTATGTGCCTACTCTTTTTTTTGACAGTGTACAATTTGTTAAACATGGAGACAATACTTTATTGGGGTAATAGTTTCTTGCCGTGAAAATTGTCAATCTTCCCTTGAGGCTCGATGCTTACCTGCCCTACCAGCCTCCTTCAAAACTGAATGAGGTGTGCTGTTTGTTAAGTACATCAGGTGATGAATCGGCAAAAAGAGACTGGAGTAAAAAATTAACTCTAATAAACGCTGTAATATGTAGAACACAAAAATACATTCTCAAAGGCATATGTAAAAAAAAATAAAACCCTAACTCTTTAATCTTATTCTCCTGTTCATCGGGAGAGAAGAGAAAATGTTTTAAAGTGGAAACGGTCCCTCAGTGTTTTTCCGCTGGGAGACTTATGTGCACAGCCGCAGCAGATGCCTGGTCGACACAAAAAATGCCAGCGTTTTCAAAAGTAGCAAATAACACAAGGAATAGGTTTTCATGTTGAACGCAACCCAAGACTTGACCAAGCCTCTACCACTCTTGGACAAGACTGTGAGGCAACAACACTCCTGCCTCCAAACAAAGTAAACACATTGGGTTCATCCCAAATGGCACCCCTTTCCCATGTAGGGCACTACTGTTGACCAGGATAGCAGCCTACATAGGGGACAGACAGGGAAGCTCAGCGAATCGTCCTGATCATGAATGCGTTTATGGCTCGAGTCGGTCGGTCACAGAATGAGAGGTGGCGGGTCACAGAATGGGAGGTGGCGGGTGGGGGCGTCAGTAGCCAGACTTGGGAGGCTGGGGATCCGTGAAGGCTGGGTTGTAAGGGGGCTGGGGGGAGAGGAAGTCCAGTTGACCGGGGGGAGCACCAGCATGGGCCTGGTAGCCGGGCTGGGAAGGAGGCTGGAGGGGGTAGGACGGCTGTCCTGGGCTGAAGGCAGCCTGGCTATATGGCACCGGAATGGCAGGTGGATAGCCCGGACCTGGGGGAAGGACAGAGAGCATTAAACCCGGAGGAGACCAGACATGCACTGTTCACAGAGGAGCTGGGTTTTTGCCCAGGTTTTTGCCCAGGTAGTCAAGGTGTCTCAGAGTATATTTGTATTGGACTGCCTGCTTGGAGACGTTTTCACATCGCCTTGACAACATTACTCAGCCATCAAGTAAAGAAACCTAAAACTAGACTCTTTATGGTCGCTCCGTTGATGCGGATGGAGGCGTGCTGCTGATATTGACGGGTTAGGGAGCCACCATGACAGTTATCTTACCTCCATGTAAGCTGACTCATTGCTTGTGGTTATCAGGGTACAACTGTGGTGTCAGCAGCTAACTTTAAGTTTAAGATAGTGTCATGCAGAACCACAGAATCATGGGTGAACAGGGAAACAACAGAGGCCTGAGGACACACCTCTGGGGGGCCCCAGTGTTAAGAGTCAGGAAGTAAATCAGGACACATCCATGGGTGGCCACAATGTTAAGAACCATGTGGTAAAGCAGGGCTGAGGACACACCTCTGGGGGGCCCCAGTGTTAAGAGTCAGGAAGTAAATCAGGACACATCCATGGGTGGCCACAATGTTAAGAACCATGTGGTAAAGCAGGGCTGAGGACACACCTCTGGGGGGCCCCAGTGTTAAGAGTCAGAAAGTAAATAAGAGGACACACCCCAATGAACATCATTCTCACATGTATATAACTCAAGCATGTAGGGCTGAATGTAATTAATAAATGGATTGTACTTTTGACTGTTCTTTTCTCGCCGCAAATCCATAATTTTTTATAGTGCAGGATACAGGTACATGATTTCCACTGGTCTTATCCACTGAAAGCCAGGTGAATGCTAATGCATGCATTTGCATCTCATGCATGCATTATCAACTCATCAATTCACCAACAGCGGTTTCTCTGCCAATCACAGGGGCGGGGGGGGGGGCAGGTCACACCACTGCCCAACAAACTGACTGTCTCCGAAGATTGTCTACAGGTGAATGGGTGAAGTGGAGAGGCGCACAATTTGTTGAAACGAATGTCAAAGAGTGGTGTGTTTTGTTGAGACAATGTTATCTATTCTGTAAAACCGGAAACAAAACTGGTGCACTGCAGGCAGCAGTAAGACAAACAGAAACATGAATTCCCTTC
Organism: Esox lucius; assembly: GCF_011004845.1. Lineage (NCBI taxonomy): Eukaryota > Metazoa > Chordata > Actinopteri > Esociformes > Esocidae > Esox > Esox lucius. The sequence continues at coordinate 37,845,285 of NC_047570.1, read as the reverse complement.
CTAGTGACAGAGGAAACAGAAGAACATGGCAGACCCACCTTCCTTTTCCAGGGTTGTTGTTTTTGAGAAGCTATCCAGACATTTTATTAAAACATTTAGGCATCAATAAAAATTAAAAAAAATATTGAATACCTACTATGTTCAATACATTATTGATATTTTTGTATACCGGTTTAATGTCAGCATTTTCCACAACGTAGATTTTATACAGCCCTCAACATGTACGATATATCTATGTGGAAAAATCTACATTTAGCCTGCTTTATCCGGGGTGTGACCAGGGAAGTGGCTGTTCCAGTCCTGCCCTGCTGGTAGACACCAACACAGCCCTATTCCCTACACAGAGCCCCTCCGACCAGCGGGCCCAGAGCACACTAGGGGGTACCATTTAGGATGCATGACACATGACAGGGTTTCGTTTGGGACCAACAGCGGGTGTTCCACACTCACCAATCTCCTGGTAGGGGGGCGGCGGCCCTGGCTGGCAGGGCGGGGCCTGGTACCCCGGCGCGGTGGGCATGGGCTGTCCTGCCGGATAGCCAGCCTGCGGGTGGCCACCGTAACCATGCTGAGCAGGTACGGGCTGGTAGGCCGGGTACTGGGGGCTGCCCTGGTAGGACTGGACAGGCTGCTGGGGGTACTGGGTATTCACCACCGTGGTGTGGGTGGTCGTGGTCATCACCGCTGGGGGAGGACAGAAGTGCCAGCTTAACCAGGGACTCAGATAGATGTACAAAACTGTTCACAAGTCTGGGTTAGGGTTACATTTAGAAATGTCCTTGTTTTTGAAAGAAAAGCTAATTTTTGCCCATTAAAATAACATCAAATTGATCAGAAATACAGTATAGACATTGTTAATGTTGTAAATGACTATTATAGCTGGAAACGGCAGATTCTTTATGAAATATCTACATAGGCGTACAGAGGCCCATTATCAGCAACCATCACTCCTGTGTTCCAGTGGCACGCTGTGTTTGCTAATCCAAGGATATCATTTTAAAAGGCTATGTGATCATTGCAAAACCCTTTTGTGATTATGTTAGCACAGCTGAAAAAAGCAGTAACACGGGCCTTTAGACTGGTTCAGTATCTTCAGCACCAATGTTTGTGGGTTCGAAAAAACTCAAAATGGTCAGAAACAAAGAACTTTCTGAAACTCGTCAGTCTATTCTTGTTCTGAGAAATGAAGGCTATTCCATGCAAGAAATTGCCAAGATCTCGTACAACGATGTGTACTACTCCCTTCACAGAACAGCACAAACTGGAATAGAAACCAGAATAGAAAGAGCAGAGGGAGGCCTCTGTGCACAACTAAGGAAGAGGACAAATATATTTGTGTCTAGTCTGAGAAAAAGGACGCCTCACAGGTCCTCAAGTGGCAGCTCCAGTTAAATACTACCCACAAAACACCAGTCTCAGTGGAGAGGACACTCCGGGAAGCTGTCTTTCTAGACAAAGTTCTTCCTCTGTCCAGCGTCTGTGTTCTTTTGCCCATCTTAATCTTTTCTTTTTGTTGACCAATTTGACATATGGCTTTTTAACAGGTAGACACACTCCCAGTTCAACATGAAAAAGAGAGATGATGATTGTACGGTTCGTGTTAAAAAAAGGATCTTTTAAATGTTTGGCAACTTTTTCTAAGAACTTCCAGCATGTCATGGTCATGAATGATGGCATATGTTTACAAACAACATAGAGTCAAATTATTAGACATAAAATTATCATAAAGATGATATTCAATTAATATTCAGTAATATTTCTAAGAGGTAACCTTTATCACCTCACTACATGATTACTACTGACCCCACTAGAAATACCATATCTTGTACTTGGACACCTCTGTAGTAAGTGTGTATATACAAATACACACAAAAATAAATCAGCTGTGGCTACGAGGGCAGCGCCCAAAACGAAATTTTGTTAAAGCAGTTACACAGGTTAAAAAATTCCATGTTTGGAATTCAAAACGGAATGTGAAAGCATTTGGAATTCAAAACGGAATGTGAAAACGGTTTGGTCTGGTCCTAAAGACACAGTGGGTGGGGTTAATTACAGTGGATTCCTACTACGTTGTAAAGGGGAAGTGGTTACATAGTTGGGCGCTGTCGGATATCTACCCTTGTGTCTCGCCCAGTCCATGACGAGGAGGGCTGGGCCCGTCAGAGTACAGGGCTGCATCCCAAATGACAGGCCCTGGTCAAAAACAAGGGCGCTACATAGGGATTTAGTCCACATGCCACCTTCCTCTGTAGATTTCTCCTTCCCTCTGCTGGTCTGTCAGGGTTCCAAGTGGGAGTGGTCTGACCACTTCCAGGTTTTGAAGGCTCCGCCCCCCAGTGGTGGATCGCTCAGGAAACTGTGGCAAAACTGATGTCTCACTGCAGCACGTGTGGAATAGTTCAGCCCATTTGACTGCTCTCTGTCCCCTTTGATAATAAAGGGCCAGTTGAAAGGGAACATCCACTTATAAACTGTAACTTTCTCATTTTAGTTTCAAACCCACTGAACATGAGTCCCAACATATTCCTCAGGGAATGTTTGGGAAGACCTGCCTCACAGAGATGGATAGGGGCCTCTAGTGGCCAAAAACCTGTTTTGGCATGAGCAGAAACCATCGAGGACTCCCGTTATAACATAATTAACTGTTTAAGTGCCCATCTGTCAAAATGTGTGTACCAAGTAGGGGGTAGTGCAGATCTGTTCATCTCCAATCCAATGGAGAGATGAAACACTTCAGGTTTTTGTTCCCACCTGGCAGATCATTTGATCAGGCTGGTCTGATCCAGTCATTGGTCCAAATGTAGAATTTGTCATGGTATGACTTCATCATGGCAACCATAGTATAACCAGTGCTGTGTGCATGGTTGGTCTTACAATGTTCTAGACACTCCTGACATGCTAAGATCCCATCCGTCTGTTAACAGGGTCGGCATGCTAATGTCCTGCAACAAACAGATCCTGGAAGAGAGTGAATTAAATAAAGGCCAGATGATTAGTTAATAACTCAATTAGGTGTGCTGATTTAGGGTTAAATGTGAAACCTCTGTGTTAGCCAGAGCAACCAGCAGGGGCTGGGGAAACCCTGTAGGAGCAACGACCCCACAGCTTCTGTCTGTGGGGCTTTTTGGATTTGTGGAACTGGTGTTGTAAGGGTGGTGTCATGATCCCAAACAGACACACACGGCCCCGGGTCACATTAACCAGTCATACCGGGAGGTGGTGGGTGTCAACACAAACCCCGTGACCCCAAACCTCTGACCCCGGGAGACACACGGCCCTGGGTCACATTAACCAGTAATACCGGGAGGTGGTGGGTGTCAACACAAACCCCGTGACCCAAACCTCTGACCCCTGACCCCGGGAGACACACGGCCCTGGGTCACATTAACCAGTAATACCGGGAGGTGGTGGGTGTCAACACAAACCCCGTGACCCAAACCTCTGACCCCTGACCCCGGGAGACACACGGCCCCGGGTCACATTAACCAGTCATACCGGGAGGTGGTGGGTGTCAACACAAACCCCGTGACCCCAAACCTCTGACCCCTGACCCCGGGAGACACACGGCCCCGGGTCACATTAACCAGTAATACCGGGAGGTGGTGGGTGTCAACACAAACCCCGTGACCCCAAACCTCTGACCCCTGACCCCGGGAGACACACGGCCCTGGGTCACATTAACCAGTCATACCGGGAGGTGGTGGGTGTCAACACAAACCCCGTGACCCCAAACCTCTGACCCCTGACCCCGGGAGACACACGGCCCTGGGTCACATTAACCAGTCATACCGGGAGGTGGTGGGTGTCAACACAAACCCCGTGACCCAAACCTCTGACCCCGGGAGACACACGGCCCTGGGTCACATTAACCAGTAATACCGGGAGGTGGTGGGTGTCAACACAAACCCCGTGACCCCAAACCTCTGACCCCGGGAGACACACGGCCCTGGGTCACATTAACCAGTAATACCGGGAGGTGGTGGGTGTCAACACAAACCCCGTGACCCAAACCTCTGACCCCTGACCCCGGGAGACACACGGCCCTGGGTCACATTAACCAGTAATACCGGGAGGTGGTGGGTGTCAACATGACCCAAACCTCTGACCCCTACTCTATTAACCTACAAATGCTTTTTGAGCAGTCAGAACCAAAACATGTTTTCACGTGATGTCAGGACCAGTGTAACGAAGTAATGCGTTACAGTAGTCAGAGTGGTCGAAACCTGAGAGATCAATTAGTACACTCCGATTTACCTTCTCTAACTACCCATGGTCAACGACTGTTGGCTCCTTTACCTGATGGAAACTACAAATGCAATGCCTGCGCTCAATGTAATGGCACCTTTAAGTGTACATCTTTTAAACATCCCCAAACAGGAAAACCTATCCCTATAAAAGGTGTAATCACGTGCGCTACTAAGGCTGTCATTTATTTCTTAACATGTCCCTGTGGTAAGCACTACGTGGGCAAAACAAAAAGAGAATAAAAGGTTCGTATCTCAGAACATCGTAGCACCATTAGGTGTAAAGACACGACGCAACCTGTTGCTGCTCATTTCATTGAGATGAATCATTCTATTGCGTCTCTCCGCTATATAGGCATTGAACATGTCACCCTTCCTAGGAGAGGAGGCAACCTCCACAATTTACTGTTAAAAAGAGAGGCGGCTTGGATCTTTAATTTAAGGACCCTTGCTCCATTAGGTCTCAATATTGATTATGATCTGAAACCATTTCTTTGATTTGTGTATTCATTTTTAACATGGTTTACTCTTGGTTATTGATACAGCTTAGTGCCATTGTGGCCTTTGGTGTATTCTTGTTTGTATATATATCTATTCTTTATTTTGTTTCCCTATCCAATTTTGACACACTACTCCTTTATTGTCCAATTAGATAATCTCTCTGATTGACATATTACAAGCACCTGTGTGTGTCCCACAATACCCTATAAAAGCATGTGATTTGCAGTGTTCTTCATTGTACCCTGATGACGACAGCGTGTCTGTTGAAACGTTGGTCTTGTTGAAAGATTATATGCATGTGAGTTTAGAGTGTGCAGCTTTTTTATTCATTTTGTTTCCAGAAAGGTAATGAGTAACATAACATGTTAGTAATTTAATTTAAGTAATCCCTCACTGGTTATCTTTTCAAATAAATAACGTGTTACTCAATTTCCCCAACCTATGTAGTCTCACGCAGCATTATGGTGCGTTCCATTAACCTTTGAACTCAGAACTGGGAATGACGTCACACCGGAGTTACACTGGAACGCCCAAGTTGACGGCGTTCCAGTGTCGAAAGACAGAAAACAAGATGGATATCCCCATTTAAGCCTTTGTTGTGCTCGCCCTTTCGGAATACATACAATGTTTTTCATTATATTTCTAACCTGTAACCTGGACGGGTGAGTGCTCTTCAGATTATTGTAACATTTACTATAAACATAATTTTCCTCTATTATAACACAGTCTGCTAAATGGTATATGTGGAATGTCAATTTTACTGTTGATACAAGGTGCTGCCATCTTGGATTACAAACTCTGGGTTATTGGGGTTGTTCCAATTTCTGAGCTGGTGCTCTGACTTTAGGGGGCTTTCCAGTTAAAACGTCCGACTTGGAACTCGGGAGATTCCGACCTCCGAATGGAACGCACCATAACTTTTTCTCTAGTAGCAAGTGGCAACTAAGGACGCAAAGATGGCAGCACCAGCTCTCCAAACACAATTTTTCTGAATCATTTAAAAAACAGATTTAGTAATTATTCAACTTTGAATAAAGTAATGAAACATTAATGCAGTATACACATTATTGCAAAGTGATTTCAAATTGCTGTTTTCTTTTTGAGAATGTGTGTTTATCAGTGTATCAGGCTACAGATGTTATTTTTGTTCCTCATCATTCACCAGAATGGATCTATCCAGTATTGAAGTCTGCACATATAGGCTGTTAAATCAGCCTGGCCTGAACATTTGGAGGCACTTGCAATACAAAGTGATTTATTGATTAAAGAGATTCTTGATTAAAGAACTAAACGTAAATATTATTTGGCATTATGGCATATGATTATTTGAGATAATAGGATTGGTTACTCTTGCTGTATAAAGATTGTTAGGTTAATGTTATATGCTGTTGAGTGACACTGACTACACAAAACCTGACTACATAATTATACAACATCCTATTAAATCTGTTGCCTTTTGGGCATAATTACTAAGTATCTAAATAACTTTCTACAGCAAGTAACTAAGTAACTGCAACTAGTAACTGTAAAAAGTTACTTTCCCCAACTCTGGTCAGGACATTTCAGTTGATTTTGTTTCCCACCCACTCCCACACACCCCCATTCCCCCACCCACCCACCACCACACCCACCCACCCACCCAACACACCCCCAACCCCACACTTACGTCTGGGTTTACGACACATGTTGTACAAACAACAACATGGACACACGCAGCAGCAGATGATGATGATCAAGATGATGATGACTCCAATCACGGACAAGGAGATGGTCATTGTGTCACTACTGCAGACAAACACGAAGGAGCGGTCAGAAAAACAGCAGTAACTCAGACTGCAGTCTACAGACTGAAATAAAGAGAGAACCCTGGAACTTACGTATAAATGTTAAAACGCATCTTGTTATCTTCGTCTCTTCTGTAAAAAAAAAAGAAGAAAATAATACAGGTGAAATATGTTAAATGTCCCCTTGGATAAAAGTGTCTGTTGAATGGTTTGCTGTGCAAGTCCCTGGTGCTGCTTTGTGGTACATCAGGGTGGTCTACCCATGGTCTGTGGAGTCAATGAGGGTGTTCTATCCATGGTCTGTGGAGTCAATGAGGGTGGTCTATCCATGGTCTGTGGAGTCAATGTAGGGTGGTCTACCCTAGGCCTATGGCGTGAATGTAGGCTGGTCTGTGGAGTGAATGAGGGTGGTCTACCCTAGGCCTGTGGAGTCAATGAAGGTGGTCTATCCTAGGCCTGTGGAGTGAATGAGGGTGGTCTACCCTAGGCCTGTGGAGTCAATGAAGTAGGTCTATCCTAGGCCTGTGGAGTGAATGTAGGGTGCTCTACCCTAGGCCTGTGGAGTCAATGGGGGTGGTCTATCCATGGTCTGTGGAGTCAATGTAGGGTGGTCTACCCTAGGCCCGTGGAGTCAATGAGGGTGGTCTATCCTAGGCCTATGGCGTGAATGTAGGCTGGTCTGTGGAGTGAATGAGGGTGGTCTACCCTAGGCCTGTGTATGTCAATGAGGGTGGTCTATCCTAGGCCTGTGGAGTGAATGTAGGGTGGTCTACCCTAGGCCTGTGGAGCTAATGGGGGTGGTCTATCCTAGGCCTGTGGAGTGAATGTAGGGTGGTCTACCCTAGGCCTGTGGAGTTAATGTAGGGTGGTCTATCCTAGGCCTGTGGAGTTAATGGGGGTGGTCTATCCTAGGCCTGTGGAGTGAATGTAGGGTGGTCTACCCTAGGCCTGTGGAGTTAATGGGGGTGGTCTATCCTAGGCCTGTGGAGTCAATGAAGGTGGTCTATCCTAGGCCTGTGGAGTGAATGAGGGTGCTCTACCCTAGGCCTGTGGAGTCAATGAAGGTGGTCTATCCTAGGCCTGTGGAGTCAATGAAGGTGGTCTATCCTAGGCCTGTGGAGTGAATGTAGGGTGCTCTACCCTAGGCCTGTGGAGTCAATGGGGGTGGTCTACCCTAGGCCTGTGGAGTCAATGGGGGTGGTCTATCCTAGGCCTGTGGAGTCAATGGGGGTGGTCTATCCTAGGTCTGAGGAGTCAATGCGGGTGGTCTACCCTAGACCTGTGGATTCAGTGACTGTTGTCAACTCTACGCTGGTAGAATCAATGAGGGTGGTCTATTCTACGCCTGTGGAGTCAGTGAGGAGGGTCTACTCTACGCCTGTGGAGTCAGTGAGGAGGGTCTACTCTACGCCTGTGGAGTCAGTGAGGAGGGTCTACTCTACGCCTGTGGAGTCAGTGAGGATGGTCTACTCTACGCCTGTGGAGTCAGTGAGGATGGTCTACTCTACGCCTGTGGAGTCAGTGAGGATGGTCTACTCTACGCCTGTGGAGTCAATGAAGGTGGTCTATCCTAGGCCTGTGGAGTGAATGAGGGTGCTCTACCCTAGGCCTGTGGAGTCAATGAAGGTGGTCTATCCTAGGCCTGTGGAGTCAATGAAGGTGGTCTACCCTAGACCTGTGGAGTGAATGGGGGTGGTCTACCCTAGGTCTGAGGAGTCAATGCGGGTGGTCTACCCTAGACCTGTGGATTCAGTGACTGTTGTCAACTCTACGCTGGTAGAATCAATGAGGGTGGTCTATTCTACGCCTGTGGAGTCAGTGAGGAGGGTCTACTCTACGCCTGTGGAGTCAGTGAGGAGGGTCTACTCTACGCCTGTGGAGTCAGTGAGGATGGTCTACTCTACGCCTGTGGAGTCAGTGAGGATGGTCTACTCTACGCCTGTGGAGTCAGTGAGGAGGGTCTACTCTACGCCTGTGGAGTCAGTGAGGAGGGTCTACTCTACGCCTGTGGAGTCAGTGAGGAGGGTCTACTCTACGCCTGTGGAGTCAGTGAGGAGGGTCTACTCTACGCCTGTGGAGTCAGTGAGGAGGGTCTACTCTACGCCTGTGGAGTCAGTGAGGAGGGTCTACTCTACGCCTGTGGAGTCAGTGAGGATGGTCTACTCTACGCCTGTGGAGTCAGTGAGGATGGTCTACTCTACGCCTGTGGAGTCAGTGAGGATGGTCTACTCTACGCCTGTGGAGTCAGTGAGGATGGTCTACTCTACGCCTGTGGAGTCAGTGAGGATGGTCGTCTCTACGCCTGTGGAGTCAGTGAGGATGGTCTACTACGTGTCTGTAAATGCAGTTACTGCCAGTACAAATGCTTGTAAAAAGAGGAAGTGAAAATGTGTTTCATCACCATCCTAAAATGTTGGTGATGCAACTCAGGGGTTTCAGCTTTAACGCAATGCATTCAAATAAATGTCATTCAGGCTGGTCATCAGTTCACCACAGTCCACCAAAAGTACTACATAGTGAATAGGGAGTCATTGGATGTGGAACACAGCAGTAGTTGTTTTCTGTTGTTATTTTACCTTGAATTGCAGCGGTCCTGTTCAGACTCACTCAGAGTATCCTGGATGTTCCCGCAGCAGTATCTATTTTCACACGTCCCACAGCAGTGCAGAAAATATCCACAGTCCCGCTTAGCTACATAAAGTCCTGATTTCTTTAAATAGCCTTCACAGTCTTCCCCGGCTGGAAACAAGAAAAAGACAAACATTTTTGCTTTGAACACCGCTGGTTGGAGATAGTTGGGCATCACACATTTGATACATTTTGGGACAAAATTCATTATATTCAGACTTTAGACAGACAGGAAAATACAGAAACGGCTATAACAAAACTGTCACAACAACAAGTATTTATAATTGTATAAAAACCACCAAAGATTATATGTGTGGGTAATAATGGATCGACATGTTTGTACAGTGGATTCAGAAAGTATTTAAACCCCTTCACCTCCTCCCCATTTAGTTTTGTTAGACTTAATTGTATAATTAATAGTTTTTTGCCAAACGCAATATCCCATAATGACAAAGCAAAAACACGTCTAGAAAAACAAACCCTTTTTCTCATGTACACAAATTAGGGCCAGTTTCGCAGACACGGATTCAGCCTAGTCTAGGACTAATACATCAAGAGGTTCAACAGAAAACTAAATTGAGCTTGTTTTTAATAGTCCTAGACTACGCTTAATCAGTGTCTGTGATTCCAGCCCACGGTGCTCTTGGATATACCTCTACCAGGTTTGCAAACCTGGATTTGGGTAGCTTCTCCCATTCTTCCTTCTAGATCTACATCTGTGAACTGTAATCTTCAGGTCTCCCCACAAATAATTTCAATTGGATTCAAATCTGGTCTTTTCATGGGACACTCAAGGACATTCAAAAACTTGTCCCGGTTCAAATTTCTTCAAGGACCTCTCTGTATTTTGCTCCATTCATCTTTCCCTTAATCCTGATCAGTCATCCAGTCCCTGCCACTGAGAAGCACCCCCACAGCATGATGCTCCCACCACTGCAGTTCACCGTAGAACTGTTTTTTCCCAGGTGATGAGCAGAACTTTGTTTGAGCCAGATGTAGCACTCTGGCATTCAGGCATTCATAACTAATAGTTTCATTTTGGTCTCATCAGGCTACAGAATCTTTATCCACATCCCCTCCAGAGTCTTTCAGGTGACATGTCATATACCCTTTACCCAAGAGTGGTTTCTGTTAGGCCACTCTACCAAAAAGGCCTGATTGATGGAGTGATGCAGAGATGGTTGTCTTTCTCTGAAGTGACCACTGATTAATGGTCACCTATCACAACAAAGGCCTTACCGGTTTATTAGTTTGCCCATATGGCCAGCTCTAGAAAGAAAACTAACTTGGCGGTTCCAAAAATCTTCCATTTCACATTGATGGAGTGTACTGTGCTATTGGGTACCTCCAATTATTTATTTTTTAAACATTCCCCAGATCTGACATGCACAACACTTAATAATTGTACATTTTCTGCTATCTTCTATTTGCTTCAATTGCACATTTAGTATTGCCATTTGTACTGCATTTTTCTCCACGGCACACCTATACATTCCACTTGTAACATACATGTTCTTAATATTTGTACATTTTCAGCCCTCCTCTGTTGCACTTCTGGTTAAACACTAACAGCATTTTGTTGTACTGTACTTGTACTTGTTCAATGAAAAAATGTAATCTAATCAAAAAAATCTATGCCTTGACACAACTTAATCTCAGAGGTCTTCAGAATTTCTTGGACTTCATGTCCTGATTTCTGCTCTGACCGGCACTGTCAAATGTGGCACCTTTGATAGACACAGTGGCCCTCATTTATCAAATGTGCGTACACCAAATTTCCAGCGTACACCTGGCATACACCCAAAACCACGGTGACTTTGAGATTTATCAATATGGACGTTGGCGTGCGGCACTCTCAAATCCTACGCCAGCTCAGGAGGTGGTGTACGCACGTTTTGAGTTAGTGCGGAAATGCGCAGAAAAAAATATCCTAACGCACTGACAAACTAAAATATATGATATATTATGACCCACTGTAAAAAAAATTTTTATAAAAATGACATTCATCTTCTTTTAAATAATAATAATAGAAATAATAATAACGACATTCTTCTTCTAAATAACAATTAACGTCATTAATAATAAATATCATAAAATAATAAGACGAATATTACAAATTGTCATGCAATTATTAATGTGAATGAATGGTATTCCACATCACATCTTTTATTCCGCTTTTTAAACTGCCAAATGAAACAATTTTATTTATTTCTACCTCCATGGTGATCGTCTCAATCTCCACGTCAGAGAAGTTTCTCTTTTTTGCCGTCTTTCGTGTGTCCATAGCATAAAATGAGGGCGTGGGGGAAGTGGAGACTTGAATATATAGGGGCGTGTTATTCTAATGACGGTCGTTTTCTGCCGCGGCATTTATCAAGGGCAGGTATTGCGTACACCTGGATTTTAAAGGTACGCAAAGCTTCATAAATCAGGCGGTGAGAGGAGTGTAAGCAAAATCTTACGCCTACATATATTCCCGTTTCTACGCAAGAATGATAAATGAGGGCCAGTGTGCCTTTCTAAATTGTGTCCAATCAAATTAATTTGGCAGAGGTGGACTGAAACTAAGTTCTACAGACTTCTAAAGGTGGATCAAAAGACATAAGATGCAATTTGAGCTCAGTTTGGAGTGCCTAAATACATATATTGTATTTGTTCATTTTCAATAAATTGGCACAAATAATATAAATAAAATATTTCCTTTGTCATTATGGGGAATAGCGTGTAGATTGATGGCAAAAAAAGATATCTAATTAATCAATTTGGTCTACAACACAACAAAATGTGGACAAAGGGCTCTGATTGCTTTCGGAAGCCACTAGCCACAAAGAAAAACAAGGGGCCTGTTCATGCTGCTTTTAGAGCCTGACGTGACATTATCTAGTGGCTATAGTGGGCAGACATCCTTGATTGGTTCCTCAAATGTCTGGTTTATGGAAACAAATGACTGGTCTCACCCCCATCAGAAGCAGACAGTGAGCAACATATAAACGGAAACTCTGGTAAAATCCTTTGAACTTACGAATATTACTAACGTTACAAAACAACAGGGGCGAAAGAGGAGTCGTTTACGAGAAAGACCCCCGTCTTGTTGACGTCATGTAAGCAGGAAATAAAACTGTTACGAAAACTAGTCACAAGATTCTGACATGCAAACCGGATGTAATACGGATTCTTCAACTGTGATCCACTCGGGAATACACATGTAGTTACTGTTCGTGACCTAACTTCGGACAGTGGATATTGCAAAATAATGATAAGTATTTAGCGAAAGTTAGACTAATGTTGCACACTACATTGACTGACAGCGACAGAACATACACATTTCTTCCAAACATGGTACAGTAAAAAGACAACGTCCTATTAAAATTGACTCAAAAAATACACCTAAAAACAGACATTATCCTAGCTAGCTAACCCACGTTAGCGTCAGACTCGCCCCATCTTATTCGCTTAGAAGAATTAGAATGACCGATGAACAATGATCGACTTCCAACTGAAAAACTCACCCGTTACGACGGGGATAAGAATCCCACACAAAAGGACAACGATAACAGACATATTCGCCGCCATGTATCGCGGTATTGAGATCCTAGCAGGACCCCCCACAATTAAAGTCCTAGTGTTGTTTTCCAGACGAAATTAAATGCAAAACCTAACCTAACCTAACGTTGTAGGCGTTCAAACCCCAACGTCTTATGTTCCACGCCCCTCAGACACGAATATCATTGGTCGCACAGACCAACCGAAAGTCTCTTTCTGCGCTTGCAAACACCATGGGCATTCCGAGACTTTTCATGAGCTGCTTTCAGGCTTCCTAACAGATTTAGAGACCGGGGAAAAAGGGGTCCTCGGCGTGAGTGCAGTGATTTGCGTTATTATTATTCATTCTTGTTCATAATAACTTTGTCATGGACACGCCAACCTACATAAAAAATATCACAAGTTTTTTTGTTTAAATCGTATTCATGTTTATTTATTTACTAGGATTTTTTTTTAAAGCGCTTTGACCAAAATGACAAAAGTAGCCCGATGTCAGCCTACTTTTCTACAGGGAGAGGCAAACATATGAAGACTGCTGTTTCCCAATGGCAATTGTTTTAATTAAATAAAAATTGCTTCTTGATCCGACAAAGGGTAGCTAACTAGAAGCCTGGTGAGTGACGGGCTATAAGAGGTGCCTGCTCAATGTGCATGATAGCAAGAAAAACCACAGACATCTGCCCACAGTTTCTCACATGTCACCAGCAGATGCATTGCAGATAATTATTCATTATCATTATGAGATCAAAGCTAAAATTAATCCAAGTGTGAGTGAGCAATGGTTCAGTAGGCCAGTCCAAGTCTAGTCACAACTCAGGAAAACCAAGTACTACAACACTGATACTACATACCACACTGATACTACATACCACACTGATACTACATACCACACTGATACTACATACCACACTGATACTACATACCACACTGATACTACATACAACACTGATACTACATACCACACTGATACTACATACCACACTGATACTACATACCACACTGATACTACATACCACACTGATACTACATACCACACTGATACTACATACCACACTGATACTACATACCACACTGATACTACATACCACACTGATACTACATACCACACTGATACTACATACTACATACTACACTGATACTACATACTACACTGATACTACATACCACACTGATACTACATACCACACTGATACTACATACCACACTGATACTACATACCACACTGATACTACATACTACATACCACACTGATACTACATACCACACTGATACTACATACCACACTGATACTACATACCACACTGATACTACATACCACACTGATACTACATACCACACTGATACTACATACCACACTGATACTACATACCACACTGATACTACATACAACACTGATACTACATTCAACACTGACACTACATTCAACACTGACACTACATTCAACACTGACACTACATTCAACACTGACACTACATTCAACACTGACACTACATTCAACACTGACACTACATTCAACACTGACACTACATTCAACACTGACACTACATTCAACACTGATACTACATTCAACACTGATACTACATTCAACACTGATACTACATACCACACTGATACTACATACCACACTGATACTACATACCACACTGATACTACATACTACACTGATACTACATACTACACTGATACTACATACAACACTGATACTACATACCACACTGATACTACATACCACACTGATACTACATACCACACTGATACTACATACTACATACAACACTGATACTACATACAACACTGATACTACATACCACACTGATACTACATACCACACTGATACTACATACCACACTGATACTACATACTGGCGACACATTAAAGCAAAAACCTGAATAAATGAGTGGAGGAACATTACAAATGCAGATGCTTCCATACATTCTGTTACATACAATTTGTTAGATGTTCGTTTGATTGAGTGAGTGAGGGATTGACTGACTGCATTGCTTTACTTCACCACAATAGCTCATCATTTGGAATATCACAATTTGCATGCCAATAATTCACAATGCATAATGTAAATGTAGGCTATTGCAATGGTATATTAATAGGAAGTGCCGGCCCTAGCCTTTTGGGGACCCTAAGCAAAATTTGATTTGGGGGCCCTCTCTCCCCTAGTGGTTGGCGGCCCTAAGCGACTGCCTATCACACTTATGCCAAGGGACGATCTTATAGGCTGTTCATATGCTGACAGAACACACAGGGTAGGTGAGTTTGATTGAAGCTGCTCTCATTTTCGGGGCAACGCTTCTCCCTGTATGCAATGCATCACTAGAAATGGACGTAGTTTTCTTAGCTTTTCTGAGGGGATGAAGTCCTGAATAAATTCCCATCTTGAATCTGCTAATGTGCTTGCACTAGTAATGGTTCTTTGAAGAGGTGTGTTCTGGCTAACACAGTGCTTTTCCTTGTTCTTCACGTGGGATTTAGACGTTGATTGGTCGCCACGCATTTGTATGGGTCCAAACAAGAGTATGTTGTCAGAATTTGCAAAACAGCTTATCGCCTTACTCATAATACTCCTTTGGGCATTGCTTAGCTCTGAATTTAGCAGTCGGGGTTGAATTTTGTAGTTTTTTGGATGTCTTGGTTGTCTCAGACTGTCTCTCCAACATGTTTCTCAAAGTGACAGTCGTGAGGTGATGTAAGGGTCCCCCGCACGACCAACCTCCCCCTTCTCAAAACACCCCCATCGGAAAAAAAAATATATCTAGGCCTACTCATCTGTAATTTTACAATTATGAAATCATTTTGGTTACTACAATAATTAGGCCTGCTTTTGATTATTAGTTTTAATCAATTTCAGCGAAAATATGGAAAATTCTTCAATGTTCCACGTTTTACAGTTGATTCAATTTTTATTACCAAATTCCTTGATTCCGTCTGCGTTTTCCACATTGTGGAAATCATAGGGCCCTAAATATCTGGCATTACTGCTTGATTTCTTAACAAGCTACTAACAGCAATTACATAAAAAAATCAGAGCTTGACATAAAATAACGTTGGTTGTTACAGAAAATCCCCCAAATAACATGCAGACCCGCTGACCCTTTACTGTTTACACAGAGGAACATGAACCCAGGTGGCCAATCCCATGTGTAACATGCCGAGAATGTACTCAAGTTCTTCCTCATTTATAGGAATGCAGACCTTTTATAGCATTTGCACTTCAACTTACTGTGTTAGGCTACAATTAACTATTTTTGTATAAAATAAATACTGGTCTTTGCTTCTATAAATGAGTAGGAACCGGCGTACATTCTCTACCTGTTTTCTGATTGCGAGCAGGGTCCTTAGTAACAGGTCAGGTCTATTGGCGGGATAAAAGTAAAACCGTGACATTGCCTGAAGAGACGGCGGCCACCAGGAAGCATGTGTGCTGGTACTAAGAGTGGAGCCAACAATGGTGATTTGGACAGTTTTCCCAACTCTACTTTGTTTTGGCTTTCCTTCCATTGAGTCGGTCATGTCGGTGGCAGATCTAGAGGAGGAACTCTGAGGCCTCAAGAAAGTCTAGTCTTGGAAAAGACTGAGTTGGAAAAACTTAAATATGACAGTGATGAGTTGACCACTCTTCTGCTTAATGCAGGAAAGACTCCATCAACTTCCCCACCTGCAGCTTCACCCAGACCTCAATCTACAGCTGCAGGCAGTGGGGTAGGATACATGGTTGAAGGAACATATGCAAAGAGAGGACCTGGCTGACTGCACAGCAAACAGAATGGGCACCATCTTATTCTTTCCCTTTAAGCGTTTGTTGGTAGCTAGGGGCGGGGTCTGACCACATACTACCAGGTTACAGATTTCTGAACCTGACGAATCAGGTAATCATATCCACGAGGGCAGTGGAATCATCTGATTTCTATGCAGTTTTATGTTCCCAAAACATTTAATGCTAGGAACAAAGCGCCCTTTTTAGACTTTAATCTTTGCTAAAGGTTCAGGTCGTGAGTTATCCGAACAGAAGCATGCCAGGATATCTTTTTAGCTCACGAATTCCTGGGACCTGCCCAATCAGCTTCAACAAGAAACAACAAGGTGTGGGCCGTGTTGGTTTATGGGGTTTGGTAATACCCCAAAGTCAATGTTGTTTTTAGTTAGTACAGTGCAGCAAGGCTCCGATCCAATGTTCATAACAGTTTTTCTTATTAATTTCAATATAAATGTCTCTAACACGTGTGTGAACACTGAAATATCACATTAATTGGTATCTTTACTAATATGTTAACTATAGGCTAAGTATTACTTGTACAACTTGACGCGTGACATCACTTGTTCTTCAAACCGCATCTTCTCAGTAAAGAAAAAACTGTCAGACAAACAATTTCGAGCTAGATTCTCGCAGTTTACCTACCCGCTGTATGATAACTAATTCCTTAAAAACACGTTACATTTGTAAATCATTAACTTACCAGTATAAATAAAATAAAAAGTGCAAATAGCGTTTGCGACGTAAACCGGTGAAACCAATAGACAAAAAATAATACAGTGACTTAGAAAGCGCAGTGGACAGAAACACAGACGACAAAGAACCCGGAGCTTACTGTTGAGCTGGACACTGGAGCTGAATGTAATGTGAGGTCTACCGGGTGGCTTGAAAACACTGAAAGTAAAATATTTACTTTCGATTCCGTGAAAATGACCCAACTTCAATGTAGTGGTGTATTCTGGACAGAAGATGGCGTTAAACGGCCAGAACACGTATACACGCAAAAGTATTTCGTGTGGAATCAATGTCAGTAAAAGGTATTTGTTTAGTAAATGAATTAAATGCATTGAGAAATATAAAAAAGTGTTTAATAATTTCCATTGCCTACTATAAGCCAACAAAATAAATTAAATCGCAATCTGACAGATTTGGAGCGCTTTTGCAAAGAAGAGTGTGCAAATATTGCTATGTCAAGATGTGCCATGCTAATAGACTCCTACCCAAAAAGACTGCGTGCTGTAATAAAATCAAAAGGTACTTCAAAGTATTAGTTTAAGGTGGTGCGCATTTATGCAACCAGATCATTGTGATTTTTTATTTTCCCCCCTCAAATATTTCAGTCTGTTTTTCTATTGAATTGTTCACATTATAGGTCACATTAAAAGTGGAACAAGTTCTGACATGATTTATTTTTGTCTCTTTCTTTTATATCACATAAATCTGGCATTTTAACAGGGGTGTGTAGACTTTTTAATTCCACTTTATAACATTCTGTGCTATATTTTTTATAAATTTTATTTAACCCTTATTTATCCAGGTTAGCCACAGTGAGATTAACAATCTCTTTTTCAAGAGGGACCTGTCAAAGAATAGCAGCACACAGAAGTTACAGTACATCAAAACATTAACATAAATCACCATTGTTCCAATTAAAATCAAGATTCAAAACATTTACAGCAAACCATTTTAATATCAATCATAGTCACTAAACCAATTAGTTTTAAAATCTTCTGTAGCTCATTCCAGGTGGAAGTTTCACAGCACTGGAAAGCTTTTCCCTCCTTCAGTATGTGTCCTAGGAACCATCAATAAAATACAGTTATGAGATCGCAGCAATATTTCTCATTAGTCTGTTGGACAATGTAAGAGCATAAATAATCTGGGAGCTTTCCAAGAATGTCCTTGTATATAGAATGTACCAATGGAATAATCTGCGTAGAGCTACTGATGGCCAGCTCACTCTCACATATAGGGTACAGTGATGGGTGAGAGATTTAGAGTTTGTAACAAACCTCAGAGCCCCATGGTGTACAGTATCAAGCATATGTAATGAGGACGTAGAGGCATGCATGTACAAGACATCACCCTAATCTAATAGAGGCAAGAAGGTAGCATACATAAGGGGCTTTCTTGAAAAACAGGACTTTAACCTCAAGTGTAAAATATGCCTTAAAGGAGAGAGTGTCATCAATTAAAATCCCAAGATATTTCTATACAGATACAGACTCAATTACATTATCATGCAATGTAGTAAGAAATTAAAGATCTATTGATTTATTCTTTGAGGTGGAAAACAACATGTATTTTGTTTTATCAGCATTTAGAACAAGTTTCAGCTGAAATCTTTGTTGAACAATATCAAAAGCAAGCTGTAACTGAAGTGCTGAATACAGACTAGAAGAATCCAAACACGTTTTTTTCTACCCATATTCCTGGTTCCAGCTGTTGTACAGTTACATTAGTCATACTTGTATGGCAAGCCATTTGAACATTTATTCAGATTTTGCATTGTTGATTTGCATTCAATAATCTAATACAATCTATTTTGCATTCTTGATATCAAAAATACAACTTGAACTAGTTAGCCTTTGGAATAAAAACCAAAAGAATTACAGAGGGCACAGTATATCCCATTAGCTAGTAAGATAAGATATAATAAACAATATTATGAATACAAGAAATTCATAATGATAGAAGTAATGAAGATACAGTTTATTGCAAACAAACTATTGAAAAAATAAATTGCAAATAATGTATTGTAAATGTGATTTTGCATTTATTTAATTACTTCAAATTAAAAACATTACGTAACTCCCCAACTCATAAAGGTAAAACATACTTGTATGTGTACACAATGTGGGCACATTCCTCTGATCTGACTATCAAATATCAATCAAATGTTTTTATTAACCTCTTTTTACATCAGTAGTTGTCACAAAGTGCCTATTCAGATACCCACCCTAAAAAGCCCAGAGCCAGAAACAACAAGAAATTGAAACACAGTGGTAAGGAAAAAGTCCCTAGTAGGGCTGAAACCTGGGAATAAACCTTGAGAGCAGTTGGACTAGGAGGGGTCATCTAGGAGGGGGTCATCTTTGAGGGGGTCATCTAGGAGGGGTCATCTAGGAGGGGGTCATCTAGGAGGGGGTCATCTAGGAGGGGGTCATCTGGGAGGGGGTCATCTGGGAGGGGGTCATCTGGGAGGGGGTCATCTTTGAGGGGGTCATCTAGGAGGGGTCATCTAGGAGGGGTCATCTAGGAGGGGGTCATCTATGAGGGGGTCATCTGGGAGGGGGTCATCTGGGAGGGGGTCATCTAGGAGGGGTCATCTCCTGGTTGTGCTGGGTGAGATAAGGGTTACATCAATATTTCTGCATGTTCAGAAGACCAGCAGGTCAATATATATAAGAATCCATACGAGCTGCCCAACCAGGTGGACAAGGACAACGAAGTGGGCTTTGGACATTGATTTTGGACAAAGTCAGCTAGGTGTTGTTAGATGTTTTTAAAAGTAACTGTTTTCAGCATTACCAACTGCAGGCTGAACAAAGCTTACATTTTAAAGTTCCACCAAGGGTCCAATACAAACCATTCCACTGAACATTTTGCAGGCTCTGTGTAGCTTTTCCCTGCGCTGACTGAAAAACGATTCCTGCTACTCGACTTAATGGAGGTAATACATGTTGCTGTCAACAATAAAAGAAACACAAAACACCTGCTTTTGTAATGATTTAGTCCTAATGTCTGAAACATTCCATACATCTCAAACTGGCCCATATCTACTAAGGATTGGTGGACCGATAAAGTATCAATACTTCCAGTCCTGATCTTCATTTTTGAGTATCAATCTTCACATAAGACCATCGATACAAGATGATAACCAGTGATTTGTATGTAACTGAATATGTATCAGATGCTGAAAAGTAAAGATCTTTTTTTTATGTATCAAATAGTTTAGGATGGGAACTACTCCCTCCACCTTATACTTTATGCAGAGGCCAAGGATGGGCCAAGGGTGGGTCCTTTGGCATTCATTCTTAGACTGATAGACTATGTTTTCAAAATGGTCCAATTGTGGTTTTATATATTTTTTATTACATTGATTTAATCAGCACGTTTTTAAGAACAAGTTATTGTTTACAATAACGGGCTAATAAAAAAATATTACTGATATCAACAACTCAAATTTTTGTTATGTAAATGCTGAAAGTAATTTTTGTAAATGCTGAAAGTAAAAATATTTTACAGATGGCACCAAATGCCAAGAAAACTTGAAAGGGCTTAATTTACAGAATACTGAAGTTAGAACAGAAGGAAGTTGGTCGGGAGTGGTTGGCCTAGCATCTGGAAGATCTGGCGAACATCATGCCACACAGGTGATGTCTTAAGGATGAGAACCGGACACATTGCGTTTACGAGACCAATGCTCTTGACCACTAGGCTACTCTCTCCTTTTGTATGAAAACCCACCCGAAGGCTGTAGTCTCTTATCTGCACAACACTTGTTGCTAAAGACAAAGGAGCTCCATCAGCATGTAAGAGGTATTACAAGAAGACAACACAGACAAAAACATTGCTTTTATCAAGAAGGTTTATGTTTGAAATATTTTTATAACACACAACATTTTAAGTGGACATCACATGGGAGATGAGAGAAATTGCATTCAAAGTTTTTCCTTCTTTTTAACAACAAATAAAGTAACAGCAACAAACCAGAATACAACCAACACAATAATCCCTCCTCCACAAGGAAACTTCCTGCCTTGACAAGTCAAGTGGCTCCCAGAAATGGCACCTGATGCTTCAGTGCACATCACTCCAGTGCACATCACTCCAGTGCACATCACTCCAGTGCACATCACTCCTGTGCACATCACTCCAGTGCACATCACTCCTGTTCACATCACTCCAGTGCACATCACTCCTGTGCACATCACTCCAGTGCACATCACTCCAGTGCACATCACTCCAGTGCACATCACTCCTGTGCACATCACTCCTGTGCACATCACTCCAGTGCACATCACTCCTGTTCACATCACTCCAGTGCACATCACTCCAGTGCACATCACTCCAGTGCAAATCACTCCAGTGCACATCACTCCTGTGCACATCACTCCAGTGCACATCACTCCAGTGCACATCACTCCAGTGCACATCACTCCTGTGCACATCACTCCAGTGCACATCACTCCAGTGCACATCACTCCTGTGCACATCACTCCAGTGCACATCACTCCAGTGCACATCTGGTGTGCATCTAGTCGGCAATACTTTGACTTCCCAACCAAAAAAAATCTCAAATCTTACACGTTTTTCAAGAGAGTCCACGTGACTCTATTAGTGTGGCCATGGACATGAGTCTGCTCTGAACATAGAGGGAGCACTCACACAACAAATCCAATCTGCTGCCTAGGCTTCAGACATTCAACATCTGACTGGTCAGAGTATAGTGAAAATGGCAAATGCTAATGTTTTGACCGCTAAAATCGACTATACATGATTAAGAATAAAACATATATTAATCATAAACATTAGTCTTTCAATATTTTACATGTATGTCCTAGGTCAACTATTAAAAGAAGACAAATGTAACTGGAACACACAACTCTACTAGGATTTTTTTTTAAAGCGCTTTGACCAAAATGACAAAAGTAGCCCGATGTCAGCCTACTTTTCTACAGGGAGAGGCAAACATATGAAGACTGCTGTTTCCCAATGGCAATTGTTTTAATTAAATAGTACTAATTTGTGACATTTACAGTGTATTCTGGTATATGTGTGAACCAAAATCTCATATATTTTGCATTTAATAGATTGATCTTCAAATCGCAATGGTTATTTTAATCCTAAAATCAATGTTTATGTAGATGTTATACGCACTGTGAATGTTAAAATCGTGTTGACGTTTAAAATTATATTTCGTAAAAAATGTAATACATCAATGTCTAATTGTATTAATGTATTTGTGTATGAGTCATGATGCTTCTATGATCATGGAACCGTCTCTGGGGCAATACCCGTAAATCATTAGGCAATACGGTTTCTTCCTTGTTTTCCTTGGGTTTATTAGGTTATGACCAGTTTATGACGCTCCCACTCACATCATCTCGCGAGACTTAGTTATCTGCGTTCATTCATATAAGCCTGTACACTTGGTTGTCCTTTCGTTCGTCCTCAGTGCAGGATAACGATACGTCTTCTTACAGCAGTTGCTAACTATATCATCTATTTGATTGTGAGATTCTACTCCTGACAGTGCAGATATATTTCCAAGCGAAGCTTTTTATTATTAAGGGTGTTCTGAAGCAATCAGAGGTAAGCAAATGTGACAGCCATTCGTCCTTTTTACGTAGGGTTTTTAGCTTCCTGACCCGGAATGCAGAGCGCTGATGGGGCTAACCCACTGTCAATGACTGATAGGGGCCAATGCTTAGCATGCTTGCTAACTAACTTAGCTGCCTGAAGATCACAAGCTAATGTTATTCTTTGGGAAACGATTTCATTTAAATATATATTCAGTGATTCATTGTACGTATAGTTACTCAACGTAAATATGTGGAGATTTGTATCCTTATGGAATATGTCAGTGTTCATGAGAAAAAGTATTATTGAAGCTCATATGCCGATGTCTTCAGCTTGTGTGACTTACTGGCTTGTCAGATCAAACAGGAATTTAGCTAGCTTGTAAGTATATATTCCTTTTGGTTTTTTGTTTGTTTTTTGCATTATATAATATATGGTCTTACACGCATAACTTTTTCAGCTGTGGTACTGGCCACTTTGCTTCCAAGTAAGGGGTGGCTTCATTCCTGGAAGGAAAGAGGCTATCTAGGAAAACGTAGTCTTTTATCAGTAGCCGGGTGCAAATCATTACGTTTCAAAACTCAAGAGGGGCTTCATGATCGCAATGTTTTGACCTTTTCGTTTCGTCTCCTGACCCAGTTCTGTTTGGTGCTGTGAATTCGTGACTTCGTCTCACAAATATGCTTTATTTACTCCAGTCTGACAACATTGGTGCCTTTAACACACTATACTCATATTCTGGCTGGTAGAATTTGTCAATACCCGAGTCAGTCGTTGAGTTTGTAGATACCATACCATTATCATGTCTGTGCAGAATGTGATTGTGATATTATTGTAAAAAAAAAAAAAATATTTTCCCCATTAGTTTATGAATTCATATTTAACACATCTTTGTTAGGCCAAATGCTTCTGTAACCAAAATGTAGACCCAAGCTGTTTTAATGCTCTGGGGGTGGGGAGGCATATTAAAATACACAAAGGCTCCTTAACACCAACAAAACTCCAGTTAGATAAGAGGTGTTATGATGTGCCATTTTAAGCTACAGACCCTGGCACTCACACAGCCCTGGCCGCTACAGGCTGGCGTTGTTTGGTGTCCGACCCATGCCTTTTTGTCTCACACTCATGTATCGACGCAGTGTCCTCTTCGCCGTGATGCCTTAATAAAAATGCATGAAAAAATAAAGGCTGTGCTCTTTCCTTCTGTTCGTCTTCGCTTCCCCTCAGGACGATCTCTTCAGCCATGGAGACAATCATTCGCCGCTGCCCGTTCCTGTCTCGGGTGCCCCAGACCTTCCTGCAGCAGGCCAGGACGTCCCTGGTGGTCTATGCCCAGAAGTGCCCTGTGATGATGGACCTGGCCTCCAAGCCACTGGCACGCTCCCTCTGCTTATCTTCCACCAGCATGCAGAAGGCTGAGGGCACGGTGGCGTTGCCCCCGGCACCCGCTGAGCATGGTTAGTGGAGGCGGGGTACTCCATTGTGCCGTCTGTGACGGCGAGTCTGTTTTTTTTTTAACTGGCTCACATGGAAACAACTCTGACATCACATATCATAGAAGGGATTTTCTTGCCCTTAGTCTCCAGAGAGTCGTCTGTGTGTCTGTCGTTGTCTGTGTGTCCTAACACCGGTGATGTCCTCTCCTCTAGGAGCCAATGGTGGAAGCACCACCCAGCTGCCCCCAGGCCATCCCCACCCGGTGCCTGCTGCTGCCCAGGGCTCTGCCTCCAAGTGCCCGTTCCTGGCTGCTGAGATGGGCCAGAAGAACAGCGGTGTGGTGCGCCAGGCCAGCCTCCAGCTACAGGAGGATGTGCAGGAGGTCCGCACTGTCCGGAAAGGTGATGGTGAAAGGCTTACTTCAATAATGTTCTGGATCTTGGCCCGACACTCCCAGGGCGCTGTAGGGCGTTTTCTGCTTCCTGGTTGTTGTTACATGTTTTCTAAGCTAACAACCTGTCCCTTGCCAAGACTCCACTAATAATGTTTATGATGGTGATTTTTGACATAGTTCTTCTGGTCTGACTCTTTGTCCCAGATGTGACCCCTGCCCAGGCCCTGGCTGGCTCCTCCAACACGTCAGGAGGTCTGGACCGCTCCAGTCTGATGAAGAAGCTGCTAAAGCAGCGTCCAACCAGAGTTTCCCATTTACTGCAGGAGAACATGCCCCACTGTAAGTCCCCGACAAACCACGTGGCTCCCAGCTGAGGTGTCGAACCCCAAGATGCATTCGTACCTTCACCTTGTCATTTTCCCAAATTCTGTCTCACAAACAATTGTGTTTGTAGAAATTGAGCCTCTTAAAGAGACCTTCGCCTCGTAGCTCCTAATTTTTATTTACCCATTCTCCGTCCTTCAGCGGTGTCAAACTTCCACTACGACGACTTCTTCGAGAGGAAGATCGAGGAGAAGAAGAGCGACCACACGTACCGCGTCTTTAAGACGGTGAACCGGCGGGCCACAGACTTCCCGATGGGGGACGACTACACCGACTCCCTTAGCAACAAGAGAGACGTGTCTGTCTGGTGCTCTAACGACTACCTGGGCATGAGTCGACACCCGCGAGTCCTCGGCTCCATCATGTAGGTTTCCCGTCTGGGGAGGGCGGGGCGGGGGGGTCATGAGACAAAACAAACCCTGGTTATTTCACCTCTCCCCTTCAGGACCAGTTAACCAGCCACTGATGTGGTTCTAGAAAGCTGATGGAACAGACATAGGTTGTCTCTTAAAGACCCAGGGAAGGAGTGCCTGGTGTTAATCATGCTCTGGGGCTGTTATGAACTGGCTGTTATTTCTGTCCCAGGGAAACGTTGCGTAAGCATGGCAGTGGGGCTGGAGGCACCAGGAACATATCTGGGACCAGCAGGTTCCACGTGGAGCTGGAACAGGAACTAGCGGACCTCCATGGGAAGGACGCGGCACTGCTCTTCACTTCCTGCTTCGTAGCCAATGACTCGACGCTCTTCACTCTGGCCAAGATGATGCCCGGTAACGACCTCAAATGTGTTATTTTAGTTACACTTCAATATCAGTGACCTCACCTGAATGACCTATGACCTTACTTGCCTTCACCTGGTATGACCTGTGACCACCATGGCCCTGGACCCGGGCAATACTGAACAGGTTGTTTTGTCCCTCGCCAGGCTGTGAGATCTACTCCGATGCGGGGAACCACGCCTCCATGATCCAAGGCATCAGGAACAGCGGAGCCAGAAAGTTTATCTTCCGTCACAACGACCCGAAGCACTTGAAGGAGTTGCTGAAGAAGTCCGATCCATCCACTCCGAAGATCGTGGCCTTTGAGACCGTTCACTCCATGGATGGTGAGTGGGGATGTGCCCCAAATGCAGCCCTATTCCCTAGCTAGTGCACTAAATTTGATCAATTCTAATGGTGCTGTATTCAGTGGAAGGTGCCCTCCTGCTTCCTTGTGTTAGTTCCTGGGTTGTGTGTTATTTAAAATAGTGTTTGAAACGCAGTGTTTGTGTTTTCCGTGACGCAGGCGCGGTGTGTCCCCTGGAGGAGATGTGTGACGTGGCCCATGCCTTTGGTGCCATCACGTTTGTGGACGAGGTGCATGCAGTGGGTCTCTATGGGGCCCGGGGGGGAGGTATCGGAGACCGCGACGGGATCATGCACAAGATGGACATCATCTCGGGGACATTGGGTCAGTTCTCTTTGACGATTGGCTCATCACGTTTTGGTTGTAGGACCCTTTCTAAATACGAGTTGTTTCGAAGGGCTTTGTGGGAACAAGTCAGTATGGGATTTATGTTTTTAAAAACCCTCAAGTTCTCAGTTCTCCTGGTGTGACGTTGTACCCTGTGTATCTGTCTTTTTACACAGTTGAATGTCAACAGGAAATTGGGTGAATCCTTGTGATTAAATGTTTTTCTGTCATATATCCTCAGTGAAAAAAAATCTGGAAAATTCATGATTTGTGTTGTCTGTTGCCAACAGGATGTCTGTTAAATTCAGGGGTGTCTGGGAGTGTCTCATAATTGTCAGACACCAGAGAAGCAGGAACTAGAACCTATTTTCACCTGTTGCTAAGCAACCTGGGCCCTTATTGAGTTTCCTCTAAAGGCTGTGGCTGGCTCAGAGAATATACACACACACACACACACACACACACACACACACACACACACACACACACACACACACACTCATCTATTGAAGAGCGGTTCTTTGTGTCTTTGGAACAGACCCATGTCAAGATGACAAGGTTAAGCTGCTCTGGTTCACAACAACTAGAGACCAATATCTGTCAAATAATTTAAATAATAATAATTTAGTGTTTATTATCTATCTATGAAAACGTTATCAAGTGAAATGTGTATTCAAATCACAGTTGTCTCTCTCTGAGCATGGAAAAGAGACCCCTCTGAAATCCATGCCCCTGATTTAACAGCCTGTTTAATCCAGGAAGTTTAACTGTCCAACTGTTGTCTTCCAGGGAAGGCGTTTGGGTGTGTCGGCGGCTACATCGCCAGTACCAACGCCCTGGTGGACACGGTGCGGTCGTACGCTGCAGGCTTCATCTTCACCACCTCCCTGCCTCCCATGCTGCTGGCTGGGGCCCGGGAGTCTGTCCAGACCCTCAAGGCGGAGGAGGGCCGCGCTCTACGGAGGAAGCACCAGCGCAACGTCAAACTGCTCCGTCAGATGCTCATGGACTCCGGACTTCCTGTGGTCCACTGCCCCTCCCACATCATCCCTGTCAGGGTAAGAGTCAGAACGGGGGTTTAGAGAGGTCATCTTCCAGACGGGTGTGTGGGGTGGGGTCAGATGTCTTACTGAACTGACTTATGCCCCTGGTCAAAAACAACAGAAACTCAGTTACTGAATGGCAGGGTTTTTCGCCTTGTCAGCTCCAGTATTGGAGCTTTCGTTTACTTGCCCAACACTCTGGACCAGTCTTATGTTTAGTGGACTTTACCTCTGACTGTGCTGTGTAGTTTAGCTGCCGGCAGACGACTTCACTCAGGATGGCTTTTGGTTTTTGTATTTGTTGCTAATAAAACAGTCTAGCTACACTTGTAGGATTTATTATATGAGCAAGTATATTTTTAAATATGTTTCATGTGCATATTCCAATCACTGAGGCAACAGTTTGGTGTACTGAAAGTTACTCAAATTGTTTTCCTAACACCAAAACATTTAAATAGCCTTACAGGCTCAGGCACTAAATATTTAATGTGTAAAGAAGCAGTGACTAACTGTATTAAGCAGTGATTTTAAATAACTGTTTGGGGTCATCTATGGTTTTCCTTCACCCCTGTGAAAACAACTTTATTGTCCATTGGGATTGAAAATGTCAAGAGTTTATCCTGTTCCTCTGGATCCCACATGCTACCTGAATCCAAGTGTTGTATTTTATTAATGGTAGGCAGAGGCCAGAAGTACCTCTGAGAATTCCCTCTTGACCCACCTGGGGTACATTCTGTTCCCTTTGAACGCCGTCCCGACCAGGCTCTTTGTTCAGCCGCTTGGCGCTCCTCGAAGGGGCCCGTTTTCAGATAACATCTGAAATCCTACCTTTTCAAAGAGTAGCTGAAATAACTGGGCAGGCACTAATCCTCCTTCAGAAGTGCAGTGGTTGATTAACTTCATTACCATTGTCTGTATTTATTTGACTAATATGAGCCATTAATTGACAGTGACACTGTTGTAATATTTCCTAATTGATGTCCTTTAAAATGTTTTGTACTGATTGATTTCTCCTCATCTCTGCTGTCTGTGCCTGTGTCTGTAGGTGTCTGATGCGGAGAAGAACACTGAAGTCTGTGACATCATGATGAGCCGCTACAACATCTACGTCCAGGCCATCAACTACCCCACCGTCGCCAGGGGGGAGGAGCTTCTGCGCATTGCCCCCACGCCACACCACACCCCCCAGATGATGACATACTTTGTCGGTAAGAGCATTGATTGGTTTAGCCTGCATGGGATTGGGGGACGGGGGACGGGACGGGATGGGACGGACGGACGGGGGACACCTTCTAGTATTCATCTGATGACTAACGTTTATCAGTCACTTTGGGTTTAGTCCAAAATCTCTGCTTGCGACAGTTTTGAATGTGAGTGACTAATTTCTATGCAGTTAGTCAGTCACAGACATGGTGTGTCCTCTCGTGCCCTTACAGAGAAGCTGGTTCAGACTTGGAAGGAAGTGGGTCTGCATCTGAAGCCCCACTCCTCAGGGGAATGCAACTTCTGTCAGCAGCCACTGCACTTTGAGCTGATGTCAGAGAGGGAGAAGTCGTACTTCAGCGGTATGAGCCGCTCCGTCTCGGCCCGGGCATGACAACACTACTGGATCAGTCCTCAACCTTTCCCTCTACATCACTGTCATATTCTGCCTCCCAAATGGAACCCTGTTCCCTCCTAGTGGGCTGCTTTTTGACCCGGTCCCTACGGGCTCTCGTCAAAGCTAGTGCACTTCAAAAGGAACAGGGTGCTATTTGTGACTGATCATAGAATGTAAATCTATATTGTGTTTTATAAATGTCATAACTTATGTGTTGTGTGGGCGCCAGGTTGTCTATATATATATGGTTGAAAATAAAGGAGAGAGAAACTTGTCCCTGTTTTTGTGAAATCTCTTGGAGTGAGGGACACGCTCGGGTTGTCTGGCGTCCTGACCGGCCAAGTGGACAAAACCCTCAGTTGTAGGGTCTCTTATATGGCCGGAGATAAAAATCATGCAAATCAATTACGAAGCTCGAACAAATCAATAATGGTGATGTCATGGGACACTGTCTGCAGAAAATGTTGTTTTCTGTTTGAAGTTCTTGGTGTGGTGCTTGAATGGATACATTGTGTATGTTAGCGATTCAAGGGGATAGCATTTATCAGTCAGTTGTGAACCTGAGAAAGACTATCAAAATCACGCTAAACCCAGCACACTTATCTCTAACACAAATACAGCAACTGCTGATAGACAAATATCTTCTTTTTAAACAGGATTGCAATAGAATATTATAGAAGGAAAAATAAAACTCGGGAAATATTCTCTACAGCTCCATGTGCTGTGACCCAGCCCTATCTTTGATAAGAGATTACTCAAACTAATTCATCCAGACCAGATGCTTGGTAATTGATACTGATATGATGGTAAAATACTGTTAAAAGGAATTGACCTGACCCAGATTCGAAGTGAAAACATGGTGGGGTCAGATTCAACACACCTTTTCCTCAACAGCAATCATAAGCAATCAACCAACAATCACAGCATAAAAGCTTTCTCACTCTGAAATGTAGGTCAACAGTTGACCAATATATTGACAATGCAACGTGGCCGATAATGGAGGTTCACATAATAAAAGATGTCTTGCCTGGTTGTGTTTCTCAGAAACAGTCCACCCTGGACAAAAGCACTGGGCCAGTAAAGCAAATTTTGCTGGTATAAATTCCTAAGCGGAAATGGTGATAAACCCTGTTGTCCTGTTCATGAGCAAGACAATTAACCATAATAGTTTCTAGGTCATTGATGTCAGTAGGAATCTGTAGCATGCTTACCAAATGATACTCCTGTGATATTAATACAGGGCAATTGCTTTGACATGTGTTCAAGGAAAATAGTAAATACACAATATATTTTGACACATTTATACATGTTACTCTTTCTATGGGACCACTTACATTTACTATAAAGCAAAGTGTTTTTACAGTTTTAAAATGTCAAAGTCTCTACATTTATATTTGATCAACAAGAGTTTTGTTGATTGGTTTAATTCAAAACAAACCTGTAATTGTGTAATATTTGCATATATGTCAACAGGTATATAAGGATATTATTCAACCCCGGTTTCAAAAAATGTGCAAATCATCCCTCTATATTTTAATTGAAAATGGTAAAAAGACAACATCAAATGTTGAAATTGAGAAATGTTATTGCTTCTGGAAAAATACATCATCACTGCATTCTTTTTTTCTTTACATTTCACACAGTTCTTCTGGAAAAGGGGTTGTAATATATTTTCTAAAAACAAGAAAAGAAACGAGGCAAGCTCAGTTCTGCCGGCCCACCATTAGAAAGGGGTGCATGTTGTTGCCCCAGGGTGGATTCGATCCACGGCTTACTATGTGACAGACTGCGTCTTTAACCACCACACTATTTAAACAGCGAGTCTGGGTGCACGTGTTGTGTGTATGAGGTATCTGTTTACTTGCATTTTAAACCAATTAGGCCAAACTCCACGGGTCCCTACATTAGTTAACATCCAAACCAACAGCAGGTATAACATGATCGCTACACTACATTCAACACGCATTCAAACTGCAGTTGTTAACACTATTTAACACTTCATATCTCGTGGATTCTATCTGAGAGAGGTCATCCCTTTGAGGCACTAACAGAACCTGGTACACTTTGAATGCAGGAGGGTGGTAGACCAGCTGCTGTTGCTGTTCATTTGGGTATTTGTCATTTATTTAAAAAATGTGCAGTTTTATTATATGAGCAAGTATATTTTTAAATATGTTTCATGTCACTGAGGCAACAGTTCGGTGTACTGAAAAATACTCAAATTGTTTTACTGACACCAAAACATTTAAATAGCCTGACAGGCTCAGGCACTAAATATTTAATATTATATTTAATGTGTAAAGAAGCAGTGACTAACTGTATTAAACAGTGATTTTAAATTACTGTTTGGGGTCATCTATGGTTTTCCTTCACCCCTGTGAAAACAACTTTATTGTCCATTGCGATTGAAAATGTCAAGAGTTTATCCTGTTCCTCTGGATCCCACATGCTACCTGAATCCAAGTGTTGCATTTTATTAATGGTAGGCATAGAAGTACCCCTGATTATTCCCTCTTGACCCACCTGGGGTACATTCAGTTCCCTTTGAACGCCGTCCCGACCAGGCTCTTTGTGGCACATCATCATTGCATTATGATAACATGTTAAATTAGAAAGAGATTGCTGTGGATGGCTAGCTAATAGCTATACAGCACCTACACTCACCTAAAGGATTATTAGGAACACCATACTACTACTGTGTTTGACCCCCTTTCGCCTTCAGAACTTCCTTAATTCTACGTGGCATTGATTAAACAAGGAACTGAAAGCATTCTTTAGAAATGTTCGCCCATAATGATAGGATAGCATCTTGCAGTTGATGGAGATTTGTGGGATGCACATCCAGGGCACGAAGCCCCCGTTCCAACACATCCCAAAGATGCTCTATTGGGTTGAGATCTGGTGACTGTGGGGGCCATTTCAGTACAGTGAACAAATTCTCATGTTCAAGAAACCAATTTGAAATGATTCGAGCTTTGTGACATGGTGCATTATCCTGCTGGAAGTAGCCATCAAAGGATGGGTACATGGTGGTCATAAAGGGATGGACATGGTCAGAAACAATGCTCAGGTAGGACGTGGCATTTAAACAATCCCCAATTGGCAATAAGGGGCCTAAAGTGTGCCCCTTAAATAAATATATTTATTCTTTATCTGTCATAAAATTACATCAAGCCCTGAGCTGTAGTTGACCCTCCTGTGAAGCTGAAAAATAATAAAATCTGTCAAACACAATTTAACACTTTTAGTGACTTTAACCTGCAATTGACCTTGAACATTAGGAAAGAGTTTATCAACATCAATATTACATAAATGCAGCAACTGTAAATATAGGGCTCCACCACTTGACAACACATGGAAATATGACAGCCACTGGTGGAGATTGCTGTATGACAGACATCGGCTTGCCCCTGACTGCTGTGTTAAAATTCCCTGGCAGGGAGATTTCCTAGCCACTGTGCATCAACCCTGTTGCTCATTGGGGTTTAAGGCTGGGTGTTTTCTAAAAGCACTTGACAACTGCTGATGTAAAAAGGGGTTTATGAAATAAATTCGATAGATTGATTGAGGTCTGGTCTGTCTGAGGTTGAAAAGACTCCTCTGATTCACAAGGGCTCACAACTGGGCTTACCAACCTAATGGACTGAACAAACCCTGTAATTAATAATATATTATCAAGTATACAAACAACTGGGGCTTTAATGTACTGTAGAGATCTGAAGAAGACTGTTCCTGTAAATCTGTTTAAATACAAAGCATCTCACAAGTCTTGATTCTATTTGTTTTTTATTCCTAAGCTAGATGTGCATGGTTCTGTTAAGTATTTTCACATGCAACAAAACCCAAACTGTTTCAGATGGACTGACTCAACGTGGCTTATCTCTGACAGTTAACACTTCTGACAGTGGTTAAAGTTTTGCAAGGTTTTGGTTTGTGCTGTTGCTTAAACATCTCTGATGGAAAAGGAACTCAGTCTTCATGTGAACACTGTTGTGATATGAAATAAGTCATTTGGTTTTTTGGGCAAAGTCATACTTCTTTAAATATTATATGAATGTAAATGTATATAATTAATATTATTTACATGTAATGTTTTTTCTATTGTCTGGGATTATAGACAGGTCATCTGAATGGCCCAAAAAGATTCTTAGAAATGTGCTCTTATCTTCACCCGGCACACCCAGAAGAGGACAGGCCACCCCTCAGAGTCTGGCTCCTCTCTAGGTTTCTTCTTGGGTATTGATCCTACTAGGCAGTTTTACCTGGCCACTGTGCATCAATATCTTATTGTTGCTTGCTCTTTGGGGTTCTAGGCTAGGTATGTGTATAAGCACTTTGTGACAATTGCTGATATAAACCAGCTTTAGTAAAAATAATGATTAATGAATACTTTGAATAGTGCCTTGCCTAACAAAGGTATACATAGCTATTCCACCACTTCCTGATTCCTCAGTATCACTAAATACATCTGACTGCCTGGAACACTGAAACACTTGTACTTCCTCTTCTAGTCTTTTTTAGATCAGATGTTTCTTTCTCTATCAGGTCTCTATATAGACTAGTTTAACATACAGCATTCCCCAGGACACCATTATGTAACAATTCGCTGAAAACAATGCTTAGATTAGAACAAACGATTGAAAATATGTGGGTGGAGTAACCCTGGAGAGACAGTCAGAGAGAGAGGCCAAGGGAGACAGAGAGAGGGTTAAAGAGAAACGAATAGAGTGGGGTGTGAGACAGACTGTGCCAGATTAACAGAGTAGGTTTCTTTAACAGACACCTCTACTATAAATACCCACTAGGGCTACATGACTAGTTAGTATATCATAACTAATTACTAATTAATATTTCAAAGACAATATGTCATCACTATTTCATGTGTCACAGGTGAGGCATACGCCCTTGATTAGTGACCATGCTTGGCCCAGGTGCCTTGATTAATGGTTAACTTGCGATTGATTGAGTAGTTTGATTGGCTCCCTGTGTTTCCCTCCCCTTACACGCTTTGTTCCTTTGTTAAAGGGGTGGCTGCCCAAGGCAAGTTGTAGGTGAGAGGGAAGCTGAGTAATTGAGGCAGACATCTTGTTTGACCCTCTGGCAGAGTTATTTGGGAAACCTAGATTTTGCCAAGAGAAGTATGGCCTTCTTATTAAAATGTTTACTCTCCCTGCTGTTTCTCTGTGTAAGACTTCAGCTAAATCACTTCAGTGTGAAAAGTAAAAAATAAACCCTGAAGAGTGAAGTCAAAGTTAGGGAGCGTTTCTTTCTGGGGGACTGCACTGTTTTTTTGTTTGATGTCATTGTTAGTCCTTGTAATCCACCCTATCTTTCAGTAACATGATTCACAGAGACTGCAGCTGGCACTGCAATCAAGGGAGCTGGGACATCTGACCTGCCTCTGATCCACCTCCCATGTCCTTCCCCTCAACTGTAGCCTTTGTTAGGGGTTTAATTCAAAGATCTGCATTGTTTACACCTTCCGTGGGCTGGTCCGTGAGACCAGGGGTATGGAACAGAATTTAGAGGCAGTGCCTCCGAACCAGGGTACGACAGAACAGAGTGGGTCGATGTGACACCACCCCTGGTCAGGTTGGTGCTGCTAGGACTTCGTTGTGGAGTTATGGCACAAATCCCTCCCTCACTCTCTCTTTGTCTCTCTGTCTCTCTCATGCACGCACACACATAATACACAACACACAATACACAACACACACACAATACACAGGCCCCTCTCACACGTCTCATTTCCACCGTGGCTTATCAAGTTGCATTCTACTAGCGCTCTAGAAACCTTCTTTGGCTAGGTCACCAGAGAATGGACAGGAGGATTTCTCAATTCAAATTCAAATGGGCTTTATTGGCATGAACGTTACAACCGAACAAAATTGCCAAAGCATTTTACAATGTAACGGTAATCATATTGGGTGAAGGACTATTGGATCAACTCTGTCTCTGTCTTTCTGTCTCTCATTCTCAATTTGTCCCTCTCTCTTTCTTTATCTCTCTCTGTCTCTCTCTCTCTCTCTCTCTCTCTCTGTCTCTCTCACTATGTCCTTCTCTCTTCCTTTTTCTGTCTTTCTCTCTGTCACTCCCTCTCTCTGTCGCTCTCTCTCTGATTTCTAAGTTCAGTGAGGTCAATGAACCACAGCCGTTGGGGGCGCGCTGCTTCATTCTTATCTTTTTCTGAAGGTTACATCAGAAAAAGATAGGGTTGGGTTATGGTTAAAATAGGGTTAGGGTTATGGTTAAAATAGGGTTAGGGTTAAAATAGTTTTAGGGTTATGGTTAAAATAGGGTTATAGTTAAAATAGGGTTAGGGTTAAAATAGTTTTAGGGTTATGGTTAAAATAGGGTTATGGTTAAAATAGGGTTATGGTTAAAATAGGGTTAGGGTTAGAGTAAAAATAAGGTTAGGATTAGGTTTAAAATAGGGTTAGGGTTAAAATAAGGTTAGGATTCACATAAGGTTAGGGTAAAAATAAGGTTAAGTTTAGGGTTAAAATAGGGTCAGGGTTAAAATAGGGTTAGGGTTAAATTAGGGTTGGGGTTAAATTAGGGTTAGAGTTAATATGGGGTTAGAGTTAAAATAGGGTTAGGGTTAAAATAGGGTTAGGGTTAACATAGGGTTAGGGTTAAAATAGGGTTAGGGTTATGGTTAAAAGAGGGTTAGGGTTATGGTTAAAATAGGGTTATGGTTAAAATAGGGTTATGGTTAAAATAGGGTTAGGGTTATGGTTAAAATAGTGTTATGGTTAAAATAGGGTTAGGGTTAGAGTTAAAATAGGGTTAGCATTAGGGTTAAAATAGGGTTAGGGTTAAAATAAGGTTAGGATTCACATAAGGTTAGGGTTAAAATAAGGTTAAGTTTAGGGTTAAAATAGGGTCAGGGTTAAAATAGGGTTAGGGTTATGGTTAAAATAGGGTTATGGTTAAAATAGGGTTAGGGTTAGAGTTAAAATAGGGTTAGCATTAGGGTTAAAATAGGGTTAGAGTTAAAATAGGGTTATGGTTAAAATAGGGTTAGGGTTAGAGTAAAAATAGGGTTAGCATTAGGGTTAAAATAGGGTTAGGGTTAAAATAAGGTTAGGATTCACATAAGGTTAGGGTTAAAATAAGGTTAAGTTTAGGGTTAAAATAGAGTCAGGGTTAAAATAGGGTTAGGGTTATGGTTAAAATAGGGTTATGGTTAAAATAGGGTTAGGGTTAGAGTTAAAATAGGGTTAGGGTTAAAATAGGGTTAGGGTTAACATAAGGTTAGGGTTAAAATAGGGTTAGGGTTAACATAAGGTTAGGGTTAAAATAGGGTTAGAGTTAAAATAGGGTTAGGGTTAACATAAGGTTAGGGTTAAAATAGGGTTAGGGTTAACATAAGGTTAGGGTTAAAATAGGGTTAGGGTTAACATAAGGTTAGGGTTAAAATAGGGTTAGGGTTAACATAAGGTTAGGGTTAAAATAGGGTTAGAGTTAAAATAGGGTTAGGGTTAACATAAGGTTAGGGTTAAAATAGGGTTAGGGTTAACATAAGGTTAGGGTTAAAATAGGGTTAGGGTTAACATAAGGTTAGGGTTAAAATAGGGTTAGGGTTAACATAAGGTTAGGGTTAAAATAGGGTTAGGGCTCTGGCAAGTAACATGTCCGTTAGCACCATCCTCTGAAGCACCATACGAACGATGGTGGTGCTTTTGCCAGACTAAGCAACCTATCAGGATGATCTCACCAGGGACCTGGGCATGGAGCCATGGTGTCCATGCCTAGAGGCCCCAAATCAACCCTGGCTTTATAGAGACCCAAAACCAACCCTGGCTTTATAGAGACCCAAAACCAACCCTGGCTTTATAGAGACCCAAAACCAACCCTGGCTTTATAGAGACCCAAAACCAACCCTGGCTTTATAGAGACCCAAAACCAACCCTGGCTTTATAGAGACCCAAAACCAACCCTGGCTTTATAGAGACCCAAAACCAACCCTGGCTTTATAGAGACCCAAAACCAACCCTGGCTTTATAGAGACCCAAAACCAACCCTGGCTTTATAGAGACCCAAAACCAACCCTGGCTTTATAGAGACCCAAAACCAACCCTGGCTCTATGGAGACCCAAAACCATCCCTGGCTCTACAGATGCCTCAAAACAATGGCCCTTCTGACATCCCTACAGCATAGACCCTAATCTTTCAGCCACAAGTTGAGGTACAGTGCACTCCAGAATTATTGCCTCTCTTGGTAAAGATTAACAACACTTTATTGAATTTGTTTTCCTTAAAGAATAGCTCACTTTTCTAAAGAATATCACATTCTTATTAAATATATAAGAAAAAAACACATTTGTTCTTTAAAAAGCATCATGGTTATTGGCACCCCTGCATTTAGTACTGGTCCACCTCCTCTTTCAGGTAATTTTATGAAAGCTTCAGTAGAGATGTGTATTTTAAGACTTGTTGGCTACTTTCTTTTTAAAGCATTTCCCTAATTTATGAAGTTGATCCACCTTTTGTCCTTCTTGTGTCCTCTGGAATTCCCTATGCTGACAGCTGTCGAAGTAGGTCACCTCATATTTACACCCCAGGAAATATGAAGTCCTAGATAACCACACGTGACAACTTGAGAGTGAAGGTTAGCCAATAAAATTGTTCTTTAGGTGTCTCAAACTAGTTGTTACCTTGAATGTACTGTTTTTGACGTGTGTAGAGGCCTGTTTTTGACCTGTGTTAAGGCCTGTGTAAAATTGTCTCAGACAATCCCTTAAATAAATGAGAAGTTACTTATGTTAGACTCTGTTGATAACAAATTCCTATAGTCGTGACATTTTTTGATTAAGAATTTGTTATTAAACTATGTCTGGTTAGAAATCAGCAAGTTATCTCAACTGAGAAAAATGCTTGCCAGCCTGCACAGGACCAATACAATAATTCTGTGTCTTTATTTAATTTGCTTTCATACAGTACCTTTCCCATGCCAATAAAAGCCATTTTAATTGATCTGAATTGATATGGACAACAAGAGAACGCTGTTTCTTCCTGCCACACCATAATCAGGAACTGACGATAAACACCCTGTGATAAAGTTCCAGAGCCGCGCTATCTCCGACCCGCGCTCCTTCCGCACCTGAAGTAACAATGGACCTCTCTACATTTCTCAGAAATTATTTGATGTGATGACTCCACACAATATGTGTGACCACTGTGTGGGCGCGTGACAACCAGCGTAACGTGGAACTCATTCCTGGTCGACTAGATATGTTTTCTCATCAAAGCTTCAATTAGTCCTTGAAGCTCAGGGTCTCCATAGGAATTTGATCACGTGACCCACTTCGGTCTGCTCTAGTAGGTCTGATAAGCAAACATGGCACGGCTGTTATTACAGGGCTCTACAAACATGAGGTATGTTTCAGCTCCAGTCTTCGCTTATGTGGGATCTTCCTTGGTTGGGAAGGGCCGTAAAAGTTTTAAGTACGCGAGCTGTTTCTGACGTCATTGTTTTTTTTTTTTTTTTTTTTCCTGAGTGGAAGTGCGCTGGGATGGAAAGAATAAATAATGTGTCGTAATTGGATAAAGTAGATCATCACAATGTTTTAGAACCGTAATGTGGTTATAAAACGCAGGCCTTTCGTAGAAAACGTACATGGAATTCAATTGTGTTAAATGAACCATTATTTTGTTGTAAAAAAAAAACATTGCCCGACACTTGCCAACATTTTTGTGGTTGTAAGGTTATTAACAGGTAGACAGACGGGCGTAGAGACAGAAAAACAGATAAGGAATTGTTTCACAATTACAACAACTCAAGATGACAGTTCTGTAGGCGAATTAGCCAGGAAACAAATCAAATAGGTATTCAAATTGTCAACACCATGAGGAGTACATTTCGGGTCTATCTTTGGTGTTAGTGACATTTTCAGTTTAAAACTTTTAATTTTACATATTTACTTCCTTCAACATAAGATGTTTTTGGTCTGTTTATATTTCCTTGAAGCAGTCCTGTTTTGTTTGGGCGTGCGAGGACTGCAGAACTACAATGTGATATAAATGAGGATGAGCTGGAGACGGCTGTTGAGTAGCAGTGACAGTGTAATGATTATGGTTTAGTTCTGATCTACTGTGATTCTAAAGATAGACAGACGCTCGCACAAACACGCACTCCTGGACACAAACAGACACCTGCACACACAAATGGACCTCGTTCTCCTAACACACAACCTGCTCGATGACCAGGTCTCCTTGCCGTCGATGCGCTCAGGTCAGGATTGACTGCTCCAGATTCCTCTGGCGGCTTCCCCTCCTCTCAGACAAGGCTACAGTCAAGGCTACAAGTGAATACACACGCAGATGGACCTAAGCACACACACACACACACACACAAAAAAAAATTATACTTACAATAATACTTACACTGTAAACCTAGCCTTAACTCCTAACCCCTAAACCTAACCTTGAACTCATAAACCTCAATTAGTCTTTTATGTATCGGTCCTTATAATTACGTGTGGTGCCTTTGCTCCAGTAAAGTGTGTGTGTGTGTGTGTTGTGGTGCTTGCCTCCATGGGTGTTTGACTTTCCTCTAATGAATTAATTTCCTAGGAGTGTATAAGTGTGACGTGGGGTTTTTACTCCATCCAGGGAGACAGCTACATGTGTACAGGCCCAATGCATAACCAGGAAGGAAGAACAAAGGTCCAAAAGCTACATTCTCACCAACACAAAGCAGTTGTTTTGTTCTACTCAGACCTCTTAACTGCTTTGTTTTACACCCAGGCTTCTGACGATAGACTTCTCCGTAAACAAAATATGTAATGTGTGAGTAGGTTTTCTGTATGGAAATAATGGCAATATTCATTGGGGACTTTCTGTGTTTAAAACAATTGTAAGAGCTACTTTCCTGTCTTGGTGAGATAAGCTGTCCTCTCTCTCTCCCCTGATCTCTCTGATTGTCACTCTCTCTTTATCTCCATCGCTTTGCTTGTCTCTCTTTCTCTCTCTTTGTCTCTCTGTCTGTCTCACTCTTTCTCTCTCTCTCTGTCTGTCTCACTCTTTCTCTCTCTGTCGGTCCGTTTCTGCCTGACTCTAGCTCTCTCCTCTCTGTCTGTCTCACTCCTTTTCTCTCTATTTCTTGTTCTCTCTCATTCTCTCGCTCTCTCTCTCTCACTCTCTCTCTTTCTCTATCTCTCTCTGTAACTCAACACCGCCAAGTTCTGTTGGGTTTAATTCTGGAAGCGGAAAGGACTCTGATAAAATCACAGCTCTGTCAACAATATATGTCACGCAAGCAGCTCCTGCCATGGCCAAGAGACACATGACTGTAACCATTGAACCCATTGATTATATACCAGAATAAAGGTGCTTTGACCTGTTTTTGGAAATGTACATTTTTATTATTATTATTCTAAATTCTTGCTGTAAACTCTGTGAACAATTCCATAATTAATAGGCTCCATAAAGTACCACAAAGTATGAACATCTAAAGACTTGAAATGACAAGTGGAACATAAAAAAAAGAAAATTATAGGAAAGAAGAGTGACTACTACCAAAATTAAATTGTGTATTGAGAAGAAACACAGAAATATTGTTCAGTTTGAACAACTGTATTAAAGAATTAGTTTGATTAATGTTACACTGACCCCAAAAGCACAACACAGCAATATTTGAAAGAACACATTAAGACTGGACAGACCAGTCCCGATTTTATGGCTTCTCAAGTCAATGTCAATAATCTATTAAGACACAATCCAGACTCAAGTCAATGTTTGAACTAGTTGAAGCTTTACAGTGAACATATAAATGCATTTCACTGTGCTTAAAACATTGAGAAAATTTAATATATATATATTTTTAAATAGTGACGCTGATTTTGACATAAATGGTAAAACGGTAGGGTAAAAGCACAAAGCAGGTTTTTGAGAAGCAGTTTTTCCACATTCTTACAAAACTAAATACTGGCCACTTCCTCTCAATGCTTATGCACATATGACGCAAGACAGCTTGACTTTCAACAACGTAGAAAAGGCCAACAGCCAGATCAGCTTGACATCTATGCTTACACGCTCGTCATTCAGCTCTCGTCGGCCCTACTCGGCACTTAGAAAAAAGGTCTCGGCACAAATTAACCTTTGTTCCTTTCCTAGAACCAAATCAAATATTGGAAAATGTTGTAGCCTGAAAATATATTGTGGAAAGTTGCTCGGGATAACAGCATCTGCTGACAGATTGAAATGTACTTGTCTTTGACAAGCTATATGAGTTTTTGATATTCTCTTAAAGGGGAAATTTACTAAAGAAATATAATATACAAGAAGGTAGTCT
Source organism: Esox lucius (assembly GCF_011004845.1). NCBI lineage: Eukaryota > Metazoa > Chordata > Actinopteri > Esociformes > Esocidae > Esox > Esox lucius. The sequence continues at coordinate 37,803,908 of NC_047570.1, read as the reverse complement.
ATCATTAAAAAAGATGTGAGTGAGTTCTGGTATTCTTACATGCCCTGACCTGTGTGATAGCCTGAGCACATTCCAGGACACTCATGCTAGCTCATTCACTCATTTACATATTTGGGTTGAACATTTGCAATACAGTCGTCTGCTGTGTCATTGGGAGACCAGGGGTTTGAAGTGGATTAGCTCCGGGGTCCCGCGATGGGAGGTGCGCCATCCAGGTTAGGGAGGTAGAGTGGCTTCGAATGTGTTTCAGAAAAGACATATTTTGGCATCTACTGTCCGAAGTCTCCAGTGGATTCCTGCGATGAAGCAAGGCCTTAATCACAAATGAAACAAAAAGGAAAATCATCAATGCAGCTCACAAAATCAAATCTGAACAAGTCTACGTGTGAGAAGACTAATGGGACATTCTCCACAGTACAATATATCTGGTTACCAGGAAGAAAGGTTTATTGTTTTGTGATTACTGGAAGGGGAAATCAATATTGGCCTTTACAGTAAAACCTTTAACTGTTTTCACCATTCTTTGTTTGTTAGTCAAATATAGAAAGTCAAAGTATTTTTATTTATCAAGTGTGCCGAATAACATACTTCATTCTTAACAACACAATTATTCTGACATGGCATGCGACATCTATGTAGTAATTAAGAAATATATATAAATAAAAAATAATAGCAGAAAAATATAAAATATACATAACAATTATGATCCGCAATGAAACAGCTTCTGTACCAGGCAGTAATGCATCCTGAGAGGATGCTTTCAGTGGTGCACCTGGAAGTTGGTGAGAGTTTTGCAGACATTCCAAACAACTTCTCAGGAAGTATAGGCACTTTTGGGCAATCTACTGTGTGAGACCTGGTTCAACCGTCATTTCCAGCTAGTTTTAACAAATAAAATTGTTGTGATAAAAATTTTCTGATGTGAAAATTCAACATCTTTCTGAGAGAACATCTCTCCTTCTCTACCTGCCTGGTAAGTCTGTCAGCTGAAAGAAAATATGCATATGAACAGTTGATGACAGTTCACTGGCTTTAATTCAGTCTTTCTTTTTCCTTTTCTTCATCAAATTGAGCCTGAACAGGTAACGTAAGTTCAGATGAATTGACAGACTCAGATTTTCTCCAAATCCTTTTGATAATATAAATAATAACCGTAATGACCCTGATCATTGTCATGATAATATGAAAGTAACAAGAGGCGAACAAACCTCTGAAATGGGCTGGGAGGGGCGAGACTTGTTAAAAAGGTTCACAAAAAGGAAGCTCTTAGTATAGGAATGTGCTACGTGCTGTAGTCACGCAATTCTCCCATTATGTGAAACCCAGTAGGGGCCATTACGGACAGGCTGGGACTCTTTCCAAGTCCCATCCTGTCACCAACAAAGTTGTTCACTACCCTGGACCAGGCCCTGCTTTAGTGTGGAGTAGTGCACAGTATAAAGAATAGTATTCTACTTTGGATGCACCCTGCCTGTTGATGGTGTAGACCAGGCAGGTGTTAACCAAGACCTTTTCAAGTACTTTACCTGTGCTCTGTCTTGCTTGACAGTCTCTGTGGAATCTATACAAATGTGCCAAAAGTAGAAACCCACTTGTCTGACCACTCAGGCAAGCTAAAAAGTAAATGCTTAACTTTATTTCAAATATTTTATAAACATGGGCCTGGTGTTTTCGAGTGACATTTCCTCTAAATAACACAGCTGTTACATAATGCAATTTTTTTTCATTTCACAGGTGGGGCAATGTTTGAGTTCTGTGATCCTTCAATATAAATACACTTCTTTGTGGTAAATGATTGACTTAAAATACAATTCACCCATGTAGCAGATCTGTTCATGGAGGTGAGCTACATGGATGTACTCAATTTACCCCAGTGTTTCTGCCCTGTGGGACTGATGTGTGTCAAAAGCCTCATGGCTCAAAGTCAACACTGTTTCTTAATCCTCTTAATTACAATTCATGTTTTCTTTGGTTGTCAATAACTTGTAATTGTGTTTTGAATGTCTCGCTGCTTCTGTCATGCAAGGTTCTTTAACAAAAGAGGCATTGGTCTCTATGGACATCCCCTGAATTAAGTAAAATATTAGACATGATGACATATGCAGTTGCCCTTGGATGAGGTTAGTAATGGAGATGTTGCCATCAGGATTCCATTACGCATTAATCAGAGATGGTGAGGACTCAGCAGCCTGTGTGTGTTTGTGTGAGTGTTTGTGTGTGTTTGTGTGTGTGTTTGTGTGAGTGTTTGTGTGTGTTTGTGTGAGTGTTTGTGTGAGTGTGTGTGTGTGTGCGTGTACCTCGGTGGTGAGGAGTGTGTGTGTTTGTGTGAGTGTTTGTGTGTGTTTGTGTGTTTGTGAGTGTTTGTGTGTGTTTATGTGTTTGTGTGTGTTTGTGAGTGTTTATGTGTGTGAGTAAAAACTGTTTTTTTGAATATAAACTACTCTCCCCCACATGTTATTGAAACATCAGACTATTTATCTCTGTTCAGTCATCCCCTTGTTTCTGTAACCTGGTTTCATTTTGGTAAGCAGGGCGGGGACGGATGTACATAAAGGGCTGGCAGATGACATAAAGGAATGTTATACTTTTAGATCTTAGATTTTTTTACACTTCCTGAACAATTCCATAGATTTTTAGCTAGATTAACTGAATTTCAGATTAACTGAGGTTTTTAAAATGGCTGTTTAAAGCCCATAGGTTTCCTGTGTGAGGAACCATTTAAAATCAAGTTGAAAAAATTTCAGTTGATCTTGACTGTATAGTACCTTATATCCAAACATCCCATACATTATATCATACAATAAACAAACAGTGATAAAATAATGTAAAGTGGATATTTTGGATGATTTCAAGAATAGAAAATCATATAATTAACCTTGTGTTTTTACTGTGCCCAAAATCAAATGTAAAAAAACATCAAACTGAAGGTACATAGATTCGCACAGTTTTTCGTAGGGTTTGAAATTAGTTAATTAACATTTACCTTTTGACTAATTAGCTAAAAGTCATATCCTTGTTCCTGAGAACAGACTGGTGTCTTCTGCCATCTGCAGTCAATGTGAAACACTTCAAACCAATGTATTGTTGAGTAAGACGTTTTGATTTAAAGCTATTGATTCTTCTGAGCATATTTTACTTCAAGTGGCTGGCCTGATGTGACCATGGAAATGATTTATCTACTAAAAATTCAATTGAGGATCTTGGTTTCCAAATTGGTTTTCTCTGCAGTTGTAATTATGACCAAGTATCTAGCCACGCTACATCAAACTGAGGTGTTATGTTGTGGTGATTACGGGGCTGGTGGCCACTGCCACATGTTGGCACCGCACCTGACAGATCTGGTAATGACCTCAGACACCCTGTCATCAGGCAACTAAGGAAGGCATTAAGTTCATCCTATTAAAACCCTGCCTGGTCAGCGGAGGACTGTGGGTCCTCTAAGGGTTGTCTCAGTGGTTGTTGGTGTGCTACCGCAGACACCTGACAGCAGGGTGACGAGGTCATGGCAGGGAGTAACCTCAACACCATTAGGGTTTTGATGTCTCATGAAAATGACAGGGTGGACCGTCTGCACTTATGTTTCACTTTAAAGGGATTGTCACGTCAACAGCCAGTCATAGGCCACAACAAGTCCCATAAACAAGATGGTTCAGGGTCTTGAGGCGTAACAGGCGCGCCAGTCAGACTCTGGGTTTTAGAATGTAGGATTCATTGGATGGAAACAAAAAGAGCAACAAAAAAAATTTTTTTGGGGAAGGCATTCATAGTTGGCCATTAACAATCAATTTGCCCACAAAATGATTGATTGTATAGCAGCATGATATGTTCTAGCTTGTTGCTTCTGGACTTAAAAATTATTTAAAATGGCTGACTCTAGACTCTTGTTGTGAAGTCTGGTAACATTAGTAATGTGCGAGCGTACAAGCCTACTTTAATAGCAAGTCAACATGCCATGTCGACTGTAGTGTACTTAGACGATTTAAGAGAAATTTCAGAGGGTTTTTATTGTCATTGTTATTATTAAAGGAAGTACCGTCGCTTTTAGAGAATTATAAAAATGAAGCTTACCAACCCATCTTTGACCAAAAGAGATGGAGATGGTGGACCATTGTTTGTGATGGTTTGTGAGGATATTTTCAGAAGATAGATAAGTACTAGCCTATAATATGCTTTATGTTATGCTGTACAAGATAGATTTAACGATGTAGTCTGTAATGTGTTGTTTAAAAAGTGAAAAAGAATTGTGAGAGCGAAAACCTAATTGCAGCAGACTGGTGTGGTCACTTTTACCCATGTGATTCTACTGACCTCTCGTGTCTGTCCGGATTATTAAAGTTGTGTTTTAGGTCGGACAAAGAACGTCACATAGACGTCATTTAGCTGTTGGTCCATCCACCTCCCCTTTTAAATGCTGAACGGAAGTTGGCGCCTGATTGGAGCGCGCAAACTCAAACGCTGCTTGAGCTAGATGTCAGGAAAGACAATTACAAGTAGTCGAAAGCAACAAGTGAAATTGCTCAGTTATTGAAAGTTATAATTGTTCTTCAGATGTATGGAAACGTTTTTGTAAGCGACCGTTGGCGTATCGTTCAACATCTAAAGCCAGGAAGAACGCTAGCTAACTACCCTGGTTAAAACGTTAGCAATTTAGTTCGTAAATTGCCATCCATTACTAAGCAGCTGGCAAACCAGCTCGTATACAATGCCTTGTGCTACACAGCTGTTTTTAGCACTGGCTACCTACTTATACTGAAAGTGAATATATTAGGGATTTAGTACGCTCGCTTTCAGTAACTAGTAAAGTTGCCCTGCTGTATCCAGGGAGTTGTTTGGCCATCACCCGACGATGACTTCTGTTTTGGTAAGCAAACAACATGGGGTGGAAATGGTCACATAGTGAGACAAATCCACGGCCAAGCGAGTTGTTGCGTAAACGTTTTCCCTCTACGTTGTCAGAATGACCCGACTCTGGAGAGGCATTTCAAGGGCCACAGGGACACAATAACCAGCGTTGACTTCAACTGCAATATGAAACAAATCGGTGAGTGTTGTAGCAAATTCACTGCCAGCTGACATGACTTCACAGTTACCGCAATATATGACAATATTGTTACTTAAAACTAACTGCCAACGGACTTTTTTTTTCTTTAGCCTGAATTTATCTGCATTTAATAGTTATGTAGCAATGGCTTTGACAACTACAGAAGAGTTACCACGTATACGTACACCAAAATCAACGGTTTCCAGTGGTTACCATCGCTACCCACTCTTTCTGATTGTCTCCAGCGACCGGTTCCATGGACTCCTGTCTGATGATCTGGAACATGAAGCCCCAGATGAGATCTTACCGCTTCGCGGGACACAAGGATGCCGTGACGTCAGTCCAGTTTTCTCCCTCCGGACACCTGGTGGCTTCAGCGTCCCGGGACAAAACTGTCCGTCTTTGGGTACCCAGTGTGTAAGTGACACAAACAGCATACAAGTGAGATGGGATTAAGAAAGTGGTGAGCGGCACAAAACGTTCCACTCTATGGTCGTAGTTCGGTTGGTTACGTCGTCCAGTATTTATGCCAAATAATGTCGCTAGGTGGCAGTGGCGTTGCATGTTGTTGTGCTTGTCGTGGTTTGCAGCGATTTTGAATCATGCAAGATTAATGTAGGTCAAAGTAAGGTTGTGAATAAATAAAAACGAGGAGAAAGCCTATGCCTCAACTCATTTACTCAACCATGGGGAACCCTTTTTGATGCCATGACCAGGTCATAAAGCAGTGCTTTCCAATCTCAGTCATGGAGGTCTGATTTATACTTTTTGTTGTTCTTCATGGACTGAAATCTAATCATGTTTATTATCATGTGCGAAGAGGAATTTAGTCTATGACTGGGCACAATCTTCTTGAGCTTGTTTAGCCACACAAACTCTCAGTACACACCTCATGGTAATTTTTTTGTTTTTTTTGTGGGAAATATGATTATTCTTTTTTGGGTGTAGTTACTTTTTAAATAAAGTGTGCACCTAACAAGAGGCTGTTGTTCATGGAGTTGGCAAAACAAATAACGGAGAAATTCATGACATTGTTCTGCCTTTGTTAGCATTACCTACTTTAAAATGTTAGACCTCTCCATTAGCGTCATCGCTAATGCCCACTCAGTGTTAAAGGTATGCTATTTGCACGCAAGACTGACACTCTCTCAACCTGTTCAGAAAGATACAGGAAATGGAATCCTTGATATCACTGGTTGTAATCCCTGAGCCTTCAAAGTGAGAAACAAAAATATTTTATGGCCTTAAGCAAGGCACTTAACCTGAATTGCAAAATTTGTCTGCTAAATTACTAAAATGTTAATGAAATAGTTGACAAAGGAGAAGAGGACACACGTGCTCTGGTCTGATGCTGTACTGAGCCATCACCTTCTATGAATTGATGAATTATAGAATAATCTCTTGTGCAATGAATGGGTTGAAAGTATGTGAATAATTGATTTGTCTGAAACGAGCTGGGAAGTCAGTGGTTGTGCTGGTATGTCCTAATTAGATCTGTTTTTTTCATTCACTCTGTTAGTTTTTTACATGTTTATCACATTTAATTTTATTGTGGATAGTGTATTAAAATGGGTTGTCAGATTTGTTTTTGGGAAGGTGGGGTTGCTTCGCAAAGTTTTGGAGTAACTGGAGCATGTTATCTGAGAACATGGTACCCCAGGGGATGACCTGCTGTTAACGTCTCCCACTGTCGATGCGCTGCCTTCCTGGATGACACACACACACACACACACACACACACACACACACACACACACACACACACACACACACACACAAACACACAACACTTTCTAAAATTCCTTTAAATATTCACACGATGAGTCTCTGTCAGGTCGCAGTTGAGTGTTGGAAAGATCCTGAGTCGTGGTTCACATGCAGGACCAGGAGGTTTTCCTGAATGAATCACCTTCACACCCTGGCAGATCATAATCTCTCCAACACTTGATGAAATATTCACATGATGAGTGTCAGTCCCGCTGCAGAGTGCTGGAGTGAAAACCTTGAGGGATCATGGGTAAGATCTTCATATGACAGACGTGTGAGGCTGCCACCAGCAGTAAAAAAAAAAACAGCAACAAAACAACAACGCAAACAGCCTTGTCTTTCATGCACCTACCCTTGTATTTTCCTCCTGGCGCTGACCTTGCTGATGGCAACATGAAAAAAACTGACCGACTGTGACATGTGGTTGTGTTACCTGTCACCAGCTGTACCGGGCCACTCTCAGGAAGACCGTTAGCTTATTATACTATAGGAATAGACACACTGTTTCCCGCCTTGTATAGCTTCTAGCTAAGCTCTGGCTGCAGACATTTTGTTTCGACTGCATGTTTTTTTTTTTTATGGGGTTGCCCTGCTTCCGAAACGCATTTCCCTCCCTGGACAGAGACACATGATTGGTTATTGATTATTGATTGACTCCCCGTGTCGTTCCTCAGTAAGGGGGAGTCTTCGGTGTTCCGAGCCCACACCGGAACGGTCCGGAGCGTCTGCTTCTCCGCGGACGGTCAGAACCTGGTCACCTCCTCCGACGACAAGACCGTCAAAGTCTGGACCGTCCACAGACAGAAGTTTCTGTTCTCACTCCACCAGCACATCAACTGGGTCCGCTGTGCCAAGTACGCATCCAAACACCCGTTATTTCCCTCAGAACTATGTCAGGAATGTTGCTGGCACTTTAAACCAATGTGTCTGAACCATGTCATGTCCCAGATGACCACAGGGTCTGTAGCTTCTGGATCTTAATGACCACAGGGTCTGTAGCTTCTGGATCTTAATGACCACAGGGTCTGTAGCTTCTGGATCTTAATGACCACAGGGTCTGTAGCTTCTGGATCTTAATGACCACAGGGTCTGTAGCTTCTGGATCTTGATGACCACAGGGTCTGTAGCTTCTGGATCTTGATGACCACAGGGTCTGTAGCTTCTGGATCTTAATGACCACAGGGTCTGTAGCTTTTGGATCTTAATGACCACAGGGTCTGTAGCTTCTGGCAAAAACCAATGTAGTATTTACTAATGTCAGTGTTTTCAGTATCCCAGCCCTTAGGTCCTCAAATGTTACCATGCGTTATTTTAATGTACGTTATTGTCTCCAGGTTTTCCCCGGACGGCAGGTTAATCGTGTCGGCCAGTGATGACAAGACCATTAAGATATGGGACAAGACCAGCGGAGAGTGCGTCCACTCCTTCTATGAGCATGGAGGGTGTGTGATGAATGGATGTACTACTGAAGGGCACCCTCTGCGTTTTTCTACTACTGTGGCTTGTTACCGCTACTGTATCCCAGTAATGTGTGTGTGTGTGTGTGTGTACATTCTGCTGTGTTCCAGGCATGTGAACTATGCAGACTTCCACCCCAGTGGGACGTGTATAGCTGCGGCCAGCACCGACAACACTGTCAAGGTCTGGGACATCCGGACGAATAAGTTACTGCAACACTACCAAGGTATCTTCCGCCTCGATGAAAAGAGGCACAGTTCAAAGCTGCACTAGGTAGGATTCTCAGATAAAACTAACAATTACAGCATTTTGTAATTACTCACCGTTAGAGAATGAAATTCAGAATAATAATATGAATAGCAAAGTTACCTGTTCCAAACAAAAGCACTAACTCTGTTATTGACTTAGGGTTCCTGGTTGCTTGCTATTGAGAGCTAGGCTAAGTCTTCTTTTGCTCCTTTGCAGTTTTTGTAGTGTTTGCTGTAGTAGACAGTGAAGGAACTGGCAGTTTGTGGTCCAGTGGCCGTATTCATACAGCATCTTAAGGCTAAAAGTAGCTCCTAACTTTCTAACACTTAATACAGTGTCCGTGTCAGTCCTAACTTTAGGACTCTTAGATTTTTAATCTAAGACTATTTCACAAAGCATTTTAGCACTTGACTTTCAGTCTGTGAATGTTAGGAGTAGTCAAGAGGACTCCCAAGTCACTAAGACCAGGTCACAAACCATCCTAAAAGGGCTGCTGCCGGCAATCCGCCTCGTAATCAGGTCGACATTTTAGAAACATTTAATGATACCTAGATTTTAAAAAGGTATCAGCTTAATTGCGAGTATAATGACCACAGTAGAGCTAGTCAGGGATGCAGTCACTCCACCAACAAACAGAAACAACACAGTAACCCCGGAGATCCAGGTTGTAACGACTCTACGCTACTCAGTCACAAGTTAAATGCAGCTATGCAGCGCAGATGAACTACATATATCTCAGTCATCTGTCAGTTGAATATTACATCAAACAATAGATGCCCACCCCAGACCCCATATCGTCTGAGAAATCCTCATTCACCAACTACAAATAAACAAAGCCGACTATATGGCCATAGCTGGACCACCCAGTGTAGTTGGTGCTGTAGATGAGACACATAATTACACAAATTATTACACCATCAAAAGATGAACGCACATTTATTTAAGAGCTGCCAGACATGTGTGAGGCTTTGGGCAATGTTCTGCTGGGAAACCTTGGATCCTGCCATTCATGTGGATGTTACTGTGACACGTACCACCTACCTGAGCATTGTTGCAGACCATGTGCACCCTTTCATGGTAACTGTATTCCCTGATGGCATTGGCCTCATTCAGCAGGATAATGTGCACTGCCACAAAGCAAAAATGGTTCAGGAATGGTTTGAGGAACACAACAAGTTCAAGGTGTTGACTTGGCCTCCAGATTCCCCAGAGCCAAGGAGGAAGGCCTGCCTTGCAGAAGGTGATTGGCTGGAACAGAATTCTCTGGAAAGTAGCGGCAGGCTCCAAAAATTATACATTGATTTTACTGGCACTGAACTTTGTTTTGCTAAACAACTTTTAGAGGGCCTCATCAGCTCACACAACATGTTTATAGGGGACAAAACCTTAGTTTTTTTTACTGAACAAATCTTGCCTTGTGCAGTTTTATTCATCAGGGGCTGTGATGGACAGTGATGATTTGAGACACAGCCTAACGTCGCCTTGGGCTGTAATGGGCCGTGGTGATATGAGACACAGCCTAACGTCGCCTTGGGCTGTAATGGGCCGTGGTGATATGAGGCACAGCCTAACGTCGCCTGGGGCTGTAATGGGCCGTGATGATATGAGACACAGCCTAACGTCGCCTTGGGCTGTAATGGGCCGTGGTGATATGAGGCACAGCCTAACGTCACCAGGGGCTGTGATGGGCCGTGGTGATATGAGGCACAGCCTAACGTCACCAGGGGCTGTGATGGGCCGTGGTGATATGAGGCACAGCCTAACGTCGCCAGGGGCTGTGATGGGCCGTGGTGATATGAGACACAGCCTAACGTCGCCTGGGGCTGTAATGGGCCGTGATGATATGAGACACAGCCTAACGTCACCAGGGGCTGTGATGGACAGTGATGATATGAGACACAGCCTAACGTCGCCTGGGGCTGTAATGGGCCGTGGTGATATGAGACACAGCCTAACGTCACCAGGGGCTGTGATGTACAGTGGTGATATGAGACACAGCCTAACGTCACCAGGGGCTGTGATGGGCCGTGGTGATATGAGACACAGCCTAACGTCGCCTGGGGCTGTAATGGGCCGTGATGATATGAGACACAGCCTAACGTCGCCTGGGGCTGTAATGGGCCGTGGTGATATGAGGCACAGCCTAACGTCGCCTGGGGCTGTAATGGACAGCCAAACCAGGACAAAGCGTGAACACCATTCCCTTGCCATAAAAACCTTTGAAAGCTCCCTTTTTCAAAACTTAAAATAACAATTGATATAACACTGGCTGTGAAGGATGGAGTGTGCTTTCTGAGGCTTCAGCCATTAAACCTTTATCTCTTGCCAGGCTGTTACACAGCAGTTAGGTTGCATAAACCCCATTATATGTATCCTGTAGCCAGCTTATTATGCAGCAGCTATAATTAACACAATGGAAGAAATGTCTCCTTCAGAGATGTGCCTCCACTCTCCTCCAAGTTAGGTCTTTTAGAAGTGTAGCATGAGAGGTGCAGAGATGTTCTGTACTGGTGGGAGCTTTTCTTTTTAGTCTCTTCTCTTTCTTATGTAAGTTGTTTGGTTTCTAAAAGATCCAATTTGGGTTTCTCACCTCGCTTGCCATGCTGTTTGACTTGTATTGTATTAGAGCCAGTTTTCTCTGTCAGGGGATTGCAGCCAGCAGTCCGTAAGGCTTCTTAAATGGAACGCTGTTAAGAGAGAGGACGTTGGGCACAGGAAGTTGGTGTGTTCCAGGTAAAGTCAGCATGTATTTATACCGTGCCAGGTGGCGATTGGTGCAGGGCGTCGTCGTGGACTACCGAAGGACAAATACACTGGGATTCAATGATGATTAAATGAAAAGGATGATAATTAAGTCTAGATGATTATTGGCTGAGGATCGGATGATGACTCCGTGGTGATCTGATGACTGGAGCCACCTGTCAAAGGCACTGGGAACCGTTGAGGGATGGAGCCATGATGTCACATCCTAGATGTCCCAAATGGCTCCCTGTTCCCCAATGCACCCTGGTCACAAGGAGTGCGCTCAGTTTGGCTTAAGGTGACATTTGTGATGCCAGTTACGGTACAAAGGTTAGAGATGTGCCCCAGCCGGTCGGTTGACTCATACCAATGGGCTTTCAGAGAAAGACTGGGCTGAATCCCCAAGTGACCAAGCATTAAAAAAAAAAAAAAAAAAAAAAAGCTGTGGCATATCAGACAAACTCCATGCTATGTCAGATATTATAAACTGAATGCAGATTGGCTAACGGTTGAGGAATATGGGCATGTGGCACGCATTCGACATCTGATTCGCTCTGTAGCTTGTTTATAACCGCAGTACAGCGTCTTCGGTGTTGGTGGTTATTTGTCTTCTGTGTCGTGCCTGAGAACAGCGGTCAGCCCTGGTATAATGACTGTGTACCACACACCCTCCGGCCTCATTGCTTCAGCCGCTCCCAGATGCTGTGTGTTCTACCAAGATGACCGTGATTATATAGGTTTAATAGATTGACTTGTGAATAATAGTGCGTTTATAGTAGTGCACAGTCTCCCGATGTAAAAGGTCTGGGACGGGGTCCCTGTTTTTACAGCCCTAAACGGATGTCCGGTTTGTGTGTTTTCTTTAGTGCACAGTGGCGTGGTAAACAGTCTGTCCTTCCATCCGGCCGGCAGCTTCCTCCTGACGGCCTCCAACGACTCCACGCTGAAGGTCCTGGACCTGGTGGAGGGACGCCTGCTCTACACTCTGCACGGACACCAGGTAGGGACACGCACACCTGCGTCACGGGCTGAACGAGGGCAGTGAAAGTGTACATGCTGGTTTCTCTCTCCACTGAAGGCTTTGTCCCTTTAAAAACTGAAGGCTTTGTCATCTGAAGCGCACGGCCTCGGACTGCCTCCTAGCGAGCGGCAGACCATGTTATCTACCTAGAGAGCGTGTAGATGTTTTCTCTTATTCCTTTCCAATATTAAGTTTAGCTTGTGATTATGGCTTTGCCATTTTGCTGCAACTCCCAGGACGCTCGGGAGCGTTGAAGATGGAGGTGTTTCTACCAGTGTCTTGCCAAGCCATTCTGGTTATTATACTGCTCACTCAAGCCGGAAGTACTCGCCAGAATATGCGCACTCAGGGGAGAATGCGTTCACAGATCAACAACCCCTATTGAGCTTGCAGACGTGATCCACCAGATGGAGTCACTAGAGCGCCAGAAGATGAGTCAACCCTGTCTGACACACACCCCAGCCATAACATTATGACCCCTGACAGGTGAATAACACTGATACACCCCAGCCATAACATTATGACCCCTGACAGGTGAAGTGAATAACACTGATACACCCATCAGCCATAACATTATGACCCCTGACAGGTGAAGTGAATAACACTGATACACCCCAGCCATAACATTATGACCCCTGACAGGTGAAGTGAATAACACTGATACACCCCAGCCATAACATTATGACCACTGACAGGTGAAGTGAATAACACTGATACACCCCAGCCATAACATTATGACCCCTGACAGGTGAAGTGAATAACACTGATACACCCATCAGCCATAACATTATGACCCCTGACAGGTTAAGTGAATAACACTGATACACCCATCAGCCATAACATTATGACCCCTGACAGGTTAAGTGAATAACACTGATACACCCATCAGCCATAACATTATGACCACTGACAGGTGAAGTGAATAACACTAATACACCCATCAGCCATAACATTATGACCCCTGACAGGTGAAGTGAATAACACTGATACACCCCAGCCATAACATTATGACCACTGACAGGTTAAGTGAATAACACTTATAATCTCGTCATCATGGCACCTGTCAGTGGGTGGGATATATTAGGCAGCAAGTGAACATTCTGTCCTCAGAGTTGATGTGTTAGAAACAGGAAAAATGGGCCAGCGTAAGGATCTGAGCGACTTTGACAAGGGCCAAATTGAGACGCTATAGACGACTGGGTCAGAACATCTCCAAAACTGCAGCCCTTGTGGGGTGTTCCTGGTCTGCAGTGGTCCAAGGAAGGAAAAGCGATGAACTGGTGTCAGGGTCATGGGCGGCCAAGCCTCTGATGCACATGGGGAGTGAAGGCTGGCCCATGTGGTCCGATCCAACAGATGAACTACTGTAGCTCAAATTTCTGAAAAAGTTAATGCTGGTACTGATAGAAAGGTGTCCGAACACAGTGCGTCTCAGTTTGTTGCGTACAGGGCTGCATAGCCACAGACCAGTCAGGGTGACCATGCTGACCCCTGTCCACTGCCGACAGCGCCCACAAAGGGAGTTTGAGCTTGAGAACTGGACGGAGCAATGGAAGGAGGTGGCCTGGTCTGATGAATCACATTATCTTTTACATCACGTGGATGGCCGGGTGCGTGTGCATCGCTTTCCTGGAGAACACATGGGACCAGGATGCACTATGGGAAGAAGGCAAGCCAGCGGATGTTTTGGGCAGTGTTCTGCAGGTTCCTGCCATTCATGTGGATGTTCCTTTGACACGTACCACCTACCTGAGCATTGTTGCAGACCATGTGCACCCTTTCATGGCAACGGTATTCCCTGATGGCATTGGCCTCTTCAACAGGATAATGCGCCCTGCCACGAAGCAAAAATGTTGCAGGAATGGTTTGAGGAACACAACAAGTTCAAGGTGTTGACTTGGCCTCCAAATTCCACAGATTTCAATCCAATCGAGCATCTGTGGGATATGCTGAACAAACAAGTCCGATCCATGGAGGCCCCACCTCGCAACTTACAGGGCTTAAAGGATCTGCTGCTAACTTCTTGGTGCCAGATACAACAGCACACCTTCAGAGGTCTAGTGGAGTTCATGCCTCGACGGGTCAGGGCTGTTTTGGCGGCAAAAGGGGACCTACACAATATTAGACAGGTGGTCATAATGTATTGGCTGATTTGGTGTATACCCATACGCATATTTCAACACACACACACACACGCTAGAACCTAAATTTTCACACTCTCCATATACACTCATGCATCTGTTAATTGCTGACCTGTTGCTACCCTGGGAAGGCTACATAAACCTAAAGTACAGCGAACCCCTACGAATATTTGCTGTGCTAGTATTCCCTGTATGTAGGGCTGTCACAATTGACATTTTAGTTGATGATTAATTGTGGCACAAATAATTGCGATTAAAAATGTAATTGTTAATATTGTTAATTGTATGCCACTATTACAGTGTAAGCCTAATAATATTGTGGGCCTAAAAATTCACATGTTGGAGCTGGAGATGGTTCTTCAGATTAATGGCAATTCACCGCCTCTAAATTATTGGGCTCTTTCATTAAGACCAAAAACTGCCCAGGGCGGTTTCACTTAGGAACTACCACTTAATGTTGGTAACGAATGCTGTTCACAAAACGCAACTACAAAGCCATAACAATTCCACTACCCTGCGCATTATCACGTTTCACCTCTCGCTCTCCTGCAAATATCGCGTAGTTATTGGAAATAGCCTTCCTCATTTAGAAAAACGTTTCAGCGCTCATTTAATTAATTAAGTTAAAAATGGCAGATTCATTTTATTTTCAAATGTTAATATGCAATGGGTCAACATATTTTTGTCCATGCATTTTAATGCATATTTTCTAATTAGGAAATTACAAAATTCTACTTAAAATATTAGTAGAAATTTTCTACACACTTTTTTTTTTTGTCTTTCAGAGTTGATGCAAAAAATAGACTGAAAAGCGTTTGTCTAACTATTGTTAACTTGGTATCAGTATGTTTAAACATGAACTATAATGTGGCTAAATTTCATGGTGGTGCGTTGGTGCAGAACAATTCTAAAATAGGTTTAAGAAGCAGAAGTGTCCATTAATGATCTGAGTCCATAACTTTCTGCAGAGCTGTCAAATGCTCTTCCACTCCCAGGCCCTGGACATCCTGACTGATGGAAACAGAAACATCTTCATTCCAGACAGATCGTCTTCATTCCAAAATCATGTTTCCATTGTGCAAAAAGATAATTGCCATCTGACTCAAATAATTGCAATCAGGCAATTATGTAATACGCTGTTCCAAAAAATTCAGTGAACATGTAATCATCACAGTGTAACACCAAGTCAAACTTCAGGAATATCAATCTGTCCGGTTAGGAACCATAAGTGATTGCCCTGGAGAGGCAACCACAAGACAACTTCCAAAAGGGGAAAGGTTTTGCAGGTGGTGGCCACAGACAATTGCTCTCTCCTTATCCTTCCTGACTGATTCTTCTCTAGTTTTGCTAGTGTCCTCGTCACTACTGGTAGCATGAGGTGGTACCTGGAGCCCATTCAGGTTACACAGGCAGTCCAGCTCCTCCAAGATGGCCCATCATACATGCCCTCGCACAAAGGTTTGCTGTGTCTCCCAGTACAATCTCAAGAGTATGGATGAGATACCAGGAGACGGCCGTTACCCAAGGAGAGCTGGATAGGGCTGTAGAAGGACATCTACCAGTAGGACTGGTATCTGCTCCTTTGTGTGAGGAGGAACAGGAGGAGCACTGCCAGAGTCCTACAAAATGACCTTCAGCGGGCTACTGGTGTACCTGTTTCTGACCAAACTTTCAGAAATGGACTGGGACCAGTGCTCACAGCCCAGCACCGTGCAGCTTGATTGGCATTGGCCAGAGAACACCGGATTTGGCAGGTCCGCCATTGGCGCTCTGTACTCTTCACAGATGAGAGCTGGTTCACATTGAGCACATAACAGATGTGAAAGTCTGGAGACGCCGTGATGAACGTTATGCTGCCTGCAGCATCATCCATCATCCAGCATGACCAGTCTGGGGAGGCATATCCTTGGAGGATTGCGAGGTGTCCCTTTGGTTGATGCCTGGCAATGTGGGTGGATTGATTTCCTGCCTGTTGGGACCTGTCCAGGGCCTCCCCCGGGTAGGGCCACAGTGTCACCGAACCCCCCCCCGTCTCAGTTCCAAGGTGTTACGCTGCTATATTATTGTGCTGGGGGATATGAGGAATGCACTACTAACTTTTCTCAGTCTCCTCCAGTTTAAAATTTTAGGAGGAGATGAGGTCCTGGTCCACACCTGCGGATTACCTGGTTTGGGGGGCCCATTGCTGTCCCCGTCCTTGTCCACCTGGTCATACTTCTGACCTAGTCTAAAATCAAATAGACTCAGGATTTAGCTCAGAGAAATGTATTTATTATTCCCATTGGACTCTTAATATCTCACCCGGCACAGCCAGAAGAGGACTGGTCACCCCTCTGAGCCTGGGTCCTCTCTAGGTTTCTTCCTAAAATTTGGCCTTCTTAGGGAGTTTTTCCTAGCCACTGAAATTCAACACTACTCTTGTTTGCTCCTTGGGGTTTAAGGCCGGGTGTCTCTGTAAAGCACTTTGTGACAACTGCTGTTGTAAAAAGGGCTTTATAAATAAATTTGATTGTGCAATCAGTCAATCAGACCTCAATGTGCTAGCTAACGGTATCCTGACTGCAGTTCAGTACCGGGATGAAGTCCTCAGACTCATCGTCAGACCTTACGCTGGTGCAGTGTGCCCTGGGTTCCTCCTGGTGCAGGACAATGTCCAGCCTGTGGAGAGTGTGTAGGGGACTTTTGCATTGATGCCATTGACTGGCCATCATGTTCCCCCAACCTGAATCCAATTGAGAACCTTTGGGACATTACGTATTGTTGTAGCCAAGTAGCACCGTATGTTCCAGTAGTGTCCAGACTTCCAGGACACCATCTGCTGTCTAGTCAGGAGTATGCCCAGACGTTATCGGGAGTGTGGGGTCCATACACACTACTGAGTCACATTGAGTTGCAGTGATGAAATTCATGCCAGTGGAACGAACAACCTATAATTTCAATTGTTTACTTTTATTTTCGGTGTGAGTTTGAATCCAGTCGGCTGGTGATTTTGGTTTCCACTGACCGTTCTTGCGTCATTTTGTTGTCAACGCAGTAAAGATTTTGGTCTGGGATCAGCTCCGGGAGAACTTAAGAGACCACTGCACCTTTTTCTTCCCTTTTCAAAAAAGTTGAAAAGGAAAATTTTTAGTGAGGAACAGAAGCGTTCAATTTGCAATGGTCTCCTAATTTTAACCCTTCTGTTCCTCACTCAAAACATTCCTTTGGCTTTTTTTGGAAGGAAAGAAAACAGTGCAGTGGACTTATCTTCACAGAGGCCCGACGTGTGATTTTAGTGTTCCCTTAGTATTATTGAGTAGTATTATTGTGACAGCCCTGCCTGTATGTATCTGATTTGACTCCACATGAACACCAAGTGGAGACATTGGTTTCTAATGTTCCAGTAGTGTTCAGTCATCACATTGGTTGTTACGTCCCGGTAGTGTTCAGTCATCACATTGGCCGTTACGTCCCGGTAGTGTTCAGTCATCACATTGGCTGTTACGTGCATCAAGGTCAGCCACCTTCTGTTAATGTGGAGCAGCACCTCCCTGGCCTCTGCTCCCTGGCCTGGCCTCTGCTCCCTGGCCTGGCCTCTGCTCCCTGGCCTGGCCTCTGCTCCCTGGCCTGGCCTCTGCTCCCTGGCCTGGCCTCTGCTCCCTGGCGTGGATCTGTAATCTTAAGGCCTTGTGGTGGTTTTCCGTTTTGCTCTGTCCTAATTTAGGCCAAAAAAGAAATGCTATGTATTGATGTTGGGCGAGTTTCCATTTTTAGTCATGTTTGAATGATCCCTGCGAAGTGTATTTTAGAAATGTCAAGGAAGCCGCCTACCCGCAATGAGTCATACTGAGAGCAAGATAATGTCCTCCATCTCTCCTCACTCCATGGCTGTTCTCGTGCTCTGAGAGGGGGGGACTGGGAAGAAGTGGAGGAGGGAGAGAAGGAGAATCTCCTCAGTCACTCCTTGGGAATATTGCAACACTCCTGGTTTCCTTGTAAAAACCAACTGGATCAGAAAGCTCTTCCCAATGGCTTGTGTTTTTAAAGGTGGCTTTACCCTCCTGTTGGATGCTCACCATGTTGCCTTATCTGTCTGATCTGTGTGTCTCCCACCTGTCTCTTTCAATCTGTCTCTGTCTGTCTCCGTCCATCTCTCTATCAATCTATCAGTCTATTCACCTCTTTGTGTCTCTCCGTCCATCTCTCCTCTCTCTCTCTTTCTTGTTCTATTTGTCCATCTTGCCTTCTTTCTATTGTCTTTATTTCTCTCTCTTTTTTCTTTCTCTCCATCTGTTGCAAACTGATAAAGATTTTTATGGATACCCTGGACAACGTGACTGGTGTATTACTGACTGGTGTATTACTGAGACTGAAGAATGAATGTTAAAGTGGTACTGATAGCGTTTTAATTAGTTTGAAGATATGAATCAGACCATGTCCAACATATAGTATGTACAGTCTATAATCAAATAACTTAGTTGTATCAGTTTGTTAATAAAAGACAACTGCATTATTTTTCTGCCTCCAGTCATTTGGCTGCTGCCCTGTTTCCAAATAATATTTAGGTAAAAAAAACAAGGAAATGTGGGACAGAAGCCTTCATTTACAGGCATGCTGTGGGAGTGCCATGTTGACGGCCAACTACAAGCTGACAAAATGTGAGAGTTTTTAATTTGTCATAACGTTGTTACCACATTAGACCCTGTGTTGTTCAGGGTGTTGGAGCCAGAGAAAGTGTTATCCATAAAAAGCGCAACCAGGTGGTATTCGCTGAGCCCAGAAGTAATCCAGACATAATTGCTGAACCAGGAAGTACTTGCCAGCACATGCATGCTGGGAGGGGTGTGCGTTCGACAATCAAAAAGTCTGAGCACCAACAAGGCCCTGCCCTGTGCAAGACCTTCAGGATTGTTGCCATGTTGTGACCAGTATACAAACACCTAGCTGCTATGACACATCAATAAGACGGTGTCATAGACTGCTACGCCCCTTGGGCCACAAAAACACATTAAGCCGGACCTGCGTACAAGCCCTAAAATCCAGTTGTAATTCAGAAGTAGTGTGAAATGCCCTCATGAACAATGGGCAATTGGTGGCTATTTTTTCTTGGCCCTCCCTGGGTTCTGCCACAAACAAATGTCTGGCATTGTTTGCGAACTCACAGAAAGGGTTGTATAGGCCCACACCAGAGGGGTGTACTACGAAGGGTGTTCAACCTGCTCAGATTTAACTTGGGGTTATCAAGGAAAGTCAGTGTTGACAAATCTGATTGCTTGAAGTGGTGTTAAACGGTAATACGATGATGATTTAGATGTTTGTTAGTTGACTCACTGGAGTTTGAGTCAACTAAAAGGGGTGCGTTTGGCAACGCAAGCTGAGTTTTTGCACAATGGCTCATGCTCCATCTTCTTTTCCGGAAGAATGCACGTTTATATAGAAAGGATATGAGAAGTTTAAAGAAACACTGTGGCGGCCAACAAAGACAGGGAGGGTTGTTGGCTGCGTAGTGCTGACCCAGTAAATTCGTAAGAGCAGTGTTCTTGACATATGTTCTCTTGTTTGGCTTACAGACTCTTCTTTTATTTGTAGTATGATTGAGATGTATGGACAAGTAAAATAGCGTATCTAAATATGTGAAAACAAGATGATTCAGTTATGGCCTACACATGGGCTACACCTCTGAAATTGACTCATTACTCACTGTTAATTAAGATTTACTCCGTAAAACACCTGTGTTGTTACCAAGGACTACCTGAATGAATGTAATGATCAAATACCTAAACATTAATGCTGTGAAATGACATCCTATTCACATAACCCCCCTCATGTTCTCCCAGTGGTTCTCATGGGAATATGCGTATGGTCAATCACACTAATCACCCCTCAGGATTCCTATGGAAAAAGTGTTCTGTATATAGCCTAGGCCCAGCCTAAGCATATTAAAAATAGACCAAGTATTTTTTGCTAATTACTTAAGAACGCTTAAATGGCCAGGGAACACAACAAATACATCAAGCAGTTTAGTGAGAGCTACCACCTTGTGAACTGCACGGCATATCCTACAGTATTCTGATCACTGCACGGCATAGCCTACAGTATTCTGATCACTGCACGGTATAGCCTACAGTATTCTGATCACTGCACGTCATTCTTGTTCAAATGTTCAGCATCCCAGATGAAATACATGAAATGTCCACTGGCAAAATATCACAAAGCACGACACACTGCTCAACATGAGCGCATTACTCCGGCGAGTGGCATTGGAGACGTCTGGCCCTAGAATCCGGCAAATATACGGAATTCTGTCAGTTGAGGATCGATGTCTTTATTAGAGAACATCATCGGGGTACGCTCAACATCATCGGGGTACGCTCAACATCATCGGGGTACGCTCAACATCATCGGGGTACGCTCAACATCATCGGGGTACACTCAAGTTACTCGGCTTCTAAGCACCCTAACCCTGCGGAGTAGGCCTCTCAGAATCCATCCAACAATGTTGACTGGGTCTTCCAAACGTGCCAGCCTTTTTGTGGGCGGAAGGGCGGTGCTTCTGTTGGGTAACATCAAGTTAACCATGAAGGTAACCTGCTCTAAGCGGTTTAGAGATGCAGCGTTAATTGACATGAAAGCATACCTCGGGTAAAACATATTTACCTTTCGTGGTACTGGTTAATCGGGAATTGACACCCGACGTCTGTACATGAGCCTGATTGAATCCGGTGTATTTTGGGTTTGGCATTCAGCTGCAAGACAGTTTTGTCTCAGCCAAGGGCCAAGAGATGTTTATGGCCATGATTCTTATTTTGTTTTCCTAAGTCTTCATCCATAACAGTTATATGGTTATCATGTCAGCTCTACCCCTCAGGTCCTCATGCTGACCCCCATCGTGTCTGTTTGTCTCATTCAAGGGCCCGGCCACCTGCGTTGCATTTTCTAGGACTGGAGAATACTTTGCCTCTGGAGGAGCTGATGAACAGGTGAGACTGGACAGTACTACGGGACAAACTAAAACTGTCGGATGCATTAACCTGAACTCTCATTTGTTTTAGTGTACTAAGCCTTTCCTTTACGCGGGTGTTTGGTAAAGAGAGGTGTAGACAGACCGGGAAGACACGAGGCATGCTCCCAGAGTCAGTGAGCGTCTCCACCTGCTATCTCGAATTCTCTGTCGCCACGTGATGTAGAATGGCAGGCTGTTGTTCCTGGGAGAACACACACACCCTCAGCTCTCTGGGAATTCTCAGCCACACCAACTGACAGTTTAAGACAGAGAGAAGAGCAGGAATTGAGAATGGGAAAGCAGTGACATTCTCATTTAAAGCCGTTAACAGGCAGTTCAGTTGAAGCCTTTTCAGTTGAAGCCATTTCTAGCTAGTTTAGTTAAAGCCATTACTAGCTAGTTTAGTTAAAGCCATTACTAGCCAGTTTAGTTAAAGCCATTACTAGCCAGTTTAGTTGAAGCCATTACCAGACAGTTCAGTTGAAGCCATTTCTAACCAGTTCGGCCGAAGCCATTTCTAACCAGTTCGGCCAAAGCCATTTCTAACCAGTTCGGCCGAAGCCATTTCTAACCAGTTCGGCCGAAGCCTTTTCTAGCCAGTTCGGCCGAAGCCTTTTCTAGCCAGTTCATTTGAATCCATTACTAGCCAGTTCAGTTGAGAGATGAAAAACTATTGAAAGATTGAAAAACAAGCTCTACCTTTTCAGGCTTGTGGTAGTGCTCTCAGACCTGACCATCATAACACAATGTTCTAAGCTTCAGAATTCTGCCCTGTGACAGTTGATGGTGTGGAAGACGAACTTTGACACAGCTGACTACGGAGAGGTGTTACGATTACGACATACTGCTCCATGCGTGGACCGAGGAGGTGTAGGAAGCACAGCTTTCCCTGAAGACTCTGGGAGCTCCCTGCTCCACAGCCAGGTACACTAATCACGCCTTGGAATGATCGGAATTGCTCCTCAGATCTAAAGAATGTTGTGCAATTGTGTGACAGGAAGTGATCTGTTTCAGGCCCTAGGCTAGATCAGTGTCCAAAATGGTGCCCTCCACATAGTGAACTCTTTCAGGCCAGACTGCTGTGGGGAATCGGATGTCATTTGAGAATAATGCCTAGTGGTTGAGACTTCCTCTTCACCCCATCAATCAACCTTTAAAGACCAGTGGACAGCTGCTATGTCGCTGAGAGGTTGTACCTAGACAAGCTTGCTTGCCCTCCCTGCCTTGTGGTCTCATTTCCCAGACTCTTTGGATTACCAACTCTGTCTTTGCTCATCGAGATATCCTCACACAGGTAAATCCCTTCGCAATAGATATGAGCCAGCCAGACCCATGTATCATTGCTATTATCAATGGTAAATCTTAGCCTAGCTTATAGGTTATTGTCAACTCTGGGTCTTCATCCTAGCCTATAGATCTTTATTAACTGTGGATCTTGGCCTAGCTTATAGATCCTTATCAATGGTGGATCTTAGCCTAGCATATAGATCATTAACAACAATGTATCTTTTAATTACTATTATTGTAGTTTTTTACTCAGTTTTTCTTGCCTCCCATTAGTTTTTTATATCAATTTGCCATTACAGCCCTGTCTCATTGCAACAATTCCAGTACAGTATATACAAGGCATTTTCCTTCCAAGCATGTCTCACTAAGCCGTTCTAGTTCTGATCACCCTGCTTGCTCAACCAGGACGTTTTGGCTGATACATGTGTGGTTGAGGGCAACACATTCCCCAGCATAACAACAATGACTCCAGGCACCCGTCCTACTGCAAGTAGTTACCAGAACACGGAGTGGAACTCACCTCTGTCCACTTTAAGCAGCGCTGAGCCAAAGTGTCACCCTGTGCTGGACCCCTGGGCAGTGCCTTCATACATTGCTGGTATGCGGCATTGATGCAGATGTACTGCATGACAATGACTTAGACTACTGTGCAAATCCAGGGGCCCCTTTTCCACTGGATCTTTGCCTAGCTTGTAGCTCAATATCACCACTGGATCTTTGCCTAGCTTGTAGCTCAATATCACCACTGGATCTTTGCCTAGCTTGTAGCTCAATATCACCACTGGATCTTTGCCTAGCTTGTAGCTCAATATCACCACTGGATCTTTGCCTATCTTGTAGCTCAATATCACCACTGAATCTTTGCCTAGCTTGTAGCTCAATATCACCACTGGATCTTTGCCTAGCTTGTAGCTCAGTATCACCACTTGCCTATCTTGTAGCTCAATATCACCACTGGATCTTTGCTTATCTTGTAGCTCAATATCCCCACGGGATCTTTGCCTATCTTGTAGCTCAATATCACCACGGGATCTTTGCCTAGCTTGTAGCTCAATATCACCACTGGATCTTTGCCTATCTTGTAGCTCAATATCACCACTGAATCTTTGCCTAGCGTGTAGCTCAATATCACCACTGGATCTTTGCCTAGCTTGTACCTCAATATTACCACTGGATATTTGCCTAGCGTGTAGCTAATCACCGTTGATTCTTTGTCTAGTGCGTAGCTCATTATCACCATTGGATGTTAGTCTAGCGTCTAGCACATTATCACCAGTGAATCTTAGCCTAACGTCTGGCTCATTATGACGTGTAGGTCATGTTAGCCTAGCGCGTCGGCCCTGTTAGCCTAGCATGGGGGGCCAGTATTACTCAAACTAGATTGCACTGGATGATACTTGGTATGTTGTTACTGTATGTGTATGCATTTTGTGTTGCAGAATTGATTTCAGTGCGTAAATTAGACTATGAAGAATAAGCTTTGAAGAGTCATATATCTGTGTCAATGTAATGACAATAATATATTGCAATCTCATTCTCTCTTTGCTCTAAGCCTAAAGGTAAACACCCCTCAGTACTTTACTGGTTAGTAACTAACGTATATGACCGGATTTAATTTCCTTTTTCAAATGGAAAGGAAGAAAGTTCCATATTCTCTCTTAGGCGTTTTTTATTGTCATAATTAGTTTAGTTTTTTTTTTTTTTACAATGAATTTTTATTACACCACACTGATATGGTATGAGGAAAGGAGTAGCTCGGTGAATTAGACTGGAACCGTCCCCCTGGCACCGACTGAAGAAACCATCAGAAGAAACCGTGTCCCAGTCTGATTCAGTGTCTGATTACAGGGAGATGACAAAAACCCGAAGTGTTCTGGCCCTTTTGGACCCGCCATGTTTACCCATTACATTATCTTTTTATTACCACTATGCAAGTAGCTGGGTTTTTGCCTAGTTCTTGGTAACTCAGTAATGAAGAGAGGGAGAGACACTAGCTAGGTTAACATTCCTGCTCTGATTCAGACCCTAGAATGAGTACAGATGGCAGCAATGGATTGCATAAGTCAGTGTTTCTCTTTTAATCATTCGTTAGCCATGGATCACTGTGAAACATTTGAGATGATTCTTCTTTCGGGCAGAGGACACATTGTCGTGATCCAACCGACAACTACAACACGTCACCAACCAAGCAAGTGGGTGAACAAATGAGAGCCACGAGCTGCCGCTTTGGCTGTCCTCCCCCTGGGCTGTAGAGCTGTAGAGCTTCCAAGATGGCCTCCCCCTGGGCTGTAGAGCTGTAGAGCTTCCAAGATGGCCTCCCCCTGGGCTGTAGAGCTGTAGAGCTTCCAAGATGGCCTCCCCCTGGGCTGAAAGAGCTGTAGAGCTTCCAAGATGGCCTCCCCCTGGGCTGTAGAGCTGTAGAGCTTCCAAGATGGCCTCCCCCTTGGCTGTAGAGCTGTAGAGATGGCCTCCCCCTGGGCTGTAGAGCTGTAGAGCTTCCAAGATGGCCTCCCTGGACCTCGTCTGCACAGTCCGTCACGATGGAGGTGGTGCAGAACTAGACTACCTCTCATTCAGGTTGTCCAGGAAACATCCCAGAGGTCCAGCTGGTTGTTACCTGTTATTTATTCAACTGTTTTTCTTATCGATTCATTTGCCTCGGTTTGATAAGCCTCCCCATATTCAGATGGCACAGAGTGGATGATCATCGAATAAATGAACTTGTGCATGTTATGCCGGTCGAAACCATGGTGCAAACCAAATGGTGGATTGAAACATGGGGAGATTGTTTTATTATCAATTAGGTGGCTCTTACAGTGAGACAGTGACCCCATCCACACAATGAAATGGTAAATCGTCCACAAAATCACCGTTTTGGAGTCTGTTTTTGGATTGTACTACCATTTAGCTGATTTGAGGAGGGTGTGGGATCTCAATGCTCTGGAAGGATTCTTAATGGAGGAACGCTCCAAGATCCCTTCCAGTGTGTTCTTCAATCTCATAAAAAATATATCGGAATAGGCTGAGTACCCTGCAAGCAGGGAGGGGGGAGGTGAGGGGGGGAGGGGGCTGCCTCTCTTCCCTATATAGTGCACCATGTTTTCTCCCAGGGTCTTCATACGTCTCTTGTTGAACATAGGGTACTATACGTACAACAGGGTGCTATTTGGGACATAGAGCGTCATAGCCGGACCTGCTGGTCTGAGGTACTAAGGGTTTAGTTTGTCTACTCCACCTCCCCAGGCCCCGTGGTCTCTTCCCATCTCTCTTTTAACCCACCCTCTCTTGCTCCTGTCTGTCTTTCTCGCTCTTCCCTTTTGCCTTTATTTTTCCATCTCTCTCTCTCTCTCATTCCTCCCATCTCTCTCAGCCCTTTACATTCTACATCTCCATATTTATCTCTTACTTCTGTCTTCATCTCTTTCTAAAGTATCTGATTCAGATATCCTCTCTCTTTCTCTCTTTAAGGTTGCAGATCTGTACTACACAAGAGTTACTGACAAGGCCAACGCAGAGAGATGGGAGGGTGGACTGGGGAGATGGGAGGACTGGGGAGATGGGAGGACGGACTGGGGAGATGGGTGGACTGGGGAGATGGGAGGACTGGGGAGATGGGAGGACTGGGGAGATGGGAGGACGGACTGGGGAGATGGGAGGACGGACTGGGGAGATGGGAGGACTGGGGAGATGGGAGGACGGACTGGGGAGATGGGAGGACTGGGGAGATGGGTGGACTGGGGAGATGGGAGGACTGGGGAGATGGGTGGACTGGGGAGATGGGTGGACTGGGGAGATGGGAGGACTGGGGAGATGGGAGGACTGGGGAGATGGGTGGACTGGGGAGATGGGAGGACTGGGGAGATGGGAGGACTGGGGAGATGGGAGGACGGACTGGGGAGATGGGTGGACGTGGCATTTCTTCAGTTCTGGGTCTGTGTTCTTTAAGTACTGGCTCCCTGGATCTGTATTTTTTTTTTTTGTACGGGTTCCCTAGGTCTGTGATCTTTTAGTTCTGGGTCTGTGTGTTCCTTTAGTATTGGGTCCCTGGTTCTGTGCGTACCTTTAGTACTGGGTCCCTGGGTCTGAGTGTTCCTGTAGTACTGGGTCCCTGCTGTATGTTCCTTTAGTACTGGGTCCCTGGGTCTTGTGTGTTTTTTAATACTGGGTCCCTGATTCTGTGTTCTGATATTGCCGAGTCCCTGTGTCTATGTTCTGATAGTATCGTGTCCCTGGGACTGTGCGTTCTTTTAGTTATACTATTGTGTGGTTGTGTAGACTGTAGACCTGAGTGTGGTTTGGTTGTTCCTCTTCCTCTAATGATGTTTTAATTTAGTGGCTGATATGTATTTTTAATGACAGCCTTTTGTCTGTCGGTTTGGAAGACTCTACGGCATGTGCCCATGTTGTGAGGGTGTGTGTCCTGACAGCGATGTTTTACTTGTGTACAATCTTCTGTCTAACCCTGTAAGTATACAGCACTTCAGTCTGGAATCCAGATGCAACAACAACCTTGACTATAATTATCCGATTTATTTGGTTTTTGGTTTTATCTTTATCAGGCACTCTTATCCAAAGCCTATTGCAAGAACAAGTGCCATGAGCACAGAAATTGTCCAAATGTTTGGCTCTGGGACTCAAACCAGCGGTTTCACATCGAGGCTGGTGGGTGGTGGGTGGGGTTAGCGGTTTCACATCGGGGCTGGTGGGTGGTGGGTGGGGTTAGCGGTTTCACATCGGGGCTGGTGGGTGGTGGGTGGGGTTAGCGGTTTCACATCGGGGCTGGTGGGTGGTGGGTGGGCTTAGCGGTTTCACATCGGGGCTGGTGGGTGGTGGGTGGGGTTAGCGGTTTCACATCGGGGCTGGTGGGTGGTGGGTGGGGTTAGCGGTTTCACATCGGGGCTGGTGGGTGGTGGCTGGTGGGTGGGGTTAGCGGTTTCACATCGGGGCTGGTGGGTGGTGGCTGGTGGGTGGTGGCTGGTGGGTGGGGTTAGCGGTTTCCCATCGGGGCTGGTGGGTGGTGGGTTGGGTTAGCGGTTTCCCATCGGGGCTGGTGGGTGGTGGGTGGGGTTAGCGGTTTCCCATCGGGGCTGGTGGGTGGTGGCTGGTGGGTGGGGTTAGCGGTTTCACATCGGGGGTGGTGGGTGGTGGGTGGTGGGTGGTGGGTGGTGGGTGGTGTTAGCGGTTTCACATCGTGGGTGGTGGGTGGTGGGTGGGGTTAGCGGTTTCACATCGGGGCTGGTGGGTGGTGGGTGGTGCTTGTCTATGTGTGCCAACAGGACGTGTGCGCGTGGGATCCTGCGTGCATACGCATACATCAGCGTGAGTGTGCAGGCACGTGTGTGTTTGATCCAGCCTTTTTCTACCCGTGTGTGTGTGTGTGTGTGTGTTTGATCCAGCGTTTTTGTACCCTAGTTTATCTGCGTGTGTGTGCGTTTTTCTACCCTTGTGTGTGTGTTTGTGTGTGTGTGCAGGCACGTGTGTGTTTCATCCAGCATTTTTCTACCCTGGTGTGTGTGCACCTCCTTCCTGGAGCTGACTGGCGGATCATCTCTCTCTGATCACCTCCTGGTTAATCTCCCCCAAACTCCACAGCTGGGTCTTCTCTCTTTCACTCTCTCGCTTTCTTTCCCTCTCTGCCTTTTTGTCTCTAAATCAATCTCTCCCTCTCTTTGTCTCTCTCCTCCCCTCCCTCTCTTTGTCTCTCTCCTCCCCTCCCTCTCTTTGTCTCTCTCCTCCCCTCCCTCTCTTTGTCTCTCTCCTCCCCTCCCTCTCTTTGTCTCTCTCCTCCCCTCCCTCTCTTTGTCTCTCTCCTCCCCTCCCTCTCTTTGTCTCTCTCCTCCCCTCCTTCTCTTTGTCTCTCTCCTCCCCTCCCTCTCTTTGTCTTTCTCCTCCCCTCCCTCTCTTTGTCTCTCTCCTCCCCTCTTTCTCTTTGTCTCTTTCCTCCCCTCCCTCTCTTTTTCTCTCTCCCCTCCCCTGCTACTGCATATCTCTCCCTTACTCTCCCCCTCTCTATCCCATCCCCCCTTCCTCTCTATCCCTCATTCCGTTTCCTCCCTCCATACATCCCTCTTTCTGAATTCAGGCTCCTCACGTGCGCAGACAGATGAGCTGCACACGGGGGGGGGGCGCACTGCAGCAGCTACTGCGTATCACCATTCTCTAGAGCTCCACTTTAACTGTTCACTGGTCATTACTTCATCTACTTTTGAGCTCTTCTTCTATTGATGCTCTATTGTACTCTTCACCAGAGTCATTACACTCTAGAGCTGTAACTGTTCTCCTCTTCACCAGTCATTACACTCTAGAGGTGTAACTGTTCTCCTCTTCACCAGTCATTACACTCTAGAGCTGTGACTGTTCTCCTCTTCACCAGTCATTACACTCTAGAGCTGTGACTGTTCTCTTCACCAGTCATTACACTCTAGAGCTGTGACTGTTCTCCTCTTCACCAGAGTCATTACACTCTAGAGCTGTGACTGTTCTCCTCTTCACCAGTCATTACACTCTAGAGCTGTGACTGTTCTCTTCACCAGTCATTACACTCTAGAGCTGTGACTGTTCTCCTCTTCACCAGAGTCATTACACTCTAGAGCTGTGACTGTTCTCTTCACCAGTCATTACACTCTAGAGCTGTGACTGTTCTCCTCTTCACCAGTCATTACACTCTAGAGCTGTGACTGTTCTCCTCTTCAC
This sequence comes from Esox lucius, assembly GCF_011004845.1. Lineage (NCBI taxonomy): Eukaryota > Metazoa > Chordata > Actinopteri > Esociformes > Esocidae > Esox > Esox lucius. The sequence continues at coordinate 37,774,527 of NC_047570.1, read as the reverse complement.
CAGAGTCATTACACTCTAGAGCTGTGACTGTTCTCCTCTTCTCCAGAGTCATTACACTCTAGAGCTGTGACTGTTCTCCTCTTCTCCAGAGTCATTACACTCTAGAGCTGTGACTGTTCTCCTCTTCTCCAGAGTCATTACACTCTAGAGCTGTGACTGTTCTCCTCTTCACCAGTCATTACTCTCTAGTGCTCTTCTGTACTCTTAACTGAAGTCATGGCTGTCAAGGGTAGAGCTCAGTTGTACACTATTCAGTAGAGACATGACTATTAACATAATGATATTATTCATATCCAAGCTTCTTTGTCCATTGCTGTCCTGGTATGTACATGTTTGTTCTTGCCCATTACTAATTCCCCAATCAACCAATCACCAGCCTTGGATTAGCTGAAGTATTTTGGAACTCTTCTCACTAGTATTTAATGGCTTAGAGTCGGGTTGGGTAGACCAAGGCCCTGAGGCTATTCCACCTGGCCTGTGGTGCAGTTCCACCAAATGTGACCCTCCATTTCTTTTCAAAATTCTGATGTGGCCCCCAAGCCAAAAAGTTTTCCCTCCCCTGCTCAGACTGATCTGTACTTTACTGTGGTTGCCTGTGTGCGTGATCCAGGTCTATAGGAGCTTGTTGGGACCAGATGTCCCCTCAAAAATAGTAGAACCTGACTAGTGTGTCCCTGTAGTGTTTTTTTTTTTTTGGCTGGTCCCCACTAGGAGCCATGTATTTGTTTGGCTGGTCCTCACTAGGAGCCGTGTATTTGTTTGGCTGGTCCTCACTAGGAGCCGTGTATTTGTTTGGCTGGTCCTCACTAGGAGCCGTGTATTTGTTTGGCTGGTCCTCACTAGGAGCCGTGTATTTGTTTGGCTGGTCCTCACTAGGAGCCGTGTATTTGTTTGGCTGGTCCTCACTAGGAGCCGTGTATTTGTTTGGCTGGTCCTCACTAGGAGCCGTGTATTTGTTTGGCTGGTCCTCACTAGGAGCCGTGTATTTGTTTGGCTGGTCCTCACTAGGAGCCGTGTATTTGTTTGGCTGGTCCTCACTAGGAGCCGTGTATTTGTTTGGCTGGTCCTCACTAGGAGCCGTGTATTTGTTTGGCTGGTCCCCACTAGGAGCCATGTATTTGTTTGGCTGGTCCTCACTAGGAGCCGTGTATTTGTTTGGCTGGTCCTCACTAGGAGCCATGTATTTGTTTGGCTGGTCCTCACTAGGAGCCGTGTATTTGTTTGGCTGGTCCCCACTAGGAGCCGTGTATTTGTTTGGCTGATCCTCACTAGGAGCCATGTATTTGTTTGGCTTGTCCTCACTTGGAGTCATGTATTTGTTTGGCTGGTCCTCACTAGGAGCCATGTATTTGTTTGGCTGGTCCTCACTAGGAGTCATGTATTTGTTTGGCTGGTCCTCACTAGGAGCCATGTATTTGTTTGGCTGGTCCTCACTAGGAGCCGTGTATTTGTTTGGCTGGTCCTCACTAGGAGCCATGTATTTGTTTGGCTGGTCCTCACTAGGAGCCATGTATTTGTTTGGCTGGTCCTCACTAGGAGCCGTGTATTTGTTTGGCTGGTCCTCACTAGGAGCCATGTATTTGTTTGGCTGGTCCTCACTAGGAGCCATGTATTTCCATCTGAGGGTAAAAGTTAATGGAAAAACTACGTAGGGTTAGTACTCAGATTACTTTCAGGTTTAGGCATTACCCGTTAGACGTTAGTGCTAGGTTAAAACAAACTGTGGGAGGGGGTGGGTGTGGGTATTGATGGCTGTGTGTCATGTCAGTCCAGTCCCATTCAGAGTTTCTTTTGGGCCCCAGGACATTTTCCACTGTTGGTTTTTCCACTGTAGGTGATTCATCGACAGGGAGCTGAAGTGTGTGTGTGTGTGTGTGTTACGATATGAATACTGCGGAAACACAGCGTGTGTGTCAGTGTGTCACTGATGAGCTACAGTAAGTCCTCTTCCCAACAAGAGTTAATCCTGACCTGCTTTATGACTCAGCACTGCTACGTAAATTATTTCTTCTTCTCTGTCTCCCTCTCAACCTCTCTCTCTTGACTACCTACAGGTCGTATCCACAGTGAGATTCACAATTTTCTAGGCAACTAAAAAGGCTTTGGAAAATAATCATAATTGTTTATGAGCTTGATCTTGAAAAACACATTCATCTAGCATTTGAATGGAAATTGTTCAAAGATTAATCAAATATAAATTTTATTCAAAACATGCATGCCACAATTATTGGCACCCATTGTAGAGTCTGAGAACCAATATAAAGGTCCTTGTAGAGTCTTGTCATTTCTGTTTTCAAAAGACTACACATTTTATGGCCTATCTAGCAGTCAGAAGGTGATGATTTTGTTTAGTTTTTTATGTTTATTTTTGTCTCTGTGTTTACTATTTCTGCGTGTCTGTGGCTTTCAGTCTGTGTTTCTGAGTGTGTGTGTGTGGGGGGGTGTGTGTGTTTCTGTCTGTGTATGTGTTTCTAGTCTGGGTGTTTGTGTTTTAATCAGTGTATCTGTGTGTGTGTTTTCATCAGTGTGTCTGTGTGTGTTTTCATCAGTGTCTGTATTTCAGTCCATTTGTCTTCAGACTGATAACTGTGATGAATGATGAAATTCCCCTGTTGTTAATGTCTCAACAGGGGCTCCTTATCCAGCTTGACTCAGTCCCTCCCTCTCTCTCCCTCTCTCTCCCTCTCGCTCCCTCTCTCTCCTTCTCCATCCCTTCATCTCTCCCTCTGTCTCTCACTCCTTCAGCCACTGTAACCATCATGGCTTGGCCTGTCAGTACTGAGGTTGGATAGAGAACAAAAACAACAACTCCCACTCTCCTTTTCTATTTGTCAGACTACACCTCTAACCATGAAGTGTGTATGGTTTGTTGCAGACAGCTAGATGGCACAGGCTGTTTCTCTGCCCTGGTTCTGGGACACACTGTCAATATTTATACACCTGTGGGAGTGAGGGAGGGTGATTTGGTATGGTCTGGTGGGTGGGAGGTGGGTGGTTTGGTATGGTCGGGAGAGAGGGAGGGAGAGCGGTGGGTGGTTTGGTATGGTCGGGAGAGAGGGAGGGAGAGCGGTGGGTGGTTTGGTATGGTCTGTTGGGAGGGAGGGAGGGAGGTGGGTGGTTTGGTATGGTCTGGTGTCGGGAGGGAGGGAGGTGGGTGGTTTGGTATGGTCTGGTGGGAGGGAGGGAGGTGGGTGGTTTGGTAGGGTCTGGAGGGAGGGAGGTGGTTGGTTTGGTATGGTCTGGTGGGAGGGAGGTGGGTGGTTTGGTATGATCTGGTGGGAGGGAGGGAGGGAGGGAGGGAGGGAGGGAGGGAGGTGGGTGGTTTGGTTTGGTTTGGTCTGGTGGGAGGGAGGTGGGTGGTTTGGTATGATCTGGTGGGAGGGAGGGAGGGAGGGAGGGAGGGAGGGAGGGAGGGAGGTGGGTGGTTTGGTTTGGTTTGGTTTGGTCTGGTGGGAGGGAGGGAGGTGGGTGGTTTGAGAGGCAGAGAACGAGAGGGCAGGGCTGATGGAACAAGAGGGAGACTAGAGAGCGATTCAGTGGTTACCTGTCTACTAGATGTTGAAGTCCCTGGTGCTGAGGGGCGGGGCGGGGCAGCGGGCGGGGCAGCTGGAGGACTTGAAGGACGAGGTTGAAACAGAGGAGCAGAGTACAGTGGGACTGATGTGATTCTTTAACCCTCCATGGTGTTGTCGTCTCCAGATGTCCTCTGCGTCTGAGCTTGGTAACGGCCGGGGCTCTTGTGATGAGGTGAGGAGCAGGAGTGGCAGCTGTGCCCAGGTCCTGTCATCCAGACCCTCCAAGTCGCAGACCTCCAGGTCCCCCGGGACAAGGCCCTCCTCGGCCCAGCCGGAGCCCCAGGGAGCAGGCATGGTCCCTGCTGTTCTGGCCAGCACCTTGGAGCACATTGTAGCTCAACTGGATGTTCTTACTCAGGTAACCCATCTACACTGCAGTCCATAAGTACTTGGACAGTTTGAGCTCTGTACCCCAGCATGTTGGATTTTAAATTAACCAATGAATAAGAGGTTGAAGAGCAGACTGACAGCTTTAATTTGAGGGTATTTACATCTATAAACCAGGACTATTTAGAAATGTCAGCCCTTTTATACACCCCCCCACCCCCCATTTTTTGGGGACAAAGAAATGTCCAGTCTTACCCCATCGGACCATTTCTAACCTGAAACCCATTGTCCAAATACTTACGGAGTGTACTGAATGTCACTGTCTGTCGGTCTCTGATCTCTGCACCTCTCTGCGGAGTCTGCCAAGGTGAGGATGGCTTTTTGCAGCTCTGCATTATTCATGTCTCATAATGTGTGACAGGCTAAGCTATGGAGAGGCACCCCTCAGGGGCCAAATTATTTTCCTTTGCACCCACACAAATTATTCAGGGCCGAGGCCAAACGATTCTCCAATCCAACCACACGTCCTACAGCGCAGAGGCCAAACGATTCTCCAATCCGACCACACGTCCTACAGCGCCGAGGCCAAACGATTCTCCAATCCAACCACACGTCCTACAGCGCAGAGGCCAAACGATTCTCCAATCCGACCACACGTCCTACAGCGCCGAGGCCAAACGATTCTCCAATCCAACCACACGTCCTACAGCGCCGAGGCCAAACGATTCTCCAATCCAACCACACGTCCTACAGCGCAGAGGCCAAACGATTCTCCAATCCGACCACACGTCCTACAGCGCCGAGGCCAAACGATTCTCCAATCCAACCACACGTTCTGTGGGGATGTGCCCAAACAATTCTACAATTGAACCACCTGTTTAGGTTCAAGGATAACAAGTGGATGAAAGTTAACTAATCCAAGGGAAGATGGAAAATATTTACTGAATTAATGTTACTATACCTACTGAAAACATATTTGGCCACAAAACGCTACATAAAGCTGAGCAGTGGACTCGAAAGGTGTTTTAAAAGTGCAGAAAATTGTGAGTTAAGCAAATAGCACACAGCTGGCTAGTTTAGGTTACTAGCTTCTCTCGACTCTTCCATCCAATAATCTCAGTGGTAATATTGGCTTCTAGTTCTGTTGCAGAGTTTTGCGTGTCAACCATACAGCTTCCCCCATCGCTCTTTTCTCACACAAACGGACATTGAGCCGACACCCACTCCTTTGCATGTTATGTAGTGGGGCTCATGTTGTATCGGTAGTTTTTAAAAACATACTATTCCAATTATAACACTAAATATTTGGATCGTAAAACCATGTCAAATGCACATTAATACTAGTCACCACCATCATGCTGTTCAGAGACTACGTCAGGTGGGCTAGTCACCACCATCACGCTGTTCAGAGACTAATTCAGGCGGGCTAGTCACCACCATCACGCTGTTCAGAGACTACGTCAGGCGGGCTAGTCACCACCATCACGCTGTTCAGAGACTACGTCAGGTGGGCTAGTCACCACCATCACGCTGTTCAGAGACTACGTCAGGCGGGCTAGTCACCACCATCACGCTGTTCAGAGACTGCTGCTTCGTAGAGTTCTGTACTAGAAGGCTTCTTCTTTCCATTGACAGAAACTAATTCAAACTGGGTCAGAACTGTTTCTCTCTTGGTCTCTAGTGTTTGGAAATGTCTTCTTCAGTATAGATCTGTGTGAAGTATGTTTCAGATCCTGTTGTTTGATAATGCCACATTAACAGTTATTAACAATATTTATTTAGCAAAAATAAATATTTTTTTATAATGTTAACTTGTGAAATCTCAATTGTCAGAGGTTACCCATCTGAGGTAACGGCTGACAAGTGAATGGTTAATATGGCATTACTTAAGTTTACTATTTAAATTCAGGTTTATTAGCTAGCCAACTCTCCAGACAATAATGGCTTAGCTGAAGGTAGCGTAGCAGACCATAACTAGCTTAGCTGAAGGTAGCATAGCAGGCCGTACCTAGCTTAGCTGAAGTTTGCGTAGCAGACCATAGCTAGCTTGGCAACATGACTGTTGGACTAAAGAAATTATGAATTCCTTATCAAAGCGTACTTGATTTGTGTCATGTGTCTGTAAAGAAACTGCTCAGACCAATTCTGATTTCCACTTGATGATCATATTTCCGCTCAAAGTTTCAGCAAGAGCAAGAAGCTGTGCCTGATGAATTCCTGTCGCAAATGTTAATAGAATAGTATCTCCATATTATTTAAAAGTTATTTAAATATAAATATCACCCCAGTAACTGATGTCAATGTGAACAAGGTTTATGTGAACGCTGTTGAACCCAGCCCTCTTCACCATAGATGGTGTGAAAATATGGTAATGTGAATTTAATGATGACTTCCCTCCACCACTGAGGTGGGAAGAAAAACACTTCTTACTGGCTCTTTATTACACTGACGCCAACCTTCTCTCATCGCCAACCTCTCTTTCTCTCATCACAAACCTCTCTCTCTCATCCATATTTATTGATACTATGTGCTATTTAGCATATACTATTTATTGACTACTGTTGTTAAACCTCCCTCTGCCTCTCCTTCTGCCTCTGTCTGTCTGGAAGCTTGAAATATCCTAAAGCTTTTTCCGAAAGCAGGTCGTTCTATTAAACAGACTTAGATGTTATCATTGAGGTAATATCCTGTTGCTCGGTGGACAGACAGGCCGTGCATTAGTCAGACAGACAGCAGGCCGTGCATTAGTCAGACAGACAGCAGGCCGTGCATTAGTCAGACAGACAGCAGGCCGTGCATTAGTCAGACAGACAGCAGGCCGTGCATTAGTCAGACAGACAGCAGGCCGTGCATTAGTCAGACAGACAGCAGGCCGTGCATTAGTCTGCCAAACAGAAAACAGACAGAAAATCCGACAAACCGGAAAGGTTTTACATTAGTCTGACACACAGCGCTTGCATTAGTCTGACACACAGCGCTTGCATTAGTCTGACACACAGCGCTTGCATTAGTCTGACACACAGCGCTTGCATTAGTCTGACACACAGCGCTTGCATTAGTCTGACACACAGCGCTTGCATTAGTCTGACACACAGCGCTTGCATTAGTCTGACACACAGCGCTTGCATTAGTCTGAGACACAGCGCTTGCATTAGTCTGACACACAGCGCTTGCATTAGTCTGACACACAGCGCTTGCATTAGTCTGACACACAGCGCTTGCATTAGTCTGACACACAGCGCTTGCATTAGTCTGACAGATGCACAACTGACTTTACATTAGGCTGACATACAGAAAACAGACTTGCAATCAGTCTGTCAGACAGACCGAGAAGGTTTTACATTTGTCTGCGAGACAACAGCTCTTGCATTAGTCTGACAGAGAGATAACAGACCTCACAAAGTAGTGAACTACATGGGGAATAGGGTTAATGGTAGATGTAGTGAACTACATAGGGAATAGGGTTAATGGTAGATGTAGTGAACTACATAGGGAATAGGGTTAATGGTAGATGTAGTGAACTACATAGGGAATAGGGTTAATGGTAGATGTAGTGAACTACATAGGGAATAGGGTTAATGGTAGATGTAGTGAACTACATAGGGAATAGGGTTAATGGTAGATGTAGTGAACTACATAGGGAATAGGGTGCTACTGTGTACATAGGACAGATTTAGTTTGGCCTTCACATCTTTAAGGAGGTAATGACTGACGATGGGAAAATATTTCTGTGTTGTTAAGGGCTGCTGTTAATCCACTGGTCTGTCCACACCAGAGAGTTATGCCGAGGCATTAATTAGTGTAATCTCTTTAATCCCTAATACAGCATAATGCCATCCCTGCACCGACACCTAGCGTTTTATTTTATTTTTTAATTCACCTTCAGCTGAACACGTTCTACAGGAAATGGCTTGTTATCTGGGTCGTGGAGAGATGTTTTATTGTAAAATCAAAATCAGTAAATGTACAGCCCTAATTCATCCTGCTGTGCTTGGTAACATATTCATAACCACTGACCGAAGCATAGGGACAAAGTTCTGCTTCCCTCTGGATAAAACATTTGGATAATGGATAATGATTTTGGCCCTAATAACCAGAACAGAACAGGAGCTCTGAGAAATTGAGTCCCTAGTATTACAGTCCTTTCAACTAACCTGTGTCCCAAATGGCACCCACTTCCCTGTAGAGGGAGATGCCTTTGACCAGGATGTGTGACTTCAAACCGATGCACTAGAAACGGAATAGGGTGCCATTTGGGATCTCTCCAGAAGCTGACAGTCTCTGTTGAATTATTCACGTGAACCCTGAATACTGAAATCTGCTGTGCTAGCTGCTTTTCATAGTTTCTCTCTCTTTCTCTTTCCCTCTACCCAACCTTCAGTGCTGGTCTACCCAACCTTTCCCTCTACCCAACCTTTCCCTCTACCCAACCTTTCCCTCTACCCAACCCTTTCCCTCTACCCAACCCTTTCCCTCTACCCAACCTTTCCCTCTACCCAACCCTTTCCCTCTACCCAACCTTTCCCTCTACCCAACCCTTTCCCTCTACCCAACCCTTTCCCTCTACCCAACCTTTCCCTCTACCCAACCTTTCCCTGTACCCAACCCTTTCCCTCTACCCAACCTTTCCCTCTACCCAACCTTTCCCTCTACCCAACCTTTCCCTCTACCCAACCCTTTCCCTCTACCCAACCCTTTTCTCTCCCCCTTTCTCTCTCCCAAACCCTGCTCTCTTGCTTTTTTTTTGTCAAACTATCTCTAGCTGTCTTCTTTCTCCTCCTTCCTGTCTGCTTCTACCCCAATCACTATCTCCCTCACTCCCCACTCGCCACTTGAGGCAGCAGCCATCTTGGACCAGCCCACCGCCCCCTCATGGTCGGGCTAATGACTGTTATTGTGTGTGTGTGTGTGTGTGTGTGTGTGTGTGTGTGTGTGTGTAATTTACAGTGCTGGTCCCTGTGAGCTGTCAAGGAATAAGGTGCCATCTTGAAATATTTAGCAGAGAAGCGGGTCTGTGTCCTGAATTGTACACTATGCCCTTATTTAGTGCACTATTTTAGAACAGGGCCAATAGGGAATGATACTGACCACTATTTTTGACCGTGGCCAAATAGATGGTAGTAAGATTCCGTTTAAGATGCAGCCATTGAGAAGGGATTAAAAGGAGTTCAGAAGGAGTTGTGAGCAAACCAACATCTCTCGACAAGGGCAGAGTTGCAATACAAACACACTCACACACACACACACACACACACACACACACACACACACAGATCCAGAGATGGTTACCAGAAGAAATAAACCCATAGAACAGAGTTATGCCAGATAACTGCCAGCTCCAAGACAGATCTGAAATGTGTCCCAAATGGCTCCTTGTTCCCTTATAATATAGTGCTGTACTTCCATCAAGGTTATGTGGAGAATAGGGAGGGACAGGTAGTTATGATGTATGCACATATGTTGATGAGTCACAGGTATCCGATCATACACACTGTTTTTATATTTAAGAACATTTGTAACTTTTTTGTGTGTAATAAACTTTGTGCTTTACATTTGACCTGAGTTGATGGCTATCTAGATATTAACTTTTTATGTTTGAACAAGAGGTTGCTGATATCCCTGAAGCCAAAACCAACAAAGGTCTGGTTGAGAGTTGTCGTGATACCATTTGGCACGTCATTCAGCTTCTGGCACTGCCCTGGCCGGTCCTCTTCTGGCACTGCCCTGGGACTGGCCGGTCCTCTTCTGGCACTGCCCTGGGACTGGCCGGTTCTCTTCTGGCACTGCCCTGGGACTGGCCGGTTCTCTTCTGGCACTGCCCTGGGACTGGCCGGTTCTCTTCTGGCACTGCCCTGGGACTGGCCGGTTCTCTTCTGGCACTGCCCTGGGACTGGCCGGTCCTCTTCTGGCACTGCCCTGTGACTGGCCGGTCCTCTTCTGGCACTGCCCTGTGACTGGCCGGTCCTCTTCTGGCACTGCCCTGGGACTGGCCGGTTCTCTTCTGGCACTGCCCTGGGACTGGCCGGTTCTCTTCTGGCACTGCCCTGGGACAGGCCGGTTCTCTTCTGGCACTGCCCTGGGACTGGCCGGTTCTCTTCTGGCACTGCCCTGGGACAGGCCGGTTCTCTTCTGGCACTGCCCTGGGACTGGCCGGTTCTCTTCTGGCACTGCCCTGTGACTGGCCGGTTCTCTTCTGGCACTGCCCTGTGACTGGCCGGTTCTCTTCTGGCACTGCCCTGGGACTGGCCGGTTCTCTTCTGGCACTGCCCTGGGACTGGCCGGTCCTCTTCTGGCACTGCCCTGTGACTGGCCGGTCCTCTTCTGGCACTGCCCTGTGACTGGCCGGTCCTCTTCTGGCACTGCCCTGGGACTGGCCGGTTCTCTTCTGGCACTGCCCTGGGACTGGCCGGTTCTCTTCTGGCACTGCCCTGGGACAGGCCGGTTCTCTTCGGGCACTGCCCTGGGACTGGCCGGTTCTCTTCTGGCACTGCCCTGGGACAGGCCGGTTCTCTTCTGGCACTGCCCTGGGACTGGCCGGTTCTCTTCTGGCACTGCCCTGTGACTGGCCGGTTCTCTTCTGGCACTGCCCTGTGACTGGCCGGTTCTCTTCTGGCACTGCCCTGGGACTGGCCGGTTCTCTTCTGGCACTGCCCTGGGACTGGCCGGTCCTCTTCTGGCACTGCCCTGTGACTGGCCGGTTCTCTTCTGGCACTGCCCTGGGACTGGCCGGTTCTCTTCTGGCACTGCCCTGGGACTGGCCGGTTCTCTTCTGGCACTGCCCTGGGACTGGCCGGTTCTCTTCTGGCACTGCCCTGGGACTGGCCGGTTCTCTTCTGGCACTGCCCTGGGACTGGCCGGTCCTCTTCTGGCACTGCCCTGGGACTGGCCGGTTCTCTTCTGGCACTGCCCTGGGACTGGCCGGTTCTCTTCTGGCACTGGCCTGGGACTGGCCCGGTTCTCTTCTGGCACTGCCCTGTGACTGGCCGGTTCTCTTCTGGCACTGCCCTGTGACTGGCCGGTTCTCTTCTGGCACTGCCCTGTGACTGGCCGGTTCTCTTCTGGCACTGCCCTGGGACTGGCCGGTCCTCTTCTGGCACTGCCCTGGGACTGGCCGGTCCTCTTCTGGCACTGCCCTGGGACTGGCCGGTCCTCTTCTGGAGGTTACCTTAAGGCCACTTTCATCTACAAGATAGGCAAACAATGAAACCGTGGCGACTGGTGGAATATGGTCAGTGATGTCAGACAGAATTTAGATCAACAACCCCACCAAGGGGACTTCAGCCCTGAGGCAGGATCCTGTAGCTCAGGTTTTCTTGCGATCCAACATGACTCCAGAGAAAGTAAAGGGAGTGTAATTGAAGTACATCATGATTACACCAGACGGGACCATCTGACAGTTTTCTGTGCAGTATTGTGCGGCTGTTTAATTAGCAGATTACATTTTAGAGGTTGTGGACGTGGTGAATGTGGTCTTATAAGTGACTGTTGAACAGGTAGCAGGTTACTGAGGCACAGCAAAGGGATAGGAACTGATCAGTTGGCAAGGGTTTTTTGTTAAAGATTGATCTGTGATCTCAATCTGCCCTCCGTCCTAGATGGAGGGAAGGTGACAGCCGATGACCCTTTCTACACAACAAAAGACTTCTTATCAAGTATTTTGATCTTGTTTTCGGGTAAAATAACAAATCTAAACATCCTTAAAAAAAGGTCAATTTTTCTTAACAAGCTAGAGTTGTATTAGGTAATACTACTTGGTTTTAGAAAATACACCTTAAATATCAAGTAATTTGTCTTTTTCCGTTGGCAGATAATTTTACTTATTTCATGCAACTATCTTCTCAAATATATTTTAAGAATCAGTGTACGGACCACATAGACCCAAACCAGAAAGGTGTGGAAGTGAGAATGGACTCTAATAGATATTGAAATCCAGGTCAATCGCGTGTCTAACTAGTTCCAGCTGAAACTCGCTGCCATTTCTTGCATTTTGAGATTTGTTTGCTGCAGTATTTTTCCAAGAAAAAGGAGTACCAAGTTAAAATAAACAGTTGTCAGATAAGCTATCGCTATTTTAACTGCAGTGGCAGCAAACGCACACAGTTTGCTGAGCAACTTTATATAACTTTTACCCAATATTATATTACAGATTGGGTGATGTGGACTGGCCAAGAGGTGTTGATGGGTGATGTGGACTGGCCATGAGGTGGTGATGTGGACTGGCCAAGAGGTGTTGATGGGTGATGTGGACTGGCCAAGAGGTGTTGAAAGGAGATATGGACTGGCCAAGAGGTGTTGATGGGTGATGTGGACTGGCCAGGAGGTGTTGAAAGGAGATGTGGACTGGCCAGGAGGTGTTGATGGGTGATGTGGACTGGCCAAGAGGTGTTGAAAGGAGATGTGGACTGGCCAGGAGGTGTTGAAAGGAGATGTGGACTGGCCAAGAGGTGTTGATGGGTGATGTGGACTGGCCAAGAGGTGTTGATGGGTGATGTGGACTGGCCAAGAGGTGGACTGGCCAAGAGGTGTTGAAAGGAGATGTGGACTGGCCAAGAGGTGTTGATGGGTGATGTGGACTGGCCAGGAGGTGTTGAAAGGAGATGTGGACTGGCCAAGAGGTGTTGATGGGTGATGTGGACTGGCCAAGAGGTGTTGATGGGTGATGTGGACTGGCCAAGAGGTGTTGATAAGAGATGTGGACTGGCCAAGAGGTGTTGATGGGTGATGAGGACTGGCCAGGAGGTGTTGATAAGAGATGTGGACTGGCCAGGAGGTGTTGACACAGTTCCTCCACAAAACAACAGCTCTAATAGTCAACTGTTCATGATGTACGCAAAGGCTCTCGTTTAATCAGAATAGCCCATTATATTGCTTTGCGGTTCAATAAGATTTACTCTACGTGTTTTAAATGTATTCGCTCTGGTTCTGGTGGGGATGGCAGCGTCATGCCACACATTTCCATTGCAGTCAAGTGTATCGTCGATGGTGTGAAGGGGTTAGAAGGCCTCGGTTGGCCTGAGAGACCACTGTTGTTCACTGCAGCTGTCCTGCTTCGCCCAAAACATACACAGCGTCTCGCGTCATATGATGCCCGGCCCACGTCTTCAGGCCATTCGTGTTGCCGTGGGCAACAGCACACACACCATCATTCTAAACGGAGGGCAGTTCTGTTGTTGGAGTTCTAACAGGTATGTATGGATCAGATGTGTGTAAAGGCCTCACCCTCATCACCTGGTAGCATCCATATAGAAACTCTGGTATACCATGTGCCCTGTGTCCCACACTGCTGCCTGGGCCCTGGTTCAAAGTAGTGTATCCTACAAGGACTAGGTTGCAATTTGGAAAGCGTCCCAGTCAACATGTAAAGGCCCCTCTAGTGCTTTGAGCCTGATAAGAAATGCAGATATTGATTGTAAAAGCACACACTCACGGTGGATGGAAATACAAAACCCTCTCTCTCTTTCACTCAGTCCTTCACTCTTCTCCTCGTCTGGCTACAGGATGAAATAAAAGCAGATTATAGAGATTGCCTCTGCTGGCCCTGGTGGGAATGTAAGGTTCTCTGCAAAGTTACTACCCTGATCTTACATCCATTTCAGTCTCTCTGCTCCCTGAGGTCTCTTTTTCTCTGTCTGTCTTTTTGTCTGTCTGTCTCTTTCTTTCTCTGTCTCTCTGTCTGTCTTTTTGTCTCTCTTGGTTTCTCTATCAGTCTGTGTGCTTCTGTCTGTTTCTGTCTGTTAGTATCTGTCCCTGTCTGTCTGTCGGTTTGAGTGTTTGTCTGAAGCTACAACATCCAAAACATCATCTTAAAATTAACTCAAAGTCCATTCTGACATTGACTCCATATAACCCATCATGTGGAAGTTGAATCTGTGCTGACTGATGATACGGTCTGTGTTGAAGAGGTCAATGTGTTCTCACGTGATCCTGTCCTGGCTTGACCTGTTCTGTCCTCAGATGAACTCCTCCTTCATGCTCTGACACAGTTTTTCCTGGTCTTTTCACATAATTCTGTTCATTCAGTATTACAGTTTACATGGGTTCTCCACCTGTGAAGGACAGAACAAACATGTACGCACTAATCTCTGTAATTCACTTTGGGTGAGAGTGTTTGCTAAAATACTTACATGTAAATTATTCATCACTGGCATCATTGACACCAGCTAATATCCAATTTCTCCTGTCTTCTGATCTGTGTGAAGTCCTCCTGGAGATGGTGTAGAGGAAGATAGACCAACGTCTGTCTCTGAGCTCAGATGCGTTTATCTGATGCCATGTTATATCTCTCTCCACTCCACTCTCCTCTCCTTTCTCCCCTCCCCTCCTTTCCCTCCCTTTCTCTCCTCCCCCCTTCTCTCCTCCCCTTTGCTCTCTCCTCCCCCCTTCTCTCCTCTGTGCAGACTGTGGCCATTCTAGAACAGAGGTTGACTCTGACGGAAGACAAGTTAAAGGAGTGCATTGACAACCAGCACCAGATCAGCTCACAGCTCCAGACCAGAAGCTAACGACCCAACCCCCAGACGACAAGATATCAACCAGGCCTCCTGACCAGAAGCTAACAACCAGACTAGAGACTGACTCTAGAAACTAGTACCAACTCTCCTAGCTAAGAGCTCAAACCAACCAACCAAAGTTTTTCCTATACTTCAATCCCAATAAAAAGACCTGAGTGAATGCTGTCTCCTATCAAACACAAAGGGCTTCTGTTGAGTCCTCTCTGTCCCCGAATGGGCCCTAGTCCTAAAACCCATCCATGTTCTGTTTTGTCTAAGGGAGGGCATCCATGTTCTGTTTTGTCTAAGGGAGGGCATCCATGTTCTGTTTTGTCTAAGGGAGGGCATCCATGTTCTGTTTTGTCTAAGGGAGGGCATCCATGTTCTGTTTTGTCTAAGGGAGGGCATCCATGTTCTGTTTTGGGCTGGAGATGGAGTGTATGTGTGTTTTTTTATGTGTGATTTAAAGTGTGTATGAAGGTTTTGCATGGATGAGCAAACTGACGTTTAGACAGTAGAATAGAATAGTGCTGAGAGCATCAGAGCCGTGTTTAGTGCTGAGTCAGAGGTTCTAGTAGGTGCCTTGAAAGAGAAGATGACCAAGAGGGAGAGCTTTGCAACTTGTGCCCCCAAATTATTTTGAAATGATCTGAGTTGTTGCTGTACCTTAAACTGGTACACGCAAGTCGCACTGGTTTGGATGTTGGATAAGGGATTTCTGGTTTAAATGGTGTTTGTTGTTTTGATAAGGGATTTCTGGTTTAAATGGTGTTTGTGGTTTTGATTAGGGATACGTGGTTTAGATGGGGTTTGTGGTTTTGAATGTAGATTTTTGTCTTTGTGCTCATAAAGGATGTGAGTTTTCCAAATTATATTAATTAGTATGTGAATTAAGCTGCTATTATAATGTGTAGGTTTTTGGTCATTTATTTAAGGAAGTGCTATGACCATATCTTCTCTAACATGGTTGTAGCACTACTTTAAGTGTCAAAAATTTGTATTTTGCAATAAACCTTTGTGCTTTTTGTTATGAATTGTTAATCCAACCCTGAAACTGCAATACAAGTGTCATTTTAGTTCATTATACCCCTGGTGAATGAAATACTCAGGTCTTTGTAAAGACGGAACCTCTTCATGTCAGAGGTGTAAAGTGCTGTTTTCTTGAGGAGGGGAATGTCTATCCAGCTTGGAGTCAAACGGGACATAAGCAGTGGTTTGGGATGAGTGGATGAGGGACAGCAGGAATGGGAAAAGATCTCCAGAGATCTGAAGAAGACAGGCGGGAATTGGGTGTTGAGAGGGCAGGTGGTTGACCGGAGTTGTTGCAGGATTTCATCTGGAGAGAACGGGGAACAAGAGGTCACATGTGTGGACGGGCTTACTGTGTGGGACTCATCTAGTGCAGCGAGCCTGGGAGGTTTGGTGAGATAGAAGTTAGAGAAGGACTGAGAGAGAAAGACCAAGGGAAATGCTACAATGTAGTGTGTCTGTGTGGGGTTTGTGGGGGTAGATGTTGGGAGAAAGAGAGAAAGACAGAGTGAAAGACGCTGCAGTTTAGTGTGTCTGTGGGGTTTGTGGGGGTGGATGATTTCTATGAACGGAGACTGTTCTGCTGTGTGATTGTTCCCCAGGAGTAATCCAGACCAGAGCCCGTTCTGCTGTGTGATTGTTCCCCAGGAGTAATCCAGACCAGAGCCCGTTCTGCTGTGTGATTGTTCCCCAGGAGTAATCCAGACCAGAGCCCGTTCTGCTGTGTGATTGTTCCCCGGGGCTAATCCAGACCAGAGCCCGTTCTGCTGTGTGATTGTTCCCAGGGGGTAATCCAGACCAGAGCCTGATCTGTGTGATTGTTCCCCGGGGGTAATCCAGACCAGAGCCTGATCTGTGTGATTGTTCCCAGGGGGTAATCCAGACCAGAGCCCGTTCTGCTGTGTGATTGTTCCCCAGGAGTAATCCAGACCAGAGCCCGTTCTGTGTGATTGTTCCCAGGGGGTAATCCAGACCAGAGCCTGATCTGTGTGATTGTTCCCCGGGGGTAATCCAGACCAGAGCCTGATCTGTGTGATTGTTCCCAGGGGGTAATCCAGACCAGAGCCCGTTCTGCTGTGTGATTGTTCCCCAGGAGTAATCCAGACCAGAGCCCGTTCTGTGTGATTGTTCCCAGGGGGTAATCCAGACCAGAGCCTGATCTGTGTGATTGTTCCCCGGGGGTAATCCAGACCAGAGCCTGATCTGTGTGATTGTTCCCAGGGGGTAATCCAGACCAGAGCCCGTTCTGCTGTGTGATTGTTCCCCAGGAGTAATCCAGACCAGAGCCCGTTCTGTGTGATTGTTCCCAGGGGGTAATCCAGACCAGAGCCTGATCTGTGTGATTGTTCCCCGGGGGTAATCCAGACCAGAGCCTGATCTGTGTGATTGTTCCCAGGGGGTAATCCAGACCAGAGCCTGTTCTGTGTGATTGTTCCCCGGGGGTAATCCAGACCAGAGCCTGTTCTGTGTGATTGTTCCCCGGGGGTAATCCAGACCAGAGCCCGTTCTGCTGTGTGATTGTTCCCCGGGGGTAATCCAGACCAGAGCCCGTTCTGCTGTGTGATTGTTCCCCAGGAGTAATCCAGACCAGAGCCCGTTCTGCTGTGTGATTGTTCCCAGGGGGTAATCCAGACCAGAGCCCGTTCTGCTGTGTGATTGTTCCCCAGGAGTAATCCAGACCAGAGCCCGTTCTGTGTGATTGTTCCCAGGGGGTAATCCAGACCAGAGCCTGATCTGTGTGATTGTTCCCCGGGGGTAATCCAGACCAGAGCCTGATCTGTGTGATTGTTCCCAGGGGGTAATCCAGACCAGAGCCCGTTCTGCTGTGTGATTGTTCCCCAGGAGTAATCCAGACCAGAGCCCGTTCTGTGTGATTGTTCCCAGGGGGTAATCCAGACCAGAGCCTGATCTGTGTGATTGTTCCCCGGGGGTAATCCAGACCAGAGCCTGATCTGTGTGATTGTTCCCAGGGGGTAATCCAGACCAGAGCCTGTTCTGTGTGATTGTTCCCCGGGGGTAATCCAGACCAGAGCCTGTTCTGTGTGATTGTTCCCCGGGGTAGTCAAGACCAGAGTCGGTTGTGAGCCACTGTGTGGACTCTTAGGTCAATCCCAAATTGCACCTTGTTCCCTATATAATGAACTACCATTTACCTATGGGAGCAGGCTGTCATTTTGGAATGCAAACTAGACTACTGCCTTTCTTACTTCAGGCTGCTGGGACTGGTTATTTTCAGCTGCCAAGCCCAGATCAGTTCAGTCTGCTGGTTCTGAACTGATGAAGCCACCATTGGAAGGATGATGGGAAAAAAGCACAAGGGGATTTTTTAAAGCTGCTGCACCCATTCTTGTTGAGACTCCTGTGGGAGGCTGGACTGGGCCCAGTTTAGGGTTTGGAATGGGCTGGGTTGGAGACTGGGCTGGGTTAGGAGCTAGTGGTTGGTCATGAATGGCATGCTGCCTTGCCATCCAGTCATGTGTGACCTCAAAAAAGGGCAGGGTCAGCCGATGACCCTCCCAGTACACGGTGATGACCCCAACCGTGGTAACACGTCATCTGAGTGGTTTGAGACTGTTGAAGGTGCCGTCATCATATTGCCAGATAATTTTGCACTCCAGCTTCAGCTTGTTGGCAGGCAAGTTAGCCTGGCCCTGGGGCTGCAAAGCAGGCCAGGACCATAATTCCCCTCCACAATGTTTTGCGTTTGGTGCGGGGTTCTTCTGGTTAAAGAAAATTTTGTTTTCCTCAGACATGTTTGGAATTGTGGTCACAACTCCGCTTATGTTGTTCTTCACACGTCGTCTCGGTCTCTCTGTGCATTTGTATCCTGTTTTTGCTGGACCGCACAAGCAGCCACGAAGAGCAAGAGTGTCTGACTGCCTGACCACCCATTGTTAAATAGCGTAGGGGTTGGAGATGCCGTCTGCCTCACAAAATACGCAAATGGTATTCTGTACAGTAGGTTTTAGATAAGCACAGCAGCGGAGTATTGGCCACTTCTCACAACAAAGCTGGCATTGGCCCATAAAAAGCTGCTCTTCAAAACCCCTCCCTTGTTCACCATAATCACACCAACTCGCTGAACCAGGCTTGTTTTTTTTTAATAAAGCTTCTTTTCAGACCTCCTAGATGGCACATTTGTGAAATCTCTTTTTGAGGGTAGATCAAACTACTAAGCAAAGAACGTTTAAAAGACGTCTTTCAAGTCATTTTGCTGGGAAGCACTTCGACAATGTTGTATTCCTGTAAATCCCCTGATGTCACCCTGGAGTTTTAAGACACCTTTCACATTTTTTGACCAGGTCTTGGTGTGACCGCCTGTAGATCGATTGCCAGAGGACTGCAATCTTCCCCATTTCTTGATTGTGAGTTGGACAGTAGAATGATCACTTCAAATAGCTTAGTAATTCTTCTGTTACCCCTCCCAGAGGTGTGGCCATCGGAAGCCTTCTGAGGGTCTCGGAGAGCAATTTGGACCAATCACGTGTATGATTAAGACCAAACCAAATGTAAGTCTGGACCCTCCCAGTTACTCTAATGACATTTGCATATGTGTTTAGCCATTTGATGTCTTTATTTCTAAAATAAAGTTGGCTCTATCTGTTGACAGGGTTTAATTGAAAATGATCCATTATCCATTTAAAAATATTTCAATAAAAACATATTTTGAAAAGTGTGTATGTCTTCATTACTGTCTTTATAGTAGACAGACATTTGAAAAAAGTAAGTACACACCTTGGTTGAAATAATTTCATGTAGCAGTTTCTTGGAACTGTTTCTTGCAACTTTGCCTACTCTTTTTTTTTTTTTATATAATTTTTTTGTACTGCCTGAACTGTCTTGTTCAAGGGCTACCTTGCATGCACAGTCTTCTTCAAGTCTGCCATCAGCGTTGACTAGACCATTCCATAACCCACCTTGTTGATTTTTTTCCCTGTTTTGGGTCATTGTCCTGAAGCAGCATCCATCCGCACACATTCCCTTAAAGAAATCTCTGTTACAATATGTAATTCACAGCTGACTCAATCATGGCAAGTTGTCCAGGCCCTGAGGTTGTAAATCAGCCCCAGACCATAACGCCACTGCTGCCTTGCTTTACAGTTGGTATGAGGTTCTTCTGTTCAAAGGAAGTATTTTTGCAGGGATGTGATTTCTCAGAATTAATCAGTAATTCCGGATTTTCCGACTTGACAATGTGACCCCCGTGAATCATGCAGATCCGTAAAAAGAAATGTGTGGCACTGCCCGAGTAAAATGGGGACGATTTGAAGACATCGTTTCAATGGAATTTCCTGGACATAACATTATTGTTGCTAGTAACCTTCTGGTCAAAACATTGCAGCCAGTAGTAACATTAGTACTGTACATCCATTTTTATTAAGCCCTGTATATTTTCCTGCTTGTTTGTCGTTTGCCAATCACATGCCTGATTTTATTTTTCACCAAACATGGCCTCTGGCATTGTGGCCACAACTCATTATTGTCTCATCTGTCCAGAGCAGTGGTTCCCAACTCCGGTCCTCGAATACCCCCAACAGCACACATTTTTGTTGTAGCCCTGGACAAGCACACCCAATTCAACTCAATGAGAGCCTGATAATTAGTTGACATGTTGAATCAGCTGTGCTTGGCTGGGGCTACAATGAAAATGTGTACTGTTGGGGGTACTTGAGGACCGTAGTTGGGAACCACTGGTCCAGAGCACATTGTCCTAATAGTTTTGGTCTTTACCCAGGTGTGGGGTCTCAGTCATGTCTTGGTATTCATATTTGAGAGCAGATGCTTGTTTGTTACTGACCTCTCTTGTAGACTGTGTTTTTTTGACAGTTGACTCATGCACTTCAACATTAATTGTGGAAAGAAAGGCCTATAGATTCCTTGGTGTGACCCTGTTAGCAACTTTCGGTCTGAATTCCCTGGGATGCCATGTCCTAAATAGATTGGCAGTGTTCTGGAATTTTCTCAATTTGTCGATGATACATCGGACAGTAGAATAACGTACCAGATTGGCTTTTTAACCCTCTTCCAGGCTCATAGACATCAATAATCTCTTTTTCTGAGCTCTTCGTACAGGCCTTTTGGTCTTGGCATGATGTGTTACCACACAGCCACAAGGTTAAGACCAAACCAGAGTTTTAGTTTCTTAATGGACAGCTGGACCCTCCCTGGTTACTCTAATCATTTTCTAATAATTTGTGATGTAAAGGTTGGGTGTACACATTTTTTTCCTAGAGGAAATTAAATTTTGGATTATTTTGCTTCTAAAATAAATTATTTCAATGGTTGTATTTGTGTTTGATGTGTTACATTGGATTCCCTTTATCAATGAATGTTTGAATATAGGGAGGTACTTTTTCACATGACAATTTATTAGTTCTGTATAAAACTACAGTATATATATATGACAGTGCATCTATACTGTATATACCTAAATAGACACATCAGACGGTCACAGAGAACCACAGACAGACAGGGAAAGAAGGAGAACGTGGGACATGGGGAGAGAGACAGACTGAGAACAACAGACAGACACAGGGAAAGAGGGAGAATGTGGGACATGGGGAGAGAGACAGACAGAGAACAACAGACAGACACAGGGAAAGAGGGAGGACATGGGGAGAGAGACAGACAGAGAACAACAGACAGACACAGGGAAAGAGGGAGGACATGGGGAGAGAGAGAGACAGACAGAGAACAACAGACAGACACAGGGAAAGAGGGAGAGAAAGCAGCTCCCCTCATCTAGGGCCTCAGTCAGTTCGCTCAGTTAGCTGGGAAGAGGGGCGGGAAAAGACCAACACACACACTAGTTTTAATAACTACTAGCATGCTCCACTGCTCTCTCCCTGTGTGTGTGTGTGTGTGTGTTAGAGAGGAAACCTAGACCAATCATCTGCACTGTACAGAACAGTATGTGTGGCCCACAAAGTTAGTGTGTGAGTGGTTGTGTGTTTGTTGCGTTTTTTGGGCCTCTTTCTGAAGCTGATAACATCTGGATGCATTTCCTTCCATGTTTGGCTGTTGCCACTGGCTTCGGACCAATCGAGCTTCAGACCAATCAGGCTTCAGACAGACTTCCTGAAATGCTGATACCCACTCCATGTGCGCGGAGCAGTGGCCCCTCTCTACATGGCGCATTCCAACAGTTCAGCCACATTAAAGTAAAACCAACTCTTGAGGAGTGCGTTGCTTTGAAGAAGCACATCTTGTGGAGTGCGTGGCTGCCTTTGGACTGCAGCTTTAAAGGAACACATCTTGTGGAGTGCGTGGCTGCCTTTGGACTGCAGCTTTAAAGGAACACATCTTGTGGAGTGCGTGGCTGCCTTTGGACTGCAGCTTTAAAGGAACGCATCTTGGCATCGTTCTTGAGGTTGAAATACTTCTACCAGACAGTCTGACTGTAATCTCTGTGATTAACTCGCAGAATCTGCCCACAGGAGATGAGTCTGACTATGCTGTTTTTGTAAGGTGCCGTAAACAAAGAGGTTGCGTGTTTCTGTACCTCCCTCCAGACAGACTTCTAGTGACTCTCTCTGACTACGCTTGGCGTCGACTCCCTGTTGCTTCATTTCCAGTTTCCACTTCCTTCCTCCTCCTCCCTCTCCTCTTTCTCCAGTTCCTCCTCCCTCTCCTCTTTCTCCAGTTCCTCCTCCCTCTCCTCTTTCTCCAGTTCCTCCTCCCTCTCCTCTTTCTCCAGTTCCTCCTCCCTCTCCTCTTACTCCAACTCCTCCTCCCCCTTCCTCTCTTGTTCCTCCTCTCCTCCATCTCCTCTTGATTGATGTCTGACAATCTGTGGCTCATATGGGTCTTTCTCTCTACAAACATTAGTTTTTCTGTTCCTGAGAGGGAATGGAAACTGAAGTCCAGGTTCACCATACCTTAGCCCTAACCTTAATCCTAACCCTAACCCTAACCTTAACCCTAACCCTAAGCCTACCCCATTATGCCTAAACCTTAAAATAACCACAGTTCGAAAACGATGACCTATTGTGAGTTTTGACATAAACCTAATTTTTAAGCCAGATATGGCTTTTCTGTTAGTGGGGACCTGCCAGAAAAACTTCAGAGAATGATTTGTATGTTTTTTACTATATTTGTGGGGACATCTGGCCCCCACATGTAGAAAGCGATCTAGTTTACACACACACACACACACACACACCGAGGCACATACCTGTTTGTTTTTCTATCTTTGTGGGGACCTTATACCTAACCCTGATCCCGAAACTCATTTTTCTAGTTCTGTAATTCTAACCCTTGCTCCGATTGTAAATTTTGACCTTAAGCAATATTTATACAAAAAAAGGGGGGAGAGGAAACATTTCCCCATTAGTCAAATTTTTCTGTTTTAGCCACAGTATAGGGAAGTTTTTGTCCCCAATATACTGTACCAGTCAGAAGTTGGGTCACACCCGTTCAAGTGAATAGGTGTTTTCAAATATTTGATTGGTACTGTAGTAAAGTGAGGAAAACTCATATGGACACACGGACACACACGGTCACACACACACACACACACACACACGGTCACACACACACACACGTGCACTACTCTCCCTGTGTTGAAATGGTACATAACCCAGTGAAAGTCCTTTCTAAGGGAGTGTTGAAAACTCACTCCGCCTAGAGCATGTTTCACACTTGTTGGTGTTTGAAATATTAAAAAGAGCTTCACCCCGCTGAAAGACACGTTTATGTTCCATATGTTTTTGTGGCATAACAATTCTTTGGAGGGGAACTGTACTACAACCCCATTTCCAAAAAAGTTGTCACGCTGCATTAAATGCAAATAAAAACGGAATGCAATGATGTTGAAATCATTTATTCCCAATTTTAATTGAAAATAGTACAAAGACAACATATATTTTTGGAAAAATACATGCCCGTTTCGAAATTGATGCCAGCAACATGTTTCTAAAAGGTTGGGACAGGGGCATGTTTATCACTGTGTGGCATCACCTCGTCTTTTAACAATACTAACAATACAACACTAATGTTTGGCATTTCTGGTGCCTTCACAGATGTGCCAGTCACCCATGCCTTGAGCGCTATTGCATCCCCATACCATTACATTTGCTGGCTTTTGAACTGTTCACTGATAGCAAGCCGGATAGTCCCTCTTCTTCAGTCCAGAGGACGCAGCGTCCATGATTCCCCAAAATAATTTCAAATTTTGATTCTTCAGATCACGGCAAGCAAGTTTATTTATAAAGCACAATTCATACATAGAAGAAATTCAATGTGCTTGAAAAAGAGGACAGTTTTCCACTTCAATTCAGTCCATCTGAGCTTGGGCCCAGAGAAGGCAGCGGCGTTTCTTGTGTGTTTCTTTTTGACATGGTGGAGTTTTAACTTGCATTTGTGGATGCAGCAACGTACTGTGTTCATAGACAATGGTTTTCTTCAACTCAACAGTGAAGAAACAATGTTTGGTCATCCCTGTAGTATACAATCTCTTGTGGTGTGAATCCTGAATGTGGAAGGCCTGTAAACTGTGGTGTATGAGACGATGACATCACATTACCCTATAATGCCTAGTTGTGTTGGTAGTTGGTTCATTAAAGCAATGAGGCATCATGGGGGTTTGTCACATATTTCCAATATACCACGGTTAAGCGCTGTGTCCAGACACACTGCCATAAATCACACCCCCTTATGCCTTATGGTTTACAAAATACTACGGCTTTCAAACAACGATTAGTCAGGATTTAAACCACCTGGTCTACCTTATTTTAACTCGCTGGCCCCTGTCCTACAAAAACCAGCGGTCAGGATTTAAACCACCTGGTCCAGTTTATTTTGACTCACTGGCCCCTGTCCTACAAAAACCAGCGGTCTGGTTTTAACCACCTGGTCCAGCTTATTTTGACTCACTGGCCCCTGTCCTACAAACACATTTTCTGCAATGTTGAGAGAAGGCCAATATCTGAATAACTGGGACTTAGTAATTGTCATTGTAATGAGCACCCCCATTGTTCAGGTCGTCCCTTGACTGTGTTGCTAACGGGCCGAGCAAATCTGACAAATCGGCCAGGAAGGCAGAGCTGGCTGAGGTTGTCGAGGAGTGAATGTCCCCTCTTAGGTTTTGATACAGCAGAACAGGCGCACTCTCCAACTCTC
Source organism: Esox lucius (assembly GCF_011004845.1). Taxonomy (NCBI): domain Eukaryota; kingdom Metazoa; phylum Chordata; class Actinopteri; order Esociformes; family Esocidae; genus Esox; species Esox lucius. The sequence goes on along the minus strand of NC_047570.1, from coordinate 37,749,986 downwards.
CCAGTTCTGTTAGGAGTCATTTCACTGAGAACGTGCTGAGATACAGTGCATAGAAAAAATTACAAATAGACAGATCGTGACTCCATACTACAACGACCGTCAACAAAATAATTCTAATAGGCTACCCTGGCTTCGGTCCACTGCTCTACCATAATCTAAGATTGTCTGTGTGTCATTATCTGTCATCATCTTAATCTAAGGTTATCTGGGTGACATTATCTAAACCTAGGATCATTTGTGTGACATCTTAATCTTAAGGATGTTGGAGTTAATCCCATTTTAACTTTAAAAGGCACTGAGATCTTAATCTGTTTCTTCATAATCAACAGGACTATAGGAGAATGAAGAAAAGAGGCAGACAGACAGACAGGCATACAGGCTGAGAGAACTAGTTAATATTATTTCTATGTAACATCGTTCTTCTAGGAGATTAAGGATGTATTTGTTCTAGGGGCTGGTTTAATGTCCATAGGAGTGGGGAGGTGTGTGTTCTAGGGGCTGGTTTAATGTCCATAGGAGTGGGGAGGTGTGTGTTCTAGGGGCTGGTTTAATGTCCATAGGACCTTTTTTCCTGAGACGAACTGCATTGTGGGATTGTTGACGTGCTGTACCCTGCCTGCTGTTACCTACCTGGCTACCTGCCAAACTTTTTCGAATTTACTCGATATAAACTAATTGGTCAAAATTCTATTTTAGAGTTTTACCAACGCAATATTTATCTGTTGACCTCTTACCCAACTTTTCTACACCGGGACTCTTTTTGGACATAATTAACAGAACTACTCACCCCTGAACACCCGAGGCTAAGTATCATTACAATGCCTTTTCACTGTAATTGTTGTAGCAACAACACGGAGGAGAATGTTCGTCTTAAGTTAAAGATAGCAGAGTTAGAGGCTCGGCTTCTGACGCAAATGCCAGGCAAGGATTATGCTAGTGTAGAAATAGAAAAATCTGCGTCAGTGCCACCAGGTAGAAACGATAGTTTTGTTAGCCCCCCGGCACAGCTCCTGCAGCCGGGCAATAACTTTCTCTTGGTCACTGGGAAGAAATGCCGTCGACCAGTTAAACCTGAATCGTTGCTAAAACCAACTGAGACTTTGAACAGGTTTTCCCCACTGGAGTCGGAGTCAAGACCCGAGCCGTCTTCGGAGGGGAATGGTCGGCAGGCATGTTCTACCGGTGGACTTGAAAAACTGAAAACTTTAGTCATTGGCGATTCCATCACACGCAGTATTAGACTAAAGAATCAGCCGGCGATCGTACATTGTTTACCGGGGGGCAGAGCCACCGACGTAGCCGCAAATCTGGGGTTGGTGCTAGCGAAGTCTAAAACTGGCAAGTATAGAGAGTACAGAGATATTGTTATCCACGTTGGCACCAACGATGTTAGGATGAAACAGTCAGAGGTTACGAAGCAGAACATAGCATCAGCGTGTAAATTAGCTAGAAAGATGTGTCGGCATCGAGTAATTGTCTCTGGCCCCCTCCCAGCTAGGGGTGGTGACGAGCTCTACAGCAGACTTGCGCAACTCAATCGCTGGCTGAAAACGGAGTTCTGCCCGTCGCAGGAGGTAGAGTTTGTAGATAACTGGCCTTCTTTTTGGGACTCTCCCAGAAATAGGGCCAGGCCTGATCTGCTGAGGAGCGACGGACTCCATCCTAGCTGGAGTGGTGCTCTTCTTTTGTCTAGGAACATTGACAGGAGTCTCACTCCTATAGCTTTAACATGAGATAGGGTGCAGGTCAGGCTGCAGGCTGTTAGCCAGCCTGCTAGCATAGTGGAGTCTGTCAATAGCATAGCCAGAGTAGTTAGTACAGCTTTACCTATTGCCACTGTGACTCGTTCCAGGCTGAGAAAAGTTAAACAAGGTAGTGCTAACAAAAACAACCTTATTAAGATAAAGCCTTCCTCCACCTCGGTCAAAAATAAAAATAATTGTATCACTTCGCATCTCAAAATGGGACTCCTAAATATTAGATCTCTTGCTCCAAAGGCAGTTGCGGTAAATGAATTAATCTCTGATCATAAACTAGATGCTATTGGTTTATGTGAAACGTGGCTAAAGCCTAAAGAATTCACTGCCTTAAATGAGGCCTCTCCTCCTGGCTATACTAGTGATCATATCCCTCGTGCATCCCGAAAAGGAGGGGGTGTCGCTAATATTTATGACAGTAAATATAAACTTACTCTCAAACATATCACAGAGTTTCATTCTTTCGAAGTTTTACTCATGAAAGTTAACCAGGCCGATAAATCATTTTACATAGCTACTATTTATAGGCCCCCCGGGCCATACACATTGTTCCTCAATGAGTTTCCAGAATTCTTGTCTAACCTTGTAGTCATGGCAGATAGTATTCTAATTTTTGGCGATTTCAATATCCATATGGAAAACCCCCATGATCCTCTTCAAAAAGCCTTTCAAGCCATAATCGACTCAATGGGTTTCATCCAACATGTCTCAGGTCCAACACATTGCCACAATCATACCTTAGATTTAGTCCTGTCACGAGAAATAGATATTGTAGATCTAATAATTTACCCCCAAAATCCTGGATTATCGGATCACTGTCTTATTACATTTACCGTTAAAACAAGAAATTCACTTGCCCCCCAAACAATGAGTTTCAAAAGCCGTACTATAAATTCTCGGATTACAAATAAATTCCTTGATATTCTTACTAGTTCGCTCTTAAATGACAGAGTAAATAAATCTGTAAACGATCAAATCGAGGATCTAAACTCAATACTGCGAAATACATTAGACATAGTTGCACCACTAAAAACTAAAGAAATACGCAACAAGAAACTTGCTCCTTGGTACACCGACAATACTAGAGCACTTAAGCAAGCCTCCAGAAAATTGGAGCGAAAGTGGCGCTCCACCAAGTTGGAAGTATTTAGACTAGCCTGGATAGACAGTACAGTACAATACCGAAAATCACTCACGTCTGCTCGATCAGCTTATTTCTCCAACCTGATTGAGGCGAACAAAAACAATCCAAAATTTCTCTTTGATACAGTTGCAAAGTTAACAAAAAAGCAAAGCTTAGCATGTGAAGTGGGTCTTCACTTTAGTTGTAATGAATACATGAACTACTTTGATGAAAAGATCGTCACCATTAGAAAACAAATAACTGAATCCCTAAATAGTTATGGTCCTAAAAATCTCGGTTGTCCGGAAAATTTCCGGAGCCTCCCTGATCAGGTGTCAATGGGGACACTTGAGTTTTTTGATACCGTATCGCTCGACACATTTACAAAATTTGTAATGAGTTCTAAACCCACAAACTCTCAGCTAGACCCGATTCCTACAAAATTACTTAAGGAGTTATTTCCTGTGCTAGGTCAGCCAATGCTGAACATAATAAATTGCTCCCTTTCCTCCGGATGCGTACCAAACTCACTAAAAATTGCGGAAATTAAGCCTCTTCTAAAAAAATCTAATCTAGATCCCGACATATTAAACAATTATAGGCCAATATCGAACCTCCCGTTCCTCTCAAAAATCTTAGAAAAATGTGTTTCCCAACAACTGAATGCCTTCCTAAAGACAAAAAACATTTATGAAATATTCCAGTCTGGTTTTAGATCCCATCATAGTACTGAGACTGCACTCGTGAAGGTAACAAATGACCTTCTAATGGCCTCAGACAAAGGTTCCGCATCCGTCCTGTTGCTTCTTGATCTTAGTGCTGCTTTTGACACTATTGATCACTCCCTTCTCTTAGAGAGACTGGAAACCAATATTGGGCTACGTGGACATGTTCTAGCCTGGTTTAAATCTTATTTATCTGAAAGATATCAGTTCGTTAGTGTGGATGGCATATCCTCTGACAAGTCAAAGGTATGCTTTGGAGTTCCTCAAGGCTCGGTTCTGGGCCCATTACTTTTCTCACTATACATGCTCCCTCTGGGCGATGTAATCCGAAATCACAATATTAACTTTCACTGTTATGCTGATGACACACAGTTATATATTTCAATGAAGCATGGAGAAGCCCCTAAATTAGCTATTTTGGAAGCATGCGTTTCAGATATTAGGAAGTGGATGACAGAGAATTTCTTGCTCTTAAACTCAAATAAAACAGAAATGCTCCTTTTAGGACCCAAAAAACAAAGAGCGTTGTTAGCAGATCTCACTGTGAACCTCGACGGCTGCATGGTCGTATCCCAAAAAACTGTAAAAAACCTTGGCGTTACCCTTGACCCTGACCTCTCCTTTGAAGAACATATAAAATATGTCTCAAGAGTAGCTTATTTTCATCTTCGAAACATCGCAAAAATTAGAAACTTCCTATCAAAAACTGATGCAGAAAAATTAATCCATGCTTTCGTTACTTCTAGATTAGATTACTGCAATGCTCTTATCTCTGGTTATCCAGACAAATTAATAAATAAACTTCAATTAGTGCTGCACACAGCTGCTAGAATCCTAACTAGAACAAAAAAATTTGAACACATTACTCCTGTCCTGGCATCCTTACATTGGCTGCCTGTTAGGGTTAGGGCTGATTTTAAGGTTTTACTCTTAACCTATAAATCAATACATGGACTTGCTCCTACTTACCTTGCTGAAATGATCCAGCCATATATACCTACACGTAACCTTAGATCGCAAGACGCAGGCCTTTTAATTGTACCTAGAATTTCTAAACAAACAATTGGCGGCAGGGCCTTTTCTCATAGAGCTCCACTCCTGTGGAATGATCTGCCAATTAAGGTTAGAAATGCAAACTCAGTGCAAACTTTCAAGTGTCTACTAAAAACTCATCTCTACAGCACGGTTTATAATTAGGTGTAGCCTGGCCCGGGGGCGTGAAGGTGACCAGTAGGCTTGATACTGTCCACCCTTGCTGTCTTGCCAGGTGGGCTCTCGTCGCCACTGGGATGCCCTCCCTCCAATGCCCTTCGGGGGAAGAGTCACTGGCTTGTTGTTGATTCTCTATTGCGCACTTGTGCAGTTGGGCTGTACGCTACTAGCAATACTCGGCCCTCATTCAGGGGGGTTGCGGTTGGTGGGTGTCCCTTTGGTTGATGCCTGGCAATGTGGTTGGATTGATTTCCTGCCTGTTGGGCCCTGTCCGGGGCCTCCCCCGGACAGGGCCACAGTGTCACCGGACCCCCCCGTCTCAGTTCCAAGGTGTTACGCTGCTATATTATTGTGCTGGGGGACATGAGGGATGTACTACTAACTTTTCTCAGTTTCCTCCAATTTTAAATTTTAGAAGGAGATGAGGTCCTGGTCCACACCTGCGGATTACCTGGTTTGGGGGGACCGTTGCTGTTCCTGTCCTTGTCCACCTGGTCATACTTCTGACCTAGTCTAAAATCAAATATACTCTGGATTTAGCCAAGAGAAATTTATTTATTATTCCAATTGGACTCTTAATATCTCACCCGGCACAGCCAGAAGAGGACTGGTCACCCCTCTGAGCCTGGGTCCTCTCTAGGTTTCTTCCTAAAATTCGACCTTCTTAGGGAGTTTTTCCTAGCCACTGAAATTCAACACTACTGTTGTTTGCTCCTTGGGGTTTAAGGCCGGGTGTCTCTGTAAAGCACTTTGTGACAACTGCTGTTGTAAAAAGCGCTTTATAAATAAATTTTGATTGATTGATTGATTGAGTGTGGAGGTGTGTGTTCTTGGGGCTGGTTTAATGTCCATAGGAGTGGGGAGGTGTGTGTTCTAGGGGCTGGTTTAATGTCCATAGGAGTGGGGAGGTGTTTGTTCTAGGGGCTGGTTTAATGTCCATAGGAGTGGGGAGGTGTGTGTTCCCTTTGTGCTCCACTATTTTAACCACGTCTGTATATTATAGTAGATTAATAGACTGTAGGACGCTGCTTCTGTCTGGTTCCATGGATTTGTTTTTCTTGGAAGTAGTTGGTTTCATATTCATGGTTGAATATCTGTCTTTTCTCTTCTTCGCTTATAGCAGTTAAGTTAAACACTGTATATTTATGGATGGTCACAAGTTTTAAAACACCCCCATTTTTCCAGTTTTATTATATTTAAGGAGTGACTGACTAGCCTGCAATGTCCAGTGGTAAAAGGTTTAGGTCACCAAAATAATGTACATTTCAGAGAATATTATTTTGTACTCTGAAAAAAGCCTTACAACTGTTCTGCAGCAATGGAAGTAAAGTTTGATGATTAGATTCAACTTTGTCATTGAACAGTATGAGTACAGTACAACGAAATGTAGTTAGCATCTAACCAGACATTTAAATAGAAGAGGTCAGGAAATGTACAAGTATTATGTATGTTACAAGTGGAATGTATAGATGTGCAAAGAAGGCAAATACAGTGCAAAATGGCAATACTAAATGAGCAATGAAGGCAAGTAGGAGAGGGCAGGAAATGTACAGTTAAGTATATGCATGTGCAAGTGGGAATTAATAGTTGTGCAATGAGGCAAATGCAAGTACAAATGACAATTCGGACTGTGAATTCGAGCAGGTTGGATGTGTAAGGTTGTCTGTTGGATGTGTAAGGTAGTCTGTTGGATGTGTAAGGTAGTCTGTCGGGTGTGTAAGGTAGTCTGTTGGATGTGTAAGGTAGTCTGTTGGATGTGTAAGGTAGTCTGTTGGATGTGTAAGGTAGTCTGTTGGATGTGTAAGGTAGTCTGTTGGGTGTGTAAGGTAGTCTGTTGGATGTGTAAGGTAGTCTGTTGGATGTGTAAGGTAGTCTGTTGGATGTGTAAGGGTGTCTGTTGGATGTGTAAGGGTGTCTGTTGGATGTGTAAGGGTGTCTGTACTACTGAAATGCAGGGACAGCAGCAATCAGGTTCCCGAGGTAGATGTGCATGTAATATCCAAATAAAAGAAAAGCAAGTACAATGGTCATTCTAAATGTGCAGTGCAGGCAAACTGAAGGTGCAAGGTGGCATGTGCAACTGAAATGCAGGGATAACAGCAGTGAGGTTCCTGAGGTAGACAAGTAGTACAAGGGGTTAGTGCAACAAGGTCCCTGAGAGGCAGTACTAAGTGAGGGGCGGGGGGGTCTGGTTAGTGATGGGATGGGTCAGAGTTCAGCAGGGTTACAGTAGATGGGAAAAAGCTGTTCCTGAGCCTGCTAGAGACCTAAACTGCCTGCCTGATGAGATGAGGGCAAACAGTTGGTGGCATGGATGTGACAGGTCTGATGATGCCGCGCGCCATGTGCAGACACTGCTTGCGCTGGAGGTCCACAGTGGCTGGGAGGATCTGGGAAGACAAGTGGGCCTTCTTAAGCCTCCTCAAAAAGTAGTCTGTATAAAAGCGGACTTTACTACACCTTCTTAAGACTTATTTGGACAATATTGTACTGCAGGATGTAGTATATTACGATCATAATGGTGAGGAAAATGTAATCAAATGAAGACAGACCATTATCACCCTTAAAAGTGTAGGTCTCCTGTAAAGAAATGGCAAAGAAAGCCAATGAGTCAGTGAGCAAAGTTACCTACACCATCAAAGGACACAAGGAAACTGGAGGAAACTCTGGCAGGAAGAGGTCTGGCCAACCCAAGGCCACTACCGAATCGAAGATAAGTTTCTGAGAATCAACAGCTTGCATGATTGGCAGATCACAGGACGACAGCTTCAAGCACAGCTTAACACTAGTCAAAGTAAGAACGTATCAGTTTAAACTGTGAACAGAAGACTTTGAGTGGCAGGTCTGACAGGTCAAGTGACAGTAAGAAATCCATTGCTAAATAACAAAAAGACGCTTGTCTGGGCCCTGAAGCACTGGACTACTGAAAACTGGAAAAGGGTCTTATGGACCAATTGATTAAAATGTGAAATCTTACGTTTATCACGCAGGGCTTTTGTACGCCGTCAAGTAGACGAAAGGACGGTCCCTTGGTGTGTGACACCAACTGTCCAACATGGAGGAGGAAGCATGATGGTCTGGGGCTCTTTTGCTGGATCCAGACTCTGCGACTTGTACAGAGTGGCATCCTGAACCAAAATGGCTACCAGAGAATTTTGCAGCGCCTTGCAATACACTCTGGTGTACGCCTAGTTGGTCAGGGCTTCAACCTACAACAACATAATAACCCAAAACATACTTAAAATCTATTGAGCAAGTTTGGGTTTAACTGGGCAGACTACTTTGAGTCAAACGTTTAGATTATATTTGAAAGAAAAACGATTCCATGATTTCCTTTTTGCCTCTGTTTATTTTTTTCTATGCTTTAGTTTGAGTAAATTAAGACGAACTGTGAATTTCAATAAAAAACTTGCAATTGGTTGAGCTATCTGAAACTATGGGATTGATGGGCCCACAACCTTTCATTGTTCCATCCGGTAAACCTGCAATACCACAAAACCTGCCTGAGCTGTCTAAAACGATATCCTCCTTTCCAGTGGGCCTATCTCTTTTCCAGTGTCTCGGCTGTCAATAGGAAGAGTAATATACACTGCCGATATTGTAAAAGTTCATAAGGACCTAACCTGTGCTTCTTGGTCATAGTTTTAAGTTAAGTTTGGGCATATAACATTGTAGATATACTTAGGTTTAAATTCGCATTTTAATCAGAGACATCGTAGAAACTGGCGTGGTTCATGACTGGCTATAGAAGCCAGTGAGTAGTCTCAGTAAGGTACTGTTGATGGGGTGTTCGGGATGAGGGCTGTCAGAGTGTCTGAAGTAGCCAAGTCATTGGGACTGAGGGATAAAGAGTCATTGTCTGTTGCCGGTGGCTCCCTACGCGTTCTGTCCTGCAGCTGGGAGTTGTGTGTCTGTGTGTTTATACAGTATGTGTGGGTGCGTGTGTTTGACGGCGGCAGAAGGATAGTTGTACAATTGTAGCTTATAAACAGCAATGGACTGTAGATTTCCACAAGTGTGCTCGCCTAGCCTTACCCTGGTTTTACTACGTTTTTGTACACGCCAGCTCCCACATGTGCACATGGACCTGGATAACACAAACGCGTACGTTTGTTTTTCTATCCTTGTGGGGGGCGAGAAAATCCATTCCCTAAACCCAATCCTAATCTTTACCTCAATTACCTAATTTATGTAGGCTATAGCTGTCAAATCTAACCGTATGTCATTCAAATTGTCTTAACCTAAAACTATCCGCAATTCTAACACTAAGCCCAATAGTTGGTTTTACCTTTTAACCTAAAATTATGTTTCTTAGCGGGGATCGTCTTAAAAAAATTGTGGAAAGAAAGGTGCGACGTGTCAGATTTTACTATATTTTTGGGTCCGTGTACAGATAGACTCGCATCACAGCCACAGACACCGCTTAAAGTGAAACACATGGCCGTAACGTAGCCTGCGGTCAATTACAAGTTAATTTCATTCCGATTTTATCATGGGTTTTATCAACCAAGAGAGACTTTTTTTTTCAATCGGGGCGGTCCATTCATAATGCGTGTTCTCAGGTCGGGAGGGTGAGGCAATCACTAAGGAAGGGAATCTGTTAAAGAGAAACCGGTCGGGTGCATGTATCGGCTGTGTCCCCAGGCGGTTATTACCTACACATCAATCAGAATAGCATGCATTAAAATGCTTTGAAATGGTATGATTTGTACACATTTTTCTGATTTCAATCCTGAGTATATATACTACCATACCTTAAATGGCCTGGCAGGGGATGCCCAAAATGTGGCGCGAATAATTTACTCAAATCGTGAATTTGGAGAAGCCAAGAGACGCCTTCTCCACATTCGTCACCCCTGGAACCTGGTCGTTTTAATTATCAGTGTTATATTTGAGCATATTCTGTGCGCTGTCCAAGTGATGAGAGAGAGGGAACACGATGTCTTTTCGAAAGAACTCAACGAAGCAGCCTACTTGCGGCTGCGTCTTTAACTGTTCCCAAACTCCTCCTCCATTGAAATGCCTCCCGCCTGCAAAACCCTTTTAGTTCAGCCTGCCTGTCACAGCGGTTACTGGAAATGACACACGGGAGGCGGTCGAACGGCAAACATGCTAAAATAACGTGTTATAGCTGTAATTCATGCGGAATTAACATAATGATAAGATTTATAGCAAGGCGTGAAGATAAAGGCCCACTGAAAGGCCGCGGTTTTACGTGGACATCGACCACATCTGAATGAATCCAGCATAATTTCTACGGACTGAGGGGGGAAAAACGATCTATTAAATGTGTTCTAGACTGGTGCTGTGTTTATTTCTCCTGCCAGCCCATGCGAGCTGTGGCGCTGCTTTATCAGTGATACGCAATTCTATGCCTGTCTACAGGAGTAGAAGTTAGCGCCGTGATTTTATTTTACCCTTATGTTACTGCAAAGAGCCATTTCCATATTTCCCTAATGAAAATTAATCTTTGGAACGGTTCCCGGGACGTGACAGAGATGATGTCGAGTAAAAGTGTGGAATGGCTTCAAGAAGAACTGGAGTCCGGGATCGGTGTGAGCTCGCTACTGCTGCTGGACTGCCGATCACACGAGCTCTACGAATCATCACACATCGAGTCGGCTATCAACCTAGCCATCCCAGGTTTGATGCTGCGGAGATTGAAGAAGGGAAATCTACCGATCCGGTCCATCATACCCAACAACGAGGATAAGGAGAAATTTGTTAAGAGATGCAAGACAGACATGGTGCTTCTTTACGACGAGGCCACTACGGACTGGCAGGAGAACGGGGTTGCAAGCTCTGTTCTCGGCTTGCTTCTGCAGAAGCTCCGGGATGACGGTTGTAAGGCTTTCTACCTGGAAGGTGAAATTTATCTTCTTTGTTCTTTAACTTTTTTCGATTTCGTATGGGACCTACTTTTTAGATGTGCCTACGTTTAGAGAGACAAGTAGATGACTTGTCTAATACAGCTATAGTTAAGGATTTCAGGATTACATTAAACTACTGCCCAAAATGCGAGGATTACGGGATGGCTTTACATTAGCCCAAAGCCCACATTTTCATATATTGTTTTTTTTAAATGAAAGTTTAGGTCACTTGTTTATGACAGATATAATTAGAAATGGATTACAGCCCTAAGTTACATTGTAACTTTATCAAGATAGGGAGTGGTTTGGATCCATTCGATTGCCTCGCACTATGAGTTGTAATGTTAATATCGACTATGGATATGGAATGTGACTAATCCATTCTATTCTGGATCCTCTTATACAAAAACTATCGGTGTATAAATAAAAATAAATCCTATCTCCGAAAGGAACGATGTGTCTATATTTGTTAATATCGTTAAGTTAAAGGAGAAAAAAAAAACTATTTTTGGCCTCTGCGCTAAAAGCACTTGTGAAATGGTAACTTCGTTTTAATGTAAAATAAGTCGCATATTACCAACTCCATGACAGTGGTTACTGCAGTTTAAACTACACTTTCGATTTTGTATTTATTATAGTAACCGTGTTATACGTGTAATATAGGGTTTCAACTTTCAAAGAATGTAGAACGAAACAAAGATGTTTTCAATTAATGTGAAATGGCTCCGCCATGTTGTCCGGGTCTCCTTCAGGAAAATACTTGCATTTCATGAATGAACAGAACATCGACTACTTCTGGACTGCGTAAGATATGAAACCTGTTTATAAAATAACTGAATAATTACCATCTTAAGTTTACCCATGTACATGCTCATTCGTTTGTGTAGGGCAATGGTAATAGCTAAAGGAATTTCTCCTAATGTGTTTGAGACTCATTCATTCAGAAACTACTTCTACACGACGTGTTGCTATAATAAAATATATTCTTAGAAGTGACGATCAGGACTGTGGCCATAGGCTCATGATTGTCTGCATGTAATGTGTCATTTCATGAATGAAGACGCGTAATCTACGTTGAGCAATGCTGCAAACAAGACCGATGCTAGAGCCCATTCATATAAAACCTATTTATAATTAATTCATAACACAGAATCATTACCATTATGTCAATGTTTCAAGTCTTATTCTGGGTCTGGAGAAATAATAGTGCCTGAGGAAAATATTGTCTCGTCATTCATTTGTCTACCATATCTTAACAGAGTGCTGATCTGAGCCTAGTCTTTAGAGATGACACATTTTGTTAAAGAAATATGATGTTTATATTTGTATAAAAAACAACAACCTAAGTAATTATTATTTAATTAAATAGATCTCCATGACTTACAACCCATATTATTGTAGAATCAGTCTCAACCATTCATCTTCAGCTTATACTATTATCTCATATAATGAAAATGGTTATAGCCTGGGGAAATATTCCATAGCCTTGCTACGTTTCAGACTCACTGTAAATCTTTTATTCACACAAAAAGTCCACACATAAAATGTTATGGCCCTTGCCTGTCGCTTTACCCCCTCGTATCAGATCAGTATAGACTACTCTGCGTTTTCCTTGTGGCTGTATTTGGGTTCTGTCCAAAATGGCCCCCTAATTTCTATGTATTCTGCTCAAAAGAAGTCCATCATATTGCGAATAGGGTGCGATTTGGGACCTACGCAGGGTTGTCTGAAAACCGCTGGCAGAAGCTGTAATATCCAGCAGCAAGTGCTGTGATGATCATTTGACAGCCAGGTTTTGGATCTGGCCTTGCAGCTTTAGTATCGGCACAGATTCATTACCCAGCCGTTGACAGACTGGCCTGGGGAAACATCTATGTGGGAGATGTCTTCATTATATTACGAGGGTGTAATATGTTAACACATCAGAAAATGTAAATTTTACCATCAGGTTAGAAGTAAGAGAAGAGTTGGTTTTATTCTGCCTGTATTGTACTTTACCCCATTCAATTGGGTTTATAGAGGAGGACAGCATGTCCCACAACCTTACTGAATTGGGATTTCACCCATTTGAGTTTGCTGATTCCTCGCCCGTAAGCAGTTCTCTCTTTTTGGCCTCCAGGCGGTTTCAACAAGTTCCAGACGGAGTACCCTGAGCACTGCGAGACCAACCTGGACTGTTCCTGCCCTAGCAGCTCCCCGCCAGCGTCTGTCCTCGGTCTGGGTGGGCTAAGGATCAGCTCGGACTGTTCTGATGGGGAGTTGTCGGACCGGGAACCGGGCAGCGCCACAGAGTCCGAAGGCAGTCCCCTCCCCAACAACCAGCCTGCCTTCCCGGTCCAGATACTACCCTACCTCTACCTGGGCTGCGCCAAAGACTCCACCAACCTAGATGTCCTAGGGAAGTATAACATCAAGTACATACTGAACGTCACTCCCAACCTGCCCAACGTGTTCGAACACGACGGAGAGTTTAAGTACAAACAGATCCCCATCTCTGATCACTGGAGCCAAAACCTCTCACAGTTTTTCCCAGAGGCCATCTCTTTCATCGGTGAGTATACGTGGCTTGATTTGAATGATGTTTAATCACATTTGCGGATTAGTTGGAGTCTAGTTTAGGTTTGTTCGTTTTTCGTAATGTCTCATGTCATTGTTGAGTGTTCAGAAAAATGTGTGCCCTTGTTCCTTTTTTGTTATGTTCAACTCCTATTTTATCATACTTCAGGTCAATAACTATAAACAAAACCCTTAATTTAACATTCAGGTTTTTCAAGTATAAATATAACCCTAAAACAACATTCAGGTTATATAACATCATTATACACAGAGTAGTGTATAATGAGCCTGGGTCCTCTCTAGGTTTCTTCCTAAATTTCGGCCTTCTTAGGGAGTTTTTCCTAGCCAATGAAATTCAACACTACTGTTGTTTGCCCCTTGGGGTTTAAGGCCAGGTGTTTTGTAAAAGCACTGCTGAAGTAAGACAGGATTTATAAATACATTTGATTGATTGATTGATAGTTTGAATCGTGAATGCTGATTGGCTGGAAGTCGTGGGATATGAGACAGTATACCATGGGAATTACATTTAGATCACATGCTGCTCTTCTAATTGCATTAGTAACTGGTTTATAATAGCAGTAAGGCGTCTTGTGGGTTTATGGTATATTGCCAAAATACCACGGCTCAGTATTGTGTCCAGACAGTCTGTGATGCGTTGTGCCCAAGATCAACTCTTAGCTGAAGTATATTAGCTATATACCACACACATAAATACACTAAATCGGATGGATGGATTAATAATTTGTTGATTTTGCCTCGTATCTATGGATGGGTCATGGCTGCATATATTGCTTTAAGAATTTCGATTTATTTTCACATTAACAGTCACTATTACTCCAAAGACCCTGAACGGCAGTGAAACCTGGCCTAACCCCCCAGTACTGAAATCTTAGCGATGTCGGGTGTTTGCCACTACACGCCATGAAAGCCGCGTGAGTCGCGTGACTTAATCTCAGACACTCGCGTGAGTCATGACTTAATCTCGGACACACGCGGGAGTCATGACTTAATCTCGGACACACGCGTGAGTTGTGACTTAATCTCAGACACTCGAGTGAGTCATGACTTAATCTCGGACACTCGAGTGAGTCATGACTTAATCTCGGACACTCGCGTGAGTCATGACTTAATCTCGGACACTCGCGTGAGTCATGACTTAATCTCGGACACTCGCGTGAGTCATGACTTAATCTCGGACACTCGCGTGAGTCATGACTTAATCTCAGACACTCGCGTGAGTCATGACTTAATCTCAGACACTCGCGTGAGTTGTGACTTAATCTCAGACACTCGCGTGAGTCATGACTTAATCTCGGACACACGCGGGAGTCATGACTTAATCTCGGACACACGCGTGAGTTGTGACTTAATCTCGGACACTCGCGTGAGTCATGACTTAATCTCGGACACTCGCATGAGTCATGTCTTAATCTCAGACACTCGCGTGAGTTGTGACTTAATCTCAGACACTCGAGTGAGTCATGACTTAATCTCGGACACTCGCGTGAGTCATGACTTAATCTCGGACACTCGCGTGAGTCATGACTTAATCTCGGACACTCGCGTGAGTCATGACTTAATCTCAGACACTCGCGTTATTTTGTTGAATCATACAGTGATTTAATTAACTTGTCAAAAGGCAGCCTGCAGGTTTCTAGTACACTGGCTACAGTAGAGAAGGAAATAAATATTTAAATGAACTAGGCCACGTCATCTTTAGGAACACTTTTAAAACCTGTCAAATGGAATATAGACGGCTGAATGATGAGTGTTATACCTTCTACTGCTTCCTGAGATTCCGGTTGTTTGGTTGATGCCAGCTCCTTCAACTGCATTAGCACACACGCCACCTGCTAATGTTTCTCACACCTCTATTACATTACCTTATTACATTATGAGCCTGTTCTTAAGAGAGACGCTGAAAATCTTAATACCAGAAAATATATTGGATCTGATCTAATATATTACCTGACAGACATTACCCACATTAATGTTATTTATTGGAATGACATTCAAATCCAATGGAAATGTAAAGTTGCTCTCATAATAAAAGTTCATACTCCCTAAAATGGTGGTATCTTCCCTTTGTGGAGAGTTAAAACACCAAAACAGAGTGTTATATAAATATACCTTCCGCCCCTGTAAAATACACAGTATCTAACCTACAGGTTGCTAGATCAAATCCCCAAGCCTGCAAGGCCTACAATGATGTGTAGATCTGTTCCAGAACCAGGAAGTGAATTGTTTCAGAACCAGGAAGTGAACCCTAATTGGCTCCAGGATGCTACTGTAAATAAATGTGTTAAAAAGTTTTCAATATAACACGGCAGGTTTATTAATATCCTCCTTCCTTCTTCATGGTCACTCCTGGGTGACCTCCCAAATAACACCCTATTTTAATAGACTATCGTAGTGCACTACAGTATATAGGGAAAAGGGCGCCATTTTGAAAGCAAACGGGTCAGTATAAACACCCTTTTCAAAGGGCTTCTCTTCATCCGTTCTTTCTGTTGAACACAGACTCCCACGCCGGCCCATTAAGTTGCCCAATATAGAATAGTTTTCACCTTGGATTCACAGAAGCATTAGAAACCAAAAAAAGATGTTCTCGGCTGTTGAGAATCACACTACACAGTGTAGGAAGTAGAAACACTTGTTAGTCACGACTGTTGAGTCACGACCAAAGACAGGGAACTATAACAGGAGAGCTCTTTGCTTAGAGTTGTGTTGGGTGAATTCATATTAGGTTTCAGTGTTTCATATCAAAGTGTTTCACATCAAATGTTTTGTTGATTTCAGTATTAAAACTCAGACTAGTTTAAAGATCTGTGGATCTGGAATATCCGTAGAGATGTTGGTTTTGAAACTCTGTAGAGTGTGAAAGGCTTCAGTCAGTCGATGTGTTTAAGGGTCTTGGTCGATCTCTGGAATGTTGTTGTAGCATGGCTTGCTTTTCCACTTTTATGAAAATATTTAGGGAAAATGTAGGCCTGCTGCAGGGCCTGTCTCACATCTGTAGGCCTCCTGCAGGGCCTGTCTCACATCTGTAGGCCTCCTCCAGGGCCTGTCTCACATCTGTAGGCCTATTTAAACACATCAACCATTATTTCCTTAAAGTCACAATCCCCATTTTGTTTCACAGCACTTATGTTTTTTTTATCTCTGTTTTTCTTCATCATTCATTATCACAT
The DNA here is from genome assembly GCF_011004845.1 of Esox lucius. Lineage (NCBI taxonomy): Eukaryota > Metazoa > Chordata > Actinopteri > Esociformes > Esocidae > Esox > Esox lucius. Next base: position 37,733,549 of record NC_047570.1, on the reverse strand, counting down.
TAAAACCAATATTAATTACATGTAGATTACAAGATTATTTTCAACTGTCCCAGTCCATTCAACTGTCCCAGTCCATTCAACTGTCCCAGTCCATTCAACTGTCCCCGTCCATTCAACTGTCTGTATGACACAGCTCCTCTGAAACATCTCAAACCTCTCTCTACTTCTTCACAGACGAAGCCCGTTCCAAAAAGTGTGGAATCCTGGTGCACTGCCTTGCGGGGATCAGTCGCTCGGTGACCGTTACCGTGGCCTACCTGATGCAGAAGCTAAACCTGTCTCTCAACGACGCATACGACTTTGTCAAACGTAAGAAGTCCAACATCTCTCCCAACTTCAACTTCATGGGTCAGCTTCTGGACTTCGAGAGGACGTTGGGACTCAACAGCCCATGTGACAACCGATCCACCAATGACCAGCTGTTCTTTACCACACCAACCAATCGCAATGTGTTCCAGCTTGACACTCTGGAATCTACATGAAGGTGTGAGGGGGCAGGACTTAGGGCTACTAGGAGTTGAGCAGCCATTTTGGGTGTGAATGTTTATCCTTTCTCTTCAGAGGCTGGCTGGATTTGACAGCGGATTGCCTGGGATGTGGAAGGACAGAGCAAGAACAGAGGTGTCAGGTTGTAGGCTGGGAGACCCAAGGCTAGGGCAGAGGCCACATGGAAATCTGCTTGGTTTATGGAGATGTTGGTCTCTTGGAGGCCAGCGAGGGCCTCATGTCCTCAGTGATTTAGGTAGTGGCTAGTCTTTTTGGAACGGCCTGTCCTTTGGTTTACTGTCACAGAAAAGGAGAAGTCATATGCCGAGACAGTGCCTCGGCGCAGAAACAGAACAGTAGAGCGCACTTCACGCAAAGACAGGAAACACAGACGGACGCATGGATCTTCTGCTAGGACTGATTCATTGTTGTCCTCCTGGAAGACCTCCTTGTCAACTTCCTGATGATGATGAAGGTGTCAAAGTGTCATAGTGTCTGGGACATGCCCTAATGGAGGTGTTCTGACTGCTTCCTGTCAGAGTTTATTAACACAAAACAGCAGTATGTTCAACTGATGCTTATAACAATGTAAGTATGTACGGATGTCTATGGGCATTTGCATATTTAATTACATTTACGCACACGTGTGTACATACTGTAAGTCTATTACCACTACTAGTGTACTATCATCTGTCCAGAAACGGAGAAAATAACAAAGGAAGGAGCTTGTATAACTAAAGAGAAAAACAGACCAAGAGAAGAGCAATGTTGTCATGATGGTCGGGTTGTTTTGGTCCTTTTTTTTCTTTGTATTTTTTTCTACTGTATGTTTGTAACGATGACCTAATGCAGTTTACACAGTGGTGAAGCCTATCACTTCTTGGCACTTAAACTGGTACTCCAGAGAAAGAGACATTCAGAGACAGACAGGGTGGGAGGGAGAGGCAGAGAGGGAGGGAGGGAGGGAGGGAGGGAAAGTGGTATTGACGGTCAGTCCTAGACAAAGACCAGCCAGGGTGGTCTTGCCATTTCCTGGTCTGGGTCAGGATCCGACCGCTTAGTGAAGCACTTAAAGCTGATCGTTCCTTAACTGCATATGAAAGATGATTTGTCTTCCAAATGAAATTCTCTTCCCTTTATCATGCACTATTTTTTACTAGGGCCCATAGGGCTTTGTTCAAAAGTAGTGGACTAGATTGGGAATAGGTTTTCATTTTGGATTCAGATCTGGATCTTTTTGTCTCAGCAAAGATCCCAACCTCCTTCAAGAGAGATTTAATCCTGTGTCAAATCACCTCACAAACCATGCCTGCATTATGACAATATACATATTATACTACACTAAATGATTATATTATATTATGAATTTAATAGGAGGTAAATATATATATTCCAGAGCAGGCTGCTGAATGCTCCCCATCTGCGGGATGTGGGTGACTTCCCAGGGTACTGATGCTTTGGGACAAGGGTCATAATGTTACGGAATCAGGAGTGAACAGGAAGCAAATTCAAAATCATCCCATAAGGATTTCTGGAAAATGTATGAATTTTGAGAAAGGCTTTTTGCAATTCTAGTCGTGAGGTTGTTTGACTGTTTATTTACGCAACTGGACGATGAAATCAGTTTTTTTAACTACTAATACTACTGTCTGTAGGTCAGGTATGTCTCAGTTAGGTTTCAACAACTGATATACAACACATTGGTCAATATATTCAGTACTCTTGTACTTTTAAACAGTGCTTTTAAGATGTACAAATTGTCTAACCCCAAAATCTTTAACCAACATCTGTTATTGATGTTTGTGCAATACCACAGAGAGCTTGCATGCACAAAAAATATTTAAGATGATTCTTTTTGTGCAGAACAACTCTGTGGTATTGCTGTATGGAGGCCAGATGTGTTGTAGACTCATGGCCAAAGAGAGGAGTCGCCGAAGCAGCAGCCATGGCTAAATACACACAGTAGTAAACAGTACGTAGCTGGAAGGGTTTCTGAAGCCTGATTAATATCGACGCAACAACGCAACGCCAGAACACCAGTCCCCTACTTTAAATACTTAGTATAGTTACTTAGTATGGTAGTGTTGAGTTACAAACTCGGGAGCTACACCCAACAGTGTATTTCTCCTATGCAAGGACACGGGCGGCCATTTTGCGTGGCTTGGGGGCGTTTTAACGTTGCCTACTTGCGTGTGGTGTCCGTGGGGCTCAAGACAGAGACATGAGACCAGGCCAAAGGGAGACACTGGTGTTAAAGAGCAGTATTGCTATTCGCCTGACTTAGCATATAACCCAACCTTTCTTATATAACTCTTTATATAACGCTGACTGTTCAACAATACTCTTTTTATCTCTTTGCAAATATCATTGTATAAAAATGTTGTTCTCTAACAATAATGTAAATGAAAACAAACATGGTGATGACGGACAACTGATTTTCCTTGTCCGAAAAAAAGGCCCCTTATTTCCTGTAAAAGGCTCGACTTTCTCGCTTTACTGTGGTGAAAAGTAGTGCTCAATATAGGTTAAAAGGTGTCATATGAAACGTAGCCATTTTCTTTAACGGGTCTTCAGGTGAGGTTGTTTTTGTTACACAATATTAATATATATATCAACAGACACCTTTTGCAGTATTTTATACATCCATTCAGATTCTCTTGTTTATATTACTCTGTTTTTCTACTATAATAATAAACATCATCGTGATAATAATAATATTTATGATGATATAGGCCTACATCTGTACTGAACATGGCTGTTGGCAGAATGCTCTGCTTGGTGTAGGGTGAAGTTGCCCCTGAACGCTGATCTTGTGTCAGTTTAGCGTTTCCCACGCTAATCAAGACTAGGCCAAGTTTGGGATTAGTGTAGGGGAAACTGAACCTAGATCTGTACCTATGGGAAACTTTGCTACTTTCTGTTCTGGTACGGAAGCTGTCTTTTTCAGCGCGGTGTCACCAGTTCAGGGTCGGTTAGCCTCCAGTTCACTTCCGGGTTGTGTTAGTGTTGTCTTGCCGACGTGAGGTCATGTGAGTAAGCTGACACCTGTTAAAACCTCTCCAGTGCTGTCTGTCATTGGTCTACCAACATCATTCCACAATGAGTTGGCAAGATGGCACAAAACAGACTAGCAGCCAGGCTAAGAGATACTTTGCTTGCATTGCATCATAGCCTGGGCATCAGTGTGTTTGTGCTTGCATTCCCCTCTCCTTGCATTCCGTGTCATATATTTGACATGACATGGAGTGGCAAGAATGGAATAATAGCACAACCAGGTCTGGTTCCAGGCAACATTATACCTAAGAAGTTGGTGACAACCTGCCGCTTTGTCTTGCTAAGTTTATCTGTGCTCTGTCTCAGCGCACAGATCCATTACAGTGAAATGTATTTTTTCTTTTTCAAGAATTTGTTTTGTTTTCATAATGCACTCTATGCTATGTATCTATTCCTGTGGCCTTTTTCTCAATAGAATATATCAAAGCTGATATGCAAAGTTGTTTTTCCTAAATATATTATAGCATTATTGCAGAAGACGACAGTTAGTATTTTACATGCCTGTTAGGATTTCATCCTTGAAATCGGAACACAGTCACAAAAGTCCCACTTCGTCCCAAATGGTACATTATTTACTTTATACTTTTGACATTGACATCATAGAGCTCCAGTCAAAAGTATTACATAATGATTAGGGTGCCATTTTGAACATTATCTTGAGCTACATCTTAGGGTTGAAATGTATTTCAGTACAAAGCTTCTTCTTTTTTAAAAGATATCCTTGATTTCAAGCTGCTTCGTGTGTTTGTGTCTTTATAACTATGAAAGATACATCATCAGTGTTGTTCTGTTTTTGTATATTTGCCAGAACACAGGAAACATGTTTTCTGGGTCATTTTATTGTATCTACATCCTGGTACCAAGCATACGTCCTCATTAGCACCCTATTCCAAATGTACCTCCCTACTTTGGTCAAAAATAGGGCACTGGAGGGAAAAGTGGTGCAATATGTAGGGATTAGGGTGGTATTAGGCACCGAGACGGAACAGTGTTGGAGAGGGAGGGAGTGATGGAAAGAAAAGAGGAAAAAAAAGAATAGAAAGTGAATGATGTAAGAAAAGTTAATCTTACCTCACAGAGGGAATTTTCAGGGATTTTTTTGGACAATGATGCATCTTCTGCTTTGTGTAACAGCTTTACGCCAGTTCAGCAGCTGTTTTTTTATGTGTGCATTTGATTAAAATCCACCCTACACTGGGTTTGTCAACAGGGCAGTTGGACATTCTGATGATGGATGTGTGACAATGGATGTGTGATGATGGATGTTTGATGGCTCAGCGTATTGTGTAGAAACCAACACCAGACATGTTTATACTGCAAATAAATATGGAATTATTTTTTCTTTAACGTGTAATTGACTCTTGTATGTGCGTGCGTGCGTGCGTGCGGCCATCTGTGTGTGTCGGTGTATTGCAACGCTTGTCACATTAGCACTGTGGTTCCCATTTCACATGGTTAAATGGTTACATCCGATTGGTCAAACTGACACTTCCCTCAACCTAGTTTCCGCTGTGTTTTGTTTCACAACCACAAGTGAAAGAAAATGTGTCAGTGTGGTATCTCTCTTCCTTTACAAGGAAATGTGTCAGTGTGGTATCTCTCTTCCTTTACAAGGAAATGTGTCAGTGTGGTATCTCTTTGTTTTACAAGGAAATGTGTCAGTGTGGTATCTCTATTTTACAAGGAAATGTGTCAGTGTGGTATCTCTTTATTTCACAAGATGTACAACAACATCAGAAGTACTACAGTATACATGGCCCGTATAGTACCAGTCAGGTCGACAGGTAGGTGTGTCCAAACGTGACTGGTACTGTTTATAAAACTCAAATGCCACCATTAGATATGTTGGGAATACGATATAGATACAAAAACCCAAGCCAGCAAGGTGATAAATCTGTCGTCCGGTACTTAAATAAGGCAGTTAACACTAACTGCTGCCCAGGTCATTGTGGTGAATGAGAATGTGTGATTAGTACATTTTACCTGGTCAGGGTAAGATAAATGTAAAAGGTTCTCTGGTCCTTAAAACATTTGAATGTAAACACAGCCCACTACCTTTGGCTTCCTGTTTGTCTTTGGGCCTCTTGAAAGGTAGACTATTCCAATCAGTTGGGCCTCTTGAAAGGTAGACTATTCCAATCAGTTGGGCCTCTTGAAAGGTAGACTATTCCAATCAGTTGGGCCTCTTGAAAGGTAGACTAATCCAATCAGTTGGGCCTCTTGAAAGGTAGACTATTCCAATCAGTTGGGCCTCTTGAAAGGTAGACTATTCCAATCAGTTGGGCCCTTTTAGCATGACACTATTTCAGTCAGTTTTCTCTTTCTAAAGCTAGACTTTCCTAGTCTGTAGGTCTTTCTTAAGGTAGACCACTCAAGTAAGTGAGGTCTTAAGGTAGACTACTCAAATAGGTTAGGTCTTTCTTAAGGTAGACTACTCAAATAGGTTAGGTCTTTCTTAAGGTAGACTACTCAAATAGGTTAGGTCTTTCTTAAGGTAGACTACTCAAATAGGTTAGGTCTTTCTTAAGGTAGACCACTCCAGTCAGTTGGGCCTTGGGATCTGCTGTGTGTGTTTAGTGAGTGGGTTAAAGACAGGGTGACTGAGTCGAAGGGATAAGAGAGATGGAACGAATGGAGGACTGACGTGTAGAAAGAGAGTGAGAGAATGGGAGACAGGGTGTACGAGTGGGAGAAACGGAGGAGTAGAGAGAGGAGTATCTGAAAGCCTCTGTGGGCAGAGAACACCAGAGAGGGCCTATAAATAGCCTGCAGTGTGTCGGCCCATTCTCCACTGGTTGGCCTCTGGGAGGGTGGTGTGTGGACAGCCGTGTGTGTGGTGAGGTGTGTGTGTGTGTGTGTGTGTAAAACTGTATGTGGGGGTGGGGGGGGCAACGTGTCGACGGTCACAGTGGTGTACCCCCTTTGCTGTTACCTGGGGACTCTCACTCCCACGCTCACTCTCATTCACTCGCTAGCTCACTCTCTCGCGCATACACGCACACTCACTCTTTCTCTCTCTGTTGCCCATCTGGTCTTGTCAAGCCAATGGGTTGTGGTTACGGGTTGAGATTGGAGTTAGGGGGGGTTGTACAAGAACATTGGCCAATTGAGGGGCTATTTTCAGAAAAATCTGAGACCCACGGCAGCTTCTGTGTCCGTTTCATTCTGACTCTGAACGTTGAAGACGACCAAGATCATCTCTCTACACTGACGACATCTCCAGCTAGCATGGAATTTGAATAGGATTTGTGAATTGTTTTCATGACTATTTAAAGTTTAATTACACGTAGTTCAAGCATAATCACATGTGGAAAACCGTGTGTAGGATTTCAACTCGGAGGCACTGACACGTTTTTAAGTCAACACACCAACCGCTACGCCTCCATGCTAGCCCACGTGTCATCTTTCCCTCTACATGTCAGGGCTCATTGGTCTGTGAAACACGTCTCCAGCAGGAGAGGGCCTAGCTACACCACGCTGTTATGCATTGCACCCAACTCCCTCTACGGCGCACAGCTTTCAGACTAAGGGAAGTATGGCACAGGTCAAAAGTAGGGCACTAAATAAGGAAGAGGGTGCCGTTCAATTCAGAATGAAACGTTGTGGAAACTAGTCAGTGAATGATCCCTGGGTCGACTGATAAGCAGACATTTTACTTTGATAAGTAACGTTAGCAGGGTTACATTTACGTACTGTTAGCTTCAGGGACTAAAAGCTAACACACACACACCTAATGTGGAACTCGACAAGACAGAAGACAGATGGAACGCATCCTGGAGTAGCTCACCTGAAGCACAGACCACTTCAAGTGTCAACACGCTCAGATAGTGAATTTGGTCTTTATGACACTGTGGTGTATGGTACACAATACAGGGAATAGGACTCTGGCCTAAAGTAATGTACTATAAAGGGATTAGGGTTCTGGTCTAAAGTAATGTACTATATAGGGAATAGGGTTCTGGTCTAATGTAGTGTACCATACAGGGAATAGGGCCCTGGTCTAAAGTAGTGTATTATATAGGGAATAGGGCCCTGGTCTAAAGTAGTGTATTATATAGGGAATAGGGCCCTGGTCTAAAGTAGTGTATTATATAGGGAATAGGGCCCTGGTCTAAAGTAATGTACTATAAAGGGAATAGGGTTCTGGTCTAAAGTAATGTACTATAAAGGGAATAGGGTTCTGGTCTAAAGTAGTGTACTATATAGGGAATAGGGCCCTGGTCTAAAGTAGTGTACTATATAGGGAATAATGCCCTGGTCTAAAGTAGCGTACTATAAAGGGAATAGGGTTCTGGTCTAAAGTAGTGTACTATATAGGGAATAGGGCCCTGGTCTAAAGTAGTGTACTATATAGGGAATAATGCCCTGGTCTAAAGTAGCGTACTATAAAGGGAATAGGGTTCTGGTCTAAAGTAGTGTATTATATAAGGAAGAGGGCCCTGATCTAAAGTAGCGTATTATATAAGGAAGAAGGCCCTGGTCTAAAGTAGCGTACTATATAGGGATAGGGCCCTGGTCTAAAGTAGCGTACTATACAGGAAATAGGGCCCTGGTCTAAAGTAGCATACTATAAAGGGAATAGGGCCCTGGTCTAAAGTAGTGTATTATATAGGGAATAGGGCCCTGGTCTAAAGTAGTGTATTATATAGGGAATAGGGTCCTGGTCTAAAGTAGTGTATTATATAGGGAATAGGGCCCTGGTCTAAAGTAATGTACTATAAAGGGAATAGGGTTCTGGTCTAAAGTAATGTACTATAAAGGGAATAGGGTTCTGGTCTAAAGTAGTGTACTATATAGGGAATAGGGCCCTGGTCTAAAGTAGTGTACTATATAGGGAATAATGCCCTGGTCTAAAGTAGCGTACTATAAAGGGAATAGGGTTCTGGTCTAAAGTAGTGTACTATATAGGGAATAGGGCCCTGGTCTAAAGTAGTGTACTATATAGGGAATAATGCCCTGGTCTAAAGTAGCGTACTATAAAGGGAATAGGGTTCTGGTCTAAAGTAGTGTATTATATAAGGAAGAGGGCCCTGATCTAAAGTAGCGTATTATATAAGGAAGAAGGCCCTGGTCTAAAGTAGCGTACTATATAGGGATAGGGCCCTGGTCTAAAGTAGCGTACTATACAGGAAATAGGGCCCTGGTCTAAAGTAGCATACTATATAGGGAATAGGGCACTGGTCTAAAGTAGCGTACTATATAAGGAATAGGGCCCTGGTCTAAAGTAGCGTATTATATAGGGAATAGGGCCCTGGTCTAAAGTAGCATACTATATAGGGAATAGGGCACTGGTCTAAAGTAGCGTACTATATAAGGAATAGGGCCCTGGTCTAAAGTAGCGTATTATATAGGGAATAGGGCTCTGGTCTAAAGTAGCGTATTATATAAGGAATAGGGCCCTGGTCTAAAGTAGCGTATTATATAAGGAATAGGGCCCTGGTCTAAAGTGTGCTGTTTTTCAGGGATTCCTGTTCTTGGAACAGAACCTGGACTGGCAGTAATCACATAAATTATATTCAACTGGTGATCTCATAACATGTTGGTCTATTAGGCCTTCTGGTGTGAGACTATTGTTGATTATTGGGCTTTGTTGGAATTCCTGTTTGGACCACGGGAAGAGTGGCTGTTGTCAAGGCAGGGCCGAACGGGATCCTGATAAAATATTAAATATTAACCTCCCTGTCATTCATTGTCGGACAACAGATATGGGACCAAGACCTTTACTGAAATCTGCTTTTGAACACATTAACTGCATGAACCAAATACACATTTCTGTAAATGTTTTTTCTGTCTTGCATACATAGCTATGCAAGGATTGCTGAGATCAGTCTGAACTGGCAGGGCTGCTTTCCTGGACAAAGAATTATGTTCAGTAAACTCTCCTTTTAATTCAGGACGTGGCTAAATCTGACCGGGACACCTGTTCCAAGTGGTAACTTTGTGTGGTCCAACGTACTGGGCCAGAGAATATGTACTGTTGCTCCATAATAATATATAAACAGATATTGTACTAGCTAAAATGATACACACATATATACAACTCCAGAGCACTGCACCTTTTTCAAAAGGATGGTTTTGAGTGAGGAACAGAAGGGTTAAAATTAAGAGACCACTGCAAAGTGAACACTTCTGTTCCTCACTCAAAACTTTCCTTTTTCAACTTTTTTGGAAAGGAAAGATAAAGGTGCAGTGGTCTCTTAATTTGTTCCGGAGCTGTAATATATATATATATATATATATATATATATATATATATATAATATAAAGTACCAGTCAAAATTTTGGAGACATACTTATCCAATAATAATAGTGAAGACATTAAAACTATGAAATAACACATTAGATCATGTAGTAACCAAAAACTTTTTAAATTTTTTTTTAAAACATTTATATTGTAGATTCTTTCAAGTAGCCACTCTTTGCCATGATGACAGCTTTGCACTCTGCATTCTGTCAACCAGCTGTGCCTGGTCAAGGGGTGGAAGCCGAGCAGTGTTTAAAAACAGTAACTGGGCTGTGTTCAAGGCCCTGTTTGGCAGCCCTGGGCCGGGTGGTTCTCCCTGGGCTGTTGGTCCAATGCTTATACAGGAGAGGGGGCATTCAAAGCCCGTTTGGCAGCCCTGTGCCGGGTGGTTCTCCCCGCCTGTTGGCCCAATACTTATACAGGAGAGGCCGCGAACCGGGTGGTTCTCCTGATGGGGGACGTTCGCTCATGCAGTATATACTGACGTATGATGAAAAACACCTATCAACCTGAGAGCTGTTTGGCATGCAAACACACAGCTCAGGTCAGATAAAATGCACATCACTCCACCCACACAAACACAGACACACAAACAGTAATGTTATGCAAACAGTTACGTGACCAACTTAATGCATACAGAATCTAAACAGTAACGTTAATGTTGACCCTGTACCTAAACAGTAACGTTAATGTTGACCCTGTACCTAAACAGTAACGTTAACGTTGACCCTGTACCTAAACATTAACGTTTAAATGTTTTAGTGCCTATAAGACATTTTAAATGTATTATGCAATTTTTTATTGTTAATTGTGTTTTCTTAATGTTTGTAGTATTTCCATTATGTGTTTTTTTATTGTTATAATACAGTGCTCAACTGTAAAGAACTCGGTTTGAGTTGATTTCTCTGTATAAATAAATGTAAATAAAATAAGCCATGTGATATTAAGTTGGCTACCCACTACCCTGCTGTAAGTGATAAGCCATGTGATATTAAGTTGGCTACCCACTACCCTGCTGTAAGTGATAAGCCATGTGATATTAAGTTGGCTACCCACTACCCTGCTGTAAGTGATAAGCCATGTGATATTAAGTTGGCTACCCACTACCCTGCTGTAAGTGATAAGCCATGTGATATTAAGTTGGCTACCCACTACCCTGCTGTAAGTGATAAGCCATGTGATATTAAGTTGGCTACCCACTACCCTGCTGTAAGTGATAAGCCATGGGATATTTGTGGTGAGAGGTGTTGGTGGTCAGGCAGAGAGGAAGACAGCTGGGCCATTAAAATATGTGGGTCAAAATGTGTACGTGTGTGTGTGTGTGTGTGTCATTGAAATGCTGAGGCCATTCTGGTCCGAAGGCCAGTGGAGAAACCTGAAGGAAGATAATGAGAGAGAGGTCGAGAAAAAAAAAGGAAAGTCTCTCCAAATCTGTCTGGCCTGGACAGGAAGGAAGTGTATTAGCAACACCGTGGGTTCAACAGGAAGTGACAGCATACCAAAGACGATGAGTAATTACCTCATATCAAGTAGCACTTCCTACGGGCAGCTGGATGCCACGGGCTGAAACCTAAGATGGTGGCCCGGCCAAACCGCTCCTTCATCCAGAAGTGTGACACGCCTGACATTTAGCACTGCTCCTCTTAAAGGACAAGTGGATCTGTGCCAAGACCTGTGGGGTCAAGGACAGCGGTCTGGCAGCCTAATCACAGAGATTAGGAGAAGTTAGCTAACCTCGGCCTGTCTCTTCATGTTGGACTTTTAGTCTGAGTTAACCAATAGTCAATAAACATTAACAAAGTACACTTCCTTATCTGCTGCCCTTTGCCCTTTCAGGAAGTAGTTGAGTCATGGTAAGCATGCCAAACTGGTGCCATGTGGGATATATTCATGCTCACAAACCTTTCTGGCCAGTATTGAATCTAAATACATGTCACAGTGACGTTGTTGCATTAATACATCCAAAACCGTTGATATTTTATATAAAAATATTAACAGTGAGGAACCGAGACATTTTGGAATATTTACAATCACATAACTAATGTAAAGTCATTGTCATTCATGGCACCTACGTTAAAGAGCGTCATGCCTTGTTCCAAAGATTCACTTCATAGACGGATGAATGAAAACCAGTCAAATAGGCAGAACATGTTTGGACCAATGCCCCTTTCTCCTGGCATCTGCCTGTATTGTCCTTAGAGATGTAGATGATGAATTTGTTGCTTCTCTTCCCTCTTAACGTGTTTTGTTCCCTCTCATAACAGTGAGATACTTTTTGAAAGGTGTAAAATATTTAGACCTTTTTATCGTTGATAAATAATGTCTGACCTTCTGACACCTCTAATAAACTATTGTTGTCTTAAGGGATTCATTGGAAATAAAACAATAGGCTTTATGGGCCCAAAGGAATAAATAGTTTAAACTTTAAACAAATTTACAAAATCAAGTTAAGAGTGCAATAAAATCAGTGTTTAGAAAGATAAATATAGATACTGATAACAGTCCTCTACCATCTCTCTCTATAACAATAAGTCACTGATAATTAGTCCTCATCCACCTCTCTCTATAACAAAAAGTCACTGATAATAGTCCTCTTCCATCTCTCTCTATAACACTAAGTCACTGATAATAGTCCTCTTCCATCTCTCTATATAACACTAAGTCACTGATAATAGTCCTCTTCCATCTCTCTATATAACACTAAGTCAATGATAATAGTCCTCTTCCATCTCTCTCTATAACACTAAGTCACTGATAATAGTCCTCTTCCATCTCTCTATATAACACTAAGTCACTGATAATAGTCCTCTTCCATCTCTCTCTATAACACTAAGTCACTGATAATAGTCCTCTTCCATCTCTCTCTATAACAATAAGTCACTGATAATAGTCCTCTTCCATCTCTCTTTATAACACAAAGTCACTGATAATAGTCCTCTTCCATCTCTCTCTATAACAATAAGTCACTGATAATAGTCCTCTTCCATCTCTCTTTATAACACAAAGTCACTGATAATAGTCCTCTTCCATCTCTCTCTATAACAATAAGTCACTGATAATAGTCCTCTTCCATCTCTCTCTTTAACACTAAGTCACTGATAATATTCTTCTTCAATCTCTCTCTATAACTGTAAGTCACCTGATAATTAGTCCTCTTCCATCTCTCTCTATAACACGGTCACACGATAATAGTCATATTCCATCTCGCTATACTGTACAATGCTAAATCACCTGATAATTCTAGTCTAAATCACCACACTGTACAGTTGTAGTCATCCTCGCCATACAGTCTACAAGACTCAGCCACCGGTCACCGGATAATGACCATATTCTTCTAACACTCCTTGGTGGAACATCAATGTGTGTGTGTGTGTGTTTGTGTGTATTTGTGTGTGTGTGTATGCACACGCAAGCAGACAGACACACAAACAGGAAATAGAGAAATCTAGTAAATGTATTAAAGGCATCTACAGCGATCTGTGTGTTGAACTGCCGGCAGTCTGTTCACTCAGTAGTCTGAACCGGCAGTCTGTTCACTCAGTAGTCTGAACCGGCAGTCTGTTCACTCTGTAGTCTGAACCGGCAGTCTGTTCACTCTGTAGTCTGAACCGGCAGTCTGTTCACTCAGTAGTCTGAACCGGCAGTCTGTTCACTCAGTAGTCTGAACCGGCAGTCTGTTCACTCTGTAGTCTGAACCGGCAGTCTGTTCACTCAGTAGTCTGAACCGGCAGTCTGTTCACTCATGTTGCAAGGATCTGAACACAATTCCTGGTAGTTGAAAACATCCCAGTTCATACTCACCGGACATGTCACCCATTGAGCATGTTTGGGATGCTCTGGATCGGCGTATACGACAACGTGTTCCAGGTCCTGCCAATATCCAGCGACTTTGCACAGCCTTTGAATAGGAGTGGACCAATATTCCACAGGCCACAATCAACAACCTGATCAACTCTATGCAAAGGAGATGTGTTGCACTGCGTGAGGCAAATAGTGGTCACACCGGAAACTGACTGGTTTTCAGACCCCGCTGGACCCCCCCGGACCCCCCCAATACAGTGAAACTGCACATTTTAGAGTGGCCTTTTATTGTGGTCAGCCTAAGGCACACCTGTGCAATAATCATGCTGTCTAATCAGTATCTTTATATGCCACACCTGTGAGGTGGATGGATTCTTTCAGCAAAGGAGATGTGCTCACTAACACAGATTTAGACAGATTTGTGAACAATATTTGAGAGAAATAGGCCTTTTGTGTACATAGAGAAAGTCTTAGATCTTTGAGTTCAGCTCATGATAAATGGGGGCAAAAACAAAAGTGTTGCGTTTATAATTTTGTTCAGTTTGTGTAACTGGGCCAGACTCAAAACCATAATCAGTTGGCACAGATCCACACAGATCAACCCAGGCCTCCAAACATTTCACAGATAACCTGGCCAAAGGCATACATTTACTTACAAAACACATAAACCTACAAACAAACAAATAAACATCATAATCCATCCTGAGCGGTATTCCACAAACCTGGATAAGAATATTTGTTGAACTATCTTTCTGAAAAAACCCTCTGGTCTAAAATAGTTTCCTCATGGAGTAAACAACCCTTTGGGATACATTCAACCCCATATAACCTGCTAAATGATGTAATAACACATCGTTAAGATAATTACATGCATTAAACTACCCAATTCCCTACATCCCATTCATGATTACTGGTGTAACCATGTTAGGGGTGAAAAGGTAGGGTCCTGTATATATGATGATGTGTCACGCAGTCAAAAACGCTCATATAACAATACATATATTTATCAAATCCTTTAGGATGTATTTATTATAACAGGCTCACAATGTAATTACTTAAATTCAATGTTTATATGCTTGGTTGTTTTAGCTGGCCGAGTGAAAAAAACAAGTTGACTACAAATATATTCTGATAAATTCAAAATATATTGGAATTTATTTTAAATGATCATTAATATATTTGGAATACATTAGGAATATATTTTATATTCACTAAAATGACATTTACAATCATGTATTATAATATACTAAAGTATGAGATTTGTGTGTCCACACTTAATAATACATAATTAATAATTATTAATAATTATTATTATTCTGTGGTTACCATGAGGAGGAAATGTGGTACCATGAGGTGGTACCTTGAGGAGAGCTCCTGTACATTTTGCAAATATTTCATAAAAGTTTTGTATATTTCCCTTTCTTTTTCGATTCTAAAATTCATGTGTGTCGATTATGTCTGGATTTCTGTATTTGTTGCCCATAATTCATGGTCAAATCACCCTTTTGAAGGGTACTAAGTAGCAGATCTACCAAGTAAGTTTGAATTTGAATACACAAGCTTGTACTTTAGTGGTTTACAGGGTTTTCTGACCCTATGAGGAGGACAATATTGACTGCTCTGTGTAGCTTAGTGAAGACAGGTGGGGGCTCTGTTTCATCACTCAGGAGGGTTTGCCAAAGTACTGAGTGGCATTCGATCACTGTCCTGAGTGGATAACTGAAAAAAAATCATCTCATTCTAAAACTCAAGAGTGTCAACTGTTTCAGAGAAGTCATAGTCATATGACAGGGATGGTTAGGCACCAGTGAGACCACACCTTGAATAAAGAGTGAACCTTTTTGCCTCCAAAGTACCTACTCATCTAGCTTGTTAATGGAAAAACCCACAGTCACAGACATGGTCCATGCAGAGTTTAATATCCATTCATTTGGCAGCAGGGGTCACAACAAAGGAATGCTTTTTTAGCCTTTGTCAGTGATTAGAAAACAACAGACACTCATATTTATAGATGATTTATAGACTACCTCTAAACCTTGAAACCACAGTTGACACACATCAGCTGCATTAAAGTGGTTAGTGTTAAGGTCTCATTTCATTTACTTTTGCTTTTTCAAGTGCTTTGAGATTCTGTAATGAAAAGCCCTATGAAATTTTTATAAATTATTTTTATTTTTATAATAATTCACGCTCAATGTTCTATCAAGACTGAGCTTGAGGTATTCTAGAATTCTTGTTCTATTTTAGAATACATCAAGCTCAATGTTCTATCTAGACTGTTCTAGAATACATCAAGAACCCAGCTCTTTTGTGAGATTCCTCAATCCATTCCATGAATGTAGTTGGATGTGAGTCGAGGAAACCTTGTGACCTGAGCGCTACACCACGCCAGATGGTGAGCTACTTTTCCTTCAAAAGAATCTGACCAAATTCGTAAATAAGAAACTGACATTAAATTAAAACTACAGGGGGTGAGAAAGGAAGGGGGAAGAGTAAGGGAGGGAAGATCAGATGGAGAGACTGAGGGAGAGAGGGAAAAAGAAAGGGAGGTAGGGAAGGTCAGAGAGAGGGAGAGAAAGATGGAGGGATCGAGAGAGAGATGGAGGAGGAACTGTGTTCAGTTCATCTGTTTGCAACATCATTGTGTAGATGGGCACACAAGATTTACATGGACCAGGGGTTCCCAAAACTGTTTTTTAAGGATTTTAAAAGTTGTGATAATAAAATTTACAAAGGAGCCATGTCCGTTGCAGCAGACCTTAAAGAGAGAAGAGAAAGTTAGATTGAAAATAATAACCCAACACATGAGCTCTCTAGAAACAGGAAGTCTCATCATGACAGTCCTGCAGTACAGTACAGCTTCTCTAAAACGTCTTGGCCTGCCTGGGGATTAATAGAGATAGTTGGCACCGTATTACCTTCCTCCATTGCCCTACACTACAGCCTTTTAGGATACTTGCCTACTTTACACTACAGCCTTTTAGGATACTTGCCTACTTAACACTACAGCCTTTTAGGATACTTGCCTACTTTACACTACAGCCTTTTAGGATACTTGCCTACTTTACACTACAGCCTTTTAGGATACTTGCCTACTTTACACTACAGCCTTTTAGGATACTTGCCTACTTTACACTACAGCCTTTTAGGGCACTGCCCTACTTTACACTACAGCCTTTTAGGGCACTGCCCTACTTTACACTACAGCCTTTTTGGGTACTGTCCTACTTTACACTACAGCCTTTAGGGCACTGCCCTAATTTACACTACAGCCTTTTAGGGTACTGTCCTACTTTACACTACAGCCTTTTAGGGTACTGTCCTACTTTACACTACAGCCTTTTAGGGTATTGTCCTACTTTTGAACAGAGCCCTATTTTTTAGTGCCCCACAGTGCTGCATTTAGGGAATATGGAAAAGGGGCCACGTCCATATGCATGGAAATGTAAAAACAACAATATTTAAAAGACTACACTTTGGTATCATTCCAAATATAGCCCTAGTAACAATCATATTCCCTAGCTCAACCAATCAATGCATTTACATATTAATTATGTACTTTGTTACCAAGACGTGCTGATTTACTAATAAACATTCTGGAGTGCCCTCTCGTGATTCCAGCGTAATTATCAATGTTCTTTTTGGAACTGTAATCTAATTATATGTATTCTCACAGTGTGTCCCTGTGCCTTTTAAATATTGATGGGGTATTTAGGGTTCTCCAGCTAATTCTCCCACTCGTTTCTCACCTCTTCTGAATGAACCTCTGGAACCTCTAGTTCATTCACAATGAACAAGCAGTCATGACGCATGTGTGTGTGTGTGTGTGTGTGTGTGTATGGAATTGATCAGCCCTATAAGCTGGTTGAGCCTCACTAATCCTATATGGACTCATGACAAAGAACTTACAAACAAACACACACTCACACATACAGTTTAAATTGGGTGTGTGTAGGTTGTTTGTCTTGACTTCCATAGAGTGTGTTTGTTTGTGTGTGTGTATGTTTGTGTGTGTGTGTGTACATGCTGTCTGCTCTGGTTTGTGGCTCACTCCCCATAATATCTGTTTTTCCATCTTATCTGGGATTCAATCCAGCGACTCTCTGATTTCTCACTCTCTGAGCATTAGGCTACATAGCACAGTTCACAGAATACCCCTTCTCCTTCCCCTTTTCCTCCTCCTTCTCCTCCTCCTTCTCCTTCTCCTTCCCTTTCTCCTTTTCAGCCGGCATACATTCTAATATTGCAGTGTAGGTGCCGTGTTCTCCGTGGGGTTTCAGTTTCAGAGGGGAAATAGAAGCATCATTCAAAATCCAGATGTCAAGAGGTCATCTCCTTCCTGTGAGGCAGTCGCAGCTCTCAGGTTGCTGGGCGACACCATGAGGGTGTGTGTGTGGGGTGGGGGTGGGGGGGGGGGGGTTCTGGCTCCTGCCCTGTTACTGAGCTACAAATCCTCTAATGGCTTGGCCATACAACATTACAGTGTGTGTGTTGGTGTGTGTGTGTGTGTGTGTGTGTGTGTAGCAAGGTTAAAGGGAAATTTAACAAAACCTCACTTAATGTATTAATTAATAATATCAGTAATGTATTATTAAGATACAGCATCTCCTCAACACAATCTGGAACAAGCATTTCCTCTGGATTGATCTGTTCATAAAAGTTCCAGCTCAAATTTTTATTTTGACCACTAATTCATTCTTTCTCGACTTTCTAAATCTAAACCTGGTCATTAGTTCAATCAACAATGTGGCTGTTTGTGCTACTCTTTTCACACTAACTAACTAGAATAATTTCGTAACTTCATAATTTTACCCTGGCAGACAGATCCAACAAGCTAACTCATGCTTTCTCATCTTCAATTAGTAAATACATCCGGCCGGTTTTCGTCCAGGCTGTGGAACACTGGACCAGCTCTATACCCTCTACGGGGTGCTGGAGGGTTCATGGGAGTTTGCCCAACCAATCCATGTGTTTTTGGATTTGGAGAAGGCATTCGACTGTGTCCCTCTCGGCATCTTGTGGAGGGTGCTTCGGGAATATGGGGTCCTGGGTCCTTTGCTAAGGGCTGTCAGGTCCCTGTATGACCAAAGCAGGAGCTTGGTCCGCTTGTTCCCAGTGCATGTTGGACTCCAGCAGGGCTGCCCTGTGTTGCCGGTTCTGTTTGTAATTTTTATGGACAGAATTTCTAGGCGCAGCCAGGGGCCGGAGGGTGTCAGGTTTGGGGACCACACGATTTCGTCTCTGCTCTTTGCGGATGATGTTGTCGTGTTGACCCCTTCAAACCAGGACCTTCAGCATGTACTGGGACGGCTTGCAGCCGAGTGTGAAGCGGTGGGGATGAAAATCAGTATCTCCAAATCCGAGGGCATGGTCCTCAGTTGGAAAAGGGTGGCTTGCCCACTTCAGGTTGGTGGTGAGTGCCTGCCTCAAGTGGAGGAGTTTAAGTATCTAGGGGTCTTGTTCACGAGTGAGGGAAGGATGGAACGGGAGATTGACAGATGGATCGGTGCAGCTTCTGCAGTAATGCGGTCGATGTATCGGTCTGTCGTGGTGAAGAAAGAGCTGAGCCGCAAGGCGAAGCTCTCGATTTACCGGTCAATCAACGTTCCTACTCTCACCTATGGTCATGAGCTTTGGGTCATGACCGAAAGGACAAGATCCCGGATACAGGCGGCCGAAATGAGCTTTCTCCGCAGGGTGGCTGGGCGATCCCTTAGAGATAGGGTGAGAAGCTCGGTCACCCGGGAGGAGCTCAGAGTAGAGCCGCTGCTCCTCCACATCAAGAGGGGTCAGCTGAGGTGGCTTGGGCATCTGTTTCGGATGCCTCTAGAACGCCTTCCTGGGAAGACGCCTCGGTGTCCCCCCGGAAGAGCTGAAGGAAGTATCTGCGGAGAGGGAAGTCTGAGCATCTCTGTTTAGACTGCTGCCCCCGCGACCCGGCCCTGGATAAGCGGAAGGTGATGGATGGATGGATAATAAATCCGTATTTGAATTTGTTTCACTATGATATTGTCAGTAGAAAGCTCCAGTCCAAACATGTATGGCTGAATCTCACAATTTATGATCACTTCACAATTTATAGCACCACAAATTGACTTCTAATGCAATTGGCATAACATGGATGCTTAGCGAAATGAAACTAAACATTACTAAATTTTTGTGCACAAAAATGCACTCCTTGAGCCCAATTATGTGTGAAAAAAATCTAACTGTCCTACAAATGTCTCAAACATTATACAAACCACTTTAGGTTCCCCCAGGGTAAAGTACACCTTTAAGATATATCGTAAGCTCATACTGAAAGCTCATTCCACAGCTAGCTTGAAATGTTGCCAATGGGGTACGTTTTGTGTATCTCAAACGGTTGGAATTAAGTAAAGGAGGGCAGTCACATGTCAGCACGCTCAATTAGGAATCAGGGTAACTCTCAGTGGAGGAAGCTAAATAGTTAGCAACAGCATTATGATGTTGGTGCTGTGACCCGGATCGTAATTTGAGCTCACCTTAATTGCCAGGATAGCTTGCTGTTTAGCATGTTTAAAGGAATGTAAAGGAGTTAAGAACATACTGTAAACTCACTTCACAGCTAACTTGAAATAACTGATGGGGCTGTCCAATTTGTACCTTTTGTACAGCTCAATTGGTTGGGAGGTGGTCATGAGCATTGCAGAGCAGAGAATTGTGAGTATGCACCCAGTGAGGGGCCAGGCAAACTATCAACAGAGGAAGCTAAACTGTTAGCAACAGCATATTGATGCTGGTGTCACAAACAAGAATGTATTCTTTCTGGATTTACCCTACATGTTAGCCAGTCATAACAAAGCCATTTTTTTCTGTCATCACAAGGAAAAGGCAACTTAAGGGTCATACTTATGGGAATAGTATAAGAATTGGGTTTAAGTTAGGTTTCTGCATTTAGGGATAGGGTTACCTAGGAAGGGTTTAGGCATAAAGGTTCAGTTATTAAGGTTAAGATTAGGATATGGGTAAAGGTTAGGATTAAAATAATAGTATTAGGATTAAGGTTAGGAATAGGGTTAGTGTTATGTTTTGAGTTAGAAAAATAGGGACAAAATGTGTACTTTTCTCACCATCACAAGGATAAAAACATGTGCTTGTGTGAATGTGTGTGTGTGGGTGTGTGTGTGTTTGTGTGTGTGTGGGAGTGATGTGTTCATGCAGGAAAACCTTATCACCAACACCAGCAAATTGTAATGAAGATTTTTCTTTCAAACATAGAACGTTCTAGAATGTTTAAAATGAACAAGCAAGTTCTAGAATGTTTAAAATGTTCTACAAGTTGTAGAATGTTTCCATCTTAGAACACAGGACTCTATAATTAGTAGATGGCAGAAAATTACATTTCAGTATTGCCAAAAACAGAGCAGAAAAGCTTTTTAAATTAAATATTATAATCAGAAATGTTTATTTTCTGTTTGCTGTCAGTGTCTGCCATTCAAAACGAACTGGGAATGGTGGAAGATTTTAGGGAAAGAGTGAGTGCTGTGGGTGTGTGTATTTATAGCTCTACCAATGCAGGGTCAGCCTGAACCTGTCGTGACCACAGATACTGTCTGGTTAATAGGGAACAGGACACTCATAGAGGCCATTAATACACACATACACACGTACAGAAACACAGTAACACACACAGAAACCCACACTCCGGTAATAGTCTGAGACTCTAAGAGTCCAGAAGAACACACACACAAACTCACCAAAACTGCTGTCCTTCCAAAATCATGACTTTAGATGTCTGAGGGCTGACAGTGGTTTTGAGTCCAGGCAGTCATTGTCTGAGATATTCCCTTTTCACCCTCATTTAACCAGGTAAGGCGAATGAGAACCAATCCTCAATATCAATGATGACCCAGCCAAAGGCATTTGAAAGGGGATGGGGAGATTTACTTAACCACAAACATGATATAAAAACAATGATCATTACAAATGAACCAACACGTGATACAGAGGGAATAACAATTATCAAATTATGTACAGCAAATATATATATATTTGGACAGTTCAGCAGATACATGGATTAATGGATTCTCGCCTTAAGACAAGATGTTTCCCGACAGACATGCAGAAAAAAATGAAATGTGTTTTGCGGTACTTGTATTGTTTCTTGTTAGCACTAATTATCCTCCATACAAATTTCACAAGAACTCACAATGCTTACATTTCAATTGTTTGGAATGAAACAGCAGACAGCCAGTGTGTTTCCTTGGCTTTTAGCTTTCAAACTACTTGTTTGCATTATTACAGTTTTTTGTGACTTCTGGATTGTGTACCTCAGACAAAACATAGCAAAACATCACATTCTTGCAATCTACGCTCAGATTCAGATGATATTGCTAGCATAAACACACAGGGAACTATGGCTAAAATAATGTTTTGATGTAATTTACATGATGTCAACTTCATGGAAGGAATTATGATTGCTGTAGTTATGACAGCGGCTGCTGTCCATCCCTAAAGGTGACTAGTCTGGCTCAGGTGAGAATTGAATGAGCATGTTTCACAGGAGTAACCAACATATTTGGGCAGCTAGACAAATAGGAAGTTCCAGACTTCCAGGAAGTTCCAGACATCTGTTTTTGAAGTTTGCAGACAAGGCTACCTCATCTTTAACTGTCTTGAGTCCCCTACATCACTGCGTTCTCTATCTTTTTTAAAACCACATATTGGACCACACAGCTATTGCTCCGGAACAAATTAAGAGACCACTGCAGCTTTTTCTTTCCTTTTCCAAAAATGTCAAAAAGGAAGGTTTTGAGTGAGGAACAGAAGCATTCAATTTGCAGTGGTCTGTTAATTTTAACCCTTCTGTTCCTGACTCAAAACCTTACTTTTCAACTTTTTTGGAAAGGAAAGAAAAAGGTGCAGTGGTCTCTTAATTTGTTCCGGAACTGTATACTTTCACAGCCCACCAACCACACATGTGGTATTTATTTTGATTTCGTAGAGCCTAATAATTGCATAAACAAAAAATCAAGGTACAGGGTACAGAGCCTGCTGGTTTACTGTTCTACCTGGTACACTATGAGGTACAGAGCCTGCAAGTTTACTGTTTTACCTGGTACACTATGAGGTGTAGAGCCTGCAAGTTTACTGTTTTACTTGGTACACTATGAGGTGTAGAGCCTGCAAGTTTACTGTTTTACCTGGTACACTATGAGGTGCAGAGCCTGCTGGTTTACTGTTTTACCTGGTACACTATGAGGTACAGAGCCTGCTGGTTTACTGTTTTACCTGGTACACTATGAGGTGTAGAGCCTGCTGGTTTACTGTTTTACCTGGTACACTATGAGGTGCAGAGCCTGCTGGTTTACTGTTTTACCTGGTACACTATGAGGTACAGAGCCTGCAAGTTTACTGTTTTACCTGGTACACTATGAGGTGCAGAGCCTGCTGGTTTACTGTTCTACCTGGTACACTATGAGGTGTAGAGCCTGCTGGTTTACTGTTCTACCTGGTACACTATGAGGTACAGAGCCTGCTGGTTTACTGTTCTACCTGGTACACTATGAGGTACAGAGCCTGCTGGTTTACTGTTCTACCTGGTACACTATGAGGTACAGAGCCTGCTGGTTTACTGTTTTACCTGGTACACTATGAGGTGTAGAGCCTGCTGGTTTACTGTTCTACCTGGTACACTATGAGGTACAGAGCCTGCTGGTTTACTGTTTTACCTGGTACACTATGAGGTGTAGAGCCTGCTGGTTTACTGTTCTACCTGGTACACTATGAGGTACAGAGCCTGCTGGTTTACTGTTTTACCTGGTACACTATGAGGTGTAGAGCCTGCTGGTTTACTGTTTTACCTGGTACACTATGAGGTACAGAGCCTGCTGGTTTACTGTTTTACCTGGTACACTATGAGGTGTAGAGCCTGCTGGTTTACTGTTCTACCTGGTACACTATGAGGTGTAGAGCCTGCTGGTTTACTGTTCTACCTGGCACGCTACAAGATACAGAGCCTGTTGGTTTTCTATCTTGTAATTACTGCAACCACCTTGTGTCCCAGGTCTAAATCCGTCTCTGGACAGAAACAATGGAAATGACCAGTGAGACTGACTGGTTGAGGTTCAGGGCCACAGCGTCAGTTCAAGCTTCTCATGCAAATCTGGTTAGTGAATTGCTAATGGCTGGTAGTATCGCCTATTCATCATGTCCATGTAAGCGTGCTGCCAAGGCACTTTCTAGTAAAAAGTTCAGGCAATAATCTCATAGCCTTAAATGTTCACAAATGCCCAGGGAATGGGCTGGAGGTCAGAAGGTTGGATGTGATCCATCCAATCCGCATGTGTTTTGTGAGTTACTTTAATCCACAAAGATATTTCATGGAGCCAGATATGCATTGCTGGATGACAGACTGAGCTGTGCCAAGTAGAAAATAATACAGTCGCCACAATTTTTACGTTTGTTCCACTAAATGGTATTTTGACCAACTCATGTATATCTTTTACACCAGATCACTCTTGGATCAAAAGAAACATTGGGCTGCCTGCGTGAATGCAGCCTCAGGGGAGATGTGTCTCCCTCAGGACATGTGACCCTGGCTGGTTCAGATGGACTGGTCAACTTCCTGCACTCAGCTGCTGGGCCGGGACTCTGCTTTCACCTGTGCACAAATGTGTGTCTGTGCAAAATATGTGTTTGGACACATTTCTTACTTTGTGAGTGTGTGCATTTGTGTGTTTGTGTGTCACAGTGTTGGGGTGTGTTTGTGTCTTTCACTGTGTGTGTTTCAGTGTATGTTTTTTTGGGTGTCACAGTATGTGTGGGTGTAGATAACACAATGTTTGTGTATGTATGTTTCACACAGTGTGTGTCTATGGGTGTTTGGGTGTCACAGTGTTGTGTGAGTGTGTGTGTTTTACAGTGTGTGTGTCTATGGGTGTTTGGGTGTCACAGTGTTGTGTGAGTGTGTGTGTTTTACAGTGTGTGTGTCTATGGGTGTTTGGGTGTCACAGTGTTGTGTGAGTGTGTGTGTTTTACAGTGTGTGTGTCTATGGGTGTTTGGGTGTCACAGTGTTGTGTGAGTGTGTGTGTTTTACAGTGTGTGTGTCTATGGGTGTTTGGGTGTCACAGTGTTGTGTGAGTGTGTGTGTTTTATAGTGTGTGTGTCTATGGGTGTTTGGGTGTCACAGTGTTGTGTGAGTGTGTGTGTTTTACAGTGTGTGTGTCTATGGGTGTTTGGGTGTCACAGTGTTGTGTGAGTGTGTGTGTTTTACAGTGTGTGTGTCTATGGGTGTTTGGGTGTCACAGTGTTGTGTGAGTGTGTGTGTTTTACAGTGTGTGTGTCTATGGGTGTTTGGGTGTCACAGTGTTGTGTGAGTGTGTGTGTTTTACAGTGTGTGCGTGTGAGCTCTCCGGTCACAGCTGCTGAGGCTCTAGTTTCACGGCTCAGTCTGGAAATAGACTGAAAGGTAACATTAAACATGTCAACAAGACACTTCCTGTATCCCTCAGACCGACTGGCTAGGGTTACCTACTAACTGAACTAAGGATGGGCAAGTGAAAAGGCGTGTGTATGTGTGTGGGTGTGTGTCTGTGTGTGTGTGTGTGTGTGGAGGCAGGGACCAGGATGAGGGTATGCATGGGATGTGTCTGTGATATTAGTGCTTCTCTCACTCATTAACTTAAGGTCATTGTTGTCGAACTGAATTATGATCTCAGTGACTTAACAGGCTACACACTGAGCATTTGATGTCACTGCTAAGCTAACATATGAAACTGGCCGTAGCATGGATCATTTACTAATTAGATTTTGTGTTCCATAATAATAAATATTAATGAATAATAATTAGGTAAACAAATAGTGACAAAACAATTATTGGTCTGTTTGTTGAGTCTCTGATTAATGCTCTCCTTGACTGGTCCATAAGTTTTGGTGGGGAGTCCTCCCTTGGCAGGTTTGTTGTGATGCCATATTCTTTCCATGTTTTAATAATGGATTTAATGGTGCTCCGTGGGATGTTCAAAGTTTCTGATATTTTTATAGAACCCATCCCTGATCTGTACTTCTCCACAATTTTGTCCCTGACCAGTTTGGAGCTCCTTGGTCTTCATGGTGTCGCTTGCTTAGTGGTGTTGCAGACTCTGGGTCCTTTCAGAACAGGTGTATATATACTGATATCATGTGACAGATCATGTGACACTTAGATTGCACACAGGTGGACTTTATTTAACTAGTTATTTGACTTCTGAAGGAACTTGGTGGCACCAGATTTTCTTTAGGGGCTTCATAGCAAAGGAGTGAATATATGCATGCACCACTGTTTTATATTATTTTTTAGAATTCTTAAAAACAAGTTATTTTTCTAATTTCACTTCACCAATTTGGACTTTTTCATTTGGATCTCATGTCCATTACATGAAAATCTATTATATCACAGGTTGTAATGCAACAAAATAGGAATAATGCCAAGGGGATGAATACTTTTGCAAGGCACTTTATAAAAGACACCCATAATTGACAAGCTTCAGAAGCTGAATGTATTATGTCAGAATTATTTAGTTTAGTTATAATTTATTTTTTTAACAATAAAACCTAAAGATACTCAAGTGTGAGTGTCATTTCTGACTGCCATGCAGAGGTAAAACACTCCCACTGCAATCCTGCCACTGATTACCAAAAGAATGATAAACTGCCCGTTTAACCCCATATTGCTCCTTAAATCTGTCAACAGTCTGCCAATAGCACACTATGATTATGTCAGCAATTCACAGTTGAACCAGGCTTTCGGTAAGCCAGACAGCAAATAAACTGAATGGCCTTAACTAGCAGAAACGAGTACTTGACAACAATAGATTAAACCAAGAATATACAATGTAATCACAGGATCGCAGAATCCCAGAGTGACTGATCACCCTAATTACCTCACTGGACAGAATTATATTGTTTATCTACGTACTTCTGTTCAAGACACGGTCATTTACTGTGAAAATCAAGGCAAAAATGGTTTGACTGTGACCCAGTTGTTCTGTTGCCATGTTTAGAAATCAGTGGAAATTCATTTTCAGGCTGTAAGTGTTCAAATGAGAGAGACGCTCTTCGTGAGCATCATCAAACCGTCGGTGAACAGAAAATATTTCTGGGTGGAGTGCTGACAGCTTCTCGACTCTTTCCCAACCCCTTCACCCCCCTTCACCCCCCCATCTCTCCTCTGCCCTCACCTCCTCTTCATCACTATGGCAACGAGGGCAAGGCAACCGCGATGTGTGTTCTCACTGGTGTTGACCTTTACATGGACACAATGACACTCGTTACTGCCGTACAGCAAGTTCGGAAAGAAAGAAGTGGAACACACACAGACACACACAGTCACACGCGTGCATATACACACTCACACACACACACATGCAATTGCACAGAAGCCCGTGGAACATGTCTGTCTGTAGACTAGGACAGGTGACGGAGAGACACATTGGAAAGGAGACTAAACATGAAGAATAAAATATAGGGAAAAGTAACTGTAACAAAGTAAATAGCCCATCTGCATTCCCCATGTGTCTTCTTTTCAGTCAGCCTGTAATAAAATACTGACAGACAGGTGAACAGGCAGACAGACAGGAGAACAGGCAGACAGACAGGTGAACAGGCAGACAGACAGGTGAACCGGCAGACAGACAGGTGTGGATGGATAGACTACTCACATTTTCTGAAAGAATATTAACAGTTTATATTATTAATTCTCAATAAACTATTACATTTAGAAGCTGCTGTATTCATGATAAATGTTGTTCTTATTTCTATGAAATACAGGCAGGAAAAATACGAGACAAATTTGTGGCGACTCCTTGAGGTGAATCGGGCACCTGCAAGCTGCATTATGGTGAATGGTCAGAGAAACGTTCTCTACCCAGTAAGTTTGTTTCCAGGCAGTGTGATGACAACAGCCTGGTAAAATATGTCTAGGAGGACTGGTCTCTCGCTGGAATGATACCTCCATTTGCTTCCAGACAGATCTAATGGCTCTGATCCAGCAAAGCAGGAACTCTTTCTCCAGCTGTTGTTCTCTCTCCCTCTGTGTCTCTCTGTCTCTCTCTCTTACAGACCCTTTGTAGCGACAATATTCCAGTCACAGGTACACTGACAGCTGTGAAGGAATTTCACGTGATGAAGTGAAAAAGAAGCTCCGTTGCCATGGTGTTGTCCAATCACCATCCAGCAAGGGAACCAAACAGGAAGTTCTCTAATATCACATCTCTTCATCTCTCTCTCTTTCTCCATATAACTCTTCAATGATCACATGGAAATCTCTCTCAGGTTTAAAGGGGCACATCTTATTGTCTTGTGTGGGTGTTATCTAGAATGCAGCTGTTTCCCATTCATTTGACCTGAATCTTACTGTTTGAAATCATACTGTATTTATCCTTATTGTTTCTAATATAATTGCATTACATTTATTAATTGGAACTATTGAATTGGTTTTAATCTTGTTTCTTCAAGGCTTACTAGTCTGAATCACACTGTTTAAAAGCAATGTGGGATAACAAAGATAAAAACAATTTCTGTAGATAAACGAGAGACATCAACTAGGTCAGCTGCCAAGTGACCAATTTTCCTCCCACATACACACAGGGACATCCAGTGCTTACCCACCCAAAAATCCTCCTGACTGTGCGTGGGGGAAAAAAGCACTTGGGTCCTATGCCAAGAAGATTCACCATGGATTCAGTTTATCTAAACTAATTATTTCCCAAAAAGTAAATATGGTATTTTCTGGCATTATAATTCTTACCTCACATGAAGGTTAGATTTCTACCATAAAAACAAAGCTGATAAACAATGACATTGTATTACCTTGCTAATGTTTACAGCCAATAACTCTGAAGGACTTTGTGTTTTGGATCTCTGTTAGTCCAGCCAAATTTACAGCTCCCCTTTCGGGGGTCCACTGAAAACAGATGACATAATGAAAAAACAAAACAGTGAAACATTCAGTTTTAAAGTGGACAAAGGGGATAATGTGATCAATAAAATAGGCTGATTTTTGGACTGCTGCTACCTGCTGGAAAATATCATTTTTGCTTTTTTATTATAGTTAATTGAAGGGAGGAGTAAATCTCTTAGCATCTATATTTGCACAATAGGATTTTCTGGAGGAATTGTGATGAATGGTTTAATGTTAAAGGAGTGGATTTATTACAGATTATTCTGTAACCAAGTATTGAACTAAATCTCACAAACATATTTAGGTATTTAGGAAAATGTGTGAAGAATGAGCTTCACTGCCTAAATATAAAATCACAATGTAAATATCAATGAGAGGTTCAGAATGATGTACTGTGACAGGAATATAATCAGGAGACTGATGAACAGACTTAGCAAGTGTTCCCAGAGGAAGGGGAAACAGCACAGGACAGAGCGGGCATTCCTGACATGCCCCTTTTGCAATATAACAACTAGCCAGGAGAGATCATTGCTGTGAAAACACAACATTTGAAAAAGGTGACAGATATTTTGGCTAAATTGTTGGTTCAAATTAATGGTCTGCCTTAGTTTTTCTACTGGTATAATGTGATGGGGATTTCATCTAATTGATGTTTCAAACGTTTCACCTTGTTTGAGACTCACCAGAGTGGCTAATGCAAAGCAACAGAAAGACAGTAGGACAGTTTGTTGCAGATTATGACCCTTTTTAGGAGGGTTTTTGTGCATATGTGTGTGGGTTTTAATTTTGGAATGGGTTTGATGTATTCCACATGCCCAGAGAGATGAGTGAATTGGAGAGAGAGGGGAGAGTCTCTCTTATGTTTCCACTTGTTGAATCACTTTACAATATGAAAAAAAGACCCACATACAACTACACTACACACAAAGAAAGAAAGATAATGTGAGGCAGTCCAGCCTGTCACAGCAAACAAGGTGGTGATGTAACAGACAGGGTGTTTGGTCCCGGGACCATGGAGATGTCAGGCACCCTCAACACCTTGTATTCTCTGACTCACACCTTGACAGAGACAGATGGATAACCAGACAGAATAAAGAAAATATTCCCAGGAGCCATCCCAATGTTTTTGTAGAACAATAGAGTTGTTAACAGAAGATTGGCTTTCCAAAAATTTGAAAGAAAATGACAAATGTTGCAATAACAATGGCGAGTATTATCATAACAGTGACAAGCAACATGATAACTTTTTAATAAAAACACATTTTCATTTTAGCTTGCTTTAATTAATTCAAGGAAATGTGAGTAACCATTCAGCACCGTAGAATTGAGGATGTTACAGCATAATAAACACTATGACACAACAATGTTACATCAGTTTGTTACTTCAGTATGTTACATCAGTATGTTACATCAGTATGTTACATCAGTATGTTACATCAGTATGTTACAGCACAATGGTATTCGTGTTATGTTCTATGAAAATCTCAAGCAATTGAGGACAGAAGGGCTCATGCAGTCAAGGAAAGATGCAGACTATGACAGGTGAGTTACAGATATTTACAGAGAATGGGCATGGACCCTCAAAGAGAAGTTGGTTCCACCATCAGCAGTGTTTCCTGACACAGGACAGGAAGAGCGGTGTTTCCTGACACCAGGACAGGAAGAGGGGTGTTTCCTGACCCCAGGACTGGAAGAGGGGTGTTTCCTGACCTGAGGACTGGAAGAGGGGTGTTTCCTGACCCCAGGACTGGAAGAGGGGTGTTTCCTGACCTGAGGACTGGAAGAGGGGTGTTTTCTGACCCCAGGACTGGAAGAGGGGTGTTTCCTGACCCCAGGACTGGAAGAGGGGTGTTTCCTGACCCCAGGACTGGAAGAGGGGTGTTTCCTGACCCCAGGACTGGAAGAGGGGTGTTTCCTGACCTGAGGACTGGAAGAGGGGTGTTTCCTGACCCCAGGACTGGAAGAGGGGTGTTTCCTGACCCCAGGACTGGAAGAGGGGTGTTTCCTGACCTGAGGACTGGAAGAGGGGTGTTTCCTGACCCCAGAACTGGAAGAGGGGTGTTTCCTGACCCCAGAACTGGAAGAGGGGACTGGGGTGTTTCCTCTCTCCTCTATTCTCCTCTCATCTCCTATCTTCTCCTATGTTCTCCTATGTTCTCTTATCTTCTCCTATGTTCTCCTCTCCTCTGTTTTCTTCTCTGTCTCCTCTCTTCGGGTCCCAGATAAACAACATGCATCATTCAGTAAACTGATCTGGTGACACCATTTTCCTGTGTCAGACAGTTCTGTCTGTCCTCAGAAAAGAATTGATTCCCTGCAGGCCGACAGTGTTAACTTCATTGGTCAACCCAAGGTTAAAAACAACAGAGAACTATCAGAAATGAATTTACAAAATAAAATGCTAAGAACCTGAACACTATAGCCAAACATTTTAAAATCCAAAGGGTTAAAAATAATAATACATGAAATATGTTGTTGTTGTTTATAATGTGTCTGACTAGGAAGATTGCGCCCTGACTATGTCTGTAGAATGTGGATGACAGGCCAACAAATTTTTTTGATTGAAATTATTCTCTGGTTACCACTGGTTACCGTCACCATCTCTGACATGCTGTCTGTCCACCTGTCTGTCCACCTGTCTGTCTACATGTCTGTCCACCTGTCTGTCCACCTGTCTATCTACATGTCTGTCCACCTGTCTGTCCACCTGTCTGTCTACATGTCTGTCCACCTGTCTGTCCACCTGTCTATCTACATGTCTGTCCACCTGTCTGTCCACCTGTCTGTCCACCTGTCTATCTACATATCTGTCCACCTGTCTGTCCACCTGTTTGTCTACATGTCTGTCCACCTGTCTATCTACATGTCTGTCCACCTGTCTATCTACATATCTGTCCACCTGTCTGTCCACCTGTCTGTCCACATGTCTGTCCACCTGTCTGTCCACCTGTCTGTCTACATGTCTGTCCACCTGTCTGTCCACCTGTCTGTCTACATGTCTGTCCACCTGTCTGTCCACCTGTCTGTCTACATGTCTGTCCACCTGTCTGTCCACCTGTCTATCCACCTGTCTACCCAGAGCCTGGCATAAAACTACTGAATCACAGCGCTCCAAACCATGATTTCATGAGGTCACGCGGATCACCAACCTGCTCCTCCCTGATCTTTCTCACTGTACCACATACACACAGACACACACACAGACACACACACAGACACACACACACAGACACACACACACACACACACACACACACACACATACACACACATACACTACTCTCGAGATCTGACTTTGAAACAATTAAGCATCATGCCCAGGTTGTAATAAAGCTAATCATGATGACATAATGGAGGCTAAATCAATCAGCATCCAGTTAGCAACCTTTGGATCACACACACATGTACGCACGCACATGCACACACATGCACACACACACACACACACGCACTTGCACACATACACACACATATGTACGCACGCACACACAAACACACACACACACACACATAATTGCATACATGCACACACACAGTGAAGCGATAATGGAGCCTAAATCGATATCGTTCCAGTTACTCTAGGATCCTGGAACAGCATTAGGATGACATCACATGGAGTGTTCAGGGTATCGTGGTATTGGGTTGCCCCTGAAGTGCAACCTGCAATCAATATATACTGTGTCCCAAATGGCATCCTATTCCCAATATGATGCACTACCTACCGGAACCTGGTCCAGAGGAGGGCACTACAAAGAGGATAGGGAGCCGTTTGGGAGGTTGTTGTGATGTTGCTGAGTGTTGGCACCTCTTCAAGAGCAGAAAACACAAGACCAGCTCATCTACTGTCCTACAGCTTTCACTACTCTACACTCCTCTTCTCTCTCCCTGATATGCCAAGACATAGAACAAAGGCATTCATATTAATGTATCATTTGTTTTGTGATGAGGAGAATGATAGACATTTTGAGAAAAGGGACTGATAATGAAGAATGTTTGTATCACACTGATGAAACATTTACAAAAAATTGACATTCGCCACTCTGGCTTGCTGTTGGGGCTGTCAACTCAAATGTGGGAACAGCCTGGGTCTTCAGCACATGACACCTTGCATACCCCATTTGTTTTTGCATCACTTTCTGAAAATACTGGTCCGTAAAATGTACTCTACAAATGGTAGACTTAGTGGTCACTGTGGCACGGCTTAGCTAACTATTGGATAAATTACTCACTAAATCTGAGAATGCCAAGTAATAGGCTGTACACATTCAAAATACCTCTCGTGAATCCAATCTTTGTCCTTTTTATGTCCCACTCATTGTTCAAGAGGCTATCCATTAATAAATTGAAATTGAAATTGAAATTAGGGCAGGAAGTGAACATTTTAAAGGCATATCGTTGGATGTAAAATGAAACAACAGCATGACGTCAGGTCTTCCAGAAACGAATCTGAAGCAATCAGAGACTCAAGTCACTTGATCAGATTTTCAGAGAAGGCTCTACAGACAAAGATGTTGTAACATTGAAACAAGGTGAGGCAGGACACAAGCACAGGGAGGATGCCGGAATATGGAACTAAAACATGACAAAACAGAAAAACTAAATCACAGGACAGAACAAAACAACGTTACATCTGGTAGAAACCAAAACCAAAACCGCCAGGATACAGCACAAAACGGGGAAGCAGGAACTTAAATAGGATCGGTGATGAAAACAGGTGTTCTTGATCGAGAGAGGGCATTGGATTCACTGACACCGCCGTGATGACGTGAGGGAGAGAGGGCATTGGATTCACTGACACCGCCGTGATGACGTGAGGGAGAGAGGGCATTGGATTCACTGACACCGCCGTGATGACGTGAGGGAGAGAGGGCATTGGATTCACTGACACCGCCGTGATGACGTGAGGGAGAGAGGGCATTGGATTCACTGACACCGCCGTGATGACGTGAGGGAGAGAGGGCATTGGATTCACTGACACCGCCGTGATGACGTGAGGGAGAGAGGGCATTGGATTCACTGACACCGCCGTGATGACGTGAGGGAGAGAGGGCATTGGATTCACTGACACCGCCGTGATGACGTGAGGGAGAGAGGGCATTGGATTCACTGACACCGCTGTGATGACGTGAGGGAGAGAGGGCATTGGATTCACTGACACCGCCGTGATGACGTGAGGGAGAGAGGGCATTGGATTCACTGACACCGCCGTGATGACGTGAGGGAGAGAGGGCATTGGATTCACTGACACCGCCGTGATGACGTGAGGGAGAGAGGGCATTGGATTCACTGACACCGCCGTGATGACGTGAGGGAGAGAGGGCATTGGATTCACTGACACCGCCGTGATGATGTGAGGGAGAGAGGGCATTGGATTCACTGACACCGCCGTGATGACGTGAGGGAGAGAGGGCATTGGATTCACTGACACCGTTGTGATGACGTGAGGGAGAGAGGGCATTGGATTCGCTGACACCGCCTTGATGATGTGAGGGAGAGAGGGCATTGGATTCACTGACACCGCCGTGATGATGTGAGGGAGAGAGGGCATTGGATTCACTGACACCGCCGTGATGACGTGAGGGAGAGAGGGCATTGGATTCACTGACACCGTTGTGATGACGTGAGGGAGAGAGGGCATTGGATTCACTGACACCGTTGTGATGATGTGAGGGAGAGAGGGCATTGGATTCACTGACACAGCAGGCTGCCAGAACATGACAAATATAGATTATTCATGCTCTGATACTGATACCTGATACTGATTACACTGCTTGAGTTCAAATGTTGATTAAATTCAGTAAAAGTGCTGATTTTGCTGTAAATACCCTTTAAAAAAAAATTACAGTGTGCATTCGTAAAGTATCTCCTCATATTTATAAAACCAGGTTATTTTTGCTAAGTTTCAAAAAATTATTACATATGGTCCCACAGTTGACAGTGCATATCAGAGCAAAAACCAACCCATGAAGTTGGAGGAGCTCAGAGATGAGATTGGGCACACTCCAGCCCTAATTCGATCGCATTAACGGCCGCCAAAGCCCTGAAGAATCGCCAGCATGCATAGAGACAAGGCAACAAATCCCCCAAACCTGGACAATGCTCGTCAATTCCACTGCCTTCTGCAGGACCCGTGGGCTAGTCCAAAAGACTCTAACCCTGGCCTTGGACAGAAAGTTACATTAAACTCATTACACTGTACACTGTATAATACATCCATATGTACATGTGCACATGTGTTATCATGTACAAAGATTACTACAAACAATCACCCATTAGCAAGCCAACTAATGTTAAATGTTGCTAGCTAGTACAAGTAACCTAACACATTCTGTCAGTATCATAATTAGATTTAGTCATCTGGGCAACGTCATAACTCACTGGCAGTGTGTGTGTCTGTGTGTGTTTGTGTCTCTGTGTGTCTGTGTGACTGTGTGTCTCACTCACTGGCAGTGTGTGTGTCTGTGTGTGTTTGTGTCTCTGTGTGTCTGTGTGACTGTGTGTCTCACTCACTGGCAGTGTGTGTGTGTGTCTGTGTGTGTTTGTGACTCACTCACTGGCAGTGTATTGTCATTGTGCTTGCTTCCCTCATGCTAAGCTACAGATTTAGTTTTTTTAAAATGTTGTAAAAGTTGCACTGCTCAATCATATAAAACCTGCATTGTGTTCAAGCTTGCTGGTGGTGTCAGAACTTTAGCTGTTCCTAAAACCTGCCTGACTAAAAAGCCATTGGATTCTAGTAGAAGAGGTTTTTAACTCAGGGAACAGTGTACAGGGGTCCAGAAATGCATGTGAGGCAGACATGACAGACCAGCGTGGAGCAGCAGAGGCAAAGCCAACAAGTATGGTTATTTGGAGAGTCACTTTTCTTTACACCAAACTGCATCAGGAAATCAAATGGCCACTTTAGCTTATAAAGCAACCATCCATTTTGCTCTGTATGGCAAGTGATTGCAAAAGTTTCGAATTAGTGTCCTCCTGGTTGAAGTGTTTATGGGGGAAATGAATGGCAGTTGTAATTCCCAAACCAGACTGAAAGGGGGCAGAGTGTGTGTGGCCCATTGTAATGGCGCAGACCATGTCTTTTTTAAGAATAACCACAAACCGTATCCTAGTGCACACGCCACTGAGCACACACACAGGACCAGCATGCACACACACACAAAGCCTTTGCACCTCTGTGTGTCTGTGTGTCTGTGTGTGTGTCTGTGTGTCTGTGTGTCTGTGTGTGTGTCTCTGTGTCTGTGTGTGTGTCTGTGTGTCTGTGTGTGTGTCTGTGTGTGTCTCTGTGTGTCTGTGTGTCTGTGTGTGTGTCTCTGTGTCTGTGTGTGTGTCTGTGTGTCTGTGTGTGTGTCTGTGTGTGTCTGTGTGTGTCTCTGTGTGTCTGTGTGTCTGTGTGTCTGTGTGTCTGTGTCTGTGTCTGTGTGTCTGTGTCTGTGTCTGTGTGTCTGTGTCTGTGTGTCTGTGTGTCTGTCTGTGTGTCTGTGTGTCTGTGTGTCTGTGTGTGTGTCTGTGTGTCTGTGTGTGTGTCTGTGTGTGTGTCTGTGTGTGTTTGTGTGTCTGTGTGTCTCTCTGTGTGTCTGTGTGTGTGTGTGTGTGTGTGTCTGTCTGTGTGTCTGTGTGTGTGTCCGTGTGTGTGTGTGTGTGTGTGTGTGTGTGTCTGTGTGTCTGTGTGTCTGTGTGTCTGTCTGTGTGTCTGTGTGTGTGTCCGTGTGTGTGTGTGTGTGTCTGTCTGTGTGTCTGTGTGTGTGTCCGTGTGTCTGTGTGTGTGTGTGTGTGTGTGTGTGTGTCTGTGTGTCTGTGTGTCTGTGTGTGTGTCTGTGTGTCTGTCTGTGTGTCTGTGTGTGTGTCCGTGTGTCTGTGTGTGTGTGTGTGTGTGTCTGTGTGTCTGTGTGTCTGTGTGTGTGTGTCTGTGTGTGTGTTTGTGTGTGTCTGTGTGTGTGTCTGTGTGTGTTTGTGTGTGTCTGTGTGTGTGTCTGTGTGTGTTTGTGTGTCTGTGTGTGTTTGTGTGTGTCTCTGTGTGTCTGTGTGTGTGTGTGTGTGTGTGTGTGTCTTTGTGTGTGTCTGTGTGTGTTTGTGTGTGTGTTTCTGTCTGTGTGTGTAATGTGTCGATGGTTAGCCATTCATACTGTACGTGGCTCACATGAATGGAGCTCCCTCACTCTCTATCTTTTTGTTTCTCCCTCCCTCCTCAATGCCTCCTGCTCTATCTCCCTCTCACCCTCTTTCTTTTTATACCTTTCTCCCAATCTCAATATTTCTCCCTCCCTCCCACCTCCTCTACCTCTCCTTACCATCCTCCCTCCCACCTCCTCTACCTCTCCTTACCATCCTCCCTCACACCTCCTCTACCTCTCCTTACCATCCTCCCTCACACCTCCTCTACCTCTCCTTACCATCCTCCCTCCCTGTGTCTCCATTCAGCTGAATGAGAGCTATTCCCTCCTCATCTTCTCCCTGCAGTATGTCTGTACAGTAGTGAATGAATAACTAAAACCCCCCTCCTCTACCTCCTGTCCTCTACCTCCTCTTCCTCTCCCCTCCTCTCCCCTCCTCTCCCCTCCTCTCCCCTCCTCTCCCCTCCTCTCTTGTGCTGCAGTCCTACTGAAAAAAGGGAACTACAGCGTTGGCGATAATCTGGCACTGGTATGTAATAGCCCTGTGTGTGGGTGTCTGTGTGTGTGTGTCTCTCTGTGTGTGTGTGTGTCTCTCTCTCTGTGTGTGTGTGTGTGTGTCTCTCTCTCTCTGTGTGTGGGTGTCTGTGTGTGTGTCTCTGTGTGTGTGTGTGTGTGTCTCTCTCTGTGTGTTTGTGTGTGTGTGTGTCTCTCTCTGTGTGTGTGTGTGTCTCTCTCTCTGTGTGTGTGTGTCTCTCTCTCTCGCTCTCTCTCTGTGTGTGTTTGTGTGTTTCTCTCTCTCTCTCTCTGTGTTTCTCTCTCTCTCTGTGTGTGTGTGTGTCTCTCTCTCTCTATGTGTGTGTGGGTGTCTGTGTGTGTGTCTCTCTCTGTGTGTGTGTGTGTGTCTCTCTCTCTCTCTCTCTGTGTGTGTTTGTGTGTTTCTCTCTCTCTCTCTCTCTGTTTATCTCTCTCTCTCTCTGTGTGTGTGTGTGTGGGTGTCTGTGTGTGTGTGTGTGTGTGTTTCTCTGTGTGTGTGTGTGTGTGTGTGTGTGTGGGTGTCTGTGTGTGTGTGTCTCTCTCTCTCTCTCTCTCTCTGTGTGTGTGTGTGTGTGTGGGTGTCTGTGTGTGTGTGTTTCTCTCTCTCTCTCTGTGTGTGTGTCTCTGTGTGTGTGTGTCTCTCTCTCTCTCTCTCTCTCTCTCTGTGTGTGTGTGTGTGTGCCCTTTAGAGAAAGAGATATGGAGAAAGAAAATAGAGAAAAGAGAAACAGACAGACAGAGAGAGACAGACAGAGACAAAGAAAGACAAACAAGGACCTAACATAATAAATCACTTAAAGGACGTAACATAAATGACTTAAAGGACCTACTATTATCAATGACTTAAATGCCCTACTATACTCAATGACTTAAAGGACCTACTATTGTCAATGACTTAAAGGACCTACTATTATCAATGACTTAAAGAACCAAACATTATAAATGACTTAAAGGACCTACTATTATCAATTACTTAAAGGACCTACTATTATCAATGACTTAAAGGACCTACTATTATCAATGACTTAAAGGACCTACTATTATCAATGACTTAAAGGACCTACTATTATCAATGACTTAAAGGACCAAACATTATAAATGACTTAAAGGACCTACTATGATCAATGACTTAAAGAACCAAACATTATCAATGACTTAAAGGACCTACTATTATCAATTACTTAAAGGACCTACTATTATCAATGACTTAAAGGACCTACTATTATCAATGACTTAAAGGACCTACTATTATCAATGACTTAAAGGACCTACTATTATCAATGACTTAAAGGACCAAACATTATAAATGACTTAAAGGACCTACTATGATCAATGACTTAAAGAACCAAACATTATCAATGACTTAAAGGACCTACTATTATCAATGACTTAAAGGACCTACTATTATCAATGACTTAAAGGACCTACTATTATCAATGACTTAAAGGACCAAACATTATAAATGACTTAAAGGACCTACTATGATCAATGACTTAAAGAACCAAACATTATCAATGACTTAAAGGACCTACTATTATCAATGACTTAAAGGACCAAACATTATAAATGACTTAATGGACCTACTATTATCAATGACTTAAAGAACCAAACATTATCAATGACTTAAAGGACCTAACATTATTAATGTCTTAAAAGATGCACATAATGGACCTAAATTACATGATATGAAGTTCCAGTCTGGGGCAAATTAATTATTGTCTTTAACTTCACATTGTGAGTAATATAGGCTTATATATACATAATCAGTAGAATTATGCCATGACATTTTAAGTTCAAAAGCAAGAGGATTTGATGACATGGGGCACATATCTGCATACCGTACATGACATAGCACATCATTTTCTGGGATGTGCTTTGGCTCAACAGAAACACTTTTACAAACAGTGGCCAAAAATCCTGGATTGCATCTTTAAAGTACTCATACATGACTTAAAGCTTAACGGAAACTGTAGAGTAAGTAAAGGTAGTTCTCTGTTCTATTCTAATTAGACCCAATTACAGGGCTTCCTGGGGGAACTGGGTTTAATGTGTGTGTGTGTGTGTGGTATCAACTGCTGCTGGTTGCAGCTGAATCAATGTTTCCATGTAATTCAGCATCAAACATCTCATCTGTTTCTGCACGTGTCTCAAACGAAGCTGAGAATGTAATGAGGCATGAGGATTACTGAGCCTGGAGGGAGTAAGGAAGTAAGATGGAGGGAGAGTGGGGGGAGATGAGGATCATGTGGGGGAGGGGGGCAGAGAGAGAGAGTGTGGCAGCAAGAGGAGGAGTGAAAAAGGGAGAGAGAGGGATATAGGGGGAGAAGGAGGGAAAGCAAAAATGAGAGAGGGAGGAAAAGCATCTCCTATTCTCACATGTGATGTGGAAAGACACCATCGTCACACCGCAACTACACATTCAAATGTCAACAACACACACTGTTTAAAAATTAAGTCCTACATTAGGAGTTCTTGTTGGATGTTGATATTAAACTAGATGTGTACAATGTTTTCAGAGCTGACAAGATAGGTATAGATGGAGGTATTGCCAGGTTTCTTTTTAAAAAATCACCTCAGTCTTACTGATATAATATATTTCCATTCATAAGCAATTTCAATTACTCTGCATTAGCATTGAACTAGGAAGAACATTTAATATTGCACATATTGTTATATATCACCCACCATATTTAACTGAACTGTTAGAAAATATTTCATCCTTAAAGAGATGATCCTCAAAGAGTTTAACTTAGACTGTGATTCACAGCAGGGATGAAGTCATTTTGTGTTGTGAGCCAACCAAGTCTGCATTGATTGATTGAATTTTATCAAATCCTCCAGATTGATGATGGTGGGGTGTATCCACTAGATGTTTGACCAGTTTCTTGTATTTGACATATAAGAATTCCAAGGTCCAAACTGCATATCATCGCCAAAAGAAAATGTAGGAATCTTTCCAGGATTGCGTTACTGCGATTCCAGAAGGATTAATTTTCACTAAAATTTTGTGCTGGTATTTTTACCTCTGCGGCAGGTACAGAGGTAAACCGTCAAAAACAGATCCAATCCCTCCATATAAAAATATAACAGTCAAAAACAGATCCCTGGGTCAATTCTGGATCATCTGGTGCTATTCATCAAGGATTCTGGTGATACTTGCACGCCCCAGCCTCTATATTGAAACCTCTGGACACAGTATATCATTCAGCCTAGTGCTTTGTCACTGATGCAGATCTTTTTTGCACACATCATCCACTATGGTGTATCAGTTGGCTGGGACTCCCTGACTTCCAGAAGGGCCAGGCATTGGTTAGCGTTTGTATGTAAGGTTGTCATGCAGAAACATCCTGACTATCCAGTTGCAAAAGCACCAGTTATTGCACATGCTCTGAAGACTGGCTAGTCTTCAATGCACCATTGGCATGATCAGGTTTGAGTTATGCTGCTTTTCAGTTCTGTGCTGCTGAACTGGGTGCGTTTAGGTAAGATAACATATTTTATAAATGTATCTGTTAATGAATGAACTGAAACAGTGTAACTCACTAATAGACACTATGTTAATGAATGAACTGAGACAGTGTTACTCACTAACAGACACTATGTTAATGAATGAACTAAAACAGTGTTACCCACAAACAGACAGTATATTAATGAATGAACTGAGACAGTGTTACTCACTAACAGACACTATGTTAATGAATTTAAATCAATCAATCAATCAAATGTACAAAACCGATTCCAAAAATGTTGGGACACTGTACAAATTGTGAGTAAAAAAGGAATGGAATGATTTACAAATAAACTTATATTTAATTCACAATAGAATATAGATAACATATCGAATGTTGAAAGTGAGACAATTTGTAATGTCCTGCCAAATATTGGCTCATTTTGGATTTCATGAGAGCTACACATTCC
Organism: Esox lucius; assembly: GCF_011004845.1. Taxonomy (NCBI): domain Eukaryota; kingdom Metazoa; phylum Chordata; class Actinopteri; order Esociformes; family Esocidae; genus Esox; species Esox lucius. Next base: position 37,692,495 of record NC_047570.1, on the reverse strand, counting down.
AAAAAAGTTGGGACAGGTAGCAATAAGAGGCCAGAAAAGTTAAATGTACAGATAAGGAACAGCTGGAGGACCAATTTGCAACTTATTATGTCAATTGGCAACATGATTGGGTATAAAAAGAGCCTCTCAGAGTGGCAGTGTCTCTCAGAAGTCAAGATGGGCAGAGGATCACCAATTCCCCCAATGCTGCAGTGAAAAATAGTGGAGCAATATCAGAAAGGAGTTTCTGCAAAGAGTTTGAAGTTTTTTATCATCTACAGTGTATAATATCATCCAAAGATTCAGAGAATCTGGAACAATCTCTGTGCGTAAAGGTCAAGGCCGGAAAACCATACTGGATGCCCGTGATCTTCGGGCCCTCAGACAGCACTGCATCACATACAGGAATGATACTGTAATGGAAATCACAACATGGGCTCAGGAATACTTCCATAAAACATTGTCGGTGAACACAATCCACCGTGCCATTCGCCGTTGCCGGCTAAAACTCTATAGGTCAAAAAAAGAAAGCCGTATCTAAACAGGATCCAGAAGCACAGACGTTTTCTCTGGGCCACGGATCATTTAAAATGGACTGTGGCAAAGTGGAAAAGTGTTCTGTGGTCAGACAAATTCAAATTTGAAGTTCATTTTGGAAAACTGGGGCGCCATGTCATCCGGACAAAAGAGGACAAGGACAACCCAAGTTGTTATCAGCGCTCAGTTCAGAAGCCTGCATCTCTGATGGTATGGGGTTGCATGAGTGCGTGTGGCATGGGCAGCCTACACATCTGGAAAGGCACCATCAATGCTGACAGTTATATCTAAGTTCTAGAACAACATATGCTCCCATCCAGATGTCGTCTCTTTCAGGGAAAACCTTGCATTGCATGCCAGACCACATACTGCATCAATTACAATGTCATGGCTGCATAGAAGAAGGATCCGGGTAGTGAAACCCATAGAAAACATTTGGTGCATCATAAAGAGGAAGGTGCGACAAAGAAGACCTAAGACAGTTGAACAACTAGAAGCCTGTATGTTATATTCTGAATAAAATATTGAAATTTGAAACTTCCACATCATTGCATTCTGTTTTTATTCACAAGTGTACAGTGTCCCAAATTTTTTGGAATCGGTTTTGTATTTATAAAGCCTAACTCCCTAAGAAGGCCGAAATTTAGGAAGAAACCTAGAGAGGACCCAGGCTCAGATCAGGTGACAAGTGCTCTTCTGGCAGTGCTGGGTGAGATATTAAGAGTCCAATTGGAATAATTAATAAATGCATGTGGGCTCAATCCTGAGTCTATTTAAATTTAGACTAGATCAGAAGCATGACCAGATGGACAAGGACAGAGACAACATGGGGGAGGGAGGAGTTGTCAGCACAGTGGCAGCTGACATTGTCAGGTATCGTCTAGATCTGCAACACAACCAGGAGGATTATGGACAGAGACAGCATCGGGCCCCCCAAACCAGGTACTCCGCAGGTGTGGACCAGGACCTCATGTCCTCCTAAAGTTTAAAACAGGAGGAGACTGGGAAAATTCAGAAAATGTATTCCTCATATCAACAACGATTTATAGTGGAGAAGGAGAACTGATCCAATCCCCAGCACAATAGTATAGCAGCGTATGATCTTGGGACTGAGACAGGGGGGGTCCGGCAACACTGTGGCCCTACCCAGGGGACAGTGTAACTCACTAACAGACACTGTTTAGTCAGTTTTTCTGTCCTGGGGCAGACCTGAAACCCCAAGATTTATGTTCCCTTTCCCATAAACCAAACATCAAGATGACCTTAATCCTAACCGTTATGCCATTACTTAACCTAGCCTTAATACCTAGCCTTAATACCTAGCCTTAATACCTAGCCTTAATATCTAACCTTAATATCTAGCCTTAATACCTAGCCTTAATACCTAGCCTTAATATCTAGCCTTAATACCTAGCCTTAATACCTAGCCTTAATATCTAGCCTTAATATCTAGCCTTAATATCTAGCCTTACTACCTAGCCTTAATACCTAGCCTTAATATCTAGCCCTAATACCTAGCCCTAATACCTAGCCTTAATACCTAGCCCTAATACCTAGCCTTAATATCTAGCCTTAATACCTAGCCTTAATATCTAGCCTTAATACCTAGCCTTAATATCCAGCCTTAATACCTAGCCTTAATACCTAGCCTTAATATCTAGCCTTAATACCTAGCCTTAATATCTAGCCTTAATACCTAGCCTTAATATCTAGCCCTAATACCTAGCCCTAATACCTAGCCTTAATAACTAGCCTTAATACCTAGCCCTAATACCTAGCCCTAATACCTAGCCTTAATACCTAGCCTTAATACCTAGCCTTAATAGCTAGCCATAAAACGAATCATAATGCCTAAACCTAACAGTAAGCCCACTTCTAAACTTTTAGGGTTAGGTTTTACACAAAACCCAAACTTAGCTAGAATTTAAGTTTTTAGTGTGGACCTTACAGAAATAATTACTTTGTGGGGACAAATCTTCCACGTTTTACTATCTTTGTAGGGACATATTGACCTTTATGGGTGCTACTCTGGTCATTTCATATGAAGTTTGGCTCAGCAATGTTAGTTAGCTTAGCTGGTGCCAGCTAGCAAGTAGCTAGCCAGCAAGCAAGTTATGCTGGTTTTCTTGATGTCCAAACTTGTGAAATACTGCTCATTTACGCACAAAATAAGTTTGCTCTATGTACAATTTTACAATGTGATTTCCTGATCGAAGCATATTATCTGTTTTAACAAAAAAAGAGTTTGCCGATTTGTTCCACTGTTCCATGTTGGGTCAGAATTTATAAAATGGGGACTCCACTGAAAATACCAACTTTTATACCGTAGACATCACAAGGCCTGTTAGAGGGACTAAAGCAGTGTGCTGTCAGATTCAAGATACTTTGTGGTGACGGGAAATACTACTTTTCAAATACCCTAATCCTTACCCTAATCCCAATCCTAACCCTAAACTTGACCTTTACTCAATGGCAAGTTTCATCCTAAACTTCAACTTTAAGCTGTAAAAAGCCTTTTTCCTCTTGTAAACTTGATAAAAAACCCTTTTGGAGAATGAAACCCAAGATCCCATGTACACAGACACAGTTAATGTGGAGGATTGTGACAACGTACAGCAATAAATCATTCAAACTCCTTTATGTAAATCATATGAACATCTAACCATAAACACATTTACTTGTTTCTACTCAGCTAATTCACTAGCTTTATAATTGAAACAAATGTGTGTGTGTGTGTGTGTGTGTGTGTATTTGTGTGTGTATGTGTGTTTGTTTGAGCCTCTTATCCAGAGAAATTTCCAACAAGTCCTTTTAACTAATATCAGACAACCACATATCATTCTCTCAGCCATTCCCCCTTGACAAGTAGACTCCATGTGCTATTTCATTATAAGAAAATGAATGAAGGAAAACAAGACAAAGTTCTCGCCAGTTTATAGAATTTATAAATAACCACAAGTGAGTCCTTGGTTATAGATACCACTTGCGTACAATACAGTAGACTGTATTATGTCTCCCACACCTCTCTCTCTCAGTCTGTCTCTTTGACGGTCTGTCGCTTTCTGTCTGTCTGTCGGTCTCTGTCTGTAGACAAGCTGTCGCTGAGACACTCATTACTCAACCTGTTATTAATACCCGTGGCTATGCACTTCTACTCACTGTGTGTGTGTGTGTGTGTGTGTGTAGACTGAAGGTCATGTATGTTCTCCTGGATGTGACAAAGAACATGACTCACTATTACTTGCAGAACTTAAGCCCCAGATAGTTCCTCCTATTCATCTTCCTCCACCCCCTCTTCCTCATCCCGTATGTCTCTTTCTCCTTCTCATCTGGCTCTCCCTCGTTCTGCTCCCTTATCCCCTCCTCTTCCTTTTACTACTCATTCAAACATACCACACAGGTCTAATTATTTCTTCTATAAAACCAGACATCGTAATCAACATCACCATTATCCAGAACATCATTATCATCATCAACAAAATCATCATCATCATCATCAATATTATTAGCATCAACATTATGAGCATCAGCATTATCACTAGCATTATCATCAACATTATGAGCACCAGCATTATTATCATCATCATCATCATCAATATTATTAGCATCAACATTATGAGCATCAGCATTATCATCATCATTATCATCAACATTATTAGCATCAACATCTTCACCACCATTCTGCTCTGCTTGTATTCATCTCTCTCCCCCCTCTCTTTACATCCCTCCTTCCTCACCTCTTTCTCTATCTCTCCATTTCCCTCTTCCATCTTTCTCTCAACTTTCTCTTCTCCTTAATCTCTCTTTCTCTCCACCTCTGTCCAATCTCCCCTCCTCCTTCCATCCTAATGGTACCTACCCCTGATGTGCAGTGACAGCTGACTCCCATTCAAATAATCTGCTTTCATTCATTTGCTTCATCCACCAATTGGAAAGCCTGATATCCTCCAGCTGACCAATGGGAAGGCATGAGAGGCTCAGAGCCATTCCCCTGTATTATTATTTATCTAACACTTCTGAAATCTTACTTTAGAGGTCATCAAAGTAGGAGACTGTCAAATGGCCATGGGTGGCATTGATATCTCCTAGAAATGTAACAATGCATCTTTTCCTTTTTATCTTGGTATTTATTTATTTATGTACTGTATGCATTTATCTATGTATCTAGGTATTTATTTATTTATCTATGTATGTATGTATGCATTAATCTATGTATGTATGTATTTATCTATGTATGTATGTATTTATCTATGTATTTAAGTATTTATTTATGCATGTATGTATTTATCTATGTATGCATGTATTTATCTATGTATGTATGTATTTATCTATGTATCTAGGTATTTATTTATTCATGTATGGATGTATTTATCTATGTATCTAGGTATTTATTTATTTATGGATGGATATATTTATCTATGTATCTAGGTATTTATTTATTCATGTATGGATGTAATTATCTATGTATCTAGGTATGTATTTATTTATGGATGGATGTATTTTTCTATGTATCTAGGTATTTATTTATGTATAGATGTATTTATCTATGTATCTAGGTATGTATTTATTTATGGATGGATGTATTTTTCTATGTATCTAGGTATTTATTTATTTATGTATGGATGTATTTATCTATGTATGCATGTATTTATCTATGTATGTATGTATTTATTTATGTATCTAGGTATTTATTTATTCATGTATGGATGTATTTATCTATGTATCTAGGTATTTATTTATTTATGGATGGATATATTTTTCTATGTATCTAGGTATTTATTTGTTCATTTATGTATGTATTTATCTATGTATCTAGGTATGTATTTATTTATGGATGGATGTATTTTTCTATGTATCTAGGTATTTATTTATGTATGGATGTATTTATCTATGTATCTAGGTATTTATTTATTTATGTATGGATGCATTTATCGACTCAGTCACTCACTCAGTCACTCAGTCACTCTAGGTATTTATGTATCTATGTATGTGTATGTGTGTGTGTGTGTGTAAGTGTATGTGTGTGTATGTGTGTGTGTGTGTGTGTGTGTGTATGTGTATGTGTGTGTGTGTGTGTGTGTGTGTGTGTGTGTGTGTGTATGTGTGTGTGTGTGTCAGAGCTGCCTAGACAGGAACAGGGAACATAAAGGGTGTACATTTAGGACAATCTTCATATAATTTTTTCATTTTCACTTCTGTTATTTGTAATAAAGTATCTTTCTTATTTTGTACCAACTCTGGCAATGTAAACACAATTCCATTGCCAAAGAAAAGCCTTTAAATTGAAATTGAGAGAGAGTTCAGATAAAAAGAGAGCAATAAGAAAGGATGAGCAGTCGAGGCAGATAAGAGGGAAGATTATATATGTTATAGGTTTTATGAGAGGACAGAAAAGGAGAGAGGAAAGGAAAAGAGAGAGGTCATGAGGGGTAAAAGAAGAACTATGTTTTTAGTATAGATGTTGAAAGCCTTGACACATCACATGGGAGCCCAGAGAGGAGGAGCCATTTGGTCTCATTTCCTGTTTACTCTGGATCCATCAACTGTCTGTCAACAGACATATCCTTCATCGCTATCATCATCCTCATCATGATAATTATTATGTAACCATATCACACACAAAACCTTTACTATATTCTGAGGTCAACAGTTAGCGGTAAAATACTGAGTCCGTCTACAACTATTAGTAATGTTTGAATAGTCCGGCTACACTTTTCAGTAATGTTGGAAGATCGTGTTTAATGTGATTGACAAATATTAAATTTGAAATTCATGCATTTACTTAGGTCAGGTCTGGAGAAAAAGTAATTCTTAAACCTAACATGTTCCTCTTCTGAACGCACTTCTAATTGTATTCTCTGTTCTTGAAAATACCGTGGATATATAGCGACACTTGCTGGTTGGAAATGTAGATTTACATCTAATGTGTTATGTTTTGTAAAATACACTAGTAGGCAGTGTCGTTTTTCTAACGTCTTCTTCTGCAGTCGTCGCTCCTTATCCGACAATGGTTCGTATATCCTTGACTTGCATTGTTTCTTCCTCTTCCGGTTGGCGTCCCGTACGAGTGGCAGGTAATCCATGTTGGTCCTGAGACAAAATATAATCTTCGTCAATCCTCTCATGATCTAAATGTACATGAAACAAAGCACTCTGTATATAGAGCAGAATATCACCAACAACACAGTCATCTTTATATTTTCTAAATGTGTTCCCCCTTGGATGGTTAAAACTACATCCAAGTCGTGTGCACTCCTTTCTAATAGTTAGCTTGCTAACAAATTAACCCATTCCAAGCATATGTCATGTCGCCATACTTCAAGATGTTTTGTGATATACAGTACTAGTATAATTTAGTTTTTCAATACTTTTTTATGAAAGTGAATGCTGTCAGTGTTCATGTATTTTCAGACGCACGTCAGGCTTGTTTGCAAGTTAACTAGTTCAGCTAACATTATTAGCTTACGTTACTAATGCGAGTTTTAGCTACTTAGGCTAAGTTCGATATGTTTTTTTTTTTATGCAGATAATGTTAAACTTAACTAACAGTATTTCTGTCAACAGATCAACAAAACAGAAATGGCAAAGTCAAAGAATCACACCACCCACAACCAATGTAAGTAGAAATGCATGTAGTCAGTATTTATTTTTTTACCCAGACAACTTGCCTGCGAGTGACGCGTTGATGACTAACTTGCTGGCTAATACTTGAATGATGCAGAAGAACTATGAAGCATGTTTAATTTAATACTTCAACCTTTATGTCCTCAGCCCGCAAAGCCCACAGGAATGGGATCAAGAAACCCAGACCAGACCGTTATGAGTCCATGAAAGGGGTATGTATTCATCTAGTGTGGCAATATTATTCACCTCAAGTTCAGTTCCATTCCCTTGCATGCATATATTCAAGGGCCTTGGATGTGTCCCATGTGTTGGAATGAGTGTTATTTTGGAACAATTCAGGTAATATCCCCCTGTCGGTGATTTTTCAGTTTGGTGCTTGATGAATACAACCCTGGAGATGTCTAAATGTTGGGGTCTTGCTAGCAGACTAGTTATAAAAATTCTGACGTGGACATCCTGTGAGGTTGCTCTCATATGGCTCTGTACTTGTGGCGTATGGGAGCGTAGCACTTCAGTGCTGTGACGTGTAATCCCGTTCCACGACGTCAAATATCGAGCTTTGTCCCTGGCCCTTGGGCTGGCGAGGACGCATACTGTATATTCCTACATCTTCCCAGAGTCCTTTGGGCTGTGACTGGGGGGCTAAACCATGCAGTGTACAAAGGCTACCTTGACTTGGGCATTTTGACTGTCAGAAAATGTTTGCGTATATATTTGTTTTGTTGCCAAACTGCTTTTACATTGGCCTATTTCAGGTCCATTCAAATTACGTTCTGTTCGATGCTGCATGTTATGGTGTTAGTTTAGAGACACACCCATCTTTGTGCTTTTTATGAGGAATTAAATGGTCTAGGGCCGTGGTATTAAAATCTGGCCAAATCCAATTCCACTCCTTGTTTCCATTGCAACCCTCTAATCAGGGACTTGGCCTTCGGTTCTACCTCATCATTATTTGCCCCCACCTGGTGTCCCCGGTCTAAATAAGTCCCTGATTAGGGGGTTGCAATGAAAACATGAAGTGGAACTGGGCCTGAGTGGAATCCCACTGCTGAAGGGCACAAACAATATTTTTACTGGTGTTTTGGCTCATGCTGTATGTGATTTTCAACTGTGAACGTGGTTCTGACCTGAAGGGTTGGCTGCTCCCGTGTGAAAGTTTCATCGTGAGCTGAAGCCTTTTGACAGGAGTTCCGGGTCTGAGTCCCCAGGTTCTCCTCTGAAGAATACAAACAGCACAGACAAATTCAGTTAGAACCCCCATCCAAGGTGTCCGAATGAACGAAGATCAGAGAAACGAGCAAAGAGCCTCCGGTTTTCCCTTCATGCCCCAGTAGATTGGTCGGAGTAGTCCCATGTATAGTTTGCACAGTTCTTTGAGGTACTCAGGTCTTCTGCATCTGGTTAATGTGGGTTTAGAGTTGTGAATGGTGGCTGATTTCTGGAGGATGCTGTGATTATTGCTTTGACCATGTTAGTCCTTGTTCGTTGGCGGGGGCTCTTCAAACTTTCCGTGGTGCAAGGTTGAGAACAGGGTTGGAATCCACAGGGCTTTCGCTGTGTTTCTACCTGATAGTTTGGTGCACTCACATGGTGTCCCAGGTCTGAAATAATCACTGATTATAAGGACTCAGTTTCCTTCTGCTGGTTTGGTGTGCTGTCCAATCTAGGACTCTCTCAGGTTCTTACAAAATTGTCGGATTGAGATTATTTGAGCCAGCTCACAGTTATGACATAATAAATTATGAAAAATATTTAGATTCCAAAATCATATTTCCAATCTAAGGGATTTTTACACCAATGTTACCATTAAGTGGTAGGTCCAAAGTGAAACCCTGCTGCACCGCCCTGGACGGTTTCTGGTTTTAAGCCAATTGGCAGGGGTGCCCCCAATTATTTACAGTCAGAGGTTGATACGGCTGGCCAGTCAGAGGTCTAGAGGTTGATACGGCTGGCCAGTCAGAGGTCTAGAGGTTGATACGGCTGGCCAGTCAGAGGTCTAGAGGTTGATACGGCTGGCCAGTCAGAGGTCTAGAGGTTGATACGGCTGGCCAGTCAGAGGTCTTAGAGGTTGATACGGCTGGCCAGTCAGAGGTCTTAGAGGTTGATACGGCTGGCCAGTCAGAGGTCTTAGAGGTTGATACGGCTGGCCAGTCAGAGGTCTTAGAGGTTGATACGGCTGGCCAGTCAGGAAGTCTAGAGGTTGATACGGCTGGCCAGTCAGAGGTCTAGAGGTTGATACGGCTGGCCAGTCAGGTCTTAGAGGTTGATACGGCTGGCCAGTCAGAGGTCTTAGAGGTTGATACGGCTGGCCAGTCAGAGGTCTTAGAGGTTGATACGGCTGGCCAGTCAGAGGTCTTAGAGGTTGATACGGCTGGCCAGTCAGAGGTCTTAGAGGTTGATACGGCTGGCCAGTCAGGAAGTCTAGAGGTTGATACGGCTGGCCAGTCAGAGGTCTAGAGGTTGATACGGCTGGCCAGTCAGGTCTTAGAGGTTGATACGGCTGGCCAGTCAGAGGTCTTAGAGGTTGATACGGCTGGCCAGTCAGAGGTCTTAGAGGTTGATACGGCTGGCCAGTCAGAGGTCTTAGAGGTTGATACGGCTGGCCAGTCAGAGGTCTTAGAGGTTGATACGGCTGGCCAGTCAGAGGTCTTAGAGGTTGATACGGCTGGCCAGTCAGAGGTCTTAGAGGTTGATACGGCTGGCCAGTCAGAGGTCTTAGAGGTTGATACGGCTGGCCAGTCAGAGGTCTTAGAGGTTGATACGGCTGGCCAGTCAGAGGTCTTAGAGGTTGATACGGCTGGCCAGTCAGAGGTCTTAGAGGTTGATACGGCTGGCCAGTCAGAGGTCTTAGAGGTTGATACGGCTGGCCAGTCAGAGGTCTTAGAGGTTGATACGGCTGGCCAGTCAGAGGTCTTAGAGGTTGATACGGCTGGCCAGTCAGCGGTCTGCTAGTGGTGATGGTGCACAGACAGTACAGTATTCATATTTTGCTATAAGAAACTGCATTCTCTCACGCATGAAATTCCTGCTAAGCGGCGTACAGAAATCTAAGGTTTAGTCGGTGTGTAAACTCTACTGAAAACTTAGAAGAACAAGGTGCTCCCATACTGTATGTCTTTCCAATGGCTCTGTGACCTCCAGACTGAAGTACGCACACAATCAGTTGGCCATGAGGATTTAACTCCACTCCTGACTCCCACAACTCCTGCAGTGTAGTGGCTATTTAACATAATTAACTGCCTTTTTTTTTTTTTTAAACTGTTTCACTCTGAGTAATTGCAGGTATTTTCACCTCATGCTGGTTTCTTTAGTCTGGAATGCAGGTATGCTAGTTGTGTTTAGTTCCTTTTTCTTTAATGTAATGGATGAAGTGTTGCCAGTATTGTGGTAGTGAATAGATGTGGTTGTTCACAAACCAGTGTCCTAGATTTTATTTTGATATTTTTTTCATGGTGGGAATCAAGCTAAAAACCCAGTCGTCTTTTTAAATGAGGCCCGATATTTCAGCAATTAAAAACATACAAAATACAGAGAAGAAACACATTAAGAAAAGCAATTGCAATTGGCTGTGAAACGGTCATTAATTAGACATTTGAACTACCCCCATAGGCACTGGAGTTTCTAGCTTACGGTCACTCTGCAAGGCATTATATTAGTGTGGGGCATTGTAGTCAAAAGCGGTGTCACCTAATTGCATCTCTATGACTACACAGTCCTGTGGGAGGGTTTGAAAACTGCAGGTTTTCCACATACGTTTTGAGGTGAGATGGTTGGGAATTTGATAGGACAGCCTTGTATACAAACATGAACCGATGTATGGCCCTCTGGGAAGTCACGGTTTCACAGCCAAACAAAGTCCACAGAAGACAATGTGTGCCGAAGTTGAATTCTGTGACACATTCTATGACAAAATAAATATCAGCGGTAGAGATGTTGAAAACATCCAACCTAGATTTTTAAACAGAGAGAATTGTCTTTACTTGGTTTTATTTGCATGAAGTACTGATCTAAGATCCACAAATGAATTTAGTAGCAATTTCAGAGGGAAGCGGCCATGTATGGTGCTGTCAACATAAACTTGTCCGTTTCAGACAACAATATACAGAGTGAACAGAGTAAAGGGCTCAATATTGAACCCCTTTATGAATATCAAGAAACAGTTTCTGCCCTGTCTGTTACAATAGTCTAGAGTTCTATCACTAAGGTGACTTGTACTGTAAGCTGCTGGTTGTTTAGACGTTCCCTCTACCTGTCGTCTTTGCCTGTTCTCTGGCAATCTTTATTGTAAATGGTGTTTCAGTGTTTCCAAGCGTTTATGCATCTTACTCGTTTCCTTTCTGCCACTCCAGGTTGACCCCAAGTTCATGAAGAACATGCGTTTCGCCAAGAAGCACAACAAGAAGGGCCAGAAGAGCGCCAATGCAGCAGCCAAGAAGCTTGCTGATGCTGCGGGACCTTAGGCTGGATGGCCATCGGACATCTCTCCCTGTGTTGCCATGTTAGCTTGACTTTGTACTGTCACAATAAAGCTATGCTTTGTTTAAAAATGATTTTCTGTTCATGGCTTGACTTACTGATGTGAAATAAAAGCCCTAAAATAGGCACTTGGAATAGGCCTGCGGTCCATGTGGAAGCCAGGATCTCTTACGGCTTTACTTCGCCCCAACAACGCTGAGATGCCTCAGATGGGACCTGCACAAAACAGAGCTAGATGTTGTCCGCAGGCTTCTAAAAGAGTGGTTCTCAAGCCTCGTTTCTGCTTTGTTGCAGCCCTGAACTAGCTCACCTCAATCAAGCAGGCCTGGGCTTGGTAATTTCATGTGATCTAGCTCAGAAATGCATCCAATACATCTGAGGTTCTTCAGGAGAGGTTTTAAAGGAGACCTGATTGGGATGAATGGAGATGACTTGAGAGCAGCTTTGCCCGTTAACGTGGTCTTTCATGGATAGCAGGGGTCATGGGTCAAGATAATGGGTACCATCCACAGCTGTCTGATGCCTGGGCACTAGCTGTCAGGAAGTGCTTGTTCATCGGCCCAAATGTTTGATTAAGTCAGACAATCAGGAAGTGAAAGTTATAACGCGAGTGAGGACAGATGGATGTTGCCCTATGTGACAGATCTCTCCCTGGTACATATAATCTATTTCTGAATTGCACAGAATGCCATCAATTGAAAAAACAAGCAATTATACTGTCACTACCCAATTTCTTGCTGGTTTTCCCAGTATGGTAACATCATATTTAGGTGGTACATGCGCTGTCTATTGCTTGGTGTATGAACTCCAAAAATGATGTAACCCGAAAGAAAAAAGAATAACTCATTTCAAACCACTAATCGTTTTGTTTATAATTTAATTCAACAGGGAAGTCCGTTGAGACCGAAGTGTCATTTACAACTGAGCCATGCATAGAACACAAGCAAACAGATTCAAGAAATTCCATCACAGTGTAAACGTGGTAGAACTAAAAAACAAATATAAAAAATGCATGAAAAATTATAAATAAGAGAAACAGTTACTACTGTTGTCACACAGGCTACTGATGACCTCCCCTAAAGGCACCAGCTGATAGCAGTTTGTTCCACATATAAGGTGCAGCAAAACTAAAAGCAGTTTTGCCAATCTCTGTAAACGGGGGGCCGACAGTGAAACCCAGTCTTGAGACCTGGATCCAGTTGTTCAGAAGTAATCTTAGCAGATTTTGGCTATTGGATTGGATCCAATCCTAAAAATGGGTTGTTCAAATGAAAAAAAGGATTCTGAAATCGGATTAGGTCCATAAACCAATCTTGGTTTTGATCTGGATCCAACCTTCAGTGTGTGTTGTTCAAAACAATTCCGTAGGATTGGGATCCTTTGATCCAAAAAAACAAACAGGATCATCCTGGTCCCAGCAGAAGGGTGGATTCAGGGAGGATTTCAGGAACAGAATTGTAAAACTTCGCAATTGGTCAAATTATACTGCATTAGTATCATGTAGTGTATTTACATTCATTCATATTTTGCACTTGATTTAACTATTACAGTGATAAAGTAGATATTAGGCTATCTGTTAAGCCTTCCGGTACAGTAAAGTGAAAAAAAAGATTTTGTCCCTATAAAATAATCCCCCAAAAAGCGGTCAATATCAAACAAAAATAATATACACATATACAGTAAACCAAAGCCTTGTCTGGCAGAGGAACAAATCACTCTTACCCAACTATAGTAAACAAAAGCCAGACTTGACATCCGCCTCCTAAAAGGAGGGCTTCAAAAAGCTGGTCTCTCTACAAATGAGGAACTCTGAATGTCCCTTATTCTGTTACCCATTGGACATTTAGCCTTTTTAGGATTTAAAACGCATGTTCAATATGTCCACAATGTATTTTTTTAGTATTTTATATATGTAAAATAAATTTGTTTTATTTATTTGTTGTGGGTCAAATAAGGGGTCTGACTGTTTAAAAGAAACTGAAAATGGTAGAGGATGTTTGTATTGTATAATTGTGGTGTTTTTTGTCTCTTCAAATGAAAACAGTTAAAGTGACACCACACTGGCTATTCTACCTGTTGTTCTTTACATAGCTAGCAGCCTACATTGAGATATGTGGTGAGTTGTAGGACCAAAACCAGTAAATCTCAGGGCACAGAGGAAGACTGCATACAACTGTTTTAGTGTGGATTTTACTAGTAGTCTTATATAAAACAGCACCATAATGTAAAATGGACTTAAAGGTAGGTTGAAATAGTTTTTCCTGTTTGCTGTTGTTAAACATGCTTTATGTCTGTAAAAGAAGCCAATATTACATTTAAATTTCTTAAGTCATTCACATGAATTCTATAAAAGCGTTTGATCAAGCCATATACCCAGATATTTATAGTAGGATACTTGTTCAACTTGTGTACCACTTTTAGTGGTAACTATATGGTCATTCAAAACTGAGATCTTAGATATTGTAAAAAGCATGCATTTTATCTTGTTCTCATTTAGAACCAACTTGAGGTCTACCAATGACTTCTGCACAAAAAAGCTTTATGTGAAAAGATTTGCTCAGCTGTTGTGGCAACAGAATACAGCACAATCATCAGTGTATAAACGGATTTTACAATATTTTACATGCACATCGATATTTATATACATCGCAAAAAGTAAAGGGCCTAATATTGAACCTTGTGCACACCTTTGTGTAGTTATTGGAATCTGGTGTTATACAGTAATCTTAAAGAAAGGTATTGGTGTTTAACAGTAATCGGATAGGAAAGTTCTGATGTTAAACAGTAATCTGAAAGGAAGGTTTTGATATTAGAAAGTAATCTGAAAGATTTTACAGTTGTTAAGTTGCCTGAAAACTCACTGTAATCTTCCACTTCTCTTGACAATTGCTACAAGATACATTGTCGTGTTTTTATGAAGCTAACTGATGGTGACCACACATTACTGGTAGCAGCATTTTTCCATCATAGTCTCCTCTGATTATAGTCTCCTACCGTCTAAGTCCATCTTCCCATCATTGTTCTTGACTCTGCCTCTCATCAGTTCTGTCATCTTCAGGGATGCCCCCTCCTGTCACCTCAAACATCTTCAACTCATCCAAGTTCACCATGCCACTAATTTGATGCAATTGACGATACAACACTTATGGAAACTGTACATCATCTAAACATGTCCAGCCGCTGTGTCGATGCTCTGCCTAGAAACATTTTTTAAAGACGTTTATAGGTCAACAGGTGTTTTGGCGATAGAACTGCTGCAAGTAGCTAAGCTCCCTCTTATCTGGCAATTCTCTAAAGGCCCTGAAAACGGCAGTCATTAAACCTCTGTTAAAAACGCATAGCCTAGTACATTCTCTATGATGTCTAAATGTCTCTTATCACAACGATCTCTATCTTTATCCAGTATATTTCGAATATGTAAATGTCTCCTATTATGATGATCTCTGTAATATCTACATTTGTAATATCTACATTTCTCTTATCATAATGATCTCTCTTTATCCAGTATGTCTCTTTATTATCTAAATGTCTCTTTTCGCTATGATGTCTTTATACAGCAGTGTCTCCCAACCTTTTTCAGTTACTGTACCCCCAAAATGTTTTTGCACTGCTTTCAGTACCCCTGAAGTACCCCCTCATGTTAATTTCACTAGTAAGTCTATGGTGTTATGAGTGTTTTCAAGTACCCCCTGTGGAGAGGCCAAGTACCCCCAGGGGTCCTAGTACCCCTGGTTGGGAACCACTGTTATACAGTATACGCAATGCTAACATCATATACACATGTTGCCCTTTATGCTGTAAATGCTTTTCTAGGTAATAGAACACATACATATCATTATTTCAATAAAAAGGCCTTATTCGTTTCTGGGATAAGCGATATATTGACAGTATAGCACTCTGCACTGCGTTGTGCCTAAGAACAGCTTTTATATTGGCCAAATACCACAGCCCCCAATGCCTTATTGCTTCACCTATGCCATGGCTTTCAACCAAGCAGCATTCATGATTCGACCTCATAATAAACTTTAGTTACCTTTGAAATGATTAAAATCAAATCCTTTATACGATTTCTGTTTGGTTTCTTATGGAACAACGACTCCTGTTGACCATCCGACGCACCGCATTCAGGTAGTATTCAGAGCCGCCACGTTATCCAGACAACCATGGCTGCATAACGTTTCAAACACCCGCAAACACAACCGAACACAACTCATGCACACCTTTGGAAACGTTGTCATACCATTTGAAACGTTGTAGTCTGTAATGCCTTAACGACAGTCACATTTCCGCTTCCTCTCACGCTTTCTTTCTGGTTGCATCAGTTCCTTTTTACTCTCTGTGTAGCTGGGGAAATCAATACATGTGAGTGTACTTGAATGGGAATTTAAATATTAGTCAGTCAACATGTTAGTTCGCTTCCCCCAAGTTTTATGCTGTCCGTGTAGTTGTCTAAAATCATAATTCTTGGTTGGTGATGAAAGCAAGTGTTGCCGCTTCGTAACAGCTTCATAAGTACAGTGTTATTGTGTTCTTCAAACCTCGCAGATAGTAAATGAGAAACTCAGTCCCCAGTTAGTATGAATACTAAATGAAAACAACTTTTGAGTATTTGTTTTTATGCTATTGTATTTTTATATTTTTTCTTTTTAAGCACATTGAATTGCTTCTATGTATGAATTGTGCTATATAAATACATTTGTCATCTAACTGTAATCTGAGGGTTATTTTTATCAGTCAGTCAGTTGATGAATCCACATTTCACGTTTATTTAACTGTGATGTCGTCCTCAGTGGTCATGGTGGAGCCAGTTCCTGAATCCATCCACTTTCCCTCTGAGGAGGAGAGGATCCTGCAGCTTTGGAAGGACAAAGACTGTTTCCAGGAGTGTCTCAAACAGTCTAAGAACAGGCCCAAGTAAGGACCAAACTAGCTGCTAGCAGCGTCAGGGAAGACTACAGACAACTGGAGCCTATTGAGGCTTGTTCTGGGTGCCCCGGCTAGGATAATGACATAAAGGGGGGTGTTTACTGAGGGAGGCTGGGATTGGTCAGGGACCGGACCACGGACCTCACCAGGCCCTGGTCTTTGGGCTGTGCCGTGAGGATTGTGAAATCCCGGTGACACCCCTGGATCAACACCATGTTATGATGGTCATTCGGTGGCAGCTTCATGTGCAGCAGTTTCATTTTATTTCAATGTTCCCAACATGTTGTTGACGCTATATTTGCTGTTGGGATTCA
This sequence comes from Esox lucius, assembly GCF_011004845.1. Classification (NCBI taxonomy): domain Eukaryota; kingdom Metazoa; phylum Chordata; class Actinopteri; order Esociformes; family Esocidae; genus Esox; species Esox lucius. Next base: position 37,675,639 of record NC_047570.1, on the reverse strand, counting down.
AAACATCCAACAGACAATAACAACACTATATTGTCAAAAATAACTCCAGTTTTTCTATCGTGCTTGCTAGTAGTGGTGATAGAGGTGCTCATGAGCCAAAACCAGACCCTGTTTTTTGTGTACTACATCGCTACATCACTCATCACTACATCTCTCATCGCTTCATCACTACTGTACATCACTCATCACTACATCTCTCATCGCTACAGCACTACTGTACATCACTCATCACTACATCTCTCATCGCTTCATCACTACTGTACATCACTCATCACTACATCTCTCATCGCTACATCACTACTGTACATCACTCATCACTACATCTCTCATCGCTACATCACTACATCTCTCATCGCTACATCACTACTGTACATCACATGAGCCAAAACCAGACCCTGTTTTTTGTGTACTACATCGCTACATCACTCATCACTACATCTCTCATCGCTTCATCACTACATCTCTCATCGCTACAGCACTACTGTACATCTCTCATCGCTACAGCACTACTGTACATCACTCATCGCTACATCACTACTGTACATCACTCATCACTACATCTCTCATCGCTTCATCACTACATCTCTCATCGCTACATCACTACTGTTCATCACTACATCACTCATCAGTTCATCACTGCATCACTCATCACTACATCACTCTGTTCATCACTCATCTTGTATGATATGTTAAATTCTCTAATTCATTGATGTTACAAATCAATTGCAACAGACTGAAATGCCCCCTAATGTAACACACAAAGATGTACGGTCACTTTCGGAAGCAATAGGATGTTGGTTTTCTCTTCTGCAGATACACGTTTTACGATGGCCCCCCATTTGCCACTGGTCTCCCTCACTACGGTCACATCTTAGCAGGGACCATCAAGGACATCGTGACCCGCTTTGCCCACCAGAGTGGTTTCCACGTGGACCGTCGGTTCGGCTGGGACTGTCACGGCCTGCCCGTGGTAAGAATGTCGGCTTGGACCAGAAGTATCTGCAGTCCAAAGCTGTTTCAGTTTTGAGTTCTGTTCGCCTGCCGGGCCCTGATTGAATGGTAGTGTGCTGAGCGTAACAACCACAGCCCACCCCAAAGATGGTGTGGCATTAAGACCCTATCCATGACCGCCAGGCCATCTGCAGACAGCTAATGTGAGAGTAAAGAGTCTCATGTTTTTTGTCTTTATTGTATATGAGATGGTGACATTTAGAATACACACCATCTGTGATCCAATTTCCGTGTCCCTTTTTCGTGTCCCACTTTCTTATCCCTATGTGTGTTTCTGAACAATTACAGGAGAAGGAGATGCTTCTAGAAATAAATTGTAATACTGTTACTGTGTGTTTCTGTCTGTCAGTTGTGTGAGTATGAGATTACTCTACACCCTGACGCGCCTTCACTCTTTTTCTACATGTTGACAGGAGTATGAGATTGATAAGACCCTGGACATCAAGGGGCCGGACGATGTGAACAAGATGGGCATTGCTGAATACAACAGGCAGTGTAGGATGATTGTGATGAGATACGCTACTGAGTGGGAGGTGAGCAGGGCTGCTGCCCATTTTCAAGTCATTATCAGCCCCATTATCATGTCATTATCAGCCCCATTATCATGTCATTATCAGCCCCATTATCATGTCATTATCACCCCCATTATCATGTCATTATCATCCCTATTGCAATGTCATTATCATCCCAATTATGATTTAATTATCACTGCCATTTCCATGTCATTATCATCCCCATTATCGTGTCATTATCAATCCTATTACAATATCATTATCATCCCAATTATGATGTAATTATCACCCCCAAGTTTTTTGATATACATTTGTTTTATATCTGGACATATGTGATTTTCAACACTATTGAAATGTAACAGTAATCTAATTTAACAAGAGACAATGAAACATTGACATCCAATCATTGATGAATGGAAAAACCAACAGGAAAATGCTATTTCATAGTGTGAAAAAATAAGTATACCCCTGGTTTCAGTATGTCTTGGAACAGTCTATCAGTGTCTCATGTCGACTGGTAAGAATGTTTGCTCACTCCTCTTTACGGTACTACTTCAGATTTGTCAGGGTCAGGGGCTTTCATGCAACCCGCACCATATTACGAGGACTGACAGCTTTGACTCGGCCATTCCATAACATTCAATTACGTCTTTTTGAGATATTCTGTTGTCGCTTTGCTTTTGTGTTTTGGATCGTTTTGGATCAGTAATTCTCTGGTAAAATGTGTTGTGCAGTCTTTTTGCAAAGAAATGACACTCTGACATTGATTGTCGCAACACAGTTCTTTAGTTCCAACGATGTGACTTTGGGGTTCTTAGATACCACTGTGAGCATCCTTCGATCTGCTTGTGGGCTGGATTTGGTGGTACGAATGGTACTGGTCTGGTACGAATGTAGTGGTCTGGATTTTTCTCCATTTGAAGATGATCTGTTAGGTCGGAAAAGGAATTGGTTGATAATAGATAAATCGGAGCCTATCATGTTGCTTACCGAATAAAACATTAAAAAAAATTAAAAGTGCTTTGAAACATGTAACACTTATTATTGATTTCAAGGTACAGCCTGTGTTTACAGGTAAATGTTGTGTATATTACCATTTAATATGATGCTGTTTGTGCCATTGCCAGTAATAAGCAAACATTATCAATTTTTCACATTAATTGTGTTCATAAATATTCTATAAACAGGTCCTATATCTATTCTAAAGCCATTTTGTCCATCTGCAGAACTCTGTGAACAGGATGGGGCGGTGGATTGACTTCAAGAACGACTACAAGACTCTGTACCCCTGGTTCATGGAGACAGTCTGGTGAGTAAACATTATCATGACTCTGTACCCCTGGTTCATGGAGACAGTCTGGTGAGTTAACATTATCATGACTCTGTACCCCTGGTTCATGGAGACAGTCTGGTGAGTTAACATTATCATGACTCTGTACCCCTGGTTCATGGAGACCGTCTGGTGAGTTAACATTATCATGACTCTGTACCCCTGGTTCATGGAGACCGTCTGGTGAGTTAACATTACCATGACTCTGTACCCCTGGTTCATGGAGACCGTCTGGTGAGTTAACATTACCATGACTCTGTACCCCTGGTTCATGGAGACCGTCTGGTGAGTTAACATTATCATGACTCTGTACCCCTGGTTCATGGAGACCGTCTGGTGAGTTAACATTATCATGACTCTGTACCCCTGGTTCATGGAGACCGTCTGGTGAGTTAACATTATCATGACTCTGTACCCCTGGTTCATGGAGACCGTCTGGTGAGTTAACATTATCATGACTCTGTACCCCTGGTTCATGGAGTAATGCCTGGAGACCGTCCAGGCATTACTCATTGAGTTAATGGGAGGAAGAGGATGCTTAATAACTGGAAGAGATTGCATCGGTAGCAGTCTTATATAGTATTATATAAATGCTTGAATTTGTCCTATTTCAGTCATGTGAATTGCTTATTCTTTGCATTTCCTTTCAAACCTGAGACGCCGCTCAGAGTTCACCACCAGGGGTAGGACATCATGTCAGCCTGGGAGCCACTTGGTTAGCTCTGGGTTTCTAAACCAGCAGACCTTTGGTTTCTGCCCCAATGTTCTAATCACTATGTTGCCGCCCTGATAAGGAAATACGTATGTATTTTTCCTGAAGGTCTTTTGACACTACATTGTTCTCTGGGCTGTCTTCCTTCTGTTACAGGTGGGTGTTCAGGCAGCTGTATGATAAAGGCCTGGTGTACCGGGGGGTGAAGGTGATGCCCTTCTCTACCGCCTGCAACACGCCGCTGTCCAACTTCGAGTCAAACCAGAATTATAAGGTGCGGTAGAACTGTAATAATAAGGTTGTTGATTAGCTGGATCATGTTAGTTAGAACTGGGTTGGAGTTACAACATACAGGAGGGTAGATCTCCAGGAACAGGGTTGGAGTGAAAAGCTACAGGAGGGTAGATCTCCAGGAACAGGGTTGGAGTGAAAAGCTACAGGAGGGTAGATCTCCAGGAACAGGGTTGGAGTTAAAACCTACAGGAGGGTAGATCTCCAGGAACAGGGTTGGAGTTAAAACCTACAGGAGGGTAGATCTCCAGGAACAGGGTTGGAGTAAAAAGCTACAGGAGGGTAGATCTCCAGGAACAGGGTTGGAGTAAAAAGCTACAGGAGGGTAGATCTCCAGGAACAGGGTTGGAGTAAAAAGCTACAGGAGGGTAGATCTCCAGGAACAGGGTTGGAGTTAAAACCTACAGGAGGGTAGATCTCCAGGAACAGGGTTGGAGTTAAAACCTACAGGAGGGTAGATCTCCAGGAACAGGGTTGGAGTAAAAAGCTACAGGAGGGTAGATCTCCAGGAACAGGGTTGGAGTAAAAAGCTACAGGAGGGTAGATCTCCAGGAACAGGGTTGGAGTAAAAAGCTACAGGAGGGTAGATCTCCAGGAACAGGGTTGGAGTTAAAACCTACAGGAGGGTAGATCTCCAGGAACAGGGTTGGAGTTAAAACCTACAGGAGGGTAGATCTCCAGGAACAGGGTTGGAGTAAAAAGCTACAGGAGGGTAGATCTCCAGGAACAGGGTTGGAGTAAAAAGCTACAGGAGGGTAGATCTCCAGGAACAGGGTTGTCATTTATCCCATGGCCATTCTGCTTAATCACAATTATCTCAGTAGTCCTCTGATGGTCAGAGCTTCACGCTGCTTAATGTTTTTCTTTTGTCAATATTTCTGCCGTGTGTGTAACGACTGTCTCTATGTCCTCAGGATGTGCAGGACCCATCAGTGATAGTGAACTTCCCTCTCATCGAGGATGAAAATGTGTGCCTGATTGCCTGGACAACCACCCCCTGGACGCTGCCTAGCAACCTGGCCCTCTGTGTCAACGCAGAGCTTCAGTATGTCAAGGTCAAAGGTGAGACCGTTATAATGACAGGGAGTTCCCATCCCAAATCCAGTTGTAAACTTCAAAAACTGTGCTCTTCCGTTCAGCTCCTGCCATTGCGCCCTTGAGCTAGTCTTTTGAAGGGTAACTTGTGGATTTTGGCAGTAAGGTTCTTTATCCCCTCCATCTGTCAGACTAACTCTTTGATACAATTTTTTGTCACGGCATGCAGTTTGAAGTTAGGAAGTTGCTAACTAGCGTTAGCACAATGACTGAAAGACTATGCAAAGGAAAAGACTGACCAGATTTCTAATCATTACTGGCAATAAGACCATTGGATTAATCTAATTTCACTAAATCACCTCGAACTTATAAAGTCATAAAAAATGCTGCTCACAGGTTCATGTAATTTAGTGGAATTAGATGAATCCAATGGTTTTATTGCCAGTAATGATTAGAAATCTGGTCCGTCTTTTCCTTTGAGCTTCATCTCTGACTGTTGGCTGGGAATAGTGTATCTGATGAAAATAACGTGGAAACAATTTGCAAATGGCATTTAAAAAGACTCCATATTTCCTTTGTTTTCTGGTTGAAATAAAAACATACTCCAGTGGGGTTTCATATCTGTGTTCAGTATCCCAGTATGGGTCTAAAAGAAGATTAAACTGGTGGGTAAATGAAGGCTGACCCAGATACCGGGAAGGCTGCTGTGGTATGTAGTTGCCACCAGGGGGAGCTGCTGTTCTGTTTGTGAAGTTGCCTGTGCTGGAGGTAGAGGCTTGATGCTGCATGGGGGCGATGCTCAGAATACCAATCGACTCCGCTACGTTATCTTCTGTTTTCTTCTTTTTGACGCTTTCTTTCTTTCTCTCTCAATTTCTGTCAATGCAATAAAAATTACTTTATTGGAATGATGTAACTATGTACATATTTCCAAACCTGGGGGGAGAATACAACAGCCTTTCATGTTTCACTGGGGTATAAATATGGGTTGACACGCATGCCAAACTCTTTATCTATCGACAACCCGTCTTTATCTATTGACTTAGGGCAGGTCAGAGAACACAGAAATTAAATGAGACAATAGAACTTAGGACCTTGACTGGAATTGATGGTCATGACCTTGACCGTCTTTCTCTCACCTTCGACCTTACTCATCCACTAGTCGATATGTCTTCTGATTGATCAAGTCCGGCTGTCTAAATGTCGCCTGGGGGCCTGTTCATTGGTGGTGTTGTCAATCCTGTGTTTTCCGGTCAGCTTTGTTAAAGGGTTGTTCTGTGGGTGAAACCGTCGACCATGGAGGTCTCTGTTTCCCTCTCTTGTTGGCTCCTCTCTCTTTCCTTCTCTCTGCCTCCTCTCTGTCTTCTTCTTCCTCCTCTCTGTCTTACTCTCTTCCTCCTCTGTCTTCCTCTTCCTCCTCAATTTTTTTTTTAAAGGCAAATGGTTTGCGTTAGTCTCTCTAGTAAATTCATGTTATATTGTAAATTAATGTTTACAAGTCAAGCTTGTCAAAATAATAATTAGTAGAACAACAACGCAATGAAAATAACAGGGGCGTTGAACAGGTTTGTCGGTCTGTCAGACCCTGTCTCTTATTCTGCATCGGCCTGGACTGTGCTGCCAACACACAGCTCTGTCCTCCACCAAAACAACATTGTAGGCTGTTTTTATCAGGGGGGGAGGGTCTTTGATATTTACTCTTAATTATTTTATATTTCTGGTTCCGCAGATGTTTCTCCGGGTTCCTGTGTCGTCCTTTCTTATTGACCAGGCTGTGTGTGTAGTCAAGGTTTTTCTCAGGCTTTGATCAGTAACCATCGTCAAATGGTTTGGTGTTGTGTGCTCTCGTTTTAGGGCAGATTGCATTTCGCTTGTGTCGGGTTTTCCGAAGGGTATTTTTTTCCTCTTTGTTGTTTGTCTTTCAATCTGTGTTTTTTCCTCAGGGTGCTTTGCCTCCTGTTATTCACAGCTGATTGTGAACGCTTGTTTCCTCTTCATCTTCTCTTTAATCCCTTTTGTTTCTCTGCTCCTCCCATCGGGAATGGGTGTTGGAGGTAGAACGGTTGAACTTTTAAAAAAAACGACAGTTGAAAACAGACTGCATTATTGAACAGGTGTGCTTTTGAGAGATGCACCATAGCAGCTGGTGTGTACCTACTTTAATGGCTGGGAATGTGTTATAACACTACCATTTAACTCAACACTTATTAACCTCCCTGTTTCAGACAACAGCACTGACAAGGTGTATATTATGATGGAGGCTAGGCTGGTAGCCCTCTTCAAGACTGAAGCTGAATACACCATTCTGGACCGGTGAGTTATTCTCAGAACAAAGTTGGTGGAAGCATTCTGGACCAGTCAGTTATCCACTGAACCAAGTTGGTAGAACCATTCTGGACCAGTGAGTTACTCTTAGAACAAAGTTGGTGGAACCATTCTGGACCAGTGAGTTATTCTCCGAACCAAGTTGGTAGAACCAGCTAGGATAAAGACATGCTCTCTCAGACTACAAAGTTGCCATCTAGGAGGAGGCTTAATAGGATTTCACCAGATGAGTTTAGATTTCAAAATCTGTTCCCAGGTATTCCCATAACTAAAATGAAACATTGTTAAAATGTGTATCGTACTTATGCGACAATAGGTAATTGGTATTTCACTGTAACTAAGCCTTAAATGTCTAGCGCATTACGCTTTTTTGTGAGTAGAAATTCTGCTCCAGGTTGGGAAGGAAAATAATCAGCTCTCTGGGATGAGGACGAAATGTGGCTCCCAAATGGTGCCCTATTCCCTTAGTGCACTTTGAACGAGCGCAAAAGGACTCAAGCTAAAAGCAGTGCACTATGTAGGGAATAGGGCACCGTTTATGGAAACCCCCTCCTTTCAACTGAGTTTGTGAGGAATGCACTTCTAACTTTTCTCAGTTTCCTCCAGTGGAGGAGATGAGGTCCTGGTCCACACCTGCGGATTACCTGGTTTGGGGGGCCCGTTGCTGTCCCTTTTGACCTAGTCTAAAATCAAATAGACTCTGGATTTAGCCCAGAGAAATTTATAAATTATTCCAATTGGACTCTTAATATCTCACCCAGCACAGCCAGAAGAGGACTGGTCACCCCTCTGAGCCTGGGTCCTCTCTAGGTTTCTTCCTAAAATTCGGCCTTCTTAGGGAGTTTTTCCTAGCCACTGAAATTCAACACTACTGTTGTTTGCTCCTTGGGGTTTAAGGCTGGGTGTCTCTGTAAAGCACTTTGTGACAACTGCTGTTGTAAAAAGGGCTTTATAAATAAATTTGATTGATTGATTGATACAGGGCTGAGTACTGGAGGGAGGACATTCATCCCGTGGCCTGTTGCTCAGTGGAGTGGAGTCGGAGAGAGACTTTAGTTAGGCAACCGCAGAAGGGAGGTCTCTCGGAACATTAGGCCTTTTAGCATGGGTGTCCATCCAGGCTGTAACGTACTATGGGAGAGGACATCACCTTGAGGCCATGGAGATAATTAGATTTTTTTGCTGCGGCAGTGGGAAAGTTCTTGTGTTAGAATGTACAGTATATATTTGGTTTAGTTATTTTTATGTTTATGTGTATATTTTAGATTCCCTGGGAAGACACTGAAGGGAAAAAAGTACAAGCCTCTGTTTGAGTACTTTAGCAAGGTGAGAAATGTTTAATATTATTCTGTGAGAAACATATTTAATGCTGTCACTAAATTACTGTGTAGTTAATGATAACGCAGTATTGTTACTAAAGCGGTGACTTCAGTTATAATTTATTTATTGTCATTTATAAACCTGTGTTTATTAACTTGTTAGTTGAAGGCTAGAAGAGATATAAAATAGTTTTAAAGAAACTGTTTAAGTTGATGACAGAAACAATGCAGTGGAAGACCCAGAGATATATCTGCATTGGATGCGTAGTACTTAAAGGTCTCTTCCTTGAGGGACAGAAAAAAATCCAGTTAAGTGCTTGTTCAACATCTGGCAGAGTCATCTGGCACCAAAGTATACCTGTCGACAATGAGAAGTCCTAAAAGAAATGGCACTTTACTGGATTTCTTTGTGTGCCTTGAAGAGTTGAGCTTTTCCCAGTAAAGAAACATCGCCCAGATGTATAGCTTTGAACCATTTTCCCAGCTGCACTCAAACGTTTGCCTGGTACTTTACATTTCTGTTCGGTCACTGAAAGCACTGTGTCTGTGGTGTCTGCTTCGTAGTGTGTTGAGACCGGAGCCTTCCAGGTGGTGCTGGATAACTACGTCAGGGAGGAGGAGGGCACTGGAGTGGTACACCAGGCACCATACTTTGGCGCTGTGAGTACTAATTTGTCCCACGTACTTGCCCTTATTTTACCAGGTAACCACAAAAACGATATTTTCCACTGCAACGACCTGATGTACGGCTTCTAAGAGGCCGATGATGGGATGAATGTGCCAAATGTCATCTGGGTGTGATAAGTAGGCCGTAATTATTAGAATCCTTTTGTTTAACAATCGATTTATTGGTTGACTGCACAGTTTTATAATGACCAACTAAATAGATTACCCCCCAGACATGGTTCGTCTTGGAAATATAAGTAATCGATTGGTTGGTTCGTACCTGTAAACGCCAGAAATGTCAGGCACATGGGTCCCGTCTCAATGTGGTGGTACGTAGATGGCCGACACCAATGCCGGCTCCCTCTGCCCGGTAACGCAGTCACTGTTTCACACCCCAGGCTCTGACTCAGCCAATTTTCTGAGGGCTCTTTGTCGATTGGTTGGCTGTTGCCGGGCCGATTCTGTTCTTATTACTTTTATCTCAACCAATGGAAAGTGAGCAACATTGGCGTCCTTATCAGCCATAGCACCATGTTCTACTGTTAGCACCGTGTGTGAACTGATGGAGAGTTTCTTTCCCTCTCCCTCCTCAGACTTCTGCTGTCTTGTTGCGTCTGTCCCGCGTCGAGCAGGATTGCCGTGTGTGTGCCGAGTGCAATGTCGCTCGGTGTGTGTCTGTGTGTTGCCGGATGATTACCGTGTGTGTCTGTGTGTTGCCGGATGATTACCGTGTGTGTCTGTGTGTTGCAGGATGATTACCGTGTGTGTCTGTGTGTTGCAGGATGATTACTGTGTGTGTTTGTCTGTTGCAGGATGATTACTGTGTGTGTCTGTGTGTTGCCGGATGATTACCGTGTGTGTCTGTGTGTTGCAGGATGATTACCGTGTGTGTCTGTGTGTTGCAGGATGATTACCGTGTGTGTCTGTGTGTTGCAGGATGATTACCGTGTGTGTCTGTGTGTTGCAGGATGATTACTGTGTGTGTCTGTGTGTTGCAGGATGATTACTGTGTGTGTCTGTGTGTGGCAGGATGATTACCGTGTGTGTCTGTGTGTTGCAGGATGATTACCGTGTGTGTCTGTTTGTGGCAGGAGGATTACCGTGTGTGTCTGTGTGTGGCAGGATGATTACCGTGTGTGTCTGTGTGTTGCAGGATGATTACCGTGTGTGCACGGAATACAACATCATCCGGAGAGACCAGGCTCCCATCTGCCCCGTGGACGCCTCCGGGTGCTTCACCGCCGAAGTCACCGACTTTGTGGGACAGTATGTCAAGGTAAGTCTGTCGTCTTGAGAGGGAATGCGTGTGAGTGTGTATACGTGTGTTCCTAGGGATCCCACAGTGTGTGTGTGTGTAGGTGTGTTCTGCCGTCAGATTAGCTATTGTGGAAGGCACTTGTGGGTTCTGTCTGTCCTGTGAAATGGGTCAGTGTGCAGATCTTAATGACTTGTCAGGATGAATGTAGACTCACAGGACCGGTTCAAAGTTTGGACACACTTATCGTTTGTCCAAACATTTCACTGGCACTTCATGTGCGCTAGTCTGTCAGAAGTCCAGACATCACCACTGGCTCTCATCTTTCACTTTTGCCAACTGTAATCTGCACCTTTTAAAATATACATATAAATGTTAAGATGTATATTTTTCGGACATGTTATGCTTTGTGGACGGAGGCATGGCATGTTGGAATTGACAGATTGTTCTGGAATGGCCATCTGACTGGACACCAGACTACGCTGCAGGCGTCCCAGACCCCTGAACCACACTCGTCCACCGGACACTGGCTGTATACAGGAATGGTTTTATGTGTGCCAGTGTTGAAGCATGTGTGTCTGTTCCTTGCAGGATGCCGACAAGAACATCATCAGGTGGCTGAAAGAACATGGTCGTCTGGTGAACGCCAGCTCCTTTAAGCACAGCTACCCATTCTGTTGGAGGTGAGTCTAATACCAAACACACAGCTACCCATTCTGTTGGAGGTGAGTCTAATACCAAACACACAGCTACCCATTATGTTGGTGGTGAGTCCAATACCAAACACACAGCTACCCATTCTGTTGGTGGTGAGTCTAATACCAAACACACAGCTACCCATTCTGTTGGAGGTGAGTCTAATACCAAACACACAGCTACCCATTCTGTTGGAGGTGAGTCTAATACCAAACACACAGCTACCCATTCTGTTGGTGGTGAGTCTAATACCAAACACACAGCTACCCATTCTGTTGGTGGTGAGTCTAATACCAAACACACAGCTACCCATTCTGTTGGAGGTGAGTCTAATACCAAACACACAGCTACCCATTCTGTCAGAGGTGAGTCTAATACCAAACACACAGCTACCCATTCTGTTGGTGGTGAGTCTAATACCAAACACACAGCTACCCATTCTGTTGGAGGTGAGTCTAATACCAAACACACAGCTACCCATTATGTTGGTGGTGAGTCTAATACCAAACACACAGCTACCCATTCTGTTGGTGGTGAGTCTAATACCAAACACACAGCTACCCATTCTGTCAGAGCTGAGTCTAATACCAAACACACAGCTACCCATTCTGTCAGAGGTGAGGTAATAACCACATTGCTAGCCTTTCTGTCAGAGGTGAGGTAATAACCACATAGCTAGCCTTTCTGTCAGAGGTGAGGTTATAACCACATAGCTGGCCTTTCTGTTGAAGGTGAGTTACTTCACATAGCTGGCCTTTCAGTTGCTCTGTAAGTCCTCAAGTAACTTAAAGTACTAGAAAGCAAGCCAATGGTAATAGGTGTGTCCCGATAGCCTTTGCATTGACAGCCTGGAGTTGGTAGCCCTGAAGGAGCATTACATCACAGTGGAGACGTCAGCAGCATGAAGAGGAGCTGACCAGACGCTTTTTTGTCTTGGCCACATTAACATAGAGTCGATACGCTGCATAGTGCTGGCTCATCACAGTGGCCCCGCTCATCTCTTCGCTTTCCAGCCCAGGGACGGGAAGAGCAGCCCGGGGAAGGTCAGCCCGTCCCCCGCGCCCCCGCTCCAGAGTCCCCCCGCCGGCGCCCTTTGAGCATGCTGACCTCTGCTTGCCTCGTTAACCTCCGGTCGACGTTGGGAAACGTGCTCACGGTCACGTCCGCCGTAGTGGGTGTTGTTGATGCGGCTGAGAGCCGGCCACAGCGGCAGTCGCCCAACGTTTGGTGGACACGCTAGGGCTAGGGTTGTGGGTTCGGTTCCCACAGGGTGCCAATATTACTTCTTTTTTTTTTCTTGTGAATGATGCACTCACTGTAAAGTTGCTCGGGGTGTGTGAGTCTGTTAAATAACTTTATTTTGAAGGTAGTAATCAACAGTATTCGGTACGTGTGTAATGTGTCTTTCAACTCCCATTTCTAGGTCGGACACCCCTCTGATCTACAAGGCTGTCCCCAGCTGGTTCATCCGGGTGGAACACATGGTGGAAAAGCTGCTGGAAAACAATGACAAATGCTACTGGTAAGAAATTGTACATGTTATCTTCTTTGTTACCGTACTACCAGACAGCCAGGTGTTACCGTACTACCAGACAGCCAGGTGTTACCGTACTACCAGACAGCCAGGTGTTACCGTACTACCAGACAGCCAGGTGTTACCGTACTACCAGACAGCCAGGTGTTACCGTTCTGCCAGACAGCCAGGTGTTACCGTTCTGCCAGACAGCCACGTGTTACCGTTCTGCCAGACAGCCAGGTGTTACCGTACTGCCAGACAGCCAGGTGTTACCGTACTGCCAGACAGCCAGGTGTTACCGTACTGCCAGACAGCCAGGTGTTACCGTACTGCCAGACAGCCAGGTGTTACCGTTCTGCCAGACAGCCAGGTGTTACCGTACTGCCAGACAGCCAGGTGTTACCGTACTGCCAGACAGCCAGGTGTTACCATACTACCAGACAGCCAGGTGTTACCGTAGTAACAAACAGGCAAATGCATCTAGTAAGACATAAGACTACAACATATACATACAGCCAAGAGTTTCTGGTAAAGTTGTAGACTCACTGTCACAAACTGGTCCCTGAAGGGAGCATCTGAAGTGAATCTGAGCCAACAGCCCCTTTGCCCTTCAAGGCTTGTTCACCAAGCTAACAAGCTACTATTATGTAATCTGATTGCGGATTGCTGCTGTAGTACTGTTTTTGTCTGTGTGTGTGGCCTTTCTCATGCTCAAGCTGGCATTTGTCCTGCTCAGGCTAGCTTTTCTCATGCTCAAGCTGCCTTTTCTTGTGCTCAGACTGGCTTTTCTTGTGCTCTGACTGGCTTTTCTTGTGCTCTGACTGGCTTTTCTTGTGCTCAGACTGGCTTTTCTTGTGCTCAGACTGGCTTTTCTTGTGCTCAGACTGGCTTTTCTTGTGCTCAGACTGGCTTTTCTTGTGCTCAGACTGGCTTTTCTTGTGCTCAGACTGGCTTTTGTTCTCATGCAGGCTTTTCTCGTGCTCATGCAGGCTTTTCTCGTGCTCATGCAGGCTTTTCTCGTGCTCAAGCAGGCTTTTCTCGTGCTCAAGCAGGCTTTTCTCGTGCTCAAGCAGGCTTTTCTCGTGCTCAAGCAGGCTTTTGTATTGTTCAGCCTGGCTTTTGTATTGTTCAGCCTGGCTTTTGTATTGTTCAGCCTGGCTTTTGTATTGTTCAGCCTGGCTTTTGTATTGTTCAGCCTGGCTTTTTCTCTTGCTCTGGCTGGCTTTTTCTCTTGCTCTGGCTGGCTTTTTCTCTTGCTCTGGCTGGCTTTTCTTTTGCTCTGGCTGGCTTTTCTTTTGCTCAGGCTGGCTTTTTTCGTGTTCATTCTGGCTTTTCTATTGTTCAGGCTGGCTTTTCTCTTGCTCTGGCTGGCTTTTCTCTTGCTCTGGCTGGCTTTTCTCTTGCTCTGGCTGGCTTTTCTCTTGCTCTGGCTGGCTTTTCTCGTGCTCAGTCTGGCTTTTCTCGTGCTCAGTCTGGCTTTTCTCGTGCTCAGTCTGGCTTTTCTCTTGCTCTGGCTGGCTTTTCTCCTGCTCTGGCTGGCTTTTCTCATGCTCTGGCTGGCTTTTCTCGTGCTCAGTCTGGCTTTTCTATTGTTCAGGCTGGCTTTTCTCTTGCTCTGGCTGGCTTTTCTAGTGCTATTTCATTTAAATAGAGCATTTTATTGCTTAGTTGCTGTTAATTGTTTCAGAAAACCTTGGACCCTAGGAAGTTTTTTTTGAAGTTATTAAAGACCAGCCAAATGCTCAAAACTATACAGTCCCCACATAGCCCCCTTAACCCGAACTCTATATAATCCCCACATAGCCCCCTTAACCCTTACTCTATATAATCCCCACATAGCCCCCTTAACCCTTACTCTATATAATCCCCACATAGCCCCCTTAACCTGAACTCTATATAATCCCCACATAGCCCCCTTAACCCGAACTCTATATAATCCCCACATAGCCCCCTTAACCTGAACTCTATATAATCCCCACATAGCCACCTTAACCTGAACTCTATATAATCCCCACATAGCCCCCTTAACCCGAACTCTATATAATCCCCACATAGCCCCCTTAACCCGAACTCTATATAATCCCCACATAGCCCCCTTAACCTGAACTCTATATAATCCCCACATAGCCCCCTTAACCCGAACTCTATATAATCCCCACATAGCCCCCTTAACCCGAACTCTATATAATCCCCACATAGCCCCCTTAACCTGAACTCTATATAATCCCCACATAGCCCCCTTAACCTGAACTCTATATAATCCCCACATAGCCCCCTTAACCTGAACTCTATATAATCCCCACATAACCTCCTTAACCTGAACTCTATACAATCCCCACATAACCTCCTTAACCTGAACTCTATACAATCCCCACATAACCTCCTTAACCTGAACTCTATATAATCCCCACATAGCCCCCTTATCCTGAACTCTATACAATCCCCACATGGCCCCAATATCCCCCTTGTCAGCGTCATCGTTAGGGTAAAAATGTCCCTTTCATTTCAGTGTGGCATGTGTGTTTCGGTTTGTGAGTGGTTCTGTGTGTGGGTGTGTGAGAGTGTGTGTCACCTGCATTTTCTACCGCCATGTTGAAGTACGACTAATTTAACTTCTTTAAGGTTTTCTATCCTGTCCTCTCTAGAATTCAAGAAGCACCATTTTTATATGTTCTGTCAAATCCTCTGGGCCGCAGTGCTTCTTTTAGCCCATCCTGATGAACAAGAGACACACACTAGCTGTATACTGGTGGGCTGCCGGGGTAGCTAGTGTCCTGGGATGCACTGCTCTGCATTTCATTTTAGTTCTTAATTATTAAATTTGGTTAAAGCTCAATTTGATTAAAATGACTTTCTGTAGCTCTGTAATTTGATGAGTGTTGTGTTATGGGATTGATTTATTCCTGTTCCTTCTGAATCCAAGGCTAAACCAGGGTTAATCATTAACATGTGGGTTTATTTTATAATGCAGACTTGGTGGCCCTGGAACTCTAGACTTCAGGAAAGCAATTTGTCTTTAATGAAAAAATTTGAGTGCAAATTAATAGAATGGGATAATATCAAATAGCTTTTTTTTTTTGAAAATAATAAAAGAATGTTGTGGATTCATTGGTTAATTTTCAAGAGAGACCTGAAGGTTCTTTGTTTAAGTAAAAACCAGAAAAGGAACCAGGCAAGCCTAGTTCAGCCAGCTCACAATGAAGGGATGATTGTTATTGTCCCTGGCTGGTTTTGATCCAAGATTTCCTATGTGGAAAATCATGATGCCATTTAAACAGCAGGAATGTAACTTTTACCTCAGCCATTACATTCTTGCTGAAATAACGTGGGCAACAGACCGGTTATTAACGTAACTAAAGTGTACTCTTGTACAACGATTACTGTAGTTGGTCGTCCATACAATAACAGTTGATTAGCTGAATAGATCGAAGATTAACTTTACACTGCCAAAGCTATTTAATTACATGGCATAATGTTAGTTTTTCTTTCATTCGTGAATTACATTGATACAATAACTATCAATATAGGTGAAGATAACTGACTATTTCATCCAGTGAAAAGAGAGAATCGTGGAAACCCCTCTCACTGTGCAAGGGGTTTTCATCTATTACCCCCAAAAAAAGTTAAAATTAGAAAATCCACCAGAAATAGTCACAATAAACTCACTCACTCAGAGACATTTGCTTGTCTTGGCCGGCTCCGCAAAATGTTTTAAAAAAAGTAACACAAGTAAAAACGTATTTTTTGTGTAATTTGATTTGATTCACATTCCCAGAAATTGTAACTGAAAAAATGGGGTCCATACTTTAAAAATGTGAATTCTACTGCTTGGTGGTGAGGTCTTGGAATTTTGTAAATGCAGTCCAATCAGTTAAAAACAAAAAAATTAAAGTATTTCAGCTTCCACTTCCAGGCCCTAAAAGAACTCACTCACCGACTTCTCACTCACTGGTACTGACTAATGAGTCTACCATATCCTAAGTTGTCCTGGTTCCCAAAAGCATATTTTTTTAATATATTCTTTTTACCGCTTTTCTTCCCCAAAAAGTCACATTTCCGCTCATGTCTTTACGTTAACCCAGACGTTGGGAGAGTTGAAGACGATATTTGACCCATGAAGCCCACCCACCCCTGTTTTTCTGCTCCTCACCACAGTGCTCACCCAACCCGGAAGTTCTTGCCAGCAACAAACATGCTTGGAGGAGAACACATTCACCGGCTAACAGCAGCGATTGAGATAAATCAAACGCATGCACCACACAGAACACTTTGCAACGAAATTCTGCAAAACAAGCACAACATTCCACTGGAAAATAAAGAGCTTCCAGTGTACCAGTGCACATTGACACTGTAGGTGTGATCTTAGCATTAAACTCCTGTCTGCAATGACACTACTATACTAAAAGGGCCGGTAAACCTTTCTGCCTCCTCTGAGATTTCAGCCCAGGATGGAAAACAAACAATTCCATTTTATGACTTGGTTTATTGTTGTACGCCAAGTTCATCTTTACATCTGATCACATTGTATGGATGCATTGAGATGCTCTTGTATATCTATATCTTGGTAATTTAGCTAGTTCTTAGTGATCCACCAGCCTTAGTGTTTGACTCATTACAGAAACACTTTCAGGACAGATGGCACCCGACTTTATCTAACACGTCACGAGCAACACTCTAAATCAGTCTCCACTTCAGGTTTCGTTGGTAGGTACCCCAGAGGACCAGAGAGGAGTTGGTCTTTATGTTAGACCTGGGACACAGGGGGAGTCCAATACCAAAGAAAATCGGATGGTTGCATTAATCCGGGTCGGCAGGTGCAGAGATGAGAACCCCCGATCCAAACAACATGTTGTAGAAAGGACCAGTTCCACTGCAGTTAACTGGAGCCCCCATTCCATGTAGAGTACTAAGTAAGGATTAGGTTGCCATTTGCCATTTGGAAGGCGTCACGGATGTTGGAACTGTTCACTGCATCTACCTCGACACAGCAGCAGCACACTCTTGAAAATCTTCATTCACCATGGCAGAGAGGTGGAGGGGAGACAAATCATTAAACTGATATATTGGGTACCTAAATAGAATGCCTCTCACAAATGGGAATTGATGAACTCATTCAGCCACAGGAACCTGATGCCATTTATACCGAGGTATTCTCCGGGGGTGTGGGGAGCGGCTTGGCCCAAAAACAGCACGTTGAGTCGGCAATGATCCTCTATCGCCTTGGTACTGCCCTAGTTGTGCAGTATGTACCCTGGTGACAAGCAGTGCACTTTATAATCAGTGGGGAGCTTTTTAGGATGCAACCGTGGAGAATTGAAGGTGGAAAAGAGAGGTACAAGATGCCTCCCTGGGAGGCATGTTTAACCTTTCTGGTTCACCTTAATGAAGAAAGACTCTATCTCTGTTTTATTTTTATGGTTGAGAAGTGACATGAAATCCAATAAAGGCCAGTTTGATCTGCCTTTTTGCTAAAACACAGAAGTTATGCTAGCTAGCTCTTAGTTCTAATACGCTACTGGTTAGCCAGTTCTCCAGTCTTGTCCCAGAGGAGTGCTCTCCTGCTGCGCTAAATCTGTGCTCATGATTCTCTAAACGTGTGTATGAACCATAAATCCATATTAATGTTATACCCTCACATGTGTTCAACCGTCTCATTATACCCTTTTAAAACGCTCACCACCCACTGTGTAGGTATGTGCTCTGTTAGTGGTGCCAGAGCATCAGATACGATCGGAGGCAGGTGTACTTGATGGATGAAGGAGATTCAGATTTTAAATAGACTGGGACACGGTTCGTACCACATAGATGGCTAACCTGTGGGGTTTGTCGTCAAGGCGAAAGCATTTCAGGGAAATCGTCCCTGTCACATTTGCTTGTATTGTTTCCCCCTGTGAGTAGAAACGAAGTGCAGACTTTGTCTTCAGCCGGGAATGGACCCCAAGGAGATGGGAGACGAGTAGAGGTCTAGCCGGATGAAATGAGAGCATATTAACGTCTTAATAATGTGATTTCCAGCCTCTCTTTGTTGAGTTCCTGAAATGAACTGCGTTGTCTGTCAGAACGTCACTGTAGGAATGAGGAAAAGATGCAGACGGAGAGGACCAATAACGACGTCTTAATGTGATTTCCTGTCCTCCGGTGGTGTCTGCTGTTCTGATGGTTGGGTACAGACCACTCTGCCCCCCCCACACGCAAAAGATGACATCAATTCAGTTTTGACACAGGATGTACATATAAAAGTGTAGGGGGAATTTATATTTTTGTTAAATGACGGTAAGTCAGGTCATATTGTTCATGGGTCTCACTTACACTTGCACACCCTCGTGATTTCACAAGACCTTTACACAAATCCTGTGCTATTAATTTGTCAGGGTTGATTAAGTTCATTTTTGTATGACGTAGTCAGACATTTCATAACTGCCCTTGGATTTTCAGTTCTCTTGTTCAGTCTTATAACCTCAACATATCGGATCAGTCAGATTGTCATCAAAACAGATCAGTTGTATGAATTACTGCATCAACTCAGTCGGATGAACCAGATAATTTTCAAATCAGTAAAATGAATAGGTCAGATGAATCAAATCAGTCACATGAATCAGATCGTCTGATCGTAAACACACAGCTCATCTTCCTGTATTCTCATATATAGGCACCACCAAAAATAATACATATATGAATCTATTTTTACCAGAAGATGCAGACGGGATTTTATCATAACCATCCTTGACATGAGTGGACATTAACTGCTCTCTCTGTGGGCTTGGGTGTTATTCAAGAGCTCTGGTCCCATGTGTTTTTGCTGGTAGGAGTCTTAAGTCCCCTCTTGGTCCTGTTCTGAACAATATCATATAACCAGTGGATGCGGCCAATCAGCTGCATCCACTGGCTGACCGATTTGTCCGAGGCTATTAGACAATACTGTCTTTGTACAACTCCTTCCTCTTGATGTGTTTCAGGCTATTATACACGACTGTCTTCATATCTCCTCATTAAAGTTGATCTGACTCTCCAAGCTAACATCCCACACCCCCCTCGCACTCCATTTCTCCTCCTCTCTCAAATTCCCAGGGTTCCTGAGTTTGTACGTGAGCGTCGTTTTGGTAACTGGCTCAGGGAGGCGCGTGATTGGGCTGTTTCCAGGAACCGCTACTGGGGCACACCCATTCCCCTCTGGTGCAGTGACGACTTTGAGGAGGTCAGTTGCAGTCCACCTGACACACATCGGGAAGTTTCTGACACTGGCTCATTCTTCTTCCTCGCGGTGCCGACAACCTGCACCAGACATCACTTATGGGGCACATTTTTTAACTATTTTAAATTATTGTGTGTTAAATAATCTGCAACTATGGGGAGATGCTTAAGATTTGTAAAGACCTTTCCAGGTCTTTACAAAATAACATAAGAACAAGAACTAACGAGTTCCGCTTCCATTAACTCCTTGAACTTCTCATCTATGACCCTAACCCCTGAGAATATCTCCCTATGTCCAATTCCCTCTTCACCAGCTGAGGGTGAAACATGGTACGATAGACTAACATACAAAATGGCTTCAATTAGCCCTCGCTGGTGCTTGGCCTGAAAGACCTTCTGAATTCAGATGTCAGAATTGGGTTGTTTGAGTCTTTGAAAAATGAAAGGATCAACTCTCTCCGACTAAAAGAAGGACGGCGAGCGGAGAGCAAGCGGAGGAGTGACCTGCTTCCTAGAAATAGCAGTCTGCCTGGGTCTGTTACCAGGCGGCAGTGGTCTCTGGAGGGGCAGTGGCTCCCTGAGCTCCAGAAGACATGGAGGGTGGGGGACTGGAGCCCCACCCCATCTCACATGCTACAGTCGTATCTGGGCCAGCTACCTGACTTTGTCTGAAATTGGAACAGGATCACAGACCCACACTGGAACACTTTTTAAACAAACTTGGTTAGGCAGGAAGCCCCACCTGAGTGATGTTGAGGTGGCTGCCTCGTATATAACCAACAATAATGTCTCGGACACAGTCATCAATGTCCGGTATATAACCGACAATAATGTCTGGAACATAGTTAACAATGTCCCGTATATTACCAACAATAATGTCTGGAACATAGTTAACAATGTCCCGTATATTACCAACAATAATGTTTAGAACATAGTCAATAATGTCCGGTATATAATCGACAATAATGTCTGGAACATAGTCATCAATGTCCGGTATATAACCGACAATAATGTCTGGAACATAGTTAACAATGTCCCGTATATTACCAACAATAATGTTTGGAACATAGTCAATAATGTCCGGTATATAATCGACAATAATGTCTGGAACATAGTCAACAATGTCCGGTATATAACCGACAATAATGTCTGGAACATAGTCAACAATGTTCGGTATATAACCGACAATAATGTCTGGAACACAGTCAACAATGTCCGGTATATAACCGACAATAATATCTGGAACATAGTCAACAATGTCCGGTATATAACCGACAATAATTCCTGAGACATAGTCAACATTGTCCACTATATAACCGACAATAATGTTTGTTTTGTGTACGAATAACGACATTGAAAGCATTGTTACGTGACGGTACAGCAAGGCCTTAAGTTTTTGGTCTACCAGCCGTTGTGGCAAGTAGTACAAACCTTTTTTCCAGAGAAAATATTTTTCCCCTGATTATGCCCTAAAACCTAAATAATGAATGAGTATTCTGTGTGAAGTATCTTTACTAATAAATATATTAGCACTTACCAGTATGAATAAACCATATTTGGTATATGTTTTCTTTTTTTTTAACCAATTTGAATCTGCCCTATGTAATGAAAAATGGATTTCATGTGCCACTACCCAGCTTTCACCTGACTAGGGTAGTAGTATATTCGTTGGCAATTGCAATTTAAAGTTAAACCAACACGGGTAAAAAACAAGAATTTGATCAAAGCAATGTAAATAGCTAAGGCAGATACTTTTTTTGTTTTAGTTTAACAACTTGACATTAGACCATATTTATTTCCTGCAAAAAAGATGTGAAAGTCTTGATTGGTGTAATGCTCTGTGTCAGTCAGACCACATGAAGATCAGGAGAATAACCCTTTCTACATTCAGCCCAAGTACACTGCAGCCCCTTCCATCAAAATAAATTAATTTTGTGTGGCTAGTATTGATGCTTCCGGGATTTTCCGTCCCTGCTCATATCCCCTGTAAAGTTACAGGTAGCCTTGAAGTGGAAGTGTTGGCTCATTAACCAAAAGGCGCGTTTGTTCAAATTCGTGAGCCGACGAGGTTGAAAATGTGTCGCTGTCTGTTAGAGCAAGCCATTTTACCCCTTGGTTAGTGACTGCTTCCTTTGAGGATGAGCTACGGCTATCTTTCTACTTTGTCTGCTTGAAGGGACAGTACAAGATTTTTCGAATAAAGTATTTTTTTTATAATTACCTAGAGAGATTTGTTAATGGATGGTATGCAGGATCAAAAGCTTTACTTAGCAATCAGTAGCAATCAGTATTTTATAAATGTTTGGGGTAAATATTGTTTGGGGTAGACGGAATATAGTTTTTTACGATATGCTGAATCAGCCGTTGCCGTTGCTGGCAAATGCATTTTCAAAACAACTGATCTTCTGATGTAGTATGAGTTGTTTGGTGCATTTTAGAGGTTTTTATACGATGATTAGATGCATTTTCACTAAACATTGTAGTCATTCATTCACCAATGAGACAACCAATTTTATCTGTAACAAAACAAAACATTAAAACCGTTTTTTTTGGGATTTCCTACAAGCTACTGTCATAAGAAACAAGGTTCTATCCACTTCATCGAGTAATAAAGGGAAATTTGTCCACTTCACCTATATCTTTAGAGCTTAAGTGTTGTCTGTGACACTATGGCTTCTTTTTGACTGATACGGCATAATCCAACTCTTGGAAAACATGACAGCAATATTGAGTATGTTGCTGGCTAGAACCTAGTTCCTGATTGGTGTGTAGAAAAGAAACGACATCTCTCAATGCTGCACTGACCTTCAGAATGATGTCAGTCCCTGCATGGTGATCCTGACGTCCGGCCTAAACAGCCTGATTTACATTTACTATGTGTCCTTGTCCAGGTGGTGTGTGTGGGGTCCATGGCTGAACTGGAGGAGCTGACGGGAGTCAAAGTAACCGATCTCCATCGAGAGAGGTGAGTCACCAATGCTAGCACACATGCTAGCACACATGCTAGCACACATGCTAGCACACATGCTAGCACACATGCTAGCACACATGCTAGCACACATGCTAGCACACATGCTAGCACACATATTCTTAACCATAGGGCCGCGGCCCACACCTGGGCCGCGAGCGCCACCTGGAGGGCCGCAAAAAAGTTTACGTTTTTTACCTGTGGGCCGGGAGGGCCGCGGGACCGAACAAGTTATCAATTGAAGACAGCAGAATGACCACTGTTGTAAGACAGCTGCAATACACCATTACACCACTAGTGGCAGTAATGCCTCTGTTAGTTGTTGACTATCACGCGCCAATAAGCAGAAGAAGACACTCAGTCAACCGTAGCCTGTTATGGAAAAGTTAATATGGAGAAGTTTTTAAAGCGGAAAAGTGGAGACCAAAGTCGCGCCAACCCGGCACAAAAGTCAAGATTTTGACGCAAATACAATCCTGACTTCATTAAGTATGGATTTGTGAATGGAGGTGACGAGGCAGAGCCGAGAGCCCAGTGTGTGGAGTGTGGGCTGATGCTATCCAATGAAGCACTGAAGCCTTCGAAACTAAAGCGGCATCTAGAAACCAAACATCCATCGCTTGTGGGAAAGTCGGTGGAATTTTTCAAGCGAAAAGAAAATGGGCTTCAGATGCAGAAAAAGTCTGTTGTGTCACTGACTGGAACTTCTAAATGCGCTTTGAAAGCCAGCTACCTCGTAGCCAGACGAGTGGCACAGACTAAGAAAGCATTCACTATAGCGGAGGAGCTAGTTTTACCTGCCGCTGTGGATATGTGCCGTGAGATGATTGGAGAGGCTGCTGCAAAAACTGCTAAAAATGATGTTGCTTTGCCCTCACATCTGGAATCTCAGCTTCTGGAAGTAGCCACTGACAGTACTTTAAAGTTGCAGTGGGACAGACTGGATCTGGGCTCCTTCTGGATTGCTGTCTCAAAAGACTACCCCTGTCTAGCACTGAGGGCTGTGAAACTACTCCTCGCATTCACAACTACATACCTGTGTGAATCAGGATTCTCCATTGTGGCCACAACTAAGACCAAGGCCCGAAATAGACTCAAAGCAACACTGGAGGCTACTCTGAGAGTGAGCCTTTCCCCCATTCCACCCAGGCTGGATCTGATCATGTCTGTGAAGCAGGCCCAAGTGTCTCATTAAGAGGGGAACATAAATAGAGTTGTAGCTTGTCCAAATTGGACTGTTGTGACTGTTATTGTTCATTTATAACAGATACGAAGAGCAACTCCAGGTTCTGCCATGCAAAAAAGTTGACTGCTGAAACAATAATCAAAATTATTTTGCACTTTATTTCAATTTGCACTTTGTTTCAATTTTCATTTACAAATTATTTATTTAATTTGAAAAATATTTTAGAAACATATTGTTTGTTTTTATTTATTTTTGTTTGTTTTTATTTATTTTTATTGATATACTTTTTCTATATATTTTTTTTTTGTAAGTAAAATTTCTCAAATAAAATTGTTCTTGATGCAGACTGATTTGTCCCATGAATTGTGTGTTTGGCATCTTGTTGTGTGCAGGTTTACATACACATGAATAATGAACTGATAAACTGCAAGTGAATTTCGTTAAAGTATTGAATACAAATCAAACCACGGGTGAGATCAATAAACCAATACAGTGCTAATATTTGAATGGGCCCTGGGCCACTTTGTATTTTAAAATTTGGGCCCCGATATCAAAAAGGTTAAAAACCCCTGTGCTAGCACACATGCTAGCACACAGACGCTTGGAGATGCTGGTGGGAGCAACAGCGGCTCTCTGGGAGGAGAAGGCCCGGGTCACCTCTTGCTCCCCCAAACCGGTTGCCCCTTGGCTCTGTGTCCTATGAACCTGAAATGTTTAAAGCGACAACTGATCAACTCGATAATGATAGGTTTAAAGGTACTTCAAGTGATATGACGTAGATTCGTAAAGTGAAAAGCGAGGCAGTCCAATGTGCGCAACAACGAATTGTGTGTCTGCTTGACGTGTAAGGTCTTCTGTCCGTAGTCGGCGTCAACCGGTTCTGTGCAAGAGTCAAGTCTTTTGTCTCTCGCTTACGCCCATCTCATATCGCCATGCCGACCTTCAGGCGAAGATTTCTAAAACCTCTTGCTGATGGTGTTTCCCTCTGTCCGCAGCATCGACCAGCTGACCATCCCGTCTCGCTGTGGGAAGGGCGATCTCAGGAGGGTCACGGAGGTGTTTGACTGCTGGTTCGAGTCCGGCAGCATGCCCTACGCTCAGGCCCACTACCCCTTTGAAAACCGCAAGGAGTTTGAAGACACCTTCCCAGCTGACTTCATTGCTGAGGGCATCGACCAGACCAGAGGATGGTGAGACAGAGACACTGCTGAAGGACAGAGACACTGCTGAAGGACAGAGACACTGCTGAAGGACAGAGACACTGCTGAAGGACAGAGACACTGTTGAAGGACAGAGACACTGTTGAAGGACAGAGACACTGTTGGTTGGTCGGTCAGTCAGTCAGCCAATCAGTCATTCAATGTTGTGACGTTCCATTTCAGGTTCTACACTCTCTTGGTGCTCTCCACGGCTCTGTTTGGAAAACCACCGTTCAAGAATGTCATCGTCAATGGACTGGTGCTGGCCAGGTCAGTGTCTGTGTGGGATGGTGTGTGTGGGATGGTGTGTGGGTGTGTGTGGGATGGTGTGTGTGTGTGTGTGTGGGGGGGGGGGGGGATGTTGTGTGTGTGTGTGTGTGTGTGTGTGTGTGTGTAGGGTGTATTCCTCCCACATAACCTGCTTGTAAATGTCAACCTGTCTTTCCTAATGATCCCGCTCTTACTGTACGAGTCCCAAGTAGAACCCTGTTATCACATGGAGCCATTCTTTTGACCAGGACCCCACACCCAGGTAGTGCCCTCCAAAGGGTGTAGGTTGCAATTCTGGACCATATCTTCTAAGTTCTTCTGGTGTGCCTCTCGGCTCTGCTTGGACAGCGTGTGTTAAAACACTGACCTGGGCTTCATTTATCCCCCTAATTACACACTGTTCCTCTGCCTGTCATAAACCCACCCCTCTCTTTTCCTGTCTTACACCCACCCACCCACCCCTCTCTTTTCCTGTCTTTCTCCAACTCTCCTCTCTTAGCGATGGACAGAAGATGAGTAAACGTAAGAAGAACTACCCAGACCCAGGTGTGGTGGTGAAGAACTATGGCGCTGATGCCCTGAGGTAACACTGCTGACAAACACACTCACATGGCCCAATCACAGCTGCTGGTTTAATCTGCTGTTGATTTTAACTGCACAGTCGTTTGTTCGTTTGCCGTTGGCACCTCAGCGGCCCTGTCATATGGTAATTAGGAAGACCCAGTGTAATCTAACCATATGGCCCCTTGCCAAACAGCTACATCTGATTACTCTGAATTATCCTCCCTGTTCTTTGATGGGGAAAGCCCTGTAAAGTCAAAGCTGAGTTCCGGTGTGTTCTGGGCAGTATTTATCCACGAGAGAACACGGACAGACTTGAGAAGACGCAGTACATCACTGTGTCACACATGAGTATTTTCTGTTGAAATGTTTCACTTTATGTAGCTCGCCTCCTGACTGCATGAGAATGGAATGAAGTGAGTAATGGAGTGGGGGAGTCTGGTTGTTCTGATGACCTCATTTCCCGTTAGTGGAGATTTCTGAGGCTGTGACATCATCAGAGAGCTTCCAATTCTGAATGTTTGGTAAGAAATATTGGTTCCGGTGCAACCCTTACTAACATTATTTCCCTCTCCCTCCCCCCGCCAGGCTCTACCTGATCAACTCCCCAGTAGTTAGAGCTGAGAACCTGCGTTTTAAAGAGGAAGGAGTCAGAGATGTTCTGAAGGATGTCTTCCTCCCCTGGTACAATGCCTACCGTTTCCTGATTCAGAACGTCCAGAGACTCCACAAGGTGATTAGTTAACCCAGCCCCACTCTCTATAACTTAACCCCAGCCCCACTCTCTATAACTTAACCCCAGCCCCACTCTCTATAACTTAACCCCAGCCCCACTCTCTATAACTTAACCCAGCCCCACTCTCTATAACTTAACCCCAGCCCCACTCTCTATAACTTAACCCCAGCCCCACTCTCTATAACTTAACCCAGCCCCACTCTCTATAACATAACCCCAGTCCCACTCTCTATAACATAACCCCAGTCCCACTCTCTATAACTTAACCCCAGTCCCACTCTCTATAACTTAACCCCAGTCCCACTCTCTGTAACATAACCCCAGTCCCACTCTCTATAACTTAACCCCAGTCCCACTCTCTATAACATAACCCCAGTCCCACTCTCTATAACTTAACCCCAGTCCCACTCTCTGTAACATAACCCCAGTCCCACTCTCTGTAACATAACCCCAGTCCCACTCTCTGTAACATAACCCCAGTCCCACTCTCTGTAACATAACCCCAGTCCCACTCTCTGTAACATAACCCCAGTCCCACTCTCTATAACTTAACCCCAGTCCCACTCTCTATAACTTAACCCCAGTCCCACTCTCTGTAACTTAACCCCAGTCCCACTCTCTATAACATAACCCCAGTCCCACTCTCTATAACGTAACCCCAGTCCCACTCTCTATAACGTAACCCCAGTCCCACTCTCTGTAACTTAACCCCAGTCCCACTCTCTGTAACTTAACCCCAGTCCCACTCTCTATAACATAACCCCAGTCCCACTCTCTATAACTTATCCCCAGTCCCACTCTCTATAACATAACCCCAGTCCCACTCTCTGTAACTTAACCCCAGTCCCACTCTCTATAACATAACCCCAGTCCCACTCTCTATAACTTAACCCCAGTCCCACTCTCTATAACATAACCCCAGTCCCACTCTCTATAACTTAACCCCAGTCCCACTCTCTATAACTTAACCCCAGTCCCACTCTCTGTAACATAACCCCAGTCCCACTCTCTATAACTTAACCCCAGTCCCACTCTCTGTAACATAACCCCAGTCCCACTCTCTATAACTTAACCCCAGCCCAATGTCCTGTTATAACACCTACCAATTAGAGGTTTTCATTAGAAACTGTTGACTGTGTGTGACCTGTGATCTTTGTAACCTTTGCACTTCAGGAAGAGGGAATTGCCTTCCTTTACAATGAGAGCACAGCTAAGCACAGTGACAACATCATGGACAGGTGGATTCAGTCCTTCACACAGTCCCTCATCCAGTTCTTCAAGGCTGAGATGGATGGTGAGCTTGAAGTCACCACACACTAGCCTTTAATACCATCATGGTCTGTTAATGTAAAGACAACTTCCCAAGCCTTTAATACTATCATGGTCTGTTAATGTAAAGACAACTTCCCAAGTCTTTAATACCATAATGGTCTGTTAATGTAAAGACAACTTCCCAAGCCTTTAATACCATCATGGTCTGTTAATGTAAAGAAAACTTCCCAAGCCTTTAATACCATCATGGTCTGTTAATGTAAATTGTAAAGACCACTGCCTGTGAAGTGTAATAACCTTTGACTTCCTGCAGCTTACAGACTTTACACAGTGGTGCCAAAGCTCGTCAAGTTTGTGGACATGCTCACCAACTGGTATGTGAGGACGAACCGCAGGCGTCTCAAGGTGAGTCTCAAACACTGAGGCTTTGAAACATGGTCAGCACTCTTAACGATACAGTACAGTGGAATTAAATCCAGTTCAGTGAAACACGGTCAGCACTCTTAACGATACAGTACAGTGGAATTAAATCCAGTTCAGTGCAGGGATATTAGTGTTGTTAACATTAGGACTAGTTTTGATGCGTCTGATAGTTTTATCAGTTGTGTTTCATCTCAAATGGAGTATGGCAATGGTAGGGCTGGACATTTCCTGGAAATGTGAACGTAGATGTGAAAGGGTCATTTTCTGTTGTTTTATTGGGATTTGTTGTACCAATTATTTCTCACTGCATTTCTGTTGAAGAAGAATGGAAAAAACCTCAT
Source organism: Esox lucius (assembly GCF_011004845.1). Lineage (NCBI taxonomy): Eukaryota > Metazoa > Chordata > Actinopteri > Esociformes > Esocidae > Esox > Esox lucius. Next base: position 37,646,824 of record NC_047570.1, on the reverse strand, counting down.
TAGGAGTCAATGGTTGTAAAAATGCTTATCATTTAATTTGGGACTTGCTTGGAAAAATGTTTCAAAGATTAATACTTAAAGCACAAAATATTTAGCAATATTGTCCAAATGATACAATCTATAGTCAGAAACAGTATTTGATTTTCTCCCGTCACTAGGAAACAGTCATTTAACCAGCTATAGATTACTAACTCTATTTAGTGGTAATGGGGGAATGTTAAATCAAGTTAATAATGTGTAGGGCGCGTTACCCAGCATCATTTATGCATTTTAGAGACCCCCCCATCTTGATAATGCTTAAAATGTCTTGATTTTTTCCCCGCAGTTATCCTTGTCCTAAAATATCATTCATTTTGAAGGCCTTTAAGCAGACGCTATTATCTTGTGCGATTTGTTGTACTCCAAAAACTTCAGTTCTGAGTAAATGCGTACTCTTACAAAACGCTTTGTAGCAGGTCAAATGTTTAGCATTAGAATCTGACTAACAACCCAGTTTTGGCACAATGGTGTAGTGTGCCAGACATGTTGGCTTGCGTGTGGGCGCTCGTAGTGTGTGATGATGACGTTGTTTTCCACCTCCAGGGGGAGAGGGGAATGGAGGAGGAGGATGGTGACGCTGTTGTTTTCTGTTTCTAGGGGGAGAGTGGGACTGAAGACTGTCTGTGGGCTCTGGAGTCTCTGTTCAGCGTTCTTTTCTCCATGTGCCGGCTGATGGTGAGCCCGTCTGTCCTGTCAGTTAACTAGCGGCAGTTGTTTTCGGACGAGGTCCAATGTGGTTCTATCATCCTGTGCGTCTGTCCCTGTCCAGGCTCCCTTCACGCCCTTCATTACAGAGATGATGTACCAAAACCTCCAGAAGCTGATGGATCCCGCCTCTGTGGAAGAGAAGGACTCCAGCAGCATACACTACCTCATGCTGCCACAAGTCAGGTGATCAATCAATCAATTAGTCAGCTGATCAATCATAGTGCCCTAGGCTGCCTCGGGGCAGGTAGTCAATCTTTCAGTGAATCATTTATTTTATTCTTCAGCCGGCAGAGCCAAAGGCGAACCTAGTCACCCCTCCGAGTCTGGTTCCTCTCTAGGTCTTTTACTAAGTTCCAAACTACTTTTTTCTTGCCACAGTAAATAAATTCAGTTCTTGCTTGCTCTCTGGAGTTTCAGGCTGGGTGACTACTGCTGATGAAAAAAGGGCTTTATAAAATAAATTAGATTTTATAGTCAGGTACAAGGGACTGGACCAAGAGATGCACGAGTAGCAACATCTTTCACTAGCTCAGTAATGTCTTGTATCTACATTATCCACTAGCTAAATCAAGTTCTGTAGCAACATCATCCACTAGCTAAATCAAGTCCTGTAGCATCATCTAATCAATCAGGTCTTTTTGGTGAATATATAAAGCTATTTGCAAAACCGAAGTACTGCTTTTTCCCCAGTTTAACAAGGGTATATCCTTTGTATTTTAAGGAAATTATGTTGATGGATGTTTGACTTTTATTTTTGAAGCTTCTCTCAAATAAAATATTGAAGAAAAAGATCCCTCTCAAAAGGGTCATTTCTTTAGAATTTGGAAAGCAAAGGACAGTTCTTAGAATCTCACAGACTCTGTGGTTTTGATCAGATGAATCTCAGGCAAGGTTCTCTATAGAAACACAATGGACATTTTTATTTATTTATTGCATCTCATCTAATGTGTTGAAAACACAGTAATACATTCCTAATTGGGTTCTGTGTACACAAATACCTTGGTTAAAACCTGGAGCTGAATCTGTGCATTTCAACAGACATGATCCCACCATGATCAGACAGGAAATGGGCACACCCACAAACATTACTGCGATTCTATATAACCAATGAGACGAGACTGGCAGGTTAGTTTGGGTATAACTCCAGGGGGCACCTTCCAGTCTGAAGGTCTTTCTTACAACAAAACCTTCTCTCCCTCGTCAGTTTCTGCTGTTCCTGAACTGTTCTGGCTCACATATTACCCAGCATGCTCAGCGTAAAGGGCATTCTTATTAAGTGTTTTTTCCTGTTTCTGTCTAAGACGTGAGACCTTCGGTAGAGGTGACATCCAATCAGGAAAAGATGAGCCAAGAAAATGTCTGTCCGACTGTCTGCTGTTAAGCCATTAAGTGATTGGCTATCTGTGTTTAGTGCTGGATCTCTCACTTTGTCTCTCTCTTTCTCATTTTTACTTTCTCACAACTTTTACTCACTCTCCAAAAATACATCTGAATTTCAAGGCAAAACATTAGACAAGTCTGTCAAAAGGATAAAGGCTTTTGAATGTTGAGTTGAAATGTGAATATTTACACGTATGATTGACCATGAAATGAATGTGTTTACCGTGTTGTTTGCTCTGTCTGCCGTTTGCCCTCTTCCACTTGGCTTCGGGTCACAAACCCTGGGATTGCATGTCACGTGTTGTCAGCGTTTGATTTGGAGCTTGTTAATATGCGTGCGTGTCTCTCGTACTGGTGTCAGACTCATGGCGTTGTCCTCCGCTACCTCATGCACCTCATTTACATCAGGGATGGCGATTGGCTCCAGCGTAGCCTCATGTGATTCAGGAACTAAATGGGGTTTCCTGGAGAAGTTCCAGGGCCAGCGATGTGTGAACCACCTGCGTCATGTCTCCCTAACTGCCTCCATTCAGCCTGGCTAACCCCGACCCCCACCCCCACCCCCCCACCATTCCCTCTCTGACAGGGAGTCTTTGATTGACAAGCGTATCGAGAGTGCTGTGTCCCAGATGCAGTCTGTCATCGAGCTCGGACGAGTCATCAGGGACCGCAAGACGTTGCCAGTTAAGGTAGGCCTTCACAGGTGTGTTGTGGCTGACTGTTAAAAGTAGGCCTTCACAGGTGTGTTGTGGCTGACTGTTAAAGTAGGCCTTCACAGGTGTGTTGTGGCTGACTGTTAAAGTAGGCCTTCACAGGTGTGTTGTGGCTGACTGTTAAAGTAGGCCTTCACAGGTGTGTTGTGGCTGACTGTTAAAGTAGGCCTTCACAGGTGTGTTGTGGCTGACTGTTAAAGTAGGCCTTCACAGGTGTGTTGTGGCTGACTGTTAAAGTAGGCCTTCACAGGTGTGTTGTGGCTGACTTTTAAAGTAGGCCTTCACAGGTGTGTTGTGGCTGACTGTTAAAGTAGGCCTTCACAGGTGTGTTGTGGCTGAATGTTAAAGTAGGCCTTCACAGGTGTGTTGTGGCTGACGGTGGTTTATGGGGATGGTTATGATGATGATGATGATGATGATGATCATCTTGTTTATAGTACCCCCTGAAAGAGGTGGTCGTGATTCATCAGGATCCAGAAGCTCTGAAAGATATCACCTCCCTGCAGAAATACATCCTGGAGGTAAGATCCACCCTAATACCAAACGACGAGTTGCTTTGGAGTAACTGTACGTTTGAGTCCCATGTGCTTGTTTTCATATTTGAGCTGGGATAATGAAATGAAAGTTATTGACACCTGCAATACCGATCACTTATTCCAGGGGTTTTGCCAATATTGTTCATTGCAATAATTGTCCAGTGGTAGTGAAATCTGCTTGGAAATCAATAAAGACCATTTATTAAAGGGTAATAAAAATATAACTGTGGTGCACAATCATATCATTATATTTATTGTTATTGCATCAATCCATGCAATTTAGAAAAAGTTCCATGCACTTCAGTTACTTAAACACACCATACTCAAAACCTACAAAGGGATTTTAAATTCAAGAACTTCTAGAAACTTATAAAAATTCATTTTGGGACATTGATTTTAGTTGCTCCTTTGACCTGTATTCACAATGAATTCTGTTGCAGCTCTCCTGTCACTGGGCCCATACTCATTGCCACCACCACCACCATCAGTCATCTTCTGATAGCTGACAATTTCATGGTGCAATGACTGCAATTAATTGATTATTGAATGTTATCGATCGGGACATCTCTGTAGAGCCAATCACAGGCAGCTCGGACTGCATCTTTATCCATCATTATTATTCCTCCATGGCTTAAAAACACTCTTGCAGTAAGATGGCCAGAATTGGCATGGTTATTCAGTCAATAAATTATTCAGGTCATTTGTAATTTTTCTAGAAGTAAAACAAAATTTCAGTTGAATTGAAATTCATCTGCGCCAAATATGTGCTGATTTGGAAGATCTGGAGTTCCAGCTGCATTCTCCTATGTGGCTGTAATGAACAGCGTTATTGGATCCATCTGTGGCCTATCCCCTGGGGGGGCTCCATCCGCCCCCGGAGGCTACATTGGCTTTCATCTCTGTCTCCGTGATGTGGGCCGTGTCCTATCTCTCCCTCTCTCCCTCATAGTACCCTTCACCTGGGTGCAGGGCTAGGGGACCTGGCAATAGGAGGCCATTTGGGAGGCAACCGTTCGTTTTGGGGGAAAATTGAAAACCAAACGTTTAACCTTGACTCGCTCAGCAGTCGGTGAACAGTTTATTTTCCAGCGGCGCGACGGAGCAGCGGAGTGGTGTGATCTCAGCCGGTGAACAGTCTGTTCGGTGGCACAGCAACACGTCCCGCTGAAGATGTGAATTGCCGCCCTTGACAGTACTTGACAGATTAATTTGGCGCTCCGTCGTGCCGCGCTGAAATGTAATAAACGGATAGTCAGCAATGTGATAAATGACTGCGGCGCACGTTTCGACACTTAAAACCCTCTTTGCCACATTTTCTTATGATCACTGGAAGTGTGTCAAAAACTCCTGACCCGTTTTTCTGAGCTGGACATGGCAGAGTAAAAGCCGGCACTCTCCCTACACCCACCCCAAGCCCACTGCAACTCGGTCAAGATCCATGCCCAGCACAGCGCCAAGCCTGACAGAGTGATTGATGGAAAGGCCATGCGATGTGGGGCGCTGGGCTAAAATTAGCAGCGCCCTCCTCTGTGCTGGCCCAGCCGCGTCAGGCAGACATGAGAAACGGTCTGGTACTGCTGCTGTTCTGTCTGTGTGACGCTGGCTGGGACCGGTCTGTCCCTCGCTACGCTACAGTCACATGGAAATGTTTCACGTTTTAACAGCTTTAAGGACCCTGCTACTTCTCGCTCTTGTGAGATATGTGACACTTTGTTCTGCCGGCTCGGTGTGTCGTACCGTATTCTCAGGTCCGGAGAGACACTCTTGTCAAAGATGTTTAATAAAATATGTATTAAAATGTGACCACACTGTTTCGCACACATTACATTTTTTATTCATCTCTTTTTATCTCTGTGAGGAACAAAACCACAACAACTAAGTCAAACTATTTCATTATTAATGGTTATTTTCACTCTAGAAGCACATCAAGGACCTGATTAATTTACCTGCTTTAACTTAGTGCAACTTCTGTCACTGAGGCACTTGCTGTCCTAGTTTTAATCTAACCATTCCTCCGACCCCTGACCCTCTCCCCCAGGAGTTGAACGTCCGTCAGATGACCCTGTCTACGGACAAAGACAAATACGGCATCCGGCTGAGGGCGGAGCCTGACCACATGGTCCTAGGCAAAAGGCTGAAGGCAGCATTCAAGTCCATCACTGCCTCTATCAAGGAACTGACGAGTGAACAGCTGGAGGTCTTTAAGAAGACAGGTCGGTTGGAGGTGTATTTGTGTGGGGGGGTGCGTAGGAAAGCCTGTGAGTATAAGAGAGAAGTTCCTGGTTGCAGCCGGTGTAGACAGTACAGCGGCCTAGCTTTGTCAGTCAGGGGTGGGCAGCAGCTGATCTATCTGGGATGGTGACTCACACACTCACTCTCATATTAATACACAGTCACAGTGAACCCTGAACCCCCAGGCTTGAGAGGCAGGGTAGAAAATCAAAGCATGGATATCTGGGATTACGGTGTGATCTTCTGTTGGCTACCTCTGACAACAGACTCACACTTGGCCTCTATCACGCTCTTTCTCAGTTTGATGTCAGTTACAGTGGGGCAAAAAAGTATTTAGTCAGCCACCAATTGTGCAAGTTCTCCCACTTAAAAAGATGAGAGAGGCCTGTAATTTTCATCATAGGTACAGTTCAACTATGAGAGACAAAATAAGAGAAATAAATACAGAAAATCACATTGTAGGATTTGTTATGAATTTATTGGTAAATTATGATGGAAAATAAGTATTTTGTCAATAACAAAAGTTCATCTCAATACTTTGTTATATACCCTTTGTTGGTCAAACGTTTTCTGTAAGTCTTTACAAGGTTTTCACACACTGTTGCTGATATTTTGGCCCATTCCTCCATGCAAATCTCCTCTAGAGCTAGGCAACACGGACTTTCAACTCCCTCCAAAGATTTTCTATTGGGTTGAGATCTGGTGACTGGCTAGGCCACTCCAGGACCTTGAAATGCTTCTTACAAAGCCACTCCTTCGTTGCCCAGGCGGTGTGTTTGGGATCATTGTCATGCTGAAAGACCCAGCCACGTTTCATCTTCAATGCCCTTGCTGATGGAAGGAGGTTTTCACTCAAAATCTCATGATACATGGCCCCATTCATTCTTTCAGCCCCAAAGCATGATGTTTCCACCCCCATGCTTCATAGTAGGTATGGTGTTCTTTGGATGCAACTCAGCATTCTTTCTCCTCCAAACAAGACAAGTTGAGTTTTTACCAAAAAGTTCTATTTTGGTTTCATCTGACCATTCTCCCAATCCTCTTCTGGACCATCCAAATGCTCTCTAGCAAACCTCAGACGGGCCTGGACATGTACTGGCTTAAGCAGGGGGACACGTCTGGCACTGCAGGATTTGAGTCCCTGGTGGCGTAGTGTGTTACTGATGGTAGCCTTTGTTACTTTGGTCCCTGCTCTCTGCAGGTAATTCACTAGGTCCCCCCGTGTGGTTCTGGGATTTTTGCTCACCGTTCTTGTGATCATTTTGACCCCACGGGGTGAGATCTTGCGTGGAGCCCCGGATCGATGGAGATTATCAGTGGTCTTGTATGTCTTCCATTTTCTTATAATTGCTCCCACAGTTGATTTCTTCACACCAAGCTGCTTACCTATTGCAGATTCAGTCTTCCCAGCCTGGTGCAGGTCTACAATTTTGTTTCTGGTGTCCTTTGACAGCTCTTTGGTCTTAGCCATAGTGAAGTTTGGAGTGTGACTGTTTGAGGTTGTGGACAGGTGTCTTTTATACTGATAACAAGTTCAAACAAGTGCCATTAATACAACTAACGAGTGGACGACAGAGGAGCCTCATAAAGAAGTTGTTACAGGTCTGTGAGAGCCAGAAATCTTGCTTGTTTGTAGGTGACCAAATGCTTATTTTACAGAGGAATTTACCAATGAATTCATTAAAGATCCTACAATGTGATTTTCTGGATTTCTTTTTCTCATTTTGTCTCTCATAGTTGAAGTGTACCTATGATGACAATTACAGGCCTCTCTCATCTTTTTAAGTGGGAGAACTTGCACAAGTGGTGGCTGACTAAATACTTTTTTGCCCCACTGTAAATGTCTTCGAGGCGTGGAAAACAACGGCGCGCGCACGGTCCCAGTGTGGCGAGGTTCAGCTGGCCCCCAGAGGGATCTCCACTGTTTCCTTCTAAAATGTTGTTATTGTCATCCTGTATTTGATCTCCAGGCTCCATCATAGTGGACGGTCACGAGCTTCATGATGAGGATCTGAGGCTGATGTACACCTTCGACCAGAACGCAGGGTCTGCAACGCAATACGAAGCTCACTCTGATGCTCAGGTACGTGCACACACAGATTTTCCTATGAAGGTCAGTTTTGGGCCATTAGAAATGTAATTCATGCCTAACCTTAAACTAACCCTGACTCCTAATTTTGAGCTTAACCCTAAATCTAACTCTATGTTTAACCTGTCAATCAACGCTTCTTGTTGAAGTGAGGACCGGCCAAATGTCCTCTTCTCTAATGTCCTCACTTCTCTGTCCTTCAATGACAGCGGAGCATGGCTGGGCCTACATCATCTAGAAGGGATGTGTTATATATTTGGAATTGACATTGCAATTATCAAATATATTTTTACAGATGGCAGTGTAGTCATTAGCTAGCATATTACTTCATGAATAGCTGGCAATAATAATTTGAGCTAGCTGAAATTAGGTGGACTCCTCTCAATATTAACTAGATAGTCAACATTATGCTGCATCCAAAAACTTGTTGATGGCATCAAAATGATGATAAAAGGTTCAGCTACTAATTGTTTGCCTTCTTTAGAGTCAGTATAGTGTTTTCAGGTCTTAGTAATACACTTCTGACAAAATCGTCCTCAGCTCTCATTGAGGTAGCATTGAGTAGATTTCTCAGTTGAACATCATCCCCATAAGGAATGTTCAAAACAGTATTGTGACATAATGTGCAATCTATGAGTAGTCGAGTCCTTTAACCGTCTCTTGAGCACTCACAGAACCAGGTAGGGGCAGAGTATCTAAACATGTTTTTGATGTAGCAATACAAGAGCATCTCTAACAATTCCCTGTTACCTGCTGTAAAGAAACAAAGCTATTCAGCGACATCAGCAACTGTTTTATTAAATTCTTCAGCATTCAGGATAGTGTTCTCTTCATTCAGGATAGTGTTCTCTTCATTCAGGATAGTGCTGTCTTCATTCAGGATAGTGTTCTCTACATTCAGGATAGTGTTCTATTCATTCAGGATAGTGTTCTCTTCATTCAGGATAGTGCTGTCTTCATTCAGGATAGTGCTGTCTTCATTCAGGATAGTGCTGTCTTCATTCAGGATAGTGCTGTCTTCATTCAGGATAGTGCTGTCTTCATTCAGGATAATGCTCTCAATGGAGTTGAAAAAGGTTTGTATGGAGAATGACCTCTTAGCAACAACTATGGAAAAGTGGAGCTCTCGAAAAGTTCAGACTGGCACCTCTGACTCTCTCTCTGTCTGACTCGCCGCCTGACTGGCTGTGACTCTTTCAGTTACTCTCATACTCTCTATATTACTTTTTGTTACTCTGACTTTCTGTGTTAGAAGTTGTCTTGCAATCTCTCTGGCGCTCCCTGAAACTATCTATGTGACTCTCTGCTTGACCTTTGTTGACTGTCCCTGAATCTGTACCTGAGCTGACCAGTAACTGAAATGTTGGTAGATCGAGTCCCTGAGCTGGGAAGAGATAATGTTTTGACTTGTTAGTAGCCAGCATTAATCTGGCTACCAGAGGCAACCTCAACTCAGGGTTCCCCCAACCATGTTACCATAAAATGTAGACGCATAATCAGGTCAAATGCTAAATGTCTGTTTCAGTCTATTATCAAACCTGTGGTAAAGACAACATCTGAAGTGTTTTGTGAAGTGTGTAATATGTCGTGGGTTCGTTGCTCAGGTGCTGGTTCTGTTGGACGTCACCCCAGACCAGTCCATGCTGGATGAGGGTGTGGCTCGTGAGGTCATCAACCGCATCCAGAAACTACGCAAGAAGGTAAACATGCAGTGTGGTAGGCGATATAGAACCTCTTACTGTTTCCAAATTCCTGTTTCTCCACAATAGATACATTTGTGGAAACACATCCTTAATCAGTGCATTTACTTTAGTAGTGATTTCTGTGTACAGATCTTCGGTGATCAGGGTCACCAAGAGGCATATCGTGAAAACAAAGGTGGTCCCAAAACCGTGCCTTGGGGAACACCAAAGTGTAACTTAGATTTTTTTGTGAACAGACAAACTGACATCTGTCAGATGGATAGGATCTAAATCAGGCAAGAACATGTCTGTGAAGACCAATATGGGTTTCCAGTTTCTCCAAAAGACGGGAGGGATTGGTCCCTCCCTCACTCTGTATCTCTGTCTGTCTATCCTTCCATCCTTCCCTGCTACACATCAGAGTTCTCAGGCTTTCTCTTCTCTCTGTCTCCCCTCCCTCCCCATTGAGCGCTTTGTCTCCTCGCTCTCCTCTCTCTCTGTCTGTAATGTTGAAGTAATAATTCTGAACTCCTGCAGCATGGAGAAGCAGGCCCTTCAGTAGCATAATAAGCAGGCTTAAAGTGTTTTATTATGGACCACAGAGTGGCCAGTTCCTGAAACACTAACTTTGAAGTGTTGTTAGAGGGAAGGAAAGTCAAGCGGGATAATCTTAGACTTGTTTTCTTAATAAACAAACCCTTTTTTCCATTGGTCCCTCAGCTTCACAGCACTCATAGGGTCTATGGTATAACTGCCTTGGCTCTCAGCCAGGCTAAATTCTTATGTTATTTAAAGCTGAAATCTTTAGGAATTTTCCACCCCAGGGATTTAATTTAACAGTTGTTGAGATGAGTAGGCCGAACTGGGAGGTTAGAATGGGTCGGCTGGAGGGCACGGAGAAGAGATGAAGCGGGAGACATGAGGTCAAAGTCTCAGGGTTCTGATTGGGCTATTACTATATATATATATATATATATATATATATAAAATACACACATTGCTACAGTATTCTTATTCAGCCACTGCTTGGAAATGACCAGAAGGCTAAGCATCCTTTCCTACTAGTATTATGTGTTGTTTTTTGCCATTAAAACCATCCTGTAATTGGGGGCAATATAGAATATAAAATGTGTCTCGGTAAGGACTGCCTCAGTTGTGGCCCAAATGGCACTTATTCCATTTGTAGTGCACTCATTTTGACCTAAGACCATGTAGAGACAACGCTACAATGCCCAGGTCGGGATATCCAGGGGTCAAGTCGGGAGAAGATTACCGAAGATGGACATTCTAAAACCGTAATAAAAGACATCTGCAAATACAATTATAATCTTATAAAGCACTATAATATAATGGAAGGCTGCTAAAATTCAAGTGGTTCAAGGGTAAGTATATCAGCTTTTATGAGGTAATATTACAAATTTGTTGACTACCTTCTACTTTCCTGTTCATTTTACAGAGCCTCTTTTCTGTACACATGGGGACCAGGCTTGTGCACGGCATCTCTCTTGGGACCAACGTCATCATATTCTATTTTCTATTTCTTAATCATTTGTTTTTTTTCTGTCTTCTTTTTGTTTGTTTTGTAACCCATCAGAAAACCTTTTGTGCATGGCATTGAATAGTTTTTCTATTTATTCATCCTTTTTGTTATTTTTTCTGCCTTGTTTTTTCACACTTAAGAAACCTTTCATCCATGGCATATCTCAGTTGACTAGATTTATCAGATATGTTTTTCCCTGAAGAGGAAAACAGGTCCCTAACAAACTGCATTGTCTCTGTGAGGAGATTGAACTGATCAAATCTGGTTTTAAAAATAGCTTTCAGTTCATCTAAAAAACTCTGACATCACAGGAATGATCGTGCTAAAGATGACTTACTATAATTGTACAGTGTTGGAAAATGTTGCTTTTCGTTTGAAGAGGTTAAAGCACCTAACTAGTAACCAAAAGATTTCTGGCTCAAATTCCTGAGCCAACAAGGTGACAAATATGTCCATGAGCATGAGAGTTAACCCTAAATGCTCCTATAAGTTGCTCCGGGTAAATTACTTCACTTCGAAGTCACTGGCCATTCTTTCTAAGAAGCTGAACTTGTTTCTAGACTTTAGTCTACCAGTTGAATTAGCCTTGGGCGTGCATCATTTCCTAAATGCAATGTCAATGGGATTGACACTGCAGCAGCCTATGTGAGCGGTGAGCTGTGAATTACCCATTTGACTCATATATTATTTCCGTACCACATTAAGGAAATGCTTTCAAGCTGCAAATTGTTGTCTCTGTCAACAAGAAGGCTGTGAACGATTTAAAATTGACTGGGATCCCATGACCCCACGGTAGGGTTTGTCGCTATGTCGACATTTTCCTCACGGACATTTGCAACCTAGGACCCAACCTGAACTTGTGAGTCCCCGATCTGCTCCATTAGTTTTAGGACACTGTGAAGGAGTTACTAGAGACACATGCTGCCCTTAAACCATCTCAATCTGTTTTGGTCTCACCAACCAAACCAGAGAAGCTTGTATAGAGGTACCTGTGCTACGTTTTTATACTGTACTAACAGGAACTTTAGCCGATCTTTAGCCCCCCTAACCCGGTGATTCAGGGCTCTTCACCAATCCTAACCCCTCTGGTCCTTTCCTAGGGTCACCTGGTTCCGTCGGATGAGATCACGGTATACTACAGCTGTGAGCCGGTGGGTGACTACTTGGACCAGGTGATTCTGGCCCACACAGACTTCATCCTGGCCACTACCAAAGCACCGCTGAAAACCTACCCCGTCCCCGCAGGCTCCAGTATAATTGTGCAGGAGAAGACACAGGTTGGTCGGGTTGATGTTAAACAGTAAAAGTCTCTAGGTTCCAATCAAAAACAAAAAAGGACTGGAGAGTAAAGGTTTAGGTTACATATTGATGGATAAACTCCTGTTGAATGGTTTTCATGGTTCTCCCCGCTTTGTTTGCCGTTGTGTTTATGGTCTCCAACATGTTTCTTTCTCTGTGGTTGAACGTTATAATAGTTGAAGGGTTCAGACCTGGACCTGACCATAGTGAAGGGAGCAGCCGTCTGTAGAGCGCCTATGACCGGCCCTGCATGTGCCTATGTCAACGTCCATCTCAAACTTAACAACAAGGAACAAGGTATGTTAAGAGGTGTTCTTAGACTGACCTAGCTTTACGTTACTGGACTCACTACTGGTGTCCCCCAGGGCTTGGTACTAGGTCCTCTAACGTCTCCCTACTGGTGTCCTCCAGGGCTTGGTACTAGGTCCTCTAAAGTCTCCCTACTGGTGTCCTCCAGGGCTTGGTACAAGGTTCCATTCCCATTTGTTATATGATGGGGTTATTCTTTCTAGTAATTCTTTTTCTATATTTTTTGTCTGCCTTAGAGGGTGTGGTCCTCTTGGAGAACCCCAAAGGAGACAACCAGCTGGACATGTCCAAGCTGAGACAGGTCTGTTCCTGTGTCTTTGGTCTCAACAACACCAAGTTCTCTGTCTTCAACGGCCACACAGGTAACATATTGTCATATATGGGAGTGAATAAAACTTAAAAAGCTGACTGATTGCTTTTGCCGAATCGAATTTCGATTCGAGTACTACAGCCTTAATAGTTGATAAAGGCTGCTTCAGCCTCTGAATATGTTGTATGTTTCAGAGCTGACAAAATTGCCACTTCTAGTTTATATTTTATTCAATGTTGTTTCCACTTTTTACCAACCATCTCAGAGCTGACTGGTACGTCTGACCTCCTGTCCCTGAATGGGAAAACTCTATCTGTGACATCAGGCTCCTCCCTCAGCTCCTCCCCCAGCTCTGACTCCTCCCTGGTCTGTCCCTACGTCAACCTCCAACTAGCCAACTGTCAGCCTGCTGGTATGTTGAACTCCACAGTAATGTTACCCAGTGGACACTGCCTGTAAAGATTAGCTCATAGTACATGTAATGGTACTCTATTAAGATCAGTTTATTAGTCAGGACACACTTCATTCCAACCCCATCCAACAACAACAGGAAAATAACATCTAGAATTTAAAAGCAGAAATCTTATGTTGCTTTCTGGGATTTGAACTGGGAATCCTCCGGTTAATGATCTTCACCTCAAAGTGTTAGACTACCTACGCTATTGACATACTGATGCTGTCTTTGGAAATACCTGATTATTGTTGTCCTGTCGTCTCTTTGCAGAGTGTCAGAGTGGGGATGTTGGGACCCTCCTCCTTGTCAACCCTGTTGGACCCAACAACCTGAGCCACGATGCATTGCTGTCTGAGACTGCCAAGGTGTTCGGACTCCGCAGTCGTCGGCTTAAGCTCTACCTGGATGACGCCCTCACCCAGGGTAAGAAAGACACCACCTGGCCAGCAGTTCTGTTCAGTTTTGTCTCTGTCACATCTGGTTATACTTCAAAGCCACTCAAAACTTTGGAGAAATGCCAGACATCGATCGCAGAAAATCTCCAACTGCCGCCAGCTAGGTATTGGCTAGTGTTGTGTATTGGCTTCTTTGTGATTGCTTCATTGGGGAAAGAACCAATATCATTCTCAGGGTATTGCTGAGTAGTCTAGATCCTAGGACTATTTGTAATCCCCACACTTTGAGGGTATTTAAAAAAAAAAAAAAACATTCTGTCAGTAAAATAAATACACCTAAGTAGGGTCGCCGCCAGGAATTTTGGGCCCCATGACAAAAAATTAAATTGGGCCCCCTCTGCGCAGCTGTTACCTATTTTTTGGGGCCCCTGTCAGTCATGGGCCCTTGGAATTGTCTTTTCCCCCCTGTACGGCTCCTAAGGCTCCTGCTACAACGACCACCAATACTATTACGATACACTACTACGATACACTACTACTACTAGGGCTTTAATGGTACGCACATTGGTAACTGTACTGTACGGTACTAAATGGCTCTTGAATAGAATTGATAAACAAACATTGTAAAATGTTGAATCAATGCCACGTAGAATTAAGGCAGTTCTGAAGGCGAACGGGGGTCAAACAAAGTATTAGTATGGTGTTCCTAATAATCCTTTAGATGAGTGTATACTCTGCTTTCTCTTTAATGCTGCTTTCCACCTTGTCCTATTAAAACATACAATACTACTGTATCACTAGTTTAGCTGCAGCCTGCTGGTCTCTGGCTGGTCTTTTACTCTCCCAGCGATCCTTGACTCTTAATCTCCTGCTTGGTCGAGTTTTAATGTTGACCTTGAACCGGCATCAGGGCAGCCTGGGAAACCTCCCTGTCCAATTACTGTCTGACACACTGCCAGGCCCCAATAGCCAGGCTGGTTTACTGCTCCATGTGTTCCTTCTAATTCTATGGATACTACTTCTACTCTGTTACATGTACTCAGCTGTGAGTCTTTTGGCAGCATTTACTCACTGTAATATATGTGCAGTAGCAGTTTACCTAGAACCACATTGTTCTGTTTTCTCAATGCTTGAATATTTTCTGTCCTTTCTGTGTGTGTGGCCTGAAACAGACAATGAAAGTGGGTCAAACCCCTGAGGCTGCTGGTATCCTTCTGAAAGGCTGGAGATGAAGCATTGTAGAGAGAAGCTCTCGTGAAGACTCGAGACCACTCTAGTAGATACCTGAGAGAGCGGCAGTAGAGACCAGTGAGAGCTCTAGTGGATACCTGAGAGAGCGGCAGTAGAGACCAGTTAGAGCTCTAGTGGATACCTGAGAGAGCGGCAGTAGAGACCAGTGAGAGCTCTAGTGGGTACCTGAGAGAGCGGCTGTAGAGACCAGTGAGAGCTCTAGTGGATACCTGAGCGAGAACGGCAGTAGAGACCAGTGAGAGCTCTAGTGGATACCTGAGAGAGCGGCAGTAGAGACCAGTGAGAGCTCTAGTGGATACCTGAGCGAGTAGAAACCCGAGGAATCTGTCTTACATGACAGCCTCCTTGTAGATGCCAGGTGTTTGTCTTCAGTCCTACTGTCGTGGATTCATTGACCATTAAACAATCATCTGTTTTTCAGAACTTCCAACCGAGTTGTCCGTGAAGACGCTGGACGGGAAGACGTTGTATGTTCGTGTTCTGCCCACCACTGCAGATGCATAGGACCTGAAACTGTCAGACCCTAGGGGACACAGCCTCTGAAATGGCAGCCTGTTACTTATATAGTGCACTGTTTTTGACCAGGGCCCATGGTGCTCTAGTGCACTTCACAGGGAATAGGGAACCATTTCAGAAAGTCCAAAGGACTCTGTGCCTCCAAACTTCAATTCAACCAGGAAGTCAATAGTTCATGCTTCTCATCCCTTGTATCTCTTTGACTGTTCTATTCATACTTTAGTCCAATCCCTACTGACGATTGATAATTGAAACAAACTGAGTTTGGTGCCCTTGGTCTAGGTCAGCCAGCTATGTTAGCAGCCAGTACCAATTTGAGCTTTCAGTGGGAAACAAACCATGTTCAGTACCTAAAGTATTGTAACTAAATGTGTCAGAGGAAGAACAATGGAAAATGTGCTATTTTTTTGTGAAATAAAGGAACCAAGGAAAAAAGTTAATTGAAACCACAATTGAGAAATCACGTTTGTGTATCTTCCTTTCTTATCTGTGTGGCCCAGTAATTGCTTTAGTTCATTGACATTAAAGTATCTGTCATTCATTCTGATGTTTGGGAAACCATTCTTGAGAAATTAGAACTTGTGCAACCAATGTTCTATGCTCTAGGTCCTAATGCTTCTCAGCAGGTTCGGCACCAGGACCCAAATTGAACCTGGTTTTATGTTTTGACACAATATTTGTGTCAATTTTCACATTTCGTAAGGGGGGGGGGTATATTTATGGTATACACAATAAATATGTAAGCCAACGAATTACAAAGAATTTCATCTTTCTGCAATTTGTTGATGAATGCTGTTGGCAAGTTCACTTGTTTGGGACCAAAGGAATCTCGTAAATGGCACTGCTTTAGCTCTAAATTGAAAATACTGTGAATGTAAGGTTTTATTTTCAACATAGTGGTTCTCTTTTATTCATGGAGGAAGAAAAATAAATTACCTCATGGGACCAACCGGTTGAAAAACATTGCAACTGATGTCATTGGCCTGATGACTATTAATCTGAGTTGGGAAGAAGCACTGTTCTGTCCTCGACCTTGTCCTCGGCTAGCCAAAAAGGTTGTCTCGCTGGTAGGCTGTTATGTTCCAATCACTGCTCCTGAAGCACTGACCCGGGAATACAGATGCCTTTTGCAAAAGATTTTTGTCTTCTGATAGCATTCAGGTCACATAGTCCTTATAGAATTAAAAAAAAAATTCTGTAAAACTGATCTAGGCTTAGTTGTGCATTTCTTCCACTAATTATTAAGTTTAGGATTTAGGGTCGGGTTAATCTTCATCTGTATCTGAGGGAACCTCTCTGTTAGAATGTCAAACAAGTTTTACCGGGCTGACTGCCTATTAGATAACTTTAAACCTTGTCTTCTGGGCGCCCTATCACTTTACATTTGTGCATTACATTTGACTGTTAGCAACTGGGGTGATGAATTGCGTGTCGCCCGAGTTGGGGAAAAAATCCTTTATATCTACTCTACAACATACCCTGACCTGGGCACTGGAAAGGTTTGATATGTGCAAAGCTCAAAGATCAAATCCTGGATCTCAGACCTGTTTTTAGTGATTCTTAGATTATGGACATTCTCCTGAGAAGTGATAAAGAACAATCTGTTATTGAAAAATGGGAGAATAACTTGTGATGCATAAAAAGTGGGTTTTAATTGGGACTATGTGATTTTATCAGCATAGTTTGTGTTTTTTGGATGATGAAGTATTTTAAGTCCCTGATCTCAGAACTGTTTTCAGATGTCATTTTCATGACTCGATAAGTACATCACACATGTTCAAAATGTTTTGCTTGGATACATTTAAATTAACATTTTATACTTCACTTGTGATGGACCACCAAAAGAGCAACATGTTGATTTTTTTATCAAAAGAGTGAGAGTGAGTAAATCAAAATTAGAGTACGGTTGTAAAGATTCCAACTGAGTAGCGTTTTGGCGCCGGATTATCTGGTTTAATCTGTGTCTGGCAAACTGCACCTGAGATCATGAGGCACAGTCCGAGAAACCGGGGGATTTCTGAGCAGTTCAGCCTGGCTGCAGTTTGGTGGTGCTGTTGTTGAGGGCCGGTTACCTACATCTGGAAGAAGAGGAAGCAACGCATTATTCTTCACAGCTTTACATAAATCACACCCAACCAGAGGATTTATTGTACAGGACATTAATTGAATAAGCTAGGCTTTTTCAAGTCAGTGTTATGAAAGGTAGGCTTATTAGGTTTTCTGGTGAAAACCTCAACCGTTCCTAATCCCTATTGCCTCAGATTCACCTTGGAATTCTCCAGTCTACTGAATATGCTGCATTTCTCTGTCAGTCTGTGGTGTATGAAAAACAGTGTGGAAGTTAGCTGTGTGGTTGTTACTCAATCTGTGGTGTTAAGGAATTGTGTTGTAGTTGCAGTGTTTATCAGTCTGTGTTGTGAGGGCATTGTGTGGTAGTTGTTGTGTTTTTTCAGTCTGTGATGTAATGGCATTGTGTGGTAGCTGCTGTGATTGTCAGTCTGTGGTATGAGGTTATTGTATGGTAGCTGCTGTGTTTTTTCAGTCTGTGATGTGAGGGCATTGTGTGGTAGTTGCTGTGTTTTTTCAGTCTGTGATGTGAGGGCATTGTGTGGTAGTTGCTGTGTTTTTTCAGTCTGTGATGTGAGGGCATTGTGTGGTAGTTGCTGTGTTTTTTCAGTCTGTGATGTGAGGGCATTGTGTGGTAGTTGCTGTGTTTTTTCTGTCTGTGATGTGAGGGCATTGTGTGGTAGTTGCTGTGTTTTTTCAGTCTGTGATGTGAGGGCATTGTGTGGTAGTTGCTGTATTTTTTGCTGTGGAAGTGAATATCCTTGAATAGATGTTGCTTTGACTGTGTACCAAATTACATTGGTGCTATATAGTTTATAATGTGCTACTTTCTCAAAAATAGTGCTCTATATTAGGAACAGGGTATTATTTGCGACTCAGCCTTAACCTTTTCATTACATTAAATACCCCTTTGTCTGTTCAAAATGCATTGCACAGGTTACGCACACACTCACACACGCTACACGCCCCAAGCTACACACACCTCACACCCTAAACGCCACACACGCCTCCCTCGGCTCTTCGTCCAGGACAGCAGACAGCCAGTGCACCATCTGCTGCACTACAGACTCCAACCACCACTCCGGCCCATGAGTATCCTCCTCAGATAGTCCCTCTAGACAGCTGGGTTGAATCCCACAATGCACAAATGTTCCGAGTCAGTGCTGTTTGTTGCCTAGGGTGTGGGTTTTCCTAAGACTAGTCTACAGGCAGCAGAAATAATTGTACCATAGAGAGATCAGTAGTCCCATTTCAACAGTGTTTTTTTTTTATACACAGTACATTTCATCATGTTGAGTCCCGATCTAACATTCAATTACAGAGTGTGTGTGTGTGTGTGTGTGTGTCTGTGTGCGTGCGCGCCTGCGTGTGTGTGTCAGAAGTCTTTGAAGGACCCAGTACTTCCTAGAGATATTGTAGGCAATGTGTTTCACACATTTTTTGTGTGAATTATTCCGCGTGAAAAAAAAAAGAAGCTTTGAATCCTATTAATGTATTTTTTATAGCTTCCATCATAATTTGTATTGTGGTCGACATTAAAAAAAAAATAAAAAAATTGGTGATTTTTTTTTTTTAACGTTTTTTTTCAAATGGCGAATTTTTTTAAATTATTGTGAAAACTGTATGGCTCTCATCAAGCATTTGTAAAATCCCTCAAAACCCCACCATCTTCGCTCGGCAGTGCCTCGTGTCAATGGAACCATATAATGTCCCTAATTACGTCCATGTAGTGGTCTACTTTTGAGGATAAGTCCTGTTGAAAGGTAGTGTGCTATAAAGGGAATATGGTGCCATTAGGGATTCCATAGCAACTCTTTTTTTCTGCATCTCCCCGCGGGCCATATACTATGTGTAGTACGTAATGGAAAAAATCGCAGTCACAAATCAACTTTTAGGCCCTTTTCTCTGCGGTGACAGGATCTTTACCGCGGTGTGCATACAGCCGCTCCAACCCTGCCAACGTACAACATGGTGTAGGTAAGGAGACGTCTTGGCAAAGATGTTGACTTTGTATTGTTTACTGGGGTATTTTCAGAAGGGAAAGATTCAGTGACGAGAAGTGATAGAACTCAGAAAGGCTTCATGGTTGGCACCGTTCTCTTCAAGTTATGTGCCCGTATTGGTAATATGTAGCCTACTAACTTTGCTTATTGGCCTTTTCATATCTACTTTTTAACTACGGTAACTGTTAGCCTACAGAGTTATTAGCCCCGTGTGTATCCAATTAAATGTATTGTCAATAACTAAACCGTGTAAGATTGTAAAAAGGTAAGGTAATTTCCAACATAAAACAATTATACCTAACATTTTAATTGGATTCTCATCAGTGATTACTAAGACTTGAACATATCGATTTTAAACCAATAGCACCTAGGCATAACTGCAAGCAGCAATTGTTTTCACTGGCCAAATGCACATTTTAGCCTTTTGATCCACGAGGACAAGACCACTCAAACGCATCAATCGAGGAGTTTCTTTCATTCTACCGGCTGGTCGAAACGCACTTCAAGCTTGTGGGAACTATTTGGGGGCAGTGGGAATGTGATTTTCATCGCAATTCGGCTGACTGACTGGATCCACTTCTCACACTGCAAATGCTGCATCTCGGTCTCAATGCGCTTGCTCTGGTCCACCTTAGTATGAAAAAGAGACAGCGGACACAGGTAGGACACAAAAGCCTTCATAACGCTACACTCAAATCTTGAATGGAGATGACAGCAGGTTGTATTAATAGCCTGGTTTAGCGCTCGGTTACCTTTTTATTTCACCCTTGTCAGCTGTCATAGGAGTTATAATAGTAATAAAGACGATCCGTTGTGATTTTATTACATTTAGCCGCCCTCAGGGGATGAGGCGTTAGGTACGTCTCCAGGGATGACACTGTTGCTACCCACCTCTTGTCTCGTGCAACTGAGCGGATCATACGTGCTGTAGAGTAGACCTGTGATGTGGTGATGTGCATGCTGCTCCCGGAAAGCGGAGATCAGCGTTAGTTCGGCTTGTCAGGGTTGAAGCTTCTAACCCGACGTTATGTGATCACATCAGCATATTTCGCTATGTAAATGCCCGTGATGGATGGCGCGCGGAAGAGATGACAGTTGATTAGCCTCTTTCTGTCACTGTCTTAAAAGAACAAGACAGAAGATAATAGAAGCAACTATTATTTCAGTTGAGGCCAATTCCTGCAAATGTAGTGGTATATAATAGAACAGAACAGAAGCACTGTTGCACAAATTTTTTCTTTGTCGTTGAGCTTTTAGCTGTAGTCTAGACTGGCATGCCCTTGTAATCACAACAGCCTCCTGCTTTGTACTTTAAACGCATTATTATTGTTGGTATAGGATAGCCAGCCTCGTGTTAAGCTCAGTTTATTATTCCGGTTTTATGTTTTCCCAAGAAACGGGATTGGCATCTCGAAATATCTGGGGGATCAGTTACACCCACGCAACACAAAACATTTTGCCTAATTCATACAACCATATGGTCTAGCCTTTCAGAATCCCTTCCCTTGCCCAATATATGCTTACCGGTCACTTTGTTGGGTACACCTGGCACACCAGTTCGTTAAGCAAATGGTCAATGTTGTTCGATTAAACATTAGAATGGAGGAAAACAAGTGAACTAGGCAACTTTGACCGTGGTATGATTTCGGGCGCCCCATTCAGCATCTCAGGAACAGATGACCTCGCGGGGTTTTTAACTGGCCACAGTCTGTAGAGTTTACGGAGAACAGTGCGATAAACAAAAACGGCAGGTCGGTGGGCGAAACACCTTGTTAATAGAGGTCAGAGGAGAATGGCCGTACTCGTTCAAGATGACAGAAAGGCAACACATACTCAAATGACTACTTTACAGCAACAGTGTTCAGACGGGCATCTCGGAATGCTACGAGGGGGCTACCTGATGTGGCAAATGGGGCTACACGTTCCTAGATAGCTGTACCTAATAAAGTGGCCGCTGAGTGTACTTCTGTTGTACCCATCTTCAGCACAATTGGTTGTCTAAAATCCGGTTTCATAATGTCCTGGAATGTATTTATATAATCTAAATATAGGCTAACCGCTCACTTCCTTCCTCTGTTCAATTATGCTCACTCGCCAACACAATTTTCTGGTCCCATCCTTGTAGCTTAATTTAATACGCGTTTTGATCGCTACGTGTTTGGTAAACGAATCTATTTTTTGTTTACTTTTTATACCCAGCCCGCACCTGGACATCATTGGATGTGTTCTTTTAATGAGGCTGTCTTGAAATGATTAAACTATGCATTAAAACAGTATAAGGTAAAGGGAATAATGGGTCCCAAACAGTTGCCTATCAGGGGGACAGAATGTGTAAACTATGCCTTATAACGTATAGGGAATAATCTGTCCTAAACAGCTGCCTATCCGGGGACAGAATGTCGCCAAAACTCCCTTTCATTTAGCTAATCGGTAAATATGTATTTATAATAACATTTTCCTTTAAACAAAACTTCTCATTAATACCATCATGAATTTTAATGAGACATCTGTGCTTGTTGATTAGTGTGTTTTACAGTAGGGTTTTTCATTCACTCATTTGCATAATACATGCCTTCACATTTATCCAAATGATTTAACAAAGACAAATCTTACCTCTGGAAAAGAGTTCCCACTGCAAAGTTCCAGGAACTTATTTTGCTGATTGCTGAAAATGTAAAACTCAAATATTGCCAATTCGCCAACTAGTATGAATCATGCTCCCAGTGTGTTGGTCATATTGTCACTGGACCTCCAGGTCCTGGTTGTTCAAAATTCAAATTTGAAAACAGTGAACTTTAAAACAGATTGCCAGATTCTTCTGTTCTCCTGACTGATGGAGGAGTACCTGTCTGTAGTCAGTCTGCTCAATCTTAGTCTCTGGTTCTCTCAGGTGCTCCTTTTACTCGCTTTTACGGATGAACAGGATATGCAGTAGCTCTAATTCGTTTCTGGTTATGCTCAGATTATTACCAGGCTAATGGCAGTGGTGGTTTGTTGATATACAACTAAAAAGGAATTCTACGCTTGTGAGATGTGTTTCATAGACCATAGTTACTCTGCCCAAGAACACCAAGGTAACCTTCCCAAACGACCGGCATCCAATAGCACTCACATCCGGAGCGATAAAATGCTTTGAAATGCTGCTCACATCAACACCATAATCCTAGACACGTCATTCCAGGGTAGGTGAAAATTCATTTTCTCCCCTAACCCTCAGCTCTGGGCCAATCAGGGGGCCCCTAACCCTCAGCCCTGGTGTAATCAGGGGGTTCATGTTGTAGTCCCCTCTGGTATGCATCACCGCTCATGTACCCCTGACGGTGATGAGACCGCCTGTAGGAAGGCAGCCAGAGACGTGGCAGTCTGTACCCCTGACGGTGATGAGACCGCCTGTAGGAAGGCAGCCAGAGACGTGGCAGTCTGTACCCCTGACGGTGATGAGACCGCCTGTAGGAAGGCAGCCAGAGACGTGGCAGTCTGTACCCCTGACGGTGATGAGACCGCCTGTAGGAAGGCAGCCAGAGACGTGGCAGTCTGTACTCCTGACTGTGATGAGACCGCCTGTAGGAAGGCAGCCAGAGACGTGGCAGTCTGTACTCCTGACTGTGATGAGACCGCCTGTAGGAAGGCAGCCAGAGACGTGGCAGTCTGTACTCCTGACTGTGATGAGACCGCCTGTAGGAAGGCAGCCAGAGACGTGGCAGTCTGTACTCCTGACTGTGATGAGACCGCCTGTAGGAAGGCAGCCAGAGACGTGGCAGTCTGTACCCCTGACGGTGATGAGACCGCCTGTAGGAAGGCAGCCAGAGACGTGGCAGTCTGTACCCCTGACGGTGATGAGACCGCCTGTAGGAAGGCAGCCAGAGACGTGGCAGTCTGTACTCCTGACTGTGATGAGACCGCCTGTAGGAAGGCAGCCAGAGACGTGGCAGTCTGTACTCCTGACTGTGATGAGACCGCCTGTAGGAAGGCAGCCAGAGACGTGGCAGTCTGTACTCCTGACTGTGATGAGACCGCCTGTAGGAAGGCAGCCAGAGACGTGGCAGTCTGTACTCCTGACTGTGATGAGACCGCCTGTAGGAAGGCAGCCAGAGACGTGGCAGTCTGTACCCCTGACGGTGATGAGACCGCCTGTAGGAAGGCAGCCAGAGACGTGGCAGTCTGTACCCCTGACGGTGATGAGACCGCCTGTAGGAAGGCAGCCAGAGACGTGGCAGTCTGTACTCCTGACTGTGATGAGACCGCCTGTAGGAAGGCAGCCAGAGACGTGGCAGTCTGTACTCCTGACTGTGATGAGACCGCCTGTAGGAAGGCAGCCAGAGACGTGGCAGTCTGTAATCCTGACTGTGATGAGACCGCCTGTAGGAAGGCAGCCAGAGACGTGGCAGTCTGTACTCCTGACTGTGATGAGACCGCCTGTAGGAAGGCAGCCAGAGACGTGGCAGGCTGTACCCCTGACCCCTCCACATCAACTACCTGGTATCCCTCCGCATCAGCTACCTGGTAACCCTCAACATAGACTAGGCTATCTCTGACCCCTGCACATCAACACTGTATGGTACTTTCGGTATAAGGCAAAAATGTTTCATTATTTTTATTGTTTTATTATATATTATATAATAACATTATATATTCCTTAATTTTTTTTTTTTATCTAATCCAAATATTTTGTATTTTAATTTCTACTGCATAGTTGGAAAACTATTTTTAAACTTTTTTTCTTAGGGAGAATGTGCCAAAAAATATAGTTTTGATTTTGATGTGATTTGATTTTGATTTTGAAAGGACTATGTAGAAACTGTGGCCTCAGTAGACACAGATACAGAATGACAGCAGATCTGCTGGTCCAGATGTGGACATTGTAAACAAGAGCTGCTTTGTTCTAGTTGGATTTTGCGTATTGGATAGGATTAAATACCTAAAAATATAATGAATTCCAGGTTCGTCAGTTGTATTGATTCTATATACTACATTTAATCCATTCTAACATGTGAAATCCCCAACAATATATGTAAACCAGCCATAATGGATAAAACTGTTGCATTTACTCAGGCAAATTAATTATTAAAGAGGAGTGGACACAGTGTTTTTTAAAGGCTTGAAGGCAAATGTTGACAGAACTCTTGTTGTTACTGTCAACCAGCTTCTACAGTCTTATAGTCTACAAACATGTTGTTACTGTCAACCAGCTTCTACAGTCTTATAGTCTACAGAAATGTTGTTACTGTCAACCAGCCTCTACAGTCTTATTGTCTACAGACATGTTGTTACTGTCAACCAGCCTCTACAGTCTTATAGTCTACAGACATGTTGTTACTGTCAACCAGCCTCTACAGTCTTATAGTCTACAGACATGTTGTTACTGTCAACCAGCCTCTACAGTCTTATAGTCTACAGACATGTTGTTACTGTCAACCAGCCTCTACAGTCTTATAGTCTACAGACATGTTGTTACTGTCAACCAGCCTCTACAGTCTTATAGTCTATTGACATGTTGTTACTGTCAACCAGCCTCTACAGTCTTATAGTCTACAGACATGTTGTTACTGTCAACCAGCCTCTACAGTCTTATAGTCTACAGACATGTTGTTACTGTCAACCAGCCTCTACAGTCTTATAGTCTACAGACATGTTGTTACTGTCAACCAGCCTCTACAGTCTTATAGTCTACAGACATGTTGTTACTGTCAACCAGCCTCTACAGTCTTATAGTCTACAGACATGTTGTTACTGTCAACCAGCCTCTACAGTCTTTATTTTATTTTATTTAATCTCTCTCTCTTTCTCTCCCAGCCATATATTTGAGTTCAGAGGCTTAACATTCCTGCCACAATCACCTAGCTCGAGAATGGCCATGTTAGAAGTGCTGAATTGCATTTCTGAGTCCGAGGTTAATTCTTAGTCTGAGCCAGTCAGCCATGTGCCGTAACAGAAAGCATGACCCCACAGAACAGGACGGGACACCTCTGCTCGGTCAGCTGCCCCCCCCAGGCACCCCTCCTGTAACACCTCATCAGGACAAATAAACACATGACATGACCTCACTACTATGGCAGGAAAATACTAGCACCCTTCTGACTCTCTCACTCTCACTCTCACTCACTCACACTCTCACACACATACACACACATACACACACACACCTTTCTTACTAAACCAAGTGCTGAATTTCAACTCAGTCAAAGGTTCGACCTTAATAGTGGTTGAATAGCAGCTATGTTGGACAGAATGAATGGAAGGAAATCTGCGGTGTGACTGAGCGTTATCTCATGGCACCGTTTACTTCTCCTTCATAGGGTGAAAATAGTGCTTTTCTAGTACTTAATGTAGCGGATGTATAATCTGCCATAGTCTCCTGATGAGGTGTTTTCTGTTGGGCCCACCTAAAGGTTAAGATGTGGGTCGGTTTGGTGGGAGGTTGGGGTTCAGATCCAAAACATGTTTACATACAGTAGATGGCTTCTTGGTGCCAAAATTATGTTTCGTGGCGTTTGATTCAGAAAAGCTTCTTTGGGAAAATGAATACTGTCATTAAAAGCCAGTTCTTTGAAGTGTCTATTTACAATACCTGCTGCCTGACCTGTTCCAAGACCAGTATGTAGTAAAAATAATCCATACGATGAAGGATAAAGTTGAAAGGTTTAAAGATTAAAGGGTTGAATAATTTAAAATAATATTGCATGTTATTTAATCTTTGTGTTTTGTCTTTGAAGTTCCGTGGCGGTCGGTCAGAGCTTGCGTCCCAAATGATACCCTAATCCCTCTATAGTGCAGTCCACAGGCCTATGGGCCTTGGTTAAAAGTAGGGCACTATCTAGGGAACAGAACGTCATGAGGTTCTGCTAGGCAGCTGCTGCAGTATTCATGAGCTCAGCTCAGACTGGAGGCTGGACCGGCTGGACCTGCTGGACCGGCTGCCAGGACCAACCCTTCTGTATCCCGATGGATCAATTTCCCAAACACAAATAAAATCTTTATTTAAATTTTTTTTTTTTTTACTCAATCAGGGTCTCATTTTACGGTTGAGAGTTAGAATTGGAGAGTATATAAGGTGCCATTTTGAAAGTGGTTTACGTATCAGGAATTGTCTGTACTATAAGTTACTGACAGTCGCTCGGTTCATAACAATGTCTGCAAGTTTGGTTTGGATTGGTGAATCAGACAAGCTGTCAGCTGTTTCAGCTGGTAGTAATGGAGGTTGAATTACCAACTAAATGGCTCCCAGTGCTGCTAGTGTGTTTTTTTGGGGAGCCTGGCAATTTGAACTTGGTGATCATGTGCCTTTAACCCTTATCCCTTCACCTGCTATAACATCTCAATCTGTATACTGAAAAATGATTTGATTTGACCCAGAACTCGATTGAACCTCCCGGTCTAAAAGTTGTGTTTAATGGACATTCCTCAGTAATATACAGCTCCAGCAATAATTAAGAGATCACCGCACCTTTTTCTTTCCTTTCCAAAATAGTTTTAAAGAAAGTTTTCAGTGAGGAACAGAAGCGTTCAATTTGCAGTGGTCTCTTAATTTGAACCCTTCTGTTCCTCACTCATAACCTTTTTAGACTTTTTTGGAAAGGAAAGAAAAAGGTGCCGTGGTCTCTGAAGCATTTGGTTGATGTTAAGTTCCCTCCCTGGGTGCAAGACTCCTGGAAAGTAAATATGAGCTGAAACTGTATCTGAAGAAACGGTGTCTGTATGTCTGCTTCATGGTGATCATGTTCAGGATCTCTGTTTGTTTCCACTAGTTCTCATCAATTAGCAATACAGTTAAATAATATAGCACTGTGACCTATCTTTTATAGTTGTGTTACCAGGGGTAGGCTAGAGACTTTTTGTTACATGAAAACATGAAATGCCTGCTGCGGTTATACTGATTTAAAATTGTTGCCACCCTAGGGTCATGTCCTTATCATAAAATACTTTTAAAATGTTTGCTATTTACAAAACTAAAATACATTGTGATGTAAGACTTATTTGCTTTACAAGGGAGATATGAAAT
The DNA here is from genome assembly GCF_011004845.1 of Esox lucius. Taxonomy (NCBI): domain Eukaryota; kingdom Metazoa; phylum Chordata; class Actinopteri; order Esociformes; family Esocidae; genus Esox; species Esox lucius. The sequence goes on along the minus strand of NC_047570.1, from coordinate 37,619,302 downwards.
ATAGGGTTGGACAATTCCCTAACCTATCCCCAGGGTCCTGCAGGATCTCTACCAACCTATCCCCAGGGTCCTGCAGGATCTCTACCAACCTATCCCCAGGGTCCTGCAGGATCCATCCCAACCTATCCTCAGGGTCATGCAGCATCCATCCCAACTTATCCTTGGGGTTTGTGAGATTTATCCCAACCTATCTCCAGGGTCATGCAGGATCTCTCCCAACTTATTCCTATGATCCTGCAGGATCTATCCCAACCTACCCCCATGGTTTGCAGGATCTCTCCCAACCTATCCCCAGGGTCCTGCAGGATCCATCCCAACCTATCCTCAGGGTCATGCAGGATCTATCCCAACTTATCCTTGGGGTTTGTGAGATTTATCCCAACCTATCCCCAGGGTTTGCAGGATCTCTCCCAACCTATCCCCAGGGTCCTGCAGGATCCATCACAACTTATCTTCAGGGTTTGTGAGATTTATCCCAACCTATCCCCAGGGTCGTGCAGGATCTATTCCAACCTATCCCCTGGATTTGCAGGATTTATCCCAACCTATCCCCAGGGGATGCAGGATTTATCCCAACCTATCCCCAGGGTCGTGCAGGATCTATTCCAACTTCTCTAAAACATTTCAATAATTTCCTTGCATTGCATTAATGAGTATTGCATTAAAGAGCCTAGTTGCGTAACGTATGACTGGACTAGTAGTTGTGTAATACATGTATGATGACTGGACTGGTAGTTGTGTAATACATGTATGATGACTGGACTGGTAGTTGTGTAATACATGTATTATGACAAGACTGGTAGTTGTGTAATACATGTATGATGACTGGACTGGTAGTTGTGTAATACATGTATGATGACTGGACTAGTAGTTGTGTAATACATGTATGATGACTAGACTGGTAGTTGTGTAATACATGTATGATGACTGGACTGGTAGTTGTGTAATACATGTATGATGACTGGACTAGTAGTTGTGTAATACATGTATGATGACTGGACTAGTAGTTGTGTAATACATGTATGATGACTAGACTGGTAGTTGTGTAATACATGTATGATGACTGGACTGCAAGTCTTTTGTGTTTGTCAGTTTGTTGCAACCCAAATGGCACCCTATTTGGTGTGGGCCCTGAGCCTCAAACGCAGAGCCTTTCATAGTGAGCAGTGTGCCATTTGGAACAGAGTCATGGTGTATTATCATGTCTCCTTGTTGAGCCACTGACAGACTTCCATCCAGACAGACATTCAGCAGATCTGGGAGACCGCACTGAGCATGGCTGTCTGTGTGTGTGTGTGTGTGTGCAGGGAAATTATTCGGTGTGTGTCAGTGAGAGAGACAAATGTGTGTGTGTCTGTTTGAGGCACATTTGTGTTCATTTTTCTGCCAGCTGCAATATGAAACTGAAATAAATCATGATTCTTTCCAGGTAAACACAAATTTGGAAATTTTCACTTAGGGGTGTACTCACTTTTGTTGCCAGCGGTTTAGACATTAATGTCTGTGTGTTGAGTTATTTTGAGGGGACAGCAAATGTACACTGTTATACAAGCTGTACACTCACTACTTTACATTGTAGCAAAGTGTCATTTCCTCAGTGTTGTCACATGAAAAGATATACTCAATTATTTACAAACATGTGAGGGGTGTTTTCACTTTTGTGAGATACTGTATATATGTGTGTGTGTTTTTATGTTAATGTGTATTTACAAGTGGGTTTTTATGTGTGTGTGTGTAAATGTGTATTTTCATGTGTGTTTCTGTGTGTGCGAGTGTGTGTATGTACATATCTGTATATGTACATGTGTGTGTATATGTACGTGTGTGTGTATGTATGTGTGTGTATGTACGTGTGTGTATGTGTTTGTTTTTGTGACTTGTCAGGACATTTTGTCCCCATAACTAAAACCTGAACAATGTGACTTGTGGGGACATTTTTCATGTCCCCACATTTCAAAAGTCATTTTCTGGCTCAGGGTTTAGTTTTAGGGTCAAACTTACAATTAACTTTAGACTTAGAATTGGGGTTTCTTTAAGGTCCAGGTGCTGTTGGTTAAGTTTAGGGTTAAGGTTAGGCATTACATCTAGGTAAAGTTTAGCCATAAATGTTACTTTATTGAGGTTAAGGTTAGGGTTAGGGTTAGGGTTAGGTAAGGTTAGGGTTAGGTTAAGGTTAGGGTTAGGGTTAGGGTTAAGGTTAGGGTTAAGGTTAGGGCAAGGGAGCATGGAATTTTGTTTTTCTGGTCCCCACATTTCACAAAAAACAGTCTGTGTGTACGTGTGTGTGTATGTACATGTCTGTATATGTACATGTGTGTATGTACATGTGTGTGTATATGTACGTGTGTGTATGTATGTGTGTGTGTGTATGTACGTGTGTGTATGTACGTGTGTGTGTATGTACATGTCTGTATATGTACATGTGTGTATGTACATGTCTGTATATGTACATGTGTGTCTATGTACATGTGTGTGTATGTACATGTGTGTGTGTGTACATGTGTGTGTGTATGTACGTGTGTATGTACATGTGTGTGTATTTACAGTGGCACACAAAAGTTTTCATCCCCCGTTTTATTGTGTTACAACATAAAATCAGAATGGATTTAATTATGGATTTAATAATGGGTGTTTGCCACCGAGCACAAAAAATGTCCATATGAAAGTGAACAATTAAATTAATTACAAACACAAAACAAAAAATTATTGTTTGGACAAGTATTAACCCTCTTTAGTCAATATTTAATAGAGGCACCTTTGGCAGCAATTACAGCCATGAGTCTATTGACACTGCAATTTTTGATGGGGTTGGATGGGGACCTTTGGTTAACAGTAATTTTCAACTCTTTCCACATATTCTCAATTGGATTTAAGTCTTTGACTGTTCCACGTCAGGACATTAACCTTTTTGTTCTTAAGCCACTCCAATTTGGCTTTGGCCATATGTTTAATGTCATTGCCCAGCTGGCAAATAAATATTTCTTCCAGGATTTCTCTGTACTTTGCTGCATCCACCTTGCTTTCTATCTTTGCAAGCTTCCAGGATCTGACACGGAAAAGCATCCCCACACTGTGATGCTGCCACCACCATGCCTCACGGTAGGGATGGTGTTCTCAGCCAAATACTGTGCTTTGGTGTGTTTTTTGTTTTGTCACTCTCCCATGAAGGCCACTCTTGTGAAGTACCTCTGCTGTTGTTGCAGTATGCAGTGTTTCCTAGCTCAGCCGAGAAATAATGTAATTCCTTTAGAGATGAATATTTTTGAAGAGCACATTGAGAACTTCAACAAGACTATTAGAAAAGCTGCACACACATTCTTCTCAAAATTTACAACTGATCATCTGAACAATCCAAGGGCTCTTTTCTCAACAAATTGACATTGTCGTGTAAATTCCTTCTCCCCTTGTGATCTATGGCCTCACCTGAATGCATAATATGATACGTTTCCAGATATGTGCCTGGTTTTTCCTTCAGATCTTCTTGCCTTTTTGTTGTCCCAAAGGTCAGAACCAAAACTCCTCCTTTTGTCATTATGATCCTGTCCTTTGGGACAATTTGCCTGAAAATCTGAGGGGTTTGTAGAAGCACTTGGCATTTTTCAAAGGGATCTTAAGGCGCAACTTTTTATTGGCCTTGCTTTTAAATTATGGTAGTTTATTTTATTAATTTGGTCTTATTTAGTTTTTGTGATATAGTTTTTATTAATTTATTTATTTATATCTGTTCATTCTATTCTAAAATTAAAGCATTTTTTATAATTTTATTTAATCACTTTGAAATGTATTTTATGTAAGAATTCTGCTTTATTAATATATTTTGATTGATTAATTGATTGAAAGGCGCTTACAGACTAGGACCTCTCAGAGACAGGTGTATTTAACCTGAAATCACCTTAATTCCTCTGGTGATATACATATATTGAATATTTATAAATACTTTTCTGCCGAACTCTGTTTGCACTTCTGGTTAGATGCTAACTGCATTTCGTTGTGTTGAACAATATGCAGGTTTTTTTTTCACTTTCACATTATGGACTTGGCAAAATCTCCTGATTAACACAAATTGATTAAATCATTTTGATTTCATCTTGTAACGTAATAAAATGTGGAAAATTCCAAGGTGGTGAATATTTTTGACAGCCACTGAATGTGTGTGTACGTGTGTGTGCATTTGCATGTGTGTGCATTTGCATGTGTGTGCATTTGCGTGTGTGCGTGTTTGCATATGCGTTTGCTTGTGTATATGTGTGTAGACCCACTGTCAGTAATCGGTGATGAATAGTTAAAGTGATGCAGGAAGTGAGCTGGTTAGATCTCCCTCAGCCTCCAGCTGTTGCATCGTGGGAGATCACTTATGTTGTGATGTCACAGAGCCGTCGCTCAGTCTGTCTCCTGCTGGAGATGAAAGGACTGCGGGAAAGGAAGTTCCCAGCTTGGTGCTCTCTCTGATGTCATCATCTGGTGGCTACTTCCCAGCCCCCCCCACTCATATTCTCTCTGCAGAATAACCTTTTGTAAAATGATATGAATTTGGTTGGACCCTGGCCATTGCCATGACTGACTTATAGTGTGCCTCAATATGACTAACTTATAGCGTGCCTCAATATGACTGACTTATAGCGTGCCTCAATATGACTGACTTATAGTGTGCCTCAGTGGGATTGTCTTATAGCGTGCCTCAATATGACTGACTTATAGTGTGCCTCAGTGGGATTGTCTTATAGCGTGCCTCAATATGACTGACTTATAGTGTGCCTCAGTGGGATTGTCTTATAGCGTGCCTCAATATGACTGACTTATAGTGTGCCTCAGTGGGATTGTCTTATAGCGTGCCTCAATATGACTGACTTATAGTGTGTCTCAATATGAATGTCTTATAGCGTGCCTCAATATGACTGACTTACATTGTGTCTCAATATGATTGTCTTATAGCATGTCTCAATATGACTGACTTACAGTGTGTCTCAATATCATTGTCTTATAGCATGCCTCAATATGACTGACTTACAGTGTGTCTCAATATCATTGTCTTATAGGGTACTTTAATGTGATTCTCTTATTCTGTAGTCTGCTTCAATACGATTCTCTTATAGCCTGCCTCAGTATGATTCTTTTATAATGTGCCTTAATATTATTCTCTTATAGTGTGCCTTAATATGATTATATTATAGCCTGCCTCAATATAATTTAATTACATCTCGCCTCAATATAATTCTCTAGGGAATATCAATAGATAATATCTGCTGAATGGTATGAAACAGAGTAGACTGACGCCAACTCTCCATTCTGTATCTTGATGTCCAACACTGGCTGATATGATGTCAGACACCGTCTGGGTCCGTGTGATGTCAGACACCGTCTGAGTCAATGTGATGTCATACACTGGCTGAGTCAATGTGTTGTCAGACACTGGCTGAGTCAATGTGATGTCATACACTGGCTGAGTCAATGTGATGTCATACACTGGCTGAGTCAGTGTGATGTCAGACACTGGCTGAGTCAATGTGTTGTCAGACACTGGCTGAGTCAATGTGATGTCATACACTGGCTGAGTCAATGTGTTGTCAGACACTGGCTGAGTCAATGTGATGTCATACACTGGCTGAGTCAATGTGATGTCATACATTGGCAGAGTCAGTGTGATGGCAGCAAGTCATTTTCAGCTTGTATCACTGCATTTAGGGTTTATTAATGGTTGCATTCATGCAAATCATTACCAAGCAATGTATAGCAGGCGAGGCTTAATGATCAGTCAAATACATGCTGATACTGTGTGTGTGTGTGATCTGTATATTTGCATAATGGTTGGTAAATTCCATGGATATGTATGAAACATTCACTCCAGAGTATTATAAATCTGTTTTAATGTTAAGTCATTCAGCGTGCCCTCTTACCCAGAACCACCTGCAGGTGGTTGAAATAATGAATGAAATAAGTGAAATGTTTGACCTATTCGTATTGGCTGCCATAGGAATCAAACTCCCAACACTAAATCTTGCAGATGCCTTGCTCCAACAAATGTGGTACACATTCAGAACACTACTGGTTAATTCTACCTTTCAAACTGTAGAATGTTTCGGCTTGTAAATAGTCATTTACCTTTTAGGTCACATCTAGCTGTGATGCTCTCATCCAGAGCAGGTTAAAGACAGAACTTTTGAATGTTTCTTTGTTCCCCTCATCAATGCTTTGAGTGATTCTGATGAAAACAATGAATGAAATAAGTGAACTGTTTGACCTGCATCCTGTGTCGCTACCGGGGACTGGTTTAAGTGATGTACAGTCCCTTTGCTCTCAGGCTCAGTCACGTCATGTTGAATCAGTGTCGGATGCAGTGATGCAGTGAAGACGCAGTGGAGCCATACAGGTCTCATAGCCAAATAAAGCCATGGGCTGCAATTACTGCAACAGAGAACTGTGTGTGTGTGTGCTTGTGTGCTTGTGCGCGTGCATGCATGTAGGCCTGTGTTTTCTGTGTTTAAGCTGTGTGAGCTTCACAGGACTGTTGTCATCTTTTGTTTTGTAACTTTTCATGGACGTTTTAGTTTTTCATTCTCAAACACACACACACACACACACACACACTCACAGGTCACACACCTACACACTGCAGATTGAGGACTCACTTCATATTCAATACTCAGACCAAGACATTCAAGGGTACAACATCTACACATCTTGTTCGTAATTTCTGTGTCACTCAGTATGGGCCGCGCCCCACTTCCTCAACAAGCTCAAACTCCTGTTCTTATGGTGAATGCTAAGAGAATGGCTTTTGGGTGACATTGAGCCATTTTTGCTCCTCCTCCACATTTACTTGAATACATACTGTATATATATATATATATATATATATAGTTTCTCTGGGCAGTTGCTAGACTAGGTTTGTTAGCGCGTATCCAGCCTGTTGCTAGTGTATACAAAGGGCCCGGGGTGTGTGTCCTGAACAGCTGTATACACAGACAGATAATGTGTTTGAGGGACATGTCTGGGTTCTTTCTGTCGAGCCGGCTGAAAAAGACTAACAGGCTACACTGAAAAGACAGAAATGGTGGTCTTCAGTTGAATACATAACTTACGTCACCCTGGCATATAACATCTCAGGAATATGAAAGAATCTCAGAAAGGTTGAGTGTGTCCCTTCTATGGATTCTATTTCTACGGCCGAAACACCTTCCAGAAAAAAAAAGGAACATCTGACGGCCTGACTAAAATTGAGATTGATTACATGATAAGAGTATAAGAAGCACCAGACAGACACACACACACAGACACACACACAGATGCTATGTCATTAGAAGCATTGCGTCCTACAGAGTGCTTGCTCTAATGCTGTGGAATTCTAATAGAGCTCTATAGACTCGTGATTTATTCAGCTCAATGCAGTGTAGGGGCCGGGCCCCAAATGGAACCCTTCTCACTAACTAGTATGGAGCCCATTTTAACCCTATTGCACCGGTCAAGTGCAGTGCACTGTAGGGAATAGTGTGCAGTTTGGGACACATGCTGTGTTTCACCTTGTCAAGGGCACTGGCTTTATTACATTAACACTCCAACAGGATATAATGGAGCCATTTGACCAAAAGAGAGTGGGAGCGCGTGTGTGTGTTTTAGGTCTAACTATACTTGTGGGGACCAAATGTCCCCATTGGTATAGTAAAACCAGAAAAAGAAATTACTCATGGGGTCCTTTTGCCGGTCCCCATGAGGCAAAAGTCATTTTCCGGCTCAGGGTTTAGGTTTAGGGTCAAACTTACAATTCATTTTAGTTAGAGTTAGAATTGGGGTTTCTTTAAGGTACAGACGTTATTGGTTACGTTTCGGGTTAAGGTTAGGCATTACATCTAGGTAAAGTTTAGGCATAAATGTTACTTTATTGTGGTTAAGGTTAGGGTTAGGTTAAGGTTAGGGTTAGGGTTAAGATTTAATCCTGGCTAGTGGAAAAAAGTTTCATTTCATCATAAAAGTAGAACTGTCTGCTAAATGCCCAAAATACACATTTAAAATGTTTTTTTTTGTTCATCGTGCAGAAAAATGGGCGGGATTTCTTTAACCTGGGTGTAGTTGCGTAAACATCAGCCTGGGCGGAGTTGCTTAAACATCACCCTGGGTGGAGTTGCTTAAACATCAGCCTGGGTGGAGTTAATTAAACATCAGCCTGGGTGGAGTTAATTAAACATCAGCCTGGGTGGAGTTAATTAAACATCAGCCTGGGTGGAGTTAATTAAACATCAGCCTGGGTGGAGTTAATTAAACATCAGCCTGGGTGGAGTTAATTAAACATCAGCCTGGGTGGAGTTAATTAAACATCAGCCTGGGTGGAGTTAATTAAACATCAGCCTGGGTGGAGTTAATTAAACATCAGCCTGGGTGGATGCCTCTCAGGCACATTTCAGGGCACCTCTGTCTTGTGGCCGTTTGTGGTTGAGTATCTGTGTGTGTGTGTGTGTTTATATTGGGCGTGTATGTGTGTGGAGCAGACCCAAAGTAAAGGTCATGGGAAATCCTTCTGTTCTCGTCTTCTTGAACCCTCCTCACTGAGACCTAAAGACCTCCCCCTGGCTTGTGATTCTCCCCCTCTCTTCGCTCTCTCATTCTATTGCTCTCTACTTTCTCTCTACTTTCTCTCTGTCCCTCACAGTTTTTTTCCCTGTCGGCTATAAAAAATTTGAATCTATTCCCTGACCCTTTTGGATCCTTCACAGGTTCTTCATATGAACACAAGACATGGAAAATTAGTTTCAGGAAATTCACTTGGAAATGACTAATTGTTTTATCTGTGTTGTAAACATCTTAAATGCTACGGTTTCCTAGACAACTATGAAGTACGATTTTCATCCACAGAGCAGTCACCTGCAAAGTCAGTGCAGTGAGGAAAACATTATAAACCTTTTTACAGAGTGTATATGTGACCCCAGGTCAGATGAAAACATTTCAACTTCCCTGGCAAGGAGGGTCTGAGACTGGCATGGAGGGTCTGAGACTGGCATGGAGGGTCTGAGACTGGCATGGAGAGTCTGAGACTGGCATGGAGGGTCTGAGACTGGCATGGAGGGTCTGAGACTGGCATGGAGGGTCTGAGACTGGCATGGAGGGTCTGAGACTGGCATGGAGGGTCTGAGACTGGCATGGAGGGTCTGAAACCTCCTCATTTTCCTGGAGATACTTGGCCCCTTCAGGTTAAACATGTGTTCCAAGTTCCATCAGACCCTTTGGAGCAGAAGCAATGGCATGTTAAAGGGAAGGTTCACATAAAACTGCTCCACTAAAAATAGAATACATGGGCATGTCAGATTTTTCAAGACAATGCACTTTCAGTACAAAGCAAAAACCTCAAACCTGACTATGATTTGCTTTGCCATCGTATGACATATGCACTCTTATCAAATTAATGAACTATGTTTTTGTAGTGAACTATGCCTGTAAGAACTGTTCTCATGTCTGTCCTGTGCGGTTAGGACATGCTGGCAAGTCACATCTACCACTGCAGCTTTTTCTGTCTGACCTTAAGTGATCTCTGGGAGCTGCAGGCTTTTCCCCGCGTAACTCTCTTCCATTTGCCTCCCCTAATCCCCCCCACCCCTTGCCCCCCTTCCTTTCCTTGGACGCTCCTCCCACTTCCCCTTCTCTCTCCTGTTAACCCTGCCTTCATTCCCTTGGCGTCTCCTCCCTCTCCTAGCCTCCCCTGGCCTCCCTCCTGCCAGCTTGTCTGTCTGTAGATGTAGGTGACTCAGTGAAGTTACAAAGCTTCCATAATGTCCAGACATGTTCCCCAGACCCTCCTGCTGCTCCTCCTGTTACTCCTCCTGCAGCTCCTCCTGTTACACCTCCTGGTGGTCCTCCTCTTACTCCTCCTACTGTTCCATTGCTTTCTCTTGCCTCTCCTGCTGTTTCTTTGGCTTCTCAGGCTTCAACATTGTTTTCTAGGAGAACGTTGTCTAGAACAAGGATATATTGAAGAATGTTGCCTAAATTAACATTTTCTTGAAGAACTTTGTCTTCTGCTGGTTTACCCATCAGATCTGTCCTGGCTGTTTTGACTGGATGGATATGACTGATCTGGCCTGACTGTTTTGACTGGATGGATATGACTGATCTGGCCTGGCTGTTGTGACTGGATGGATATGACTGATCTGGCCTGGCTGTTGTGACTGGATGGATATGACTGATCTGGCCTGGCTGTTGTGACTGGATGGGTATGACTAATCTGGCCTGGCTGTTGTGACTGGATGGATATGACTGATCTGGCCTGGCTGTTGTGACTGGATGGATATGACTGATCTGGCCTGGCTGTTGTGACTGGATGGGTATGACTAATCTGGCTGGCTGTTTTGACTGGATGGATATGACTGATCTGGCCTGGCTGTTTTGACTGGATGGATATGACTGATCTGGCCTGGCTGTTTTGACTGAATGGAAATGACTAATCTGGCTGGCTGTTTTGACTGGATGGGTATGACTAATCTGGCTGGCTGTTTTGACTGGATGGATATGACTGATCTGGCCTGGCTGTTGTGACTGGATGGGTATGACTAATCTGGCTGGCTGTTTTGACTGGATGGATATGACTAATCTGGCTGGCTGTTTTGACTGGATGGGTATGACTAATCTGGCTGGCTGTTTTGACTGGATGGGTATGACTAATCTGGCTGGCTTTTTTGACTGGATGGGTATGACTAATCTGGCTGGCTGTTTTGACTGGATGGGTATGACTGATCTGGCCTGGCTGTTTTGACTCATGCTATTTTTAGCCAGCGGGCCACCAGCAGGATATTCAGATCAATTGAATACAAATTACTGGGAACTCAACTGTCCTGTCTCAGAGTAACCGATTACTGTACCTAAGCAGCATTTGTGCTTAAAGGAACCGTATGTAAGAAATCTATTTCAATTAATCATAAAATGGCCCTGATTTAGCACGCCCATTATGGCAATTTGAAACGTAATTGAGACAGAAGCCTAACTCAAAATAAACATTATCTACCTTTTGGGCTATGCACTATGTTAGTGTTGGTTTGGAAGCACTAGGCGCAATTCCAAGGTAACCTGGCAACCTCGAGTCAGAAGGGAAGGGGGAGGGGATACACCGCTCCACAGTATTTTTAAAGTGGTTGCAGTACCAGTTTTGGCCACAATCCTACATACGGTTCCTTTAAGTAAATTGTTTCTTTGCAGCTCTAACAAGAGTCATTCTTGAATTTCCTATCGTGATGTGTGACTTCAATCAATCAAATGTATCAGTTTCAACTGAAAACCGACCCAAGTGTTGTACACTGTGCCCTTTGAGAGAAACGGCGAATGTGTGAAAGAACTCCGGTATCAATATATCCAGGTAAGATGTCTGTTCAATAACCAAACAGGGTATTTACACATTTACACATAGTGTAAAGTACTGTTAAACTATGGATTTACTGATTTTTAGAGAGTAATGGAGATGGAAGCCAGTCAAATTCAACCTGGCAAAAACACACCGCGGGGGAAGAAATGTGATTGGTCAGAGAGCCACCATGGACGTCCCAGGCCAGAGAGGAGCTAACATCACAATGTGTGCAGCACTGTCCAATGATGGTTTTTCTGTTACACAAACTACTCATTGGCCCCTACAATACACAGAGGCTAGTGATTATACTGTACTTACTGATGTTTGTTTGTTTTTGTTACAGCCTTGGAATTTGGGTAAATTATATATATTTTTTTCCAAAATGTATTATATGCAAAGATGTAGAAAAAATAAAGAATATTCCTTCAAATTGCTGAGTTTGTGATTCATTCTTGTTCCACAAATATACTTTAGTAAAGTCATTAAAGTGAGGTGTTTTTCTTATTCTTTGATCAAATACTGATTTATGTGAAAAATTATGTAAAAAACTTAAAAAAAGATAAAACCTCATCGTTTATGTAATGATCCCTGTTGTTAGTGTTTTTTAGGTCAGTGTGTTATGAGTGACAGTGTGTGTTTCTGAGTGAGGATTGTTACCAGTGTTTTGATGGAACAAGCTTGTTTTGAAACATGTATGCAGTGTTTTGGTGGTTTGAGTGAGTTTTGGGGGTGAGATTAACTGTTTTGGTAATGCACACTGTGTTGGTAATGCACACTGTGTGAAGAGTTTTGTTATTGTGATTTCAGTATTGACTGATGCTTGTAAGCAATCGAGAAAAACTATAATAGTAAAAAAAAACTGTATTTGAAGGTAGTTTTAAGTATGGTGTGTGTACACGTATAATATATATATATACTGGTGAAACATTCTGTCTCCTCAGTAATATAATATTCAAGACTGGTATTGTGTTTGGACATAAATGGAATGTTTTGCTGGACATGGAACGTTTAGGAGATTCCCATCCCTTCGCATGGAGAGTGAAAGATCTGTTAAACATGGTTATAGATGGTGAGAACATCTGCTGACACTGAGGTCGCTGCCAGGACATGAGAAACAGACTGGGGCGCAGTCCAAATGGACCCCTATTCCCTTTGCAATTCTCTGCTTTTCCCTCTGGTCAAAAATATATACTGTACCAGGCACACGTTTTTTTATGTTCAGGAAATCAAACCCCCATTCTTTGCATTACATAAGAGCTCACTGTATGTGTGTGTGTGTGTGTGTGTGTGTGTGTGTGTGTAGGCTCTGTTAGCAGCATATGCTAAACATGGTTTATTTCCAGTGGAGAGTAGGAGGTTAGTGGCAGGACTCATTACCACAGAAGACGAAAGGCTCAGAGAAATGCCAAAGCAAAATAATGTATGTTTCCTACTTTATTTTGTAGTACACTACTTCTGACCAGCATCCTATTAGCTGTGGTCAAAAGAAGTATGGAATTGATGCCGTATTGAAGCTGTTTCAGGGTTCGTGGCCCAACACCTTGATGAGACACTTGATGTTGGTTTTTCCATTAATTTCACCCATCTGTATGTATGTTTTCATACTCTACATGACATCAATTACCCACAAAACCCTGCTGCAGAAATACTACTTGTCATCCTTTGCCTGTGTGTATTTTTGTGTGTGTTTGTGCTGTTTGTGTGTGCAAACAGCCTGTCATCCTTCTCTGGCTGGATGAAGCTTGATGAAGCATTTCACACAAATACACACACATACACAAACACACACTTGGGACTCTGGGACTGATCTGATCTGAGTTTTGTGGATGAAGAAGAAGGATGCTCAGGTTTTGTAAAATTGACGTTCGGTCAGGGTGGGAGAACTGGGATATTTCACACACAACTTTAATTCCACAAAAATCCATATCGGCCATAGTTTTGTTTGTCTGCAATGCGCTAAGGGATGGAACTGGGTCGGCTCTATTGATCTCCAGGATGGTACTGTAAGATTCTATTCTGCTCCATTATTTCTGTGATTCCTGACTTATGGCTATAACATCTGTTCTCTGTGAGAGGGACAGGGTATGACACTAATGGGCTTGACACTCAACAAAACTATGAACTGTCACATCTGGCAGGACGAGTGAGAGAACAAGACTCATCTGATTGGACATTTTCAAGCCATCCAGGTGATTAGTTTAAGCTGTGGGGTTTTCTAAATCTGAGACAGGGAGCCTCACTTCAGGGAACATTGAGACCGCCCCCCCCCCGCCCCATTTCCCAGACTAAAAATGTTCTAGTCGTTTTTTCATATAGTACCAAAGGCCCTGGTTGACCACTGTCGCATGGTGAATTGAACCATTTGTCTCACTAAATCAAACCAGTTCTCACATATTCACGTCTAAAAGGAGGAAAGATGAGGAAGAGGGGAGAGCGAGAACTTAACCTTTCTGACCAATCAGAGTACAAAGCTAAAAAAGCATGTGCGCCAAACTGCCAAACCGCCCCTGTCAAAGCTTCAACCCCATTTCCAAAACTACCCACATTTTAGGCAATTCGGTGTCCATGTATCTGAAACTAGCACCAAACATGCTTTTGCCAAGCTTTCTCCTTGACAGTTCACCTCTACGCACGCTGGGTGCGAACTCGAGTCCTCTGCTTCGACACGCAATGGGCTGCCCTCCTCGACAATGTTCCAGTCAATCAATCAAATGTATTGATAAAGCCCTTTTTTTATCAGCAGATGTCACTAAGTTCTTTTGCAAAACACCCAACCTGAAGCCCCAAGGAGCAAACAACAACTGTGTTGAAGTACAATGGCTAGGAAAAGCTCCCTAAAAGGGGCAGAAATCTAGGAAGAAACCTAGAGATGACCAGTCCTCTTCTGGTTGTGCCGGGTGAACATTTTAAGAGTTCAAGTTGTAATAACTAATGAATGCATGTGGGCTGTGTCCAGAGTCTATAAAACCTAACCCAAGTCAGAAGTATGACCAGATGGACAGGTGTAGGTATGTATGACTGGATCATTTCAGCGAGATAAGCAGGAGCAATTCCATGCATTACTTTATAGGTTAACAGTAAAACCTTGAAATTAGCCTTAGCCTTAACAGGCAGCCAGTGTAAAGAGGATAATACTGGAGTAATGTGTTCAATTTTTTTTGTTGTAGTTAAGATTATAGCAGCCGTATTCAGCACTAATTGAAGTTTATTTAATGATTTATCAGGGCAACCGGAGAGAAGAGCATTGCAGTAATCTAATCTAGAAGTAACTAAAGCATGGATGAGTTTTTCTGCATCTGTTTAAAATGATAGAATGTTTCTGATTTTGTTCTGAAGATGGAAAAAAGCAGCTCTTGAGATATATTTGTTAATCAAAGGAGATGTCAGGTTCGAAGGTAATGGCGAGGTTTCTCACAGTTTTTTGGGATACAACTATACAACAATCAAGGTTGACTGTGAGATCTGCCAACAAAACTCTTTGTTTCTTGTGTCCTAAAACAAACATTTAGGTTTTCCTCAGTTTATTTCTAGAAGTTTTCCAACATACACTTCCCAATATTTCTTCCTAAGTATCTAATTTAGGGGCTTCTCCCTGTTTCATCGATAAATACAACTGTGTCATCAGCATAACAGTGAAAATGTACATTGTGATTCCGGATTACATCACCCAGCGGCAGCATATATAGTGAGAACAATAATGGGCCTAAAACCGAGCCTTGAGGAACACCAAAACATACCTTTGATTTGTCAGAGGATATGCCATCCACACATACGAACTGATATCTTTCAGATAAATAAGATTTAAAACAGGCTAGAACATGTCCACGTAGCCCAAAATGTATTTCCAATCTCTAAGAGAAGGGAGTGATCCATAGTGTCAAAAGCTGCACTAAGATCAAGAAGCAACAGGACGGACCTTTGTCTGAGGCCATTAGAAGGTCATTTGTTACCTTCATGTGTGCAGTCTCAGTGCTATGATGGTGTCTAAAACCGGACAGGAGCATTTCATATAGGTTATTCGTCTTCAGGAAGGCATTCAGTTCTCAAATTTTTTTGAAGAATGGGAGGTTCCACATGGGAGGTGGCCTTTAATTGTTTAATATATCTGGATCCAGATGAAATTTTTTCAGAAGAGGCCTTATTTCTGCTATTTTTTTGTGAGTTTGGTGCACATCCGGAGGAAAGGGAGCAATTTCTTATGTTCAACATTGGCTGACCAGCACAGGAAGTAGCTCCTAAAGTGTCGGGTGGCTCTGGGAAGCATTTAGTGACAACGGCTGTTGTAAAAAGGGCTTCATAAATACATCTGATTGATTGATTGATTAAGTAGTTTTGTTGGAATCGGGTCTAGCTGACAATTTGTGGGTTAATAACTCATTGACAGACACCTGGGGTCTGCCCGTAAGAAAGAAAGAGAGAATTTATATTACAGCTTTTCAAAATAGTTTGGGGAGCAAGTGGGTTTCTTGTTGTAACAGTAAAATAAGACTGTGATGCAATATTCCAGGATTATGGGGGAAATTGTTAGATCCACAATTTCTGTTTGTCGTGGCAAGTCTAAGGTGTGATTGTGCAACCTGGTCTCAGAAGGATTACGCAGACTATTTCATGTCCGACTATTGTATGTCCGACTATTTTATTTCAGACCATTTTATGTCAGACTATTTTATGTCAATTTTAGCCAGGCGATTTCGGAAGATATATTACGTTAAGTTAAATAACTGAATCCAGAAAAAGGTAACCGTAACCTGTGTTTCGAACCAGGTACCTTCTGCTTCCCAGACACGTGGCCTACCCACTGCTTCAGACAGAAACCTGTGACCAGTGTAGGCGAGTGGTGGTGTCAAAACATGTTGAAAAATGTTAGAAGTGATTTTCTTTTTAATCCTTACCCAAACCTTAACCCTAACCTTAACCCCAGTGCTGTGATACCTAACCTTAACGCAAACACTAACCTGAACCCTAGAGCTGTGAGACTTAACCCTAACCAAACCTTAACCTAACCTTTTTTGTTTCCTAACCATAGCCCAAACCTTAACCTAACCTTAATGTAAAAATGCATTAATTACATATTCTTGCGACCTTGGTATTGCTGTTACTCATCCGTGGTCTGCAAATCCAGTGTGGGGCAGTGGGTAAGGTGACTGCCTTATGATAAAATGTTGTCGGTTCGAAACACAGGCCAAACATTTTGTTAAACATTTTCATTATTTATATGTTTTCATAGCATTGGTAAATATCATATGTTTGTCTGGCATTCGTATGTTATTTTACGTTTTAATAGTGCTCGTAACATTTTATACATTGTAATAGCATTCGTAAGATATGTTACGTTTTAGGCATTTGTAATGTATCATACGTAATGTATCATACGTTTTGGTGGTGCATTGTAATGTAACCTAATGTAACGTCACATTTCATACGAAATCGGGTGCAATGGATTTTCGTAAAATAGTCTACGTAGTGTCCTGAGACCACATTGGATTGTGGCAGTGCGTTGGACCTAAGACATGTTTGACAAAACCCACTGAATCAATTATGGCTTCAAATGCTTTTTCAAGAGGGTTATTTGACCTTTACAAATGAATATTGAAGTCGCCAAATAATTAAAGTAGTATCTGCCATTACTATATAGCTTAGACAAGAATTATGGATACTCACAGAGGAACATTGTGTAGTAAAATAAAACTAACAATAACTCCCTGCTTATTTTGTTTATAATACGAAGTCTCACTGCTCCGTACTTCTGTTACGTCACTGGCATTGTGCCACCTTCAGTTGTTCCAACTCCTTACGTTGTGAGTCTTTGCTTCCCTTTACTGTTGCTTTATTTTCTTTATAAACCCATCACAAGAAGCCAAAGACAAAGCAAATGATGCACATTGCTATTCGAATAGCACAACATGCAGCGTTCTCACAGCATGTAATGCGTCAACCCGCAAACCCCACCCTGAAGTCCCAGGCTAGGCACCAAGTGAGAGCCGGGCTACTTGGCCATGGCCTACTGGCCAACTGGCACCGGTCCGTGTCAATGGAAACAGAACACATTTTGGATTTTAGGGTAAAACACCAGTGTTTCACCCCAGTGGAAATGACATCAATGAGATGGTGGCCTTTAATACCAGTTGTGTAAATATTTCTTTAATGCTTCAATGTGTGACTATCCCCGGCCCTGATCATCTCTATCCCACGGCAGTAAAATAATTTGCCGGGCTTTTCATTACACTATAAATCCTCTAGTTGCCCGGACCCTGTTCCAGCATTCAGAGGCAGTGTTGAGACAGTGACTCATCAGTGACCAAGGCCCTGGTGTCTGTGGTGTTTACAGAGTGTTGTGCAGGGGGTGGGTGGTGTGAGTGGTCCTCTACTGAAAGGCTCTGCCTCAGCCTGACATCATCTGTACAACAGACATCATTACCATTGTTCTGTACAACAGACATCTTTACCATTGTCCTGTACAATAGACATCATTACCATTGTCCTGTACAATAAACGTCATTACCGTTGTCCTGGACAATAGACATAATGACAATTTTCCTGTACCATAAACGTCTTTACCGTTGTCCTGTACAATATACATCATGACCATTGTCCTGTGCAATGGACGTCATTAACGTTGTCCTGTACAATAGACATCATGACCATTTTCCTGTAACATAGATGTCTTTACCGTTGTCCTGTACAATAGACATAATGACCATTTTCCTGTAACATAGATGTCTTTACCGTTGTCCTGTACAATAGACATAATGACCATTTTCCTGTAACATAGATGTCTTTACCGTTGTCCTGGACAATAGACATTATTACTGTTGTCCTGGACAATAAACGTTATGACCGTTGTCTTGTACAATAGACATTATTACCGTTGTCCTGGACAATAGACGTCATTATTGTTGTCCTGGACAATAGATGTCATGACCGTTGAAATAAAGTTTCTATCACTTTGTATACAATTGCCGTCTTAATTGTGAAAAGTATACAGCACTTCTAAACTGATACACACACACACAAACATCAACAAAAATGTAGTTTTACTTAGTGCTTGACTTAGGCAGAAGTTCGGTCACCTCAGATGTTCTGATGTCTAATGCACCTAGCCACATGGTCTCCCTATCTCTCCCAGCCGGCTGGGCTCGTGAGCAGTGAAAATGTCTGAGTTCTTAATGGTGCCTGTTTCTTGAAATTATTAGAGGTAGTGTTTCATGTAGGAAATAGGGAAGAAAGAACGAGGGAGGTAGAGGAGAAAACGGGAGACAAAGAGAGGGAGAGGCACAATATAGAAGTTATGTACACTACCTGATCAGCCTAACCCTGTCACACACACAGGCAATCATTCATACATTCACACAGAGATGAACAGCTACCCACACACTCACACACACCACTCCCTTTCTGACACACACCAGCTCACTATACCTCACCCACATCGTTTTCAAAAACCAACGGTCTCACCTTGTGGTTGATTAGATGTTTGGTTGACCAGTGGTTGATCACCTCTAACTCATGTTGCTGTTAAACCCCTGGAAGACAAAGAGAAGAAACAGAGAATTATTCAGCTGTACAGATAATCTTGTATATGTCACCAGCCGCCACAGTTATTTCTTGCATATGTTTAGTCTAGACGGTGCTTTTAAGATGTTGTTCATTTGTTAATTTCAATGGCCTGTGTATTTATTGACCACACCCTCTTTAATATTTATTGGTTGATAATGGCCATTTTATCTTTGGCGCTAATATTATGTTGAGACAGCTATTTCCATGGAAGCAGCGCATCAACTTTAATGCAGATGGGTCATTCAGTGCCAGAGGAATACCTTTTAAGCTTTTTATCTGACCATATGGGTCCTTAGGCTAATTGGTTCCTTGTGAGGAGTGTGTACCTAATTTCATGACTTTAGGTCAGACACAAAGAGGCGCTTGACCTTGAAAAGTCAGCACTTTCAGTGGGTGGTTACAGGGCCCGTCAGGTCCATTAGCGTCCTTTTGTAAAAGCAAAAGCTCAATGGTAACACGCATCATTCACCCAAACCTGCCCTGAATCGGGACCGTGGTGTTTGAGAAATCATACTGACATACAGCATCTACATCATACCAGTCCCCTCCCTGATGTCACCACAGGGAACATTAAAAATGTGATTTTAACAATGGGTCCCATAGTTAGAAACAAAACAATTTGGGAAAGTCCAAACCAGTGGCACTGCGTTCCAGTGTAACTACTTCCAGCAGACGCAGCGCACAGCTTACGTTTCCAGTTGCCTCCCCCGGGTCTCTGTTTCCTGCCCTGTCATTATCATTATAAACAGACAATTAACTGCGCGGCCTAATTGAACCGAGTAACCCCGGACGGGCTGCCTGTGGGACACCCTGCACGCTAGCAAGGAGGAGGTGGCTATTTTAGGAGGTTGTTTGGGAAGTTAGGAGAAGGACCTCCGTAGTGTTAAGACTGACACACACAAACACCCCGACGACCCCCCCCCCCCCCC
This sequence comes from Esox lucius, assembly GCF_011004845.1. Taxonomy (NCBI): domain Eukaryota; kingdom Metazoa; phylum Chordata; class Actinopteri; order Esociformes; family Esocidae; genus Esox; species Esox lucius. Next base: position 37,599,496 of record NC_047570.1, on the reverse strand, counting down.
ACAATGTGTGGCCTAGCTTGGCTCCAGACCTGGGTTCAAACACAATTGTAAATAATTTAAATTCCTTTTCCTGGGATGGACTGTGGTTGCCCGGCACAATGAATCCTATCTAAAAAATAAAAGTCCTACACCTGCCCCTCCTGGCACTCTGGGCAACTTAAAAAGAATATCAAAACAATTTGAAAGAACATAAACATTGTTTGACCCCAGTTGTTATGGTGTCTGTCCGCATGATGTTGTTGATAATATCTGCTGAGGCTGGTTAATGGCTTTGCTAGCCATTCTGAGCTGTTCTCCGGCTCATGCATTAGCATTATCAAGTTATTTATTCCCAGAGTCTCTTTCCACTTCAACGCTGGCAGGATTTTCCGTTGCTCAAAGTGCAAGGAACAGCTAACTGGAATTTTCCACAATTTTCTACACTGTGTGGATATGTTATTGCTTGAGGATATGAGTGATATGATGTAATAGAGTTAAAAGAACAAACAACGACATCTGATCCTGAAACAGATTATGTTCAAACTCAAAGGCAGCACCACATAAACTGCAATGTCTGTAGTTCTTATGTGAAAAGAAATAAGTCCTCAGTGGTCACAAACTAGTTTCCAAAGAGATTTTCTAGAGTCGACTAAAAGGCTAATTGAGATTTTGTGAAGTCTTTAAATTCCCTGCATCCAAAATGCCACCCTAAACTATTACATGGAGAACTGCTTTTGACCAGAGCCTCACACATTCTTCTCTATGTCGGGCAACATTACAAGGATTAAAATGCCATATATAAGAAATAGGGCACCATTAAGAACTCAGACATTTTCACTGCTCACGAGCCCAGCCGGCTGGGAGAGATAGGGAGACCATGTGGCTAGGTGCATTAGACATCAGAACATCTGAGGTGACCGAACTTCTGCACTAAGTCAAGCACTAAGTAAAACTACATTTATTTTGATGTTTGTGTGTGTGTATCAGTTTAGAAGTGCTGTATACTTTTCACAATTAAGACGGCAATTGTATACAAAGTGATAGAAACTTTATTTCAATGGTCATGACATCTATTGTCCAGGACAACGGTAAAGACGTCTATGGTACAGAACAATGGTCATGATGTCTATTTTACAGGACAACGGTTAAGACGTTTATTGTCCAGGACAACGGTTATGACGTTTATTGTCCAGGACAATGGTTATGACGTTTATTGTACAGGACAACGGTAATGACGTTTATGGTACAGGACAATGGTAATGACGTTTATTGTCCAGGACAACGGTAATGACGTTTATGTTACAGGAACATTTTCATTATGTCTAACAAATATTTCTCTTGTCAGTGAAGCCATTTAAATTGAAATTGAAAATGAAAAGCACTTTCAGTCAAATGGCTTTCTCTGTGAGAGCTTCCCGTGCCTGCTTCCTAGACACGTTTAACCAAACCACTTACCACGCCTTCACAAATAACAACATAGATGAAAGACAATCCAGTGTTTGAACACAAACCCCGGTGATTAGCTGTGTATGAGGTCTAGTCAGTATTTGGTGTGTAGACATCAGTGATGTCTGTCTTTCAGTTGGTTGCTTTGGTGTGTTGTGCTACACACTGTCTGTCTGCATGGTCTTTATCATATATTGGTGTGTATGTACTCATTATCTGTCTGTCTGTCTGCATGGTCTTTATCATATATCATTATCTGTCTGTCTGTCTGCATGGTCTTTATCATATATTGGTGTGTATGTACTCATTATCTGTCTGTCTGTCTGCATGGTCTTTATCATATATCATTATCTGTCTGTTTGTCTGCATGGTCTTTATCATATATTAGTGTGTATGTACTCATTATCTGTCTGTCTGTCTGCATGGTCTTTATCATATATCATTATCTGTCTGTCTGTCTGCATGGTCTTTATCATATATTGGTGTGTATGTACTCATTATCTGTCTGTCTGTCTGCATGGTCTTTATCATATATCATTATCTGTCTGTCTGTCTGCATGGTCTTTATCATATATTGGTGTGTATGTACTCATTATCTGTCTGTCTGTCTGCATGGTCTTTATCATATATTGGTTTGTATGTAAATCATTAAATCTGCCCCAGTTATCTTCACAACCCCCAACCTGTGTTTTCTTCCTTTGCTTTAAGTATTCCTGTTTTTTGACTGAAGCTGAATAAAACAGTGCTGGTTGAAGCTGATCAACACAGTGTTAAATAGAACTGGTCAACGAAATTGTTGAATGACACTGGGCAACGCACTGTTGAATGAAACTGGGCAACGGACTGTTGAATGACACTGGTCAACAGGGTGAAGAATAAAACTGGTCAATGCAATGTTGAATGAAACTGGTCAGCGCAGTGTTGAATGAAACTGGTCTATGCAGTGTTGAATGAAACTGGTCAGCGCAGTGTTGAATGAAACTGGTCTATGCAGTGTTGAATGAAACTGGTCAGCGCAGTGTTGAATGAAACTGGTCAATGCAATGTTGAATGAAACTGGTCAGCGCAGTGTTGAATAAAACTGGTCAATGCAGTGTTGAATGAAACTGGTCAGCGCAGTGTTGAATGAAACTGGTCTATGCAGTGTTGAATGAAACTAGTCAGCGCAGTGATGAATAAAACTGGTCAGCACAGTGTGGAATGAAACTGGTCAGCGCAGTGTGGAATGAAACTGGTTAACTGAAGAAAAAAACATTGTAAGCCGACATTGGTATTATGTTGAGAACTGTTTTTATGAAAAATATAAAACGTTTGCTTACCTAAGAATTCAACGCCCAAACATAAATATTTGATGGAGCCACTTTTTGCTGCAATAATAGCTTTCCTGGGCTGCGTATGTCCTGGTGCTGTGCATTGTGTTGGAGTGGTCTGGGCTTCTGTAGATATTTAACTTAATGGGTGTGTGAGTAGAAGTAGATGTTGAAATAGGCTGGTAGTGCTGGCTGAGTCTTACTGGAACTGATCTCCACCTCCATGTTAAATGGAGCTTCCTTCATAAATATTCTAGTTCAAGCCACTGCTTCATAATTATTATTGAGTTTATATTAAATTCTTCCATATTAATGTAGTGTTTTGTGTAAAATTGTCACAGAGGTCACTATGACATCTGTTAATATCGAATCGTTTGTGACTCAGACTTATGGAAGCTTAGATTCAGCTGAATCGGTCCGGAGTCGCCACTGGCACCTGGTTGTAGTTACATACCCGTAAGTAACTCTGTTCAAATCAGGAGAGTCTCTGGAACACGTGGATTGTTTTGTTAAGCTCAGGAGTCAGTGGAAAATCACCCGGATCAGGTTTTCCTACAAATTAATTCCTTTAAAATGAACAGTTAAAGTTAAAACATAATAGATACACCGATCAGCCATTACATTATGATCCCCTGCCTAATATTGTGTACGTCCCCCTTTTGTCGCCAAAACAACCCTGACCCATTGATTCATGGACTCCACAAGACCTCTGAAGGTGTGCTGTGGTATCTGGCACCAAGACGTTAGCAGCAGATCCTTTAAGTCCTACAAGTTGTGAGGTGGGACCTCCATGGATCAGACCTGTTTGTCCAGCACATCCCACAGATGCTCGATTGGATTGATATCTGGGGAATTTGGAGGCCAAGTCAACTCTTTGAACTCGTTGTTGTGTTCCTCAAACAATTCCTGAACCATTTTTGCTTTGTGGCAGGGCACATTATCCTGCTGAAAGAGGCCAATGCCATCATGGACTACTGTTGCCATGAAAGGGTGCACATGGTCTGGAACAATGCTTAGTTAGGTGGTACGTGTCAAAGTAACATCCACATGAATGGCAGGACCCAAGGTTTCCCAGCAGAACATTGCCCAAAGCATCACATTTCCTCCGCCGGCTTGCCTCCTTCCCATAGTGCATCCTGGTGCCATGTGTTCTCCAGGTAACCGACCCGGCCATCCATGTGATGTAAAAGAACATGTGATTCATCAGACCAGGCCACCTTCTTCCATTGCTCCGTGGTCCAGTTCTGATGCTCACATGCCCATTGTAGGCATTTCGGCAGTGGACAGGGGTCAGCATCGGCACCCAGACTGTTCTGCGGCTACGCAGCCCCATACACATCAAACTGCGATGCACTGTGTGTTCTGCCACCTTTCTATCAGTACCAGCATTAACTATTTCATCAATTTGAGTTACAGTAGGTCATCTGTTGGATCGGACCACACGGGCCAGCCTACACTCCCCACATGCATCAATGAGCCTGTCACCGGTTCACGGCTTTTCCTTCCTTGGACCAATTTTGATAGGTACTGACCACTGCAGACCGGGAACACCCCACAAGGACTGTAGTTTTGGAGATGCTCTGACCCAGTCGTCTAGCCATCACAATATGTCCCTTGTCAAAGTCACTCAGATCCATACGCTTGCCTATTATTTCTGCTTCTAACACATCAACTTTGAGGACAGAATGTTCACTTGCTGCAGATATCATGAAAAATCCAGTCGTTTTTCATTATATCTGGGTGAACGCTACATAGGTCCTACAAATTAATATCTGAATTCAAAAGGGTCAATGCGAAGTTCATTTTAAAACAATCGCATTTGTTAATTTGCACTCAAGCTTTTATTTGTTTATTTGCACCTGTATTTTAATAACCATTATTTTGTCACTGTGTGTGTTATATAGTGGATGCTCACCATGTGTATGCTGACCCGCGACTCTGTGTTAGAGAGATGTTTCTCATCATGGGTCTCATGAGCGATGACTGGGCCTTAGGGCCGTCCTGCTGATGAATGGGATTCCTGACTGAGGATGCCACTCAGTCCAAGACCACTCAATGGAACTGGGCACCTGAGGGGAACCCTAAAACCATAAACGCTATCTAGGTCATCTTGTCTGTATAAAAAGGCCCTGTCCTCTGGGTGAAACCACTATCTGAAGCGTCTGTGTGTGGGTCTCCTGGCTGTAGCGGAAAATGTGAGTTTGGACCGTCTGAACCCAGAACATCTCTGTATCTCTGCAAGTCCGGCAATATCTAGTGTCTTACTTACTGTACATTTCAGACTCAAGCTATTCTCTGTGAATACTGCTTAGTACATCGATCCAAAAAATGTTGTATCTTGACATTTGACAGATGTAAACACAAACAGAACACCAAGCACGACAACACATTAGGTGTGTCTCTAATGACAGTCTTAATGGCCTGGTGATAGATGGACCATGTGTTGATTACAGTACAGTTTTGTGTTGGAGCGTTTTACTGTTGATGTGACAAATTGTCTCCTGCTCAGAGGAGAATACATCGACTCCGTAATATTGGGTTATTATCTGTTCCATCCCATCTCTCTTCACCACCACATCACTAGTTGCCTGAAACATTCATCAGTGCCGTATATCCCCTCCTCTTTCTCTCCTGTTTTCATATCCTCTCCTCCTCTCTCCCGCTCTCCTCTTCTCCTATTTTCCTATACTCTCCTCCATCTCCCCTCCTCCTCTCCTCTCCCCTCCTCCTCTCCTTCGCTTCCCTCCTCCTCTCCTCTTCTCCTGTCCCTCACTCCTCTACTCCATTCTCATGAGAAGAGAGATGGATGATGAGCAAGAACTGCCTGAGAAAGACTGAGATCTGGGGGAAGAGGCAGGGAGGGAGGGACAGAGGAAGAAATGGGGGAGAAAGTGAGAGAGAGAGAGAGAGAAAGGGAGGGATAGCACAAATAGCATTTAATGCAACCAATATTTACTTATTCATTTCCCCTTGTCATTCATGCTATAAATATTTGCATATTGTTACACCACTGTTCTAAGCAAATAGTGTGATAATGGAATTGTCGATCCTTTTTCAAACCTTTCTATGTGCACTGTTTGCCTAGGAATTGTGATTGTTTACAGTAATTCACTTTCGTTAATTATTACTGAAACATCTTTTGTCTAATTTTCTGCTTGATCTGGCAATGCAAACACGTATTCCCATGCCAACAAAACCCCCAGTGAATTGAATGGCGAGCCAGTGGGAGTAGGAGAGGGGGACGAGCTAGCGAGCAACGGATAGGGGGACCGCAGGAGCCCGGAGGAGCTAGGGAGCTTCAGATGTCCCTGGTTCAACCGTGAGGCGGCCAGTTCTGCAGTAACAACATCCGTGGCAGTGGTGGGAGGCGGCTTGGGGTGTCCCGGTGCGACCAGCTCTGATTGGTTTATTCTCCACGGCTCTGCCGAGCACGCGGAGAGAGGGTGTACAGTCAGACCTGATTAGCATGCGGTGCTGCCGCGCTCATAGCCGCTAACAGCTCCTTAATTACACACTCCATCGCTGTGGAACCGGGGAGGAGGGGCTGGGAGTCTCCCTCTCTTCCCCTCATTTCTCCCTCCTCAGATAACATCCTCTCATCTAGACATTTACTGTTAAAGCATACTTTCCTGCACTAAATCATATATTTTTATACAGTCCCTATCAATAGTATTCACACCCTTTCCACAGCTAGTTGTGTTATAGCATGAAATCAACATAGATTTAATTATAATTATTTTGCCACTGATCAACACAAAAATGTCAGTGTCAGAGTGAAAAAATTAAATCTACATATTATTATGAATTTATTACAAATAAAAACAGAAATTAATTGATCGCATGAATAATCAATCAGCTTAGTCAAATTGGACGAGGACCTTTGGTGAACAGCAATTTTTAACTCTTTACACATATTCTCAATGGGATTAAGTTCCGGGCTCAGATTGGGCCACTCAAGGATATTCCTAGACTTGTTCCAAAGCCACTCCAGCATTGAATCCTCACCCTAGCCTGAGTTTTTTTTTTCCTCTCTGTATTTTTCCCCATTCATCCTTCCCTCAATCCTGACCAGTCTCCCAGTCCCAACCGCTGAAAAGCATCCCCATAGCATGGTGTTGCCACCACCCTGTGTCGAGGTTGGGATGATGTGCAGTATTAGGATTGGGCCAAAAAAACATTTGGAGAAGGGAAGACATATTTTAGGTCATAGATCTTAACCTGTTTCGTAGTTTGACTTGACATTCTTGGGCATGGTGGTCTATTTGAGACCAATTGTTTTTATGAACTGGGTCCGGCTGAAGTTAAAGATATCTGTGAATGTTTAACAGTTTAAAAGTCTTGATCACATTAGCTATGGAGAAAGACATCACATTATTGTTCAGAACAACAGGTGGTCTCCTACATGGTAACTTGTTAAGCTGATCTGAGGACATAGTTCTTAGTCTGTTTGATGATTGCCTGGGTTCGTAGATCTTGTTGTCTGAGGTCGTAGTTCTTAACCTATTTGATGGTGGTCTGAGGTCAAGTTCTTAGCCCGTTGTCTGAGAACGTAGTGGGATTTCTGGATTTGTGTCCCATTCCTTGAAAGCAGCTGCCCAGGCTTCTGTTTCATCATTGATGCAGTAATTATCAAAGCTGCTGACAGTTGTGGCAAATCCTAATGTTAATTGATAAATCCTAACTATGTGCAGGAAATAGTCCTGTAGCTTAGCATCATCTTCATCAAACCATGTCCGTTAAGAGCACTGATGCTTCCTGTTTAGCTGTTTTTCTTCCAAGCAGGAAGCACTAGGATTGAGTTTAGGTCTGATTTACCAAAGGGAGAATGGCGAAGGATGTGGTTGTTAAATGAGGCACACCTCCCCCTTATGTCTTCAACAAGTCTGCTGTCCGGTAAAGAAGATGTAGAAAACAACAATGATATGTTTTTGATGTCCTCAGGCACAACTCTGTAATGCAGGTCGTAACTTTATTTCAGGTCTGATTAATTGAAGTTAGTTTAACCTAGCCTTTGGCAGTTCTTAGTCAGGATGAGACGGTGCTAAAGCACCTCCAAGAATAAACCTAGCACCCCCAAAAATAATGTTGTTTTCCACTTGCCAATGGCTAGTGCAGCTCCAACAGCCTGCTTTCTGAGCTACAGGTTGGCTTCCTATGAGAGTCACCCTGCCAGCTCAGCCATCAGCACCTCCTGATGGAACCATGTTTTCACAGCTATGTCAGAACCCCCTGATGGAACCATCTTCCCACGGCTGTCAGCTCCCTGTGACAGAACCGTCTTCCCATTACTATATCAGGACTCCCTGATTGAACCTTCTTCCCTTGGCTATGTTAGTACCCTGTGATAGAACCATCTTCCCATGACTATGTTAGTACCCTGTGATAGAACCATCTTCCCTTGGCTATGTTAGTACCCTGTGATAGAACCATCTTCCCATGACTATGTTAGTACCCTGTGATAGAACCATCTTCCCATGACTATGTTAGTACCCTGTGATAGAACCATCTTCCCTTGGCTATGTTAGTACCCTGTGATAGAACCTTCTTCCCTTGGCTATGTTAGTACCCTGTGATAGAACCATCTTCCCATGACTATGTTAGTACCCTGTGATGTAACCATCTTCCCTTGGCTATGTTAGTACCCTGTGATAGAACCATCTTCCTATGACTATATTAGCACCCTGTGATAGAACCATCTTCCCATGACTATGTTAGTACCCTGTGATAGAACCATCTTCCCTTGGCTATGTTAGTACCCTGTGATAGAACCTTCTTCCTGTGGCTATGTTAGTACCCTGTGATAGAACCATCTTCCCATGACTATGTTAGTACCCTGTGATATAACCATCTTCCCTTGGCTATGTTAGTACCCTGTGATAGAACCTTCTTCCTGTGGCTATGTTAGTACCCTGTGATAGAACCATCTTCCCATGACTATGTTAGTACCCTGTGATAGAACCATCTTCCCTTGGTTATGTTAGTACCCTGTGATAGAACCATCTTCCCATGACTATGTTAGTACCCTGTGATAGAACCATCTTCCCATGACTATGTTAGTACCCTGTGATATAACCATCTTCCCTTGGCTATGTTAGTACCCTGTGATAGAACCTTCTTCCCTTGGCTATGTTAGTACCCTGTGATAGAACCATCTTCCCATGACTATGTTAGTACCCTGTGATATAACCATCTTCCCTTGGCTATGTTAGTACCCTGTGATAGAACCATCTTCCCATGACTATATTAGCACCCTGTGATAGAACCATCTTCCCATGACTATGTTAGTACCCTGTGATAGAACCATCTTCCCTTGGCTATGTTAGTACCCTGTGATAGAACCTTCTTCCTGTGGCTATGTTAGTACCCTGTGATAGAACCATCTTCCCATGACTATGTTAGTACCCTGTGATAGAACCATCTTCCCTTGGCTATGTTAGTACCCTGTGATAGAACCTTCTTCCCTTGGCTATGTTAGTACCCTGTGATAGAACCATCTTCCCATGACTATGTTAGTACCCTGTGATATAACCATCTTCCCTTGGCTATGTTAGTACCCTGTGATAGAACCATCTTCCCATGACTATATTAGCACCCTGTGATAGAACCATCTTCCCATGACTATGTTAGTACCCTGTGATAGAACCATCTTCCCTTGGCTATGTTAGTACCCTGTGATAGAACCTTCTTCCTGTGGCTATGTTAGTACCCTGTGATAGAACCATCTTCCCATGACTATGTTAGTACCCTGTGATAGAACCATCTTCCCTTGGCTATGTTAGTACCCTGTGATAGAACCATCTTCCCATGACTATGTTAGTACCCTGTGATAGAACCATCTTCCCTTGGCTATGTTAGTACCCTGTGATAGAACCATCTTCCCTTGGCTATGTCAGCACCCTAGTGGCAGTCTAGTTTAATGGTCAAGAGAGTTGGGGCTATATCCAGTCTAATTCCTTTTCCTAGTCTGGGATTAGTGCCCAGTCTTGGTCTGGTTCAGAATAAGTAATAGTAGTTCTTTGGTGACTAAATGCTGTTTTGATTTCCGGAAGTTTCTCTGTCATAGCAAATTATGGTGGAGACATAATGCAAGAATCTGCATGAAAAATTAACAGAGAGCAGAATTGGTCAGGACTTACACTGCAATTGTTCACTGTAGTGCCACCTCTTCCATTGTACCTAGTCCCACTAATATTATAGTACCTCAACTCTATGGGCCGGTTTCAAGTTCAGTAAAGATTTCCATTGTGCTTGATGTTTTACTCCAGGACTAGGCTCAATCTGTGTCCTTGAAACCGGCCCTTAATCTGTTAAACTAAAGTAGCTTGTTGTCTAAGAGCTGTTCCATTGTGACCTCAAATAGATGTGTGGGCGTGCGTGTGTGTGTGTGTGTGTGTGCATGCTTGCTTGCCAGGCTAAAGCATTATTCATATGCCGGGCAGATTTGTTGCATAGCAACTGGAACTTTTAAGAGCATGAAATCATCCAGCAGAGGAATATGTCAAACAGACAGATATACTAATGTAGGATGTTGTTTACTTTTTAAAACCTACAGACAAATTAATGTAGAATGTTGTTTACCTTTTAAAACTTACAGACATATTAATGTAGGATGTTGTTTAGCTTTTAAAACCTACAGACATATTAATGTAGGATGTTGTTTATCTATAAATACAGACAGACATTTTAATATAGGATGTTGTTTATTAATACAGACATACACTCACCTAAAGGATTATTAGGAACACCTGTTCAATTTCTCATTAATGCAATTATCTAATTAACCAATCACATGGCAGTTGCTTCAATGCATTTAGGGGTGTGGTCCTGGTCAAGACAATCTCCTGAACTCCAAACTGAATGTCAGAATGGGAAAGAAAGGTGATTTAAGCAATTTTGAGTGTGGCATGCTTGTTGGTGCCAGAGGGGCCGGTCTGAGTATTTCACAATCTGCTCAGTTACTGCGATTTTCACGCACAACCATTTCTAGGGTTTACAAAGAATGGTGTGAAAAGGGAAAAACATCCAGTATGCGGCAGTCCTGTGGGCGAAAATGCCTTGTTGATGCTAGAGGTCAGAGGAGAATGGGCCGACTGATTCAAGCTAATAGAAGAGCAACTTTGACTGAAATAACCACTCGTTACAACCGAGGTATGCAGCAAAGTATTTGTGAAGCCACAACACGCACAACCTTGAGGCGGATGGGCTACAACAGCAGAAGACCCCACCGGGTACCACTCATCTCCACTACAAATAGGAAAAAGAGGCTACAATTTGCACGAGCTCACCTAAATTGGACAGTTGAAGACTGGAAGAATGTTGCCTGGTCTGATGAGTCTCGATTTCTGTTGAGTCATTCAGATGGTAGAGTCAGAATTTGGCGTAAACAGAATGAGAACATGGATCCATCATGCCTTGTTACCATTGTGCAGGCTGGTGGTGGTGGTGTAATGGTGTGGGGGATGTTTTCTTGGCACACTTTAGGCCCCTTAGTGCCAATTGGGCATCGTTTAAATGCCACGGCCTACCTGAGCATTGTTTCTGACCATGTCCATCCCTTTATGACCACCATGTACCCATCCTCTGATGGCTACTTACAGCAGGATAATGCACCATGTCACAAAGCTCAAATCATTTCAAATTGGTTTCTTGAACATGACAATGAGTTCACTGTACTGAATTGGCCCCCACAGTCACCAGATCTCAACCCAATAGAGCATATTTGGGATGTGGTGGAACAGGAGCTTCGTGCCCTGGATGTGCATCCCACAAATCAACTGCAAGATGCTATCCCATCAATATGGGCCAACATTTCTAAAGAATGCTTTTAGCACCTTGTTGAATCAATGCGACGTAGAATTAAGGCAGTTCTGAAGGCGAAAGGGGGTCAAACACAGTATTAGTATGGTGTTCCTAATAATCCTTTAGGTGAGTGTACAGTGGGGAGAATAAGTATTTGATACACTGTCGATTTCTCTGTAATTGCAAACAAAGTTTTCTGTACCAAATATACAAAAGTTCAGTTTTTCTGATGTATCAAATACTTATATCATGCAATAAAATGCAAACTATGATAAAAAGGACAGACTTCTACATGCTTTGCAAGTAGGAAACACTGCCGATTTTGCAGGTTATCAAATACTTGTTCTCCCCACTGTACATACTGATGTATGATGTTGTTTAGCTACTAGTGTAGCATTTAGCATATAGTAACACGTAGCACTTAACACATAGTATGTATCTACCTTGTACAGCCTACCATAATCTAGGAAAAGGTTGCTTAGATCTCTCTCGCCCTTTTTCTCTTCAAATTTTAATAGGCTGTATTGACATGGGGAGCGTTTCACATTACACACAACACGTTTCCAGAGATATTTAGAGAAGTAGACAGTTTGTCCATGGTGGTCCCTCTAGTATCAGGTAATTTTAATTGAGTCTGAATGTTCTGAATGCTAATCAAGTCTTTTGTGCATTTTGGGTCAGTTCACTTATTTATCTTTTTGTCTGTCCCTCCCCCTGTCTGTCCCTCCCCCTGTCTGTCCCTCCCCCTGTCTGTCTCTCCCCTGTCTGTCTCTCCCTCCTTTTTCTTTTCATTCACTCTACTCCCTCTTTCTTCGCCTCATTCATTTCTCTTCCTTTTTATCATCTTTAACGTTTTCTACACTTCACCCTCTGTCTTTCCCCAATCACTGTCCCGTCTCCCCCTTCCCTCCCTCTTTCTCCTCTACCCCCTTACCCCTTTACTCCCTATCTTTCCAGTTTCTCTTCCCTGTGTCTCTCATTCTCCTGCTCTCATCCCATCTCTTTTTCTCCTGCTCTCATCCCATATCTCACTCTCCTGGTAGCATCCTGTATGTCACTCTCCTGGTATTATTCTGTATCTCATTCTCCTGGTATCATCCTGTATCTCACTATCCTGGTATCATCATGTATCTCACTCTCCTGGTATCATCCTGTATCTCATTCTCCTGGTATCATCCTGTATGTCACTCTCCTGGTATTATTCTGTATCTCATTCTCCTGGTATCATCCTGTATCTCACTATCCTGGTATCATCATGTATCTCACTCTCCTGGTATCATCCTTTATATAATTCTCCCGGTATCATCCTGTATCTCATTCTCCTGGTCTCATCATGTATCTCATTCTACCGGTCTCATCATGTATCTCATTCTCCCTGTCTCATCATGTATCTCATTCTCCCGGTATCATCCTGTATCTTATTCTCCCGGTATCATCCTGTATCTCATTCTCCAGGTTTCATCCCATTGGTAATTCTCCAGCTCTCATCCTCTCTGTCTCCCCTTCTCCAACTATCATCCTCTGTCTGTCATTCTCTAGCTATCATCCTCTGTCTGTCATTCTCCAGCTATCATCCTGTGTCTGTTATTCTCCCGCTATCATCCTAAGTCATTATCCGGCTCTCATCCCACTTTTTGGAAATTATGAGTTTAACTATTTAAAGAGAGGTAGCAGAACTTTAAGACTGTTCCTTTCTCATGAGTTAGATCAAGGTCAGTGGATGCCTTGCCTGGATGTTTTGTACCATCCCAAAGTTCCTTTGATTTTTAAATTGTCAGTCACATAAATTTGTCTCCCGTATGCTCCTGTCAATGTTCATTCAATCTTAACCAAACCATTTTTTTTTAAAAGACGCTTTGTATATGCTGACACTCGGACTGCAGGCTGTTGGAGCTGTACTGGCCCAGTTTAACTTCACCTGTGTGTCTGGTAAATGGGTAAAATGGAATGAAATAGGTGTTCAGATTAGCTAGTGGTATTCACTTGCATTTCTACAGTACCGATATTCATTATTAACACTCTCTGAAAGAACTGTCCATGCGGGAGATCCATTTTGGGTTCGCTCTCTCAGTTGGAAACTAAATTGTTTTCCAGACCTTTTTTCATTCGTGTTTTATTTGTATTATTATTTTTTGGGGCTTTAAGTTCTTTGTGTGCTTTGAGAGTAATTCTGTAGTGAAAAGCACTATAGAAGCTGAATACATTATTATTGTCAATAATATTAATAGACATTACCCTGGGGTCATGACTTCTGTTAGCTGTTGCAGCTTGAACCATGAACTGGGTACCATATACAACCTGTAACCTTAAAGGTTTCTCCCGCAGGAGCACTGAACTGAGAGGACAGACCTGAGAGGACAGACCTGAGAGGACAGGTCTGAGGGGACAGAACTGAGAGGACAGGTCTGAGGGGACAGAACTGAGAGGACAGATCTAATTCATATCTCTGAACCTACCTTTAATGACAGAGCTGCCGTCTGCCTCATCCAAAGACCACTTCTTAAAAAGCCATCCAGTCAGTGTCCAAGCGATCCATATTTTATAGATATTTAACAAGGTAGTTGAGTGAGACTACCTGGGTCAGACTGAACCGTGTGGTAGATACGTCTTCCATTCTAAAAACCCTGCAGCTGAATGTTCAGCATTTGGAGCTTGACCTCTGGGAGTTTGCCTGGGATCTCAAATGTTGCATTGTGATGACTCTTGTTTCATAAAAGAAATCCTTTAAATGAAACAAGTATAGCAAGGTTTCTGTCCATCAGCACTCTCCAAGGTGCTTCACAGAGCTTGAACAGAATGGAATATTGCCAAATTATGATGTGCAAACCTGGCAGAGATTGAGGGCTGTAATTACTGCCAAAGGTGTTTCCACCAAATATTCCTTTAAGGGGCGAAAGACTATAGTGTACTACAAAGGAAGACTTTTCTGTGTTGTATAGTGTACTACAAAGGAAGACTTTTCTCTGTTGTATAGTACTACAAAGGAAGACTTTTCTCTGTTGTATAGTGTACTACAAAGGAAGACTTTTCTCTGTTGTATAGTGTACTACAGAGGAAGACTTTTCTCTGTTGTATAGTGTACTACAAAGGAAGACTTTTCTCTGTTGTATAGTGTACTACAGAGGAAGACTTTTCTCTGTTGTATAGTGTACTACAAAGGAAGACTTTTCTCTGTTGTATAGTGTACTACAAAGGAAGACTTTTCTCTATTGTATAGTGTTCTACAAAGGAAGACTTTTCTCTGTTGTATAGTGTACTACAAAGAAGACTTTTCTCTGTTGTATAGTGTACTACAGAGGAAGACTTTTCTCTGTTGTATAGTGTACTACAAAGGAAGACTTTTCTCTGTTGTATAGTGTACTACAAAGGAAGACTTTTCTCTGTTGTATAGTGTACTACAAAGGAAGACTTTTCTCTGTTGTATAGTGTACTACAAAGGAAGACTTTTCTCTGTTATATAGTGTACTACAAAGGAAGACTTTTCTCTATTGTATAGTGTTCTACAAAGGAAGACTTTTCTCTGTTGTATAGTGTACTACAAAGGAAGACTTTTCTCTCTGTTGTATAGTTTACTACAAAGGAAGACTTTTCTCTGTTGTATAGTGTACTACAAAGGAAGCAGGGTGACATTTGGGATGCAGATGCAGCCTCTGTTCTGCCAAACACACCCCTGGCTTCACCTGGAACACCGCAGCATGGAGGTGAAACCGCTTGTAGTCTCGTGAGGGGGTGAGGAGTCAGTACGTTTTGAGAGAGCGGGAGAGAGAGGGAGGGGGAGTGGGAGAGAGAGGAAGGGTTTGAGAAAGGCAGAGGGAGTGAGAGAGGGAGAGAGGAAAGGGGAGTGGGAGAGAGAGCTGAATAGATGAAAGAGGTGGGTGGAGGACGAAGACGAGGGTGGCTGAGGTGAAGCAAATGAAGTTTGTCCTAAAGGAGGAGTGGAGGAGGTGACCTATGGAAGAAACTGATGCTAATTGGTGCAAGGCAAGATCTTCAGCTACTGCTGATTCTGACAGACTTTTTACATGCCTCATTTAGGCTTGTGTGTGGACATATCTCTCCTCTTTATCTCTTTATATGCCTCTCCATCCATTTCAGTATCTTTTGCTTTTATATTTACTTCCTTTTTCTCCCTCCCTTCCTGTCTCTATTGATGGAACATCCATGTCATATGGCCTCTTTTAGCGCTCAATCAGAACACGTGCTATTAGAGCTGTAGCACTCTTTAAAAATTCAGTGTGTGGGTCTGAGAGAGGAGAGGGAGAAACACAGAGGGAGAGGAAGAGAGGGGGATGAAGCAAGAGGAGAGTGAGAGGATGGGTGTGGGGGAGGTAGAGAAGCCTGGAGAAGTGTAAGCTGGTAGGCGTTCTAAAGCTGCAGAAGATTGTACGGCTGACTGATCCTTGGCTGGGATGAGGATTAGTCTAGAAGAACAGCTGACTGGTCCTTGGCTGGGATGTGAATAAGTCTAGAAGAACAGCTGACTGTTCCTTGGCTGGAATATGAATCAGTGTAGAAGAACAGCTGACGAATCCTTGGCTGGGATGAGGATCAGTCTAGAAGAACAGCTGACTGATCCTTGGCTGGGATGAGGATCAGTGTAGAAGAACAGCTGACTGATCCTTGGCTGAACAGCTGACTGATCCTTGGCTGGAATGAGGATCAGTGTGGAAGAACAGCTGACTGATCCTTGGCTGAACAGCTGACTGATCCTTGGCTGGGATGTGGATCAGTGTAGAAGAACAGCTGACGGATCCTTGGCTGTAATGTGAATCAGTGTAGAAGAACAGCTGATTGATCCTTGGCTGGGATGTGGATCAGTGTAGAAGAACAGCTGACTGATCCTTGGCTGGGATGAGGATCAGTGTAGAAGAACAGCTGACGGATCCTTGGCTGGGATGTGAATCAGTGTAGAAGAACAGCCCTGTTTTAGAGTCAGCAGATTCTACAGGAATCAAGTCTGTGTGCATGTGGGTTTGTGTGTGTCTGTGTGTGTGTGTGTTTGTGTGTGTCTGTGTGCATGTGTGTTTGTGTGTGTCTGTGTGTGTGTGTGTGTGTGTCTGTGTGTGTGTGTGTGTGTGTGTCTGTGTGTCTGTGTGTGTGTGTGTGTGTGTCTGTGTGTGTGTGTGTGTCTGTGTGTGTGTGTGTGTGTGTGTGTGTGTGCCATTGTTAGCGGTTGCACTTAGCCATAGCAATCAACGGATTAAGCAGGAACATGTTTTCCAGTCCGTCTCCAGTGGTTCCGGTAAACTGGGCAGGAAATGAATGTATTGACAAAACGTCTACTTAGGATGCCTCCTGTCCTCTGGCTAAATGCTCCCTATTCACGTAAATATATAGTAGCTAATCGTCACACTTCACCTAGTAGCCTACCATTAGCTGAGAATATCAGGGCTTTTGGGTTGGGGAAGCTGGACCCTATTAGTATGTAATTGTGGGGCTAGCATGGCCCTGTATCATGGGCAACACAGCACTCTGATAATAATGCTTAACAGTCATTTTGTCAGCGTTTTGGGTGTAGACCCACGTTCAGGTTGCATATAAGAAAATGGCAGCCCATGTCAAAGCTACAGACCATTTGTGTGCTAGATCTGGGATCCATCTAATAGATGGGGGGCCCCAGGGGAGGTTTTGGATCCACTGCTGTAGTCCACAGCCGTCTGATCCTCAGCCCTCTTGTTCACTCCAAGATAGTTTACAACCCTCTAGTCCACTCCCATCTGGTCCACATCCCTCTTGTCCACATCCCTCTGGTCCACATCCCTCTTGTCCACATCCCTCTGGTCCACATCCTTCTGGTCCACATCCCTCTTGTCCACATCCCTCTGGTCCACATCCCTCTTGTCCACATCCCTCTGGTCCACATCCCTCTGGTCCACATCCTTCTGGTCCACATCCTTCTGGTCCACATCCCTCTGGTCCACATCCTTCTGGTCCACATCCCTCTTGTCCACATCCCTCTGGTCCACATCCTTCTGGTCTACATCCTTCTGGTCCACATCCCTCTGGTCCCATGCTATATTTAACCCCACATTATCTGTATATCTATACTGTAATCTTGCCTGGCTGCATAGTTATGTATTGGAGAGTCATACGCTGCACTCCTATCCTCTTTCTTCTTTTCTCCTCTTTTCTCCTCGTTTCTTCTCTTTTCTCCTTGCACAGTGCTAATTGTCTAATCTGCCCCTGCCTTGGGTGAAGTGGTGACTAATATTGTGACAGTTATGGTTGTTGCTGTTTACGTCCATTTGTTTTATTTGGAAGAATTCAACCACAATTTGAATTGTGGATTGTGGTGTTCACGAGTAGTTATTAGTGGCAGGTAGAAGCACAGTGTGTTTACTAGTTCAAACCGTGTTGTCACTTTGCGGCACCATTAAAAGGAGTCAGTGCAATTCTTACTCAGTTTGTTGGTGGCATTGCTTAACGACACCATAATTTAGTAATTGTAGTGTAGCTGATGAGATCCTAGGAATGGTTAATCTGTGACCATAAATATTTTAGAAGAGTATAGAGTGTTTGGAGTGTTAAGGTCCTGGAATGACAGATTTAATCGTTAGAAACTCCTAGATGTCCCCACAGTAAAACAGCAGTTTGGCTGACTGGTACTTGTCTCTGGGGGCTCAGTTGGATAAACTTGGGTTCCCGAGACCTTGTCTTTGGGGGATGAGTTCAGCGTGGTCTCTGAGTGGGGCTCATGATCTCTGAGTGTTGAGTTCATTTAGGCTGTCTGGTGTTTCAGTTTAATCTCTGAGGTTTGAATTTACATAGGCTAACAGGTTCTAAGGTCTCTGAGGATGAGTTCAGTTTGGTTAACAGGTCCTAAGGTCTCTCAGGATGAGTTCAGTTTGGCTAACAGGTCCTAAGGTCTCTCAGGATGAGTTCAGTTTGGCTAACAGGTGCTAAAGTTTCTGGGGATTGAGTTCAGATGGGTTAACTGGTGATAATGTCTCTAAGGATTAGTTTAGCTGGCCAAATAATTAACTACTTGTAGATGATTGTACCATATTCTACTTATTCTGTGTTAATATTCTATTTGTCATGTGCAAATACTGTAGATGTTATTTTTTTTAACCCAGGGGAGCTTCCTGTCATGTTGTAACGGTCCCAGCCAAACAAGATTGTTTGGTTTTTGGTTTTGCCTTGTTTGTCATTAGTATCTGTCATTAGTTGCCTTGTGTGTCTGCTCTTGTTGTATGCGTTTAGTCATTACCTCTGTGTGAGGATTGCTCTACAACACTGTTGCTTGTAATTCCTACATTCCTGTGAGTAAAGATCCTGTATTTGAACTCCCATCCTGCCTGCGTCGTTTTCCATCACTATACAACAGGTGACACATGTACATTATTATTCTTGATCAGGGAAGACCTCTACAAGATCTGGAACACTCTCCAGGAGGTACAGTAGGCATGGATGTGTCGGCCTCAGTCTTCTTTAGGTTGCAGTTTGCTGAGAAGTACATAAAACACCCTGCAGTGTTCTGGAAAAAGGTTTGGTGGACAGATGAAGCAACAATTAATACGTACCTGAGAGGAATGTGTATATAAAAAAAAAAGTAACTGGCCAAGTTTCTTGATGAGAAATGCTTTACTTTCCCAAGAATAACAGACAAATGTATAATTTAAGATACATGTTTAAACAGAGCAACTTCATTTCATTAACAAATACGTACAAAATTTAAAAAGTTAGTAAGAAAGAATACCACTATAAATATACCATGTTTGTAACACATTTTGTAACGCGGGTCTTTGTTATCTGTCCGTGAATGTTCAGGAGACAGCTTTCCCATGTCCGAGTGAGCAAGAATTGAAAATGTGAAAATATGTTGTGGTGCTTGATACTGTCAAGGTGCTTGATACTCTCAAGGTGCTTGATACTCTCAAGGTGCTTGATACTGTCAAGGTGCTTGATACTCTCAAGGTGCTTGATACTGTCAAGGTGCTTGATACTCTCAAGGTGCTTGATACTGTCAAGGTGCTTGATACTCTCAAGGTGCTTGATACTCTCAAGGTGCTTGATACTGTCAAGGTGCTTGATACTCTCAAGGTGCTTGATACTCTCAAGGTGCTTGATACTGTCAAGGTGCTTGATACTGTCAAGGTGCTTGAGACTCTCAAGGTGCTTGATACTCTCAAGGTGCTTGATACTGTCAAGGTGCTTGAAAATGTCAAGGTGCTTGATACTCTCAAGGTGCTTGATAATGTCAAGGTGCTTGATACTCTCCCATGCAGGTGTAACTGTCAAACAGCCATTTTAGGTCAGGCAGCATCAGGGACTTTCCAACAATGTGATGAGCTCAAACACATCATAACTGGATTTTCTGTTGCTTGCTTTGGACGTGGATTAAAAGAGTGAGTAGAGGGGGGAGAGAGAATGAGAGAGTGACGGAGAGAGATGGACAAGGAGAGAGAGAGGGAGAATGAGAGAGAGGGATTTACTGTAAGTTCATTATCCTCCCTGGATTCTACTGTATTTGCTTTACCACTTTATTGCTCTGGCAATATCTGCAAATTGAATGTCACGGCAAAAAAGTAATCTGAATGTGAATTTGACGGAGAGGCAACGGTGTGCTGGAGGGTTAATCCACAGACATCTAGAACCAGGGATTGGTGAGTCTGTGTGTCAGGGTTAATCCACAGACATCTAGAACCAGGGAGAGGTGAGTCGGTGAGTCAGGGTTAATCTACAGACATCTAGAACCAGGGAGAGGTGAGTCGGTGAGTCAGGGTTAATCCACAGACATCTAGAACCAGGGAGTGGTGAGTCAATGAGTCAGGGTTAATCCACAGACATCTAGAACCAGGGAGTGGTGAGTCAATGAGTCAGGGTTAATCCACAGACATCTAGAACCAGGGAGTGGTGAGTCAATGAGTCAGGGTTAATCCACAGACATCTAGAACCAGGGAGTGGTGAGTCAATGAGCCAGGGTTAATCCACAGACATCTAGAACCAGGGAGTGGTGAGTCAATGAGCCAGGGTTAATCCACAGACATCTAGAACCAGGGAGTGGTGAGTCAGGGCATCGGGCCTCTTCCTCTCTGGTAGTTTATCGATTGCATCCCAATGGAACTCTGTATTCGCTAGGTGGTACACTAGTCGGTCTGTTGTAGTCCACTGGGCAAGGCACAAGGGTGCAATTTGGGACTTCCATCCATCCATCCATCTTCTCCCGCTTATCCGGGGCCGGGTCGCGGGGGCAGCAGTCTAAGCAGGGATGCCCAGACTTCCCTCTCCCCAGACACTTCCTCCAGCTCTTCCGGGGGGACACCGAGGCGTTCCCAGGCCAGCTGGGAGACATAGTCCCTCCAGCGTGTCCTAGGTCTTCCCCGGGGTCTCCTCCCGTTGGGACGGGACCGGAACACCTTCCCAGGAAGGCGTTCCGGAGGCATCCGAAAAAGATGCCCAAGCCACCTCAGCTGACCCCTCTCGATGTGGAGGAGCAGTGGCTCTACTCTGAGCTCCTCCCGGGTGACCGAGCTTCTCACCCTATCTCTAAGGGATCGCCCAGCCACCCTGCGGAGAAAACTCATTTCGGCCGCCTGTATCCGGGATCTTGTCCTTTCGGTCATGACCCAAAGCTCATGACCATAGGTGAGAGTAGGAACGTAGATTGACTGGTAAATCGAGAGCTTCGCCTTGCGGCTCAGCTCTTTCTTCACCACGACAGACCGATACATCGACTGCATTACTGCAGAAGCTGCACCGATCCGTCTGTCAATCTCCCGTTCCATCCTTCCCTCACTCGTGAACAAGACCCCTAGATACTTAAACTCCTCCACTTGAGGCAGGCACTCTCCACCAACCTGAAGTGGGCAAGCCACCCTTTTCCGACTGAGGACCATGGCCTCGGATTTGGAGGTACTGATTTTCATCCCCACCGCTTCACACTCGGCTGCAAACCGTCCCAGTGCATGCTGAAGGTCCTGGTTAGAAGGGGCCAACACGACAACATCATCTGCAAAGAGCAGAGACGAAATCGTGTGGTCCCCAAACCTGACACCCTCCGGCCCTTGGCTGCGCCTAGAAATTCTGTCCATAAAAATTACAAACAGAACCGGTGACAAAGGGCAGCCCTGCCGGAGTCCAACATGCACTGGGAACAAGTCTGACTTACTGCCGGCAATGCGGACCAAGCTCCTGCTTCGGTTGTATAGGGACCTGACAGCCCTTAGCAAAGGACCCAGGACCCCATATTCCCCAAGCACCCTCCACAAGATGCCGCGAGGGACACAGTCGAATGCCTTCTCCAAATCCACAAAACACATGTGGATTGGTTGGGCAAACTCCCATGAACCCTCCAACACCCCGTAGAGGGTATAGAGCTGGTCCAGTGTTCCACGGCCCGGACGAAAACCACACTGTTCCTCCTGAATCCGAGGTTCTACTATCGGCCGTATTCTCCTCTCCAGAACCCTGGCATAGACTTTCCCGGGCAGGCTGAGAAGTGTGATCCCCCTGTAGTTGGAACACACCCTCCGGTCCCCCTTCTTAAAAAGAGGGACCACCACCCCGGTCTGCCATCCCAGAGGCACTGTCCCCGACCGCCACGCGATGTTGCACAGGCGTGTCAACCAAGACAGCCCCACAACATCCAGAGACTTGAGGTACTCAGGGCGGATCTCATCCACCCCCGGTGCCTTGCCACCGAGGAGTTTCTTGACCACCTCTGTGACTTCAGCCCGGGTGATGGACGAGTTCACCTCTGAGCCCTCATCCTCTGCTTCCTCAATGGAAGACATGTCAGCGGGATTGAGAAGATCCTCGAAGTACTCCTTCCACCGCCCGACGACATCCTCAGTTGAGGTCAACAGCTGCCCACCTCTACTGTAAACAGCGTTGGTAGGGCACTGTTTCCCTCTCCTGAGGCGCCGGATGGTTTGCCAGAATCTCTTCGAGGCCAGCCGAAAGTCCTTCTCCATGGCCTCACCGAACTCCTCCCAGGCCCGAGTTTTTGCCTCCACAACCACCCGGGCTGCAGCCCGCTTGGCCTGTCGGTACCCGTCAGCTGCCTCAGGAGTCCCACAAGCCAACCAGGCCGGATAGGACTCCTTCTTCAGCTTGACGGCATCCCTTACTACCGGTGTCCACCACCGGGTTCGGGGATTGCCGCCTCGACAGGCACCGGAGACCTTACGGCCACAGCTCCGAGCGGCCGCTTCGACAATGGCGGTGGAGAACATGGTCCACTCGGACTCAATATCTCCAACCTCCCTCGGGATCCAGTCGAAGCTCTGCCGGAGGTGGGAGTTAAAGATCTCTCTGACAGGAGACTCGGCCAGACGTTCCCAGCAGACCCTTACAGTACGCTTGGGCCTGCCGAGTCTGTCCAGCTTCCTCCCCCGCCATCGGATCCAACTCACCACCAGGTGGTGATCAGTTGACAGCTCCGCCCCTCTCTTCACCCGAGTGTCCAAGACATACGGCCGCAGGTCAGATGAGACGACAACGAAGTCGATCATCGACCTGCGGCCTAGGGTGTCCTGGTGCCACGTGCACTGATGGACACCCTTATGTTTGAACATGGTGTTCATTATGGACAAACTGTGACTAGCACAGAAGTCCAATAACTGAACACCACTCGGGTTCAGATCAGGGGGGCCGTTCCTCCCAATCACGCCCCTCCAGGTGTCACTGTCGTTGCCCACGTGGGCGTTGAAGTCCCCCAGTAGAACAATAGAGTCCCCAGTCGGAGCACTTTCCTGCACCCCTCCCAGAGACTCCAAGAAGGTCGGGTACTCTGCACTGCCGTTAGGCCCGTAGGCACAAACAACAGTGAGAGACCTATCCCCGACCCGTAGGCGCAGGGAAACGACCCTCTCGTTCACCGGGGTAAACTCCAACACATGGCGGCAGAGCTGGGGAGCTATGAGCAAACCCACACCAGCCCGCCGCCTCTCACCATGGGCAACTCCAGAGTGGTGAAGAGTCCATCCTCTCTCAAGGAGTGTGGTTCCAGAGCCCAAGCCGTGCGTAGAGGTGATCCCGACTACCTCTAATCGGAACCTCTCAACCTCACGCACCAACTCAGGCTCCTTCCCCGCCAGCGAGGTGACATTCCACGTCCCTAGAGCCAGTTTCCGTGTCCAGAGATCGGGTTGTCTAGGCCCCTGCCTTCGACTGCCGCCCGATCCTCTTTGCACCGGCCCCTTATGGTCCCTCCTGTGGGTGGTGAGCCCACGGGAGGGCGGCCCCACGTCACCCGTTCGGGCTGAGCCCGGCCGGGCCCCATGGGGGAAGGCCCGGCCACCAGGCGAGCGCAATTTGGGACTTATATCCATTAAATCGTTGAGCTGAAAGGATCTGTTTAGGAGACAGGCTCCTTTGTCAGGGGCAGAATAGGGAGCCTCAACACGGAGGATTAGGAAACACCCTAACATCATTAATAAACCTCGGTAGGCTGCCCTAGAACTAATACCATTAATTCAGACTTTACATTCAACAATTGTTGTCTTTTTTCCACTTTTTTAATCAAAGGACTGAGCTTTATAACTTTGCTATTGTCTGATGTAGCGGTGTTAGAGAGGGACTCTTAAAGGCCTGAAATTTAAATCAGCATTTGACAGTCACACATGGAGGCAATACAGATGAAATTGAAACATTAATGATTTATTACCGTGTAGCAATAAGAGCTCCACTTTCTGATATCATGCCTGGGGTGGGGTTTCATACATCCCCATCTCTGATGTCATCCCTGTGGTGGGGTTTCATACATCCCCATCTCTGATGTCATCCCTGTGGTGGGGTTTCATACATCCCCATCTGTGATGTCATCCCTGTGGTGGGGTTTCATACATCCACATCTCTGATGTCATCCCTGGGGTGGGGCTTCATACATCCTCATCTCTGATGTCATCTCTGGTGGGGGGTTTCATGCATCCCCATCTCTTATGTCATCCCTGAGGTGGGTTATATACATTCACATCTCATCACTAACCTAGGAAGCACGGGGTGTTTTTGTAGCCCAGAAGAGATACAGTGGAGATGGGGAAAGTACACAATGATGACAGAGAAAGTGAGTGTTCTCCACACAGTCATAACACAGTCTGACCTACATCAGGTTTAAAATCTCATACTCTTAAACATAAGCCATCCTAACAGAGGAGGTCATAATTTGCCATTCCTGTGTAACAAGATGTTGTCCGACATCTAAGAGGTCTTCGACAGACTGACAAACCAACAGACAATCTTCCTGTACAGCCAGACTGACTGACTGATATTTAGCAGTGTGGTATGAAGCCAGGGAAGAGAGTCCTTCGGACAAACAGACACATTGAGGTTGGGAGAGAGCTGTTTATCTAGGAGCTTTTTGGGGTCCGTCCTTGTCAAAAGGAAATAAAACACATCATCAGTTCATCCAGGGACAGCCCAAGATCATTGTGATCCTAGCCAACAAACACAACACACACAGGCAGCATTATCACACACACAGAATTCAAACACACAACCCTGTTTCCAAAGAAGTCGGGACGCTGCGTAAAATGCAAATAAAAACAGAATGCAAGGATGTGCAAATCATTTATCCCTATATTTAATAGAAAATTGCACAGAGACAGCATATCAAATGTTGAACCTGAGAAATGTTATTGTTTTTGGAAAAATGCATGCCCATTTCGAAATTGATGCCAGAAACATGTTTAAAAAAAAGTTGGGACAGGGGCTTGTTTACCACTGTGTTGCATCACCTCTTCTTTTAATAATACTCTGTAAGTGTTTGGGTACTGAGGAGACCAATTGCTGTAGTTTTGGAAAGTGAAATGTATTCCATTTCTTGCTTGATACAGGATTTATGTTCAGGGTCTCCTTTGTTATATTTTTAGTTTCATAATGCGCCAAATGTTTTCAATGGGTGACAGGTCTGGACTGCAGGCAGGCCAGTTTAGCACACAAACTATTTTACTACGGAGCCATGCTGTTGTAAAAAGCGCAGAATGTGGTTTGGCATTGTCTTGCTGAAATTAGCAAGGCCTTTCCTGAAAAGGATGCTGTCTGGATGGCAGTGTACAGTATGTTTCTCTAAAACGTGTGTTTATATTGTTCAGCATTAATGGTGCCTTCACAGATGTGCAAGTCACCCATGCCATGTGCACTAATGCACCCCCATACCATCACGGATGCTGGCTTTTGAATTGTGCCCTGTTAACAAGCCGGATGGTCCCTCTTCTCTTGAGTCCAGAGGACACAGCGTCCACGATTACAGAATGTTTTTAAAAAAAAGCAATGTCAGACCACTGAACAGTTTTCCACATTGGACAGTTTTCTTCAGTCCGTCTTTAATAGACTGAGAAGGCAGTGGTGGTTCTGGATCTTGTTTATATATGGACTCTTCTTGGCATGGTAGGGTTTTAATTTGCATTTGCTATTTTGCTGGAGCAGTCTTTCACAGAGTGGAGAATCCCTCCTCATCCTCACTTCTGACAGATCCATCTTCTCTGGAATGATCTTTTAATACCCAATCATGTTACTGACCTGTTGCCAATTGACCTAATTAGTTGTGTGGTTTAGGTTTTTAGCATTATACAACTTTTCAAGTTTTAGTTGCCTGTCTCAACTTTTCTGAAACATGTTGCTGGCATCATATTCAAAGTGGGCATATATTTTTCAACAAACAATAAAACGTCTCAGTTTAAACATGTGATATGTTGTCTATATACACTCACCTAAAGGATTATTAGGAACACCTGTTCAACTTCTCATTATTGCAATTATCAACCAATCACATGGCAGTTGCTTCAATGCATTTAGGGGTGTGGTCCTGGTCAAGAAAATCTCCTGAACTCCAAACTGAATGTCAGAATGGGAAAGAAAGGTGATTTAAGCAATTTTGAGCGTGGCATGGTTGTTGGTGCAAGACGGGCCAGTCTGAATTTTTCACAATCTGCTCAGTTACTGGGATTTTCACGCACAACCATTTCTAGGGTTTACAAAGAATGGTGTGAAAAGGGAAAAACATCCAGTATGCGGCAGTCCTGTGGGCGAAAATGCCTTGTTGATGCTAGAGGTCAGAGGAGAATGGACCGACTGATTCAAGCTGATAGAAGAGCAACTTTGACTGAAATAACCACTCGGTACAACTGAGGTATGCAGCAAAGTATTTGTGAAGCCACAACACGCACAACCTTGAGGCAGATGGGCTACAACAGCAGAAGACCCCACCGGGTACCACTCATCTCCACTACAAATAGGAAATAGAGGCTACAATTTGCACAAGCTCACCAAAATTGGACAGTTGAAGACTGGAAGAATGTTGCCTGGTCTGATGAGTCTCGATTTCTGTTTAGACATTCAGATGGTAGAGTCAGAATTTGGCGTAAACAGAATGAGAACATGGATCCATCATGCCTTGTTAGGCTGGTGAAGGCTGGTGGTGGTGGTGTAATGGTGTGGGGGATGTTTTCTTGGCACACTTTAGGCCCCTCAGTGCCAATTGGGCATCGTTTAAATGCCACGGTCTACCTGAGCATTGTTTCTGACCATGTTCATCCCTTTATGACCACCATGTACCCATCCTCTGATGGCTACTTACAGCAGGATAATGCACCATGTCACAAAGCTCAAATCATTTCAAATTGGTTTCTTGAACATGACAATGAGTTCACTGTACTGAAATGGCCCCCACAGTCACCAGATCTCAACCCAATAGAGCATCTTTGGGATGTGGTGGAACGGGAGCTTCGTGCCCTGAATGTGCATCCCACAAATCTCCATCAACTGCAAGATGCTATCCTATCAATATGGGCCAACATTTCTAAAGAATGCTTTCAGCACCTTGTTGAATCAATGCCACGTAGAATTAAGGCAGTTCTGAAGGCGAAAGTGGGTCAAACACAGTATTAGTATGGTGTTCCTAATAATCCTTTAGGTGAGTGTATATGTTGTCTGATATATGCTATTTTCTATTGAATATAGAACATAGAACAGGGGGTGTCAATCTGCAGTTAGGGGCTGACGGCCCCTGAAACACACACCAATTAGCTAATGCACAGTCTAAAACATCGCTATCCCTCTTTCATTACAGGATGAATGGCGGTGATGTGTCCATGCTTTCTGCCATTAATAAGGTTAATGGTTATTGGCTGAGAGAGACCACGCAGTCACACCGGGCTTGATCGATGGACGGTACGCATCCTAACTGGAGCACCGTTTCCTGCGTCCTGTGGCGGTTTTGTCCCGGGCCCATTGAGGGAATGTACACCATAGGGAACCAGGGTTTTTCTCTGTCCTGTGGACACGGTAGCTCAACAGTATTTTGATGAAGGGCATTCAGCGTTATTTCAGCCCTCTAGTGTCTGCAAGGGGAATAGCAGAATCAATGTATTTACAACCCTTTCCAGCTTGGCAATCTTGCTAATATTATAGGCATGGTTTGGCATTCCCGTTTTATAGCCCATCCTGTCCTTGGTATATAACTGTTTTTTTATGTGTCAAATGCTTGTGGCACGATAGAGATCAGTAGCATTTGTAATGTGGAAATTGAGCCTTTAACAACATGGTTGAAGGACAATTTGTGTGTTCCTATCCACAAACAAAAAGCTATATTTAATTACACATAAAATAAAAAAATGATGATAGGACTTGAGCAGTGAGTTAAACTTACTATTACTGGTTATTTTTCCTATTGGTTTTGTTCCACCCCTGATGGCTAACCTCTGGATAGGTGGTAAACTGGTGATGGATGGTAGATCAGTTGTTTCTTAATACCATAGAGGAACTTGTAAAATACACTCATATAAAACAACGATTCCCATCTGGACGCTTTGTACTGTTGCAGACGTTACTCCTCAGAGAGTTACCGGTTGTACCTGGCTGGTTTTGGTGCACTGCAGCCCTGGGCTGCATGGAGAGGAGGAGTGAGAGAGAGAGGAGGAGTGAGAGGAGGAGAGAGAGAGAGAGAGAGGAGGAGTGAGAGAGAGAGAGAGGGGGAGAGAAAGTAAGCGACTGTATTGATATTGACAGACATACTCTGATTCCCATCGATGGGTTTTCATCATCTTCAAGTCAAATCAAACAGGCTTTATTGGCATGGGAAACATGTTGACATTGCTAAAGCAAATCAAATAAAACATAAATAAAAAGTTCAGCAGTTGTAACATAAAAAAGTTAAATATTCCGCACACAAATGTTTCAAAAGGAGAAAGGACATTTCAAATGTTGTATTATTGTCCACTGTAACAATATGCATACATTTAATATCTGAAAGATGTAAATAAACAGATATGTATCGGTTCACTTTACAGTTTTGTTTGTGTTCCACTAGTTGCCCTTTTCTCATGGCAGGGGGTTACGATTCTTGTTGCTTTGCCCTAACAGAAGTTTGGTTTGCTTTCAAGTTCTTTGTGTGCTTGTCTGATCTGAGGGAAATATTAGATGTGTCTTATCTGATCCTAGGTTTTGGCACAAGGATCAAAAGTGCAGCTTTTGGTTTAGTCTGTCCCTCTGTCTCTCACTTCTCTCTGTCTGTCTATCTCCCTCTACGCCCTGTCTCTGTCAGCATGTTGACGTTCAATTCCATGCGCCTGGTGTTAACAGCTAGCTAACCAGTTTCTAGGCTGCCTATGTTACAAGAGCAGAGCAGAGCATGGAAAAATACAAAAACAATACTTAGAAGGAAAACATACATTTCTAGCAGTAGAGACATCTTGGTTGCAGCATCTTACATTGAGTGAGATGCATTTCCCAGGTCTGTGACACAAGCTACTGACATTCCACCTGTTTTCAGACACTCACATGGGTCACTTGTCTTGCCAAACTTGTTGGACCAAATTAACCAGTCACCTCAGGATGTTGCCAGTGTCTAATCATAGCCAATTATTCTTACGAGCTGGCTCATATTTACATTAGAATGTGCCCCAGATGCTAGCGGCATGTTCTAACGTTAGCTAGCCATCTTTAAGACAAAAAAGCATTTTTTCACTCAACTGTTGAGATTACAAAAATTCTGTGGCCAGTTGGCAACAATGTTTTTGGGATACGTTAGATTTGTACTTTACATTTGAGGTCATAGAATTTGTACGGCATGTGCATTGTTTTGGTCAGGCTGTACGGAGTTGATACTTTACATCACTGCACATCTTCACTGAGTGTCCTTTTTTTAAGGATTCCTTAAACTGAGTGTCTACCACATAAGCCACGCGAAGTAAGGGCGCCTGATTGTCCGGAGCAGGAAGAACCTTCCTGGTTGACACATTATTTCCACCCTGAAGTGAGTGCAGAATGTGTTGAGCTCGTCTGTGAGGCAGGCCTTGGGTGGCAGCTGGATGTGTCCCTGGGATCCACGGTAACGTGTAATTCACATGCGTCACAAGCCAGGAGGCAAACGCTGGTTTCAGTCAGAGCCTGTTCATCCCTTTTCGGGTCTCATGAGGGATTTTGGAAGCTCGTACCTGCTACCTTTGTAAGCGGCGCACGGCACTGGGTTGTTGGGGCGTAATCTGCTGACACACACATGAATACTTCAGTGCAATCTTTAAGACGGATTCTACTGCTGCTGTGGCTCCTATCAAGGTCTCCTGCTAACCTTGGAGAGAAAAAGCACTGCCAGGCCCTGTCTGGGGTAAGTAAGGAGGGAGAAACATTTTGGAGAGAGAGGGGGGGGAGGAAAGGAGAGGTGGAGAAAAAGTGAATGTGGTGCCTCACTAGACATGTCAGTTTACCGACCCCCAGCGCAACTCTCTCTGGATGGGGCATGTTGAGGGGATAGGGTGTAAATCTGCTCAGCGGATGTGAGGTGAGTCAGATGTAACGATTTCTGAGTTGTTATTCTTTGTGTGTGTGTGTTTGTGTGTGTGCGCGCGTCTGTGTGCGCGTCTGTGTGCATCCACAGAATAAGCACCTGCAGAGGTGTCCTCAGGTGTGTGTCTAAGAGAAGGACAATACTGACCGTGTGTGTGTGTGTCCTTGAAACATCCCGTCCTCCATCCATCCATTTATCTCCCAGGGACTCTTCACTCAGAGCACGGGGGTGGGGGGGGGTGTCAGTGCACCGTGAGACGATGAAATTCTCCTTCTGATCTCACACACACACACACACACCCACCCCCGCTGAGCCGTGACATGGTACAGACAGTGTGTAGGGCAGCAGGGAGAGAGCTCTGGTAACATTGCTTGGCTCACTGGGCTTTTCAACCCTCGGCACTGACTACTACCACGCTGCTCCGGCACTGACTACTACCACGCTGCTTTGGCACTGACTACTACCACGCTGCTACGGCACTGACTACTACCACGCTGCTTTGGCACTGACTACTACCACGCAGCTCCGGCACTGACTACTACCACGCTGCTTTGGCACTGACTACTACCACGCTGCTCCGGCACTGACTACTACCACGCTGCTTTGGCACTGACTACTACCACGCTGCTCCGGCACTGACTACTACCACGCTGCTTTGGCACTGACTACTACCACGCAGCTCCGGCACTGACTACTACCACGCTGCTCTGGGACTGACTACTACCACGCTGCTCCGGCACTGACTACTACCACGCTGCTCCGGCACTGACTACTACCACGCTGCTCCGGCTCTGACTACTACCACGCTTCTCCGGCTCTGACTACTACCACACTGCTCCGGCTCTGACTACTACCACTCTTCTCCGGCACTGACTACCACCATGCTTCTCCGGCACTGACTACTACCACGCTGCTCCGGCTCTGACTACTACCACTCTTCTCCGGCACTGACTACTACCACGCTGCTCCGGCTCTGACTACTACCACTCTTCTCCGGCACTGACTACCACCACGCTTCTCCGGCACTGACTACTACCACGCTGCTCCGGCTCTGACTACTACCACTCTTCTCCGGCACTGAAATCATTCGGGGGTTGGAGATAGCTGCGTTGCTAGTTGCGGCCACCACGTAAGTCATTGCTATGTTATATTATCACTGTCACTTCCTGTATTGTATTGACACCGCGGGAGAGTTCAGCCCATCTGTGTGTTTCAGTTAGTGCCATTATTTGTGGTCAGTAGGAGCTCCTGTGTGGAGGGTGGGCAGGGATCAGGAAGGGGGGGTGAGACAGGGAGCATGGAGCTGAATGGCTGAATGGTGCTGGTCGCACACTGACGAGTGGTGGGAACGCAGGGCTGGTTACACCGCCTGTTAGAAACGACTGGTTGACTGCTTACCGTAAAGGATGGTAGGCTGATTATGGAGCTGGATGGCTGGTTGGACCGACGCAGGGTTGGCGTGTGGGCAAACAGATATCCTGAGAGGAGTGTTTTGTACTAAGAAGTGTAGCGGACTGAATGGTCACTGCTCTCTGGTTTCATTCTTCTGGCTGCCGACTGCCTGACTGAGGGATCTCTGTCTGTCCATAGGCCGCTTGCTGGTCTGCATTGGGTTTCAGCTTGGTTTCAGCTGCTCCTCGCTCTGCTTGGGTCAGATAGGATGGCACTTTGCACTAAAAATACTTCCCCTGCAGGACCTTGTGTGGGATTGATCAAACGCAGTGAGATGCAGAGACACTGAGAGACACCGCGGTATCTGATTTTGTATTTGGATGCTCATTACAGGTCACATTACAAGTGTCTGTTGATGTGGGTTTTACATTATCGACTCCTCCTTACAATGGAAGATTTAGAGTGGGGTTGGCTGGACCGGCTGCCAGCTGGTTAGTTTGAGACTTTTTACCCTCCTCTCCACTTTCTCCTCGCAACCTCCTCGTCCCCTCCTCCCCTCCACCTCCTCCCCTTCTCTCCAGCTCCTTTTCCTCCCCTCCTCTCCACCTCCTCTTCCATTCTTTGCACTTCTTCCCCTCCTCCTCCTTGTCCCCTCCTCTCCACCACCTCATCCTCCTTTTCCTGCCCTCCTCCAGCTCCTCTACCTCACCTCTTCACCTCCTCACCGTTCCCTCATCTCCACCTCCTTGTTCTCCCCTTCTTTTGGGGATGAGGTGCTGATGAGGGGTGTGGATTGTAATCTTTCTGGGATGGATATCAGGAACTCCTCAACCAGAAACTCAAGACAATGAGGGAGGGAGAGTGCTTGATAGAGGGATGGAGAGAAGGAGCAGAGGAAGGGAGGCGCAGAGGGAGGGAGGCACAGAGGGAGTGGGGGGTATAGAGAGAAACAGAGAGAGAGGATGATGTAGAGATGGAGACAGTGCGGTAGCAGGTTGATACAGAATGGTGATAGAGACAGAGAGAATGACAGAGGAAGAGCAGGTTAATAATCCTTATTTTTGTAGTTAAAGCTGTCTTTGTTTTGCAATTTGATATAATGATACTATTATTGCAGAAGGACTCGAGAGCTTTGGCAAAGACGTTAATATTATAATGACATTTCACTGGGTCAAAGGTGATAAAGCATGAACATTTAGGAGCAAGTCACAATTTGTGGAAAATGACAGGGCGTTGTCTGGGGTTCATTAAACACATTATAGTGAGATCTTGGAGCAGATAGGCCTTCCCGTGGTGGAAGAGCAGCTCTTTCTTGTTGAGGTTGAGCTTGAGATGGTGGGCCGATATTCAAGAAATGTCTGCCACTGCATTCAGAAATATGTCGCCATTCGGATCTCAGAAGGGGGAAATTAGAGTTGAGGGTCATTTGCATAGCAATAAGAAGAGAGTATGTGAGGATATGACTGTCACAAATAATTTAATGTATAGAGAGAAGAAGGGCCAAGAACTAAGCCCTGGGGGCCACCAGTAACATGAGCTCAACAGGCAGGCAATCTGGCAACTTTTCTGTAACTGTCAGATGCTCTGACCAATAGGCTAGCTATAACACTAATGCAACACTAATACAACACCGCTACTATAGGATTACGACATAACTACAATATAACTACAATCTACAATATTATTGACATTACTACAACATTACTAGAATAATAATGATAAAAGCAATATTACTGAGCATTATGACATCACTGCAGCATTATGACATAATTACAATACCACTACAACATCACTACAGCATTGACATAACTACAATACCACTACAACGTCACTACTGCATTGACATAGCTACAATACCACAACAATATCATTACAGCATTGACATAGCTACAATACCACAACAATATCATTACAGCATTGACATAATTACAATACCACTACAACATCACTACAGCATTGACATAACTACAATACCACTACAACATCACAACTGCATTGACATAATTACAATACCACTACAACATCACTACAGCATTGACATAACTGCAATACCACTACAACATCACTACTGCATTGACATAACTACAATACCACTACAACATCACTACTGCATTGACATAATTTCAATACCACTACAACATCACTACAGCACTGACATAGCTACAATACCACTACAACATCGCTACAGCATTGACATAGCTACAATACCATTACAGCATCACTACAGGATTGACATAATTACAATACCACTACAACATCACTACATGATTGACATAATTACAATACCACTACAACATCACTACAGCACTGACATATCTACAATACCACTACAACATCATTACAGCATTGACATACCTACAATAGCACTACAACATTGCTACAGCATTGACATAGCTACAATACCACTACAACATTGCTACAGCATTGACATGGCTACAATACCATTACAACATCATTACAGCATTGACATACCTACAATACCACTACAACATCACTACAGCATTGACATAGCTACAATACCACTACAACATCAATACAGCATTATGACATCACTACAATACCACTACAACTTCACTAAAGCATTATGACATACTGAGAGCATTTTTTATACAGAGAAATTAACTGAGGCCAAGGTCTCTTTCACCACTGAGCTCTGTATTACAACACAAAAAGCACAAAATGGAATTATGAAATACATACATTAAGAAAAATAAACACAATTAAAATGTCACATTTGAAATGTCTTATAGCCACTAAAACATTTATTTGAAGGTCAATCTGAATGGCATTGTGGGGAATAGTATGGAAAAGCAGTTTTACCCAGTTCTGAATAACCTCCAGGACTCACCAGTCTTGAGAGCATGTTTGATAACTGCTCTTTTTCCAACAAACCTTCAAGGTCAGATAGTCAGAAACTTTCTGCAAGACAGCCTTATAGAAAAACCTCAGCCAATGTCTGGGTCTTTTAGAGGTCAGGTAGTCCCAGCCAACAATATGTTACACCTGTAATGAAAAGGAAAGCTTAATGTTGTTGTACAAAATCAAGGGCATGTCTATATAATACAGTGGATATAAAAAGTCTACACAACCCTGTTAAAAGGCCCGTTTTTTGAGACATGAGACATGAGAATGAGACAAAGATAAATCATGTCAAAACTTTTTCCACTTTTAAAGTGACCTATAATGTGTGCACAACTTCTTATAACTGGGGATGTGGCTGTGTTCAGAATTAACCAATCACATTCAAACTCATGTTAAATAGACATCATTACACACCTGCCATCATTTAAAGTGACTCTGATTAATCACAAATAAAGTTCAGCTGTTTTCTTATTTGTATCTCAGAGCAAAAGCAGAGAGCTTCCAAAGCATCAGTGGGATCTCATTGTTGAAAGATATCAGTCAGGAGAAGTGTACAAAAGAATTTCCAAAGCAGTAGATATACCATGGAACATAGTGAAAACAGTCATCATCAAGTGGAGAAAATATGGCACAACAGAGACATTACCAAGAACTGGGCATCCCTCCAAAATTGATGAAAATACGAGAAGACAATTGGTCAGGGAGGCTTCCAACAACCCTACAGCAACATTAAACGAAGTGCAGGAATTTTTGGCAAGTACTGGCTATGTGCTACATATGACAACAATTTCCCATATTCTTCATATGAATAGGCTATGGGGTAGGGTGTCAAGACGGAAGCCTTTTCATACAACGAAAAACATCCAAGCCCGGCTGAAGTTGACCCAAACAAACATCAAGTCCCCCAAAAGCATGTGGGGAAATGTGATATGGTCTGATGAAACCAAGGTTGAACTTTTTGGCCATAATTCCAAAAGGTATGTTTAGCGCAAAAACAACACTGCACATCACCCAAAGAACACCATAGCCACAATGAAGCATGGTGGTGGCAGCATCATGCTTTGGGGCTGTTTTTCTTCAGCTGGAACCGGGGCCTTAGTCAGGGTGGAGGGAATTATGAATAGTTCAATTGTGTCACAAATCCTTCAGGCGTCCGTTAGAAAGCTGAAGATGAAGTTCACTTTTCAGCATGACAATGACCAAAGCACACATCCAAATCCACAAAAGCAAAGAAGAGTGGGAAAATATTGCCATGTCAAGATGTGCCATGCTAATAGACTCCTACCCAAAAAGACTGAGTGCTGTAATCAAATCAAAAGGTGCTTCAACAACGAATTAGTTTAAGGGTGTGCACACTTATGAATTCAGGTCATTGTGAGTTTTTTTGTTAGTTTTTTTCTCAAAGATTTCAGTTTGTTTTTCATTTGAACTGTTCACGTTATAGGTCACATTAAAGGTGGAAAAAGTTCTGACATGATTTATCTTTTATCTTTTATCTTTATCATAATTTTACATCACAAGAACCTGGCATATTAACTGGGGTGTGTAGACTTTTTATATCCATTGTATATCTCTCTGCAGCAGCACAATTTCATTTCTATGACATTTGACATTATTTTTTTTAATGTAACTTTTATTTAACCAGCTAGGCCGATTGATAACAAATTCTCATTTGCTACGGCGACTTGGCCAAGAGAAAGCATAAAATGTGCTGAACAACATAGTTATGTTGCATACATAAAATATAAACATACAAAACACAATAAAGAGTCTACATACAGATCGAACAAAGAGTCAATATACAGTTTGTGCAAGGTGATGTCTATGTGGTATGACAGTGGTATGGCAATCTTTAGCTTCTTCGCCAAGCCTAGCCATTACTGCAATATTACTACTATACTATTACAACTTCACTAAAACATTGCTGCACATTATGATATTACCATAATATTAATACTTTAAAACTACTTTTTGGGCTAAGATGAACCGGCATCAGAGGCCCAGTACCACAGAACCAGAGACCAGGGGAGTCAATGGTTCAGTCATCCTGTGAATACAAAGTTGCAGCTAGTGGATGGGTTTATAAAGCTGTGTGTGTGTGTGTGTTAGGTTAGGCTAGGTTATTTTGGTTAAGGTAATGGGTAGGTTATTTTGGTTAAGGTTAGGCAAGGTTATTTTGGTTAAGGTTAGGCTAGGTTATTTTGGTTAAGGTAATGGGTAGGTTATTTTGGTTAAGGTTAGGGTAGGTTATTTTGGTTAAGGTTAGGCTAGGTTATTTTGGTTAAGGTTAGGCAAGGTTATTTTGGTTAAGGTAATGGGTAGGTTATTTTGGTTAAGGTTAGGGTAGGTTTTAGTGTTGATAGCAAAGTAAACGTGTGTCTTGTATGTTGTAGCTTTATCCTCTAGAACCGACAGAACATCCAAAACAGAAAGGACATTAAAAACCGACAGAACATCCTAGACAGAAAGAACATTTAGAACCGACAGAACATCCTGAATAGAAAGAAGACAAAACCAACTCCAAACCCTGTCAGTGTTTAATGTAGGTTGAAGAGGGAAGTGGTGTGTGTGTGTGTGTGCACAAGGAGGAGGAAGAGGAAGATGAGGAGGAGGAGGAAGATGAGGAGGAGGCAAACAGCATGGCGCAGCAAATGTTGTTGACACCTCCAGCAGAATGTGTCAAGCCAGTCACAGTGGCTTTATGATCTGTCCCGGCGTCTTGATTAAAAATGTCTTCTAAATGTCTTAGAATCACAGATGTCTTCTATCAGGTCTGACAAGTGAGGAGGCAGTTAAGTTCTGCATCCTTATTGACACATTAACAGTACATAGGACCCTGTCTGACACACACTTTCACAAAAGCCAACCCATCTGTGTCTTTCTTACTCCCTCTCTCCTCCTCTGTCTTTTCTTTTCTCTCCCCTCACATAATGCTCTTCCTCTCCTCTCTTCCTCTCCTTTCTCTCCCTCCACCTAACTCTCTTCCTTACTCTTCCTCTCCTTTCCCTCCCCCCAACTCTCCTCCTCTCCTTTCTCTTCCTCCTTTCGCTCTCCCTCTTTCCAGCATGGTTGGTCTGTGTGCAGTATTTAATTAGAACAATAGCTCCCCAGGGTTAGCAACATACTGATCTGGAATGAGGAGTGAGAAGGAGAGGGAGAGAAGAGTGAAAGACAGGGAGAGAGGAGTGAAAGAGAGAGAGAGAGGAGTGAAGGAGAGGGAGAGAAGGAGATAATGAAAAGGAGAGTGGCCACATGCTATCTTCCAATGACCTTGCGGTTTGTTCAAGGAAGCTATTATCTGTGTGTGTGTGTGTGTGTGTGTCAGTGTGTCTGTTTGTGTGACATAATATACACTACCGTTCAAAAGTTTTGGGATCATTTACAAATGTTCTTGTTTTCCATGAAAACATACATTAAATTCGTTTTAATAGGAAATATAGTTTTTTGTTATAACCCTGTTTAAAAAAAGTTTTCTCTCTAAATTTCAAGTGTTGGTGAATTACAGTGCACAACTCACAATGAAACAGTTATAGTATCTGTGCATTTTCTGTACCCTTCAGCATACTCTCATAATTTACAGTTACAATTTCACACAAAGGGCAAAATTCACGGGGGAGTTATGGAACACCTGATTGTGTATTGATTCATTAATACCTTTTTATAAATGTCTTTTCAATTCTTTTCACCAGTGCTCAATGGGTATTTAGTTGTGTTATTGTATGTTATGCTTTTGCGTGACTTGAGAGCAAAGTTTTAATTATATGCCAGATAATATGGTTTTGAGTATAATGTTGTATGATAAGTCTGGGTATTGTTCTTTATGGTTTGAGCTTAGAGGAGTGTTTTTATAGTTTTGTGAAAGTGTAGAACACGTTCTGGAAATGTTTGTTAGCAATTGTAAAGGACTGTAATGAGTAGTCAGATTCTTCCAGTAACTTTTATTGGTAAAAGAGTCTAGAGACAAATTGTGCTTTGTTTCTGGCCTCTTAAGGTGAGTTGCGACACAGGGTTTCTATTACTTTTATTTTAGTTACTTTTATTTTAGTTACATTTCCCAATAAAATCTGCGGCAAATGACAGTGACAGAAGCTGTATGTGCAACAGAAATCACAACAAATGCGCTCGCAGGCAGAGAACCACAAGCGGAGGGGGTTTGTGGTTGAAAAGGGAACCAAAGGGGACCAGAGCTGCATCGCACCATGGTGAATTGGTGCTGTGTCGTCACAGCAACAGTAGAACATCTTGACAAAGTGAAGGAGCCATTGGTTCTCACTGAAAAATGATTTGGACCTGATCTTTCTAGTCTAATCTTGCTGTTCTCCAGATTTGGGGAAAGGAGAGTGGAAGGTCCCAAGTCCCAGTGATATCTCGAGCTTCCTGTGCAAAACCTTATCTTAATTTGAGCCAATTTGCTACAGCTTGAAAATAATACTGCAGCAACAGAAAATTTGAATTATTATGTAGATTATGATGTTGGACCTTTTCAGTGGCTTTTTTCATTGAGGCCGAACCATGTCTGAAATGTTTACGTGGAAATACACACATTTTCTAAACTTGAATTTTCTAAACTTGAATAATCCCAATCATAATCCATAATGCTATGCTAACACTGAGAGAAAGCATCCCTCTCATAATCCATGATGTTAGGCTAACACTGAAAGAAGAAGGGACAAAATGCCTTTTATAGTCCATGATGCCCAGCTAACCTTGAGATAAAACATCCCTCTCATGATCCATGATGCTAGGCTAACACTAAGCGACAGCCTTTTAATAATCAAAGATGCTAACAATGAGATACAGCATCCGTTTCATAGTTTCATCCCTCTCATAATCCATGATTCTACGCTAAATCTAAGAGAAAGTAACCCTTTCATAGTCCATGGTGCTACGCTAACAATGAGTGACAGTACTCCAATTATAGGCCATGGTGCTAGATTAACAATGAGCGAAAGCATCCTTTTAATAATCTATGATGCTAAAATAACACGAAAAGAGAGCATTCCTTTCATAATCCATGACGCTAGGATAACACTTTTTGACAGCATCACAGTTGTTATCAATCAAATTCAAATTAATAAAATGTGTTTTATAAAGCCCTTTTTACATCAGCAATAGTCACAAATTGCAAACTAGGAAAATAACATTAGCAAGAACATTCTATGGTTCTGTTTGGTTCTGCGTGGTTCTGTTCATAGAGCATTGTGCTTGTAACGCCCAATCGTTTGACACCTGGGACCACCCAGAAAATAAAGATAAGGATGCATTATTGTAATTCACTTTGTATTAAAATGTCTGCTAAATGTTATATAATGTATTATAAACTGGATGCCTCGAATCCCAAATGTGACAGAATTCAGGAACGTGGACCTATCACAAAATGTTATTTTTTTTCACTTTATAGAGGTCCAGAATCAGAGCTTTGTAATGGTATATAAAACAATACAGTTTTAAAAATTAATGGGAAAGATACGCTGCTCTAAAAGTTGATTATCTGCTCTACTTAGTTCTGAGAAAAAAGGCTTGAAAGATTCACCCTTGCCAGAGAGCTGGTCTTTGTTTACACCCATTCAGCATAGTTCACACCCTTTAGGCCTGAACCCAGCTATTCAAGTTTTCAAAATGGGGACACGCTGGCCTTGTGCTAAACTGGTCTGGTTGGCCTCTAATAAACACATACTATATCAAACTAAACAAAATAATATTGACGTTTTTTTCACATGCACTTGTTACATTAGGTATAAACAGTACTGTGAAATGTAAAGTGGTTTAGCAGCAGGATTCATAATAAATAGTTGCAGCAATGTGCAGATAGTTTGAGTGCAGGTGGACATCCACTGAGCTCTTTAGCAGTCTTATTGTACTGATGAACTTGGTTGTCCACATCCCTCATCAGAATCAAATGAATGACCGGTCAATGAGGTAGCTAATTATCAAACTAAGTGACTAGCTCACTTTTGAAAGGAAAAGCTAGCTACCCAATGATCAAGCTAGGAAATGTTAGCTAGTTGGTAAGTTAACATCATTACCTAGCTAGCTAACGTTAACAGTAATGTCATTAGCTATAGCTAGATAACAAGCAATGCAAAGGACTTTGACAACTTTCTGAAAAGGAGTTATCTGTAGCTAGTTAGCAATCGTTAGAATTTCCTTTATACATGTACAGTAGGAATGTTTCGCGGCAGATTAAATATCGTCTGATTACATACAAAGTACTTTTGGTTTGTTTACTTTGTTTACTACGCTCTTTACTACGCTATTCCGACTCAGAGAGGGTCAGGGCATCATTGTTTCCGCTCAAATTTGTTGACCACGCCAGCTAAATTCAGGGCAGTGAAATGGCTGAGAAACTCTGGTCCATATTTGAAAATCTCAATGATACTGACCACGTCATTGCGTTAGGACAAAACTTAGTAAGTCAGCATGTCCAGCCCCTTCATTATCTCAACCAATCATGTCTAGCAAGAAAAGCCCTGTATTTTCCAGGTTAAAGAAGGGTTTGAGTTTTATATTTAGGGGTTCAAGCACGAAGTGCTGATTAGGGGTTCAAGCACGAAGTGCTGAAACCCTATTGTTATTGTACAGATTTTTATTATTATTCTTCTGCCGTAAAACGCATCGTGCAGCCCAAACCGTAAGAGCTGGAGCTTTGAAACTTTGGCATATGGTAGTACAAAAATCGAGGAGAGGTTATCAAAATATGAGCCAGATTGGCCCATAGGTGGCGCTATAGCGACCTAAAGCGCGAAAGTGGTCATAACTCCTAGACCGTATGTCGTAGACTCAAGTGTCTTATATCCCTGTAATCCTTGGCTCAAGACGAACAAAACGTATATCTCCGATTTCATTTCCGCCATGATAGATTTTCCGCCATTTTGAATTTTGTCAAAAACCTACTTTTGCGAACTAGTCCCTGGATTTTCGCCCGATCGGAACCAAACCAGTGTAGAAATGTTCTATGGAGTCTGAAAATCTATAATTATCAAAAAAAATAATACGAAAAACGTATAGACACCTGACCGTTTGTCCAAATTACTTGAAATTTGGTATGCAGTGTCTTTGCCCAAGGGGCCATGTATGCCTAAGAGGATATTGGCGTATCTCAAAAAACATGGCCGCCATTGGCCAATGAGATTTGAGCACCTATTAAACCAGGTTGACATACTCTGATCAGAACGAAACTTGGTGGGCATGTTTGGCACAAGGTCCTAGAGGTCTGTAAGAATTTTGAAAGAAATCGGCCACTAGTTGGCGCTAACGAGTTTTAAGGCTCTCTAATCACGTGTTGTTACAAATTTCGTCAAAAAATGCATATCACTTGATAGATCTCCTCATGCTGAAAAACTTTGCCTCAAGAACCACTACTGTCAATCAAACTGTTCATTTAATATTCGCGAATATGTTAAAAACCTACTTTCGCGAACTAGTACCTGGACTTTCGGCCTTTCGGAACCAATTCGGTCTACGATGATTCTCTGGACTCTCTAGATCAATAATTATCAAAAAAAATTGATTTTTTTCCATTTGCCTGGCTGTAACAGGATAATTTATTCAAGTGGCAGGACCAAATACACCCAAAAGCAAATAAATCCCATAGAAAAACCCCAAACTTCACAAAAATAGATGAGCATATGTGTCATAACATAGTGAAGAAGCATGCAGAGTTTTGTGGAGATCAGACAATAGGTGCAACTATAACTGTCAAAAAGCTTTGAAAAACGTACATTTCCAATGCTACAATGCCTGTATTGGCTGTGAATGGACTTTTCCATTTATTATTTCAGTGGTTAAATGCTTGCTAAATAAAACGTAATGTCTTTTGATGTTTGGGTGCTTAAAGGCCTTAACAGCTTGAACCCCGATAAATGCTGCTTGCAGCTTTAATTTTATTAATATTTACACTTCGCATACTAGTTTGTTATTAAAGTTCACATCTTCAAGAAGGCATTTCTGCAAAAAGGACAAAATCTCCCAGAACATGTTTTTCTTCTTACAAACATCTCTCCTGAAAAGCAGTGACATGCGTCATAAACTCCCGTTCCTGAATTCTGTCACATATGGTAATTGGCTGGTAGCTGTGGTACGTATGAAACCGTGTATGACAGATCAGAATCAGAAAGAGTTTTATTGCCAAGTAAGTTTCACAACAAATAAGGAACTTGTTCTGGCCATTGGTGCAACAACTTATGCAAAAGGAATATGGGAAATAAAAGCAAGTAAGAACAGTGAGAGCATTAAAACAGCAGACTGAGCATGAAAACAATTACTAAAGGTGCATGATTTTGTCCAGTTGAGGATTGTGTTTTTATTTGGGGAGCGGGCTATACTCAGTTTGGTTCCGGGGGCATGTTCATGTCCAATCATTGGTGCCTGCCTCCGCGTCCTGGAGGTGTGTAGATCGTGTAGAGATGACCCTCTCTGCAGAGCGGATGATGCAGCCTGCCCTTGTCTCAGATGGTGATGGAGGAGATCATGATGGACTCTATGAGTATAGAAATGCACCATCATAGTCTTTTTCCGGTTAAACAGTTTCAGCTGCTGCAGAAAGTACATCCTCTGCTGTGTTTTCTTTGTAAGAGAGATGATGTTCAGCTCCCACTTGAGGTCCTGGGCGATGGTGGTGCCCAGAAAGTGAAAGGACTCCACAGAGTTGACTGGGGAGCCACCCAGGGCAATTGGGGGAAGGGCAGCTGGGCTTCTCCTTGAGTCCACTATCATCTCCACTGTTTTTAGGGCATGGAGCTCCAAGTCGTCCTGACTACACCAAGACACCAGATGGGAAATCTCCCACCTGTGGACTCATCTCCATCAGAAATAAGTCAGATGAGGGTGGTGTCATGCGCAAACTTCAGGAGCTTGACAGAGTGGTGATTGGAGGTGCAGCTGTTGGTGTACAAGGAGAAGAGTAGGGTGGACTGGGGCAGCACAAGGCGCTCAAATGACTTCATAACCACAGAGGTCAGGGCAACTGACCTGTAGTCATTAATAGGGTTGGGTATCAAAAAACATTTCCATGTTGGAACAGGTTCCAAATTTCCAAGAACCATGGATTCGAAAAGACACGTGCATTTCGATTCTGCTTCGGTTCCTAACGTTTGAATTTCAGTTGCGCATTTTACAGTCCATAAAAGTTGCACTTAACCGTCAGCACCTGCTACACAGATGGCAAACCTAAAGTCATGTAATTTCACGAAGTACACCAACAAAGCAGCACGTGAGAACTGAGAAGCGACAGTTTTGTTTACATCCTGGACCATGGCTGACAACAGCGTATGCAAACAATTTTGCATACAGTGCAAAATGTAAGCCCTGCAGTAAAAAGAAATTTGTGCAAGGGAGGAACCACTTCCAATATGATTAAGCCTGTACTTCAACACAGCGTGAACACCATCCCAGATATAGCTTACAGTAGCAACGTCTCATGCGCAGCTACACAAAACACAGTAGTGCTGTCAATCTTCCTCTATGATAATATTGGAATTTCATTCCTTATTATTTAAAATTTTTGACTTATTGTCACTTAAACATTAATAGCAACCACAGCTAGCTAGCCAGTGTGGTGGGTACTGAGTGGTGGCAAGCTAACTTAGCTAGCTAGCTGACGTGAGCATACTATGCAAACGTACATGGACACCAAGCTAGCTAGTTTACTATAATATATATAATTATTATTATTATTACATTATATATAACCTACCAACTGGTCTGTGGGTACATTAATGTCATCTACCCAGCTTTCTTGTAATTTCTTTCTTTAAAACTAGAAAGTCTGCTTATCACAGTAACATAACTTAGCCAGACAACGTCATGTATCCCTCGGCTCCTTTCTCTCCGTTCTCTCTCCATCCTCTAACACAGATGAGCTGACATTCACCTACAAGTTCAGAGAGCACAACTACACCTCTGGTTTAACTGCATTGACCCCCTCTAGTGCAGAAAGCCCTTTCACTTTAGCCATGAGGGGAAGATGAGCATGGGGAAAGTGGAAGATTTGTGGTGAAGGGGTTATCCGTTTGCTGCGGTTGAGTCTCCTTCATTTAGGTTATATTTTTCTGTTATTTATTTAAATAATTTTGGTTTGTAATTGTTTTTGTTGATCATTCCTTATACAAAATAATATTTAAACCTTACAGAATCCTGTCATCGTTGACAGGTGACTGATTATAGCCTGAATGTGCAACGAATAAAAGTTAGGCAAATTTTCCTTTTTGAAATGTGTTGTATTTCTTCTCTCCCAAAAAAAACCCTTAGAATTGGAACCTGGATTTTTTAAGAACCGGAATCGATAAGCAGAATCGGAATCGGATTAGATCAAATTGAAATGATACCCA
Organism: Esox lucius; assembly: GCF_011004845.1. Classification (NCBI taxonomy): domain Eukaryota; kingdom Metazoa; phylum Chordata; class Actinopteri; order Esociformes; family Esocidae; genus Esox; species Esox lucius. Next base: position 37,554,653 of record NC_047570.1, on the reverse strand, counting down.
ACCCTAGTTATTAAGTCCTGTGATCCTTGACTTCTTGGGGACTGGGATGATGATTTAAGATTTGAAACATGCTGGGATGCTGCATGTCTCCAGTGAGGTGTTAAAAATCTCAGTAAACACAGCAGAAAGCTGATCTGCACAGTGCTTTAGGGTGGATGGGGAGACACCATCAGGCCCGGCTGCTTTACAGGGGTTCTGTCTCTTGAATAGACTGATACAACCACCTCCAGGATTGAAAGTTCCATTGTAGTTGCAGAGGTGGGGATGATTGGGGTGGGTGAATGTGTGTGGACCCTGGTAGTGGGGGCTGATGTTGATGGCTGGACACAGGGAGAAGGTATGTTGTCAGGGCTTCCTTTTTGTCTTTCAAATCTGCAGTAGAACACATTCAGGTTGTTGGCTAGTCGCAGGTCATTAATGGAGTGGTGGGATTTAGGCTTGTAGTTGGTAATCTGTTGGAGGCCTCTCCAAATATAAGCAGAGTCTTTGGTAGAGAACTGTTGTTTTAATTTCTCTCCATACAGGCACTTGGCTTCCTTCACTGCTTTACCAAAGCTGTATTTAGCCTCTCTGAACTTGTCTCTGTCCCCACTCCTGAACGCCTCCTCCTTTTCCAAATGCAGCCGCCTGAGTTTAGCTGTGAACCAGGGTTTGTCATTGTTGTTGCTCACTCTTGTCCGTGTTGGTATGCAGCTGTCCTCCCAGAAGCTGATGTATGAAGTCACAGCATCAATATACTCATCCAGACCTTTAGTGGCAGACCTAAAAGTGTCCCAATCAGGGCATTCCAGACCTGCACACAGCTCCTCTTTTGCTTCATTGTTACACATCTTTGACCTTCACACCACACGGTTAGAAAGTGTTAGCTTTTGCCTGTATGTGGGTTTTAGATGGACTGTGATGTGGTCTGAGACTTCCAGAGCAGCCTGGGGCACAGTGTGATAGGCATTGTTGATTGTAGTGTAGCAGTGATCCAAAGTGTTTGCCTCTCTGGTCGGGATTTAAACAATTTATATTTTGGGAGTTAGGGGCTTAGGTTACTTTTGTTGATGTCGCCAAGAACAATAATTCAGATATGAGTTTGGATATGACCGCTCTGCCCTGAGTATCTGTCCGGCCAGCTGCTGTTGTGTCTAGTGCACGTTGGCTCGTGCGCGTTGGCTCGTGGTGGAATGTAAAAAAGGGACCTGGATAAATGAGGAGAAATCCCTCGGGCTGTAGAAAGGTTTGCAGTTGATAAAAATGTATTCTCATCATATGAAATAAAATTGATTCACATGATATGACATCACATAACTTTTTACTGTGTTAAAAAAATTACCAGTTTATATTTGCAACAAGGCATCCTGAGGATTTGTGGTATATTGACCATACCCCACGCCCCCTCGTGCCTTATTGGACCATGATGCTAGGCTAATACACAACTACGAAGTCCATCACCAGTGAAAGACAGCAGGTGCTATGAAGGCGCTACGAAATCAATCACCAGTGAAAGACAGCATCCCTTCCATGTAGGAGCTAGGGAGCCAGGCATTAGCAAGGATAGTTAACTGAATGACAGGGTTCATTAAGGTCTCCTTTGATAACAAAGCCCAGATAACTCTGGTGACGCTTCCCTGCTCCTTGGTCAGCGATGTGAATGACGAAACGTGTCTTTGCTATCTCTCTGTGGGAAGGACACCAGACCCTGAAGCTACCCACGATGCCTTTCTTTCAAAAGCCTCCTCCACTAGACAAAGGGCTTTCTGGAGAAGAGAGGAGAGGGAGCAGAGGAGAGAATGAGCTTCTTTCTCTTTGTCTGCAGTCTGTCGTCTCTTTACACTGGAATGACTTGGAGCTGTACTCGACAGTCTGCTGTTTGTTTCCAAAATAGCCCTCCTTTGTGAGGCTTGCCTTCAGTCACCTGACAGCTGCTTTCAACACAATTAAAGAGCCTACAACTTAACACACACACACACACAGAGCTTAACACGCACACACAATTAGAACCCACACGGCTCATTATTTAAGGAAGAAAGGAAAAAGCCCTCTGTCCCTTATGTAAGACGATTCTCCCAGGTCGACATATCAGACAATTTGAAGAGCCTGGTGTTGGTTCTTTCTTGCTGGGCCCTGGTTGAAGGTTGGAAGGCTGCGCCCTGTAAAGTCAGAACGGAACCACAGAGGTTTTTGAGTCGGACTACAGGTTAGGTAATTCTTGAATGCTGTCATATTTTATATAACATATTATATTTTTAGGTGCCCACTCCCCAGACCGTCAGTGAAACCAGTGACCCCCCCCAGACCATCGACAATAGGTAGGCGTAACTCATAAAGTGGTCAGTGAATGTATGCTGACTACTTTCTTTTATGGTGATCAGAAAAATGTCCCCTTAAAGCGCACATACACACACTCACTGTTTTTCAATGGTACTGTAGTTCTCTTTATGCATGGTAGGAGGCCTTATACAGCAGTGCTCATTTGTGAAGAAGATCCAGTGTATCTTCCTCTGATGTCGTCCTCCAGTGAGTGTGAAGAGTGACAAGAATGAAGGAAGCACAGGTTTGACAGCAAGGGGTGGGTCCCCGCCACCTCCATCTTCATCACCTCCACCTGCATCAATACCACCTCCATTCTTATCACCAACACCACCTCCAAAACCTCCACCTCCATCACTAACACCTCCATTCTTATCACCAAAATCACCTCCATTACCTCCACCTCCTTAACCGCCACCTCCTTTACCACCACCTCCATCACCTCCACCTACATCACATCCACCTCCATTACCTCCACTTCCATCACTGCCCCCTCCATTCTTATCACCATCACCACCTCCATCACCTCCACCTCCATCACCACCTCAATCACCTCCACCTCCATCAAAACCACCTCCATCACCTCCACTTCCATCACCACCACCTCTATCATCACCTCCATCACATCCACCTCCATCACCCCCACCTCCATCACCACTTCCATCACCTCCACCTCCATAACCTCCACCTCCATCACCTCCACCTACATCACATCCACCTCCATAGCCTCCACCTCCATCACCTCCACCTACATCACATCCACCTACATCAACTTCACCTACATCAACTTCACCTCCATCACCTCCACCTACATCATCTCCACCTCCATTACATCCACCTCAATCAACACCACCACCACCATTATAACCAGTTACTACATCTTCATCACAACCACCTCCATCACACCCCTAATCTCCACCACCTCCATCGCCACCTCCATTACAACCACCTCCATCACCACCTCCATTACAACCACCTCCATTACAGCCACCACCACAGGTTGGAAGCACAGGTTTGACAGCAACCACCTCCATCCTCATCACCCCCACCTACATCATTATTAAGAGCAATTACTTGGTAGCAGGATAATTATTTTAGTTATTTTCATTAAGCAGGAAGGACTTCATCATGGAATAGAATATCATATGGGGGATACATTGGAGGACAGGAGCAAACAGGAATGAACACACACAAACATGCACACACACACTCTATTGCTTAGGGCCTCCAATGGTTAACGCTTATGTTTGTTTTTCGTTGCTATACATTGTACTTTCCATTGCGTATGCCATACCCAAATGATTTTGTCCCTGAAGTGCAGCAGTGTAGAACAACACTGCTGTCCAGGCCTGTCCTGTTCGTCTCTGGCTGGCTGGCTGGCTGGCTGTCTGGCTGGCTGTCTGGCTGGTTGTATGGCTGTCTGTCTGGCTGGCTGGCTGTCTGGTTACAACAGGGCGATGGATTGAAATGTGCATAGCACCCTGCCTGCTCCTCGGAACCCCCCTGTTGTTGGGATTCTTATGCGCACAAATGCGTGCGGGCACACAAACACACACACACACACAAACACACACAAATGCACAAATGCACACATAAACGCACATTCAGGCAGCAGAAGGCAGGCTGCTATTGCTATGACTCAGTTATCAACTCCCCCCGATGTACTTCACTTTCTGGCTCTGAATAAACTCTTTCTCCAAAATGGAGGCAAGGCTGGGTATGAACACACTCACGCCAGCTGCAGAAGGCAACCTGGTTTCCCACGTTAGTAATGTTTTTCACCATATGAAGTAGAAATAAAACTCAGTTGTGATGAAACTTTTGACCTACTTTGTGATTTTAAAATTATAATCGACCAATAACTGTTAATCTGGGTAGGGGGATGGGCTCTAGACCACCAGTCAGCCAATTAGGACTGTGCATTTAAAAAATATGCATTATGTTTCAGTATATCAAAATACGTAGATATACTGTAGTTAGAGCATTAATGTAATCTTCAGTTTGGCATTATGGTGTGTGTGTCTATATGTGCACTCTCTGTCTAGACTCTCAGTCTCCAGTTTTGTTAGAGCAGCTCCAAAGCAGTCAGCTCCAGAAATTCCCCTGTTGCATGTTGGGACAGATAATTGTTGCTTGGAGGACTGTGTATGTCTTTATAAAGCATTGTCCATGTGTACCTCTTTGTATACCCGTTTGTGTGTGTATGTGTGTTTACAATATGTAACGGTCTTGTTTTAAATTGGCAGCCTGAATGCGACAGCGCTACTTTGTTGCTCTTTGAAGTTCCGTAAACAGGTGGATATGACAGGAGGACTCCACAGCACGACCGAGGCTTGGTCACACAATGGCACGCATCATAGCTCTGTGGCTCTGACTGCATCCACTCTGGGCAGAGTACTGTAACGTTCAGCCTTAGAACACTGACATTGTGATGAGCCACCTTGGGAGACTGGCAGGCTTCTCCAAGCTCAACATTACCAGGAGCATGACCTGGGTACAGTCTCTTGACTAGCCATCACAGAGAGCGGCAAGTTTACTCTGGCTTGGCAGCCATGGCACAACTGTCCGTGGACATGAATTCACAGACTGGCACCTGCATTTATTTAACCTGGTGGGCCAAGCATTTGATGAGCGGTCTGCTTGCGTCCGCCTGCGTGTGTTTGAGGAGTGTGTGATTGTCTGGTGTGTGTGATTCTGGTTGGGTAGCCTGGCGGACAGACTGGCGTGGGTGTCTGTCTCTGATTAGATCTGTCAGCTTCCATCCTGATTCTCAGTACTGTAGGAAGTAATGTGGGTGGGCGTGAGAGAGAGAGAGAGAGCGAGAGAGAGAGAGAGAGAGAGAGAGACAGTGCGTACGTGTTTATGGTTGGGTATCGTGGTGTAAAGAGTGCAGTTGTGTCTGTCTCTGATAAGACCAGTCAGCTGCCAGGCTTGTGAACACTCCAACCTAAACCTGTCACCTCACCAGAGATGACCACACCTCAGTACAGATTACCACTAAAGCCCGACCGATTTTATCTGCAGATATTAGCAGTTTTCCAATATATTTGTATCTGTGATTTATTCACCGATAAGAGACCGATATATTTGTTTGCAATTCATTACTTGTTCCGAAGAGTGAGCTCTTTCACTAGATATATTTGCGCATTACAGAAAGACATCATCCACAACCTTAAAACAGAGTTTAAATGGAAGCTTTCCAGTTTTAAACCATCCCACAGTATGCACACAAAGTCTACATGATTTCAAAGTAGCACACTTTGGCAATTATTTGTCAACGATCCTACAAACGAACACGTTGTAGATGTGTCATCTTGTTTTTGTCGAGTTGGCTATCGCGCGGCCCCCCAATGCGAATCCAACATTAGATACATGTTTAGTTGTTGCTACAGTTGCAGTTGTGACTGGTAGTTCAACAACAAGTGTCTCCTGGTTGAACATTTGAAAATAAGGTGCGTCCATCTCAAGTGTTGTTAATTAGCTCCATGATTTGCCTACTTAAAAAAATCTTGCATATGTCTGCAAAAAGCCAAGTATGAGTAGTAAAGAAAGCACACCATTCAAGTCAATAGGAATATTTTCAATAGGGTTACGTGGAGTGATGGATCTTTGTTAAACAAATGTCTCTTTTCGGTGAACGTTGATATCTGAATTGCATTGGTGAAAGGATCCATTCATTTGGCTCAATGATTTGCCCGTTACTAAGGTTAGGTTAAAGAAATGTCGCAATTCTTTTAATAATTCTCTTAGATTGCTTGATTGAGCGTGCATATCAAGTTGTGATATAATTCTTAGAAACCTTTTCTGTTGTCTGGTGCCAAGGCTGAGAAGCTGTGCTTCCTATACTATAGCCACCCACTACTCAAGTCGCAGTACTAATGACTGTAAATCTAAACAGCGATTTGAGACCAGCAAAGGAGAATACAGACTGATTGTTTATGTTTGCCTCTGATGTTATGTTTTTTCTTTTTACTTTAATATGTTATTTTTATCATTCCGTACATTTCATTGTATGGAAGAAGTTGTTATAGAGTAATATAGAATGGACACAGAAAATGTCATTTGTTTTAATTTCGGAAATCTACTTTCTGAATATCTTCGTAGACTGGTTTTAAGCTCAATACATTTCAGCTGTAATAATTGACAGATACAAACGCATCAGTAAATATTTCCACTCAAAATCTGAATCAGTATTGGGTACACAAATCCCACATCGGTTTTACCACATCTCACCAGAGATTTACTCAGTTAACCAAGGATTATCAAACCCCACCAAATATTACCACACCTCACTACCGATTTCTTCACATCACCAGATATTACCACACCTTACTACAGATTACCACACTTTACTACAGATTACCACACCTTACTACAGATTACCACACCTTACTACAGATTACCACACATTACTACATATTTCCACACCTTCCTACACATTTCCACAGCTCACTAGATTTCCACACATCACTTGATTACCTGTAAAATAATATTTAATGTTTATTGGACATAAAAGTATTGCCCTGTGATTTCATCTCTTGTGTTAAATAAAGATTTAGTCATGTAAATTAATGTTGTGTGTTTAATTAAGATTTTAGTCGAGATGAAAATCTTCAGCCCTGCAAGGTAAACTCTAGTGTTTAATAGAGGTTAAGGATTTAGCCTGTGAAGTAATTGTTTGTATAGCTGAGAATAATATCTCTGGCACTGTGAGTTAATCTAGTGTTTGATAGATATTTATGTCTTTAGCCCTGTGAGTTAGCTGGTGTGCTCTTTACTATCCTGTTCTCACCTCCAGCTGATCTTAATGATTTCATGTGCTGTATTCACTGTGTTTAGCACTAATCTGTTCTCCTGCTTGATGTGCTGTATTCACTGTGTTTAGCACTAATCTGTTCTCCTGTTTGATGTGCTGCATTCACTGTGTTTATAAATAATCTGGTCTCCTGTTTCATTTGCTATATTCATTGTCTTCACAACTAATCTTCTCTCCTGTTTTATTCACTGTGTTTAATTCCCTGTGTCTCTGTACTCCTGTTCTGTATTTACTGTCTCTCATGTATTTACTGTCTCTCAGAAAATAATGTCTCTCATGTTTGAGGTGCTGTATTCACTGTATTTAGAACATATCTGCTTTCCTGTTTGATGTGCTGTATTCACTGTGTTTAGAATATATCTGCTGTCCTGTTTGATGTGCTGTATTCACTGTGTTTAGAACATATCTGCTGTCCTGTTTGATGTGCTGTATTCACTGTGTTTAGAATATATCTGCTGTCCTGTTTGATGTGCTGTATTCACTGTGTTTAGAACATATCTGCTGTCCTGTTTGATGTGCTGTATTCACTGTGTTTAGAACATATCTGCTGTCCTGTTTGATGTGCTGTATTGAATGTGTTTAGAACATATATCCTCTCCTGTTTGATGTGCTGTATTCACTGTATTTAGAACATATCTGCTGTCCTGTTTGATGTGCTGTATTCACTGTGTTTAGAATATATCTGCTGTCCTGTTTTATGTGCTGTATTCACTGTGTTTAGAATATATCTGCAGTCCTGTTTGATGTGCTGTATTCACTGTGTTTAGAACATATCTGCTGTCCTGTTTGATGTGCTGTATTCACTGTGTTTAGAACATATCTGCTGTCCTGTTTGATGTGCTGTATTGAATGTGTTTAGAACATGTATCCTCTCCTGTTTGATGTGCTGTATTCACTGTGTTTAGAATGTATCTTCTCTCCTGTTTGATGTGTTGTAACTGTGTTTAGAATTCCTATGCTCAGTTCACTTGCACGCATACTGGTGAGGAAACAGAGAGAGAGAGTGAGTGGGTGGGATTGTGTGTGTGTGTGTTCAAACCCCCAATGTGAGTGTAATGTTAGAGAAATACATACAGGAGAAACAGTAGAAACAGTAAGTACAGGTGAGATAATAGATTTAGCAGAGACATTAGAAACAGGAGACAAGCGACATTAAGAGATAGTAAAAGCAGGAGATGCAGTGTAGACAGTAGAGATATTACAGTCAGGAGACACTAGAGACAAAAGTATAAATAGAGACAATGAGAAACAGGAGAGTCCATAGAGACAGGAGAAACAGGAGAGATGGTAAAGATAGGAAAGACAGTAGAGGCAGGAAAAGCTGGAAGTACAGTAGAGGCAGGATAGACAGTAGAGGCAGGGTAGACAGTAGAGGCAGTAGAGCTGGGAGAGACAGGAGAGGAAGATGGATAAGAAAAGGTTAGGGTTAGGGATTAGGGTTACGGGGTTAGGAGATTAGGTTTAGGGGGTTATGGATTAGAGTTAGGGGGTTAGGGATTAGGGTTATGGGGTTAGGGGGTTAGGGATTAGGGTTAGGGGGTTAGAGTTAGGGGGTTAGGGGGTTAGGGTTAGGGATTAGAGTTAGGGGGTTAGGGATTAGGGTTATGGGGTTAGGGGGTTAGGGATTAGGGTTATGGGGTTAGGGGGTTAGGGATTAGGGTTAGGGGGTTAGGGATTAGGGTTAGGGGGTTAGAGTTAGGGGGTTAGGGGGTTAGGGATTAGAGTTAGGGGGTTAGGGTTAGGGATTAGAGTTAGGGGGTTAGGGATTAGGGTAAAGTGTTAGGGTTATGAGCACATAATTTGCAAACTGCAGACCCTTTCTAAAAATAACAGATTTGTCACAGACTGCACATCACTAATAAGGCCATTGACAAGTGTACCTTTATCTCACATTCATTTGTGGAGAGATGTATGTGTCGAAATGTAGGGAGCTTGTTTTTCTAAACATCGTATTCCAGACATGTTGAATTTCACTGTGATCTCAGCATCCTCACTCGGTGTGATCTATCATTCTATATATTTTGCCGCTTCATTTTGAAAATTCTGTTTGCATCAAGCGGTAGCTGCCTAGCTATTTAACACGCCAACAGGAGGCTGTTGTCACAATGATTCCCCGGCCAGGAGAAGGAGTGAGTGAGAGGGTGAGACTGGCTCATACAACAGTAGACGGTTTGATGTCAGGACTGAATAATGATTCACATTTTAGTTTCACTAAATCGTGAATCTGGTCCCAGTCTGCCCTAGAAAACAGATAACAGATAGTAGAAACAGTAGAGCAAATGGACAGTAGATACTATAACCATAGAGACAGTAGAGCAAATATGCAGTAGAGACAATAATAGAGTCAGTAGAGAAAATAGACAGTAAAGATAGTTAAGACAATATGCAGTGAGACTTTTGAGATACTAGATAATAATAGAATACATGAGGAATAGTAGAGTCAGTTGAGACCAAATAAATCTAAGACTGATTTTAGAGACAGGAGAGACAGTATAACACAGCAGGTATAGTTGAGACAGGAGAGACAGTATAACACAGCTGGTATAGTTGAGACAGGAGAGACAGTATAACACAGCAGGTATAGTTGAGACAGGAGAGACAGTATAACACAGCAGGTATAGTTGAGACAGGACAGACAGTATAACACAGCTGGTATAGTTGAGACAGGAGAGACAGTATAACACAGCAGGTATAGTTGAGACAGGAGAGACAGTATAACACAGCAGGTATAGTTGAGACAGGAGAGACAGTATAACACAGCAGGTATAGTTGAGACAGGAGAGACAGTATAACACAGCAGGTATATTTGAGACAGGAGAGACAGTATAACACAGCTGGTATAGTTGAGACAGGAGAGACAGTATAACACAGCAGGTATAGTTGAGACAGGAGAGACAGTATAACACAGCAGGTATAGTTGAGACAGGACAGACAGTATAACACAGCTGGTATAGTTGAGACAGGAGAGACAGTATAACACAGCAGGTATAGTTGAGACAGGAGAGACAGTATAACACAGCAGGTATAGTTGAGACAGGAGAGACAGTATAACACAGCAGGTATAGTTGAGACAGGAGAGACAGTATAACACAGCAGGTATAGTTGAGACAGGAGAGACAGTATAACACAGCAGGTATAGTTGAGACAGGAGACACATTAACAGCTGTTGTATGGACAATGAAGATACACTGTTATTCAGATTGCAGAACTGGTGATAGACAGTTGAAACCGTAGAACCAATAATAATATTGGAGGAAGCAGCGAAGGTCGAGATGGTAGAGACAGTGGAGATGTAACCAATGTGGACAGCCGGGCCGGTGGATCCAGTAGGAATCCGTACGGCTCCAGACGGGGACTGAGGAAGTGTTCATGGTGTCATGTGACTGAGCTGGTTGGAGGCAGGACACCTCCATCCTTTCATTAGAGAGTCCTGCACTGCCATGTAGCTGAGCCCTCTGTCTCTCTCTCTCCCTGTACCTCTCTCTTCCCTTTTCACTCTCTATCCCACGCTCTCTCTCTATCTGTAACTCTCTTTCTCTCTCTCTCCCTCTCTCTCCCTTTTTCTCTCTCTGTCTTTCTATCTATCTCTATCTGTCTGCCCTCTCTCTCCCTCTCCACCTCACCTTCTCTCTCTCCCTCTCTCCCTCCCTTCCTTTCCTGTCTCTCTCTCTCCCTCTCTTTCTCTCTCTCTCCCCTCTCTTGCTCTCCTTCTCCCCCTCTCTCCTTTTCTCCCTCTGTCCTCTCTCCCTCTCCTCTCTCCCTTTCTCTCTCCCTCTCCCTCTCTTTCTCTCTCTCTCCCCTCTCTCCTTCTCCCCCTCTGTCCTCTCTCCCTCTCCTCTCTCCCTTTCTCTGTCCCTCTCTCTCTGTCTCTCTCTCTCTGTTGTGGTGTGGCGTGTGGGAGCTGCTGGCGTCAGAGCACTCTGAGAGCCGCCTGTGCTCTCTCCCACCACGCAGCTCCCACTGCAGTCACAGGAAGCCTCACTTCGCTGCGCTCTGTCTTCCTGGCTCCATCACACACACACACACACACACACGATGCGTCTCGGCAGAGCAGGAAGCCGGGGCTCTTACTCTTATTCGTCACAGGTACCACCACTGTTTTACTGCAGCTACCGGCTCTTATACGGTCACCTATCTATACAGGAAAAACATTTTCATCTTTATGTCTTTCTCTCTCCTCCCCTCTTTCTCTCTCTCTCTCTCTCTCTCTCGCTCTCTCTCACTCTCGCTCTCTCTCTCAGAAGGAGTAATGGAGAGGTCCACCATGTAGAAAGACTGCAACCGGAGACAGAAGACAGAAGACAGAAGCTTGAGAATCAGAATGGGAACATATATTCGGAGTGGCTCTGGACGGCAGCCGTGTGAAGCCCAGTGACAGAAGAAAACAGAAGGGATCGTTATTTTCCTGTGGACCTACGCGTCTCCTCTCTCTGCTCCTCTCTCTGCTCCTCTCTCTGCTCCTCTCTCTGCTCCTCCAGCTCCAGTTCCTTTACGCGCTGGTCCTGCCGGTGTAGCTGACCTCCCTTAGTGTTTTCCTGGATGGTCGCACGGTTTCTTCACCACAACACCGTTTGCTGAGGGATCTTAGCCTGTCGTCTTTGCCTCGGTCAGGACGGTTTTCATCCCTGCCTGTCAGCTTCTGTGGCTGCTTCGCGGCTCGGTCTCTCTTTGACCTAGAAATCTATTGTTTGGTTTCACCGGTGTCGCCGTCTCCCTTCCAGTGGCGTTCATCCCTCTCTCTCTCTCTCCCGCTTTCTTATCTGCTCATTATTTTGAGGATCTCTGTCCCTCCCCGCCGACACACACCGTTTCACCTGAGGTTTCTGCTCCTGGTTTCGCGAAGCTCCTGAGCATCACCAGCTTGTCGGTCGCCATGGGGGACCTGACAAACAGTGATTTTTACGCCAAGAACCAAAGAAACTCCAGCAGCGCCAACCATGAAGGGGACTTCGGGGTGTCAGTCATGGAGCTTCGGGGGCTCATGGAACTGCGAGGTGGCGAGGCAGTCGTGAAGATCCAGGAGGACTATGGAGACATGGACGGACTCTGTCAGCGACTCAAAACATCTCCCACAGAAGGTCAGTCACTCCGCTCGGCGGTCTGCCAGATTCCTTGTTGGGAGAGTGTGTGTGTGTGTGTGCGTGCGTGCGTGCATGTGTGTGCGTGCATGCGTGTGTGTGTGTGTGGGTGCGTGTGTGTGTGTGTCAGCATGTGTTAAACAAGTTCATGTTTTCTAACACTAGAGGGTAAAATAAGGGAGGGCTTACCTGAAGCATAGTGTGATATCTATGGGTTGATTTAGAATGAGGTCACTTACACAATATCTGTCAGTATAACACAATATGTATACAAACACAACACAATATCCATGAATACACAATATCCATGAGTATTATAGACCCCTAAAAATGGATGTGCATCTTCAAAACCGGTGACTGAACCTCTTACAGTAAGCAACGTACAAGCCCAGTCAACAGTTTAAAAAACAATGCATAAAAGATCATGTGTTATAGGCAAATGGATCGAAACACCATGTCATATACCAGAATAGATTACATCCATGATTTGTATGAATATCATCACACATGCCAGATGTGCTTTCCCCTTTATTAGCACGCATGAACATTTCTCTCACTAAACATTTCCAGAGCCCAACCCCTTCCTGTCCCCACTGCACTACCTTGTTCACTTGCCTTCTCCTTTCTCTCCTATCTCATTCCTCTTTCTTGTGTGCTCTCCTCGCTGTCTCTCCCCTCTCCCTCTCTCTCACTAACACACTCCTATAGCCTGTTATTTAATGGAACACATGTAACCCAGGATATAGAGCAAAGCCTGTTATTACATAAACACATAGAACCAAACCTAGAACAGGTAACTATATATAACATATGTTTTTAAACAGAGCACAGAACCCTTAAGACATGAACACAACATCATCATGTTACGTACATTTTATGTAGACATAATATAGAACACAACAGAACACAGAACGCAGAATTGTCTCTTATTATGTACAAACATTACACAACAGAACACACAGAATGCAATAAGTCTCTTATTACATGCAAGTAGAACACGATAGAACACAGAACCCAGTATCATTATTAAATATTCTACACATACCACTACATATTCAACACACGTCTGTACATGTTGTATTTTACACAGGTCAAAGTGCACAGCTTGTACGCGCTGTGGCTGTTAGAAAAACCATGTTGTGTCTTAACGTTCAGATACGTAAAGTATTCAAATACATTTCAACTGGCTTTCACTTTTTCTCTGCGTGTTGTATTTTTAATGGTTGTGTAGTCTGGAAGCTGTATGATAAAAGCTCAGGTTTCAGCCGTGACCACAGTGACATGGCTGGACGCTCCGTTACGGACCAGGCAGCACCACATCACGGGCCCAGAGCTTTACCTGGAACGTGAGAAGCGAGAGGATACCCAGCTAGCTCTCAAATGGGCACCCAACCTATTCCCCTTGTAGTGCATTGCTTCTAACCAGAGTCCTACAGGCTCTGAGCTGAAATAGGGCACTGTATAGAGCAGAGGATGCCATTTGGAACTCAGTCCCGAGGGTGGATTGGGTGTCCTGCTCGTCTCATCGGGGTACCCTAGCTTCAGCTGACATCTGAGGCAGTTAGTGACACCGACAACACTGATACCGTGCAGTTGGACCAAATTCCACCATATTCCCTACCTAGTGCGCTTACAGCTTACATTTCTGGTCTGGGATTAGAACCAACAACCTTTCATTAACTGGCACAGTGCTCTTTATCCATAGATACTTACATTAGTGAGTATATGCATTTTTTCACATGTTTATGTGGGAATTAAACCAACAATCATAACATTGCAAGCAAAAATATAAATTGTTTTAAAAAAGGTTTTCCGTTTTTCATTACAATTCTTTTGAAATACAGGACCAAATTTGACAGTGAAAAGATTTAAATTGATATTCTAAATCCAAATATTAAAAGCATGACATTCCCAAAACATTACAAAAAATAACTTTTTCTGTTTTACCAGTTTTATTTCATGCCGTTCTGTCTCTTACTGATGCCCCCTCAGACCCCGCCCCCCCCCCCCCCCTCAGGATGCCAGGACGTAACACAGCCTAACAGTGCAGACAGGAACAGAATTGGGTTTTACATACATAATATATACACACATACAATTTTAATAGCAGGTCACTGTGCAGTCCATTATCCCTCTAAGAGCATGAATTAGGCTGTTTGAGAAGGTCTCAATATCAAAACAACTGGCCTGCACATTTTGAAACAATGGCTTGAGGGTTTAATGCTGATTGTATGAAAGCTATGGTATATGAGACTAAATGCCATAGGTGTGACATCACATTGACATCAACATACTGTATCTAACCAACATAACTACACATAACTAACATACTGTATCTAACCAACTAACTACACATAACTAACATACTGTATCTAACCAACATAACTACACATAAATAACATACTGTATATAACCAACAAACTACACATAACTATCATACTGTATATAACCAACAAACTACACATAACTATCATACTGTATATAACCAACTTAACTACAGATAACTAACATACTGAATATAACCAACATAACAAAACATAACAAACATGCTGCATATAACCATCTTAACTACACATAAATAACATATTGTATCTAACCAACATAACTACACATAAATAACATACTGTATATAACCAACATAGTTACACATAAATAACATACTGTATATAACCAACTTAACTACACATAACTAACATACTGTATATAACCAACTAACTACACATGACTAACATACTGTAGATAACCAACTAACTACACATAAATAACATACTGTATATAACCAACATAACTGCAGATAACTAACATACTGTTTATTACCAACATAACAACACATAATTAACATGCTGCATATAACCAACTTAACTACACATAACTAACATACTGTATATAACCAACATAACTACACATAAATAACATACTGTATATAAAAAACCTAACTACACATAAATAACATACTTTATATAACCAACATAACTACACATAAGTAACATACTCTATATAACCAACATAACTCATGTAACTAACATATTGTATCTAACCAACTTAACTACAGATAAGTAACATACTGTATCTAACCAACATAACAACACATACATGACATACTGTATCTAACCAACTTAACTACACATAACTAACATACTCTATATAACCAACATAACTACACATAAGTAACATACTGTATATAACCAACATAACTGCACATAACTAACATACTCTATATAACCAACATAACTGCACATAACTAACAAGCATCCTGATCACATCCAAGGTGTCCCTGAACCAGCCTGTATATCCTGGTCACATCCTGGTCACATCCTGAGGTGTCCCTGAACTAGTCTGTATATCCTGATCACATCCTGGTCACATCCTGATCACATCCTGAGGTGTCCTTGAACTAGCCTGTATATCCTGATCACATCCTGAGGTGTCCTTGAACCAGCCTGTATATCCTGATTACATCCTGATCACATCCTGGTCACATCCTGAGGTGTCCCTGAATCGGCCTGTATATCCTGATCACATCCTGATCACATCCTGGTCACATCCTGAGGTGTCCCTGAATCGGCCTGTATATTCTGATCACATTCTGGTCACATCCAAGGTGTCCCTGAACCGGCCTGTATATCCTGATCACACACATTCTGTAAATACTTTTGAACAGACATAACAGCAAGCAGTAAATTACAGTCTCACAAAAAAAGCTTTAATAAACCAGCATGTCCTCTGACCTACACCGCTAATCAGGAACCAACACTGTCACAGAAACCAGCTTGCAACAACATCTATGTAGCAGATGGTAAAGACAGAGTTACTGTTACTGCGCTGTGATAGTGTTACTGTGGCTGTGATAGTGTTACTGTGGCTGTGATAGTGTTACTGTGGCTGTGATAGTGTTATTGTGACCGTGATAGTGTTATTGTGACCGTGATAGTGTTATTGTGACCGTGATAGTGTTATTTTGGCTGTGATTGTGTTACTGTGGCTGTGATAGTTTTATTGTGGCTTTGATAGTGTTATTGGGGCTGTGATAGTGTTATTGTGGCTGTGATAGTGTTATTGTGACCGTGATAGTGTTATTTTGGCTGTGATTGTGTTACTGTGGCTGTGATAGTGTTATTGTGGCTTTGATAGGGTTATTGTGGCTTTGATAGTGTTATTGTGGCTTTGATAGTGTTATTGGGGCTGTGATAGTGTTATTGTGGCTGTGATTGTGTTATTGGGGCTGTGATAGTGTTATTTTGACTGTGATAGTGTTATTTTGACTGTGATAGTGTTATTGTGGCTTTGATAGTGTTATTGTGGCTTTGATAGTGTTATTGTGGCTTTGATAGTGTTATTGGGGCTGTGATAGTGTTATTGTGGCTGTGATTGTGTTATTGGGGCTGTGATAGTGTTATTTTGACTGTGATAGTGTTATTGTTGCTGTGATTGTTTTATTGTGGCTGCGTTAGTGTTACTGTAGCTGTGTGGTTTTATGCACGAGTGTATGCATGTGTTCATGTGACTGCATGTCAAGTTATGTGTGCAAATGTGTGTATTAGGTTTGTGGCCCTCCACTGCTGTGCTGGTGCAATAATTCCAGAGAGCATGTTGTGACCACAGAGGATAATCTTGCCTATTGTCCTGACAAGTGACCAATCTGTCAGCATGCTACCGTAGCTTTATGCTAATGCTGCTTTATGAGGCCTAACTGCTTTTCTACACAATGTCTTCAGTACCCATAAAACAACCCCATTTTGTTATTTTAAGTTTTTTTTTTAACACTGGTGAAAGGGTTTTACCTGGAACCAATAATCATTCTTCAAAGGATTCTGTTATGGGTACAGCTGAAGAGACCTTTTTGTTTCTAGATAACATCATGAACTACATGTAAAATTAACCATGAAGAACTGTTATGTAAGATCAAGATGGTGTAGAACCATTACATTAGATTATTCAGGGTTAGTTGACATAACCACTGACGACATAGAACAGTTAAGTTGAGATAACCACATATGATGTACAGTAAAATAGTTAAGTTGAGATAACCACATATGATGTACAGTAAAATAGTTAAGTTGAGATAACCACATATGATGTACAGTAAAATAGTTAAGTTGAGAGAACCACATATGATGTAGAATTGTTAAATTGAGATAACCACCGATGGAGTACAATGGAACAGTTGAGATAATCATGGATGATGTAGAACAGTTAAGTTGAGATAACCACAGATGATGTAGAACAGTTAAGTTGAGATAACCACAGATGATGTAGAATTGTTATGTTGAGATAACCACCGATGATGTAGAATTGTTATGTTGAGATAACCACCGATGATGTAGTGGAAAAAGGAAAAAGAGAAGCGGGAAACAGAAGGAAGAAGATGAAAAAGGGGAGACTTGGTTACGTGAGGTATTTGTTGTTAGAGTCTGTAGGTGAGCAAGAGAGTAAAAATTATAGACATGAGGAGATGCAGGGATGGAGGCAGTTATTGAGAGAGTGAGTTGGGTAGAGGGAGAGCTGAAAGCGAGAGCTAGGAGAGAGACAAAGAGGTTGTATCCCTTAGTTACAGTTTTAAGGTCAGTGGGGGGTTAAATTGCTCTTGTTTCTGTGACGCACACTTCTCCCAAATGGCATGCTATTCCCTATAGAGCCCTTTGGTCAGAAGTAGTGGACAATATGTTGGGAATAGGGAGCAATTTGGGACACGGTCCAGTTCTAGGAAAGGAGACCCTTTTCTCTGAAGTTAGGGGTTGGTGCAATGGAGCAACAGGCTGGAGGAATGGACACCAACCTTCTATTGGAAGGTTTACCCCTTGACAGTTGTGAGTGGACACTTTCAAACAGGAAAAAATACCTCTTGACAGTTGAAGTGGGCGCATTTAAAGACAGGAAACAGACAAGAAGGACACAGACAAGAAGCATACAGACAGTAAACACAGACAGGACACAGAAAAACAATATGTATTCCAACAGGAAGGCAGACAGGAAGCACAGACAACAGACATGACACAGACCGACATGACACAGACACATAATGCAGACAGACATGACACAGACACATAATGCAGACAGACATGACGCAGACAGACATGACACACACAGACATGACGCAGACAGACATGACGCAGACAGACATGACACACACTGACATGACGCAGACAGACATGACACAGACAGACATGACGCAGACAGACATGACACACACAGACATGATGCAGACAGACATGACGCAGACAGACATGACACACACTGACATGACGCAGACAGACATGACACAGACAGACATGACGCAGACAGACATGACACACACAGACATAACGCAGACAGACATGAGGCAGACAGACATGTCACAGACAGACATGACGCAGACACATAATGCAGACAGACATGACGCAGACAGACATGACACACACTGACATGACACACACTGACATGATGCAGACAGACATGACACAGACAGACATGACGCAGACAGACATGACACACACTGACATGACGCAGACAGACATGACACAGACAGACATGACGCAGACAGACATGACACACACTGACATGACGCAGACAGACATGACACAGACAGACATGACGCAGACAGACATGACACACACAGACATAACGCAGACAGACATGAGGCAGACAGACATGTCACAGACAGACATGACGCAGACACATAATGCAGACAGACATGACGCAGACAGACATGACACACACTGACATGACACACACTGACATGATGCAGACAGACATGACGCAGACAGACATGACACACACTGACATGATGCAGACAGACATGACACAGACAGACATGACGCAGACAGACATGACACACACTGACATGATGCAGACAGACATGACGCAGACAGACATGACGCAGACCGACATGACGCAGACAGACATGACACACACTGACATGATGCAGACAGACATGACGCAGACAGACATGACACACACTGACATGATGCAGACAGACATGACGCAGACAGACATGACGCAGACCGACATGACGCAGACAGACATGACGCAGACAGACTTGACACACACTGACATGACGCAGACACATAATGCAGACAGACATGACGCAGACAGACATGACACAGACCGACATGACGCAGACAGACATGACACAGACAGACTTGACACACACTGACATGACGCAGACACATAATGCAGACAGACATGACGCAGACAGACATGACACAGACCGACATGACGCAGACAGACATGACGCAGACAGACTTGACACACACTGACATGACACAGACACATAATGCAGACAGACATGACAGAGACACATAATGCAGACTGACATGACAGAGACACATAATGCAGACAGACATGACACAGACACATAATGCAGACTGACATGACACAGACACATAATGCAGACAGACATGACACAGACACATAATGCAGACAGACATGACACAGACACATAATGCCAACAGACATGACACAGACAGACATGACGCAGACACATAATGCAGACAGACATGACACAGACACATAATGCAGACAGACATGACACAGACACATGACGCAGACAGACATAACACAGACACATAATGCAGACAGACATGACACAGACACATAATGCAGACAGACATGACACAGACACATGACGCAGACAGACATGACACAGACACATAATGCAGACAGACATGACACAGACACATAATGCAGACAGACATGACACAGACCGGGGAACCGTGTTAAATTGTGTCCTCTGTAAACTGTTAGAAGGAGATTGAGAAGACTGCATTGGGACTTAGTTGTGAGGAGTTGTGTCGTCTTGGAAGTCACCCCCACCCTCTCCATATCTCCCCTCCCCCTTCCTCTCTACCTCCGTTCCTTTTCCTCCCTCCCTTCCTTCCCTCCATCCTCTCTCTCTCCTCCCTCTTCATCTTTCTGTCTTCTGTCCATAACCCTTCCTCTCTCCGTCCCACACCTGTTTAATGTATGGTGGATGACACACCAAGGACACCGGGAAGACACTTCCCCATTTCTCCTTCCTTCACTCTCCTCTCTCCTGAACGTCATTACTGCACTCTTACACACCCGAACACACTCAAACACACACAAACACTGACACACACTTTTCTGTCTGCTCTCATTTCCCCAGTAGCCATTCTTAAAGAAGAAATGAGGCCTAGCTCTCTGGGGACCGATTCTAAATTGTGTGTTTTTATTGTGTGTTCAGTCTGTGTGTTTGTTGTTTGTGTTTATTGTATGTGTTCAGTGTGTGTATTGGGGGGGTGGTGGTGTGTGTGTGTGTGTGTGTGTGTGTGCACGCATGTGTGTGTGTGCGTGTGTGTGTGTGGGCATGTGCGTGTGTGAAACCTTCCTTTTGCAGGAACACAGTCGGTCTGAATCCCAAATGGCACCCTTTTCCCTACATAGCGAACGTCTTCTGACTGGGACGTGTAGTGAGTGGGGTGCCATTTGGAACTCATCCTCTCTGCTGTCGGAATGACCTTGAGGGAGCAAAGCTGACACACTTACTGTCGTTCTGTCGCAGAAGGAGAAAGAGAAGCTGCTCTGCTTCTGAGGCTAATGTCTTACAATTCTCTCTGCAGAAGAGGACATGTTCCCGCTGGAGATGCTATTTTTCATGCGATTCCACGCAGATGTGCATAATGTAGCGTTGCCTAACGTTGCGTAGTGTGGTATGGTGTTGCGTGATGTTGTGTAGCGTTGCGTAGCGTTTCGTGTTGTTATGTAATGTTGCATAGCGTCGGGTAACTTGGCGTACGGTAACGCTGTGTAGCATTGCATAATGTCATGTAACGTTGTGTAGAATCGTGTGGCATTCAGTCGGTCCTTAACGTTGGGTAGCGTTGAGTAATATTTTCTAGCGTTGAGGGGGAGTCAGAGAGAGGGAGGGAGGGGGAGACAGGTCTGACATGGGACTAGGTTGGTCTGACACGGGACTAGGTAGGTCTGACATGGGACTAGGTAGGTCTGACATGGGACTAGGTTGGTCTGACATGGGACTAGGTTGGTCTGACACGGGACTAGGTTGGTCTGACACGGGACTAGGTAGGTCTGACACGGGACTAGGTTGATCTGACATGGGACTAGGTTGGTCTGACACGGGACCAGGTAGGTCTGACACGGGACTAGGTTGATCTGACATGGGACTAGGTTGGTCTGACACGGGACTAGGTTGGTCTGACATGGGACTAGGTAGGTCTGACACGGGACTAGGTTGGTCTGACACGGGACTAGGTAGGTCTGACATGGGGCTAGGTTGGTCTGACATGGGACTAGGTTGGTCTGACATGGGACTAGGTAGGTCTGACACGGGACTAGGTTGGTCTGACATGGGACTAGGTTGGTCTGACATGGGACTAGGTAGGTCTGACATGGGACTAGGTTGGTCTGACATGGGACTAGGTTGGTCTGACATGGGACTAGGTTGGTCTGACACGGGACTAGGTTGGTCTGACACGGGACTAGGTAGGTCTGACACGGGACTAGGTTGATCTGACATGGGACTAGGTTGGTCTGACACGGGACCAGGTAGGTCTGACACGGGACTAGGTTGATCTGACATGGGACTAGGTTGGTCTGACACGGGACTAGGTTGGTCTGACATGGGACTAGGTAGGTCTGACACGGGACAAGGTTGGTCTGACACGGGACTAGGTAGGTCTGACATGGGGCTAGGTTGGTCTGACATGGGACTAGGTTGGTCTGACATGGGACTAGGTAGGTCTGACACGGGACTAGGTTGGTCTGACATGGGACTAGGTTGGTCTGACATGGGACTAGGTAGGTCTGACATGGGACTAGGTTGGTCTGACATGGGACTAGGTTGGTCTGACATGGGACTAGGTTGGTCTGACACGGGACTAGGTAGGTCTGACATGGGACTAGGTTGGTCTGACATGGGACTATGTTGGTCTAACATGGGACTAGGTTGGTCTGACACGGGACTAGGTTGGTCTGACATGGGACTAGGTAGGTCTGACATGGGACTAGGTTGGTCTGACATGGGACTAGGTTGGTCTGACACGGGACTAGGTAGGTCTGACATGGGACTAGGTTGGTCTGACATGGGACTACGTTGGTCTAACATGGGACTAGGTTGGTCTGACACGGGACTAGGTTGGTCTGACATGGGACTAGGTAGGTCTGACATGGGACTAGGTTGGTCTGACATGGGACTAGGTTGGTCTGACATGGGACTAGGTTGGTCTGACATGGGACTAGGTTGGTCTGACATGGGACTAGGTTGGTCTGACATGGGACTAGGTTGGTCTGACTGTCAGTGTTGGTCACCATGTCAGTAGAGCCAAAAGAGCATCTGTCTGTAGTGGTGCATTGGTGCTGACTGCTGAGCAGATAGTGGAAAAGAGGAGGGGAGTATGGGAGGGGAGAGGAAAGAAGAGTGTAGGGGGGGCAGGGGAGTGGGGAGGAGAGGGAGAAGACAGGGGAGGAGAGAGAGGAGGAGAGGGGAGGAGAGGGGAGGAGAGGGGAGGAGAGGGGAGGAGTGGAGAATGTTCAGTTATTCAGGACCATGGACAGTTCACTTATTTGGTGCAACTAATGTATCTGGCTGAGTGCTCAGCTCCATTATCATCATCTCACCTCTACATACATTATCACCAGGTCAGTCGTGACCTCTTACCTCTAGATACATTATCACCATGTTAGCTGAGACCTCTTACCTCTACATACATTATCGCCAAGTCAGCTGAGACCTCTTGTCTCTAGATACATTATCACCAGGTCAGCTGTGACCTCTAATCTCTAGATACATTATCACCAGGTCAGCTGTGACCTCTAATCTCTAGATACATTATCACCAGGTCAGCTGTGACCTCTAATCTCTAGATACATTATCACCAGATCAACAGTGATGTCTAGCCTCCATAGCTGTGGGAAGTAGGGGTCCTGGGGCCCCCCTGTTATAGCCGTAGGGGTCCTGGGGCCCCCCTGTTATAGCCGTAGGGGTCCTGGGGCACCTCTGTTATAGCCGTAGGGGTCCTGGGTCCCCCCTGTTATAGCCGTAGGGGTCCTGGGGCCCCCCTGTTATAGCCGTAGGGGTCCTGGGGCACCTCTGTTATAGCCGTAGGGGTCCTGGGTCCCCCCTGTTATAGCCGTAGGGGTCCTGGGGCCCCCCTGTTATAGCCGTAGGGGTCCTGGGGCCCCCCTGTTATAGCCGTAGGGGTCCTGGGGCACCCCTTTTATAGCCGTAGTGGTCCTGGGGCACCCCTGTTATAGCCGTATGGGTCCTGGGGCACCCCTGTTATAGCCGTAGGGGTCCTGGGGCCCCCCTGATGAGATGTGCTTTAGTCAGGTTGTCTTTGTGTTGGCGTGACAGACGTCACTACCACTGATGGGCCCACAATGGTCTATTCCAGAAACCGCCCCACAATCAACCATAATCACCCCCCTCTGATGAAAGCATGTTCCCGTTGCCTTGGTAACATGACCTCTAAGGTATGGATCCATTATCACCAGGTCAGCTGTGACCTCAGAACTCTAGTTCCACAATCACAGGGGCAGCTGTGACCTCAGACCTGTAGTTCCGTCATTAAGAGGTTAGCTGTGACATTTGAACTCTAACCTCTAGGTCTGTCATGACCAAGTCTGCTGCGGCCTTCGGCTCACGTGAAATAGCACGGACTGATGTAACCATGTAGTGACACCACAAAGTGCTGATTGGGAAGCCTTTAAAATCCCCCACCCAGCACAGGCACACACACATTTAGAGGTGCCCAGAGCAGCGTGTGGACTTGCAGAGTTGTGACAGACATGTCTTGACATATGTTTTTGGCTGTATATGCAGAGTTCTGGGCTGCATCCCAAATGGAATCCTGCTCCCTATGTGGGACATGAAGTTCGACCAGATGAACTGTGGTAGGATATAAACTGTAGAGGGAATAAGGTGCCACTTGAGATGCAGACCCATACCAGGTCTGTTTCGGTCCGTCAGCATTCTCCCGATTGACCGTTGTCTCCATGAGGTCAAGTCAAGAACAGAACAGCAGAGCAAACCTTTTAGAAAACGTTGCTTTGGTGTACTGTGAAATCACATAGTGACTCCTCAGTCTACTGGGAAAACGTTGTTGTTTAGTGTTCCTGACTGACTACATTGTAGTCAGCTTAAAAAGGGGCTGGCCTCTTCAGACGGACAAGGCAGACTTTCTTGTTGCCGTTGGATGGGTATTGGATAGGTGTTGGATGGATATTGAATAGTTGGATAAGTGTTGGATGGGTGTTGGATGGGTGTTGGATAGGTGTTGGATGGGTGTTGGATAGGTGTTGGATGGGTGTTGGATGGGTGTTGGATAGGTGTTGGATAGGTGTTGGATAGGCGTTGGATGGATATTGAATAGTTGGATGGGTGTTGGATGGATATTGAATAGTTGGATAAGTGTTGGATGGGTGTTGGATGGGTGTTGGATGGATAGTGAATAGTTGGATAAGTGTTGGATGGGTGTTGGATGGGTGTTGGATGGGTATTGAATAGTTGGATAAGTGTTGGATGGGTATTGAATAGTTGGATAAGTGTTGGATGGGTATTGAATAGTTGGATAAGTGTTGGATGGGTATTGGATAGGTGTTAGATGGGTGTTGAAAGGGTGTTGGATGGGTGTTGGATGGATATTGAATAGTTGGATGGGTGTTGGATGGGTGTTGGATGGGTATTGGATAGGTGTTAGATGGGTGTTGAAAGGGTGTTGGATGGGTGTTGGATGGATATTGAATAGTTGGATGGGTGTTGGATGGGTGTTGGATGGGTATTGGATAGGTGTTAGATGGGTGTTGAAAGGGTGTTGGATGGATATTGAATAGTTGGATAAGTGTTGGATGGGTATTGAATAGTTGGATAAGTGTTGGATGGGTATTGAATAGTTGGATAAGTGTTGGATGGGTATTGAATAGTTGGATAAGTGTTGGATGGGTATTGAATAGTTGGATAAGTGTTGGATGGATATTGAATAGTTGGATAAGTGTTGGATGGGTATTGAATAGTTGGATAAGTGTTGGATGGGTGTTGGATGGGTGTTGGATAGGTGTTGGATGGGTGTTGGATAGGTGTTGGATGGGTGTTGGATGGGTGTTGGATAGGTGTTGGATAGGTGTTGGATAGGTGTTGGATGGATATTGAATAGTTGGATGGGTGTTGGATGGATATTGAATAGTTGGATAAGTGTTGGATGGGTGTTGGATGGATATTGAATAGTTGGATAAGTGTTGGATGGGTGTTGGATGGGTGTTGGATGGGTATTGAATAGTTGGATAAGTGTTGGATGGGTATTGAATAGTTGGATAAGTGTTGGATGGGTATTGAATAGTTGGATAAGTGTTGGATGGGTATTGGATAGGTGTTAGATGGGTGTTGAAAGGGTGTTGGATGGGTGTTGGATGGATATTGAATAGTTGGATGGGTGTTGGATGGGTGTTGGATGGGTATTGGATAGGTGTTAGATGGGTGTTGAAAGGGTGTTGGATGGATATTGAATAGTTGGATAAGTGTTGGATGGGTATTGAATAGTTGGATAAGTGTTGGATGGGTATTGAATAGTTGGATAAGTGTTGGATGGGTATTGAATAGTTGGATAAGTGTTGGATGGGTATTGAATAGTTGGATAAGTGTTGGATGGGTATTGAATAGTTGGATAAGTGTTGGATGGGTATTGGATAGGTGTTAGATGGGTGTTGAAAGGGTGTTGGATGGGTGTTGGATGGATATTGAATAGTTGGATGGGTGTTGGATGGGTGTTGGATGGGTGTTGGATGGGTGTTGGATGGGTATTGAATAGTTGGATAAGTGTTGGATGGGTATTGAATAGTTGGATAAGTGTTGGATGGGTATTGAATAGTTGGATAAGTGTTGGATGGGTATTGAATAGTTGGATAAGTGTTGGATGGGTATTGAATAGTTGGATAAGTGTTGGATGGGTATTGAATAGTTGGATAAGTGTTGGATGGGTATTGGATAGGTGTTAGATGGGTGTTGAAAGGGTGTTGGATGGATATTGAATAGTTGGATGGGTGTTGGATGGGTGTTGGATGGGTATTGAATAGTTGGATAAGTGTTGGATGGGTGTTGAATAGTTGGATAAGTGTTGGATGGGTATTGAATAGTTGGATAAGTGTTGGATGGGTATTGAATAGTTGGATAAGTGTTGGATGGGTATTGGATAGGTGTTAGATGGGTGTTGAAAGGGTGTTGGATGGGTGTTGGATGGATATTGAATAGTTGGATGGGTGTTGGATGGGTGTTGGATGGGTGTTGGATGGATATTGAATAGTTGGATGGGTGTTGGATGGGTGTTGGATTGGTTTTGGATGGATATTGGATTGGTTTTGGATTGGTTTTGGATAGGTGTTGAATAGGTGTGGATTTAGGTGTTGGATATATGGTGATATATGGTCCGACAGCAATGTGGTCTCCACATTGGAAAAATTACCCTGCGGAAGATGGAGGGTCGGCTTGTCATGACCAAAACATCCTACCATCTGTACAGTTTTCCCCCATGTGCCGTGGTCTTCAGCAACCGACCATCTGTCCCACAGGACTAATGCAAATGTGTTCACCGCACCAAGACGCTTCCAAAATGTCTGCTCTGTACGGCACGCAAAATGTATCTGCATCTGGACAGAGTATCTCACTAACTGAAGATGCATGGTTTTCTCTCAATGCTAAAAATCTAAAAAAAAAAAATCATGAAAGTTGTTTGTATTGAGTTGACGCAACTCTGTGAAATTCCATTAAGGCTTGTTTAATCGAAATGCATGAGGTTTGGAGAATATTTGGCTGACATTTATTGGTTTTTCCTTGTATGTCTTTTCACAAAAAAAGCCCTGCCAATACTACATATTTACAGTTCAATGGCGCAGGAATGTGTTCTATGCGAAACAAATAACAAAAATGGAAAACAGCTTAGAATATAGATCTTTGTTGGAATGTCTCTCCAAATAGCAGCACAGGGCTATAACATTATACATTATGTGAAAGAAAGACATTACAAAATCATTGTTCATTGTTCTAGGTATTGCTTTTTCACTTCTTCATATATTGATTTTGGATGTAAACAATGGTTTGCTGAAGATATATCTGGGCAAGCGCTTTTAGTGTATAGTAAAATGATTCAACACACAATGTTTTTTTATTTAGGCATTGGTGGGGGTGTTGTTGCAATGACTGAAGCATAATACAAAAACCAATAAATATAGCAAACCGAAACTGTAAGAAACCAAGTTTCCTTGACCAATTTATTTTATTTGGCCAATAGCGGAGAAGCTAAAGCTCGGTATGTTTCCACAATATCAATACCATTTAAACTCCCAACTGATGTTGTTTGTGTAGTAAGAAGAAAATGATTGCATAAGTTCAAATATACGTAATTGCCATTAAATGAGTTAATATATAAAGAATTACAGTCTGTACATTACTGTTGCAGACGTTAATAGATAATAGCATTCATTACTATTCCAAGAGTTGATAGCTATAGATAATGAGTTAATACATACAGAATAACAGTCATTACCATCACAAGAGTGAATATATAAAGAATAACAGTCATTACCAATGGATGAGTATATATATACTTAGATTACAGTTGGTTGCTGTGACTAGGTTATATCTCTCAGGTTAATGGTGATCTTGTGATGAGAGTAGTTCACTTGAGACGTGGGTCTGAAACCTGAGCAGGACAGGCTGACTTGATAGCTTGGTGACAGAGGATCAATCAAATACAGCTCCGGAAAAAATTAAGAGACCACTGCAGCTTTTTCTTTCCTTTCCAAAAAAAGTAGAGAAGGAAGATTTTGAGTGAGGAACAGAGGGGTTAAAATTAAGAGACCACTGCAAATTGAATGCTTCTGTTCCTCACTCAAAACTTTCTTTTTAAACCTTTTTGGAAAGGTAAGATAAAGGGGCAGTGGTCTCTTAATTTTTTCCGGAGCTGTACATACACTCACGTTTAATCAACTATTTAAATTGGGACACCAACGTTTATTCCCCTAAATAATCCCTGATATACAAATTCTAGCCCTAAACCTAACCTCAACAGAACCATAGTCTTAACCTCAGTAAAGTAACATGAATGCCTAAACCTAACTTCACCTTAATGCTTAACCCTTACTCTAATTCTAACCCTTATTGTAACTTTGGTAACAAACCTAACAGACAGGAAAAATTTGCAACCTTTTTAAACCAGTTTTGCAACCTTGATTTAACCAATTTTTGAAACTAGAAAAACACTGTATTGAAGCCGTTTGCTTCGCTTTATTACCTGTCTGGTTCCTCTGGAGTTGTTGAGAGGTTAGATTAGGATTTTGTGAGCTTTGTTTGTCTGTCAGCAACAGACACTGGTCATAGTACGTTCTAATGTTAAATTAAGAGATTTTGCATGTGTGTGTTAGAGAGAAATGCAGGCAATTTGATATGTGTGGCTACAACATGACCTATTGCTGAGTGTCACATTTCATACCATTTGATCCTGGATGACATTCCCAGGGGTGGATGGTAGAGAATGGAGGATGGATTGTGGATTGATGGTAGAGGATGTAGAGGATGGTGGATGATGTGGAGGATGTGAATGATGGTGGATTGATGGTAGAGGATGTGGATGATGGTGGATTGATGGTAGATGATTTGGAGGATAGTGGATTGATAGTAGAGGTTGTGGAAGTTAGTGGTTTGATGGTAGAGGATGTGGAGGATGGTGGATTGATGCTAGAGGATGTAGGGGGATAGTGGATTGATCGTGGAGGATGTGGACGATGGCGTTAGTATAGAGCTTTGTCAACTGGGAGTGGTGAAGATGGATGGATAGATGGTCTCCAGGGATGTAGATGGTTGGTGGTGGTTCTCCGGGTCTCCAGGGATGTAGATGGTTGGTGGTGGTTCTCCGGGTCTCCAGGGATGTAGATGGTTGGTGGTGGTTCTCCGGGTCTCCTGGGAGGTGGATGGTTGGTGATGGTTCTCTGTTTCTCCAGGGATGTGGATGGTTGGTGGTGGTTCTCTGGGTCTCCAGGGATGTAGATGGTTGGTGGTGTTTCTCCGGGTCTCCAGGGATGTAGATGGTTGGTGGTGGTTCTCCAGGTCTCCAGGGATGTAGATGGTTGGTGGTGGTTCTCTGTTTCTCCAGGGATGTGAATGGTGGTTCTCCAGGTCTCCAGGGATGTAGATGGTTGGTGGTGGTTCTCCAGGTCTCCAGGGATGTAGATGGTTGGTGGTGGTTCTCCGGGTCTCCAGGGATGTGGATGGTCTGTGGTGGTTCTCCATGTCTCCAGGGATGTAGATGGTGAATGAGCCATGGCCCAGCTTTTTGAACCTCTGCAAATATATTAAACTGTCAGACAGTGTTTTAGCACCATCTCTCTCTCACTTCTCTCTTCCTATCTTCCTATCTCTTTTTCAGTGCTAGATGACAAGCTTGCTACAGGCCACTAGCTTCAGAGCTATCTCAGCTGTCCCAGACTGAGGACTCATCACAACAGCCTGTGTGTTTGAGAGAGAAAGAAACAGAGAGGAGGAGAATGATGATGATGAATCTAAACTGTGTCATCAAGCTAGCGATAAACCCAAGAACAGATAGTTATAACGGTGTCATCAAGCTATCTATTAACCCCAGACCAGACAGTTATAACTGTGTCATCAAGCTAGCGATAAACCCAAGAACAGACAGTTATAACTGTCATCAAGCTAGCTATTAACCCCATACCAGACAGTTATAACTGTCATCAAGCTAGCTATTAACCCAATAACAGATAGTTATAACTGTGTCATCTAGCTAGCTATTAACCCCAGAACGGACAGTTATAACTGTGTCATCAAGCTAGCGATAAACCCAAGAACAGATAGTTATAACGGTGTCATCAAGCTATCTATTAATCCCAGAACAGACCGTTATAACTGTGTCATCAAGCTAGCAATTAACCCCAGAACAGACAGTTATAACTGTGTCATCCAGCTAGGGATTAATCCCAGAACAGACAGTTATAACTGTGTCATCAAGCTAGCAATTAACCCCAGAACAGACAGTTATAACTGTGTCATCAAGCTAGCAATTAACCCCAGAACAGACAGTTATAACTGTGTCATCAAGCTAGCAATTAACCCCAGAGATAGCTGTAGCCAGAAGTCTATGTATCTCTGTGTGTGTGGTTCTGTGTGTCTGTGTGTCTGTGTTTATGTTTTTATGTGTGTCTGTGTTTCTTTGGTTATGTTTGTGTATTTGTCTCTGTTTCTGTGCTTATATCTATGTGCAAGTATGCGTAAATGTGTTTATCTGTTTGTGTGTGTGTGTATCAGTGTTTGTGTGTATCTGTGTGTGTGTGATTGTGTGTTATCTCTCTCTGTGTGTGTGTATGTCTGGGGGTGTCTGTGTTGGTGTGTATCAGTGTGTATATGTGTTTCATCTGTGTGTGTGTGTGTGTGTGTGTGTGTGTGTGTGTGTGTGTACTGACCAGTCTCTGTGGGCTCTGCTTCAATACTACTGGACAATTTATTCGGTAGAAAACATCAGCATTCTTTATCATCATTCCCTTCGTTGTTACCATGGGAACTCGTTTTGGACACCTCTGCCCCCCCCCCTCTCTTTTGCTCTCTCTCTCTCTAGCAGTAGTAGTAACATTAGTAGTACTTTTAGTTAAAAAATAGTAGTACTGCTAGTAGTAGTCAAGTGCTAGTAGTACATTTACATTTACACTTTTTAGTCACTTGGCCAACTCTCTTATCCGGACCAACTTTCAGGGAGTGCATACATTTTTAAGAATTAGGTGAAACAATGGCAAAACAACTGTTTAGTAGTAAATGTATTTTACTCAGTGAATTAGTCATCAGCAAAGGTCAGTGCTGGAAAGAAACCTATGCAAATAATGCCAATAAAACATAAAAAAGTTAACTTACGACAACAGACAGGGCTACTAATTAAGTACAAAGTGAACGGGTGGGTTTTTAGGTGTTTTTGAACATAGAGACTATGCCTTCCTAGCCTCCCAGGGATTCCAGTGGTACTACACCTGGTACTACCAAAGACACCAGCAATCAATAGCAAAACTAGAGAAGAATCAGTCAGGAAGGATAAGGAGAGAGCAATTGAATGTAGCCACCACCTGCAAAACCATTCCCTTTTTGGGGGTTGTCTTGCTGTTGCCTCTCCAGTGCACTTGTTGTCACTTTCATTTGTAGTAGTAGTAGTAGAAGTGGTAGTAGTAGAAGTAGTAGTAGAAGTTGTAGTAGTAGTAGAAGTTGTAGTAGTAGTAGTAGTAGAAGTGGTAGTGGTAGTAGTAGTAGTAGTAGTAGAAGTGGTAGTGGTAGTAGTAGTAGTAGTTGTAGAAGTTGTAGTAGTAGTAGAAGTTGTAGTAGTTGTAGAAGTGGTAGTAGTAGTACTAGTAGGTGCCTGTTCATCCAAACCTCTGTTACTGATCTGATCTAGTTCTATCTGAGGATCTACTGATAAGCTCAAATTGGTCTATTCAAGGATTTACTGGTCAAATCCACTACTTTCTTCTGGTCGGTGCCAGTTGTCAGGTATTCTGCCAACTGAAACCATTTTTTATGATGATGTAGCATTCAGCTCTGCTCTAGGTTTTGGTTGATTATTTCTACTGTGCTGTTTTCTCATTATTTGGTTTGTTTTGTGTTGCTGTCCTGGGGCTCTGTGGAGTCTCTGGGCTCTGTAGGTTCTGTCGGATCTGTGTGTTCTCTGGGGTCTGTCGGGTCTGTGGGCTCTCTGGGGTCTTTGGGCTCTGTAGAGTCTGTCTGGTCTCTGAGGTCTGTGGGCTCTCTGGAGTCTGTGGGGACTTTCGGATCTATGGGCTTTCTGGGGTCTGTGGCCTCTCTGGGGACTGTTCCCAAGACCGGAGTTTCTTTGTCTCCTTCTCCATTTCTCCAGGTCTTTCTCCACTTCTCTGTCATTCACTCCATTCACATTTCTGTCTCACCCCCCCTCCCTGTCCATCTCTCCTCTTGGATATCCCCCAGTCTCTCATCTGCCTGTTCACAAATCCCCAGCACAACCCCCCCCCCCCCCCCGGGCATCCCCCAGTCTCTCATCTGCCTGTTCACAAATCCCCAGCACAACCCAACCCCCCCCCCCCCCCCCCCCGGGCGTCCCCCTGTCTCTCATCTGCCTGTCCTTTTGACTCCAGATGCTCTACAGAAGTGGGTACATGTCCGTCTGTGTGTTTGCCCGTTTCATTATGCGTCCTGGTGCTGTACGATGGATCCACCAATCACAGCAGGGCTTGCACCCCACGTCTGTGACCAGAGAAGAGTGCGAGGTGGGAGTTCACACGTTGTGTGCGTGCGTGTGTTCCTTCAGTGGTGTGTGCGTGTGTGTTCCTTCAGTGGTGTGTGTGTGTGTGTGTGTGTGACGCTATGAGACATCAGTGAGCTTCTATCTGCTCCCACACAGAGAGGCAATTAAAACGGAATGCTTAATGAGTCTATACATAGAGCCCCAGTCTGCTTTATTTGGAACCTGGGTAGGCAGGCATTTTAACGTTCTAACACCCTCTCTCTCTTTCTCTCTCTTTCAGTCTTGCTTACCCTTGTTCTGTATTTACCATCTTGACGCCCTCTTTCCCCTTCAGCAGGACAGTGTGCTGCCTTTCATTATATTTCTATGCCTTGTTCGTTTGATCCATGATTCCTCTTTCCTCACTCTTCTTTATTCAGCCTATTTTGTCCACTTATCTATCATACTTCACACATTTTTATTGTTGAATAAAATCATACATTATATTGGCAGTAAATTATTATGTTGTGCCTTAACACCAATATGTGACCATTCTTTTGTACAGAAGGGTTCAAGTTGTTTGGGTTCCATCAATGGACAGCAATCTTTATTTAGTGTCACCGCATTTTAGATTGGATATAGGTTGGAGCATTGACTTGGCCAATCAAGGTCATCCACTTTTTCATTCATGAGCCTCTCCACTGTAGCTTTGACTGTGATCTTCGGGTTGTTTTCAAGCTGAAAAGCGAACTTCCACCCTAGCTTCAAGTTTCTTACAGAAGGCAGCAGGTTTTTTCATTCCTCCTCTGTTCACCTCTCCTTTTGAGTTCTCTCTTCTCTCCTTTTGACACACCATAGAGCACTGCCCCATAGAGCACCACACTGTAGAGCACTGCCCCATAGAGCACCCCGCCGTAGAGCACTGCCCCATAGAGCACCACACCGTAGAGCACTGCCCCATAGAGCACCACATCGTAGAGCACTGCCCCATAGAGCACCACATTGTAGAGCACTGGCCCATAGAGCAACACATCGTAGAGCACTGCCCCATAGAGCACCCCGCCGTAGAGCACTGGCCCATAGAGCACCACACTGTAGAGCACTGCCCCATAGAGCACCCCGCCGTAGAGCACTGCCCCATAGAGCACCACACCGTAGAGCACTGCCCCATGGAGCACCCCGCCGTAGAGCACTGCCCCATAGAGCACCCCGCCGTAGAGCACTGCCCCATAGAGCACCACACCGTAGAGCACTGGCCCATAGAGCACCACATCGTAGAGCACTGCCCCATAGAGCACCACACCGTAGAGCACTGCCCCATAGAGCACCACATCGTAGAGCACTGGCCCATAGAGCACCACATTGTAGAGCACTGGCCCATAGAGCACCCCGCCGTAGAGCACTGGCCCATAGAGCACCACATCGTAGAGCACTGGCCCATAGAGCACCACACCGTAGAGCACTGCCCCATAGAGTACCCCACCGTAGAGCACTGGCCCATAGAGCACTGGCCCATAGAGGACCACACCGTAGAGCACTGCCCCATAGAGCACCACACCGTAGAGCACTGCCCCATAGAGCACCACACCGTAGAGCACTGCCCCATAGAGCACCCCGCCGTAGAGCACTGCCCCATAGAGCACCATACCATAGAGCACTGCCCCATAGAGCACCCCGCCGTAGAGCACTGGCCCATAGAGCACCACACCGTAGAGCACTGGCCCATAGAGCACCACACCGTAGAGCACTGGCCCATAGAGCACCACATTGTAGAGCACTGGCCCATAGAGCACCACATCGTAGAGCATAGGCCAGTAGAGCACCACCGTGTAAAGCACCACCCAATCGAGTATCGCCCCGAAGAGCAATGCCAATAGAGCAATGCTCTACTCTATCTCTCTAATCTCTCTCTCTCCTATGTCTCTCTCTCTCTCTCTCTCTCTAGTCATCAGCAGTTGTTATAATCAACACAATTCAGGGAACCCATAACGAGAAAGCTGTCTCTGTGTGTGTGTGTGTGGGGGGGGGGGGCATATGTATTTGTGTGTTTGCCAACTCAGAGCCGATAACGAGGTATCTCTCTGGGGCCTCATCACATGGAAATAAGTGTCAAATCATTCAGCAGACAATCCAGTGAAACCACAAGGTCAAACACACCAGTAGCATTTAATTCCCATGGATGGGAATATTGTGGATGTATTGTGTTTTGACAAGTTAAAATCCTCTTAGCTAATGTTATTTGTAACTGATAATGGACCACTAGTGCTGCATGAAGCAAACATTTTCCTACTTTCCACATTATTGACAACTAGCTAGCTGCAGTAAAAAAAAATCACCTGCAGTTGTAAGGCAACCATGGTTGTGAATTCACCAGATAGATGGTTATGAATTCACTGGATAGATGGTTGTGTATTCACTGGAGAGATGGTTGTGTATTCACTGAATAAATGGTTGTATACTCACTGGAGAAGTGGTTGTGTATTCACTGGAGAGATGGTTGTGTATTCACTGGAGAGATGGTTGTGTATTCACTAGAGAGATGGTTGTGTATTCACCGGGTAGATGGTTGTGTATTCACTGGATATATGGTTGTATATTCACTGGGTAGATGGTTCTGTATTCACTGGATAGATGGTTGTATATTCACTGGATAGATGGTTGTGTATTCACTGGATAGATTGTTGTATATTCACTTGATAGATGGTTGTGTTTTCACTGGATAGATTGTTGTGTATTCACTGGATAGATGGTTGTGTATTCACTGGATAGATGGTTGTATATTCACTGGGTAGATGGTTCTGTATTCACTGGATAGATGGTTGTATATTCACTGGATAGATGGTTGTGTATTCACTGGATAGATTGTTGTATATTCACTTGATAGATGGTTGTGTTTTCACTGGATAGATTGTTGTATATTCACTGGATAGATGGTTGTGTTTTCACTGGATAGATTGTTGTATATTCACTGGATAGATGCTTGTGTATTCGCTGGATAGATGGTTGTAGGATGTTTTTCTATTACAGAGTGGTTGTGGAAACACCTGAGTCTTGTGGAAGAAACTGCAATGTATCGTCATAAGATGTGATGATTTATATACCACCCACTCTTTTTTTATCTGTGTGTGTGTGTGTGTGTGTCTGTGCGATGATTTGTAGTCCACCACACGCTTTTTATAGATCTGTGTACTGATACCTGGAATAACCATGGCCTTACTATGACCTTACCATGACCTTTCTGACTTAGTGTAGCGAGACCTCACAGCAGGGAGTATAAATCAAGGCATTGACGAATCCCCTCATTCATACTTTGTGTTTGTGTGTGTGTGTGTGAACAAGTACCGCGATAGATTTGTGTTTATGACCTTAGCTTCAGTCCTGACCTGCCATTTTTCCACCACATGGCTGTTTTGCTCAGGGTGGTAGTGATTCATCATGTCTCCAGTTAGAGAAGATTGAAGAATTGATCCGAGTCCTCCCTCCCTTCAGGGCAGGACTGTGTTGACAGTCAGTCACCCTCTCCCCAGGTCTATGTACAATATTTGCAATCTTTTTTTGTTTGTTTACCCGGTATACATAATATTCAGGACATAGTTTTGAAAAAAAATATCATCCAGTTAGATCTTGATTTAAAGATAGACTGGAAGCCAATCGGTAATACAGCACATTCTACAAGATTGTATTGTATGATCCCAGGACATTTGGGTAAAATTATTGTCAATCTCTATCTTTTAGAATTTAAAGTGGGAAGTGAATAGAATGGACGAAGAGATGATTGAGATAACAGGAACATTTTAATCTGGATTAAACATGTTCTTTTTCATATCAATATATTTGAATCCCAAGCCCAACGCTGACCATTAGATAATATGGGTTTTAACGAATTTCAACAGTGTGAAATATATTTTATGGATTTACGATGGCTAAAATACTGTGGCATCCCTATTTTAGATTTAATCTAGGGATGCACAGTATAAAGGAATCAACTAGCTCACAACTATATTGATGAGCCTGATCATTCCCACTCTGAATGCGTTTTAAAGTGAAAGGTCAGTCTAAAAATACCACGCATTGACTCTGGCTGAACCCAGTTCAGTTTTTAGTGCTCTTTTGAGCAGAGGGCCATGGGACATTGTCAAGCGTAGTGCAGTATTTAGAGAATATGATGCATTTGGGAAGCAGAACATGGGGTCCCTTTCAGGGACTCAACAAGTTCTCTGATGAAGGTAGGGGCCCCTCAGGGAGGCAGAGAGAGGTGGAGAGAGATGGAGAGAGATGGAGAGAGAGATGAAGAGAGATGGAGAGAGATGTGGAGAGAGAGATGGAGAGAGATGGAGAGAGATGGAGGGAGATGTGGAGAGATGTGGAGAGAGAGGTGGAGAGAGAGATGGAGAGAGATGGAGAGAGATGGAGAGAGATGGAGAGAGAGGTGGAGAGAGAGGTGGAGAGAGATGGAGAGAGATGGAGAAAGATGGAGAGAGAGGTGGAGAGAGAGATGGAGAGAGATGTGGAGAGAGAGATGGAGAGAGATGGAGAGAGATGGAGAGAGATGTGGAGAGATGTGGAGAGAGAGGTGGAGAGAGAGATGGAGAGAGATGGAGAGAGATGGAGAGAGAGATGAAGAGAGATGGAGAGAGATGTGGAGAGAGAGATGGAGAGAGATTGAGAGAGATGGAGAGAGATGTGGAGAGATGTGGAGAGAGAGATGGAGAGAGATGGAGAGAGAGGTGGAGAGAGAGGTGGAGAGAGATGGAGAGAGATGGAGAAAGATGGAGAGAGAGGTGGAGAGAGAGATGGAGAGAGATGGAGAGAGATGTGGAGAGAGAGGTGGAGAGAGAGATGGAGAGAGATGGAGAGAGATGGAGAGAGAGGTGGAGAGAGATGGAGAGATAGAAAGTGGAGAGAGATGGAGAGAGAGGTGGAGAGAGAGATGGAGAGAGAGGTGGAGAGAGAGATGGAGAGAGATGGAGAGAGATGGAGAGAGAGGTGGAGAGAGATGGAGAGATAGAAAGTGGAGAGAGATGGAGAGAGATGGAGAGAGATGGAGAGATAGAAAGTGGAGAGAGATGGAGAGAGAGGTGGAGAGAGAGATGGAGAGAGAGGTGGAGAGAGAGGTGGAGAGAGATGGAGAGAGATGGAGAGAGATGGAGAGATAGAAAGTGGAGAGGAAGAGACGTGGAGACAGTCATGCATGCGCACTGAGCCTCTCCTTATGTGATTCCTCCTGTTTTCACCTCTCCTTTTGAGTTCTCTCTTCCCCTCTCCTTTTGAGTTCTCTCTTTTCCTCTCCTTTTGAGTTCTCTCTTTTCCTCTCCTTTTGAGTTCCCTCCCCTTTTCTCCTATTCTGACATGTTCCCTCCTCTGTCCTCCTGTCGTGTTCCTTCCTGTGTTCTCTTTTGCTGATGTGTTCCTTCTTCTCTTATGCTCTCCTTTTGAGTTCCCTCCTCTGTTCTCCTCTCCTGTCGTGTTCCCTCCTCCCTTCTCCTCTCCTGTAGTGTTTCCTCCTCTCTTCCCCTCTCTTGTCATGTTCCCTCATCTCTTCTGCTCTCTTTTCATTTTCCTTCCTCTCTTCTCCTCTCCTGTCGTGTTCCTGTGTTCCCTCCTCTCTTCTCTCCTGCCGTGTTGCCTCCTGTCCTCTCCTCTCCAGTCTTTAGACAGCCTTATGTAATTATGCAGAGTAAAACACACACACACATCCAGGCTTAGCCCTGAACGCGGACTCAGTCGGTTATTGGAGACAAGAGCGCTTGATCTTAGAAAGAGATTGTTCTTTTTTTATCTGTGGGCATGATGTGTAATGTTTTATTCTGACGGAGGAAGAGACAGAGATCGAATTGAGACAGAGAAAGAAAGATAAAATGTAATCTGTAAAGAAAATTTGACGTAGTGCGAGTGAACAATATTCTTGTGTTTAGAACAAAGTTTTTTATTAAATAAGATGTTTGATGTTAGAAATGTAATCATCTATTGACATTTTCAGTTTCCTAGATTAAAACACAAATGTATTGACTTCATTCTACCATATAATCTTTTTTTTTTCTTTCTTTCCCCCCAACAGGCTTATCAGGAGATGTAACCGACCTTGAAAAGAGAAAAGAAGCCTTTGGGCAGAACCTCATACCTCCAAAGAAGCCCAAAACCTTTCTGGAGTTGATATGGGAGGCCTTGCAGGATGTTACCTTAATCATCCTGGAGGTGGCGGCTCTGATCTCCCTGGGACTGAGCTTCTACCAGCCCCCAGGAGGGGATACAGGGGACAGTGAGTACACTGAGATTACTGACACACTCGTGCTGTCTGAGATTACTGACACACTTGTACACTCTGAGATTACTGACACACTCGTACACTCTGAGATTACTGACACAATCGTACAGTCTGAGATTACTGACACACTCGTACACTCTGAGATTACTGACACAATCGTACAGTCTGAGATTACTGACACACTCGTACACTCTGAGATTACTGACACACTCGTACACTCTGAGATTACTGACACACTCGCACACTCTGAAATTACTGACACAATCGTACACTCTGAGATTACTGACACACTCGTACACTCTGAGATTACTGAAATACTCATACAGTCTTAGATTACTGACACACTCGTACACTCTGAGATTACTGACACACTCGTACACTCTGAAATTACTGAAATACTCATACAGTCTTAGATTACTGACACACTCATACACTCTGAGATTACTGCCACACTCATACAGTCTCTGAGATTACTGACACACTCGTACACGCTTAGATTACTGCCACACTCGTACAGTCTCTGAGATTATTCACACACTTGTGCAGTCAAACTCATACACCATGACTCAGGTGTTATTTGACAAGCTGAACACTGACTCAGAGCAGCAACAGTGAACAGGGGTGACTGGGCAGTGGGGGTGGATTTGAACAAGGCCTGGGGCCAAATCAGCTATTGACAGGTGTATCTACAGGTGCAGTGAAGATCCAGTTAAAACAAGAGGACATAATCTAATCAAAATAATTAGGAACTGAGCAGTACTAGAACCATGTGTATAACATGACAAAGAAGAACATTCAACATAATCAAATGTGATTTAGTATACGTTTAATATAACGTTCAATGTTATTTAATATAGTAAATGATGTGTTATTTACTGAGGGCTGGAGGGGGACTGTGGATCTGAGGAAGGAGGAAGTGGTCTCCGGAGAAATAACCTTCAAGTGAAGGCCGTATATCAGCCTTCTATCTGGCCTGTAAAATGTGTGAAGAAGACAAACTGGCTGTCTAACAAATAGAACAGTTTGTATTTATGGTGCTCTACTTTAGATTAGGGTGTCATTCAGGACTCGGCCATTAAACGGTAAGACGGGATGCATCACCATAACAGAACAGGAAGTCATGTTTCAGTTTGGAACAGGAAGTCCTCATTACTTAATCGAGAGGAATCAGAAGCGTTGTCGTAACCTGCGTCCTGAAGTTCTGCGTTGCCAGCAGCTCCACTGTGGCTCATTATGGTCCAAATGAAGGTGAGACGTGCTCCTCACTGCGTGAATAATGCCAGGCTCCATCTGCGCATACATAATTACTGCTCCAGTTGAGTCCAGATAATCTGACAGATGTGCTGGCTTCACATCCGATGAGACGTGGAGGCTGTTCTCGTCAGCTGACTATGAAAGCGTTAGTGGTTGGACTTCCAGAGTAAGATGGCATTTAATGACAAACATGGATACCCTTGGGAAAGATTTGATTGAGGCAATCAGTAGTATTTTTCACATGAATTCCAACTTGTACACAGAGTTTTACTTTTTTTTGTTGAGTTTTTCTTCCCATGATGTCTGTAAGATTTTGCTATCTAAGGGCTAGGGTTTCAAATGTACAGTTACTAGAAAATGTTTCAACCCCCCCCCCCCCCCCCCACCCAAGCTACGAGGGAGCAGAACCAGCTGGGACTCTGTGGCCTGAAGAGAACGTGGAAAGCGTTCCCTGTCTCAGCGCAGGTCAGGCTACCTGGATCCAGGACAAGAATGCAGACGTGTTCATATGATTTTAGCTAGCGGTGACTAAGTTTGCCATGGCTGTTTAAAGAGAACCGAACCGTGGATTTCTGTTCCTGTCAGGGCTTGAATCCATACATCATCAGCTTGTAAAAATGAAAACCTGTGCTTTGTTGGTAGTGACATCAGGTCCTGAGAGTCTGACAGGCATTCAGAATGAATCATACCATTTACAGATCCTCAGACTGCAGACGCTCCAGTCTGCAGCCACCCAAGCCTGCAGCCATGCAAGCCTGCAGCCACCCAAGCCTGCAGCCATGCAAGCCTGCAGCCTGGGGCCGTGTTGCAGGTTCTCTGTCGCTAGAGCGTACGATCCGAGGCCTACTGTCTCCCTAGGCTGCAGACCCCAACCTCACGCTGACAATTCACCACAAGGGATCAATACATTATGTATGCAAGCCTATAGCCGCAAGAGTGCCGTGACCACATACTAGTCAATAACCACCCCAGTCTGACATACCTGATCATTAGTTACAGTACAGTAATGTGATCACCCCAGTCTGAAGTCCCTGATCATTAGTTACAGTACAGTAATGTGATCACCCCAGTCTGAAGTCCCTAATCATTAGTTACAGTACAGTAATGTGATCACCCCAGTCTGAAGTCCCTGATCATTAGTTACAGTACAGTAATGTGATCACCCCAGTCTGAAGTCCCTAATCATTAGTTACAGTACAGTAATGTGACCACCCCAGTCTGAAGTCCGTGATCATTAGTTACAGTACAGTAATGTGACCACCCCAGTCTGAAGTCCGTGATCATTAGTTACAGTACAGTAATGTGATCACCCCAGTCTGAAGTCCGTGATCATTAGTTACAGTACAGTAATGTGATCACCCCAGTCTGACATCCCTGATCATTAGTTACAGTACAGTAATGTGACCACCCCAGTCTGAAGTCCGTGATCATTAGTTACAGTACAGTAATGTGATCACCCCAGTCTGAAGTCCCTGATCATTAGTTACAGTACAGTAATGTGACCACCCCAGTCTGAAGTCCGTGATCATTAGTTACAGTACAGTAATGTGATCACCCCAGTCTGAAGTCCCTGATCATTAGTTACAGTACAGTAATGTGATCACCCCAGTCTGAAGTCCCTGATCATTAGTTACAGTACAGTAATGTGACCACCCCAGTCTGAAGTCCCTAATCATTAGTTACAGTACAGTAATGTGACCACCCCAGTCTGAAGTCCGTGATCATTAGTTACAGTACAGTAATGTGATCACCCCAGTCTGAAGTCCCTGATCATTAGTTACAGTACAGTAATGTGACCACCCCAGTCTGAAGTCCCTAATCATTAGTTACAGTACAGTAATGTGATCACCCCAGTCTGAAGTCCCTGATCATTAGTTACAGTACAGTAATGTGATCACCCCAGTCTGAAGTCCGTGATCATTAGTTACAGTACAGTAATGTGACCACCCCAGTCTGACATCCCTGATCATTAGTTACAGTACAGTAATGTGATCACCCCAGTCTGAAGTCCGTGATCATTAGTTACAGTACAGTAATGTTACCACCCCAGTCTGACATCCCTGATCATTAGTTACAGTACAGTAATGTGATCACCCCAGTCTGACATCCCTGATCATTAGTTACAGTACAGTAATGTGATCACCCCAGTCTGAAGTCCGTGATCATTAGTTACAGTACAGTAATGTGACCACCCCAGTCTGAAGTCCCTAATCATTAGTTACAGTACAGTAATGTGATCACCCCAGTCTGAAGTCCGTGATCATTAGTTACAGTACAGTAATGTGACCACCCCAGTCTGAAGTCCCTAATCATTAGTTACAGTACAGTAATGTGATCACCCCACTCTGAAGTCCCTGATCATTAGTTACAGTACAGTAATGTGATTAACCCAGTCTGAAGTCCCTCATCATTAGTTACAGTACAGTAATGTGATCACCCCACTCTGAAGTCCCTCATCATTAGTTACAGTACAGTAATGTGACCACCCCAGTCTGAAGTCCGTGATCATTAGTTACAGTACAGTAATGTGATCACCCCAGTCTGAAGTCCCTGATCATTAGTTACAGTACAGTAATGTGACCACCCCAGTCTGAAGTCCGTGATCATTAGTTACAGTACAGTAATGTGATCACCCCAGTCTGAAGTCCGTGATCATTAGTTACAGTACAGTAATGTGATCACCCCAGTCTGACATCCCTGATCATTAGTTACAGTACAGTAATGTGACCACCCCAGTCTGAAGTCCGTGATCATTAGTTACAGTACAGTAATGTGATCACCCCAGTCTGAAGTCCCTGATCATTAGTTACAGTACAGTAATGTGACCACCCCAGTCTGAAGTCCGTGATCATTAGTTACAGTACAGTAATGTGATCACCCCAGTCTGAAGTCCCTGATCATTAGTTACAGTACAGTAATGTGATCACCCCAGTCTGAAGTCCCTGATCATTAGTTACAGTACAGTAATGTGACCACCCCAGTCTGAAGTCCCTAATCATTAGTTACAGTACAGTAATGTGACCACCCCAGTCTGAAGTCCGTGATCATTAGTTACAGTACAGTAATGTGATCACCCCAGTCTGAAGTCCCTGATCATTAGTTACAGTACAGTAATGTGACCACCCCAGTCTGAAGTCCCTAATCATTAGTTACAGTACAGTAATGTGATCACCCCACTCTGAAGTCCCTGATCATTAGTTACAGTACAGTAATGTGATTAACCCAGTCTGAAGTCCCTCATCATTAGTTACAGTACAGTAATGTGATCACCCCACTCTGAAGTCCCTCATCATTAGTTACAGTACAGTAATGTGATCACCCCACTCTGAAGTCCCTCATCATTAGTTACAGTACAGTAATGTGATCACCCCACTCTGAAGTCCCTCATCATTAGTTACAGTACAGTAATGTGATCACCCCACTCTGAAGTCCCTCATCATTAGTTACAATATGTACTGTAATTGTCATTTTGAACACAATAATAAAAAATGAGTGTAAAAAGTTTCAATTAACCAAAGATAGACCAGCCCATTTGCCAGAGTGACCCCTTAGTCAATCAGTCTTTAAAAAGATGACTAGAGCAGAAAAAGTATGTCCTCAAAGCTTTATTTGAAAGTCAAAAGATTCAGAAAATAAATGAGGTTTGATTAGCATATCAAAGGGGACCAATCACTGCATGTCAAAAGATATGCAAGTGTTTTTTAATAGTTTTTATATCAAACACGATGAATCACGTACGAATCAGAATACATGTCTCCCACTGTGATGAATGGCAAGAACAAGGTAGTGTCCTAAATGTCACACCACACTCTACATTGCGCACATCTTTTGACCAGATCCCCATTGGGCTCCATGCCCAAGGATGCCCAAGGATTTACAGTGGAGAAGGAGAACTGACCCTGAATATCGGTGTATGTGAGTTCCTCCTACACTGGGTAGGACAAACTATACAACGATAAAAGTCCCTAAAAGTGACTGCAGCTGTAACAGAAGTGGCTGGCGCCTCAGCTCCATGGACAGCTAAGGAAAATAATCTGCGGGATGCCGAGCACACCTATCAAGCGTTGTGTGACGCCACCACACCACGGCGTAGGGGGAGTTGTAGACTACGTCCTAACCCCTTCACAGCACACTAACTTTGACCAGTGCCCATAAAGCTCTGAAGACAATAGGGTGCCATTTAGGAGACTCATGGAG
The DNA here is from genome assembly GCF_011004845.1 of Esox lucius. Classification (NCBI taxonomy): domain Eukaryota; kingdom Metazoa; phylum Chordata; class Actinopteri; order Esociformes; family Esocidae; genus Esox; species Esox lucius. The sequence goes on along the minus strand of NC_047570.1, from coordinate 37,510,553 downwards.
CGTGTGTACTGTAGGACTGTGCTGCATTGCTGCTTTGCCCCCAAGTGCCCCCTCTAGTGTTACCGATCATTACCGTTCATGCCCAAATACAGTTGACGGTTGTTTTAATGAAATGTTCTCTGTTGTGTGTGGCACAGGGAAATTAAAATGCTCCTTGGTTCGGTGGTCTTTAAATAGTCCTTGTTTCTAGTTAGTTCCCTTTAAGAAGTCCTTGTCCCCAATCTAGTGCTCTAAAATTTGGTATTGTTCCAAGTTCAGTGCCCTTTAAATTGGCCTTGTCCCTAGTACACTTTAAACAAGCACTACAGAATGTTTCAGTCTTTAATAACAAGTGTTTCACCAGACTTGAATCCACTAGTAGCTTGGGTTGCATGCCTTTGACAATTGGCTTTCATTCCACTGTTTGAAATAGCACCATCACTCACTAAAGACCTATATGGGGTCAAAGTATCATTATGCCGATTTTAAGCCAAATCAAATCCATATGCAGAAGTGACTACAAACCTTTTATGAATTTCTTATTAATATTAAGTCATCATGCCCCCCCCAAAACAAACTCAATGATGGCAAGTTGGCCTTGAGGAAGCAAAGCAGCCGCAAACCATAATGCAAACACCTTCAAAGTTTTATGGCTGGTATGAGGGGTACCTCTGTTCAAAGAGAGTGTCTGACATTTGATTCATATGTCCAGAACTCATTGCTCCAGTAGTTGTAGTTGTACGGAGGTGTGGTCTGGCAAACGTCAGTCGTGACATTGTTTTAAAGCAGAGACTCCTTCCTTCCTAACCTCTCATGTAGGCCATGTGCAGTCTCTTTCTGACAGTGGACTCATGGTCTTCAACATTGATGTTGGCATTAGAGGCCTGTAGATCTCCCTGATGTTACCCTGGGGTTCATAGAGACTTTTATGAGCATCTTTCAGTTAGCAGTTCAAGGCTGCATTTGGTGGATGAACTATCCTATGTAGATTGCCAGAGTTCTCCCTGTGCAGATGATCTGTTAGACAGTGGACTGGTGTTCTTTGACTGGTTTGGAAATGGCTTTGTCACCTCTCCCAGACACATGGGCATTATAGGTATAATCTTTCTTTGGAGGACCTCAGATAAATGTAATCCTGCCATGATGTGTTTTGAAACATCCATGTGGTTAAGACAAAAACAGATCAAGTTTACATTACCAATATAATGTTTATACAATCATGGAAAACTGACAACTAGGTCAAATATTGACAGCAACATAACTTTTTTAATGTATTTGTATCTGGAAATTTAGCAATTTACCAGCTAGCAAGTTCACTAGCTAACAACAATAGTAATCTTAAACTGACACACTTGCTAGGTTAGTTAACTAAACAGTCAGTCCTACTTTGCTATTTCAAAACAATTATGTTTTCATTCAACATAGGCTTTTTAAAACAGCTCTAACCTACCAATGATATACTGTAGGTACAAACAACTGAATCAAACACGGCATTAAAGGGAAATAAGGCCCAATCTGCAATGCACTTCAAGCCAGTCAGAAATGGCTATTCAAAAATGTGATAGTTTCAAGAGACACAATCACCCTATTGATAGTATAAAATTAGGGATTTAAATTGAATAGGTTTTCTGTGATTGGGAAATGTTATGGCTGTGCCAACCACCCGAGCCTGCTCTGCTCTCTAAGTAACTCCCAGAGCATAATGCTGAATAGGAAAGGGCCATAATGATATCTGTCCAGATGAATTGATGGAACACATTAACACCAGTTAAGAAAGTGTATTCATTGAAATGGAGGTTTTTTAATTCAATCTATCACAGCACAATGAAAAAGAAAACCAGGAAGAATGGAGCTACTTAACTTATTCACGCAAAAGAAAATGTTTGATACGTTCAGAGCATTGAATTACACCATTTTTAAAAGTACGTTATGTTGAAAGTGTGTTCTAACATGAGTAATGAGCCAGTAGTCACTATGTCTATCACAAATGGAAATAAGAGGATGAACAGAAATTAAGTTCCGCCTAGGTTTTATTTTATAGAAAGCTTTTAGAAACAGAATGTTGAAGAGTTGTTTTGTTATGTGTGTACATGTGCATGTGTTCATTTCTACTGTTACGTACCCTCTGTCTCACTTTCTCCTCCCTCTGTCTCGCTTTCTCCTCCCTCTGTCTTGCTTTCTCCTCCCTCTGTCTCGCTTTCTCCTCCCTCTGTCTCCCTTTTTCCTCCCTCTGTCTCCCTTTCTCCTCCCTCTGTCTCGCTTTCTCCTCCCTCTGTCTCCATTTCTCCTCCCTCTGTCTCCCTCTGTCTCCCTTTCTCTTTCCCATCCGTCCCCCTTTTCTCTTTTTCCAATCCTCTCTGCCTGCTTATCGTCCAGGCTGCGGGACGGCGGCAGGCGGGGGCGAGGATGAGGGCGAGGCCGAGTCCGGCTGGATCGAGGGGGCGGCCATCTTGCTGTCAGTGGCATGTGTGGTGCTGGTGACGGCATTCAACGACTGGAGCAAGGAGAAGCAGTTCCGCGGGTTGCAGAGCCGCATCGAGCAGGAGCAGAAGTTCCAGGTCGTCCGGGGCGCCCAGGTCATACAGCTGCCTGTGGCCGACATCGTGGTCGGGGACATCGCACAGATCAAGTATGGTACGTGTATGAAAACTAGCGGGATTTCGTTAATCTCGCTAACTTAGATTTAATATACTTTAAAATCATGATAGTTAGGTCTGGAAACAATTGGACACTGATACAAGTTTTGTTATTCTGGCTGTTTACCAAAATATGTTCTAGTTACAGTTAAAGAATTAGTACGGGCTTAGAGTGCAGTATCCCAGCTTTATTTTGAGCGTGTTCACATCCAAATTGGAGGAAGGGTTTAGGAATCACAGCTCTTTAATATGTAGCCCCCTCTTTTCAAGGGACCAAAAGTAATTGGACAATTGACTCAAAAGCTGTTCCATGGACAGGTGTGGACTATTTCTTCCTTATTTGTTCATCAATGAAACATTTGGAAGGTCTGGAGTGGATTCCAGGTGTGGCATTTGCATTTGGAATCCGTTGCTATTAACCCACAACATACTGTCAAAGGAGCTCTCAATGCAAGTCAAACAGGCCATCCTTAGGCTGCAAAAAAAGAGAAAAATCCTTTAGAGAGATAGCAGGAACATTAAGAGAGGCCAAATCAACAGTATGGTACATTCGGAGAGAAAAATTATGCACAGGTGAGCTCTGCAACACCAAAAGGCCTGGACATCCATGGAAGACAACAGTGGTGGATGATTGTAGGATCCTTTCCATGGTGAAGAAAAACCCCTTGACAACATCAAGTGAAGAACACTCTCCAGGAGGAGAGTTGGACATTATCCAAGTCCACCATAAACAGAAGACTTCACGAGCAAATACAGAGGATTCACCACAAGGTGCAAACCATTCATAAGCCTCATGAATTGAAAGGCCAGAATAGACTTTGCCAAAAAACATTTTTTAAAAAGCCAGCCCAGTTCTGGAACAGCATTCTTTGTACAGATTAAACTAGGATCCACCTGGACCAGGATGATAGGAAGAAGAAAGTATGGAGAAGGCTTGGAACAGCTCATGATCCGAAGCATATCACATCATCTGTAAAACACGGTGGAGGCAGTGTGATGACATGGACATGCATGGCTTCCAATGGCACTGGGTCACTAGTGTTTAGAAGCAGCCGGATGAATTCTGAAGTGTAGAGGGATATATTGTCTCCTCTGATTCAGACAAATTCAGCAAAGTTGATTGAGCTTCACTTTACAGATGGACAATGACCCAAAACATACTGCGAAAGCAACCCAGGAATATTTTAAGGCAAAGAAGTGGAATATTCTGCAGTGGCCAAGTCAATGACCTGATCTGAACCCAATCGAGCATACATTTAACTTGCTGAAGACAAAACTTATGTGGAGACCGTGTCCACATATGTAGCCATTTTAGGCTTCCTGCACCAAAGTTCAGGTCTTAGGAGGTTAAGCCTGAAAGACCCCCAAACAAACAACAACTGAAGACAGCTACAGTAAAGGCCATGAAAACCATAAACATTGTTGTAATTCCTCAACGTTTCATACGATATTTTTGTTTGCATCTCGTTTGTTTCCTTTGTGTTGGGGGCATATAGAGAAAAATTATGAAAATGATGTCCGTGTCCAAATATATCCGGACCTAATTGTATGTATATATTTATAAAAATATATATATAATATTTTTTAAACCATGTAGCAGTTAGGAGCCTAAATACATACAAATGCAATGACAGTCAGGGATGATTGACAGCTGTCAAAAATTATTTGGAAGACGATTTAACAGGATATTATTATGGGGAGAAAATATAACACATTTAAAATGAGGCCCTCCTAAACCACCCAATAGCCTACTGTCACCCCTGGATTGAAGGAACTAAGCGTCGGCGAAAAGAGTTTGTCTCCCCATCTTAGAATGAATGCGCTAACTTTAAGTCGCTCTTTATGACATCATGTGCCAAATGACTAAATGCAAATGTGAATTAGCCCAGATTTGTACCAGTCCCTGATTAGCAGAGTACAGCGTGAGAGGGATTCTTCTTGTTGAGTGCTTCTTTTATTAGGCTGGCAGTATATAATACCACAGAAACACGTGACTGACACTAAATTAATTAACACAATACTTCTGCTTGGAAATATTCACAACACAAAGCTCTACATCTCTAACACTCAACCTACATAACCAATTCTCTGGACACTGATTCATCTTTCAAAACACAGTTGTATGAAAGTGTGAAACACTGAGAGATTGGAAAAAGATTGAGCGTCTGGGTTAAAGCAAAGCCTATTTAGTTTAGAAAGCAACTCATTTGTTAATTAGTAGTATTAATTTAAGGAGAATATTTGATGAGTTTGGCATCTAAAACTAATGTTACCATGGTTGTTCATTAATAATACTCCCTGTTACCATGGTTGTTCATTAATCATACTCCCTGTTACCATGGTTGTTCATTAATAATACTCACTGTTACCATGGTTGTTCATTAATAATACTCCCTGTTACCATGGTTGTTCATTAATAATACTCCCTGTTACCATGGATGTTCATTAATAATACTCCCTGTTACCATGGATGTTCATTAATAATACTCCCTGTTACCATGGATGTTCATTAATAATACTCCCTGTTACCATGGTTGTTAATTAATAATACTCCCTGTTACCATGGATGTTCATTAATAATACCTCCCTGTTACCATGGATGTTAATTAATAATACCCCCTGTTACCATGGTTGTTCATTAATAATACTCTGTTACCATGGTTGGTCATTAATAATACTCCGTTACCATGGTTGGTCATTAATAATACTCCCTATTCCTTTTGTGTGAGAGTACAATGTAAAACAACAAATTCGTTTTATTGTGTGTGTTTGTCAGAGTGCTGTCATGAACATTAATTTATCTTCAGCTTTCATGATTATAAAGTGTTTTTGGTACTTACAGAGGAGTGAAGATATGGTCACGTGACCAGGATAGAGACAGAGCATCGCCTAAACGGGCTGCAATCTCAGCCTGTAAAAACATATCATGTCTCCTGGCTTATCAGCTTATCAGCTTCTGCCTCTCTCACGTGTGTTCTAGTGTACATTGTCTTATCTATATTATAACGTATTTATTCATCATATGACATCTGCAGTGTTCTTTGATAGAATGTGTTTTCGGTTATCATTTTGGCTCTCCGTGTTCCCGAATGTGATTGTGTTGAGAGTTCTGGTGAAAAGGTGACTGTTTGTGGTGTGCATTCTGCTGGGTGTCTGTTTGTGGTGTGCATTCTGCTGGGTGTCTGTTTGTGGTGTGCATTCTGCTGAGTGACTGTTTGTGGTGTGCATTCTGCTGGGTGTCTGTTTGTGGTGTGCATTCTGCTGGGTGTCTGTTTGTGGTGTGCATTCTGCTGGGTGTCTGTTTGTGGTGTGCATTCTGCTGAGTGACTGTTTGTGGTGTGCATTCTGCTGGGTGTCTGTTTGTGGTGTGCATTCTGCTGGGTGTCTGTTTGTGGTGTGCATTCTGCTGAGTGACTGTTTGTGGTGTGCATTCTGCTGGGTGTCTGTTTGTGGTGTGCATTCTGCTGAGTGACTGTTTGTGGTGTGCGTTCTGCTGGGTGTCTGTTTGTGGTGTGCGTTCTGCTGAGTGACTGTTTGTGGTGTGCGTTCTGCTGAGTGACTGTTTGTGGTGTGCGTCGCAGGTGACCTGCTACCAGCGGATGGAGTGTTGATCCAGGGGAATGATCTCAAGATAGACGAGAGCTCCCTGACGGGGGAGTCGGACCATGTCAAAAAGACCGCAGACAGGGACCCCATGCTGCTCTCTGGTCAGTGACACACACACACACGCAACGACGTGCGCACACACACATCAAAGACACACACATACACAATGAATCATGAATTCAATGTCTTTGAAGTCACAGTCTGTAAGATTTCCAACCTGTTTCATACATTGGTATTTAGCCAGGTCAAGCATGCTTCCTTCACCCTAGATAAAATACAATAGTGATTCTGATTCTGAATAAAATGCAGTGCGGGTTCGGATTATGGAAGGAATACAATGCTAATTCGGGATAAAATGTAACTCTCATTCTGTTTATGATTCTGGATAAATACCCCGCTTGGAAAGCCATGGTGCTGTCCATCTAAATCTATTATTCTAGTCACAACAGGATGGCAGGTCTTCAGTGAGAGAAACTGGGATCTTAATTGGAATTTGAATATCAGCAGAGAGAAGCACGCAGCGCCTTGATGTTCATTGTTCTGTGTAATGGCTTCTCTTCCTTCATTGTTGGAAAGGACTGGTGTTTCATAGCCTCTCTCTCTGTTTTTCTCTCTCTCTCTCTCGCTCCCTCTTCCTTTTATTCCCTCTCTGTTTCCCTCTGAATTTCTATCGCGCTCCTCTCTCTCTCTTTCTATCGCGCTCCACTCTCTCTCTTTCTCTGTCTCTCTGTCTACCTCCCTCTTCCACCTTTCTCTCTCCCGTTCTGTTTCTCTCTTTTCTGAGAGATGTGCCAAAGCATAACGTTGTGGGAGCAGTCTGTTATTATGGTTTGTCAGCTGTCTGTCTCCACCACCACTGATAATTACCATTTAATTACCCTTTTTTACACTTATATCTTCATAACTGACAGCTGGACAGTGTTGTCTGTGTCTGTGTCTGTGTGTGTGTGTGTGTGTGTGTGTGTGTGTGTGTATGCTTGAGTGTGAGAAGAGTTATGTAAAAAGATCACCAAATTCAGTTTATTTTCTCCAAAAGAGCTCACCAGACATTGATGTACTGTGATGTTTCATAATTTTACTGGTGATCGGTGTGGTGATAAACTCTGCCCTTGGTGTGTGTGTGTGTGTGTGTGTAACCATAGGTACCCATGTCATGGAAGGTTCTGGCAGGATGTTGGTGACCGCCGTGGGGGTCAACTCTCAGACCGGCATCATCTTCACCCTGCTGGGGGCTGGGGAGGTCGGAGAGGAGGAGAAGAAGGAGAAGAGAGGTTTGTTCCTTTGTCTTTCCTCCTCTGTCTCCATTGGACAGCCCTAACATGCAGCGGGAGCCAGAGTTGTGGGTTCGATTGCCAGGGCCACACAAAATGTAAACGTGCATTTCGATTCGAGCTTCCTCTCTGAGGCATGCATCATTGTATTAGTCTGATCCAAATGGTTTGTGTAGAACCAGTACAGTCACACCACGCTGGGTCCATGGCTCGGTAGGGCAGAGTGGGAGTGTGGCATGCCATAGTGTACAGAACAGTTTCATCTCACCGCAGGTTATTGACTCTGTTTTCACCTGTCATTTGTGGACTAGCTACCGTGCTACCTTAGCTGAGCATAGTTACAGAGGCTATATCTTACATTTTAACCAGTTTGCTACAGAAGTGATTAAATGTGATCTGTTATGTGGGTTGTAGTTCATGGTGTTATTTGGTATTGTTTGATGCATTTTTCTGTAGGGCAAATCAAGTCCAATGTGAAGTGCCTTTCAGACCTTGAAAAAACAGCATTTTTGCATTTCCTGCTTTTCAGGAAAATTCCTGCAGCGACCGTATAATCAAATAAAGACACAGCATCTGTTGCTCCCACTGGGTTGTGGTGATGAATGAGTCCTTCCAGATCTCTAAGCTTTCTGGGTCAGAGTGGGGGGGGGGGGGGGCTGAATGTTCTCTTGCTGTTAAAAATGTTCGGTTCAATTTGAGTATCTTGGAGAACTCTCTCTTTAACCTTTATTCTTTAGCCCAAACTAGGCTATAAGCAAATCCAAAAAAAATAACACTGTTCCATACAAACAAGTGACAACTGCTGTACGAGTGTATTAAAGTAAAATGGAAATGTGTCTTCCCCCCAAGTACCAACTCCTCCTTGCACACCTTTGGCGAGTGGAGTCATTAGGGATCAGGCATTAACGGAGGTGTTGAGTGTCAGGTTGAATGCCTTGCTCAAGGGAAGGTATTTCCATTTACTTTCTCTACATTTTATTGTTGAAGACTCCAGTCTGTGATGTCTTGCCACTGGTTGTGGAAGTGTCGCTGGTGAGCCAAAATGGGTCCCCGAAAATTATCTAGAGTATCATTTACAGTATGTGTCAATTCATGCCCTGTGTCATCTAAACTACTTGCATGGCTTACTTTAAACATGAGAACTACCTGATGCAAACGGCTATGAAAAAATTGGAGTGGCTTCAGGACATATCTTTGAATGTCCTTGAGTGGCCCAGCCAAAGCCAGAACTTGAACCCAATTGAACATCTGTGGGGGGACTTGAATATTGCAGTTCACTGACACTCTCCATCCAGTCTGACAGAGCTTAAGAGGATCTGAAAGCTGGTAGAGGCGTACACAAGAATAATTAAAGCTGTGATCATTACCAAAGGCGCTTCTACAGAGTACAGTACTGAATAAAAGGCCTAAATGTTTATGTACATTTCTGTTTTTATTTTCATTTTTATTTCCAACATGTTAAATGGTATAGATTGATGGTCAGTTCTTTCAAATTCATTATGAGTTAAGTTGATAAGACCACAAAATGTAGAGAAAGCAAATGGGTTTAAATACTTTCCCAAGGCATGTCAAACACTGTGAGCTGTGGCTAGGGACTGCTAGGAGCTTGAAACACAATGTGACATTGAACCCAACTGTGCTGGTTAGGATATATTCTTGGCCCCATAGATAGACCAGCCTGGTTCACCTGAGTTTTGGCCTGTTGTGAGGTGAGATGACCAACTCCTCTCCTTACTGTCTTGTTATTCTCTGTAAACTACAACACAGGTAAGGCTGTGGAGGATGGCCAACCCAACACAGGTAGAGTATCTCTCTCTGTGACCCTAGCAGCCCATAGCCACCCCTGTCTGTCCTCCTCCCCAGTTCCCCAGCCCTCCAGTACTGATATACCCTCCAGGACCAACCCTTTACCCCCTTACCCAGCCTACCGAACCACCCCAAACCCTCTCCTGTCCCTGGTCAACACCAAACAACCCGGCTTCTGTCAATCAGATTCTTCATCTAGAAAGAGGTGCCTGCACACAAATGCAAATTCTTAAGGGTTGAAAAGAAAAACCAACATCTCATCCACATCTACCCCTCAACTCCCCAAACACTTCCAACTGTCCCAAATGACAGCCTGAGATTGCTTGAGGTTAAATAAATATGATCTCACCCTGTGATTGGTTAAATCCACTGAAAGATCTCCTGAGTTAAAAAGTAGCTTCAGGAGCAAGGATGGAACGTGAAAGACTTTAAAGAGATTAAAATTTAACTGATTAAGGTTTTGATCATCTGTGCAATGCCAGGCTGTCCCCATTTGGGCTTTGGGCTCCTGAAGCACCTCTTTGATGCTGTTAGTTAGTCTTAGGAAGCCGCTTTGACATTCTAGTACAAAATACATCTGAAATAACATCATATTCTGATGTGAATTTCCCAGCATTTAACACTTTTCCAGAAAGCCTGTTTGGAATATTCCTGCAATAATGGGGTAATTAGCCAATCCAAGGAATACTCCAAACATGATTTCTGGAAAACCTGGAATTTTGGGAAAGTTACCTGAATTTCCAGTTCCTTGAATTTGACCCCTTAGTATATAACTAAAGAAGTAGCATTGGTCATTCCAGAAACAGATGTATGTCTGGATGTCTGTTAACCATTGTTGTAATGGAATTTGACATTCAAAACATGTCTGTCCCTAGGCTGGGGTCAATTCACCTTAATTCCAGACAATTCAGGAAGTTCACATAAATTCCAATTCGCTGAAATGCTTTCAACTAGGAGCATTTGGAATTGGAAATTGAATTTGGTTTGTATTCTGAATTGACATGAACTTGAGCCCAACCCTCAATCAAGAGTCAGTTTGTTCTGTTATTATCATGCTGCTATATTACTTATGTGCTGCTCAATGACATGACTCAAATAACATGGTTGAGATGAATTTACTAATAACGATGAATTAGCCCTGAAAATCCACATTGATTACATATTTATTATTGACTATTACAACTGCACCAGATTTACTTTGATAACCGCCACACACATTCAGTCTAAAGTCATTTTTCCTTTTCAATGCCAGAAATGTCCAATGTTTCAGTAGGTAGTCAGTCCTTTTGAGTCAGAGGCTGGGAGTTTGGTTAAAATTATTTACTGTTATTTTCTCAGTAATGTCTAAGCAAGCCGCAGATTAGCTCTTTAGTTATGTTTTTCTCTTCAGTGGTTTGAGGTATTCATTGAGGAGATGGTGAATCCTTCCTCTTCTATGTTGCCACTCATAATATTATCCTCAGTCCTTTTTCATTTTCAATATGTTGTTTTGTCAGTTTGATTTAGTTGTATCAGTTTCATAATATCGTGTTGCTGATACCATTTCTCTGGACTTCTCTAGCAACATGTTCAGGCTCAATTTCATTTCAATTCTAGTCGGTTCAAATAGATAATAATTCTGAATTGTCCCCTTGGAAAAGCATTTCAGAGGATTGGAATTTAAATGATCGCCTTCCTGAATTGAACTAAATAAACATGCACATGATCACCAGACAGAAACGATCTAAAGCAAAACCACCTGTCCGTCCTGCTGTTCGAGGCTCTTAACCATGTTATTTTTGTTCACTGTTGCCCCCCCCCCCCCATGACTCACTGGCTAGACTCCTCCCACCCCTCTGACCCCCCCATCTCAACCATAGCCACCGGTGCTGCTGTGGGCAAGGCACCAGGCAATGCCTACATAGTCAATGGTAGGTTGACCAGAGCCTCCTTCCTGTCCTGCTGTACCCCCTGGGTGCGACCTCCTTCTCCTTGTCCACCTCCTCCCTCTAACTGTTTGGAACCCCTCTCCTCCTCCTGTACGCTCCTCTTCCCTTCCTAATTGCATGTTTCTTCTTTTCTTTCGAGGTCGGGGACAGTCATTTGGGCCTTCCTCTTATTTTTTCATTTTATCTCTGGTCTGTTTATTCGATCTGAATTAGTAGCAATGCCACACACGTCCACTGTTTCGCTGGGTAGTTAGTGAATGTCCTGTTGAGTCAGAGGCTGGTGGTTTGATTGAAGTCACGTCGTCAGTAATTTATATGTGTGTTAAGGAAGGTTAGGTTGCTTGTTGCTAGCCATGACTATCATATTGTTATTGCCTTCGAACATGCATGTTTCAGAAGACTTCAAAAACAGGAATGGTAATTATTCTTAAGACGGGGGCAGCAAAATCACATTGTCATATTTTCTTAATTGCCGCATTGAGATGTATAAAGAACGCAATCTTGTAGCCAGAAGCAAAGCAACCTGCATCCCACAGCTGGCTGTCTTCTGAACCTGAGCAAGGTTGGGACCTAGATGAGAGGACAGGTGTTAACCGAGGGTGTCCTGACTCTGTGATCACTAAAGGTCCCAGGGCATCTCTCTAAAGGGGAGCAGTGTTAACCTAGGGTGTCCGGACTCTCTCTGATCACTAAAGGACCCAGGGCACCTCTCTTTAGGGTAGGGGTGTTAACCCAGGGTGTCCGGACTCTCTGTGATCACTAAAGGTCCCAGGGCACCTCTCTTAAGGGTAGCAGTGTTAACCCAGGGTATCCGGACTCTCTGTGATCACTAAAGGTCCCAGGGCACCTCTCTTAAGGGTAGCAGTGCTAACCCAGGGTGTCCGGACTCTCTGTGATCACTAAAGGTCCCAGGGCACCTCTCTTAAGGGTAGCAGTGTTAACCCAGGGTGTCCGGACTCTCTGTGATCACTAAAGGTCCCAGGGCACCTCTCTTAAGGGTAGCAGTGTTAACCCAGGGTGTCCGGACTCTCTGTGATCACTAAAGGTCCCAGGGCACCTCTCTTAAGGGTAGCAGTGTTAACCCAGGGTGTCCGGACTCTCTGTGATCACTAAAGGTCCCAGGGCACCTCTCTTAAGGGTAGCAGTGTTAACCCAGGGTGTCCGGACTCTCTGTGATCACTAAAGGTCCCAGGGCACCTCTCTTAAGGGTAGCAGTGTCAACAGCTACATTTTGACTTTTAAACAGTGGAACTATGCATCTCTATGTAACAGGCTTATAGCCCCCAATTTTGGTTTCTTTACCATCATTTTTCTGACCCTTTTTAGTTGACCCATCTTTTACCCAGTCTTGATGGGAATAAGGCAGGCCTGTGTATTCTGGGCATGGCTGGACAGGACGCAGCAAATGTCAAAATTATGTAACACTTCAACGTGAGAGTTCTGGAACATTGTCTACCGAATTTGGGATTTGTGAGTGTGTCTGCAATCATTCTGTTTTTATCGCAGTGTTCAGAGTCATTATGTTTTTAACAATGTAACCTTTAATTTTTGTCACAGTTGTACATTTTGTGTAAAAATCAAAAGAATTTTAGCTGTTACCGTTATATTAGCTACACTAGCTAGCAAAAGTTAACAACTTCCTTCATCTTCTATTGACGGATGTGAGCAGCAAGTGGGAAAAGAAGGTGCTGTTGTTGTGTTGTTTGCCATGCATACAGACTGGGTCCCTGTGACGACAACAGCACAATTGTATATGTACACTGCTATTCTACTAAATACATTTTGAAAGGTAGAAAAAGTTGGTCTCATTAGCGACCCTAGTCTACACAGTGATTCCTGTCGATGGTCTTTGGCTGCCCAGTGAGAAGCCACTTATTATTGGCCGACACTGGTGCTGTGATCAATCACATCCCAGCAGTAACGTCAGCTAACCGATTAGTCACTTTGAATCTGTGATATCTAAATAGAGATCAATATCCCCTATATTTGTATAGTTTCTCACCCAATAAAATAATTGCAATGGTAGTTTATTGTTGTAGCGACCAGCTGGTGTTTACAGCTAGCTTAGCTGTTGGGTGGGGAAGTCTAGAGTGAGAGTGTGACATCACTTTGACATTTGCTGCATCACTGCTCGCCAAGCCCCAGTGTCCTCTGGGAATGCATCTGATGTTGTTGTGGTGAATAGAGCGATCTTTAACTCTGATCATGGTATGGGGTGTTTTAAAAGATCTGGCTACAGGGGTGTTGTTTGCGCTAGGATGATATTCCTTTAGGAAATCTGTATATTCACCAAATTATTAATTGTTGGCTTTCCTGGATTCTTTGCTACTGTAGTTTGTTTGATGTGGGCGGGGTCTACAAAAGCATGGATATAAAACACGTATACAGGAATTTGTGGCATTAAAGGAGGTCATTCTTAAATTCTATTTTGCCCTTGTGGGAGGACTTTCTTTTCCTGGTTTACTCTCCTCCCTCTTTCTGACCACGCATGAGCATTTGGACAGGTTTCTTTTGCATGCTCTGTGTTGCTCCTTGGTGTGTGTGTGTGTGTGTGTGTGTGCGTTTCTGTGTGTGTATATGTGTGTGTTGCTCTATTTCTTTGTTGTGTGTGACACTGTACCTGGGTCTGGATACCCCATTATTATGAATGGCTATTCTTGTTCATTGTGGTGTGTTGTTCAAGTCCTGGCTGTCATACATGAGTATGTCTCCCTCCAAAAAAAAAACCTGCCTGGTCTGATTGTTAGAGAAGAGATGTAGATGCCCCCATAGAACAGGTCTCAAGTTACAATTCAAAGTCATCAGGCCAGGCGATCATTTAATACACCTCATGTCAAATGGAAACTGCACAGGATTTAATGCAGTTCTTGTTTTTTATTCATGTTTATTCACAGCAATATTAAGATGTTTTTTTTCTGCTAGTGCTGTAGACATTCTCTCAAACCATAACATTTTCTTTAATTGAGAGTAACATCTCATTATTTGCAGATCTACTTTTATTATCAATTATCTATTCTAGGTATTTTCTAATAGTCACTAGTGAACCAAGAAAAACACAAAACAATTAGAGAGTACGATCAGACCACAGGTGACAAATTAGCTGACATCCCAACTACCCACACAGAAGCAATAATATTAGCTAATTAAAAAGCAGCTTTTCTTTCGTGTATGTATGTGACTGACATGACAGTGTTAAAATATAAAATCATTTCTCTGTCTTCCTTCTTAATTTATTTTCACTGTGATGTTTGTTCTGGTGATGATTGTTTGTTTCTTGTCTGCTTTGGTTCTTTGTGTTTTGTGTGTGATATGTCTCCATCGTAGGTAAAATGCAGGATGGGAATATCGAGAACAACCAGACTAAAGGTAACCTACTTCAACTTTCCCGCCGTTGTTTGGTTTGTTCTAACAAGGGTTGCAAAGATTCTTGGGAACATTCCTATATTTCCCAGGTTTTCCAGATATCCTGGATGGAAGGTTCCTGTGGTATAGAGCTCACATCCATACAGACTGAGACCTTAACTCTAAGGTTCCTGTGGTATAGAGCTCACATCCATACAGACTGAGACCTTAACTCTAAGGTTCCTGTGGTATAGAGCTCACATCCATACAGACTGAGACCTTAACTCTAAGGTTCCTGTGGTATAGAGCTCACATCCATACAGACTGAGACCTTAACTCTAAGGTTCCTGTGGTATAGAGCTCACATCCATACAGACTGAGACCTTAACTCTAAGGTTCCTGTGGTATAGAGCTCACATCCATACAGACTGGTGTTGGTCTTGTGTCTCAGTGTTGTCACCGTCTGCTGCTTGATAGCTGTCTAAGTTCTATGTGAGCAGGTTTGAAGGTCACTCATTCTCTCTCCCTCTCCCTTTCTTTGGTTAGTTCCTCTGAGAGTTTCCAGCTAAACTGCACTTGCAAAACAATGTGTTTGTTAACACAGTTGTCATAAATAGCTAGGAAACACTTACCTTTAAGTTGCTTAGACACAGGTTGATCAGGGGTTGGATTTACTCAGTTTTGAATACAGGCTTTTCCTCTGGGCTCAACATGCTTGTCATGGTACTAAGAAAAGTTAACCATGAGCAAATTGATCTTCAGCTGTTATAATACTGGAATAATACTGAATGTGTTCTACACGCAGAATAAAATATTATGATTCCTGTTTTATTGAAACCAACTCGGGAGGTCATTGATTGACTGTGGTGAGCAGTGTGTTTCGACTTGGACAACAATGATTTATTCACTAAATCTGTTCAGAACATTCTTTTGATTTATGTTGCACTGTATAAATTGAACGAAGGAACCTCTCCATGACAAAGCACCGTCAAACCCTTTTTCTATTTAGTGTCATTTAAAATGTGGATCTTTGGTTAAAAATGTTGATCTAAATGTTAAAATCATGATTTCCATGATTTCCTGATGTTGGTTCCTGTTGGAACCAACATCAGAACCTATTCCAGGGTGCAGTTGACAGTTATGTAACAGGAAACTGTTGAGTAGATAATGTTTATAAAGTATTTTGAAAGCACTTGCTTCCAAACAGATCTGTTTACTAGTATTCCTTAGCAGTTAAATTCCCGTCATGTTCAGGTTCATGAAGGAAAAAGCCCCCATCCACAGTGGTGACCAAATGATCAAAATTAGCAACATGGTTTGATGAAAACACACTGTGTCAGTCATCTCAACCCAGTGGAACCATCTGGACCAGTGGAACCATCTGGACCAATGTCTGAGACACGGTTTCCCACTCACCCTCCACAAATCATCAGATTATGGAACTTATGTGGCAGAAGGAGTTTTTCATCCCCCCCAGTATAGCCTCATCCTCTTGTAGAATTTATGGCTGTGCTGATTCACCTCTCGAGAAAAGTACGTATTTCTGACACTTTATGTGAAAGCTCATCCCATGTACTAACGGGCGTAAAGAATAACCTGTGCTGTGGGGTGTCCTATGCAGCCTAGACCACTGGGACATCCCATAATAACTGCTGTGTGTTCCTCTGGTCATTTCAGTGAAGAAGCAGGACGGAGCGGCTGCCATGGAGATGCAGCCTCTGAAGAGTGCAGAGGGGGGTGAGACGGAGGAGAAGAAGAAGACAAACGTCTCCAAGAAAGAGAAGTCTGTCCTCCAGGGGAAGCTGACCAAGCTGGCGGTTCAGATCGGCAAAGCTGGTACGTCAGATTAGCCTGGTGAACGTTGAATGGGCGAGTGTGGCAGAACCTTTGACTGGTACTGTATGTCATCATAGTCTGGAACAAGCTGCCAATGTATCAGGTCATCATATCATCAGAAATCACCAGAGGATATGGAATCATATCATCAGAAATCACTACAAGATATGTAATCATATCATCAGAAATCACCAGAGGATATGGAATCATATCATCAGAAATCACCAGAGGATATGGAATCATAAAATCACAAATCACAATATGATATGGAATCAAGTCGGCAGAAACCGAATGCTATGAAAATGTACTGGAGAATACATCAAACTGTGGATCTCAAACTGTATGCACTGCTGCATTATATTGAAGTACTTAATATCATACTGCATATTTCCCTTTTATACTAATTAAAAGTGGATGTATGGTAGTCATTATCATTTCTTAAACAAAATGTGTCCACCCTGGATGAGAGTGTCTGCTACATATCTGAAATGTAAATTAAGTGCCATGAGAGCGACTGGATGTTGACATCCTTGTCTTTGCGTCCTTCTTCCCCCAAGGCCTGGTGATGTCAGCCATCACAGTCATCATCCTGGTCCTGTACTTTGCAGTGGACAACTTTGTCCTGCAGAAGAGGCCTTGGCTGACAGAGTGCACTCCCATCTATGTCCAGTACTTCGTCAAGTTCTTCATCATCGGTGTCACCGTTCTGGTGGTGGCGGTCCCTGAGGGCCTGCCTTTGGCCGTCACCATCTCCCTCGCCTACTCTGTCAAGGTGGACACCCACACACATACACACACACACACACACACACACACACAGACGCACAGAGACGCACAAACACACAGACAAGCCTATCACAACTTTTTTGAATATTAGATTTGCATTTTGGTGCGAATTATGAAAGTACACATTTTAAGATCCCCATCTCATTGGTTTTACAGTAGGGTAGATTGTTACCTAAAGTGTATCACAGTAGATTGTTACATGTGTTTTACAGTAGATTGTTACATGTGTTTTACAGTAGATTGTTACATGTGATTTACAATATTTGAGATACATGAGGAGAGACACTGAATTGAAGCCCCTTAAAATGGTTGACATGTCCTCAACAGAAAATGATGAAGGACAACAACCTGGTGCGTCATCTGGACGCGTGCGAGACGATGGGCAACGCCACGGCCATCTGCTCCGACAAGACCGGCACACTGACCACCAACCGCATGACAGCCGTGGCATGCTACATCGGAGATGTTCACTACAAGGAGATACCAGACCCTGGAGTTCTGTCAAACAAGTCTCTGGACATACTCGTCAATGCCATCTCTCTCAACAGCGCCTACACCACCAAGATACTGGTAAGACTCTTAATCCACCACTAGATACTACCAAGTTCCTGGTTAGACCCTTAACCTACCACTAGATACTACCAAGGTCCTGGTTAGACCCTTAATCCACCACTAGATACTACCAAGGTCCTGGTAAGACTCTTAATCCACCACTAGATACTACCAATGTCCTGGTTAGACCCTTAACTTACCAGGGCTAAATACTTCTAAATACTGGTTAGATTACTTACCTATCCCATCTAAATACTTCCAAGATACTGGTTAGACCCTAAACATACCAGACCTAAATGCTTCCAAGATACTGGTTATAGAAATATTATATATAATTATCAACCCATTTGATTATTATCCACTTTGCAAATACAGTACACAAGGATTTGCCGATTCTGCTGATACCAGATTATGTTTGGTCCAGGCAATATAGCTTTTGCCAGGACAAAAATTGCCCCTACTTTCCACTAGGGGCAGTGTCAGGGCCTATTAATGTAAGTGTCAGGGCCTATTACTGTAAGTGTCAGGGCCTATTACTGTAAGTGTCAGGGCCTATTAATGTAAGTGTCAGGGCCTATTACTGTAAGTGTACTAGTGTGCAGCAGTAACCGCAGTAACAGCAGTATACAATATTGTGAAGTAGTATACAATATTGGGCAGTACCATCCAGTAGTGGGTGGTAGTATATAGTAGCATGAAGTAGTATACAGTACTGTGCAGTAGTATACAATAGTGTGCAGTAGTATACAGTATTGTAAAATGGTATACAATAGTTTGCAATAGTATAAAGCATTGTTAAGTAGTATACAGTAGTGTGAAGTAGTATACAGTATTGTGCAGTAGTGTGGCATAGTGTGTCACCTGGCCAACTCATCTCTTGATACTCATTGAGTATCTGGAACTGTTAGTGGCAATGGAAGAAACCAGAAACAAACGTTTTGTATTGGATACCTACAACATAACATCCCTTTGCCCAGTAAAGGGGATGTGGGGATTTTGGTCTATATTTGGTCTATACTATATTTTACACCTGTTTTTAAATGTTCTTTTAAGAAGCCCTGTTTGAATACCAATGAAACACTGGTATGGGAACCTCAGAGCTAATTCCCAGTGCCATCCTTTTGGCCTAGTGCAAATTAAAAGCTGAGCATTCATTAAACAGAATACCATAAAAAACATAAAGGTAATATGTGTGTGTGCGTGTTCTAAGTTAGAACTGTCCCCAGGTAATGATTGTGGCCCTGGCCCATCGTGATGCGCCAACACCATCCATGACACCATCCATGACACCATCCATGACACCATCCATGACACCATCCATGACACCATCCATGACACCATCCATGACATCCAGTTGCCAGATAAGTAGGCTGACGGATGAAGATACAATGTGTGTTTATTGTCCAGATGCTGCAAATATGATTGGCCGTGTGTGTTCAGCTATGTGCCTACTCAGAAGTGTG
This sequence comes from Esox lucius, assembly GCF_011004845.1. Classification (NCBI taxonomy): domain Eukaryota; kingdom Metazoa; phylum Chordata; class Actinopteri; order Esociformes; family Esocidae; genus Esox; species Esox lucius. Next base: position 37,491,348 of record NC_047570.1, on the reverse strand, counting down.
TGTATTCCAGTATATGTGTTAAAGTGTGTATTAATGACCCCACCCATGTAGCTGGTCACAGACAAGTTGTTTATCCAAAAAGGATTTTGCCATCGTCTGATTGGTCCAGGTCAGAATTAAATTGAAATCTAAAAATTGTTCTAAATGAATTACAAATACAAAATATTCCTGTAGTCAATTTGGTATTGTTACCTTTGGCAACAATTACAGCCATGAATCTATTAGGATAAGTCTCTACTAGCTTGACAAAGCAATTTTGGTCCATTCTTCTTTGAAAAATTGCTGAAGCTCTGTCAAGTTGGTTGGGGACCTATAGTGAACAACAGTTTAGTCTTTCCACATATTCACAATAGGATTGAGGCTTTGGCTGGGACAATCAAGGACATTCACAGACTTGTCACAAAGCCACTCAAGTGTTGTTGCAGCTGTGTCCTTTGGGTTGTGGTCATGCTATAACAAAAATCTTCACCCCAGTCTGAGGTCTGGTGCACTCTGGATCCGGTTTTCTTCCTCTTTTCCTTTGCTTCTTTCATCCTTCCCTCAACCTAACCTGTCACCCAGTCCCTGCCGCTGAGAAGCATCCCCATAACATGCTGCCGCCACCATGCTTGACAGTACAGATGATTTGCAGTGTTAGGCTTGCACCAAACATAGTGCTTAACAATAGCTACATTTTGGTAGAATTTTCTTCTATGCCTTCTATGAAACACTAGCGGAGAATTGATGTGTGTCTTTTTGCCACTCTGAGAGGAGGATACAAACCTGTACAAAAGATTGAACAAAAAGGCTACTTACATTTTGTTTAAAGGCTTTGTTGGTGTTTTAGTTGTGTTGTTGATGGTGCTGTTGTTTATGTTTTGGGGTTTGTATGTGTGTCTGTTGTTTGTAATGTTTGCTTAATTGTTGATGTTATATTTGGTGTAGTTTTTCTAGAGTCAGTAAAATGACTCATGAAATGTTCTGATGCAACACCTGATGAAAGGTGTTGCATCACCCAACCAACCTGCAACCCAACTGGAAACTATGTTTTCCACCTACAGTAGTACTGGACTGTCAGTTGTATCTTACAGAACAAACACATAAAAAAACATTTTGAATATATTTCTGAATGGGTTCATGTTTTCCATTGTTCATCAGTCTTACATGTAAACTACATACAGTGCTTCAGAGGATATTCAGTTCCTCACTCAAAACCTTCCTTTTCAACTTTTTTGGACACACCCCTGGGGGACCCCAGTGTCAGGAGCCGGGAGTTAAACAGAGGTCTGAGGACACACCCCTGGGGGACCCCAGTGTCAGGAGCCAGGAGTTAAACAGAGGTCTGAGGACACACCCCTGGGGGACCCCAGTGTTAAGAGCAGGGAGTTAAACAGAGGACTGAGGACACACCCCTGGGGGACCCCAGTGTTAAGAGCAGGGAGTTAAACAGAGGACTGAGGACAGGCTGTGTTAAGAGTTTCCTCAGGTCTCCACTGATTACCGCAGGCTCCCTAAGCAAAGAATGAAGAATGATCTAAGCTTGCATAAAGGCCCCAGGCTCCCCAGACTGCCGGAGAAACATCGATAATTGCTAGTTAATTAATGGAAATGACGTCAAAGAGGAGGGCCCTCGGTACTTTTCTTTACACACATCATTACACACTCGCAACAAAACCTACTCTTGCCAAGCAACAAAGAACAGCACCCCATAGAGGCCTCTGTACTTATTCAGTTCCTTCTTCCAACTCCATCCCCCAGAACCCTCTGCTTCCCCAGCACCAGGAAGACTCCCCTAAATGCCTCTGATCTTACTCTGTTCCCTGTTTCAACTCCCTCCCCCAGAACCCTTTGCTTCCCTAACTCCAGATGACTCCCCCAGGTACATCTGTTTTTATTCTGTTCCATCTTCCCACTCCATCCCCCAGAACCCTCTGCTTCCCCAGCACCAGGAACACTACCTCATACATATGCCTTTGTACTTGTTCTGTTCCTTCTTCCAACTCCATCCCCCAGAACACTCTGCTTCCCCAGCACCAGGAACACTACCTCATACATACACCTTTGTACTTGTTCCTTCTTCCAAGCACAACCTCCAGCAGAATTTGTTTCCCTCTGCCATGATGCTAAGGGCCCCATCATAAAGGAGGATAAGGATCAGGAGATTTTACTTGCATTGTTTTTTAATCATGTATTGCTATGTTGATGTGTGAGGCTTACTTGATCTGATTTAGGTGTGTAAATGCTTAGGTTGTTTTAAGTGCATGGATTGAAGTGTGTTGAATGTGACTCAGGCCTGTTGTCCCTGTTGTCAGTAGGCAGCGCAGTGTGTTCAAAATAAATCTGGGACCTGAAAACTAGCTCAGAACTCAGATGTGGGAATAACCACAGAATGTGAATCCAGATATCATGGAGTTACATTTTTCTCCGTTACATGCACTTGTGAAGCTAGCTCTCTCCCAGTGAAGATTGCCAACTTCCTAAGGAACTTCCATCAGCCTTCATATAGAGAAAATGTGAATACATTTTAAGGTGACAATGTCTGTTTAAGGTCAGCTGATGTATTCTCCTGCATATATAATCTTCATTGAAAAATGCCTCACCAATAGAAAAAACATTCTGTCCCCTCCATATTTCCAGTTAATGATGTTAAACCTGAAAACAATAGATTCAATATTCTCTGTCTACAACCCCAGCATTTGGATGAATTATGTCCAATGTAGCATTAGACATTTTGTAGAGATTGGAGGTATGTTACTCATTTTCAGATTGTTTAGCTTTGGAATCATAAAATTCCTTGACTTATTTTTCGGACTTTCTGTAAGGAATTTGGTGATGGTTAGCATAGCAACAGGGTCACTCACTATGGCAACCTGAATGTGATTGTTCAATAGTCTGCTGGGTGGAGAGTTAAGATTTCCTCCACTTCTTGACACTGAGATTCCTATCTCCATTTTCAAAGTATTTCTGATACAAATTTGTGAACAATGACCACTGTTAAGGTGGAGACAAGCATCTTATCATAATGTAGTGCATCTTTGGGACCATCTTTATAACAGCATATTATGTAATCACTTGTGTGGTGTGACTCACTGTTGCCCCTGATCGAGAGACTCTCTGGCGGAGTTTGAGAGGTTCAGAACGACTGCAAGCGAGTCTCAAATAACCTTGCATCATAAATATATATATTTTTTTGTGGATTTATACATGATACGTTACAGTTATGATCCTCTCAAACACGGCCTCTCCTAAAACCACCTTCAAATAATTAAATTCACTATGATATCCCCTCAACAACTCTTTCTTCCAATGAACCCTGTACAAAAAACAAAATAATTCAGTTTGGCAACCCTAGAGCAATTCCTCCACCACACAACTTGTGAATGCCTGTGTGTTACGGATTATAAGAACTGCTTGACAACATTGTCATGTTGATTTGATCTTTGTTTGCTGTAAGAAACCAGTTTCAATAGAAGTACCTTCCCTAACTTCAAGCATTGATGTCCCTCAATGTAGGCAGTTCTAATATAATTTAGCAAGTCCTGCTTCCTGATGTGTTATAACACAGTGTTACTTGATCTGGGATTAAAATGGAACCGTATTCCCTATAAGATTTGTGTGCTAATGTCAAGCATGGTGTTAGTCTTGTTAAAAAATACATAGTGATACTTTGTTATCCTCTGTGATGATCTCCTCCTTATTTGGTTTGCCTCTGAGTCGGGTTTCAAGTCATCGCTACCCCGTTGACCTTTTAATCGCCTCGGGTTGCAAGGTGTTTGCCCTCCAGTCAAAAGGTTGCCAGTTTGACTCCTCGACTGGGCACTGGAAAAATATGTTGTTGCGACTGACCTGAGAACTAGAGTGACGTTCCACTCCTGACAACAACACTGACATGGTCATTAAAGTTGAATTGTGATGTCATGTAGTATCCTATATCAGGGTGAATCATTGATGACTACAGATACGTCACCAGTGAATTTTGTATCAGTAATGTGACTTCTTCCAAAACAGACCATGTTGTTTCAAGGGTGTGACTACAGCCAGACCAGACCATGTTGTTTCAGTGGTGTCTATGTCAAGAGTAGACCGTATTGTGTCAGTTGTGTGAGTATATCCAGACCAGAGCTTATTGTGTCATTGGGGTAACTATATCAAGAACAGACCATATTGTGTCAGTGGTGTGACTATATCCACAACAGACCATATTGTGTCAGTGGTGTGACATTGTCCTGACCAGACCATATTTTTTCAGGGTGTGACTTTATCCCGACCATGTTTTGTCAGTGGTGTGACTAGATCCAGACCAGATCATGTTGTATCATAACTTCATTTGGGAGAGGGAGTCATGAAAAATGGACAGTAGATCCCAAGCATAGTGACAGGAGACAGAGGACAGGTAGAAAGACAGACAGACAGACACCTAGGTGCTAGCTAGTACAGTACTGTGCTGCCTGAAGCCTGATCCGTTTTGCTTCGGATGACTCACAGCTGAGAATAAAATGTGATTTCCGGGGGCATGATAGCATGGTGTGACATCCCTCGAGGAATTTCATTTCGACAGTGACAGATTTCAGCCCAGCCTGACTGCTCTGAGTCAACTGACAGAGCAGTCAGAAATATAAATGTGATAACCGTCGAGAGAGCTGACACCTGCAATTGTCACAATACCTGGTCTCAGATAGTGCTTTAAGTTATTTCAAATAATGTACCTGTGATTGATTTAGCTTGTGTGAAATAGGACAAGTTTACCATCCTGTCCCATCTGTCACTATAAGCACATTAGAGCACATTAAAAGTTAATGGTTTACACTGGTTGCAAAACGTGAAATCACCTTATTTAAAAGAAACTGCACTCTCAGATCACAATCCCAATCAAAATGAAGTTCAGGTGTGGAGCAGGTCATATGACTAAAATCAGACATCACTAAACCAACATTTGTAGTGCACCTTTTATTATGTATTAATATTATTCAGATATTTGTTTGTGGTCATAAAGGATTGCATACATGCCGTGACAGTGGAAACATCAGATGCATTCCCAGTGGACAAGCAGTGGCTGTATTTACATTGACACAATGCAAAAATATCTTGTGTATCTGATAATACTTGATAAATTAGAAGGACACAAGGGCACAAGGGTTGAGCTCAGATAAACCTGTTAAAATGTACGGTCTGGTTAATACGGTGTTTGACCCCAGGTCTTTGAAGTGCATTTATTTGGTAATCACTCCTAGCCTCCACAGTGTCTCCATTATCATCCTTCATTTCTGTGCTTTTTTAAATTGAAAGAATCTCTTTTCATTAAATCTGTAAATTGCCTCCATGGGGACAGGATGGTCTGTGGTGTGGGCGCGTTGCTAATGCTTGGTGCTTACATTTCACAGGTTAGAGATAGTTTTCTTTGAGAGGTGCCTTGATTCAAACAGGGTACAGTCACAGGCTGTATCTAGGTCAACAGCCACTTCAACCCGATTTGGCGCTGTTACACTGTTGCCTGGGTTTTTGTGACGGCGTGCCGTGTCACTGGTGCGTTTTGGCTAGCTGGCCACCACCGGGACAGTGGACTACAACACATGGTCCTCTCCAACAGTGTCAGTGTCTGTCAGTCATTCTCACTGCTCTCCAAGTATGTGTGTGTGTGCATTTGTGTGTGTGTGTGTGTGTGTGTAGGAGGTGGGTGAGTGTGTGTGTGTGTCTTTGTGCTGGTGTGTGTGTGTGTGTGTAGGAGGTGGGTGTGAGTGTGTGTGGGTGTGTGTGTCTGTGTGCTGGTGTGTGTGTGTGTGCGTGTGTAGGAGCTGCTTGCATGTGTGGGTGTGTGTGTGTGTGTGTGTAGGAGGTGTGTGTACAGCATGTTTGTAAGATGAGTAGGATATCAAAACACGCTCGCGGGAATGTAAAGATAAGGCTCCTGTTCTTATCTTCACCAACCATCACCAGCCACAGGGACATGGAGGAGGAGCTGTCAGAGGAGACCCGGCATTCTGGGTAGTGATGAAACGATCGCTAATGGTCCTCTGTCTCCAGGGAATCATTCCTCAGATTAATGGCTTTCATCCATGCCAGAACTTCTCCGCTTTGCTCCAGAACCATATTGTCTGTGCTGTTTAGACACTCCAGCCATGGATCTCCAAGTCCTTTCACCGACCTCTTTCTTTCCTCCTCTTGGTGAGACATGCAGCCAGGCAACTCAGGGATGTCAAACTTACAGGAATACTGCAAATGTTTGTGGGTAACTGATACAGACTATTCCATTTGCTGTTACTTTTAATTGCTTATTTACTGCAGCAGGTAATCTGTTTGGGGAAACACTATACCTAGCTCAAAAGACAGAGGAATAAATAATTATGCAATACATAAAAATCGAGTAATTATCCAGGAACACTCTGATTTTAAGGGTTTTCGCTGAGTGTTCTCTTAGTTAATTCTTTGCTAGTTATACACACTAAGGAAACCACAGGGGCTGCTATGCTAGATCTACACTTATTGGTTAGTGTTTTGGAAACTCCTATTCTTGAGCTGTAATGGATATATTTAATCTAACATTCATTTCAGTGGTCATCCCTATGGTCTAGAAAATCTGCTAATTTTCTCCCACTGCATAAGGGTGGAGACACTGGTGTGCTTTTTAATGATCACCCAATCTCTAAATTGAAAATTGCATTTTGAACGGATTTCAATCTGGTTTTACACCTGGGCACACTACTATCAAAGCAACTACTCTGGTTGGAAATGATATTGTCAAAGCCTTTAAGGAAATTAAGCAGTGTTGCTTTGTTGTTTGTTGACCTGTCAAAGGTGTTCAATTCAGTGGATCACTCAATCTTATTGATAAGGCTGTCTTCATTGGGCCTAGCCAAGGACACTTGCCTCTGGTTTAAAAATTGCCTTAGTGACAGAACTATTGTAGCTTGTTGAATTATATGTTAATTTCAGTGGTGCCGACAACTGTTTTATTTTTGGAGAAAGAAAAACCAGGATAAAATAGGACTCAGGAAATTAAAGGATAGACAAATAGAGGAAAAGGGAGGAGAGGAGAAGATGGGAGAGGAGGTAGGAGGTAGGAGAGGAGAGAGGAGGTAGGAGTGGGGAGGAGAAGGGAGAAAAGATGAGAAAGAAGAGGATTGTGCCTCAGGATGGGAGGACGGGGAGAGAGGAAGCACGGAATGCCATGCCTCCCCTCGGCATATGTCGCTAACTGTTGGACACCCTAGCAAAGCCCCTAGCGACCGCAGAGACACTGAGGAGAGGGCAGCTGTTCCCCTGACACAGCCAGGCGATCCTCGTCCAACTCCTCTTGTTTGGCCCGGAGGAATACGTCATGGCCCACCACAGGAGTCCCCGAGGACTGGATGTCGAGACAAAGGGCCATGTCTCTATCTGTTGGATGTCCCCTGGACTTCATCAGTGTACCACACTGTGTGTGTGTGTCTGTGTGTGTGTGTGTGCGTGCGTGCGTGTGTGTTTGTTTGATCTAGGTCCAACAATACTATGGGGAATGAAAGTTCCTGCTAGAAGGTTTTGTGATCTAATGGGATGTGTCATACCCATTACCCAGGCACATCCAACACACACTTTTTAACACAACCCAGACACATCCAACACAACACACCCTTTTAAAACCACCTAGACACATCCAACACAACACACCTTTTAAAACCACCCAGACACATCCAACACAACACACCCTTTTAACACCACCTAGACACATCCAATATAACAAACCTTTTAACATGACCCAGACACATTTAACACAACACACCTTTTAACACCACCCAGACACATCCAACACAACACAATCCAGCTTTTAAATACGACCCAGACACATCATCACAACACGTCTTTTCACACAATCGGACTCATGCTCTAACAGGGCATGCAAATGGATAATTCGATTTGAATGGTTTATGGCATTAGTAGGAAAGGAACAGTGAACATCCTCAGCAACATACGTTTCTATACTTGTGCAGGGAAATAAATATTAATTATTGTTTTGTGTTCTTTTATTTGTCTTTGGTCATCTGATATTTATCTAATTCAGACATTTCCAAAATAAACATAGGCTACTTGAGTGATAGAGAAAGAGACAGAGAAAAGATGTAAAGAGCATGGAGAGGTAGAGAGAGAATGGAGAGGTAGAGAGAGAATGGAGAGGTAGAGAGAGAATGGAGAGGTAGAGAGAGAATGGAGAGGTAGAGAGAGAATGGAGAGGTAGAGAGAGAATGGAGAGGTAGGGATTGAACCCCTCCTAACTGTCTGTCTGTTCCTGTCTGCCTGTTCCTGACAGTGCCTTCATGTCTTCTTCACATTACTCTGTCTAACTGCAGGTTGCCAACTATTTCCATGGCAACCACAGAGAACTGTTATACAGGCCTACTTAAATGACAGAGAGGGGGGAGAGAGGGGGGGAGAGAAGGGAGGAGACATAAAGAGAGGATGAGGAAGAAACAGAAGGAGAGAGTGAGAGAGAACGAAAAGCAAGAATGAGAGAGACAGAAGCCAAAGAAGAGAGGAAATAAAGAGAAAGACAGGCAAAAACAGAGAGACAGTCAAACCTGACAGATGCTTACCTACCTACCTACCTCAGAAATGCATGTATTTTTAAGCCTGCATAGTCTTGCTCATTCAGACACAGTAACAATGACTTCATAGACTGAACCAACAGTTATACTGCCTTTAAAGACAGAGACAATACTATTCATCTCCCCAATAAAAATGTACATTTGCATTTATTTCAATATTGTGATGTTTCTTTGTAATTCATCTCTACCTAAGCTATTTTTAAAGCTGCCTGGTAAATGATATATTGTCTTACCATTTCTGTCTATTTTGTATAAATTAATAGACTCCACCTTGTAATCATACTTGAATCCCAAAAAGATAGCAAGCACTAATTAGAACAGATTTTCCAGGAAATGTCTTGGTCATTGATTGGTTGCAATAATTCTGGTATGTAGAATGTTTGCTTTTGAATGAAATATAATATAATCATTTGAATACTTGTAACACTTGTAACACTTGTTCACTGAAAATCCGACATGACAATTCAACTAGTGACAGAGCAGAGCAATCCATTTAAAGCAAACAAGCTATCTAAAAAAAACAAATTTGCTGTGTATTGTTTATTGCTGTACCTGCATGCAGTTCACACTCTCATGATAGAACTGTACCAAAAAGGTATTCTGAAATGTTCATGCTATTTAAGGGGAATATACACAGCAGTGTACCGGACACTTATGGGGTGGCATGTAGTGGAAGATTGATTGTTCAAGTTCACCAAATTAGCCAGTGGCTATTAAGCCAATTTCTGCAGGTATTATGTATAGTTTATGGAAGGACAAGTGTAAAGCAAGGTTCCACCAGACATTTCCTGAATTTGTGCGAAAATATCTGGGAAAGAGGAAACTTGGTCATTGACATCCACAACTGAGGGGACGCTTCACTTTAAATAAAAGAAAGCTGCTATACTGTTTGCATTTAATGGCAGCTTCAAAGCTCAAGAATCTCCAAGGTTTGGTACTCGATGGCTGACCTGTTTATTCTATGCTTTAAGTTAATATAAAAAGAAAACTATTTGCTTTTGGCTGGTTTCTGGTATAACAGGCAGGATGTCACAATGACAGGATGCTGACGTCAAGGCAACTTCACTGAAGTGCAAGAACATCTGCTAAAGGATGAAAAATGTCTAATGAATACATGTAGCGATTCCCTCAATGACATTGTCATGCATTGCAAAGCAAGGTTCAGAATCACTTATCTTGATCACACAGTGAAGAGTTGTTGAATTTTCTGTGGATCTGGGAACTTATATCCAGGCAATATCCAACACACTTCGGTAACATGGCAGATTCTCTTATTAACAGCAGAGTGCATACTTTGTAGCTTTATTTTTCACCTGTGGGAATGGAACCCACAACCCTGAGGTCCCAGATGCCCAACGCTGCCAGCCAAGTCACACGTGATGACTTGCATTGTGTTGCTTGTGTCTCCATCTCCACAGCCTGCCACCAAGGAGGGGGGCCTGCCCATGCAGGTCGGCAACAAGACAGAGTGTGGTCTGCTGGGCCTGGTGCTGAAACTCAAGAGGGACTACCAACCCATCCGCAATCAGATCCCCGAGGAGAAACTCTACAAGGTGCGCTGGGCTCTTCATTATCAGGGTCATTTATTACTGTGCTTTTGTTTTGCTTTCTTTAACTTCTGCAGATTTATTGTGTTACACGTTTAAACAAGTAAGCCGATTGTGAACCAATTGTCCTTTACAATGACGACCATGATAATGGCAGTCATGGAGATGATAATGGCAGTCATGGAGATGATAATGGCAGTCATGGAGATGATAATGGCGGTCATGGAGATGATAATGGCAGTCATGGAGATGATAATGGCAGTCATGAAGATGATAATGGCAGTCATGGAGATGATAATGGCAGTCATGGAGATGATAATGGTGGTCATGGAGATGATAATGGCAGTCATGGAGATGATAATGGCAGTCATGGAGATGATAATGGCAGTCATGGAGATGATAATGGTGGTCATGGAGATGGTAATGGCAGTCATGGAGATGATAATGGCAGTCATGGAGATGATAATGGTGGTCATGGAGATGATAATGGCAGTCATGGAGATGATAATGGCAGTCATGAAGATGATAATGGCAGTCATGGAGATGATAATGGCAGTCATGGAGATGATAATGGCGGTCATGGAGATGATAATGGCAGTCATGGAGATGATAATGGCAGTCATGAAGATGATAATGGCAGTCATGGAGATGATAATGGTGGTCATGGAGATGGTAAAGGTGGTCATGGAGATGGTAATGGCAGTCATGGAGATGGTAAGGGTGGTCATGGAGATGGTATTGGTTGTCATGGAGATGGTAAAGGTGGTCATGGAGATGGTAAAGGTGGTCATGGAGATGGTAATGGCAGTCATGGAGATGATATGGCGGTCATGGAGATGGTAAGGGTGGTCATGGAGATGGTAATGGTTGTCATGGAGATGGTAAAGGTGGTCATGGAGATGGTAATGGCAGTCATGGAGATGGTAAGGGTGGTCATGGAGATGGTATTGGTTGTCATGGAGATGGTAATGGCAGTCATGGAGATGGTAAGGGTGGTCATGGAGATGGTATTGGTTGTCATGGAGATGGTAAAGGTGGTCATGGAGATGGTAAAGGTGGTCATGGAGATGGTAATGGCAGTCATGGAGATGATATGGCGGTCATGGAGATGGTAAGGGTGGTCATGGAGATGGTAATGGTTGTCATGGAGATGATAATTGTGGTCATGGAGATGAGGATGATCTTAATTTTTTCTAATTCAGTCTTCAATTAAGCATTCAATTCAGTTTTCAATTAGCTGCCGCCAATGCAGAAGTTGCTCTTGACAGTAATAATGTTTCTGTTTGTTTTTATGTCAATCATCATGAGATGAAGCCTCACTCAAATTTCCATATTGTGTTAACAACAAAGCTTAAAGTTCTGTAACTTCTAATTCTAAATTTTAATTCCAACAGGTGTACACCTTCAACTCAGTCAGGAAATCCATGTCCACTGTCATCAAACTACCAGAAGGCGGTTTCCGGATGTACAGCAAGGGAGCCTCTGAGATTGTTCTCAAGAAGTTAGTACTTTATCCCAAATGCTTCCCTTATTAGTTTCATTTTCCATTTTAGCAAACACTCTTATCCATAGTAACTTACAGTTAGGAAATTCAAGTACATTTTACAAAACTAAGTAACCATAGGGCAAATCAAGAGTATAAGTGCAAGCGTTAGTATTGTCTGTATTAAGTATTGCGGACAACCGAGCCTCTGACATCATATTCCGGACATTATGTGCTCACAGCTGATCCTGATAACAGGTTCCATGATGAATATTGGTTTGTCTTCCGTTTACTGCCTCCAAAACCAAGGAAAGGGTCTGTCCAATACTCTCCAATCCTCTCACCTACCCCCATCTACTTTTACAGTTCTGAGATCAATTACAATCCTCTCTGAGAGCCTTTGAAGCTAAGGATGGATTTGAAGGATTGGTTTCAATTTTGCAAGTATTGGATTTATGATGATGTTAATCATTCATGTACTCAAGGCTTTAGCCTTTTCTGCCAGGCTTTTAACGAGTGGCAGTACAACTTGGAATGAGTTGTACAACTACATATTTATTATTTAAGTTATTTGGTTGATGTTCTTTTCCAGAATGACATATGTAATATAACCATACTGTATATCACAGTCAAATCAAGTACATTATCCCAAAGTAATTCCTAGTTGGTAAATACAAGTGCATTTCTGTACGTGTTGCTGTTTGCTATTTCAGTGTAATGGGTAAAGTATTATTCAGAAGCATAAAGAATGTCTGCAAAGAAAATCAGCCTCTCAGGGTTGTCCGTATGTCTGGGCCAGTAAAGAACGATTTATCACCAAAAACAATTCACCAGGCGAGAGACACGAGCTCTCCATATCATATTCCCTGACCGGCCAATGTTTTGGCTTAGTTCCACATAACCACTGCTGGGCTGGGTTTCATTCCCTCAAGGTCCCACTGTGGGCAGTGGGGGGGCATATAAGGGGTCTATCACCCATCAGGCCTTGTGTGGAAGACATGACAACCGTGATCACAACTGCACACCTGCTGGGAAAACTTTAAAATAACTTAAAGTGGGCCAGAATGAAAATAGAAGCATGTCAAGGAGTATCACCATATCTCTGGCAAAAAACACGGAAAATGGCCCATCATTCCATTTGGGTTCAGCACCAGCAACCCTCCCACACATTGTGAGGGGATGCTAAGTCATTGTCCTGTAGACCTGGGGAGTACAGTTTACCTTTGGCAGTGGTTCTTGAAACCGAGTGAAGCGCTATCGATGCCTCCCAGAGCATCTAATGTGTGCCCAGTGGAATCTGGCTGTGGTGGATCTTCACAGGTTGCTGAAATGAGTAGGTATTGGCTGAAGAGGAAAGTCCCTGCTTGGCCACAAGACTGGGTTTCTGGGACTTCTGGGATTCCAGCGGTGTTATGGGCCTGGTAACAAACAATCCAAGATGGAAGCTGTTAACTTGAAACCCCTAATGAAATATTTCCCTTATCCCCATCTCAACAGGTTACAGTACTTTAGGAGTTATAGCATAATTTATTGTGTAATCATAACTAACAGAAAGTGTACTCTGGAAACCATCTGCACTAAAACACTTTCAAGCTAGCTCCATAACTCAGAGCCAACCGCTGTTCAGTGGGATTGGAAGGCAGCTCTTCATATGATACTTCAGTCTGCCTTAACAGTCTTTACTGTACATTTCTGTCTGCCAGAAGAACATAACGACTCAACTGCATCAGACAAGACGTCTGCCGTTTCAGTCTGTTAATGTGTTTTTCCATGGTATATGCGCATATTTTAATTGTAGCTTACTGATGCAGTTCATAACCAAGTAACAGTGCTACTGTCCCTGGGTTTCAGAAGCTATGCACTTGTTTCTCTTTGTCTCAACATTTGTCAAGCAGGTTACTGCTGACACTAAAATGTTAGCACAAGGGATTTAAATGTCCTGTTCTGTGTAATCAGACACCCTTTCCACTTGTAGACATATTACTGTAGATTATTATTAAGGAATTATGAGGTCAACTTACCCCCTGAACTATAACCTCTGACCTCTCACTTCACCCCCTCTGTCTCTCTCAGGTGCACTAAGATTCTGAATGCGGAGGGCGAGCCGAGAGTTTTCCGTCCACGCGACAAGGACGAGATGGTAAAGAAGGTCATCGAGCCCATGGCATGTGATGGGCTGCGGACCATCTGTGTGGCGTACCGAGACTTCCCAGCCGACCCAGAACCCCTCTGGGACAACGAGAATGACATCCTCAATGAGCTGACGGCGGTGTGTGTGGTTGGCATAGAGGACCCCGTCAGACCAGAGGCAGGTGGAGTGTGTGTGTGTGTGTGTGTGTGTGTGTGTGTGTGTGTGTGTGTGTGTGTGTGTGTGTGTGTGTGGTTGGCATAGAGGACCCTGTCAGACCAGAGGCAGGTGGAGTGTGTGTGTGTGTGTGTGTGTGTGTGTGGTTGGCATAGAGGACCCCGTCAGACCAGAGGCAGGTGGAGTGTGTGTGTGTGTGTGTGTGTGTGTGTGTGTGTGTGTGTGGTTGGCATAGAGGACCCTGTCAGACCAGAGGCAGGTGGAGTGTGTGTGTGTGTGTGTGTGTGTGTGTGGTTGGCATAGAGGACCCCGTCAGACCAGAGGCAGGTGGAGTGTGTGTGTGTGTGTGTGTGTGTGTGTGTGTGTGTGTGTGTGTGGTTGGCATAGAGGACCCTGTCAGACCAGAGGCAGGTGGAGTGTGTGTGTGTGTGTGTGTGTGTGTGTGTGGTTGGCATAGAGGACCCTGTCAGACCGGAGTCAGATGGAGTGTGTGTGTGTGTGTATGTGTATGTTTGTGTGTCTGCATGCTCCGGATGCAAGAAACACCCTGTCATAGGTCATGGGTCATGGCGTTGTATGAACAGGTATTCCTGTACCATTGTGTTATCCATAATGAAGTTCGATGCTGTCGATGCTGTAGAATTAGTGCTGTATGTTTTATTTAAAAACTGTTAGTATTTTTTACTTCCGAATAGTATATTGTTTTGGAAGATAAAGCAAAGCCGTCCTCCACTCTGCCTCTCCTGTTACTCCACACACCAGATCCCCAGAATCGTGTCCATCAGACACACTTGGCTCAACATTGTCTTATAGGTGTTTATTTTGAAGGTCCATGTCCCTTGAGTTCTAAAATATGTTCTAGCAGTGCAGGAATTGTGCCTCCATGCAGTGTCACTATTTTAGGATGTGCTGTACAGCAGACGTCTGATTGAAAGGACATTATAATGGGTTGAGATGTGGTCTCCTGAGAGCGTGAAGGGATATGTTATGATGGTTTGCTGTAGAGACTTGTCCTCAACTGACAGTTTTCTCCGCTCCTTGCAGACAAGCAGACTTAAGAAACACACTGTACTCCTGCATTATTCACCCTTCTTTTACCGCTCTCGCTCTCTCACTTCCAATTAATCCCTCTACATTTTTCTCTCTCAGTCTGTTTCTGTCCCTTTTTCTCCCTCGTTTTCTCCATCTCTCTTCAAGCGTTTCCCACTGTTTCTCTTTCACTCTGTCTGTCTCTCTTTCTTCACCCCCTCGCTCTCTCTCTCTGTCCAGAGGCTTGCTGTGTAATTGTCCGATGCTTGGAGGTGACTGCATGTGAGTTACATTGTCTGCAGAACAGAAGTACAGAAAAACTAAATAAAAATATAGAACCAAAGAACAGTGTTTACAACCATTAAGCTTTATTAAATTATGAATATTTATCTATACACTTATACTACTATTATTTTGTGGATTAACATAGTATGTGCAAGTACTTTATGTAATACATTTTTTAAACACAGAATGTCATTAGATAAGAGGATCTGCTAAATGACTAAATTAAATGTAAGTGAAAAAAATGAATTTTACAGTACATTTACATTTTATTTATTTAGCTGATTCTCCTATCTAGAGTAGCATACACGCATTATTGATTACATTCATTTATGACCTGTAGTACTTTAATAATTGTGGTACTATTCATAATAATACTAATGTTATTATTAATAATGTTAATAATGAGCATGTTAAGAATTATAACATAAATAATGAGCATGTAAATAATTATATTAATAACGATCATGTTAAGGATGATAACGTTAATAATGAGAATGTTAATAATGAAAATATTAAGAATGAGAATGTTAAGAATGAGAATGTTAAGAATGATAATGTTAATAATGATCATGTTAATATAATAATATTTATAATGATCAGGTTAAGAATGATCATGTTTATAATGATAATGGAATGAGCCATAATGACACTAGGTTGCAGGTTTAGCCAGACCCCTCATGACCACACCCATGTCGGCTGGAGAACCCAAAACACTTGTTTAACAAGTACACCCATGTTGGCTGGAGAACCCAAAACACCTGTTTAACAAGTACAACCATGTCGGCTGGAGAACCCAAAACACTTGTTTAACAAATACACCCATGTTGGCTGGAGAACCTCAAACACTACCAGGTTACTTCATGCCGTTTGTCCAACATTTACATTGACAAATGTCATTGTCATTGTTTTATTCTCTCCCTCTCCTCACCTCCCCTCTGTATTACATTATTTCAGTACATTATCCGCAGAGCAAATTAGAATTAATTCAACATCTGCACTGAAATGTCTATTTCTCCAAGATAATTGGGTTGAATGGAAACCAGACTATACTAGCCTAGTACAAAGGGCTAATGATGTGATGACAGGATGGAAATGTGATTATCCACTATTGTTTGTGTGTGCTTGTGTGTCAGCAGCTGTGTATCTGAAACAACAAATGAACTGTGCAAAAATAGTCACTTTATTTCTTTTTGAAGGAATGGATGTTATCTCTGCATGGAAGTGAGAATGAAACGGCTTTGTTTTTCAGCAGCGTTTTAACTCCAGCAGAAGGATGGATGCCATTAGCCAGAAGCTGTAATAAATGTACAGATGAGAATGTACTATACATCCATTCTGTGAAGCAAAGTTTTTTACTCAGCTACCAAACAGATTATGGTTAAGGCAATGAAATATACCCAGATAGAGGGTTTTAGAGACAGGGGGAGAAAGGAGTGAGTGAAACAAGAGATGGAGAATGTAAATAGTCAAATAGTGAGACAAGAGAGAAAGAGGAGTGAGACAGAAAAAGTGAGTTGTAGGAGAGATGATAAAGTGTACATGAATCCAGGAGTATCTTTAGTGATTACACTGAGAAACCAGGAGTATCTTTAGTGATTACACTGAGAAACCAGGAGTATCTTTAGTGATTACACTGAGAAACCAGGAGTATCTTTAGTGATTACACTGAGAAACCAGGAGTATCTTTAGTGATTACACTGAGAAAACAGGAGTATCTTTAGTGATTACACTGAGAAACCAGGAGTATCTTTAGTGATTACACTGAGAAACCAGGAGTATCTTTAGTGATTACACTGAGAAACCAGGAGTATCTTTAGTGATTACACTGAGAAACCAGGAGTATCTTTAGTGATTACACTGAGAAACCAGGAGTATCTTTAGTGATTACACTTAGAAACCAGGAGTATCTTTAGTGATTACACTTAGAAACCAGGAGTATATTTAGTGATTACACTGAGAAACCAGGAGTATCTTTAGTGATTACACTGAGAACCCTTTGTCTAAACGTTATTAGGAAAGCAAAGGCTTTTCTAATCATTTATTTTTTCAAATAGTTTTCTTTATTTTTACTATTTTACACATTGAAGATTAATAGTCAAGACATCAAAACTATGAAATAACACTTATGGAATTATTTAATAACCAAATAATTGTTAAAAAAAAACTAAATACAATTATTTATTGTAATACATTTGTGTCAGTTACTTGAACTCTGTGAAAGATATTTTTGGGCTGCTATCTGAGCTGCAGTTAATTGCCAATTTGTGAGGCTGGTATTTCTATTGAACCTATCCTCTGCAGCAGAGGGAACTCTGGGTCTTCCTCTCCTGTGGCGGTCCTCATGAGAGCCTGTTAAATCATAGCACTTGATGGTTTTTGCGACTGCACATGAAGAAACGTTCAAAGTTCTTGAGATTTTACAGTTTGATTGACCTTCATGTCTTAAATTAATGATGGAGTGTTGTTTATCTTTGCTTATTTGAGCATTTCATGCCATAATATGGTCCACAAAGGTACATACATAATGAAGATGACTAGATCATGAAGCTGGTTGAGAAAATGCAAAGAGTGTGCAAAGCTAAATAGTATCTAGTCCTAACTACCATATCTAGTCCTAAAGGGTATCTAGTCCTAACT
Source organism: Esox lucius (assembly GCF_011004845.1). Classification (NCBI taxonomy): domain Eukaryota; kingdom Metazoa; phylum Chordata; class Actinopteri; order Esociformes; family Esocidae; genus Esox; species Esox lucius. The sequence continues at coordinate 37,473,507 of NC_047570.1, read as the reverse complement.
ACCGCATCTAGTCCTAAGTAGTATCTAGTCCTAACTACCATATCTAGTCCTAAATAGTATCTAGTCCTAATTACCATATCTAGTCCTAAATAGTATCTAGTCCTAACTACCGTATCTAGTCCTAAATACTGTATCTGGTCCTAAATAGTATCTTGTCCTAACTACCGTATCTGGTCCTAAATAGTACCTAGTCCTAACTACCATATCTGGTCCTAAATAGTACCTAGTCCTAACTACCATATCTGGTCCTAAATAGTATCTAGTCCTAACTACCATATCTAGTCCTAAATAGTATCTAGTCCTAAATACCTTATCTAGTCCTAAATAATATTTAGTCCTAACTACCGTATCTAGTCCTAACTACCGTATACCGTGTAAAACTACCATGTTTTGTCTCTTGTTTATGTCATTTCCTGCCAGAAGAAACCTATTGGTAAAATAGAAAATCACAATGGCTCAAAATTTGGCATGGGTATGAATACTTTTGGGCTTAACTGTATATCTCAGTTTAGAACTACGTATATCTCTATTTAGGACTATATATATATATATATATATATATATATGTGTGTGTGTATTTATTTTGGAGTAGATATGTCTATTTAGGAGTGTATATTTATATGTCCATTTATGAATAAGAGAGGGGTTAGGGGTTAGCAGTGGATGCTTAGGTTTGTGGGTGTGCATTTGTGTGTCTTAGAAATCGTAGGTGGAATGGTAATGTGGTATTTACTTCTTCCTCCTCCACAGACAGACACACACACACACACACACACACACTCAAACATAAACCGCCTCCTCACACAAAATCAGCTGCCTTGAGTCGCCTATATCTCCATTTGCAACTATATATATATACATTATCTCGATTTAGGACTGTATATATACATTATCTTGATTTGGGACTGTATATATACATTATCTCGATATAGGACTGTATACAGTATACACATTATTCCCATTCCCATCTCCATGTACTGTAGGACAGTGTACATCTCCATTTTGGATTGTATGTATCTTCATTTAGGACAGCAAATATCTCTATTAGGTGTCTTAGAGGTTGTAGGTGGAATTATAATGTGGTCTTTACTTCCTCCTCCACACACGTTACGCACACACACACACACACACACACACATACACACATTAACCGCCTCCTCACACAACATCAGCCTGCCTCTGATCCTCTGAGTTGTCTCTCTCTCAGAGATTCACCCGCCACATAGCGCCCTATGCCCTCCATAACGAACCACTGCCACGTTTCCAGGTCAAAAGAAGTGCACTGAACAAGGAACAGGCTGGCATTTGGGACGTAGGCCGATTCTGACGGGTCTCTAGGTTCGGTGTTCAGACAGCTGTGTGTGGATCTGTGGGACTGGCAGTGTGTTATAGGTGTGTTATGGGTGTGTTATGGGTGTGTTATGGGTGTGTTATGGCAGTGTGTTATGGGTGTGTTATGGGTGTGTTATGGCAGTGTGTTATGGCAGTGTGTTATGGGTGTGTTATGGCAGTGTGTTATGGCAGTGTGTTAGGGTGTGTTATGGCAGTGTGTTATGGGTGTGTTATGGGTGTGTTATGGGTGTGTTATGGGTGTGTTATGGCAGTGTGTTATGGCAGTGTGTTATGGGTGTGATATGGCAGTGTGTTATGGCAGTGTGTTATGGCGGTGTGTTATGGCGGTGTGTTATGGCAGTGTGTTATGGCAGTGTGTTATGGGTGTGTTATGGCAGTGTGTTATGGGTGTGTTATGGGTGTGTTATGGGTGTGTTATGGCAGTGTGTTATGGCAGTGTGTTATGGGTGTGATATGGCAGTGTGTTATGGCAGTGTGTTATGGCGGTGTGTTATGGCAGTGTGTTATGGCAGTGTGTTATGGCAGTGTGTTATGGCAGTGTGTTATGGCAGTGTGTTATGCATTCATACGGGAGTGTGTTATGGGTGTGTTATGCATGCATACGGGAGTGTGTTATGGCGGTGTGTTATACTTGCATACGCATTGCAGTGGTGTGATGTACCCATCCGCCAGTAGCTGCCCGCGGTTGGGGGTGCCAGCCGTGTGGGCGTGTGGCTTTTGGAGAGCACCGCTCGCCCACACGCCGATTCCATCCTTGCCGCAATGAGTCGGCGCCAGGAGTGAAATGCCCAAAGAGACTCCCATTGACCTGAATGTGTGTGTGTGTGTGTGTGTGTGTGAGAGAGAGTGCACGTGGGCAACTGGCATGTTTGTTTATGTTCCCGAATAAGTAGCTAGAAAGGTGGCACTAGTGTTGCCTGGGCATAATTCCCATTGTGGATGTAATTGGGACTGTACTGTAAATCAGTCTGGATTGAAGAGGCTGCAAAATGACTGTGTGTGTGTGTGTGTGTGTGTGTGTTTGTGTGTGTGCTCATCCCTGGATGCGTGTGTGTCTCTGCAGGTGCCAGCTGCCATCGTACGCTGCCAACGCGCGGGCATTACGGTACGCATGGTGACAGGAGACAACCTGAATACGGCCAGAGCAATCGCCATGAAGTGTGGCATCATCCACCCTGGAGAGGACTTCCTGGCTATCGACGGGAAGGAATTCAACAGGAGGATCAGAAATGAGAAAGGAGAGGTAAGGTACAGTGTGGGGGGGGGGGGGGGGGAAGAGGGGGAGGTATGTCCAGCCTGTTTACTGGGGAATGTGTGTCTGTCCTGTCCAGCCTGTTTACTGGGGGAGTGTGTGTCTGTGCTGTTCAGCCTGTCCACTGGTGGAGTGTGTGTCTGTCCTGTTCAGCCTGTCTACTGGGGGAGTGTGTGTCTGTCCTGTTCAGCCTGTCTACTGGGGGAGTGTGTGTCTGTCCTGTTCAGCCTGTCTACTGGGGGAGTGTGTGTCTGTCCTGTTCAGCCTGTCTACTGGGGGAGTGTGTGTCTGTCCTGTTCAGCCTGTCTACTGGGGGAGTGTGTGTCTGTGCTGTTCAGCCTGCTTACTGGGGGAGTGTGTGTCTGTGCTGTCCAGCTGGTCTACTGGGGGAGTGTGTCTGTGTCAGTACTTGCATCGTACTCAGCCTTTTATCTGCGGTGCTTATCTCGTGGCAACATCATTTTGCTGAGCCATTTGTATTGTAGCTGTGATGATGTCTGCCTTCTGAAGGTTGAGCAGGAGCGCATGGACAAGGTGTGGCCTAAACTGCGAGTCCTGGCTAGATCCTCTCCGACTGACAAACACACATTGGTGAAAGGTGAGAGAAGGGCCACACTCCTCACGTATCCTTTGTTTTCCAAGCCTCTCTCCTCCCCTCTTCTCACCTCACACCTCATCACCTCTCTCTCCTCTTCTCTTCTCCCCTCCTCTCCCCTCCCCTCCTTTCTCCTCCCCTCCTCTCCTGTCTCCTCTCTCCCCTCCCCTCCTCTCCTCTCCCCTCCTCTCCCCTCCCCTCCTCTCCTCTCCTCTCCTCTCCTCTCCCCTCCTCTCCCCTCTCTTCTCCCCTCCTCTCTCCTCTCCCCTCCTCTCCTGTCTCCTCTTTCCTCTCCTCTCTCCTCTCTCCTCTGTACTGTTCTTATTCTGTTAATACTTCCTGAGGTACTGTGTTGCGTCCTCCAGGCATCATCGACAGCACCTTGACCGACCAGCGACAGGTGGTTGCAGTGACAGGGGACGGCACAAACGATGGTCCCGCCTTAAAGAAGGCTGACGTGGGCTTTGCTATGGTAGGACCTGCCAGCCAACTGCATTCTGAAAGCATCTAAAAGAAAAAATACCAATCTAGGATCACTTTTGCCTTTTATACTGTGCTGAATGGATATGGGCAATATGATTAGATCAGCCCTCCTACCCCAAATCGCTTTCTGAAAATGCCACAGATTTTTGTATGCTGACTATGCAGTGCCAGTAGGGCCTCTGTGTTCTCAGTAACCCACCTGGTTTAAGGATCTGTAATCAGTAGATAGCGTAGGCGTTGTTTGATCTGGTTCCGAACAGAAATGCTAGCTGTGACTGCTGCTGCTGCGTTGTAGCCACCGTGACTCACCGTGGTGTGGGTCCATTGTTGGTGACCTTGAAATCTCCCGACGGAACCTAAGCATTCCCAAAGCTAGCGACAGAACACGCTAGCCCTGCTGTCACTGCAGTGGAACAGGGTCGCCACCCGCTGGATAGTTGTTGCAGTGCACCTGCTTTAAAATAGTGTGACATTGATTTGCCCTCCTGTTTAGGACTGCAATATTTGACGGAGAAATTAAATTATAAAGTAATAAGATAACTTATGGTTATGTATCAATGCTTATTCAGTTGTCTGTATGCATCTGGCATATTGGTTTCAGTTTTTTGTGTCTGGTTCTCAATTATTCTATCTTTTTTGTGGTTCTTTGTTTTTTGCGTGATTGTATTATCATTGTATTATCATTATTGTGAATGAGAACCTGTTCTCTATGTGTTTCTCCGGAATAAAACCAATGTCATATTTACTTTGAGAAAGAGTCTGGATTGTAAGAAAGCAGACAAGCAACCAAGTTCCTGTCATGTTTTATTTGTATGTGCCATGCATTGAACCTTGTGGCGTTAAGATATTGTTAGTGCTCATTACTTCAAACTGGCAGGCTGGTTGGCCTGTAGCTCTGTCGGTGTGTGTGTACATTGATAAAGTCAGGCAGTGTTCCTAGAGGCTGCTCTTTGAACACAATGAATAAGACATAGCACTGCCCGGGCTCACATGCAACAAACACACACATGTTAATTGCACGCAATTGTGGTCACACGTGGGGCTGACACACACACGCACACACAGACTACACTAAAACATTGCTCCTGAAGGGTATGTCTCAAACCTGGCTTGTTATCCACCAGCCAAGCAGTCATTTTCTCGATTTGGCACTTGGCATTCTTTATGTGCCCAACAGTGAGATGGGTTGACAAAATATTCAACATTGATACAATCACTGTCACGTAATGAGTACATTAATGGGAGATTCATTACATATAAAGACCGAAATTGGAGGCATGGTTTTCTTCTGACAATGACACTGCTACAGTTAAAACATGCAAAAGACAGCTGTTGAAACACACATTGTTTTCCTTGCAGGGCATCGCAGGGACGGATGTGGCCAAGGAGGCGTCCGACATCATCCTGACGGATGACAACTTCAGCAGTATAGTGAAGGCTGTGATGTGGGGCAGGAACGTCTACGACAGCATCTCCAAGTTCCTCCAGTTCCAGCTGACTGTCAACGTGGTGGCTGTCATCGTGGCCTTCACTGGGGCCTGTATCACACAGGTTACACACACACACACACACACAACACTGTGACTGGCCTGTATCACACAGGTTACACACACACACACACACACACACACACAACACTGTGACTGGCCTGTATCACACAGGTTACACACACACACACACACACACAACACTGTGACTGGCCTGTATCACACAGGTTACACACACACACACACACACACAGACACACACACACACACACACACAACATTGCAGCCTTCATCGTGGCCTTCACCGGGGCCTGTATCACACAGGTTACACACACACACAGACACACACACACACACAACATTGCAGCCGTCATTGTGGTTTTCACCGGGCCCTGCATCATGATACACACAAACCCATGCATGTTTATGCACCTGTGCTCACACAAACACTGCGCCAAATACCCCTGTTTCGTAGTCCTAGTTATCTTGACACCTCTTACGAATGTGGCCAATTCCAGGCCACTCGTGAGAACTACAGTCCCCCCCGCTGTGAGGTAGTAACATATCAGTGGAGGACAGATTGTGACTGGCAATGATTCCAGACCTTGACTTTTAACGAGTGTCCACCAGTATAGACATTAGGATATTTTATGACTTTTACCCTGTAACTCCTCCCCCTTTTCAACGCACCCTCTTATCCCCTTGTTCTTTTTCCTACCCCCCCCCATGTTTATTCAGCAACAGCGTATATCAGTAAAATGCTTTAATTTTTTTAATTGCAAAAAATACAGTATTTCACAATGAATGTGTACAAATAAACAGATGTACAATCGTCAAAGTAGTGTAAACAAGTTCGAAAAGAAAATGCTTGTATGTACCCTCACAGCGATGCAGCAACAGAACGTTCTTTGAAGCATACAAAACATTTAACAGGGTTACAAGAAAATATATTATGTATATTAATTCAAATCAAATACATTTTGGGACACATTACTAAAAACAGCAATATAATTAAAGATAATGCACAGTTACATTTAAAGTGGAAATGTTTGCTTGCAGGTTCCCACACAGCAATACAAAAATAGAAAGTTCTCAAAAGGACACTGTCGGCCAAAGGTTTGGAATAATGTACAGATTTTGAGGAGTAACAATAGAAAATAAATTGTCATTGTGAATAAAACCTTTACGCAAAACTAACCTCACAGCAATGCACCAATAGAAACGCTAAAAACAAATAGCAAAACATTTTAAGTAATGGACAACAAAATAACTACACCATAATAAGGATACTAAAAACTATATAAAGTAGAGGGTCTGGTAGCAGCAACTGAGACTTGTGTGTGTGTGTGTGTGTGAGTGTGTAAATCAGTCCAGTTCAAGTGACCTTCGCTGGTCAGCTAATTTAATCAGGAAACCAAAAATCCAGTATCCACACCAGACATCATGTCCTCAGTGTCCCGGTAAACCACAGCTTCCCTTCTCTTTAAATGTTCTAAGCAATCCGGTGTCCAGGGTAGGGCTGTGGTGGTCGTTTGGGCGACCCCTCTTCTCCCCATAAGAGCGCTTGGCTCTCCTTCATTCGTCAGCTAATTTGGTCAGGTACTCAAACTCAGCAGAGTGCCAGCTGGGAGAGGAAACCAAAAATCCACTGGGGTCAGTCTCCATATCAGATATCATGTCCTCAGTTGCCCCGGCAAACTGCAACTTCTCTTCAGCCAAGAGTTATTTCAGCCAACCAGCCAAAGCCTGTGAAAGTACAGTAGACAAAAAATGTACAGTGTCAAACTGTAAAAATCTAGAGCGGTCCATACATTGCAGCAATACGCTTCACATTTAAGGAAGCTAAAGGTGTTAGGATAAATTCAAATACATATAAAAACTATGAAGGTAAAACAGCGACATACTTTTTTATTTGTAAAATATGTTGCACACTTGTAAAAAAGATTTCCAAACAAAAGTATTTACTTGTGTAGTTGTACAAACATGTGCATACTTGTAACCAACTTGATATTTGGAATCATTAATAACACTTTAAGAAACACGGAAACTCAGAGTTTTGTCACTAATATCTTGCTAGAACTATGATTACATAATTTTTATTTGTAAATCACAATCTGCGGTAGTATGTTTCACAGCGTTTGCAAGCGGATATACCCATGAGGACTCTGATTGGCAGGCCATAGCTTTTTCTTCCAATGAACTGAATGGATCGTGACCATACATTTTCACCTTTTAACCAATCTGAGTAGATTCTGGAACACGCAGTGCCAGATTTTCAACTCATAATGATGCAGAGGAAGAAAAACACGGCTAAGCACGGTCGGCTTCTCAGGTTTTGATGGGGTAACATACCTTTTAGATAATTTATCCACCTAGGTAGATCAATGCACAAAGTTTTACTGAAGTCTATTAGCTAAATAACTAAAATGTAAGTCTAGCAACTAGCAAGGAATTGAAATGGCTACATAATGTTTTGCCTTTGACATGGAAATGTATTTACCATCATATTGTGTATTAGACTAGTTTGGGCGTATACATAACAGTTGAATATGGTTCACATCATAAAATGTAGTTTTTGTTTATCACTTCAAGTGGTTGCATTTTTTCTACACATTTGTTATATCTGCTAGCTCTGTCATCACAATTTATTTTACTTTATAGAAATTTCTGCTCCAAAGAACAGGGTACAGTTTCAGCATGAAAAATCATATGCAAAATGTCAATTCTTAGCTAATTACAATTGTTCCATCGTAGTAATTTAGCATGTTATTATTCCTATAACGTAAATTTTTTTCAATTAAAACAGTTTTTCGTACTTTGTCGTGCATTGTCGTGTTGAACTAAACTGGATGAAAGGTTTGGTATAATATCAACAACTGAGGTACTTAGCAGGTAGGAGAAGCTGACCATGCTGAAACCTGTTTTTCCTCCTCTGCAATACATCACTATGAGTTAAAACACTTGTGTTCCAGAATCTACTCAGATTGGTTAAAACATGAAAACATGATGGACTCACCATGCACTCAGTTCATTAATCAGAAAAGGCTATGCTCAGAGTGCTCATGGGTAGATCCACTTGTAAACTCTGTGAAACATACTACTGCAGACTGTGATTTACAAATACAAATAATTTAGTCACAGTTCAAGCGAAAATTTTGTAACAAAAACTCTGAGTGTCTGTATTTTACGTTGGCAAGTGTTATTAATGAGTAGCAAGTTAGTTATACTATGCACATTCTTATACAACTACAAAAGTAATTCCAAGTTAGCAAATTGTGCAGTGTGCACAATTCTTTTACAAATAAAAAACTTTTGTCGCTGTTTTACCTTCATATAAAAAGGGATATACACCCATTTTAGATGTAGCCTTATTTTATTTATTCTGAAGATAAATTAGTCATCACTTCCAATCAAAATATAAATACACATTCAGAAACCAACCTGTCGCATGCAGCACGGGTCCAGCTGTTTGATGTCTCTCTTTGCTGCTTTGTCCAGGTTGTCCAACGAACAATGTTTCTCCCCCTTGTGTCCAGTATGGGCTTGCAGCTGATCTGAGAAGTCATGTGTGGTGTTTTAGCAATTATAATATGCTTTATAATCCTTAATTCAATGCTAGAGTTTGCAGTCAGGCTATTTCTTACCATCAAAGTCAGTCCAGCTCCATTCTTCATCAATACATTTTAGACTAATCTAATTTGCCTCTAATCCCAGCACACCAGTGTTGTGTCGACATTTCTACCTGAGATATGAAAGACAAAACATTCCTTTGTCAATACAGTATTGGAGCCATCTATCACAGATGATGTACATGTTCAACCAGTGCAGTAAAGCAATAAATGTGGAAATCTTTTTGCCATGCCCTCCTACGCTTAACAAATAAATATGTCTATAAATAAATGGTAATTAACAAGTTATTAATCAAATTAAACTCAATAACAAGGTGTTAACCAATTCATATACAGTGGATATAAAAAGTCTACACACCACTGTTAAAATGCCAGGTTTTTGTGTTGTAAAAGAATGTGACAAGGATAAATCATGTCAGAACTTTTTCCGCTTTTAATGTGACCTATGATGTGAACAATTCAATTGAAAAACAAAAAAACAGTGGGAGTGAAAGCGCACAGCCCTGCCCAGTGCCCTTGTGAAACCCTCATTAAATGAACAGTGGGGGTGAAAGCGCACAGCCCTGCCCAGTGCCCTTGTGAAACCCTCATTAAATGAACAGTGGGAGTGAAAGCACACAGCCCTGCCCAGTGCCCTTGTGAAACCCTCATTAAATGAACAGTGGGGGTGAAAGCACACAGCCCTGCCCAGTGCCCTTGTGAAACCCTCATTAAATGAACAGTGGGGGTGAAAGCGCACAGCCCTGCCCAGTGCCCTTGTGAAACCCTCATTAAATGAACAGTGGGAGTGAAAGCACACAGCCCTGCCCAGTGCCCTTGTGAAACCCTCATTAAATGAACAGTGGGGGTGAAAGCACACAGCCCTGCCCAGTGCCCTTGTGAAACCCTCATTAAATGAACAGTGGGGGTGAAAGCGCACAGCCCTGCCCAGTGCCCTTGTGAAACCCTCATTAAATGAACAGTGGGGGTGAAAGCGCACAGCCCTGCCCAGTGCCCTTGTGAAACCCTCATTAAATGAACAGTGGGGGTGAAAGCACACCGCCCTGCCCAGTGCCCTTGTGAAACCCTCGTTGGTCTGAGGCCATTCCATTAGACGGCAGGTAGCCTTGTGGATAGAGAGTGGAACCAGGAACCGACACTGACTGCCTTTGGGCAAGGCACTCATAATTACTCCTGTATGTTTCTTTGGAAAAGAGAGTCTGCAAAATTATGAAAGATAGTATATCTAAGTAGTGTTAAGTGTCAAGGCAATGCTGACCTGTATCCAATAGTTTCCATTATTATGGTATGAATCATATATCTTCCCCTCCAGGACTCACCTCTGAAAGCAGTGCAGATGTTGTGGGTGAACCTGATCATGGACACATTTGCGTCCTTGGCCCTGGCCACCGAGCCGCCAACCGAGGCCCTGCTGATGAGGAAACCATATGGCCGCAACAAACCCCTGATCTCCAGCACAATGACCAAGAACATCCTGGGACATGGCATTTACCAGCTCGTCATCATCTTCTCCTTGCTGTTTGTTGGTATGGGATTTTTAAGCATTATCAGACAAAACAACTTCCCACTGTTTGAAAAATTATTCGAGCAATAAGCTTAGATGACTGGGTTGGTTTATTACTAGGTCAAAAGACAGGGTATGATGTTGAGGTGATTTTGACGTTCCACAAGCCTCTTATTACGATGAGGAGTTTCCTCTTGCCTCTTATTATAATGTTGAGATTCCTTTAGCCTGCTGGTATGATGCTGAGTTTCCTCTAGCCTCTTATTATAATGTTGAGATTCCTTTAGCCTGCTAGTATGATGCTGAGTTTCCTTTAGCCTCTTATTATAATGTTGAGATTCCTTTAGCCTGCTAGTATGATGCTGAGTTTCAACTAACCTGTTATTTTGATGTAGACGTTCCTCTTGTCAGTTTAATGTTGAGCTTCCAGTAAACCTGTTATGATGTTGAGGTTCCACTAACTAGTTACTCTATTTTGTAGGTGAGATCTCTTATATTACCAATTGGCTTCCATGCACACTTGGCAATTATAGGCATTTAAAGGGAGACACAGACTTTGGACACAGCCATGTTAGCCAACATTGATAAAATGTCAGGGGGAGTTACGTCATGATCATCAATGCAATCAATCCTATACTCTTTCCTTCCTTCTTTTTCTTTCCCTCCCTCCTTTCTCTCTCTTTCTCTCTCCCCCACCAGGCGAGCAGATCTTTGACATAGACAGTGGTCGTAATGCTCCGCTGCACTCTCCTCCGTCAGAACACTATACCATCATCTTCAACACTTTTGTCCTCATGCAACTTTTCAACGAGATAAATGCCAGGAAGATCCACGGTGAACGCAACGTCTTCGATGGGATCTTCAGAAACCCCATCTTCTGCTCCATTGTCTTCGGAACCTTTGCCATTCAGGTAGTAACAGAAGAGTACTGTCCTCCTCTGGCAGCATGATGCCTACATGCTAATATCAACATCAGTTTAGACAGGCAATGTACTGAAAACATCTGTGGGATGCTGACAATGTGTAGTACACCAGCACCCAGACTTGAATGTTAAAGTTTGTCGCAAACCTGCTTTGTCCATTACTAGACTCCAAATCAGACTGTTGAAACCACTTGCTTGTGTGAACACACGAATGGGGGCAGTCTATGATTCTCAATTGTTACTGTGCAATTTCAAGGTTTTGTATGACCCCCAATTCAAGCATTGTGTGTAGATTGTAAGATATCATACAGATATCATCATATGCTTTCTATCCTGTGTTTGTAGATTGTGATCGTGCAGCTGGGAGGGAAGCCATTCAGTTGTACTCCTCTAGACCTGGAGAAATGGGGCTGGTGCACCTTCCTGGGACTAGGAGAATTAGTCTGGGGACAGGTAAACATTACACGCCTTAACATGTATGAATATATATATATATATATATATATATATATATATATATATATATATATATATATATATATATATATATATATATATATATACACTCACTTAAAGGATTATTAGGAACACCTGTTCAATTTCTCATTAATGCAATTATCTAATCAACCAATCACATGGCAGTTGCTTCAATGCATTTAGGGGTGTGGTCCTGGTCAAGACAATCTCCTGAACTCCAAACTGAATGTCAGAATGGGAAAGAAAGGTGATTTAAGCAATTTTGAGCGTGGCATGGTTGTTGGTGCCAGACGGGCCGGTCTGAGTATTTCACAATCTGCTCAGTTACTGGAATTTTCACGCACAACCATTTCTAGGGTTTACAAAGAATGGTGTGATAAAGGAAAAAAATCCAGTACGCGGCAATCCTGTGGTCGAAAATGCCTTGTTGATGCTAGAGGTCAGAGGAGAATGGGCCGACTGATTCAAGCTGATAGAAGAGCAACTTTGACTGAAATAACCACTCGTTACAACCGAGGTATGCAGCAAAGCATTTGTGAAGCCACAACACGCACAACCTTGATGCGGATGGGCTACAACAGCAGAAGACCCCACCGGGGACCACTCATCTCCACTACAAATAGGAAAAAGAGGCTACAAATTGCACGAGCTCACCAAAATTGGACAGTTGAAGACTGGAAAAATGTTGCCTGGTCTGATGAGTCTCGATTTCTGTTGAGACATTCAGATGGTAGAGTCAGAATTTGGCATAAACAGAATGAGAACATGGATCCATCATGCCTTGTTACCACTGTGCAGGCTGGTGGTGGTGGTGTAATGGTGTGGGGGATGTTTTCTTGGCACACTTTAGGCCTCTTAGTGCCAATTGGGCATCGTTTAAATGCCACGGTCTACCTGAGCATTGTTTCTGACCATGTTCATGCCTTTATGACCACCATGTACCCATCCTCTGATGGCTACTTCCAGCAGGATAATGCACCATGTCACAAAGCTCGAATCATTTCAAATTGGTTTCTTGAACATGACAATGAGTTCACTGCACTCAAATGGCCCCCACAGTCACCAGATCTCAACCCAATAGAGCATCTTTGGGCTGTGGTGGAACGGGAGCTTCATGCCCTGAAAGTGCATCCCACAAATCTCCATCAACTGCAAGATGCTATCCTATCAATATGGGCCAACATTTCTAAAGAATGCTTTCAGCACCTTGTTGAATCAATGCCACGTAGAAATAAGGCAGTTCTGAAGGCGAAAGGGGGTCAAACACAGTATTAGTATGGTGTTCCTAATAATCCTTTAGGTGAGTGTATATATATATATATATATATATACAGTATCTCACAAAAGTGAGTACACCCCACACATTTATGTAAATATTTGAGTATATCATGAAGAAATGACTTTGCTACAATGTAAAGTAGTGAGTGTACAGCTTGTATAACAGTGTAAATTTGCTTTCCCCTCTAAATAACTCAACACACAGCCATCAATGTCTAAACCGCTGGCAACAAAAGTGAGTACACCCCTCAAGTGAAATGTCCAAATTGGGCCCAATTAGCCATTTTCCCTCCCCGGTGTCATGTGTCTCGTTAGTGTTACAAAGTCTCAAGTGGGAATGGGGAACAGGTGTGTTACATTTTTGTCATCGAGTTAGGGTGACTCCCTCATACTGGTCACTGGAAGTTCAACATGGCAACTCATGGCAAAGAACACTCTGAGGATCTGAAAAAAATAATTGTTGCTCAACATAAAGATGGCCTATGCTATAAGAAGATTGCCAAGACCCTGAAACTGAGCTGCAGCACAGTGGCCAAGACCATACAGCGGTTTAACAGGACTGGTTCCACTCAGAACAGGCCTCGCCATGGTCGACCAAAGAAGTTGAGTGCACGTGCTCTGCGTCATATCCAGAGGTTGTCTTTGGGAAATAGACGTATGAGTGCTGCCAGCATTAATGCAGAGGTTAAAGTGGCAGGGGGTCAGCCTGTCAGTGCTCAGACCATACGCTGCACACTGCATCAAATTGGTCTGCATGGCTGTTGTCCCAAAAGGAAGCCTCTTCTAAAGATGATGCACAAGAAACCGTTTGCTGAAGACAAGCAGACTACAGACATGGATTACTGGAACCATGTTCTGTGGTCTGATGAGACCAAGATAAACGTATTTGGTTCAGATGGTGTCAAGTGTGTGTGGCGGCAACCAGGTGAGGAGTACAAAGACAAGTGTGTCTTGCCTACAGTCAAGCATGGTGGTGGGAGTGTCATGTTCTGGGGTTGCATGAGTGCTGCCGGCACTGGGGAGCTACAGTTCATTGAGGGAACCATGAATACCAACATGTACTGTAACATACTGAAGCAGAACATGATCCCCTCCCTTTGGAGACTGGGCCACAGGGCAGAATTCCAACATGATAACGACCCCAAACACACCTCCAATATGACCAAAGAAGCTGAGGGTAAAGGTGATGGACTGGCCAAGCATGTCTCCAGACCTAAACCCTATTGAGCATCTGTGGGGTATCCTCAAACGGAAGGTAGAGGAGCGCAAGGTCTCTAACATCCACCAGCTCCGTGATGTCATCATGGAGGAGTGGAAGTGGACTCCAGTGGCAACCTGTGAAGCTCTGGTGAACTCCATGCCCAAGAGGGTAAAGGCAATGCTGGAAAATGATGGTGGCCACACAAAATATTGACACTTTGGGCCCAATCTGGACATTTTCACTTAGGGGTGTCCTCACTTTTGTTGCCAGTGGTTTAGACATTAATGGCTGTGTGTTGTGTTATTTTGAGGGGACAGCAAATGTACACAGTTATACAAGTTGTACACTCACTACTTTACATTGTAGCAAAGTGTCATTTCTTCAGGGTTGTCACATGAAAAGATATACTAAAATATTTTAAAAAATGTGAGGGGTGTATTCACTTTTGTGAGATACTGTATATACATCATTATATATCCAAAACATGCCTTTACCTATGAATATAGTAGAAACATAGCTATAAATCTACACTTACTGGCCAGGTTCTTGGGGTTTGACACGTTGTACATTTAGAGATGTCCATCTGCACAACATTGTTATTTTAGTATTTGTGTCCTTTTTGTCGGCTTGAAAAACTATAAAACTATAAAAACTATAAACCTTTACATACCTATAAACATACTGTGCCTTAACACACCTATAAGCATACATTTAGAAAACTATAAATATACCTTTAGAAAAACATAAATATATATTTTTATATCTATAAACATGCTGTACATTTACAAAACTAAAATATACCTTTAAATATCTATAAACATACTGTACCTTTACACAATTATAAAAATACCTTTTCATTACTATGAACATACCTTTGCTTTTTCATTAACCTTAATTCATTTGTATATCTCAATTATATATCATTATTTCACTTCCTTCAAAACCAAAGTGATGAATCAGCTGCTTGGATCCATTGTCTGTGTCATAGGTGATTGCCACAATTCCCAATAGCAAGCTGCGATTCCTACGAGGGGCGGGCCAGCTGACCAAGAAGAATGAGATGCCTGGTGACGAGGACATGAACGAGGACAACGAGGAGATCGACCATGCGGAGAGAGAGCTGCGTCGTGGGCAGGTCCTTTGGTTCAGGGGGCTGAGCCGCATTCAGACCCAGGTGAGGGATCAATAACAAACAATGGGAGGGAAAGATGAACCAATGACTAACTATGGGAGGGAAACATGAAGCAAAAACAAACAATGGGAGGGAAAGATGAACCAGTGATTAACTATGGGAGTGAAAGATGAACCAGTGATTAACTATGGGAGTGAAAGATGAACCAGTGACTAACTATGGGAGTGAAAGATGAACCAGTGATTAACTTTGGGAGTGAAAGATGAGCCAGTGACTAACTATGGGAGTGAAAGATGAACCAGTGATTAACTATGTGAGTGAAAGATGAACCAGTGATTAACTATGGGAGGGAAAGTTGAACCAGTGATTAACTATGGGAGGGAAAGTTGAACCAGTGATTAACTATGGGAGGGAAAGATGAACCAGTTATTAACTATGGGAGTGAAAGATGAACCAGTGATTAACTATGGGAGGGAAAGTTGAACCAGTGATTAACTATGGGAGGGAAAGTTGAACCAGTGATTAACTATGGGAGGGAAAGTTGAACCAGTGATTAACTATGGGAGGGAAAGATGAACCAGTGATTAACTATGGGAGTGAAAGATGAACCAGTGATTAACTATGGGAGGGAAAGTTGAACCAGTGATTAACTATGGGAGTGAAAGATGAGCCAGTGATTAACTATGGGAGTGAAAGATGAACCAGTGATTAACTATGGGAGTGAAAGATGAACCAGTGATTAACTATGGGAGTGAAAGATGAACCAGTGACTAACTATGTGAGTGAAAGATGAACCAGTGATTAACTATGGGAGTGAAAGATGAACCAGTGATTAACTATGGGAGTGAAAGATGAACCAGTGATTAACTATGGGAGTGAAAGTTGAACCAACAAACTGTGGAAGAGAAAGAAAAAACTAAAACAGATCATTGGAGGTAAAAACTTTAGACATAATACTTGTGCCAAGTACTCTGAAAACCAGACGGCCATGAAATTGGACCTGTCCACTGTGACTTAGGTAGTAGGGGGCTTTTTATTGAATGCATTGATCATTTGGCCTAAACATGCAGTAACCAACTTTCCCAACCCTAACCTCACACTACCAGACATTCCTAACCCTAACCTCACACTACCAGACATTCCTAACCCTAACCTCACACTACCAGACATTCCTAACCCTAACCTCACACTACCAGACATACTTAACCCTAACCTCACACTACCAGTCATTCCTAACCCTAACCTCACACTACCAGACACTCCTAACCCTAACCTCACACTACCAGACACCCCTAACCCTAACCTCACACTACTACAATCCTAACCCTAACCTCACACTACTACAATCCTAACCCTAACCTCACCCTACCAGACATTCCTAACCCTAACCTCACACTACTACAATCCTAACCCTAACCTCACACTACTACAATCCTAACCCTAACCTCACCCTACCAGACATTCCTAACCCTAACCTCACACTACCAGACATTCCTAACCCTAACCTCACACTACCAGACACCCCTAACCCTAACCTCACACTACCAGACATTCCTAACCCTAACCTCACACTACCAGACATTCCTAACCCTAACCTCACACTACCAGACATTCCTAACCCTAACCTCACACTACCAGACACTCCTAACCCTAACCTCACACTACCAGACACCCCTAACCCTAACCTCACACTACTACAATCCTAACCCTAACCTCACACTACTACAATCCTAACCCTAACCTCACACTACCAGACACCCCTAACCCTAACCTCACACTACCAGACACCCCTAACCCTAACCTCACACTACAAGACACTCCTAACCCTAACATCACGCTACCAGACATTCCTAACCCTAACTTCACACTACAAGACACTCCTAACCCCAACCTCACACTACCAGACACTCCTAACCCTAACCTCACACTACAAGACACTCCTAACCCCAACTTCACACTACAAGACACTCCTAACCCTAACATCACACTACCAGACACTCCTAACCCTAAACTCACACTACCAGACACTCCTAACCCTAACCTCACACTACCAGACACTCCTTACCCTAACCTCACACTACCAGACACTCCTAACCCTAACCTCACACTACCAGACACTCCTAACCCTAACCTCACACTACCAGACACTCCTAACCCTAACCTCACCCTACAAGACACTCCTAACCCTAACATCACACTAACAGACACTCCTAACCCTAACCTCACCCTACAAGACACTCCTAACCCTAACCTCACACTACCAGACACTACTAACCCTAACATCACACTACAGGCACCAGGAACTAAAGAGTATAGCTGAGTTTTTTATTGTATGTTTGGAACTCAGGACCGAGTCAAGTTCCACCACACTAACCCTAAACCTAACCTTACACTACCAGACACCACACTAACCCTAAACCTAACCTTACACTACCAGACACCACACTAACCCTAAACCTAACCTTACACTACCAGACACCACACTAACCCTAAACCTAACCTTAAACTACCAGACACCACACTAACCCTAAACCTAACCTTAAACTACCAGACACTGCACCGACATCTCAAAGAGTTTATCCAGGACCAGGCTTAATTTGTGTCCGTGAAAATGGCCCTGCGTGACCTCATTGCTATCTGATTTTAACCACAACTGTGAAGCCGTAAGCTGTTAGTGTGATAAATAATGATATGAATCAGAAGAAACAGGTTCTCTGGGTAGATGGTCCTCCTGCCTCTGCCTTCTCTCCGGTCCATCATACCGACGTGGCCTGCCTTTCTGAAGGCCATCACTCTGAACCAGCACCATTATCATTGTGCTGTAAGACGACTTCTTCGTCCCCATAAGAGGTCTTCGTCACCAGTGTATATGAAAGACATTCCTGTGGCTCGTTTCCGCGCCATGCTCTGTCTGTGCTATGACCTACCTGTCTGGCACAACCTATCTGTCTGGCACAACCTACCTGTCTGTCTGACCCATGTGTGTCTGTCTGTCAGACTCTGCCCATACATTGTGTTGAACTCAGATTCATCTGATCAAAGCCCATCACTCTGAGCCTGTGCCGTCATCACTGTGACACACCAGCAGCCTCGACTAGCTGCGAGGCCGAGCGACAGTTTCCCTGGGCGCGCTGCCCAGGCCAAGGTGTCCCTCCCACTGCCACGACCTGTCTGTCTCAACCTGTCTGTCTGGACCTGTCTGTCTGAGCGGCCCGTGTCTTGTTCTCTCCTTCGTTGCAGATCGATGTGGTGAACACGTTCAAGAGCGGCAGCTCCTTTCAGGGCCAGCTGAGGAGGCAGTCCTCCACCACCAGCCAGAACCAGGATGTAACCAATGTTTCTAGTCCCAGTCACATGTCCTTGTCCAATGCCCTTTCTCCTACCAGCACTGCAGCTCCTGCTGGGCGTGAGTCACTGTCCTCTGCTCTGTCTGGATTCAGCTGCTTCAGCCATGTTGCCCAGTCAAAAACCAGTGTTAGCACTTCGTAGCGCAGTGAAATGCTAATCTTCTTACACCAAACTGTACAGTTGTCTACCAATACTCAAGCAGTATTCCTTTGCACTTGGGTGTTCAGTTGTACAGCCAGCAGACACTCACAACAGGTGCTAAAGTGTGTAAAACAGTCACATCAATAATATCAGACTACCCCATCTAGCTGTCTATCAGACTAGGATGATATGATCGGGTCTGGAGACCTGAAAGGGACCAACTCAAGTGTTCTGGTTAGGTTTGGCAGCCTAGAAACAATCTGAAGTGTTCACACAGGTAGCTACTTGTGATCTTTAGAGTGTGAAAAAGTTTAGATGTGAAAATATCTTGATCTGAATTGTTGGAAAATATCAGAATTTGCCTGTGCAAGCAGTTAGTTGGTCCAGACCTTCAACATTCTACTAAGGGATTGCAAATCCCAGTAACTTTTCTGAAATTCCTGTTGTTCCAAGTATCCTGGTAGTATCCTGATTCTATTTTATAGATATCAAAATGTATATTCTACCACTAGTAACCCTTTACACTTGTCTGGTCTGATTTGGGGCTCTCTATGGGGTTTTAGCTAACTAGAGCTAACTGGTTGATAATGACCCTAAACTTCACACTAGATCTTGGCTAGCAGATCGTGATTTAACTGTATTTTTAACGGGTGGCATATCTGAAGACATCTTTTCTAGAATTCACTTTTTTCTTTCTGCATTTTCTTTTCTTCTATTTTCTTTTCTTTTTGTCAATAAACATATTATGTTCATCTACGGCTCAGCTCCAAGAGAGTTCTGTTGTCTTATGGCTCCATGTGTTTGTTTTTCCCAGAGTGCTAAGAGTGGACTAAGGCTACCACCCACGCCGTGAATTTCAGGTTGTGAGTCCCTCCATTGTCTGACAAACTTGATGTGAACTTATTAAACAGAAACTCACCAGGACTGGGTAAACATTCAAGTATAAGCCAACGGTATAATTTCCTACAAATAATGTTTCAGCTAAAGGTATACTTTGTTACTGTGCTGTTTCAGCCTATTCTATCATATCTTACTGTGCTGTTTCAGCCAATGGTAAACTTTCTTACTGTGCTCTTTCAGCCAATGGTATCATCCCTTACTACAGTGCTCTTTCAGCCAATGGTATCATCTTTTACTATGCCACATTATTCACCTGACCAGTTGCTTTCCATTCAGTCTAGTGTCATCACATTTACAGGGAGGAAACTGGACGCTGAAGGCGAGACGGAAGTAGCATGAGACAGAGTCGTCTCTGTCTGTCTGTCTGTCCAGTCAGTCCATAGCCATGATCCTGTGTTCACTGTCGTGTCGTCTGTCCGGCGTACCTCCAGGCTGTCTGTGACAGGGACCTGTAGCCAGTGTCCTGTCCTGTCTCATGGCTTCACCCTGTCTGGGCACGCTGTCTGGGCACGCTGTCCGGGCACGCTGTCCGGGCACGCTGTCCGGGCACGCTGTCCGGGCACGCTGTCCGGGCACGCTGTCCGGGCACGCTGTCCGGGCACGCTGTCTGGGCTGTCTCTGTGTGGACATACTGCTCGTGTGACTGACTGCTGGCCGACTGTGTGCCTCCGTTCTCAGATCAGAATCGTCAGGTTAACCACTTAAATAAATGTATTACAAATGTAAAACAAAATACTTTTTATTTATTGCTTTCTTTGTTGTTTTACCTAGTTTTGAGGCAGAAAATTTGTTTTGGGGAAATATTTCATTATTCAATAAACCTTTGAAAGGTTTGTTTTGCTAATAATAATGTTGATGCGAATAATAATAGATTAGTGATCTGGTAAAACGTAAATTATTTGATTTCACCAAGCACTATAATAATAATTTAACAAAGACATATTCTCTCTCATTTTCTTTACTCAGATTCTTTTCAAGAGTACCATTGGAAAATAATTCAAACGCTCAAATTATTCCCATATTTATATATGATAAATTCTATCCTGTTTATTAGTTGCGATGCCAGTTTGAATTTACCAGTAATAAAAAAAAGATATATGCATTTGTAACAATTTCAAGGACCTTACAGGTAACTATGCAACTGTACTATAGCATAATGCTTTGATATGTATATTGCACAATAAGCTCCAATAAGCTTCAGAACCAGCACTGATATGGGGTCTATACTTGACTGTTTACTCAGACGTGCATGAAGCTGAGCTTGCTCAGAGAAACAGACCTCTGTCAGAAATACCTACTTGTCC